>NC_057356.1:11357500-12607500 GCF_016509475.1 Prionailurus bengalensis
TTATGTGGAAAGAGGATCATGTAAGGAGCTTATAAGAAACAGGATCTTAACATCAGCTAGAAGTTGCTACTTCAGGATTCTTTGAGCCAGTCTAGAATTTCAGTAAAATTAACAGGAACCATGGAAACCAGTGGAACAAAAGCAGATAGCAAACTAAAGTCTATAGGAATAGCAACCAGGATCAGATCAGAGGCAATTTGGGGAAGGCTCTAGATCTGAGAGCATACAGTGACTGAATCCAAGATAGGAGTCCCAGTGGTTCACCTACAGATAACAGGTCTGCCTTTGAACCTGTGAGCTTGTCACTAAAACTACCGTATCTGTGAAGAATTCCTTCAAGAAAGTGTTGTTTTGTTAGTAGTGCCCCCAAATGGTGACAACCTGTATTTCTGGTTGAGAACAGGACACCCCTCTCCACTAGATTCAGGCAGTACCAAAGAAGTCTATCCCTAAACAAGGTTCATAAAGGGACCTTGGGCAGAGGGACCCAAAGCTACATGCAAGCATTAGGAAGTGACCACGTCATAGCTTTCAGGGCCCCATTAAGAATGGAACACTTTTCACTCAAAAGAACTTCCTTAGGAAGGTGCCATTCTGTTCCAGAGAACAGAGCTGGTGTTCTAGAAAGAGTCTTAGCCATTCACAGCCTGACCTTGTTTACATATGCCCAATCTCGGTATCCCACATACTGCTGGAGAGGCAAAGGTCTCTTCCATTGTAGACTTGGGCCACAAAGACGAACCATGGCAATTTTCCAATCCCGGCTTAACCATCACTCCCTCAGAGTCCATATCACCAAGTACATCACAAATCTCTTTCAGTAAAGCTATAGATCAAGTCACTTATTCTAGCTAACTCTAAGCCTGGGGCAAAGAACCCACAGTGCTTATATGGTGACACAACCTTAAGAAATCCCAGTGGCTGGTCACGAAATCCACTCTACCGAACCATATTCTATTCAACCAGTTCAGGAGGAGCTAGAGACATTCACAAAAATCAGTCCTTCAAGAAGAGGAAAGGCATGTTAACTCCTGTAAAAGAGAAGCTACACAACTAGCCTATTTTATAGCAACTTTACCAAAAGAATTTCAATTCCTGACCAGAAGATACCATCAATGTTGCAAAGACTAGATTACAACACATGCCAACATCCTTTCTCCTAAGCAGTTGGATGAGGATACCCACAGCTTCCTACTGGTTTCAGACTTGCAGACAGTTACCAAGTCAAAGGCTAATGACAAACCACAATCTAACATTGAGGATAAAAGTTCTATTGTAATTTGAAGGGTCTCAAAACCAGATGTATAGTGAGATGGGAAACCTAGTGGCCACAAGGAGCATCTGTAATGAGCCAACAGGACACAGTCTGGGGATCAAAGAGGACTTCACAGAGCTATTCAGAGGAAGATCTATATTCTAGCTTCATTAACAAAACCATTATTTGTCTGAGTGGTTCTGAGTTGAGGTTATTTGTGCCCCCCTCCCCACCAAAAAACAAACAAACAAAAAAAACAAAAAACGGAGACTGAACAAGTCAAGGGACCCTGACTACACTGGACAACTCACAAAAATGCCATACCCTGTTGGACTCCAACTTCAAGGAAAAAAAAAAAAAAATCAAACCTTTTTTTTTTTCAGAGGAATTGGATCCAAAGCTAATCACAGAAAAATGTAGTGTTAAGGTTAGAATGTGGGGGTGCCCAGGTAGCCCAGTTGGTTAAGGGTCTGACTCTTGATTTTGGTTCAGATCATGAGCTCATGGTTCTGAGATCGAGCCCTGCATCGGGCTGTATGCTGGGCATGAAGCTTGAGAGGTTCTCTCCCCCGCTGCCCCTCCTCTACTTGCACACTCAAAAAAAGAGGTTAGAACTTGGGTTTTCTAAAGGTACACGTTCTCAGCCTCAGAGTTGTTAAAAGATTAAAATGACCAACCCAGACAAGATGCCCAACAGACCCTAAAAGGGTGCTGGAGACTGTGGGGCCTCTGGGTAGCATCTGTCCTGAACAGTCACCATGTGAGCAGAGTAGGGCCCTCGGAGTACAGGGCACTTAGGTGAGCACTTCCACGAACTCCTAGGACTGCTAGGGACAGGCAATACACATACAGCTTCATGAATGCGCACCTCACCAGGACCACAGGTGTGGTCCTAGGCACTAGTGCAGCAGGGCCCTCAGTGTAGGGGCCTCTTGGCCAACCTAGATGGCCAGGCCAGAGTGCACCACTATGCTGGAAGCTGCAGGGCACCTGGGTGCCTCTTGGCCAGTATGTTCACCGTCCACAGTTAGCTGCAGACCTTGAGATGCATGTACTTGCAAAAGTTGTAGGGCTGTTTGGGTTACAGCAGACACCAGGGATGCACCCCTTGTCCCTGACTCTGGGCTTCATTCTGGGAATGCCACTGAATGCCAACGCCCTTCAGGGAGGGGTGGGACATAATCAAGAAGGGAAAGATAGGGTCCCTTCCTTTCCCTGGGGAAGGCCAGGCTCTGGCTTGAGTCCTGCCTTACTCTGTCTCGGCCCAGGAATAAGTCCAGCTAGACCGGGAGACTTGAAACAGACCAGCACTTTGCCCTTGAAGTGAAGGGGCAAAGATGAAAGCAGGGCTGCAAAAGAACAGTCTAGATCTAAAGTTTTACTCTGGACAGTTGAATTTAAAGTGAATTCATATTTATGTTTTGGCTTTTTAGGAAAAAAAAGAGCCAATCTTCAAGCTCCTAGCTTGTTTCCTTGACTCATGGCAGGGTGGGGGTATGGTATCTCTTCTTGTATATGGTCATTTCTGCTTATGTATTTTCAAACACAGGACCATCATCTCATGAACTTAGATGTGTTTAGGTTTGGCAAAAAGGTGCTTGGGGGCACTCGAGTCAATAGCTAGGACTTGGCCTTCAGAGAAGTTGCCGTATGTTAACAGGGGACCTCAGAGGTTTGTAGCCCCCCACCTCCCTGCCCCGGGAAAGACCAGGATCAAATAACTCCTTACACCCACTTAAACTAGGGTTTCAGAAAGTTTCAGAGGCCGTGGAATACAAAAATGAAACTGGCAATTGGGCAGATGGCAGTCAAAATGACTGAAAGGCCGGGACCATAAGTAGGAGGCTCTCGACCTACTCACTGGCAGGCTCACAGATCTGCACTGAGGAAACAGATGCCTGAGCCCCCAAAATCAGGACAGCAAATGAAAATGAGTTTTGAATAAATAGGAGTTTAACCCAAGATCCCGTGAACTCATTTTTAACACCTATCCCAGAATAACTGCAGCCTTGAACACCACTTGGCTCCCCTCAGGTAGTCCTAGAAGCTTTAGAGGGATGACATTTTGACCTAATTGGAAAATGGGAGTTTTCAGGGATTTCACGTCTGATTCTAGACTCACCCTATACACTTCAGTGCAATGGGTCTTTGTAGCCCAGCTTTTGATTCAATGACACACTGTAGGCAGAGACCAGAACAAGAGAATCGCCACCTTCTGTCTATGTTTCTCCGTTTTACATTAGCCACAGTTCTTGGATCAGGTGAGGCAGACTAGGCCATCGTAGGTACTTCCAGAGCCTGGAGTAGGAGAATGAAGGAATGCAGGTCTCTCTAGAGGCTGCAGCATGATAAAGTCAGGCTGGTCGTGTCACAGGTTCTCACACAGAATGTTCTAAGGGACTCAAAACCATATAACACAGGAAAAATAGGACTTCTTCCATGAACAGGATGTTTTCTGTAACAGTACCATGTTAAGTGAACATAACTCAACATACCTGTTGAGGTGCTACCTGTGCTATTAGACTCAGTTTCCAGCCACAACTGGAGTCTATAGCTCTATTCCTGTGCATGCTGAGGGCACTCAAACGTGATCCAGGGATCAAAGGGTGTGAGTTGGGATGACCCATCACATTGTGTCCTATCCCTAAATGCAGAGATTGTGCTAGATTAGAGGCCTTGGTTCCAGGATAGGTAGGTGATAGGTCTGCCATGGTACACAGTAAGGGGGTACTTGCCATCCGATTCATGGGAACCAGGTGGCAAGGACTAGGCTCCCCACTCACCCATGAACTAGCAGGCAGAAACAGGAGTTCTACCTCCAGGGGTAACCGGGCCTGGCTATCATCCAGCAAGAGCTATTGCTATACAACATGGGCGTGGAGGAGGAGGTCTGGAACTTAGAGTCACTGGGGCATCAGCAAGTGTAGCAACACAGCCTGACAAAGGCAAGGCAACCAAGGCTCAGATTCCTCCAAGATGAGGGTCTAGGTCACTCCACCATGCAAGTATAGGCTGGCAGTGGGGGAGATAAAGTTAATCGTAGTCTCAGCTTTAGCAGTAGAGACAATAGGTGGTTGGTTTTACTAGCTTTCTCATTTGCACCCTTTTCAGTCATTAAGCACATGCTGCCCTGGCACCTCCAAGTGGAGGCTGGTCATTGTGGAACACAGGAATGGGAGCCGTCCAAGGGGCACACTGTTGATTCTTCAGGGGACCTGAGCTGTGGCCCCTTGGCTCACCTCCATCAGTGCATATGGTAACTGTCAATCACAGCTGACCTGAAATCAGGTGCTAACTCAAGAACGCACTGATTTTTCTTCAAAGCTGTGAGAAGTGACAGTATGCAGGGTAGCCTGGAACTCAAGAAATTAACCTCTTCAGAGGGCTTTCAGCCAACAGCAACTGAGTGCACAGATGAATGCCCCAGCCTCCTGTCCTCGGAGGTAGATTCTAGATGGCAACGTGGAGCATCCCCTCAGGATGAGCTCCAGTTGCCCACAGCTGTGACCAACTTGTGGTCACATTTTTACTGGTGTTTCCTCCATCCTGGCCCCTCTCTTCATCCTTGCTATTGGCTCCCTGGAATCAGATTCCAAATAAACCTCCTGCCCCCAAGTCTGAATTTTGAGAGAAATAAAAATTGAGGCAGGGAAGGAGGAGAAAAGGAGGCCAAAAGTTTCCCAGGTATTGCCCCACACGACAGGTAGTTTAAAAATGTGGATATGGGTACCACATTCCCAGTACATAAATTAGAAGAAACCCCAACACTGGAGTTGCCATAACCCCACATGGGAAAAGTATTGGGGCTGTTCATCACTAACCTATTTCCTATCTTCAAAAGCTATCCTGCTGCCCAAGGCCAGCAAGAGGTCCAAAGGTATGGAGAGGACCAGTGCAGAAGTTCTCTGAAAGCAGAGACTCTTTGTCCCCACCACTTTTATATTGGTTTGAGGAATACACATGAAGCTTGCTCTCAAAATCCTTCAGTGTACCATCCTACACATGGAGGATTGAGAGGTTGTCAGGATGCATTCATCCGAGTCCAAAGCCCAACAGCCTCATAAGAGGGAGGGAGATTGGTTTGCACACCCGCTACAGCAGGGAGGGACTGGTGTTGAACTACACCCAATGACTGATGTGATAGTACAGAGGCCCCGCCATCTTGATCTGGCATAGGACATGCTGATACTTCTTGATCCAGAGCTCTGTGCCAAGTTGGCCAAGGCTTGATCAGGTCTGCACTGTGGTTTCACACTTCCCCCTCAACCCAGTCCTGCTTCCTTGCCCTTTTCACAGGTGTCAATCCTAACATCATGTCATGGTCCTACCCCTCACATATCTTGGCCTCTCCATCATGGACTGGCCTTGAATGGTAAGTAGCCCAAGGGCATGGAGAGGACTCGGGAGTGGAATCCTCTCCTCAGAACAGGTGTTTCTGGACTCCCCACCTCCTGCGATAAGGGTTTGCTTTCCCTTAGAGGTGGTCTCATATCCCTGCACAGGCTGGGACTGCTCTGCAGAGAGAGACTCGACAGGGGGTGTTGAAGATCCAGCCAAGGTCCTGTTCAACTATCTCTTGGGAAGCAGGAAATGAAAACTCTAGGTCCCTCTTGCTAAGCTGGTGCTTCCTTGCCTGCTTTGAACATGGACATAAGCCCAGCTGGGCCATGGGTTTTGAGGAGAGGACACTCCTTTGACCTGAAACATAGGAACAAGAGTGGAAAGACACTTTGGAGCTGTCACCCCCTTTTGCTATCTAGATGACATTTGATAATTTTAAGATGTTTTGGGGGTAATTCCAATTTCATAGGATTTTTAACCTCACCTGAAGGAGTCATTCTAGCACATGTTCTCTGCCACGATGGTACTCCTAAAATGGTAGTAATGAGACTAGAGTATTAATTAGTATGAGTTCAAATCTTTTCTAGGATACCAGAGACCAGAGCATATCATGCCATGTGGCTTCAACACAAGCCCCAAAGACATGTACCTTTCCAAATCCACTTCATAGAATAGCACCAGGAAGTAAGCAGCTAGTGACCCAAGGAAGGCTTCCTATTAATGGTCGAAAAGGTTACAGCATTCAAGTCTTTGTAAAAACCTGTAGGACGACGGTCTTTGGTTTGCCTAAACCCCCTAATAAGATTGCATATATGTGCACACAATTGTGTGCCCACATCTTTCGCACAAATCACTCAGTGGAAAACAGGGGTCCCAATTCAGAAAGGGAGAGGGCCTCAAACCTAAGGTGATGCCAGCCAAGGTGCTCTCAAGGGCCATGTACTGACCCTAATTCTTCACATTCTGGATAAATTCAAGAGGGCAGATACTAGCAAGAATTCACAAAGGCATGAGGATGTCCTTGAAACTCTAGCCACGCTGCTCTGCAGATGTCTCCTTCTGCCTGGTTTTGAGCTTGTAGCTATTAAAAAATAAGAAATTGTGGAAAGCTTTTAATGAGACAGGTTTTCTCTTGATTCAGCCACCACTCCCGCTATACTCCCTTCCAACAGACTCAGTCCAACTGAATTACTAAGGGTATCATCTCTTTAGTCTTTAATAAAAAAGAATTGTTTTTTAATGTTTAGGAGAGTGTGAGCACATGCACATGAGCAGAAGGGCAGACAGACACACACCACACATTGTCCAGAGCAGGCTCCAGGCTCTGAGCCGTCAGCACAGATCCCTACACAGGGCTCAAGCTCACGATCTGTGAGATCATGACTGGAGCCGGTGTTGGACCCTCAACCGACTGAGCCACCCAGGCACCCCTCATCTATTTAGCTTTGCCTTGCTTGCCTATCAAGTTGGGGCTCCACCAGTGCTATGAAAAGTTTTCACCATTAACTCTAACTGAAGGTTGGGTCTACTGTTGCTTAGATAGGACCATGAGATACTTGTTCCTGGATGGCTGAGCAGTTATCAGGAAA
Source organism: Prionailurus bengalensis (assembly GCF_016509475.1). Classification (NCBI taxonomy): domain Eukaryota; kingdom Metazoa; phylum Chordata; class Mammalia; order Carnivora; family Felidae; genus Prionailurus; species Prionailurus bengalensis. The sequence goes on from NC_057356.1 coordinate 11,364,686, forward strand.
GTCTTCCCAAGCCTCAACAGTTTCAACGTTTTGGTTCTTGTCTGATCGATCCAACAAAATCTCAGAATCCCCAATTTAAAAAATTCCATTCTGTTTTGGTTTCTGTGGCTTCTGAGAGAACAGATCTACCTCCACTAGAGAACACAGAATTTCAATATAAAAAGCTTCCCTTGTGATCTTAAGGATTTCCATCAACTAAGGGAATCATCCCATTGAGTACAAGGAATAGGGCCTTAGAGACCACCAGATTCAGATGCAAATTCTGGTTCCCGCACATGTATCAGGTGACATGTGTATAGGTTCTGAGCCTGACCCTAAATTCCTGATATGGAAAATAGAGTTTTTCCATGCCAGGAAATTTTATAGCTTAAAAAAGCATAGAAGCCATCTAAAAAATGAACTTCTAGTATCTAATGTATCTAATGAATGAAGTCATTTTCTTCTAAAGTTTTGCTGAATTATTCAAAGTGAGAAAATAACTGGATTTTGGATCATGGTCTAGCTCCAGTGACCACATAGACAGGATGTCTAGTTTTTCAAAACTGCTTTAATATTATGGAAACCAGATAACTCAGCCCACATCACCATTGCCAAAAGGGATTTTCCCCCACCTTGGGAAGTAGCAGTACCAGCTTGGAGCCCAGATTAGTTTGGACCAATTCTGAGGTATGTAACCTTGTCAAATTCCTACCTCACTGGGTAAATACACATAGGGTCAGACTGGTTCTGCCTATTAATAAACCACTATGAATTTCAAGTGCCAGAAAAATCATCCAGAGGAAAGGTATTTATCTGCTACCTCAAGAGAACTTGTTTATTTTAGATCCCAGCTATTTGACAAACCCTCTTCTGAAACCAGCCTGAGGTCCCAACCACTTGCCAAATCTCATCTATAAGAGACTGTTAAGGGCATAAGTGCCTAGTATATGGTCTTGGGATAAACCCACAAGGGGTCTCATCTGGAGAACTGGGCTATCAGGTAACATTAACTCCTACAAATCTGAGACTTCCAATAGCAGACAAGTCCCTGGTCCTCAGTAGCTTCCAAAGGAACCCCCTACAATATCCTGATGAGGACTGGTTCAAAGCCCCCACACAACAGACTCCCTGTCTACTTGCCCAGGAACTTCCTTTCTTATTGATACTATCTTCATGATTCAGGAATAGCTTCTAGGATTATAATTTTGAGTGGCTGGAGGTATTAAGTTTGTTCTTTAACAAACCTTTAGACACAGAAAAGCCTAAGAGGGAAAATTAGCTCTTATATCCCAAGTCTGGCCAAAAGTTACTAGTTACTCTGTCTCCAAACAGGTCACACTGTAGACCTCTGGGAAGTTTCTAGTATGGGTAGAAATATATGGAACGATCAAATGGGGAATCCAAACACTTATCTCTCCCAAAGCAATTCCTCCATATCAATAAGGATGGGCAAGAAACAGTCACATAGAGCCTTAATGGTGAGCAGTCTGGGGGCACCCGGGTGGCTCACTTAAGTGTTTGACTTTGATTCTGGCTCAGGTCATGATCTCACGGTTGTGGGCTTGAGCCCGCATTGGGTTCCTCGCTGAACGTGGAGCCTGATTAAGGATCTCTCACTCTCTGCCCTTTTCTTGCTTGCACTTGCTCTCTCAAAAGAGAAAAGGGGGGAGTTTGGTAATGCCCCTGGAAAGGCTTAGAACAGCGACAAAGCCTCTTTTGTAGCCATGAGATCATGACCACTTCCAGGCTTCTGGAATTGAAATGAACCCTTCAGTACAAAGGCCTTGAAGATGTTGCTTTCAAGAAAGAAAGATTATAAAACCCTACAGCAGTGGCCTCAGTGAATTTTGTGACCCATCTGAATCTAACTCAAATATTTAGATCAAGATAGTACAGGTTATGTGGTCAAGGCCTCCCTGGAACCAGATAGCTGGGTCTACCTTAAATTGGATTATCAGGTAAATAGAACAATCCAGCATCAAGGGAGATAGATTGCTCTAGAAGAGATTAGCTACACACAATCCCTCACCCTAAGGTCAGCATATTGTGCTCTGTGTTCAGAAACCAGGTTTACTGGTAAGACTAGAATATGGAGGGGAAGAAAAAAGGAACCAGATACCGCCAACCAGCAAGACACTCAGGTGAGGCTATGATAAGATTCACAGTTGCCCCTGCAGAGTTAGCCCCCCATGACTGAGGGGCTCTTATCCTATCCCCAAGTCCTTGGCGGTACAGATACAGGAAAATCAACACCTTTACCATCACTGGGATCTGGCCTAAGATGTTCCTCACCCCTCCAAGTGACTCTTGCTCCTGATCGGTGATAGAGGGGAGATAGAAAAACTAGGAAAAAAAAAAAATACCTGCTTATTCTGAAAGTAGAGACCAGAGAAGATTTTAAATGGAGGAACATGTTCTAGGACAATGTGAACACTCAGTAAGAAGTACAGAATGGGAGGCTTAGGGCAATCAACCATCTTTAAGTAGGTGATAATTCTTTCAGTGCTACAAAAACAGTTATGCAGCCATAAGACGCTATGGAGGAAATTTACACATCACTAAATGAGGCCCATCTGAAAACGCTACATGCTAGGATTCCAAACAGGACACTCTGGAAAAGATGAACTTATGGAGACCGTATGATGATCAGTGGTTGCCAGGAGTTGGGGGTGGGAGGGTCAGGAGGGATGAACAGGCAGAGCACAGGAGTTTTAGGTAAGTTACTACTCTGCATGATACTAGAATGATGAATACATGTACACTTTAGAGGTTTAGACAAGTGCATGACATCAAGAGTGAACCCCAATGGAAAGGATGGACTTTGGGTGATAGTGATGTATCACTGTAGTCCAACTGGATCAAAAACAATGCTCTGGTGAAGGATATTGATAATGGGGAGGCAATGTATGTGCAGGGCAGGTAGCATATGGGAACAATGTACCTTCCTTTTAATTTTGCTATGAACCTAAAACTGTTCTTTAGAAGTCTTAAAAAAAAAAAAAGATGGTGAATAGAAATGGGAACCTATAGCCTTTAGAAGACATGTAAGACCTAGCCACCAACTACAATGTGTTGACCTTTTTTGGATCCTGATTGAACTGTCAAGAACATGTATGATCCTTAGAATTTAGAAGTTTAAAAACTGATGGGTTGTTTAGTAATGAAATTGTGGCTAGTTTTGTATGACAAAGGTCTGGTGGTGGTTTAAAAAGACCATCTTTTTAAGGGATATGTATACATATTGCAATATTATGGATTAAGGCAATTGAAGGCTCAAGTTGACATGAAAGGACTCAAGAAATGAATAGGTTAGGGTGTGTATGAAACAAGATTCCCCATGAGCAGTAACTATTAGATGTGGGCACATGAGAGACTGAGCTATCATTCTGTCTAGTTTTAGGTACATCTGAAGTTTTCTACAATAAGAGTTTCAAGACAAAACAAAAACAAAAACCGCCTTTCCAACCGACTCAGAAGGCCAGAGTATTTGTATCACACATAGATTCAAGGATTCCGAGAAAGGTTTCTGGAGACTAGTTCATTGCAACTCCCAAGACCTTCTTTTCCTGGAAATTAGAATTTGAGAATTCCATCCTTCCTGAAGTTTCACCTTGGATGGATTTGCATGCTTCTATTGTGTTTTCCTTTTTGCTAGTAAAGCTCTTGCACATGGTAGCAGGTCTGCATTTATATCAGGGAAGTTTAGGCAAAGCAAGAACCACCAACCACTTTATGAGCCTTCAGTATCAGACCCATCTGACACTATCACCCAGTGACAATGAGGAGGTTTCCCTTGTGCAACAAAAGCGAATCTGCATCTCAGGGCAGAATTGCCACCAGCAAGGGACTTGCCCAACATGGCCAGGGGGCTCACACCAAGCCCACACTCTAGATTCCAGAGTCAAGGTGAGGAAGAAATCTGCCAAGGAACAGTGTTGCTCACAGTGACCCCAAAGGAAACAGACTGAAGCCCTGCACTCTCTCCAAGACAGACTTCCATACTCATACCCCGATTGCCACTGTCATTCCTCGTCTGAGAGCTAGTTTCAGGATTCTTCAAAGAACATGGATGGGAACCCTGGGAGACTGGGCAGGTTAGCCGGCAGGTGCTCTTTGTCCCTCTGAACTCAGGAGGTCTCAAGATCAGTTAACGTTTCCTTCTCAGGAAGATACCAGCTCTGTCCTTTCAAGCAACCAATAGCCTCCTGGTTATCAGATGCCAAGTACAGCTTCTGTAGTCTGCATTCGAGGTAGGGCTTTTTCTTCTAGCAAGATGGTCTAGAGTTAACAAAAGCAAGGGGGATGAGGAGGATTAAGGTAGCAAAACCAGGATATTTTAACAGTTCTTTCAGGTTTCAGTTAGCTTTGGACTGAGTCTCCCAACTCATGATTCCCACTAACATAAGGGGCAGCTTTGTTTGGCATGAAAAAGCTATTCCTTGGCTCTCGTAGGCTTCCCCATGGAGCCAGTTGAGCTGGAAAAAGAGGGAGATGCCAGTAAGCATGAAACAGCAATGACCAAAACAAGTATCTTTTCCAAGACAAAGCCTAGAATACAAAATACAGTATCCCAGCCTTGGGCATGCAGGTTTCCCTCTAAATTTTAATGTTTGAGAAAAAGAGACAGAGTACAAGCAGGGGAGTGTCAGAGGGAGACACAGAATCTGAAGCAGGCTCCAGGCTCTGAGCTGTCAGCACAGAGCCCGACATGGGCTCACAAACTGAGATCATGACCTGAGCTGAAGTTGGACACCAAACTGACTGAGCCACCCAGGAGCCCCTGCAGGTTTCTCTTTGTAAGGATTCTCTCCTTGTGGCCAGAGATGGACCTCAAAGTGTGTCACAACCTTTAGTACCCAACCCCTAGAGCTTTGACTCCAAACAGAAAATGCTACAAAGCTGGTTGTGATCTTAGATCTGACTATCCAGTCTAAGAGGCATTCAGGATTCTGTGGAGTCAGGAAACTCTGGCTCCCCCTCACCTTGGCTTCCCCCTCACTTAGGTAAGCATTAACCTTCTACATAGAATTCCCAATGATTCCATGGACAGCCTATTCAACTCTCTTCCAAAATAACAAGAATCTCGTAGTAAACATCAAAGGCAACTGTCGTCTTCAAGGCTGAGCATGGGAAACCGTGAAGGAGGGTGCAATCCAAAGCCCAGGGAGAGCAGATCTGTACCAGCCACTCAAGGATCAGAGCTCTGGAGCTATGTTCAGCTTTCTCAGGTTTCCCCTGAAGGGCAGGCTCCCTAGTTTCTACAGAGAGGTAGCCCAAGCACCAGAAACTAGCAGACCCAGAACTGTCAGACCCATCTGATAGACCTTGGTCTTTAACTTCCCTTAACACTAGTGACAGACTGAGAACAGATCTGCTTTTAGCCCTGGCGTTGATAGCTTATCTAGATCAATGTGGTTTTAAGACCAAAAGGTGGATAGTGATGCAGGAATGTTAGTGGTTTAGTTACAACTCCAAATACTTGAGCCTAAAACAGTCACAGGATACCAGGTTTAAGCTGGGTAGCTGAGAAGCAAGAAGGTCACACTTCAAAGTCCTCATCTTAGAGAATCATCACATGCTTTAATGGAAAAATCCCACGGTCCTTACTGAGAAAGAGTTGGTGTCCCTGTGAATTACATCTTGCCCATTCACATCTGGGTCTATCCATACAAGTACCTGATCCCAAAATAATATCATGGCTGCAGTTGAGTAGAGAAGGCAAGGACCCTGTCAGACCTAGACCTGGCTACAAAAACAATGATCACCATATGCTTCAGCAGGAATATAGTCATCGATCCTTCAGTGTCCAGACTCTCAGAAGGGACACACATCACCATTCTCTGCTATGGTCACCACCTCTACTATTGGGGAAACACTGGAGTCTAGGATTGAAAACTAAACCCTAATTAGGGTTGGCACAGCTTTGGGAAATCCAAGCTGGTCAAATCTCCACTTCATCCAAGAGGGTGGTGAGGAGAATTCATCATTTGACTAGACGCCTTCATATTGGTATGACCCTCATGAACACATTTAACAGATGAAGTCTTTCAACAAGGAACTGAATTTACCATGGCAAACGCTGGCAGAAGAGGGCAGCCAGATCCCTCCTTATTGGCCAATAGTGCCGAAGGTTTCCTGGGAAGTGACAGTATGTTTCTCTATTTCCCTGCATTCTTGATGGTTTCTAAATTAAGTTGGTTAATGAGCATTTATGATATCACCAGATCAGTGTTGCTACCACCACCAGTCCTGGACAATATGTGGTTTGTTAAGATGGGACAGGTCTTGGAACAGATTTACCCACTATTAATGTCCCCCCCCCCCCCCCCCCACTAAACAGAATAAAAGTGCTTAAAGAATCTAGAGGAGTTATCTTGCAGATTATCCCCCATGATATAATTTAGGAAATATTTGGTTCTGGTCCTTGCCTTGACACATAGGAAATAACTAGCTTTTTATGAGCTACTTAAGAGCCATAGGGGCATCTTTTGTAATGTTTTTTTTTTTTTCCTGAGATAGTTACAGGGCTAGAAAGAGAAAATGGGGTCTTTTGTTATTCATAACAAGCTCCTTTTAACCACACCTGGGTTTTGCTTACAAACCAAGGGGCTTAATGGGGGCTGGTTGCTATGGGAACCAACCAGGTGACTCTAAGGTAGGAACTTCCAGTCCTACCCACCCCCTCTCCACCTCCAGGGAGGGGTGAAATGCTGGAGATTATGTAATTGACTACTAAAGATCAAGTCAGTCACACCTATGTAATAAAGCTTCCAGAAGATCCCAAAAGAATGACTTCGAGGACTTCTGTGTTGGTGAACATGGGGGGAGGGGGGGTATTGGAAGGAAGATGCTCCTGCTCCTGGAAAGGGTATGGGTGCTCTGTGTCCCTTTCCCCATATGTTGTCCTATGCAGTTCTTCCATCTGGGTACTCCTGTGTTCCAGCCTTTTAGAATAAGCTAGTCCTCTAATAAAAGGTCTTCCCGAGTTCTAGGAGCTGCTCTAGCAAATTAAATCAAACCTATAACCCATGGGATCTGACACTTCTTTCCAAGTAGATGGTGTCAGAATGGAGTTCAATTACAGAACACACAGTTGGTGTCAAAGAATTGCTTGATGAGTGGAAACCCCACACATGTGGTGTCAGAAGTGAAGCAGTAAGGTTGTATGGAGAATAACAGTTCCCTTCTTTAGGTTTTGGATCACTGTCATTAAAACCTTGACCAAAATATGGTGGGAGAGGGTGGCATAGATCTTCTGAGGTTCCACCTTCCAGACAAGTGGCAGAAATGCTTGGACACGACCAAGGTGAAGAGTCTACTTGGGAGAAATGCCGTCCCCTGACCCCTGACCACCTCGATGTGGGTCTGACACTTCGAATATATGGAGAAAGGCAAAAACCCACAGGTGGTGTGTAGTCTTTAGCGATGAGGGTAGTTTTGACACAGGAGCCCCACCAGGCAGTTAGAAGCAAAAGCTCTCTCACACACTCTCAAAGCTGGTGATCATGAAGCAGAACACCAGACCCTCTCCACCGGTTGCTGAAAAACGTGGCACCGGCCACAAACTTCACTCGCCTTTTATCCTGGGTTCAGGAAGACCAGTGAACCTTCATGGAGAAAGGTACCCATTCTAGGAAAAAAAAAAAAAAAGTATCTCTATCCTACCTCACATGTGTTTAAGAAAGCTGCCTTTACACAACCTCTACATCCCCTTCTCCTTGGAGGAATAATGACTAAAGAAACCTACGGAGTCATTTTCATTTCACTGCAAGGTACCCGACCTCCTATCAGGTGGTCAGTCCAGTTCATCCTAAAACAGGATTTTCTCATTACCCTTTGGTCTGTTAACCACTAAGGCCCAACTGGCCTCCAGGAACCCACAGTTGGTACATCAGGGTAACAGCTTATAATATATTCATGCCAACAGGGTAAGGAATCCTCAGTCTCTCTCCAGATAGCTCTAAGACCATCAGAAAACAAAGATGTTCTTTAGTGTCAAGTTTCTCCAATCCCCAAATCTATGGCCAGTCTGCCCCTTCCTCCAACAGGAAGCCAAGTAGAGGCATTTTAACAGCTTATGCCATCTGTTATTTGGGAGCCAATGGATAGATGCCTATTTAGTGGTGATAGTCCATCATCCTTTGGGAATGCCTCCAGAGAGATACCCTCACATCAATAGATGTGAAAGAAACCATGTTCAGGGACAGCCTTAATGAGGTGTTCAGCACTGCCTCTAAAAAGGCTTCAAGCCACCATGAAAACCCTTGTTGTCTCTTGCCCAAGCTCTTCCCTCCAAAGGCCTTCAAGCAAAGGAAACTACGGCAGTGGGCTTGTTTACTCTAGCCCATTGAGTTCTTGAAATTGCTAGATCAAGGCACCTGTTACATAGAGGTCTCCTTAGAGATACAACTGGTTGGGCTCATCTGAAACTTAATCAGGTACCCAAATCTATCCAACCTCAAGGGAGATCCATCCTTCTCTTCTGGTTACCCACATGCAGTATTTAAGAGTCCTCTTACTCCCAAAAGGGCCCTTCCCAGCTGAGTTCCTCTTTCCCTCGTTTTCTGGCACATTGGAGATACAGGCTAAACCGTAGGCTGGCCAATGAAACTATCAGTCTTCTAACTGCCCTTCCCTATAACCTTTACCACGTTTGACAGTTCCTTCTGGCCTGATCTTCTCCATATTCTGTTGGATAGGAGGTCAGTTCCTTGGGGAGAGATTTGGGGCTCTCTGTTCTAGGGCTCTCTCTCCAGAGAGCAAAATCTGAGCCATGGCTCTGATGCTAGGGGGTGGGGAAAAAGGCAAGATTCAGTGACACTCTCACATTAGGAGCAGACTGCCTGGTGAGTAGGTGATGGCCACCCCAGGTCTCCTCTGCTCACTTCTCTACAGGAAATCCCTGCCCCACAAGCCCCGGTAATTTCAGCAGCACTGAGCCCAAGATAGAAGTTCTGCCTCATCACTAGAAACTGAGTGGAAGCCATGTTGATACAGAACTTCATCTCAGCAACAAGTCGCTGGGACAGGAGGAGAAATGCGGACATCCTGTACCTCCCTGGAAGGAAACCCTCCAACATAGCAGCCCTGTGTCCCCAGCTGTACCGTGATGGAGGAGATCTGCCCTTTAGCTGAGCCATGAGGGAAAAGGACCTTACTGGTCTTGCCCGGTTCGAATGCCACAAACTCAGCAGTTGTAAGTTTTTAGGTTTTCTTCTTAGATGTTTGTTTCCTATAGGACATTAGGGCCTTTTCAGGAGACTTTAAATGGTTCAAAATTTCACCAGCTTTGCCAGGGAACAGGTCTACCCCAGAGCTTGTTATGCTAGAAGCAGGACTCTATGTCTCCCTTACTATTTTAGGAAACTGAGGTTTGCTTACAAACTCAGGATGGGGAATAAATGGATCATAATGACTCACGAGGAGAGAATTTCTGGATGTGGGTGTGAAGGTTAGGGCTACCGTTCTGTGTAGTTCTATAGTTTTCTGTAATAATTTTTAAGAGGCAAAAAGCCACCCAAGATGCCAGAGCAAGTGGGGTGTCCTGCATAGCTTTGAAGCCCCTCCAAGCTATTTTTATCTTTCCTATAGACCCTAAACCTATCATTCATTGGTTAGTTCGAAGAGTTAGATTGGCAACCAAGTTGCCTTTCTAGATGAAAATATTCCTTTGGACAGAACTCTGAGGGCATTTTTTCTGCATTGTCATTTTACTTTTTGATAACAGGGTAATTTCTATTTGGTCAATAGGAGATTCTTGTACATCTAGGCTCACAGCAGGAAAGTTGAGGCAAACCAAGGACGGGCTCTTCATGAGCCTTCACTGTCAGACTTGGCTCTGACACAAGTGACCCAGTAGCAATGACAGTGTCCCCTGTTCAACAGGAGAGGGAATCTAGAACTCAGGACAGAGCTGACACCACCAAGGGGCCTGCCCAACACAGTCAGGTCTCACATCAGGTGCACAAACTCCAGGTAGATTCTAGAGTCAAGACAAGGAAGAACTAACCAAGGAACAGTTGTGCCCACATGGACAAAGGAAACAGACTGAAGCCCTACACTGCAAGACAGGCTTCCAATATTCGTTGTCCAGTTGCCAAAGTCATTCTAAGGACTGCTTTAGAATTTTTCAGAGGAGGAGGACAGTGGCTTTTGGGGGGACTGGGCAGGGGAGCCCACACCAGCTTTCCCTCCCTCTGGGCTGTGGGGTCTCAGGTTGTTTGCAATCTTAGTGCTTCAGGCAGATGTCTACTCTGCCCTCAACCTCCTGTGCTCAGACACCAAGTGTGGTTCCCTGCAACTCCATTTCCAGAAGTTGGCTCCATGTTTAACAAGATGACCAGGAGATAAAAAGGGAAAGAAGGATTGAGGCAAGATAAGAAGGTAAAATAAAATTATGTCCTATCAGTTGGCACGTTGAGATTTGAACCAAGGCTCACAGATCACAATTTCTCCTACTGTGGTGTGGTTTTGAATCATCCAGAACATCTTATTCCCCGCCCCCACCCCCACACACTTTGTGTGAGGTCTCCCAGGCTTTTTCACTGTGCCCGGAGAGTTGGAGAGAGAAGGAGAAGCCAGAAGAGCATAGAACTGTAGGAAAAAGCTTTTGCCAAGACAAAACCTAGAAAGCAATAAAAACCACCCCCATCTATGAATGCCAGCCTGTTTTTCCAGGGTAACAGAGTGGCAGCTGGGACCTTGGTGACCAGAGCCTGTGCTCCTGGAATAAAACTCCCGTGCTGTCACAGTGTCTCCCTGTCCTTCTGGACCTCCAACTCCAGGCACATAAAGCTATGGCGTTGCTTGCAGCCTTAGTGATCTGACCTCTCAGACACAAGAGAAAGGAGCTAGTGTCTTCTACTGAGTGGGTTTAGGAAACTGTTTAGAAACTTCTGGGTGCATCCTGGCATCCCCTTCCCCCAGTTTAAAGTTAACTTTTGACATGGTCTTCTAATGGCCCCAGGGACTTCCTGCTCCATCACTGGTCTGGAATCAATCTCCGTTGAGGTGCCATGGGGCTTGCACTCAAGAAGCTGAGGTCTCCAAGGAGCGTAGAGGACAGTGACAGAGGGGGCAGTTGAAGCCCAGTGAATGCAGATCTGTGCCACCCAGCCAGGAACAGAGCCTTAGAGGTGCTCTCAGCTCAATGCTAAGTCTCCTGAGGAGATTTGCCTAACATTCATGGGGCAAAGCCCATTATCCCAGGGAAACCAGCACACCCGAAAATCCTCATACCTGCCTGATGAACAGGTATTTTATTATAGAGAAATTGACAGCTTTCTCTGTAAACCTAGGGATAGACTGAAGGAAAGGTCGGTGACCTAGTCTGGGGTTGATCAGAACTCACACAGACCAATGAAGCTTTAAGATCAGAACGTGCACAATCACTAGAATAGTTGTAGGTCCACATTTGTCAAAGGACATTCTGATTTACCTTTGGTTGCTGCCCCACCTGGCCTTGTCACCAGGAAAAAAACACTTTTGGGGAGAATTTCCACATACCTTACTGAGATCTGATATCACCGCAAAATGTTTTTGCCCATTTGAAACTTGGTCCTACCCACACAAGTGGGTGATGGGAGAAGGACTCCATGGTCTCAGGTAAGAGAAAGACAGTCTCTTTCAGACAGAGCCTTGGCTGGAAAGCAGGAAGGGGCACCAGATAGTTGGAATTCAAGAGTCAGGCCTTCAGTATATACACTTTCAGGATGGACACTCGTTGCAATTCTTCATCTTGGTCATTGTCTTAATACAGGTTTAACGCTAGAGCCTGGAGGTAAACACGCCAAGGAGTGCCAATTAGAATGGACTTTGGGAAACCCAGCTCATCAGACCCGTGGCTTGTAGAAGGTGGTGGCACGGAGATTAATTGCTCTTGCTACTAAGTATCTTCTACCTTGGTCTCCACAAAACCCAGGAGTTACCTGGTGGCCAGAAATGGAGTTCATTATATATAGGAGTACTGACAACACTAACTCTATCCTTGGCCCTCCATCTTGTTCATGTTCCCTTGATGACCTCTTGGGGCTGCATGTTCCAGGCCCCTTGGAGATTAATATTCAGATTTTGGAAATACCCATCAAGGAGGATATTTATCAAGGTGGGGGGAAGCTTGTTAGTCTTCCACGCATCTTTAGAAGCTTCTTCCCTTCCTGATACACAGGTGGTACCACAAGATCTAATCAAAGGTTAGATGTCAATTAAGTGCATGTAAAACTATTTTTGAGAGAGAAAGACTGAGGGAGGGGCAGAGAGAAAGGGAGACACAGAACCCGAGGCAGGCTCCAGGCTGTCAGCGCAGAGCCTGATGCAGGGTTCAGGCCCAGGAACGGTGAGACCATGACCTGAGCCAAAGTCCGAAGCTTCACCAACTCAGCCATCCAGGCACCCCATGCATGTGAAACCTTGGGCTGCACAGCACTGTCTTTCTGTGCATCCCCTCCCTCTAGAAAGTCTATGGACTAAGGTCTAGACTTTGTGGAGGATAACTGCACAGCCATCGTATCTGTTACCCTTGATAAAACTCCATAAACTTTATGGCATCTCTGGCTTCATTTTCTAGCCTCAAAGTGCCTTCTGAGTTTGGGGAGATACTCTGTTGTCCCTCCTCAAACTTCTAACATTACGGGGGAAAAAAAAAAAAGACAACACCACAAAACAAAACCGAGTAAAATGGCAGCCAGACTCCTCATTGGCTAATCGTTTTGCTTCCTGGGAAGAAAAACAGTTGCTTATGAAATGAGATGGTCCAATTCTTGAGTTAGTGCTCATGTGGAATTATTTCTGATTTAACCAGATAGGAAGAGCAACACCAACACCTGCCAGTTCCACATACTTTGTTTTATTGAAGGAGTTTCTGGGACTAGTGTACCCAGCACCCATATAAGGATCTCCAAATGCCATTCCCCACTAAGAACCACCAAAACCATTTAGGTAAAAGGCCAATTACAGACCTGGAACACAGCAAGTTCCAGAGAAGCATAGACTGTACTGTGTCCTAAAGAGAAATACACAGAGTATTAGGGAATATAAAATAGACACAGTTGCCACCATGAAGGGGCTCCTGTAGGACAAGAAGGATAACCTGTATAGAAGTAGAAACAGATTACCAAAGGGCACTTGGGTGGCTGAGTCAGTTAAGTGCCTGACTTCAGCTCAGGTCATGATCTCGTGGTTTGTGGGTGCTAGCCCCGCATTGGGCTCTGTGCCGAGAGCTCAGAGCCCGGAGCCTGCTTCAGATTCTGAGTCTTCCTCTCTGCCCCTCCCCCACTCATGCTCAAAAATAATACATTTCTTTAATGTTTATCAAAGTGGTTAAGATCACTGGAGTCTCCGGTGTTATTTAAAAGGAAGAGAGGAAAAACTTTAGGGGATGGTGGGTTAATAAGTGTATACCAAAGTGACAGAATTAAGAGTGTCACCACCCAACATAATGGATTCAGGGAGGAGTCAGCTGATGTTATAGAAATTGAGGGAAATAGGTCAACTCCAAAGGGCTCAAAGATTCTCCCCTTTTGTGACTAATCTGGAATGAGATTCCCTTACAATGGATAGAGGTTTATTTCAACCAAGCCATCAACCTCTGCCTCTTCAATAGCAAACTCCCCAGCATATACCTCTAGATACAAGGCCATAAGGAACAACCACTGTCTACATGGGATTCTTGCCAAGTATTTAACTGAACTTGATTAGAAGCAGCCAAGGACTTTTTGACAAACTCAGGTTAGTTGTTGTACAAGTTCCCATGCATTCTGGCTTAGCTGATCTTGAGAATTTAGGGGGGGGGGGAAGCATGGTAGGAGGGGCTGCCATAAATATCCTAAGAGCCTACCTTCCAGACACCTAGAAATGCCTGAAGACCACCAAGGTGAAGACCCTATCTGAGAGAAAACCCTGTCCTCTGTCCACACCACCTCCACATGGATGGGACCCTTCAGACATGTCAAGAAAGGCAAGTACACAGGTGGTGACTAGGACAGTAGGAAGGTCTGGGGTATGTGGACTCCCAGGGCAGACAGGGTGGGACCTGGCTACCCAAATGCCACTCAGATGAGAAAACCAGGTAGGGGGACCTGGAAGAGCCAGCCACACAGAGACCAGAGGGTCCCTGACTGCACCAACCAGGCTCTGGGAGCAACGAGCAGCCCAGCCGGGACTCGGCTCAAAGAGGATATTCCTTCAACATGAAGGCAGGTGCACGAAATAGAACACAGGCTGCTGGGGTTCAAGTTCTCGCAGCAACTACTGACTTCCCATCACTGAAGCACATCCTTACGCTGTACTAAGGACAAATTTTAGCTCTCAGCCTGATTTCTGAAGTTTTGTACTGTTAACAGACCTCAGTAGGTGGAGTTCTTAGGCACCCCTCTCTCATCACTTTCCCATGCATGACAGGTTGCTGTGAACCTCTCCCATGAATGAGGCAGTGGTCTGGACAAGGTTCAGGTGAAGTTGGGGATTTCCTAGGAAAATAGCAGGTGTCTTGGCATGAACCCCAGAGTGTCTCTGCAGGTTGTGCCAGATGAGGTTCTGCAAGGGCAGAAACAGGGGCAGCGGACCCATAGGCCACTGTGGCTCTGGGCAGTGCTATAAGCCAGCTTTGAGCCCTATAACAGGGCACATACCCAATCCCCTACAGCATTGCCTGTGAGGACAGTCATGGAGGAAACTGCTCATCACTGCTCCCCCAAGCCTTTTTTCAGCTGAGAGTCTTGCTTCCGAGGCAGGCTAGTGAAACACAGAAGGCTCTAAAATGGTTTCAAATATACAGGAGCCACCATAGTACAGAGGAACCCCATGGCAGAGGGGCCTCCCTCCCTACCACACACAAACTGGAAGGGGTCTTCAGGTCTATTTCTTGGTCAGAAAGCACTGCACTGAACAAAATGTTGGGAATCCAGAACCAGATGGCCCTGAAGGAGCATCTACCCAAGATCGCAGCTTCTGAGCAAGTAGGTCCAAGAGTCCATGAAATCTTATGAAAGTCTAGGCAGCTCATAGGCCAGACAGCACCCCTAGGAAGGGAGGAACTGCAAGGACCTAGAGGAGAGCTCATTGACCCTGTTCTGGTTCTCTTTAAAGGGGCCTGGAAAAGGCTTTGGGGCAGCAGACCACAGTCACCAGAGACACCAGTCTTCTGAAGAGTCCCATCCCCTTGAAGGATTAGCAGTGGCTATCAAGGAGGTTTCTTGACCAGCCTGGGCACCATGTGCGAATAGCAGCTGACCTTTCAGCATGGAGAATGTAGGTACAAGCTCCATGAACACTTGGGCTACAAAGAGGGGGGAGGAAGCCACTCAGGCATGGTTACTCCTAGTCAAGTGACTAGGTCATATGGAGGTTGGATCACTGTTCTTTTCTTGGTCCAGGACCTGACAGAGGCACTCAGGACTTCTTGCAACTTCTAGACCAAGAAGTTATTGGACATTAACCCTAGGGCTTGTCACACTCCTCTTGGTGGGGTGTCCATAAAGACATTTGAGGAGTACCGTTTTGGTCAGGAGACTGAACTGCAGGAGTCAGAAATGCCCCCTGTGAAGTTAACAATCTGTTTGCTCTTTAGAGGTTTCCAGGCAAACCTCAAACACAGCCTTTTAAGATTCAGTAAGAGAATCAGCCATATTGTAATTGCAATCTCCAGTTTTATATAAAATTCACTTGCTAGAGAAGGAGCTAGGGAACAGAAGTGGGCTGTTTCAATCATCTGCAACATGGCAATCCAGGATAAAGCAAACTAAGTGAGGAAGAGCTATGGACTCTGGGAAACTCACGCTTGTCAAGACAGGTCCCTCAAATGCCCCTCACCCCCTTCATTTTGATAGCTATGCTTGCTAGCAGACAGCCTCAGCAGTCCCCCTCCCTGGGGCCACTGTGGTTGCTGAAGAGCTACCTTTGCCCAGGTTACATGGTCTTCCACTGGGAGAGCTTGGCTCAGTTGGCCAAGGCCTCCAACAAGAGAGCATCCCACAGATTTCTCCACCTGCCCCATCTTGCTTCATTTCCATCGGCATCAAACCCAAGAAAGCTCTGGACTACAGGACCAGTGAGTGGGAAAGAGCATCAGGCATCCATCTGAAGGAACAAAGCAGTGTGTAAGAGGCTAAGCAAGGGCCATGGTGCCCCTGCTGTAAGAGACTTTTCCTAGGAACTGCCTGCCACGCCATCGTGTTAGGACATCTCAGAACCAGAACTGCAATGCCCCTAGGAGAGGTGGCTTTGTTTCAGTCAAGGCAGATCAGATCTAACCACAGCTGTAGCAACCTCCAAATGCAATGCATCCTCGTGGATTTACGAGGATTATTTTCTACCTCGGCAAGCAAGGTGTGTCCTTCTCTCAAAGGCAGCTCCCCAAAGCTGGTCAGCAGCCTGCGGACCCACTGGCAATACCAGCATCACACTGCCACCTGTTTGTCCTAGAGCATTGGAGCCACCACCCCTCACCCCCCAACCCCACCATGCTGGAGTTGGGAATTCATGGCACCAACTCTGCCAGATGGCTCCTGGAGACTTAAGTGTTGCTTAAGTGTCAGGCACCATGAGGACATAGATCTGAAAGCCTCTAGGGTGAAGGATGCCCACCTCACCATCCTGCCTGCCCTCTGCTGCTGCCCACTTCAGGCTCCTCATCTTCTCAGGTCATCTAGATTGGAGAAACACGAAGGAACACGTACTGGGGCTGTCCTAGCCCCCTTAGTATTGTGTGTGTATGCGTCAGGGGTGGGGGGCGGGTGGAGGCAGACCTAGTTCAGCTGGATTCCAAGTGTTTGACATTTTATCAGTATAATTTGCCAGGGACGAACTCCCACTGATAAGGTATTTAGATACTACTATTTCAGTCCTTCCTATGGTCCCAGATTTAATGTTTGATGGTCTAAAAATTTTTCCCCAAAGACCCCTGGGCTACGTGAAGTGCCCTTGTCCCATTGAATGCATTGAAACTATCTGTGTCCACCCACATGTTCAAAGTGGGACAGGTTCACATGCCAAGTTTCCGGAAATATTCCAGGCACATGCACAGTGAACCCCATCCATCTGCCCTACCTTATGAAGTAGACAGCACAGCTTCAGTGGAGAGAATAGCAAGTAGGAACCACAGGAGGTAGAGCTTTAAACACCAGTCAGCCAGCAGTCTGATGCCAAAGGAAGCTATGGAGGTTTGGGTAGTATATGAACAACCTATGATGCCCTGTTATGCAGTCTTTCCCAGCTCAAAGCAAAATGCCGGGACTCTGCTCAGCAAGCATTGGTAGAGTGCTTACATGCTGTTACGTACCAGAAGATGAGAAACTCCGTGATCTTTCTGGACTTCTGTTCACACCATTTCTTTTTCATTTTGCTTCACCATAGATCTCCCTCTCTGGGCAACGGTCATTGGGAGAGTAGCTTCCTCACCTATGGCCGTGTAGAGGAGTGAGAAGCACAGACTTTGGCATCTACTCTACCTGGATGGAAATCCAGGGTTAAAATGAGCATTTTGAAGAGGAAGACATTTTGCTCCTTCTCCATGGAGAAAGTGGATATTCAAGGTCATCGACATGGTCTTTATACTGACTACAGTATCTATTGAAGTGCAAAGTACCAGAGACAGGTCCTGGCCAACTGATAGAAGCCAATGTTTACTGTGTGCATTAGGATTTTCAGCATGTTCAAGGTTATGAGAACAGAAATGTGCTTTCCCCCATTCTCTATTGGAAGTTCTAGCAACTAAGGAGAGGAGAGTGGCAGATTTAGTTCCTTTTTGGAGAGTGGACACAAGTCCCCAGAATTCAGACTATTGGTCCCTTGGGAGGTACACTGATCAAATATTAAAGCCACCAGTATTCCCATCCTTCCTGTGGTCCTAGCTTTAATGTTTGGTGGTCCAAGAGTTCCCCCCTGAAGAACCAGCCTGGGATCTATGTCCAGAGTCTTGGACACCCATCCCTGCTTCACACTGACTCTGCCCGTCTGGCTCTCATATTCCAGATCAAACCCTGTTCTGCTCAGAAGTCCAAGTGGCTGGTTTCTCCCTCAGGTCTCAGCTTACATTACTACTTCTTGTCTTGGGGACCAGGAGCAGAGGCTGGATGCAGACCATGGGAGAGCTTTTTCCTGAGCAGCATGAGATGCTTGGGGAGTGAGCCGACTTCACTCCTGGCTGCAAAGCCTTTCCAGAGGAAGTAAGACCTCAGGAGCTCGCTTGGCCAACAAAAGATTTTATCACAAGGGCTGAAGTAGAACCTAAAAACTGTGGGAGAAGTAGCTGTGATTTACTTCTGGCACATGCCTGCATGAGCATCCAAGTCAAGGGGGGCCTACAGGGCCAGGTTTTAGAAGATGAAGATGGTACGTCAAAACCTTCCAGGAGCACAAGACCCTCTAAGGCGAAGCATCTGCTAGGCACCTTTTTGCAGAACAAGCTTGGGGTCTCTGAAGGATTTCACCAACTCACCGGTAGGGCTGTCCAGCTCACACACACACCATACTACACCAGCCCGTCCATGCCTTTAAGCAGATATCATCCAACCTCTTCTAAACCACAGGAAGAGGACAATTTCATCTCCAGATCCAGGCTCTCTATGCCTTTGCGTCCTACGTCCACACTTTTTATTCTCGCACCATACTCTTCAGCATGGTTTATATTCTTATCCAAATTAGGTCATCAGTCCAGAAGGCTTCCCTATAAGCTTCATTGCCAAGATAGACCCAGGTGATCCTAGCCCACCTCTGAGCAATGGACTGGCTAGATCAAGGGCATCATGGACAGAATACTCTATCAAATTGACTTGACTCGGAAGATGCAGAAAGGATTTAGACTCACCATCTTTCCAATATGGGTTATCAAATTCTTTATTGGGAGATCACACTAGATAAGAAAACAGACATCTCTACATTATATCAGAAAGGATCAGTTGGAAGACTCTGAATAGCACCTGGTGAACACTTTTACTGGGACCAAAGCAATGTTGGAAGTACCATCCATTCCTGACCAGTTGGCACAATCTGAATGATTACTGAGGTGGGGTGGGGTGAGGGCAGAGGTAGACCTTGAAGCCATAAGACTTTTCATACAGAGCTATAAACACTTAGTTTTTTTATAAGCATGTGAACAGACCTATCCAATCACTTAAGATAACCACCCATAAGGGCAGGTGGCTATTAGTTGCTTCAATTGGAGGTCCTCAGGAATTATTTCATCTAGAGAGTAATTTTTAATTAGGAACCCTTTTTCTCATGATGGGATCATCCCCCACCACAAAATACGGTTCAGCCAACTAGAGGCCACATGGGGGAAAGTCAAATGGCCCAAGACTGAGTAGTTTTGTACTTAGCACTTAGGATAGCAAATTCCTGAGCCCCTCTTGGAAGGGAATTCAAGAGTTTCTATGGGACTGAAAAGCAAAGAACCATCCCAAAGAAAAATCTTAAGCTTGGACCAGGTATCATTCACGTAAAAGAAGAGCTTGGGGTTGGGAAGAAAACCTGTTCCTGGACTCCACATTCTCAGTTTCCTAAGAAGCATGAAATGCAATAAAGCAGGGAGGCTTTCTATCCCAAATGGAGCCACGTGCCTCCAAACTGATCTTTTCAGCAACCAAACCTCCTAGAACCAGCAACAATAGCCTTTTAGTGCTATGTAATTGCTCTGTAAGAGCAGATTGCAAAGAAAATCCTTAGAGAAATTTCTGTCACCAACCTATTACCAAAACCAGGGGTTATTCCACTGATGCTTCATACAATCTGTAACCACGAATCAGTTAAGACCTACCTTCAAGTCCCTGGTGTACAGAATGGACTCCATATTTATTTCTGGCAGGTTTGGGGAGGGAGGAGATAGGATTGAGAGGAAAGAAGTCACTGCTGGCTTCAGCCAAGATCAGCATAAAGTCATCATTTGTGCAAAGTTATGGAAGTGTTTTTTAAAAGGGGGAGGGAGAGTTATCTGCGTGGGATGGATGCTTTTTCATCTACTTGGGTCCTCAAACTAGGAGGGCCAGAGTGGTCATGAGCCTGAACTTACTCTGAAGGAGACTTTAAGGCCATGGGTACTTGCCCCCAGCTAGCACACTGGCTACAGGAAACCAACTGACAGGGATAGTAGACCTCCACAGGAGAAAAGTACTTCCTCACATCCTGGATTGAAGGTAGCAGTCATTCTACTGGTAGCCAAAGCAGCCTAGAAGTTACTAAGCAAAAAGCACAGTTGCTCTTGGGGACTTGGCACAGAACAGGAACGAATGAATGGAGATGGCATTAGCCTGGCCAAGTGGAGGGAGACTGACACTCTCAACCTTTGGATCCTTGGACCCCAGTAGACTAAGGAACCTTTTTAGCCTCAAAGACTTAGCCTTGGAGAGAAAAGAACAGACATGGTCCACAGGGTCTGCTTTACCCCAGGGTAGATTTTTCTTAAATGGATTTCATATTCTAAATGAGAGGGAGGCTCTACCTCAAAGTCAAGATCTCTCCAAACTGGAAGAAGCTTCACAGTTGGGACCTTCATGATGCGAAAGCAGCAGTCCCACCCTCTGGTCCCTCCAGCAAAGAGCAGACACCAAAAGTTCTAGGGGATGGAAGCCACAATAATGGACCAAGTGGGTCCCTGAATGAGGAGGTCTGCCCATGCCTCCTGGTGACCATGAGGGAGTAACATGGAACTGCAGGGGAGCAAGAAATACATTTCTGTTAAGATACTAAAGAGCTTGTGATTTATATATCAGAGAAGAGAATCCACAGATGGATCTGGACATCCAGCTTAAGAGCTAGAAGTCTAGATGTACACAGGAGTAGGAAGAAACCAATAGATTCCTTTTCCAAGAGCAAAAGATTCCACAGAGGAGGTTCCCAGTGAATTAAATGCACCAGCCCCACCAGCCAGGCAGCTGTAGTTGAATCAAAACAAGTTCCCAGGAGACCCTGACTTGCCTGATCTCCAAGAAGAATCCTAAAGCAAGAAGAGAATTAGCTTGAGCTTTCCTCCACACCAGACACATAGGCTGGGAGAAGGTAGCATAAGGAGAAGAAATGATGAGAAGGCCAGGTACTGCTCACCTGGGGGACCCCCAACATTTCAATAGCCCTGAATCCCCCCACAGTGGGGAAGAATGTTAGACATGAAAGGTTGAGGAGAGGCTCTGGGGAAGGTTCTGGGACTCCCATCAGCTTCTGTTCCTTGGAATACTCAATCCCCTGAAAGCAGGAAGCAGGTTTGGAATCTGAGGCAACATGTCCTCTCAGATTAGACTCAGAGAAAATGCTCTCCTGATCTCTGCCCCTCCTCTGTGTCTGATTGCTTCGGCATTTGAGTTTAATCCCTCCTTTCTGAGCTGATGCAAAACAAACACCATGCTCCCTTTCTTCTTTAGAGATAGGGATCCCATCCGTGCCCCCCTAGCAGCAGGGAAACAGACTTTTGCTCCCCTGGGTCAAAGAGGAGACACTCAAGAGATGGCCTGCTTCCAAGCCCCTGCCCTCCCCTCATTCCTGAAGCCAGAGGCTGGAGCCACCGTCAGCTCTCATTAGGGGAGCTGAGTATCCTTGCTTCCATTCTTAAAATGGCAGACATGGGGTAATCACCCCCACAGGGAGTCAGGCTGGGGGTGGGCACTCTGAACGAAGGATTCAGGCTCATTAAGGCCAGATTCAGGAGATGTTCCTTGTCCTCCTGCACTGAACAATTAGGACTAGCTTTGTTCAAGTCCCTCATCACGGCCGGGGAACTAATTGATCCTGAGCTTGGAGGCTCCATCTTGGTGAATGCAGAGGCACCATAGGAAAGGATAAGTGGCACAGAAAAAGTTAAAGTCTAGGAGCTTCCCCCAGAGTGGTTTCTACTGAAATACATCGTTTGGGGGCATTACTCCATGCAGGGGACAGGCTCTGTCAACCCAACTGCAACAGGCTTGGGGAAGTTTAAGCATCTGGTTTGGTTGTTTAGAAAAGACCTTCACTCAAGACCCAGTGTTCAATGAAGTTAGTGGAGAGGACACTGGAGTTTCAAGGACATGGTTCCAGTAGGACGGTAGTCAGGAAGTTGGCCCACAGAAAGGAGGCAAAAAACAAATTCGTTTTACAGAAGATTCTAGAGAGGAGGTTTGCAGCAAACTAGCCCCACCAGCTGACATCTATCGTAATAATGACCCTTAGTTTTTCCCATAATGAAGAAAGCATCAGCATGTCTCGTCTCCCATTCTGTCTCCAGATCATGCCTGACAGTGATTTTTGCGGGGAAAGAGGAAGGTGGTGAAGCATACATACCATAAAACATGCCAATAGGATTACATATAGCCCCCCCCCCTAAAAAAAAGGCTGAGAGTTTCTACAAATGGCTATTTTATACCCAAGGAACTTCAGCCATGAAAGAACCCAAGAAAGTGAGGTACAGAGAAAGATGATGCTGGCCAAGATGGCCGAGCTTTCTCCAGGAACCAAAAGGAGGCAAGTTGAAGGGAATCATCATGTTTTCCAAGAAGCTAGGATTGTTGGCATGATTATTCCAGCCCCATGACTAGGTCAGAAGAGCTTCAAGAGGAACACAGTGGGGAAGTTTCTATTCCTGCCCATGCCAGCTTCATAACCCAGGGAGACCCCGGCTTCATACAGTGGGGGATACAAAGTCCCATCCGAGAGATGGCTGCATACATTCCAAGTTCATGTTGGACAAGCTTGAATAACCAGACACAACAGGAATATCATTGTTTCTCGTAGGCAGTTTCTATTCCTACACCTGGATGGGCTTTGGATAAACTCAAAGGGAAAGACCAGGCTAACTGAGCAGCCTGAGAAAGACCTGAACTCCCAAAGGCACCCTGGGTTGAGCCACGTCCTAACCTGCCATTTCCACACAGAAGGCGTACGTGCCCCTCAATGGCAAATCAGCCCAAGCCCAAGGTTTAGAGCAGTCAGGACTCCCATCCCCTTAGCCACATGGACAGTTTCAGGCCACCCAGGCCTAACTAAGGGTGAACAGGCAGTCACCACTTGGCATTCCCCAGCCAGAGTGGAGTTCAGACTAGTTCTGGGAGTTTTTTCTAGGTTCTCTTGCCTTCTGAACAGTACAGCAAGCACAGAGCTTAGGGAGGGATAGGGAGACATGAAAAGAGGTCTGGTGAAACCAATACCTGAAGTCCCCCATCCATGTGCATAGACATGGATACACAGACACTCTGCACGGGCTTCTTCCTGTGGAGTCTCAGCTTCAGGTTTTCCCAGAAAACCTACAGATACTTCTCCTTCCCCAACCCCTGCCATTTAAGCAACATGAAATGGATTTCTATTCTAAAAATTGGGAGTTTTTACACAAACTTCTGGGACGGATGTTCAGCCCTTCTGAGGTGGGAGGTGGCGAAATAACCCCTCCTGGAGGGTCCCATGGGAAACTGCTCTAGTTTGCAAGACAGAAGGGATAGTTAACTATGGACAAGCCACATACATCCTACATATCCACACACTCCCCAGTCGGTGTGGGTAGGCTTCAAACCATTCTTCACAGCAATGTCTTACAGAGCCAGGCAGAGGACCCCCGCATTCTAGCAATTTTTTTAAGCCTCAGAGGAAGTGCTTAGATGCCTGCCCAGTAGAGAAAAGCTCTGTCCCACTTCAAAGTGTTTTGAGGATTAAATGAATGGTACTGCTTTTAATCTCACCCCAAAACCACCAAAGCAAGCTGCTTAACACATCTGTGCCTCAGAATCCCACAGCAGATCGGCGAGCAGGCAGGATTCGCACTTGGGCCGTCTGGTCCCCGTCTGGCATGGCGACACTAGAGCCTGCTGCTTCTATCACGGACTTTGAAGGAATTTTAAAGGGCCGTATATAGAACGCAAAAGCGTTCACACACACAGGGAAGGGTTTATCGACAAACAAAAATAAAAACATTTAAACGATATCTGATTATTCTTTTTATGTTAAGGCATATTGAAGCCTTTAGATGTAAGCATGGTAGTTTCCATAGTTTTCTCCCCCTATGTAGCCTCTTTAAAAGCTACAGTAGGGCAGATGTTTTATGCACAGATCACTGTGGTGGGCAGGGCTGCCCAGGGGGATGCTGGGAGAGGGGGGTGAAAGCAGCTTCCAGTAACCCTCCTAAGTTCAACCTAGAGGAAACCCAGTATCTTTCCAGTCACCCGAGACCTTAGTCGGAAACTTAAGCACTTTGTTATTGGGGTCATAAGTAGGGCAGGAACAGATACTGCATAAAATGGGACCTTCCACAAAATGGACGGATATTTGTCAAAGTTCTAAAGTACATCTTCCTGCCCAGACAGGGAAATGGGTCAGGTGGCTTTATAGGTTCTCCCCACTTTAGCATTTCACGATACCGATCTTTGCTGTATCAGAGTTCTTTGGCATGAGGGAGGGGGCGGCTTTCAAACTCATTGGCAGCGGTAACACACAGTTCCGCCCTGTTCCACAAACCAAGGACGTTGTAGAGAGAACAGCCCAGGTCCTACTTCACTCAGCCCAGCCTTGAGGAGGCAGCCTCCCAGGGCCTCCTTGTTATCTGGAATCATCATTTGCACCTTGCAACCCCAGCAGCACCCTCCAGGCTGTACACAGTATGAATGGAGCCTGGATGGACCCAGGTTCATTATCAGCAGCATCTACTGTATACAGTTGTTGAAAATGGATCCTGCAGATGTGGGACAGCTGTTTGTACTTAGCGGTTAAGTGTCCCTGCGATGCTGGCAGCCTCTGACAAAGGCATTGTTCTTTGAGAAGCATTCATCTCAGAGACTTCCTAAATCAGGCCCAGATGTCGACATTCAACTCACATTTCCCCACGAAGACTCTTCTTTCTAGAGAAGTGGAGTTTTCACGAAGGTAGCGAAAAGAGTTGGCATGCCCAACTCTGAAAAGGAAGGATCCAAACAGGAACTAGAGAAACACCTCCAACATCCAAGTCAATCCTCACAAGACCATGTAGTTGATAGCATGCCCATTTTGCAGGTGTGAAAGTAGCGGGGATGAAGGATCTTCCCAAGAACACCTAGCAGACGACAGCACTGGTTTTAGAACTGCAAAGCCACTGACACCCAAGGCTTCTACGGTCACCCCAGAATATCTGTTCTTGCCCTTTTCAAACATAACTTCCATCTTTCAGTTGGGTGGACTTGACTGCCCAGAATAGGACCAGTTTTTCCTTGCACTTGGGTTTTGCTAGGTCACTAGAATTCTAGCAAACAGGATATAGGTGGGATTTGGGACTTCGAGTTCCAGACCCAGTTCTTAAAGGAGGCACCTCCATAGTCACCCCTTTCACCTTCCTACTGGCTGGAATCTAGACAGTGACTGGAGCCCCAGCAGCCATCTGGCAGCATGAGGGGACTTTGGGAAGGTATGCTTTGTACAACAGAGCAAAAAGACTGGAGACGTCTGGGTTCCTGCATCTTGGAACATCACACCAGCCCTACAGGGACGACCTCTAGGTTTTCATAACAAATGGTTAAGCCACTGCTCTTTTAGATTTGACACTTCCTGGACAACCTGAGTACAGAATAACAAACCACCTCCCTCAGACGCATGGACCAAAACAAGAATGCCTGGTCAGCACGGGTCCTGTGCCCCTGGTCAACTACCTTCCCCCCATGCCAGGTGGAGAGGGGTCAAGTCATTGAAGATGGAATCTTAACAGTTCTGAGCAGCTGGGAAGGATTTGAGAGGACAGCATTTTAGCCAAGTTTTAGCATGGCTTGACTGATCTCGCTCTCAAGTACTCGAACTCCTGAGGTTTTAACATCTTTTAGAAGTTGGCATCTTGGCGGGGTCCTTAAAGTGCTCAAAAACGGATATAGCTGTTGGGTCAACCACTTAGACACAGGATGTTATCTAGACTCACGAAAGCCCTGTGAGGCAGATGTTCTGGCAAGATGAACCTGAGCCTGAGAGCTGTCACCTTGCCTAAGGCCACCCAGCTCGTGGCAGAGCCAGGCTTTCAACAGCCACAGTGGACTCCTAAGCCATGCTTTGAGTCATGGCACAGGTGTTACCTGGTTCAGCTCCAGGCTCACCCATCCAGTTACTGACAAAGCCCTAAGTCCCCAGGGGGGGTATGTTCTTCCTTTCTATGCATCCGAGTCCTGTGTGGGGACAAGAGTTTGGAACGTACGGGGTCTAAAGACCTTCGTCAAGGGAGTCAAAGTTTCAGGAAAAAGGCTATTGAAATTCTAGACAGTTTCTTGGCTAGAAGATCTCAGGGGAAACCACACAGAGCAGCAGGCTGCTTTATAGGGGTCAAGTTAGGAATCAAGCCTCTGGAGTTGGATTCCCCAAGTCTCCATGCTCTGGGCCTCTGAGCTAACCTACGAAAGGTCCTAGGAGCTCAGAAGGACAAGGGCGCATCCATCACCACAGCATGTGCTTTCCCGGGCCATTGTGGAACCACCTGCTCTGTCCTAACTTAGACCAACTCCCACACTTGGTTTCTGTTGCTAAACACCCATCTCCCCCCGCCACAAACAGGCACTCCCCTTGTTGTGCACCAGGCACTTGAACAACCAGCTCTCATGGACCCTACTTCCCCCTCCATCGCTAGGGGTTCCCAGAAGGTGGAAGGGGCATTGCAAATCCCAAGCAACAAAAGCAAAAACAGCCGCGCCAGCCATTAGGCAACATTGCTGGCCTGGCTCGAGCCCTGCCTGTGCGAGCTGTTTCATCTATGCAACAATTGTATTTTACAGGAGACTGAGGTTTAAAGCAGTTTTAAGACCTTGCCCAAGGCCACACGGCAAGAGCCAAACCCAGATTTCAGTTGGACGTTTAAAGTTAAAAACCCTCTAGGAGAGAGGATTCGATTCTAAGCATTAGCAAGACATTACAACCCCCAGAAATAGGGCCAGGGTAGTGCTGGCAGGGGGGAAGCGGGGTGGGATCGAACCCGGCTGGTGGAAAAAGTCCCAGCCTCCTGCATCCTTGCCCTGCAGCCCAAATGCCTATTTAGATTAGTCCCCGACAGACCTCGGGGGGAAATTACAAGTAAGTGTTCCATTTCTCCTTCCGCAGCAGCTTGTCTCAGCTTGGCTCTGGGAGACGGTTCCTCCCCTGCAGCCTTTCCACACCCACAGCTGCGGCCCCTCAGTGTCAGCGTGTTGCCAACAGGCTGGAAATGAACGCATTTCCTGCGGATGGCTGTCCGGGAGGACACACGTGCGCTCTCCCTGCGCTCAGGTGGCGCTGGCCAGTCTGGGAGGACACCGTTCCTGGGCCGCCGTACCAGGCAGTGTCTGCTGTCTGCCCGTCTAGGGTTTCTGTTGACAGGGAGGGAGGCAGGGGGGGTAGGGATGGAAGCTGGAGAAATCTGGTTGACCTCTGCTGAGCCCCTCTGCTTCCTAACTGTGGCAGGAATTGCTAAGGACGCTGGACGTGTGCGTGGAGGAGAGGGAAGACGGGACCACCCGAGTTGTAGCGACCCACCTGCCCCCCAGGCGTCCAGGGAGCTGGATAATGGCACACCTCCTGGCTAGGACTTCCTCTGCCTGCCCAAGTTACCTGCCGTGTCCCTTACTACTTTTCCCACATGGGTTGGTGCTTGGAAGGGGGAGGGGGAAGACTGTTCATCTTCCGGTTCGTTCTTGGTAGGAGGTGATGCTTCCGAAGGTGTAAGCCACGGGAAGTTGAGCGACCCAGTCAACTTCTACGAGCCTGAATCAGGTGTCCCTCCTTATCACTTCTCGGGTGCCAACCCTCCATGCTGCGAGTCTTTAGATGTTACGTGCTCCAGGAACCCTTTGAAAACTTGCCATCAAGCTTGGGACCGGGAAGCTCTTCTCAAAAGGTCCCACAGCACTGTGCGCATGACCCCCTAAAGCACTGGTCAGACCACAGTACACTGATCAGTCTCCCCAGGACACTGAACTTCGTGGTGGCAAACGCACAGCGGCTGTTTAATCCATCACTTACAGGAGTACTGGTGGACCACGAACTGTGTAAAGGCCCACAGCTCATCCTGACAGTCTTGAATGGCAGGTTACAGGCCCAGAAGTTAACTTCCCCCAAACCTACAAACACGAAGAGGCAGAAGGGAGTTGGGTAGGTCCTTGGTCCTAAGAGGATCACGAGATTCCTACATTACCAGCATGTATGGGGAACTTAGCTCCAAGAAGAATCTAACAGCTACAAGACTGTCCAAAGAGCAGTCTTACTTTCGGGAGGTCACAAATGTTGCAAGGTCCCTCCCCCCCCCCAACCAGAGGGTCAGCTCCAAGACTTCTGTCCAGAAGAGTAGTTTCTGTTGAAGTTACCAGCCCTAAAACTCTGCAGGAATCCTCCTGAGCACGCATGGGTTTAGGAGGGCATTGGCAGGACAGTTCAACGTGGAGTCTGTATTCTTATTTTCAGGAACATGTGTAGGGTTGAGTCAAAGTACACTGGTGCATCTGTTTTAGTATGGTTACCTATGCCCCCATTTATCAGTCGAGTGCTCCATTGCATGGTTAAACAGAAAACTTAGGTAAAACTGATCTGGAAAATTCAGTCCCATAGCTACCTTATGATAGTTCCTGGAGAGCTTCAACAACTTTTCAGCTCACAAGTATTTTTAGCTAGTAAGGAAGTTTTCTTCTGCTTTGGGAAAGCAAGTCTGAGTCCCCAGGGCTCTGGACATCACTCAGGGGGATCAATGGACTTGGTGGGCTATTTAGTGGCAGTTTCATTTGGGTTTAGACCGCTGGACAGGGATTTCTTCAAATAAGTGGCCAATGATCTTAGAAGCCATCATGTTGCCTGGTCTTTGCTTTTCCTCCATTCTTCAAGGATGGTCTTCGCCCTTCCTATCCTTTGCCCCAGGGTGGCTCCCCCTGGACACCTCCCTCCAGCTCCCAGCTGTCTGATTTTAGCAGCAGACAAGGCATCAGAAGGAAATTGGCAGAAGAGAAAACAAGACCTGGACCTCATTCTCCCAGTTCCTTCTTCAGGAGCTCCATTTTAGAAGTAACCAGTTTCCTACCTCAGCCCAACTCTGGGTTGGTAGCAGCTCCCCTGCTTACTATGGGTGCCTGGCTCGTTCTGGTTGGTTCCCTTAACTCCACTCATGCCTCTGCATACAGGCCTTTCAGTTATCCCTTTAAACCCTTTGGATGTGCCAGCTTCCCAGGATCCTGAACAACACAGCTGGTCCTGGGAGGGCACATCACTTGCTGGCCCTGTTGCAAAGTGAAAACCTGGACTTCTTACTCAAGAATTCATTTCAAGCCAAGCAACATCAGAGCATTAAAACAAGCACAGGGCTCTAAGCATTTGGCTCTTTGGGACTCCCCAGATTGCACCCTCATGAAGCTGGTCCCGTGTCTGCTTATACAGGAAGGTTTTTCCTCACCAGGCCCACAGGAGGGATGGCAAAGGGCTCCTCCCTGGCTCTGTGGCACGATTATCCACCTGACACACAGTTGTGACTCTTTGACTAAGAGGGGGACAGCCAGAGGCTGCCCAGGTGCAACAAGTGTAAAGATCCAAAGTTGACCCTCCTTATTGGAGAGGGGCTGGAAATGAAGGTCCAGGCTCCCACCACAGGAGGAATCCGATTCACCGGAGGTGAGGAGATCCATAGTAATGGCTGACAATCCAAGAGACCTGTTCTTGCTGTAGGCACGCACCATGCCAAGCTGAGCATTTCATACACATTCCAGGTTTGCCAGGACTTAAATGGGTAGCCCATTTCATGGATGGGAACGGAGGTACAGAGAGCAGCAATGACGTACCCAAGCTCACATAGGCAAGGGAGAGGTGACCTTAGAACAGCTCCCCAAACATTTAACAGCAACGATGGGTCATTCAGAGCCAAGCGTTTGATACGCTGCGAATCTCCACCACGCAGGATGGGGTTATTACAACTTGGAAAGTGGAACTGTCAGATCTGCATCCCCTGGAAACTTGGTTGACCAGTGACCCAGCTGCTGAGGTTAGAGAGCCATTTGGTGCATTTGCATGGAGGCCATATACCCCATGGGCTACTCCCAGCCAGTGACTAGGTACTACTGGGACATGGAGGGAAGGGAGCATTTTCTGGAGTCCGGGGATACCTCCGACAGGGACTACAGCCTGACGGCTCCCTTACAGCCTTGCTGAGGTTTTAGGCTACCCGAGAGCGCTTAGCTTCCACCTCCTGTCTTTTACTTAGGACTGTAAGGTGCATTGCAGCGGAGGGCCCCCCCCAACCCGTGTCCCCGTTTTCCCTCACAAGCATCTCCCTTAAGGCATCTCTTGCAAGTCTAAATCTGCCTTTAGCATTTCTCAGAGGACCTAGAGGACAAGAATCGAGCTCCATTTTAGAGGTAAAGGCTCTCAGACTAGGCATTTGCCCAAGGTCACACAGCAATCGACAGTTAAACCCAGTATCAGATTCTCGAGTTTGTGGTTTTCAGTGCTCCAGTCAAATTCGGATTTGGCCCAAATTCGTGTTGTTCAAGGCAAGGTTCCTTATTACAAAGTTGCTTAAGTCTTCTGGGCATTAGGAAGCTAGCAAGTTAGCTTCTAGAATGTAGGGCTTGGTCATTCTTTGCTTACCAAGCAGGATAACCCAAAGGGATCTCCTACAAAAGGTCACCCCGCTCTACTTTTGGAGTTCTTAGGTATGTTCTCTGAAACTGGCCTGCCCGGTGAGACCTGGGCTTGTTTTTAAGAATCGCTTTAGCAGGCTTGATTAACACATTCACCTTCATTCTGTGAAATTATAAAGTTAGTATGTGAGAAGACACAACCTCACCTTTCTGCCTCCACATAGATTTTTACAGACATATGTGCAACTGTGGATCTTTAAAAAAAAAAAATTGTGACCTGGAATGTGGACACGCCATACTAGATCTTTCTAATTTAAACCCTTAAGTCTAGTGCCCTTCCCCCAGTCTTGTGTTTAGGAGTCCAAAGAAAACATTGCCTCTCGAATAAATCATGCCTGGAGGACCTTCATTTAGCCAACCCTATTGCTAGAAAGTCCAACAGGACTCCAAGGACATCTACATGTATCAATGTGGAATGATCACCAGAAATAAATACATGAGTGAGCCAAGGTACAGCTGAGGTTTGTAGCGTGTCTCAACATCTAGAAAGATATTTCTGTCCGTGGAGGATTTCAGGGTACTTCTTCCCAGCAGGTCCCGCTAGGAGGAAAAGCTTCATATGTAACAATGATTTTGGAATTTGAATCACGTGTGTATTACCTCACTGTAATTGGGCTTAAGGAATTGTACCTAATCTTCTAATAATAAATACTAAGAGGTTTGGGCAGCTTGACTTCTAATTATCTTCCAGCATACTGGAAATAGTTAATTGCCAAGTATCTAGTAGCAGCCAGAGTCTACCAGAAACAGTCACCTGCTTGACCCTGAAAGTTCATGCTCGTGGATGCACGTGCTTACCTGGGCCCAGTCGGCATTTCCAACTGGCTCTTGGCCCTGCTCTGGGTCTAAACACGTTCATTTGCCAGCTTGTAATTGCAGGCGTTGCCAAGGGATTAGGACCCTCACCTTTGGACCTTCTCACACTCTGCTAGGTGTGTTCTAATCACCACGGCAGGCCCTGGCTGTCAGGCCTCATTACTTAAATATATTATCATGGCCTGGCCTCAGTATTTGTGGGATTAAGGCAATAAAACTATATGGACAAGTGGCCAGCGTTAGGGCTGCTCTTACCCCATTGCTAAAGGTAATGGCCCACAGCTGCAGCACCAGGCCCTTGGCCGCCCACCCCCACTTCCTCTCTGCATAGCCCCCGCCCCAGGCACAAGGAAGAGGCTTCTGCCCTCCCTCAGCAAGGCATTGGATTGGTCCAGCTCTGGCTACTCGGCAACTAAGTTCAATATGGAGACCCATTGTCTAGCGACACAAGAGCTTGGACTTCGAGTTCCTGGAGGTCCTAGGAAAGTCTCCTTTAATTATCATAGCTACCACTTGCACGGACGGAATCCTGGCTTCTTTACATTTATACTGGTTTATTCCTAGTAGCTCTGAGGGGTGCATTAGTCTTTAAGAGGGGGCGAGGCAGAGTTCAGCAAGGCTCAAAAGGTCGTGGTGTGTAGGCCATGTACATTGTAGGGCAAGTCAGAGCTAAGAGTTAAGACCCTGGTTCAACTAAAGCCCATGCCCTTGCAAAGAATTATCCACCTTCCATGCTTTTTTGGCCCCTCCTCTCAGTCAGGCACCTGTGTGATGCAGATTTCATGCATTCTTGCACCTTGTCTGAGCTTTTGACACCTGCAGATTGGTCATGCCATTTTCAGCATGGATGCTAGACGTGTTTTGATGACTTTAACTGTACTCAGTTGTTGTGCTGAGTTCCTCATTCTGTGGGATGTTAGTACTCTGCAGAATAGTTTACAAAAAGCATAGTGTTTTTTGTTTTTTGTTTTTTTTTTTTTGGCTAAAGTGGCTATTGATTGTAGCCAGTGACAAGCCACGGTGTGATTCGGGCAAACTGGATGGTTGTTCCCCCTCGACATGGACTCTGAGGGCTGATACTGGGAGAGTCCCAGCAGGGAAGATTGGTCACTTTCTGTGTAATTTAGAGGCTTCTGAGAGAAGGAAAAGGCCAGAATGAAGATGGAGGAAAAATGAAGTACAGGCATTTTCCGATCACCTGGGTCCATTGTTGGCCATATAATTGATAGGTCACAAGACAGGTTCACCTGCAAGGGAGAACTAGGATGTATGGAATCTAACATATCTATACAACCTCAGTCTCCTCACATCGCTCAATCTCCTTTAGTTACCATTGGAAGACCAGGACCGCAGAGGAACACCATACATGACTTAATGAGCCATTCATGGGCCGGGGGGGGGGGGGGGGTGTGGGTCGCACATGGAGGTTTTTAGTGAATGAAGTATACGCCATAAACATCAGGACCTTCCCAAATATCCCTCAATTATGCTACATCCATAGCTATAGCTTTGAACAAAGTGGATCTTTATGACACGGGAAGACAAGATAGCAAAATCGCAGAAATCACTTATTGCATACTATGAATTGTAGGTCGCTACCCAATTTTGATCTTGTCTTGCGGCATAAGATTGTATTTATTACTCAGGCAGAGTTAATGGACCCAAGGGCTCCAATCTATCCCAACGGCTCAGAAAAAGACAACTTTACAGGGAATATCAAGCAGAGGGGGCAAAACGTAAACAATCAGGGAAAGCATACATGAGAATTCATAATATTCCTACAGGTCAACCTCACAAGGTAAGATACAAAAAGACTGAGCTGCATGTAAGTGGTTCTGGTAGGATCTTTTTGCTTTGTACTAACGGAGCACAGAGTAGAAGACCACTGAGCATCTTCAGATTTTAGGAAGGGTGGTCTCAGAGATGAGGATTCCCTAACTTTTCACATTAGGAATCTCTGAACTGTTTGGAATTTAGGAGTTGTAGAAATAGGGCATAAATAAGAAAGGCTTTAAGGAAACACACACCTAGCCCCACCCTTTAAGATACCAGCTACGAACTGCACAGGGGCGGGGGGGGGGGGGTGCAGCTAGGATGACAACATTAAATTCCACCTGGTGATCAAAGGGCTGTGGTCGAGAAAAAAAATGGAGGATAGCCTGGAAGATAGTTTTACTCAGTTTCACTCATTTTTCTGAGTTTTGGACTTGGCCACTTACTCACTCGAGGCCAGTGGGATACATACTCAGATGGTCATTTCAGTTCCCAGGAGGATGGTTTTTTTTTTTTTCCAGAAGTTCTTGGTCTTCACTCCAAGAAAACCACTTACTGTCACTTAAAGGAATCCAACTCTTAGCAGCATTAAGAACATGGGCACAGAGTTCAGCAGACTTGGGATGATTAATTCTGCCGTTTCCCCACTGAGGGCTCTTACAAAGACTTTAGGGGCTCGAGCTGGTTTCCTCCACTGTAAAACAGATGTTGAAACCTATCTCAAGTCTTCTGGGTTATGTGACATCAAGACATGGTCTCCATGCCTAGAATGTTGATAGATCTCATGGGTCTTGGTGTTTAGCATCAGGATGATCTTTGTTCCTTCTGAGCAGACAAGTTTTATTGTGAATAGTGAATAGTGCCTTGCTGTCGACCAGTAGGAAGCTTGGAGCCAAGTTCATAGCCCTTGGGTTCTATTGGACCCACTTATATATGCTCACACAGCTTAGCTTTAGTTGTGTTTTATCTTTACACACTTACTTGGAATGTTTTGCAGGAAAGAGTAGCAAGCACTTCCATATGCATCAACATGAAGAATGAAGAAATCGCTGGCTACTCCCACACTTCTTTCTTAAACCCCTGCACGTTTGGTCAATGTATCAGCCCAGTGTCCATCTTTCTACGGCTTTCTCTAGTTTAAGTCGTAAAAACAGGTCTAAGTTTTACTGCATAAGGAAGTAGTGTTCACTAGAGAGACTTGGACAGAACAGTCGACTACTACAGAAGTCAGTCCGGTCCATACAGAGTTGACACTATCAAACTGGTTAAGTTCCAACTTCTGGTTGGATTCTCTATCCACCCACAAGGCCCTAGGGATAGGAGATGCGGTCCCGTCATGCAGGACTCTGGATGAGCAACTTGGCTTCTGATCAGTTTTCTCATCTATAAAAGCATCATCAACACACCCTGCTCCAGATTTAGGGGATCATGAATCTCAAAGGATAACATTAAGAGCTAAGACAGTCCAGTCTGCACCAAGAACCATACCAGAAGACCCCTGAAATCAGCAAGTCTCAGCAAGTTCCCAGTGAGAAACACAAATGGAAAGGGATTGGGAAACCCTGGTCTACCCAACTGAAGAGATTGAAAGGAGAAAACAAGCTGGAAAAAACACCTCAGATGCAGATGTGAGACTGTAGAAAATAGTCCATTAGGAGAGCAATGGTAGCCACATTGCTGGCTTTTATAGATAAGCAGCCTAGAGAACGTGCAGGGGTGGAGGTTTACGCTGGACCCTAGGGCCTGGAGCCCAAGTAACCCGATCAGCTTCCCCCAACTCTGTCTTAAGCCCACAGTGGAGCTTAGATTTAAGCTGGGTTGTGGTTCAAACCATTAATCTTATTGGCTAAAGGGTAAGGTCATGTTAAAACTGCTCCCCACCTTGTCATTGGGGGGAGGGGGGCAGTTGATAGCCATCCACTTAGATGTATTAGGAAGATCAGCTCGAAGAGCAAACCACACTCTTGAGCCAAATGGAGTTGGAGCTGGGTGGGGGGTTGTCATTGCATCAGTTCTCAGCCCTAAATCTGGACAGACTTCCCCATTGGCAAGACTTCCTTATTTGAGGTGCTGTCAATTTCACAGAACTTCATTGACCTTGAGTCAGTTCTGGTGACTCACCCCCAGATGTCTGTCTACACCCCATGGCAGCTGCCACCACCAGGGTCCGGTTTTTCCAGCCTCATCATGTTGGCTCTCCTAGTCTCTCCATGCCAGCCACATGGGCCTCCTTCCAGGCCTGCTCATTTGTCTAAAAACATTCCCTTCTCCACTATTTGCTGCTTAAACCTACCCAGACTTCCTTTTTCGGCACAAGGGTACCTCCCCATAATTCTGAGTTCTCACAGGTCGGACAGACTGCTATAGACCTTTTAGTACTACATGCCTGTCCTTCCTGGAATGGGCATAAAAAGCCTGGGATGGGTCTAACAGGTTTCCCACTAGTCTGTGCCAAGGCAGCAGGTACCTGATGCACTGTGGCTGGCGTAGTGATGCTCATGTTGCACAAGTGATTGCCATGGAGAAGTCAGAAGACAAGTTCCAGTCAGCTCTCACTTTGTTAAACCAGAGAGGTCCCTCATGGTGATAGGTCTTCACGGGTACAAAACTGGGTGGTTCCCAGTGTATTTCTTTCTCATGCCTAGGCTTTGATTTCCTACCAGTAAAATGAAGTCTGATGAAAAGTTAGCATGGCATTCATGGTACTAGCACAGGAGCCTTAGACTAACCAGACACTGCCATTTGCCCTACCCACTCCTGCAAAGGCCCAAAGGAAGTTAGGGGTCCTAAACACCTGATAGAAGGCAAAGCAATACAATAAGGGGCATTAGTCAAGACCTTCAGTACACAAATCCAGTACAGAGCACTGGAGCAGTGAACAGCATTAACTTTAAACTAGCTTCAGACCATAGCAGCTACTGAGCTTATTCAGAGTCCACAATCTTATTCCCATTTTGAGAGCAAAGGATGAGCCACTGCAAACTTTGCACGGGGATGGGATTGTAGAGCTTTCCAGAGTTTTCTCACAAAGCTTAATCCACCAGGAAGGGAGACTGGCCTAGGATCTTGGGAGGAAGGAGATGAACATCTGAGGATATGGAGAGTTGAGAACAGACGATAAGCCAGCCCTTAGAAAGACTAAGGTTTTGAAAGTGCTTGAAACCATGAAGTGATAATGGTAACCAAGGAATAACAATCGACAAATGAGTCCTGTCTGCAGAAGTCTTCAGCAAGTGGTTCATAGGACCTGGGCTAGCCCTAGGATCCTGACATATTTGGTTGTAGGATTCAGAGTATCCAACAATGCTGCTTGGGTCTATCCTCGCTTAGACTCTGAATTGTTTCCACTAGGACAGGAAACTTTCACATATTTTCCCTTAGCCAAAGGAAAGGCCTTCATGTCCCAGCAGCATGACCACCTCTTGTTTCTGGTCGCCAGGGCTAACTAGCTGGCTCATGATCCAAAATCATGTTTTTTTATGGTCCCAGGATTCAATCCAGGATACTATGTTGCATTTAAATGGCAATGTCTCCACCTCCTCTAATCTCACAGTTCCTCAGTCTTTCCTTGTCTTGTGACTTAAGAGTTTGGGTCCGTTATTTTGTAGAAAGTCCCTTGTAAAGGCTTTTCTGATGTTGTCATAATTGAAGTTATGCATCTTGGGGAAAGATACTGCAGAAATGATGTTGTGTCCTTCCCAGAGCATTTTATCAGGAGGTACACGACATCAGTAGGCATCATGGGGGAGGTTAGCCAGGAGTTTTTGGTTAACCACGAGTTTTATCAGGGTCTTCTTGGGTTCTTGGTTGTAAATTCCCCCTTTGTAATTACTATTTGGGCAGGAAATACTGATGCTATGAAAATCCTTTCTGCTTAAGTGTTTGCTCACTTATCCATGTGTCAGAGGATACTAGGTCAGCTTTCCCGGACGGGTGGTACTCTTCCAAGCAAAGACCCAAGTTAGGAAATGGTTTCTCCAAGTCCTTAACCATCCTGGTCTTCAGAGACAACATTTAACAGAGTCAGAAGATTTGTACAAAGTTTCCATATACCTTGACCCAGCTTTCCCTTAACCTCCAAATCTGTAACCTACCATTACAACAGCTATCAAAATTAGTTAACCCCAGTACAACGTTAAGCTACAAGATTTTCTATTTGATTATCAAATATTGCTTAGCTACCAAAGTAGACAAAAATTAGGATAGGGCTGGAATAGTTTTGTTTTAGTGATTAAAGCCTGCAGGTGTCAATTGGTAACAATCCTACAAGGTCCTCTTCAGGCACTTGCTGATTCCCTTCAAGGCTAGGAATGGAAAAGTACTCATCTTCAGTAGACCAGTTATCAATAAACTAGGATATCCCAGAAGATTCTAGAGTGAACCTGTTTGCAAAAAAAACCCTTTAGCAGCCATATTTGCTCCTGGAAATACAGAAGCCAAGGAGAGAAATATCTTTGTTGATGAGGAGTGTAGTTGTAACTATCAGATTAGATTAATAGATTTACAACTATGGAGAAATAATTTTAGAGCAGCACACCAGTACAGACATCCCCTGGTCGATAGTTTACCAGTGATTCAGATAAAGACTGTTATTAACTACACCATTATCAGGCCTAAGAACATTTACATGGACAACTGTGGTCTCATTCTGGTCTGTTTTCCAGTTTCACCAAAATTAACCTCAGGGATAGGTCAAAACTTAGACCAAAAACACCTTCCTCAACATTCAAGTTGAAGGGACTTAGAACCTTTAACTTCAACAGAAGTCAAAATTGCCCAAGTTAGTTCAAACTTAGGCTCTTAACATTATAACTTCTAGAACAGTGGTGTTTACTTTCTCAGTATGATTGATGTTGGCAAATAGTATTCCACGCAGTATTTGGGACATCCTTATACTAGAAGTTTTATGAAACTTAAACTTCATTGGGAGTTCTGGGTTTTTGCTAAGTCTGGCAACCGTAGATTTAGTATT
Source organism: Prionailurus bengalensis (assembly GCF_016509475.1). Taxonomy (NCBI): domain Eukaryota; kingdom Metazoa; phylum Chordata; class Mammalia; order Carnivora; family Felidae; genus Prionailurus; species Prionailurus bengalensis. The sequence continues at coordinate 11,402,759 of NC_057356.1, forward strand.
GAGACCATGTCTGAAGAGTGGGTGTTCAGTTGTGCGTGTTTTAATACAGACTGAGGGAAGGACTGTTAAACATCGTAGCTCTTTATGCTATAGGGGAAGTATAGAAGATATGGAAATGCATGAGAGTGGTAGAAGAGCTGGCTTAGTGCAATGCTCCTCTAGTGGGCAGTTGGCTCCAGAGCCCCTCATTGGACTGCCAAGGACTTTGCCAGATAGGCATCATGGTCCGATGGTTCTGTCTGTCCAATCCTGCTTTCCCCCTTTTCTTCAAAAGGTAGAACTCCCCCATGACCTTTTACACTCCTACCTCCACCTGTGATTTCCTGGAAAGCCCAACCAGTGCTGGAAGCAAACTGGTTTTAGAGTTCAAAACTCGGACCAGCCAACAGAAGTCTTAGGCAGATTTCATTGTGGAAAGTGCTGCCTTGGGAGACTGAGCACTTTAGAGCAAGTGAATGAACAGGAAAGTTAGTCTCTTCTCTGGAATTTTAGAAGTCAGGTCTATACTAGGTAAGCCAGTTTTGACACTTGGTATGGACTATGGGGAATATCAAAATATATTAACCTAAGTTTTAATAAGTCAAACTCCCCCAGAAGGTCTTCATTGATTTACATTCCATCTAAATGCTCATGAGGCATACATGTGTAGTATTAACTGACTGCTACATTCATTAGGGCTTTGCCCGTGGGCTGGCAAGTCTCCAGCTCCCCCTACAACCACGTATCCATTCTAAGTGGATGGTCCTACTGGCATTTCAGAACCATGAGATTTATAGCAGTTCCTTGGCAGAAAGGCTACTTAGATTCCCTTTGGTAACCAGGTTAAGGCAGTTCTAGATGCCATTAAAAACATAGGGCTGGAAAAAGCCCATCCCTAGTTTGTCCTGATGAATCAAGTGCAGTTACACTTCAAAATAACCCATGAACCCTGGGGAAGAATGGACTCTTTTCCATATAACAGCCCACAAAAATCAGGGGGAAATGAACTAGTCGTTAAGTTCTATTTCTACAGCCTCGACTCCTCCATGTCAATCTTTGTTATCTCTGTGAGCAGTTTCCTTCACTCCTCTGATTACCAAGGTGGGAAGAGATACAGAATGTTTACCAGATAGGTTGAGTATACTCTTTGCAAGGTCCTCGTGAGACAAACAATAGCACTTAATACAAATGCTAGGATTAAGAAGCTGGCAATCTGTAGTTGTGTGGAGTATTCGAAGTTTAAGAATTAAAATACCAGATAAGGAGGCCATTGGAACTTCCAGCTAAGCATGACAGACTGATTACATGTTTTCTTCCTTCCCCTAGAATCCCAAAGGAATTGAGAGGTATTAGTGAACAGAAGTCACTGGAGACTCAGTTTCTAGAAGAAAATGGCACCTCTTCCTTAAGGGAGTACAGAAAACCAAGACTAGTGTCTGCAAAGACACATACAAAATGGGCTGATCCACCCTATAGAGCTTGCAGCCTCAGTTCCCGAGAAGTGGGTTTGAGAGGAAGAAGAATCTTCAGTGGGTATGGATCTCTGGAGGTGGGGGCTGAGGGGATTCTATTCTGTAGGTGGAATCCAACCAGATGCTAGAATTCATGACCGTGAAGAGCCAGAGGCAAAAACAAGTCAACTAAGTTGAGGGACCCTCTGCCTTTTCCCTGCTACCAGAAATTTCACCCAGCTCATGTTCTAACCTCTGTTATAGTTCATTTTCTTCATCTGATGGTCAGTTCTTCATTGCATTTTGACTGCATAGACACTGTCTATCTTGCACATAGAAAACCAGTCTTTAAACTTGAGCTTGAATCCCCTTTTCCTCCACCTCCTCACTGGTTGAACTTGTGAATATCACCTGTGAAGTGAGAATTCCCCCGCCTAGACTCATGGGATCAAGGCAGAGGAGCCGGTTGTGTTAGCACCTGGAGATCTAGTCACAGTTCAATGAACGACCATCATTTCAGGAGAGTACTTTGGTGCATGGGATGATGACCAACTTGAGTGATTAAGATGCTTTCTATTGCACCTTCATGTATGTCTAGCCTATAGTCAGTTTCAGATCTAGAGTCCTTGAGAGGATCCAACCCATGACTTCAGAATGCCCACTGACTTTCAGCACGTTAATAGTGGCCTTTGGCCCTTTAGAACTGTACGATACTTGCACAAGATATCAAGGTTACCTCTGTCACCAGGGTGCCCAGTACTGTTGTAATTGAGAAGTCTGGATATGAAGCCAGGAAGTCTGCCTGGGATTAGCAGAATGGCTAATCCACAATCTGATAGTTGTATGTTGCTTACTTTAGCACAAAACACCTCTACTGTTGAATATCCATAGGTTTGTAGATTATTAAGTATTCTTTGAAAGTAACACGATTTGTACATTTTCCAACAAAAGTAAAAGCTGGTTAGGACTTTCAGAGAGGGCCCCTCTTGATCTCTTTATCCTTGGGGTTTCCTCTCTAACAACTTTATCCCATTCTTCCCAGAGGTGTCTTATATAGCTCAGATGTGTTCTAAGTCTGGGTCCATAATCAAGATTCCTTGTGAAGATAGGGTCAAAGCTGATATTCCGTCTTTCATGCCTCATTAGACCCTAAATATACACACGGCATTCAGAAGATACACCCTCTGTAAAAAAGGGGGGGGGGGTCAAGCATGGCCACGAAGTTGCTCAAAGTCCTATATAACAGACAGAAATAGTACTCAGACTTAGGTCTTAACCCAACACAGTTGTGAACAGGTAGAGAAAGAACAGCTTATCGCCATACACACACAGCCTGGTGCATGGTTGGTGTGCTTACTGCTGAACGGACCAATAGCACTAGATGCCAAGCATCTGTTGGGCACTAGAGATAGGTCATCCCCAGAAAAGCATTTCCAGACCAAATTGCTACCCCACAGCAGAGACCCTATGGGAGGTCTTCCAGATTAGATTGACATCTTGTTTTCTGGTCTTCACCAGCTCTCCCAAAGCTGTCCATCCCCCGCCCCCTCCTGTTCTGTTATCAGCCTAAGGTTAGGGGCTGATATTAAAAGGGCCCTGATAAAGCTCCCTAAGTGGCAGCAAGCTGTAAACATTCCCACTGATGCCATTTGATTAACCTGCTGAGAAAATGCCTGAAGAAGGTCCTGGCTTGTCACGGAGAGACAGGCAAGGGTGCCACACAGAGCTGTTGAAAAGTAAGTTGGTTGGAGCCACCACTGTGGAGTTATATAAAGCACTTGGCTCCAAGACCGAGGCCTCTGCAGCATCGCATGTGCAATCTGCCAGGGTGGCTGTGGGTTTATGGTTTGATGGACATACGCAATGGGGATGCATTCATAGCCCAGATAAGTGAATGGCCTATTAGTGGCAAGCGGGGATAGAGATAAAGCCGTTGTGAGAAATCCTGCTCCGCATTCCAAAGCCACAAACAATTTGGTTTAACACCCTGGTTATATTCCATCCAAATAGCTTCCTTGTTAGTAGAATGCTGTTTCTAAATACACATCCATGGGAGGATGGGGGTGGGGGGGAGATGGGATGGGCTAGAAAGGGATTAACTATTTGAACTCCATTCAGGTGATGGTTAAAGATTTGAACTTATTCATGGCAATAAAAAAAAGAAAGTCTAGGTATTAAACCAAGTTCAGGTTTTCCTCCTAACACAATAGAATGCTCATCCAGACAGTTCCTGCAAGGAACGCGGCTTGGAAGTGGATTTGGCACATTTGCATAGGTGATTTAGGAAGTATTTCGTAATTGGCTCAGGATGCCCCAATAGAGCAGAAGGGATGGTGTTGGGACAGTGAACTGAAATTTAAGAACCTTGCCAACAAGATATCTGGAATGCTCCAGATACCTTATCAAAAAGGATTCCAACTCCCTGGATGGCTGCCCGGTTACATTCTGCCTTTGGCTCTAATAAAGAGGGTATTATTTGCAGTGGGTGTATATTGTCCTTTTTGGAAAGCAACTTGGCAACAGCTAGTAGATTTACATACAACACTCTTCAAACTCTCAGCCCCCTTTCTTGGGATTCCATCCTGTAGGAATAAATGCACTGGTTCGAAGATATATGGCAGTCCTCTACCTGTTCAACTGCAGTCTGGAAGCAGATGATCCCTCCTCCTGATGTGGTGGGGGGAGGGTTGGGGAGGTCAGAAGACCAATAGTAACTTAATGTTCCATCACAGTACCTCCTTCACCCCACTTCATCTCAGGTAGAGATTTGTCAGCTCACATCACAAGGTAAATACAGTACTAGCTATCTTGAGGCCACAGTCACATCTATTATGGTATAATTGTTACTGTTAGCCATACTGTGCCTTACTTTTTCTTAAGTATGTCTACACAAGAAGGGATACGATTCAGTACTGTGTATGGTTTGGGGCATCCACTAGAGGTCCTGGAACACCTCTCCCCATAGATAAGGGGTAGGGGGGACTGTACACACAAGGCTTACCCAGTATTGCCTAAGGGCCAACCCCCCCCCCCCCCAAAAGCAGGACTCCACCTAGTTTGGGGGATGGGTGCATTAGTTATGGACTATTAACGTCCCATGGAAGCAAGTGAACCACGTGTCATTGACTTAGGTTTTTCACACTTACTGAACAAGAGCCACCCAAGCATTGGCTGTCTACAAGAAACACATGTTAAATACTAGGACAAGTAAAAATTATGGGATGGAGAAAGATCCCATATGGACACCGATTAGACAGAAGAGTAGCTACATTTTCGGTAAAGCAAAATTCAGGGAGTTATTGGGGAAAGAGGAACACCGAGTCATTGAGTCCATTGTAACAAACAATCCTTAGTGTATATGCATTACAGCAGCACAGAAACCAGGGAGGCAAAAACAGACCCACAAGGAGGTATAAACGGAGCACTATTATAGTTGGGGACTTCAACACCCCTTTATCAGGGGCTGGTCAACCAAGCAGGCAGAACAGTAAGGAAAGCTGAACAAAATAGTACCCATCAACCAAATCTGATGAGCATTTGGAGTGCTTCACTCAACAGAACACACTCCTCTGAGTACACATGGAACATTCACCAAGAGAGGCAGCATTCGAGGCCATGGAAAGACCAGACAAAGAAAGGGACAGACCCCCTGTGGATGACTGCATGTGTGTATTTGGTTGTGTGGATTACAAACATGCAAAGAAGTTTGTACATACCTTCCCCTGGCATACACCCTCAGAGGCTAATGAAGGAATATCTAGGTGCTCAACTTTAGGGTTCACCAAATATAAGGGTTTAAGTTCGGGGTCTGAGCAACAAGGACAAGCCATTGCCTCCCGAGTTTGAGGAATGGAGGAAGGCCCCCTCTTCCCAGTGAGATGCCTGGAGCCCTGCTCCCGAGTCACTCCAGTCCATCAGATACTAGAGAAGAGTAGCGTTAGGTAACTTTTTCCAGTCCTACAGGTGATTTTTTTATAAGCAAGATTCTACGTATTAGTCACCCTGCCTGCCCACAGCACCTGGGAATAGAAACCATCCAACCCCTAACAGTGAAGCCATGTTTCCCTATCAGGGCATTCCAATTCAGGGCCCAGCTGATTGGACCAAGGCAGTCACCTGACCCTGGAGTAGCTTGCCTATTGGCTGGCTTTCATTCCCCAGACCTTAGTTAGAAGAGGGGCTGGGCCAAAACAGAGGGATTATTTGCAATGCAGGTAGAACACGTTAGTCAGCAAGGAGGACCCTCGAAGGCTCTTCGGATACCAAATTAAGGTCAGAAGAGCTTTGAAGCCTAAAAAGGCTGAGAAGTCAAGCCTGCAAGCTGCTTCATGCTGTAACTCGATCCCCCACCTGTACCTTGTCAGCACAAGCACCTTTCGACCTAGGATTCCTTGAGGGAGGTCCAGGGACAGGAAGGACACAACTGCACGTTTCTGTGCTCACATACCCGGTGTTGACAGCGGGACTCTGCCCTCCTCTAGCCACTTGGAAGTCAGTACTTCCTTCCCTCAGCAGCAACAGAAATGCCACCAAGGACTGGGGCATCAGCTCTTAGAAAGCCATAATAGGAGTACAGGACATATGGTGGTCTTCCGTCCTCTTGACCAGGAGTAAAACAGTACACATTATGGGGAAGAATCAGGACCGTGAGGCTGATGTGTAACTGACAGGCCACAAAAGGTGATTTCTGCAGGGATTTGGAAGTCCACACAGAGAGAAACTTCTCTCCCAAACTAAACATCTCCCTCATCTGGACACTAACAAAACAAGTACCAGTATGTAGGAATTTATAACTCTGTTCTATGGCTTCTTGGCCTTAATTCTTCATCTTTAAAATGGGCATGTAGTCAAGACCCCAGGGTTGTGGAGATGCAGAGAACACACATGAATACCAACAGGACAAGGCATCTGGGTGCTTAGGGTATGAACTTCCATAGCACTTGGGCCACGTAGAACTTCTCCAGTTCCCGGTCAGGCTGTAGCTCCCGATGCGGGAGTACCACCCTATCTGTAGTGGTCGTTGGTGGGACGTATCAAGACCGTGTCCCACAGAAGGGGGGGGAAAATGATGCTCGTCAAGTGTCTGCTTCTATAGGGTATGAATGGGTCTTCAGCCCACTGAAATCTAGAGCACCCGTTTCAAGACGTCAGCAGGAAGTCCAGGAACCAGTGCAATCAGAAAGTAAAGGAGGCAGCACATGAGGAGTGAAGACTAACTGAGTGGTCGCTCACAAAGCCTGGGCCCAAGGGAAGGACCGATACACTTAGTGGCCTCACTGGGAGTTCATCCCATATGGGGAAGGACATTCATGTACATGATCAGTTGTGCAACTATTCTCATTTCATGGGTGAGGAAACAAAGGACACCATCTGATACCCTGGCCAGTGCTAGGAGCCAAGGGAGATCAAAAGGTTGCCCACCCGTGGCACACCTCCATCCTGCAGAAGAGGGATCCATGAGGTTTAAGGCATGAATTAGATTGCCAACACTTGAATGTGGAGTGCACAAAATCCAGATTCCTGGCTTCTCTTGAACTCAGTGGGACGGGCTCATAACATGGGTCTGCAGTTCTACACGGCCTGAGTCCTAGTCCACTAGAGATGGGCCCTGAAGACCACACATCACTCCTGGCCAAGCCTCACTTTAGGCCTTTCCTTTCCCTCACCTGTCTGGCTCCTGGGAGTGTGCATGGGTTAGAGGGCCCGGAAAGAAAGTTTAGTGTTCTTAGCATGCTTTAGGAAGTTGTGGGGTTATCAGAGGAATGCAACTTAGGGGGAAAAAATGCAACTCCATCTTTAAAGTGAGACTTTGATGAGCAGAAGGCCCCAAGAGTGGCCTTTTTATGGGTAGCAGGATATTCTGAGTTAATACACTGTCATTTGAGATTTAGCACTTCAAAGACCACCAGATGGCTGAAGATTTTTTTTGCCCCAATAACATGGAGTCTTATCAAGATTGGAAGTATATAGAAGTAATTCGATATCTACCTATAACTTCAGGCCATATTTGAAGTCTTAGATTTAGAAAATCCTTTTCCTTTATATAAAAGTTGAATGACTTAGTATGCATATTCTTCAAAGATGTTAACTGGAGTTTCTTAGTCACTCGTTTTTCTAGGGTAGATCTCTACTTCCACCTAAATTGCTAGGTGTGTTTTTTGAGTACCTGAGGCTCTAGCTAGAAGTTGTATCCCAAGCCACAAGTCTGTTTTCTTGATGGTGACCTTCAACACTCACACAGGGGAGGCCATGCCTGGACAATAGGAGGCTTGAGTTTGGTTTGCTTCCTTTAGTAGAGCATCAATGGAAGGGGTTTCCAGTGAGAGTTCCCCAAAATAGCACTTTGAAGATCTCAGACCTTGCTTGACTTTAAGGCTCAGAGATTTTTTTTTTTTTAACCCTCGGACAGAGAACTGTAAAGGAACCCACCATATATTCACGTGATATTTAACATTTGCTTTATGCCAGGCACTGGCCCATGGGAAACTGAGTCCTCGTTCTCCTAGAGTACAGTCTAGTTACAGGGAGTCACATACACAAAGGTTACGTCACCAGGATAAAAAGACACTTTTCTAAGGAGCTTGATAGAAGGGAGGTGGTAAATCACGCAGGTAGTGTGCACCGACTAGCTCAGTCCTCCCCTCCAGTCACAATGGACCATTTCTGTGACATTCAGGAAGGAATTGTAACAGCCCACAATGTCCATCCATGCCTTTGCACTGGAAGGGAAGTTTCAAATGGAGTTCAGATATCAAAGATGGACCTGGATTACTCCCACAACAGACACCCTCCCAAGTCCATCTCGGCAAGTGGCAACATCTATTTAATCCCCACATTTCATTCCCATGAGAGGAGGGTGGCTTAAAACAAAAAAAAGAAACCATGATGTTATCAAAGCACAAGGACCCCCAGGTCAAAGCCCACAGGCTGCCAAGCCACAACTTCTGGAACTTCAAAGTGACTGTTCTGCACCAGACCTTCAGCCATGCATGGAGAACACCCCAAATTCCAGCATCAGCAGTCCTTTAAACGCCATCTCAGAAGGGTGATGGAGATATAGGATCCCTGGGTAAAGGGCACAGTGAACTGGTTTGCTGGCCTCCATATCCATACAGGAAGGAGAAAGCTAGATTCCATTCAGAGCCCAGAGGCCCTGACCGAAGGAAGAGATCCTTGCTCTAGGGATGGGTAATGAGGACTCTGGGGGCTGGGGGGGGGGGGGGACATCACACCTGCTCCTTACGGCCACACTGGAAGAGGACCAGAAGCAAGGGGTGATACGACCTTCGAAGCAGAAGTGTCTTATACCCTTAGGAATATTTACTGTCCTTATGCACGTTAAGGATCTATACATTCATGCTACACCCAAGTGCTCCAGGGACACACATATTGGGGCGGAGCGATTCCCCTACTTCTCCAGAACTGAGCAACTATCGCCAGTGAACACCAGGGCTTCCACCAAAGGGCAACCCAGACCACAAGCACAAGGAAGCTTTCAGAAGTCCCCTATTTTAACTTAAGCAGTACATTCGGGTTTTGTAAGCAAACTCAACTCCTGGAAGGACTTTCATAACAGTTAAATCCTTTTGTCCAAGGCGTTCCTGTGCCAGCTCTTTCCTCCAGCTCTCCCAGGGCTGGAACCCGGAGGTAAACTTGCTTTTCAGTTTGGAAACTCTATTTCCTCTCCAGCTGGTCTCAGAAGCAGGGGAGAGACAGACGGGGGCAGGGAGAGCCACAGGTTAGCCTGGAGTCCAAGATGGGGCTGACAGGTCAGGGAAGGCCCTGATTTATTCTCCTATCCGTTGTGCCGACCATCTGCCCTCATTAACTCGCACGGGCTTATGGTTTTTTAATCTTTTCCACATACACACACTATATGAACATTCCACGTTTTTTTATGGTCTGTGTACTTTCATGTTCTGATTGTTTGCCTCTGAGTTATGACCCAGCACACATACTGTAGTACTTGTTGTAGTATTTCCACTAATGAGCAAATAGGAGTTATCCCCCCTCCCCCAACCACCAAGCAGTGTCAGGAGCTAAATCAAACCTTAGCCCAGCAAGCATCGCTGGGGCCATATGGCATCGTTGTGCCAAAGTCTGAACCTGTGTCTAGAGAGTTCAGAAAACCCAAAGCCAACTATGGTTTCAGACGAGAAGTCCAGTGGGATAGCCCCATCCAACCCAGAGCTAAAAACCCTCCATGAAATATGCAGCTTCACGTTCCCGCCTCCCGCTCTGAATGGCAGCTCCAAACAAGGGTGGGAACATCACTAGAGACCCTTCTTTCCCTAAATTCAACTATTCTTCCTCCTTACTTTTAGGCTTAATACTTCTCCGTTCTCTTTACGGGAATGTCTAGTAATCCTCCTTGGATGTGGAAACCTGGGCATTTTGCCCAGGATCAAAGGACAAGTTTAAGTTCTTTGAGATTGAACTAGAAACAGTTTGAGAAGTTGGCTTTCCAGATACCATGACTCTCACACAGGATAACTTCTCCAGTTCTACCCGTTGGAGTCCCTCTTAAAGAGGGTTGTGCTTCCTTGTTTGGAAATGGTTAAAGTAACCACTTAGGAAGACACAGGATGAAAAAGTCACTTGAACACAAGGTGACTCCCATCCAGTCCTCAGTAGGTCCCATCTTTAGTCATCTGATTGGGAGAAGGTTATTGTTGGCAATAGACCCTGAGTGGGACAGTAGTTTTATTCTCTCTTCTCACTATATGGGTTAGGGGAATGCTTCCTAAGTTGGTCCACAGGACCGTGGTTCTACAGTCACCTCAGAGGTTTGTGGTTACTAGGTTTGAGGGACACAGGTTTACACAGCCATGTGCATTCCTTTGCAGGACTTATCAGATTTTGGTATGCCAACATCGAGGTCGACATCCAGAATAGGACGTATAGTATTCCCTCGAACTCCTTTGGTGTCAACTTTTCCTACTACAGAGCAGCTCAGTTGTAGACACCATGCACTCCTCTGAAAAAAGATCATGGTTTTGGAGGTCAAGCAGTTTACACAAGATCTTGGCTAGATACACCAAGTGCAAGATCCCTGCTTGTTCTTTTCCTGCTTCATTTTTCCTCCTAGTGACACAGCCCGGTTTATTCTGCATATCCATCTAAAACACTCCATTGCAGGTAGGGACTCCCTCCTCCACTGAATATTCAGTGCCTACAATGGTCTCCAGAACATAGCAGGCATCTCATCATTTGTTGAGTGCATTACCCCACTCTAATATGTCCAGGCTTCAATTCAAGAAGTATTTTAGTATTCTGATCCATAGCAGTTCACCTCTCAAAGGCTGAGAAAAGTTAGGCTACAGCAGGTTTGAGGTCAATACAGATTGGATTCCAACTCCAATTGTTTAGTAGCTTTCTACCCTCAGACCATGTAGTTCTAAATGGAGATGCAAGTTTGGATCTAAGAATAGCATCCAAAATATCTTGAGCAGATCCTTTAGAATCAGAGGAGATTGGAGTTCACAGTGCCCAAAGGGCCAGACTTAGTCATTACTCTCTGTAACAGCTTTCACAATTTCTGGATCACTGAAGGTATGGAAAGAACATGGGATGTGCCTTAGTAGCCTCCTCTCTCAAGCATCTACATGGTCACCTACCAGAGTCAACCCCCAAAGAACACTGACCTTCAGAGTGTCCAAGGAGAACAAGACCTCTAGAGGGCTGAAGGAGGACCTATACACAGGCAACATTCTAATGGAGAAATTTGAGGCCCCATGGAAGAGATTAAGGCTGTCCAGCCTTCAGGGGAGAAAGTGAAGTCAGCCTGACTCCAAAGACTTCGTCTACCTGGCAGCTAACCATTGCCACTCACAATGCATCATCTACTGAGAAGGTCTGAAGGTAGACACACTCAGATTGGAACTCCTATCGCAGGGTCAGGTCCGCTCCCAGAAGCAGAATTGCTCTGAAGGACTAGGAAGACCTTGACTTTGTGTAAGATGCACCCAAGTTGCTTTCCCAAAGCTTTCATCCACGAACCTGAGACAACCTTCCTTCTGTCTTGGACTTCCCTCCAGCTTCTTAGCCTCACTGAACTTGGGTAAAGATAAGCACTCCTGGATCCTGGTCCCCTTGTACACCCACTGGAGACTTCCAGATGGAAGCGGAAATGGAAGACCCCAGTCTGATTAGTGGAGCTACCATGGCAGCAGATGCTACCTGGACAGAATGGAGGGAATACCAAACACTAACCTGCAGTTTTCGGCTTATAGTTGCCCTGGACTACCACATTAGTGATTGTACATCCATGCAGAAGCTCATGTTGGACCAAGCTTAGGTGAGTTATAGCAATGGCCCAGGAGGGATGGGGGCAGATTTGTTATGGGAAGGAGTCAGCAACTTCTCACTGTTCTACACACAGGGAAGAAAGTAAGGCTCAGGAGTGAAATTAGGAGGGGGGGGGGGGGAAGAATGGGTAGGACCCGGTAGCATGTATTTTCTGGCAGGGATGGGGGCACAGAGCAACAACGTAGGACAGACTCCCCTGAGGAGGGTAGAAGGAAGTAAAGCGTTAGCAGTCGGCATTCCTGACCCTATTCAGGTGAACACAAGGCTAGCACAAGAACTACTCCCTCTGACCCAAAGGGGGCAGCACTTACCCAACATAGACATTTTTCACAGGCGAAAGCACTAAAGGCATTTCAGAAGGAAACCCTCTACTCCTTTCCAAGCAGCATTTAAGCTGAATTATTCTTATAGCCACACTCTGTAAGGAGATGGAGTTCAGGAAAGGCTAGGCCTCATTTCCCTTGGTATGAACTGTGGACAATAAGGACAGTAATCGCAATGCCAGCTAAAGTGGGACTTTTGCAAATGCTTTGGACAACATACAGAACTGGAAGGAAGGATGCCGACTGTCTTGGTTTGATTTTTACCTCTCAGAAGGCAGCCCTCTCAAATCCAGGTATGTGGGGAGGATTACTTCTGGTCTTGACTTTGAAGGCTGCATCTACAGAAAGGCAGGATTAGTCTAGTAGACTAGACAGTTCCCAAGTAGGATACTCTTAAGTCCCAGAAGCTCCAAGATCTCTCCCCCGCTCCCAGTTTGCTCATAGGTGCTGAGTACAGTGAGGGAGGCAAGACTGGTCCTCGAGTGGGTCTAGCAAAGGGTCAGGAGTCCTAGGAGTGATGGGCAGTACCCTAAGGTGGCCATCAAGACTGTCTCCCATATGCACGTGCCCATCTAACCCCTTGGTGCATAGGAGAGATCACACCTAGGATCTTTACAGTTTGGCAAGAGGTAGGTTATCCTGGGTGGGCCAGACCTAATCACATGAGCTTTTTGAATATGGGTCTAGAAGTTCCAGACCTAGTCAGAAGTTCAAAGCACAGATGATTCACAAGACACTGTTGCCACAGAGCCCCCTCCAACTTCAAGCTGGCAAGGGATAGAGGCGGCCTCTAGGAGTTGAGTAGCCCTCAGCTGACAACCAGCAAGGAAGAGGCCTCTATCTTACACTGCAAGGGACTGGATTATACCCATAAGAATGCGCTTGGAAGCAGATCTTCTGGAGTCTCCAGATAAAACCACAACCCACGTGACACTGCGATTTCAGCCTTGGGATACCGGAGCAGAGAATCCCGCCACACCACGCCGGATCAGCACCTACAGAATTGTGAGCGAGTAGATGTAGCCTAAGGCTACAAGTTTGGTTTATGCAACGAAAGGACTAATGCAGAGTACAGTAAAACCTTGGATTGCGAGTAACTTGTTCTGCGAGTGTTCTGCCAGATGAGCGAAATTTTCCAAGTTTTAACTTGATAAGCAAGCCATGTCTTGCAATAGGAGTACTACAGGATGCTGAGTGTCACATGATCACAACTGGGCCAATGGTCCACTCTCGCTGCGGGATTGTGGGTGATCATCTCTCATGCTCGGATGTTCAGTCTCAGGCCACCGTTCGGCAGAAATCAGGTTTTTCAGAATGTTGAAAGGTGCCTATGATTGGCAGTAGTGTATTTGTCGTCACTTCAAAGTGCGTATGGACAGTCCTTTGCTTTTCTAGACAAGAAGAAGCATAGGAATGCTTTGCTTCATTCTATCTAGGTCTGGCTGCCTGCGGATATAGACCCTTTCCTCTGCTGCCTTATTGCCAGTTAAATTCAGTACATGACAAGAGTTTAGTATGTACTGTAGTCAAAATCCATGATAGTGGAAGTCATCCTACATAACCCTCCTTTGCACCGCCCCCCCCCACCAGCCATGAAGGTTTTCAAAGTGCAGGTTAGTTCACATTTTGTGTTTTCTTATAGAATTGTAATCATTTTTATATGAATATTTTTGGGTTGTGGAAGGAGTCATCGGCGTTTCCATTGTTTGTGGGGAAATTCACTTTGATATACGAGTCCTTTCGATTACAAGCAGGTTTCTGGAATAAATTATGCTCGCAAACCAAGGTTTTACTGTACTTGTATAGCCACAGTTGTAATAAGTGCAGCGAAGATACACAGGCATCACGAGAGAACCAAAGCTTGGCTGTGGGGATGGGACTTCCCCCTTTGAAGTAATACCCTCGGGATGGTACAAACAATTCTGTCTCTACCACTTTGTGTTACAGATGTTCAAGCCACCACCAGAGGCTAAGACAATGGTAGGCAAGGCTCATTAGACCAGGGGATGAAGGAGGTCAATTCATTGAGGTTAGAAGTGGTCAGAACATAGACTTAGAAGGCTCCAGTTAGCCAACATCCAACCAGAACATCGCTTTGTTATCCTGTTTTCTGTTCGAGACCTAAGTCACTTGGACTGTGTGCCCTGGGATGTCCACACCTCTCCCCAGTCTGAGCCATACTCCCTCCATGGATGATAGTTTTCATTAAACATGAATCTGAGCGTGTCTCTAAAACTGATCCCCTGAGAAGGGACAGTCTCCACCACCTGGGAGAAGAGCCAGCTAGAGGATCTACATAGGAGTGTCTACTAGAGGCCAAGAGCTTTAAGCTGGTTTGCTTGTATGAAGGTGTATGCACTTTCTGAAAATGAGGATATTCAGGGAGGGATTTGCCTACTATGCTAAGCTTATCCTAACCTCTCCTCCTTGGTGCCCCTTAGGCTAAGGAAGTCCAGCTAGCTTGAAAGAGCGAGAAGTCTTCACAATGGCAACATTAGGACAGAAGATACCTTTAGGAAACCTATGAACACCATCTGTATAGCACATGTCCTTCAGAAAGCCAAGGCCTCCTGATTTCTTAGTATTGTAGTGCTATCTTAAGCCTCTAAGACCATGGGGCCACATCTGCTAAATTCTGCATTTGGATTAATGCAAAAGTTAAACTCCAAAACTAATACAGTGGATACACAGGACCTCAAGAGTTCACTGTCCCAGGAACATTTTCCATTCCAGAGAGGCAGAGGCATGCTCTTGCCTCACCTGGAACTCTGCCACCTCGAGCTTCTCCCCTCTGGTCTAGAAACCACGCGCCCACCCCCCACCCCCCGGCCCCGTGATCTTATGTTTGACCTCCTTGCTTCCATTAGCAGGTTTCTGATCTGTGCAAAAATGCTGCAAAGACAAACCAAGGGGGCCATCCTTCAGCGTTGAGCCCCCTTGGAAAAATAAGCCATGATGCACAACCTACCTTAAGAGTCTATTCTGAGCTGATTTAGGAAGAGTTGTCCTTTACAGGATACAGGGTCCTGAATACTTTTGCAAGACCCCATGGCACCCGACCCCTGCTCTCTGCCTCTCCTGGAATTAGGCTCTGCTCCCCCTGGCCCCCAGGCTCGTGCAAAAGCCCTTCCCTCTGTTTAGAGGGCTTCTGAACTCACTTGAATTTCTGGGATGGAGATATTGCAGTGTAGAAGCCCATGGGGGTGAGGCTACTACTTAGTGGAGTCTAAGAGGGATCCATTTGAAGCCCAAAAGGTAACCGTCTGTGTTATCCCTCTACCCGCCTCCTACCACAATTAGATCAAGCTGGAGTCTTTCCCAGCAACTGGCACAGGGCATGTGCTCCATAAGTTCTGGAAGGATATGAAAGCAGGTGCCACTTTATAGAAGTCTACAGTGAGAGGCTAGAGCAAGGCTCAGATGAGGGGCCAAGAAGCTGAGGCTCAAAGAAAGTTGGATTACTGGCACTGCAGGTTGCCTCTGTTGCAACCCAGGTGCACAGGCTTTTTGTCTTGTCTAGTGGAGTCATTTCAATTGGAGAATCACTTCAATTGCTAGACCACGCTTCACATTGTACTGACAGCTGCCCCATTCTTCCCCAGGTTCTCAATCAATGCCACGCCAGAACTCCATGTCAGGCCATGCATTATTGACCGCTAATGGGAGTGGGGTTCCTCAAGGCATCGATGGATCCATTGATGTAGAGGTTTCATGAGGCCCCCCTGCTCAGTCAGTAGGCAGAGGGCAGATTAAAGGGGAGGGGGAGAGGGAGGATCTGAAGATTGAGACATCAGGATCTGGTTTGCAGTCTTAACTCAGGCCTCAATTTCCCTCATCTGCACGAGGTGGGCAGACAGGTTGAGAGAGGCCAAGGACCCTCCCAGGTTTTGTGTTTTTTTTTTTTTTTTTAAACCATTGAGACTTGAGGTTTCCAGGAACTGTTCCCAGAGCAGCTAGAAAGGTCCAAAGCAGTTGAAACTAGTTAGCTTAACTAGCCCCGGCGCCTTCAGAAGTGGGGTTTTGGAAAAGCCATTAGTTTTACAACATCAGTGATGACTCACACACCCAGAGGCAACCAAGCCTGGATCATGCTTTCCATGACCAGCATAGCTTCTTGGACATTTCTGCCCAGGGTAAGGGTTGATCTCATTTCTAGTAGGTTATAAAAAGTAATCCCGTGCTCCTAAGATGGTTTGGAAAGTAGAGAACCGTAGGGGAAAGGAGCAGAGCCTCCCAGGTCCCTCTAACCTGATCTCGACTTAGGGCTTGGTTTTAGACCTTGATCATTTGAAAGGTCAAGATTTGCTTCTGGGAGTTGAAATAGGATCTTGACTCCATGCCTAGTAGGCATTTGGGCTCCCAGCTCTGCCGTTACAGATCCCCTCATGAAACTCTTCAGTACTCCGGAGGGGAGATTCTTGTCCTTGGCATCGTTTACTCTTTTTCCTGGAGAGGTCTTTGCTTGAGCTCCCGGACTGCTGTGCTATTGCAACCTCCTGCTCCCTTATGGGACTTACATTCCCAGTTCCTCCCACCTCTCATGGAATGAGCGTCACTTCTTGAGGTCCCCAACTTGTACGGGAACTAGTTTGAGGAGCCCCCAAGTCCCTGCTACTAAGGAACCAGCACAGTCTGGGGCTCAGCCCCAAGAGCACCACTCAGTCTGCTCTGTGCTGCCCGCGTCTTCTACCCTTCATTTCCCCGTCTCTGTCAGGGCTGCCATCGTCCACGTAGCTCCTACACTGGGAGTTCTAGTCTTGATTGCTTGCTCCCCCTTCCTATCTGGTATCCAGTCCTCCCTCCAGCAAGTCTGGTCACCACTTCGATCCCCAAAGCCCGCTTCATCGAGGCATGCTCATTGCCACCATTTTGATCTATGTCCCATCTGAGTAACCGGGATAGCTTCCTAACAGACACCCCCCGCCCCCCTCCCTATTGTTGCCTGTAGACATCCCGCCAGTGACAGACACAGCACATCATTCACAAGCTGTGATCGCTAATTCCTTCACCTCACCTTCGGGACAAAGCTCCGATTCCATTTCATCATTATCATGGTCCTACAGAACCAAGCTCCCACCCACTTGTGTGTTTGTCTTCTAACCACTGCCACCGCGGCCCCACCCCATCCTCCTCCTGCTCTAGACACCGTCTTGTTTGCCCCCAACTCATTACTGCCTCAGGAACTTTGCACTGGCTGTTTCAACCTTCAAGGTTGGAGGTTTTTTGCAGACTAGTAATTCAGGCATCTGCTCAGATGTTTCTCCCAGAGGCCTTCAACAGACTACCAAACCTGGAAGTTGCCAGTGAGCGCCACACTAGATTAGAGCACAGGGGCAGGATTTCCACCAGATGTATGGCATATTATGCTGGGGTAGGGCATTCTCTTAGTACTTTATCCCAGAAGAGTTAGAAGGCCTTGGACATGTCACCTTGTTACAGTGGGGACCTTTCCATATAATTTAGGCAGAGAGGTATTCAAAATACCAGCTTTCCAACAAGTGTTTTGTTTAGACACTTAGTTTTGCAGGTTACTGAGGTTAGTTACATCAAATGAATTGCCCCCACACTAAGAGGGGTTCGGGTCCTCTTACTTCATCAGGTGTGGTCCTCCTAAGTCAAATGCAAGTAGATGATGCCAGAATGGATTATAAGACTGGAGTCCAAGTTTACAGGGACACTAGAGTATTCCTTGCTCTTGGTGTAATGCCTGGCAGGTATCAAGTGCTTAGAGTTCAGAGTACTTCTATCCCCTTTGGTCCCTGGATGGCTTTTAAACTTGGCTTCAGTCTCTGGTGGTACAGGCTTAGAAGCAGAGCATCTTTTGAGGTCTAAGGGCAAGAGTTGGGTTTAGAGAACAACCCTATGATCCCTCCAGCTCCCTCTTGATTCTAGAAGGGTCTTGGAGTGGGGAGTCTGACACCACCATGATGCCATCTTTGGAAGTCTTCATTCCTGAACCACTAGTGCTACAGCTTCCCAAGGGAGTCCCTCATTCGTGACTGGAGAGGCTCCCCAGATTCGATGGGCAAAAGCCTTCAGGGCTATGATAGCACTACAGAGCTGGTTTGCCCTGATCAGCTACCTACATCTGCACAGCACCATGGAGGGCAAACCAAAGCCATTAACTGCTGGAAGCCCAACAGCCTGAAGCTGCACCCAACACCTTGTAACTAGTACAAGGTCATAACCACAGGACTGGACTGGGACAAGATAGTAAAACCTTGGATTGTGAGTCACTTGTTCTGCAAGTGTTCTGCAAGGCAAGTGAACACCTCTAGCAGATTTTAAACTTAGCAAATGAATGATGTCTTGCAATCCCAGTAACAGGCAATGCCGAAGGTCACATGATCACAACAGAGCCAGTGGTTCTCTTATTGCAGGATTGTGGGGGATCATCTCCCGTGCTCAGATGCTCGTTCTCAGGCCATGGTGTTTGGCAGAAGTCAGGAATTTTTCAGAGCTTTAGAAGGTGCCCACAACCGGCACTCATGTTTGTCACTTCAAAGCACCCATGGACAGTCCTTTACTCTCCCATAGAGGAGTATGCTTAGGAAGGCTTGGTTTCATTCTAGGTCAGGCTGCCTGCAGATCAAGACCCTTTCCTCAGCTGCCTTATTGCCAGTTACATTAAATACAGCATACGACAAGAGTTTATTAACACTGAACTATAGTCAACATCTGTGCAAGGGTATGTAATGGCCCCCCATGCAAAAAGGTTGAAAAGGCAGTAAGGAGAGGATTACAGTGGAAGGAAATTGAGAAGTATGAAGGAGGTATGCAAGTGGCCAACATTGCAAGGTTTTGTAAGAAGTCTGTGTCAGCCATTTTGCCTGATATTAAAGAAATAAGGGGGCTTCATGCAGCAGCAGGAGTCATGCTAATACCAAAGCAATTCCCACATGTTCTGGAAGATGTAGAAAAGTTGCTTCTGGTTTGGATAAAAGAAGCAACTAGCAGGTGATCCAGTGACCGAGAACCAGATCTAGGAGAAGGCAAATGCCTCATACACCGACCTCGGAAGTCAACTATCAAGTACATCAACAGGAAACAAAGAAGGCTTCAAGGCAAGCAGGGGATGGTTTGATAACTTTGAGAAGTGGCATCCATAGTGTTGTGAGGCATGGAGAGGCAGGGAGTTAGGACCCTAAGGCAATGGGGGCATTCACTACCAGGTTCCAGAAGCTCATGGTTTCTGAGGGTCCCTGCTCAAGCAAGTTTTTAACTGCTAGGAGAGGGGCTTTTGGAAATAGAGGCTAGAGAGGACCTACATCAGAGAGAATGCAGTGCCCAGTCACAAACCCACGGAAGACCGTCTCCCCCTCTTGCTCTGTCCTAATGCAAGCAGGGACTTCAAGGTCTAGCCCCTGCTCATGTCTCATTCTGAGAATCCAGAAAATGCAAGATGAAGAGGCAGTTAAACATTATGGGGAGATCCAAAAGCAAGGCTTGGGTCACTCTTATCTTGTTTGTTGAGTGGATCAATGTGGTCTTCAGCTCTGCAGTAAAGAAATACCTTTTAGAAAAAACAATCTGCTACTCAAGACTTTGCTGGTTATAGATACGTTCCTGCTCAGCCTCCAGGCTTTGGAGGAGGACTTACTGGGGGAATTCGAGCTCATTAAGGTCAAGTTCCTTACTCCAGTCCTCCAGCCCACGGATCAGCAGGTCATTCTGAACTTCAAGAAGTCTTTACACTGAAGAACTGTTTAAGCAAGGCTTCAAGGTGACGGAGGAAAGAAGCTTGACCCTCCGAGGATTTTAGAAGATCTTTCCACATGGTGAACTGCCTTAAGATCGATAAAGCCTGGGATGGGGTCACCAAGAGAACACTCAATTCTGCTCGGAGAGATCTGTGGCCTGATTGTGTTCTTGGACAGGACCTAGAGGGGCTGGTTCATGAACAGGAGCGGCTAGTTGTTGGGGAAAATGGTGACCTTGGGGAAGACCATGGGGCTGGAGGTAAAGGACAATATTCGAGAGCTGGTGGAGGAACATGGCCAGGAGTGAACCACTGAGGAACGGACAGATCTGTGTTGCAAGCCACAGCAAAAGGTTATAGAGGAGATCTCGTCTGCAGAGGAGAAAAGGCAAAGGAATCCCTTAGATTAGGGAGATGTGTAAAATGTGGGAAACAGTGCAAAGTTTTGTAGAAAAAGCATCACCCAAATAGGGCTGTACCAGTGCGAGCTAGGAGTCTGACAATGCCAGGCCACATTTCCATGAAATTCTCAAGATTAGAGAAAAAAAAAAAAAATAATCAGGGGCCATTGGATAGGTTCCTTGTTAGAGTTGAAGAAAAAGATTCCCCTGAGCAATGGATAGCAATGATTCCATTAACAATCGTGAAAGTCGTCCTACACAATAACCCTCCTCTTGTCTCACTCACCTTTGAGAACCTTTGTGGCTGATGCAAATGCAGGTGGTTTTATGTTTTATGTTCTGTATTCTAGCAGTGTTGTAATAATTTTTGTATGAATATTTTTGGGTCGTGGAATGAGTTGTCTGGGTTTCCATTATTTCTTATGGGGAAATTCGCCTTGATATACAAGTGCTTTGGATTCCAAGCAGGCTTCTGGAACAGAATTATGCTTGCAGACCAAGGTCTTACTGTTTTTAGGTTGCCAAGTTATTGGGGGTTGGGGGAGGAAGAGGAGACATGGAGGCTGGAGAGAGAAGCGGGTAACTGAGTAGGTGGGAATGAAAGCAAAGGAGAGGCAGTCAAACCCCTACATCGGAATCTCTAGGGGCACAAGGAGGCGCTCACAGCAGCTTCAATTTCACAAGTCTGTTGATTTAGAGGCAGAGTAGTACTTAACACATGCTAAATGCTCAGGAGGAAGTGGTCAGCAATCTAGTCAGAAGAGGAAACTCCTCCAGGAGTCATGAAAGGACTGGCTAGGTTCCCCCTAGTACATGCAAGTTTGGAGGTGGACCTGGGACTCCCAATGGGATCCTGTGAACTGTGCACCTCCAGATCATGTCCACGTGGCTCAGGTCAGATCAAACCTACGTGATGGTCAGCAGAGGAAGCTCAGGTCAGCCACCGGTCCTCCCATCTCTGCTTTATGCCCATCTGAAGCCCAGGTCCTGAGTGTCCTCTAGGTTTCCAAGGCTACAGTGCCTTAGGATTGGATGGTCAGAGCTATACATGG
The DNA here is from genome assembly GCF_016509475.1 of Prionailurus bengalensis. Classification (NCBI taxonomy): domain Eukaryota; kingdom Metazoa; phylum Chordata; class Mammalia; order Carnivora; family Felidae; genus Prionailurus; species Prionailurus bengalensis. Next base: position 11,423,972 of record NC_057356.1, read on the forward strand.
GTCTAGAGTGGAGTCCAAAAATGGATGCATTTCTAGGGGTCGCACATCACTGGGGACCATCCACTCTCCTGCAGGAGTATTTTTCCCCCTCCAAGAGCTAAAGAGTTCCCCTGTAACTGCCACCTTGACACTTACTACAGCCTCACCACTGCATCTACGTGGCCGTTCAACAGTAGGGTCCTCAGTCACTCAAGGGACCCCTCACCCCCGTTTAAGAGGAGGGGGGAGGGAGATCAAGCAACCACCACTTTGCCCAGCTATGCTCTCCATGCCAAGCCCACACCAACCATTGGCACGGCCTCCACCGTTCCTGGTTCACGGGTCCACCCTGTCTGGTCAGTTGTAACCAGGGTCCTAGGACACCCGCTGTAGGTCCCCAGCCTGAAGTTAGGGATTGTACAGCTAGAACTACCAGGGCCGACATGCACAGGGCCTTCAGTGAAAGTTGGAGCTCCAGGGAGCACTTCAGGGAGGATCCTGAGGGATTTCAGGTAGATCAGGAGCACAAGCCATCCTCAAGGCCATGCAGAGAAGGCTTGTGATCAGTTTCACAAGCCTGTTCTAGTTGTGGGAAGGACAAAGGGGACTGAACACCAAGATCCGTGGCCTGGACTCTTCCCCTACCTCCCCACACGCAATTCTGGGTCTGTGGCCACTGGTCTGAAGCTTAATATCCTCCGGCTCTTATCTGGAAGAAGGATTTTATCAGCCATCCTATATGATTTACCCCCAACAGACAGGGCCATCCTGGTCCTTAAGGAACTCCCGGTCTGGTCAGGGGGAGGGGTGGTGGGAGAGTGGGATGATCAGAGACAGAAGCCTAGTCAGCCTGTGTTGCAGACACATGTATCCCCAGTGGTCACCCTTAGTCTTCCCCAGTCCCAAATGGGACCATAGGGGTAGTTCTAGTCAGGGACAGGGTCTGGCCTCAAGCACAGCCTTGCTTTCTACCCTAGGCACATCTCACCACAGAGGCACATGTGTGGCTTACCAGTGTAGCCAAGTTCAAGCCCAGATTCAGCCCTTGCCCAATGGAAGATGGGAGCCAATGAGCAAATGGCCCACCCCCTACACCTGGGATGGGCAACTCAGGCATTTGTGGCCACAGAGGCTCATTAGAAGTCACCTCCAAATGCCTTAGTTTTATGCCTGCTACTCACGAGATCGCCTCCTCGACCAACTACCCATCTCTCCTGAGATCTAGACTCAGACTCTTTCAAGGGAACCCAAGTTATGACCGATCAGTGGGGAGGGCACCAGCAACACAAAGGACAAACCTTGTAGGAGCCACAACTCCAGTCAAGGGGGAGGGTAGGTTTTGCATCGTGAGAACACTAAGGGTTAAATTGTAGTGTAGGGCTAACCTGTAGCCTTAACAGCTTTAACACTATAGGTTAAAGAGGTAACAGCCTTATCTTATCAATCAAGGGATGGATTAATGTTTGATTGGATTGGGGTAAGGGCTGGTTTGAACTGTTTCCACCTGGGAACTATTCCTTTGTTCTGTTCCCAGGTGATATGATGTGGTCGGCTATAAAAACTCTGTACCCTGGCTGTTCGAGACTGCACTCTGGTCAAAAGTGTCAGCCCTGATCGATCAGTTTGCCTTGCCTCTCACTGCAGTAAACTTTGTTGTGATGGTCACTGGTGCCCATAGCATTCTGTTTCAGGAGTCGTGTGGATGCAACACTTCTCGTAGCTCGCGACAGGGACAGGTAGCCTCTTCTAGGCACAGACATACTGGGAAAGAAGGCATCTTATGGAGAGCCACATGCTCAAGGTCCCTGGGCTGCATTGTCCCACAGGGAAGGGAGACCATGAGCTTGTAGGCCATTGGAGTCAGGGAGAGAAGTCCTAAAGTTAGGATAAAGGCACAGGCCTGCTAGGTCGGACAGTCCTGGTGGTACACTAGGTCTCAATTCCATGTGAATCACGAAGCTACGTCATTAGCCATTTCTCTGAACGGGCCCAAGTAACTTGTTCAAGGTCTTCCCAGAGAATTAGCCTATAGTTTTATGTTAAAAACAAAGAAAAAAAGACAAGTTCCCAGACTACGGCCACTTTCCTCGGTCTATTTACAAGGACTGGAACTTGTTTTTGAGAATAGAGCAAGGACCTCAGCTAAAGACCACGGCCCCCATTGTGCACCTCCCAGCAACTGGCCTCACTTCAGTCTTGGGTGGGGAGGCTCACCTTCCTTTCTCGTAGACCTGAACCGGGCCAGGCCTCCTGGAGCCGGCACCCTTCACAGCCCGAGTGGAGGACCTGTCCCCACGGACCACCCCCTTCTCTACACTTCGCGTCTGGCACGGCAGCATAAGTAGCCAGACACCCTCTTTAAGGGTACAGTTGGGGAGACGTTGGGCGTCCATCACTGGGAGAAAGATTAGAAGTGGGAGCTGCTCACTAGGAAACACCCCACAACAACTAGGGGCCTCAAGCCGGATGAACACTCGGTGACTGAGGGGGGGGGTCTCAGATGGAACCCAACAGAGACACTGGCAGAAAGCCATGACTGTGTACTTATGGCGCCCACCCCAGCTGTATGACCCGCTTGTGCAAGAACCCAATTCAAAGACGGAGATCAGGGTGCAGGAGGAGGTGGCTGTGGGGGGTGGGCAGAGCACAGAAGGCAGGACAGAAGAAGCGGAGAAGGTCCCAACGACGCTTAAGTAGGACTGAGAACCAGACTCCGGTGTGGTTTTTAAGTGAGGAAGCTTGGCGACTGGCTCAAGAGTTCGCTTTAGTGCAGGAGCAGGTGGTACGGAGTTTCTGGGAAGCCTCGCACGTGACCTTCACTAGGGTAGGGGAGCAGGTAGGGTGAGAAGCACGACTCTACCCCCAGGTGCCTGGGCTTAAGCTCTCGTGCTAGGAGGAGCAAAGAAAGCAAAGCCGTGGAAGGAGGAATAGGACGCCGGGCTCTTCCGGGAGCCTTGTCGAAGGAAGGGGAGGTTCCCACTCGGCACAGGTGGCCTCGATCTCTGGGTGACCTGCACGGGTCTCAGAGGATGTGCAGCTTTGGGGTCTGAGCCAGCGGGCAGGCGGCCTTCCTCCCTTCCCACCACACAAGGGCAGAGTCCAGGAAAAGGGGGAAACCCAACCGGGGAAGGTTTGGGACCCCAGGCTGAGCCAGTGGTCAGTAGGCGACGGCTTACCCAGGAACGCTATTTGCACCTGCCCGGAAACAGGTGGGAGCAGCCACCTTCCCCTTAGAGGCTCAACCCTTCAGAAAACATGGTTTCCCCCCCCCCCCCCCCAGCAGTTCTCTGCCAGCTCTAACCCCGGCCTTGTTCGAATACAAACAGGGGATCACTTGAACCGTGTACCCATTTTGTTGCCACCACCCCACGACTACATACCAGACCCCCAGTTTAACAGGGGAGGAGAAGCACAGATAGGTCAAGTAACTTGCCCGAGGTCCACAGGAGACTCCAGTTCCAGAACCCCCCCCCCCCCCACGTTGCACGGACTCAATTCGGTGGGGGTTTGCAGCCATGCTCCGTGAACCCTCTCTGGCATTTTCCAGACCGGGAGGGATTTGCCTTAGCAGTCAGAGTCTCTTGGGAGAAGGAGCGGGGGGAAACACCCATGGAAGTACCACGTTGGGAGATTGCAGCTACTGGTAAAAGCCCCTTCCCCCATCGAGGAAGAGACCTGGGTAGCTTCTAACCCGCCTGGGGTCTGCTCAGAGCCCGTAGAGGTAGAGCTGTGGTTAGTGAACCGGCTCCCTTCCAGTCAGGGGACGGACTTTCAGAGCCCCGTGTCCTTGAGTGGTTATGCCACCGAGAGCCCCTCGCAGCCCAGACTAGGGAAGCTGCCTCCCCCCACCCTGGCTGGAGAAGCTGGGTTAGGAGAGCAGAGGGCATGGGGCTACAGGGTCCCAGAACAGATCATTCGCCAAGCAGCCCTAACAGGGACCCCAACCTTGTCATCCCGTTTCCCTTTCTGTTGTGGTCACCCCACCCCAGAGGGAGCCCCCCGGGCACCAGAGCTCAGGCCCCACCTAGTACCTACAGGTCTCTGCGAGGGAGAAAGCTTGGAGAGGCCAAGGGGCTGCTTAGAGGATTCAAGAAAGAGAACAAGCTTTCACGGAGCGGGCTCCTGGATAGACAGACAGCTCAGCGCCCTTCCTTCCTTCCCCGTCTCCCCTCTTCAGCCCCAGGATGAGGGGCAAGGCTCAGTGGGCTTCCCCACGGGGATACAGCTCCGGTCCCGGCTTCCACATCTGACTCCAAACAGCCTCCCCTACTGCCCCTTCCTTCCTTCCTCCCTCCCCTGGGTTAGAAAACAATACTTCTGGATTTGCCCTGAATCTAGAGCATTTCAAGAGAGAGAAAAAGACCTGGCCCGCACCCCCCAAAAACACAACTCCATAAAGCATCCTTGAGCTTAGAGGAAATAAAAGCAGCACTTCTAACCCACACCCCCGAGGACAGCTTAGGAAGACAGGAAGCCGCAGGCCAAGGGCGGTCCTTTTGAGTCTCCCCTTGGTGCCGGGGCGGCTGCCCATTGGCCGGCCGCTTTCCACCCCAAAATGCCTTTCACCTGGTCCCAAGGAGTAGCTCCTGGGTGTATTTAGTTCCAGGTGCCCCTTGTAAGCACCTTCTGTAAGGAAGCTCCCCATTTATGCTGCTGTCCTGGTGTAATCGGTAATCGTGCTCCCTCCCACGGTCAGGTACCTCCCCGTTTTAACAACAAGGTCCCCGTTTTAACAACAGGAAGATGGGAGTCCTTCTCTAGCTAACCTGACCCTTGCGGAAAGTCTCTCCCGCCAGGATGGTGGCATCGATAATGGAAGCATTTGCAGGGAGAGAGAGAAGGAGGCCTCGGGACGGCGTGTTGGGAAAGCTTCCAGCCCCAGGGAATAAACCCAGGCTGTGGCCCTGCCTTCTCGAAGCCTGGCCAGAGTCGGCCTGATGCGACCAGGCTCCATCTTACCCTCCGGCCTCTTCCCTGCGAGCCTGCATTCCTGCTATGGCTGTCCAGCAGCCCGATGGTACCGGTGCATTTAACTTCAGATGCTCTTGACAGCTCTGGTCGTGGGAGTTTCCCCCACGGCTTCATTTAAATGCTCCTTAAACTGCACTTGAATCCACCCTACCCTGGGTCCAAACTCTGGACTAGCTCACAGACCAGCCGTGAAGTCTGGGGGAGGCAACTCGCCGGCCCCTGCCTCCGCTTCCCCATCTGAAAACGGAGATAGCCCTCGACCTGGGGATATCAGAAGGATTAAATGAATTCATATTTGTAAGTCTTTAGAATCGTGCGTGACATCTAAGAGAGGTATAAAGGGCCTGGTAATTAAAAATAAGATGACAGAGGGGACCCTGGGTGGCTCAGTCAGTTGAGCATCCGACTCTTGATTTCGGCTCGGGTCAGGTCCCGGGGTCACGGGATTGAGCCCCAGCATTGGGCTTCACGCTGAGTGGGGAGCTTGCTTGGATCCTCTCACCCTTCCCCGCCCCTCTCCCTCGCTCGTGCTCTCCCTCTCTCTAAAATAAAAAATAATAACAAATAAAAAAATAATATGACCCCCACCCCCAGCAGTTCTTAAGCGAAGTCGGTCCGACTTCAGCTCAGGTCATGATCTCGCGGTCCGTGAGTTCGAGCCCCGCATCGGGGTCTGTGCTGATGGCTTAGAGCCTGGAGCCTGCTTTGGATTCTGTGTCTCCCTCTCTCTCTGCCCCTCCCCTGCTCATGCTCTGTCTCTCTCTGTCTCAAAAATAAATAAAAACATTTTTAAAAGTTTTTAAAAATTTCATCTATGAGCTGGCTTCTTCCATGCTTTCATGCATACCTGGCGGAAGCCTTGGAGAAATTGCCACGACCCACCTCCCCACTTTGCAGGAAAGGAAAACTTAGAAGCTGAGGGATGTGCACAAAATCACCTAGCCAGAAAGTGTCCGGTGTGGGTTGGAACATGGGTCTAGCTGGGGCTAAATCCCACTGAGGCATGTATCTCATTGAGGCTCGACTTAAAACTCTCACACCGCAAGGCCTCTCCTGGCTCTGGCACACAGGGATTCACCTAAGTCCGACTTTCCCCTATTTATAACCCTCCCGGTTGCACACACTTTGATCACAACGCCCCTTTGGCCATCCTATTTCTAGACTGAAGAGGCAACGAGATAGACTAAACGAGCCTTCTGTATATGTGCCCTTTCCTGAGACCGTTCCAGATCCTTCTGAGACATATGCAGGCAGAATATTCTCAACCAATCATTCCGGTACTCTTAGTGTGATAATACTTAAACAAATTCACCTTGGCCCGGAAAAATCTAAAGCCTAGTTGGGTACACGATAATTATCACAAGGGAACCATTACATTGTCACCTCTCCGATGGCAGGGAGGCTGTGTCCCTGTGCCTGGAACACTGCCTGGCACATAGTAGGTGCTCAGGAAATAATTCTGCAATGCCCACGAATGCATGGCTGACTGAGCAGAGAATGACGGAAACAGCGCAGCGGAAAGAATAAGAATATACACTCTGGCATCAGACAGATGCAGATTGAAACCCCAGCTCCATCCTGCTTTGCCAGAGACCATCCCACGGTTAGCGGTTGGGGCCGAAAGCCCTGCTCTCTGGATGAAGCAAGACAGCGGACTCCCCCCCGTCCACGAATCCCTAGATGCACGCATGCGTGACCTTGTGCAAGTCCACTGGCTTCTCTGATCTTCAGTACCCTTAGCTCTAAATAGGCTGACAGTAGTATGTACTCACAGGGTTGGGAAGACATTAAATGAGATACTACATACGGAAGACCTACCCCAGGGCTTAGCATACAGGAAGTACTAGCTAATGCTGGCTCTTCCTGTTCCCGTCACTTAGATTGACTTCTGGGCCTCGAAAATGCCTCCTGATGTACGTTCCCGACGCTGCTTGGTTTTGGGGCAGAGTGGGGGGGGGAAGGCGAGCCCCAGAAAAGCCCCAACTATGGTGCCTCTGGGATATTTTCCCCCGCAGAGAAACGGTCTCAGCTCATCTCCCCCCTCCCCGCACCCCAGGCTTTTTTAGCAATCCTATCTGGCCGCTCCGCGCTGATTTCCAACAGATGTACCTCTAATGAACCACACTGTAATCTCAGGGCCTTAATATAGTGCCGGGGTGTGATAACTTCGAAACGGCTGTCATCATGGCCTGTGAGGATGGTCTGGCCATCGTTTGGGACTGTCTTCCTCTGATTGTTATGTGAAGGGGAATTTATTTTCTTCCATCACCTCTTCACCCCGTACACCGGCCCCCGCCACCCCGGGCCCCAGCCCCTGCCCAAATGAAAAGTCCGCGTCAGAACCTTCTAGAAAGTGCTCAGTGCACCATGACGAGGGGGATGACAGAGGGAGGAGTTGGGGAGGGATGGCTCAACAGAGGCCCGAAATCAATATTTTGAGGCTACGAACATGCAGATTCACGGATTCTCGGGCGAGGAGCAGAGGCTCCTGGGGGCCGGAGGCAGATGCTCCCTGAGCAGGAGGTGTCGGGGTCCAGGCAGGGAGGGACTGGTGTGACGCAGCTGGTGGCTCAGCGGGGAGCATCCATTTACAAACGCGCGGACCTTCTGGACTGGCCGGGAGAAGCCAGGAGCGGGGAGATGTTTCGAGCCCCTGTCTGGACACGTCTCGTTCGTCTGAATGATCTCGGAGCCCCAGTTCGGTCAGGTCAACAAGCCTTACCCGAGGGGTTTCCAAGTGGCCGGCAGTGAGCCCTGGCACGTAAGTGAAGTTCAATAAAATACAGACCAAGTGGAGAGCGGAGCGGGACCCCCCTCCCCCGCCCCTGCCTCTGGCTGGGTCTGTTTGATAATCGGGATGGCACCAACAGCAAGAGACCGGATGCTGTGTCTCCTTTATCCACTAGATGCTTCATCCATGTGATCCCACTAATTCTCACAATAACCTCACAAGGCAGTTGCCTTTATCTCCACGCTCTAAGTAACAAAGGCCCAGAGATGTTAATCACTTGACCGAGGCCATACAGCCAGCCAGCGACCAAGGCAGCCTTGGAACTTGGAGGGATCTGACCCCTAAATCTAATTTAAACCACCGTATTCAAATTTACATCCCAATCCCGGCTATTCACAATGTTCCAGTTGTTAAGATACTCGGGGGGGGGGGGGGGGGGGGGTAGAAATCTGATCTATTTCCTTATAATACACTTAAAATCTATTTAGCTCCGTGCTTAATAAAAGAAGGGGGCTGGGTTTTTCATCATGTAATCAGAGCAGCATAAAGAATTTAAGGAATCTGCTGCAGAGAGATTTCTCATTTTATGGGAATTAACCTACGATCCGGGGTCTCTCTCCCCTGATAGTCACCTGGGGGAAATCTAATCCGTATAGAATTCACACTGTACCACAACCATCCCTATAGGAAAGACCTTAAAATTATTCCTGTATGGAAATATCATTGCTATTCACAATATTTGAGGAGGATGGGAGAAAAGCTAAAAACCAAATGCGGCAATAAGGACAGAGAACATAAATAACCCTCACCCCGTATCTTCAATGACTCAGTCCAAGGGTCTGCAATTTTTTTTTTCTACAAAGGCCTGGGTAGTAAATATTTATGGGCCATACAGTGTGTGTCACAACTGCACAAGTCTGCCAATGTAACCAGAAAGTAGCCATAGACAGTATGAAAGGATTAGAGTGGCAGGGTTCCAATAAAACTTTATTTACAAAAACAGACGGAGGGGCCTGAATTAGTCGATAACGTACAGCTGGGAAGATTTGAACCTGGTAACCTGACCTGGCAAGATGTTGGTAAGCTCTTGCCAAATTTAAGTGTGGCATCAAAATAAATAACCCTAGTAAACAGCATTGATTAAAAGCTTTTTAAGGGCTGGAGGTTTCTTTCAGGCATTGAACGCTCACACAAACTTCATGACGTAGCTGCTGGCATTGTCCTTTCTAGCTCCAGAGGGGTGCCTGCCCCCTAGGAAGGGCTCACTCCATCCTAGCTGGATAAATAAATTCCCATTTTAGGGATGAAGGAACAGAAGCTCAGAATGTTGTTATTTGCTCCAAGTTTTTGAGGCTATGGTAAGTGCTCGATGAACGTCAGCCTCAAGACAGAGCCACAGTCCGAGACCAGTCAGTGTGACCCCAGATCCTGCCTGGTCACTTAAAAGACATTTTTTTTAATGTTTGTTTTTGAGAGAAAGAGAGCGAGAGAGGGAGGGAGAGAGAGCGCATGCACAAGTGGGGGAGGGGCAGAGAGAGAGGGAGACCAGAATCCAAAGCAGGCTCCAGGCTCTGAGCCGTCAGCACAGAGCCCGACGCGGGACTCGAACCCACGAACCATGAAATCATGACCTGAGCTGAAGTCAGACGCTCAACCAACTGAATCACCCAGGTGCCTGTGCCCGGTCACTTTAATATGGGGAGCTTTACCCTCCTGAGACCTGGCCCACCCAGTATTGCCACGGTCACCCTCTGGTTTCCCAGGCCTACTTCTGGAAGGCTCCGCCTCCTTCCTCAAGGCAGGACTGCGGTAATTAGCTTTCCTGATCTTTCTAGATTCCAGTTTCTTCTGTGAATCTCAGCTTTGCCCGTGCAGTTATGCCTGGCAAAGAACGTAACACTGAGAACCCCCACCCTCGGGTGCACGAAAGCTTCCGGGGGGACATGAGAAAGACGAGGACCCTGAAAAGCTGAAGGGACAGGATGGGCCGGGCACGGTCCAGAGAGAGGTGGCGTCGGGCAAAGGCCAGGCTGTGCAACCACGGACTCTGCCCAAACTGGGTCAGCAACCAACTCTGTCACCTCCCAGCTATAGACCTTGGACCCATCACGTAGCCCCTCTAGGTCTCAGTTCCCTTACCTCTACAGTGGGGACGAAAATGGAACCTACCACCTGGGTAACACGTAATGAGAAAATTCAAATACAGAAACTGACCCATAGATCAAGGGCTTAAAAAAATGTCTCCTATTGGTCACCCAGTCCTCTGGTGTGCTGCAGAAGATCAAGCAGGCTTTTGTGGCTCAGACGTGGGGTTTGGGTTGGGAGGGGGCATCGGGCAATCAGAAGGGTTAAAGGGGGCTGAACCACAGATGGCCTTGAAGCAGTGATTCTCACATACGCAGATTCCTGGGGCCCCCAAATGTTCTGCTCAGTAGATCTGGTTGGGGCCCCAGCATCTGCGTTTCCGACAAGGGTCAGGAAGTCCAATGTGTCCACAGAACGGGCTCTGAACATCAAGTGAGGACACCCGGACTTGCCCATGTAAACAGGATGGGCACTGAATGGTTGTCGCCAGGGAATGACAAGATAAACACCATCTTGAGATGACAAGCCTAGCAGAGGTGTGAAGCTGGCTTAGGGAGGGGGGAGGATAATTAAGAGGCTCTTATAATAGTCCACGAATGAGTCACCAGTTTCACTATCTCTCTGTTAGGTGTCTCAGCTGTGCTGACACAGGTCTCCGGGGACCCGTCTGGGGACCTGAAGCCACAAGGCTCTTTTTCCCGCAAGGCCCCTTCTCCATCCTTGAGCGATTTTAACTGACATTAATCATGACAACAGTGACCATCTATTAAGCGTTCCCTCTGTGTCGGCGTCCAGATATTTCACGTCTAATCCTCTCTGGAGGCTAAATTCTATTATCCTCCCAAGAGGCTCAAAGAAGGGACTCCGCTTGTTCAAAGTCACGCAAAAAGAGGGGCGCCTGGGTGGCTCAGTCTGTTAAGCGTCCGACTTCGGCTCAGGTCACGATCTCACGGTCCGTGGGTTTGAGCCCCGCGTCGCGCTCTGTGCTGACGGCTCAGAGCCTGGAGCCTGTTTCAGATTCTGTGTCTCCCTCTCTCTCTGCCCCTCCCCTGCTCACGCTCTCTCTCTCTCAAAAATAAACAAACATTGAAAAAAAGATTCATTGTGCATAGCAAATGACTTGTTAAATGCTCAGGTGAAACAACAGTGTCCCTGTGCAACATCAGTCCACACAACTAGCCTGCAGGATGGGCGTTACCTCCGATTCACAGGTTAAGAAAATTCAAATGTTGGGGCGCCTGGGCGGCTCAGTTGGTTAAGCATCCGACTCTCGATTTCAGCTCAAGTCACGATGTCACGGATTATGGGATAGAGCCTCGCGTCGGGCTCCGTGCTGCCTGCTTGGGATTCTCTCTCCCTCTCTCTCTCTGCTCCTCCCCTGTTCTCTCTCTCTCGCTCTCTCTCAAAATAAAGAAAAAGAAAATTCAAATGTTTAGCTGGAACAGTTTCAAACTGTAATTCAGAATCCACAAAGCCCTCTCTGGTCCCGGGGCCACAGCTCTTGTCTAGGGGAGACCTTTCATTCTGTTCCAGCCTCCGGGCCTTTGCACTGTTTTCCTCTGCTGGAACATTCCACCCGCCCTGGATCCTTGCATGACTGGCTCTTCCTTACCATTCAGGTCTCTGTTTAAATATCACCGTCTCCACGACCCCTTCCCTGCCTGCCTAAGCTGAAGAAGATCCCTCCTCCCCTATTTCTGCCGGTCTTCTGTCCTTCTTTCTTTTTCTATATACTAGTTATCACTCAATATTATCTTGTGGAATGACTCATTATCTGTCTTTTCCTCCACCAACATGTAAGCTCCCCAAGAACAAGGACCCGTCTATCCGATTCTCTGCTGTGTTTCTATTCGGCACACAGTAGGCACTCAATATTTATTTAGTGACTCATAATGAAACTTGGGCTCAGGGTGGTTAAGCCACTTGCCCACGGTCACACAGCGATGTGGAAAAGCCAGGATTTGAACTTAGGTCTGTCTTGTTCCAAAGCCCATGGGTGTTCTGTTAGTCTAAGTCACCCACCTGGTGTAAGAGTGGTTGTTTCCCAGGCAGAGGCCGGATTGTGACCCCGTCTCTGATGTCAGGTGGGGAGGGTAGCATCACCTGGCTCAGCCCAGAGACAAGTTGAGATGGCTTATGCACTCAGAGGCCACGTAGCTTTCACTTGTTCTGGACGCCTCTCTCTTGCCAGATGTAAATGAGAGCCAAGAGACCCCAACGTTTAAATGGCCTTGGCTTCTGGTTCATAGCAGCGGGGGAAACGCGAAGTCTCGTGCTTTGAAATCACAGTGGCTGCAGTTTGGGCCCAGGGATGCTGCAAGAGCCAGAAGGCTAAGGAGCCACAAACTGCAAAGGGCTCCAGAAAGCTCTGAGGAGTCGTGTTTGGCTTTCTGGGACCGAGTTCCAATTGGCCAAATCGATGGAGGTATCGAGTGTCCAAGAGACATTCCAGTATCCGTCCTCTCGAGGGGCAGGAGGCTCGGGTGGGATTCTCACACAAGGAGGCGTCAGGGGAGCCCTGGGCATGTTGGGTGTGCTGGAAATTCTCAGTTTGCCCCCCCCCCCACCACCGCCCCAAGAAATTCTCCACCCACCTCTGCATGGCCCTGTGTCCAGGAGGCTGACCCGTGTGGATGGCACCACCTGGGGGCGCCCTTGCTTTCTAGCTTCCGGCTGGGCTTGGCCAATGGGGGGCACCAGTAGGAGATCAGAGGACCGGAGGAGAGAGAGGTTGGGGTATTTCTCCCCCTCTCTGCTGTTCTTAGCCACAGTCGCCTCTGCTGTGGCTGTGGTTCCTGTGGGACAATTCCTCCTCCTCGGTGTCTGCCCCCACTGGGGGCTGGTTACCACTGATGCCCCCACATCCATGGGGGGCTGGGGTTAGTAGCCCATACCTCGTTCAGTTAAACCCTTTGTGCATGCCATCTGTCTTCTGCTAGGACCCTGACTGATTTGTGGGCTATTCCAACACGGGAGTGTAAAAAGCAGCTATCCAAACACCCACCTTAAGCAAAGCCACAAATTTCCCATGCCAGGCCAGCCCTGCGAGGTCCTTGCTTTCCCTTCCTCTGTGTGGCCAGGTGGCTGACCGCCTACAGGCTGCTGGCAACGAGAGTCCCCGGGGTGAGGTGGGCGGGGGGGGGGGGGGGGGGAGACCGGAGGGCAGGAGGAAGGGCAAGAAGGAGCAACGAGGGGGTGCCTGTGTTAGGAAAGCCACATTTTTTATGTTTTTTAGGGACTCCCAGGAGACTTCTGCGTGTGTTTTATTGGCAAGAACCGTATGACCCAGCCATCCCCAGCTGCCTGCACGGCCGCCCTGAACAAAACCAGGATTCTGGTGGCGAGGAAGAGAGGGCAAAGGATCACGGGAACCGGAAGTGTGTGCTACGGCGGGTGCCTGTCCCCGCTGCACTCGGAGTATCCAAATGGGGCTGGTAATTCATGCCCCAGATGTGTGACGTATTATTCTCAATTTTCTTCTGGTTCTGCAGTTCTGTAAGCCCTAGTCTCTCCAGCTGCTATTTTTTAAATGTGTTGAGAGAGAGCAAGCATGAGTTGGGGAGGTGCAGAGAGAGAGAGAGAGAGAGAGAGAGAGAGAGAGAGAATCCCAAGCAGGCTCTGCACTGTCAGCACAGAGTCCAATGCGGGGTTTGACCCCACGCGCTGTGAGATCACGACCTGAGCCAAAATCAAGAGTAGGATGCTTAACTGACTGAGCCACCCAGGTGCCCCTCCAACAGCTATTTTCTTGAGCACCTACTGGGTGTCAGGGATGCAGACTGAACAAAACAGGTGGGGCCTGCTGTCACAGAGCAGGGGAAGGACACCGAAGGAGACCAACAAAGACGTGATCATAGCGACACAGGGGCTTGATGGACTCACAGCTGTCAGAGATCACCCCCTTCTGTTTTCCGAGCCTCAGCTGGCCCATCTCTAAAATGGGGAAGGTGCTATCGATCAAACGTCTGTGCGCCCCCGCAGCTCCAAATTCATACGTTGAAACTTAACCCCCAATTAGGGGTTAGTGGTGGCAAAGGCCCTTGGGAGGTGATTTGGTCATGAGGTGGAGCCTCATGGGTGGAATCAGGGCTCTTGTATATCAAGGGGACCCCAAGAGCACCCCGGTCCCTTCTGCCATGTGAGGACACAGCGGGAAAACGTCTGTCTATGAAGCAGGAAGTGAGTCCTGACCAGACATCAAATCTGCCAGCACCTTGATCTTGGACTCCCCAGCCTCCAGAGCCGTGAGGGATACAATGCCCAGCCCGTGGCATTTTGTTAGGGAGGCCTGAGCTGACTCAGACAGGAACGGTAGGTGATTTCTAAGAACCTCTGCCACCCTAAACACTGACATGCTAAGCCAGACAATTTCCCCCTCAAGATGGAGATGGATGGAAGAGAACCAAGTTTTCTTTCTCTCCTACAAAGTACCACCACACCGCGAATTTGAGGCTAGCTTTAAATATCTACCTTCACTGAACTGCTCACCTTTACAACAGAATTGCGTTTGGGGGGTTAAAGATTTGGACCTATTTCCAGGACCATCGATTGATTTGTTTTTCTTAACATTTATTTATGTTTTGAGAGAAAGAAACAGAGCGTGAGTGGGAGAGGGGCAGAGAGAGAGAGAGAGAGACCCAGAATCGGAAGCAGGCTCCGAGCTGCCGGCACAGGACCCTCCGCGGGGCTCGAACTCACGAACCGCGAGATCACGACCTGAGCCGAAGTCGGACGCTTAACGGACTGAGCCCCCCAGGCGCGCCCAGAACCATCTATTTAGAGGCCATATCATTTCAACCAAATAACATCGTTTCTTTTGATTTATTTTCCTAAGTACGAAGGGGCTGCTCCAGGCCCTTCGGGAGAGATGGGAGAGCCAACCCCGAAGAGCCCAGAGTGTCTGCAGAGGGACGAGACGAACACCAGGAAATCACGGAGTACGGTGGATGGGGGTGCGCACTAGGCAGCGTGGGGGGTGGGACCCCCGTAGGGCGCCTTATGAGGGGGCAGGTCGACGGTGGGCGTTGGCTTGGCGTTGTGTAGACAGGCTGAAACGTGCCGGCCACCCTGCTCCACGCTTTCTGCTACGCGCCCCCTGCCCGCCCCCTCGGCCCCCACAACCCGCGGCTGCTTTGGCTTTCCCCGCGGGCGGGCACCTGCGCACAGGGGTTTTGAGGAGACCCCTACGCCAGCCAGGCCGGTCTAGCTCCTGCTGTCCTGTCCTTCCTCCCTCAGACTTGCAGTTTGCTTCCTGGGTGGATTCCCAGCCCTCGTGGGTGACGCCTCCTCAAGGGCCGGGAAGGACGGGTGCGTCAAGGGGGCCGCTTCAGGCCCAGACGGACGTGCGCTGAGCGTCAGCAGAGTGCCCGACCCTTGTGCCGGCCCTTGAGCCCCCGCTGCGAGCCATCGCGGCCCCCTCGCCGGGCAGGTGGGTGCTGCTCGCGAGGTGGAAACTGAGCGTGTAAGTCAAGCTCGTTCCAGAGGCAAATGGTCCATTCTCGTGAATAATAAAAGGTGAGTTTAATGAAGAGGCAACTCGCAAAGGCATGGGTGGGTTTTGGTGTAGTACCCCAGGGGCAGTAACAGGAAGGGACCTCTATACCCCCCTGCGTAGACAGAGTAAGTGCCCCCCAGATGCCCATGCCCTAATCCCCAGAACCTGTGAATACATTCGTCTACATGGCAGAGTTGACTTTGCAGGTGGGATTAAGTGCAAAATTTTGAGATGAGGGGATTACCTGGTGTCCTGATAAGAGGGGGCGTCAAGGTCAAAGAGAGGAGATGCGATTTGAGGCAGAGGCCAAGCCCTTTGCAGATGGAGGAAGAGGCCAGGAGCCAAGGAAGGCAGGCGGCCTCCGGCACCTGAAGCTGATTTGGGGCCTCTGACCTCCCCGATTGTGAGGTAACAAGTTTGTGTTGTGAGTTTGCCACCTTCGTGATAGTTTGTGACCGCGCCACAGGGACCCCTGCGCCACAACGGGGACGTGGAGGCACAGAGAGGAGTGGGGGGTGGGGAGGCTGCTGGCGTCCGTGATGGACACAGGCCGGCAGAGCAGAAGGAGAGGGAATAAACCCCTCACCTCCCCCTCCTCCCTCCTGGAGTTCCCCTGCCTGGCTCGCCAGTGGCCAAGGCCACCTGGAGGGCGGAGAAGGATGCGGACTCGGTGGGACAAAGCAGGACAGCCAACCAGCCCGCCCGGAGGCAGACAAGGCCGTCAGCACTGGGCTCCGAGAATAATCGCTTGCCCCAGACAATGCAGGAAACGTCAGATCCCAAACCGAGAATGTTGCCGCCAGTTTCCGGCGTCTCCCTTTGCACCGGCCACTCTGCAAAGCACCTCACATACATTTAAGCAGAAGGCAGCACAGGATGGGGGGTCCGGGGCTCACCCTTCCTCGGGTTTCCATCTCGCGTGGCTTCTTATCAGCTGTGTGACCTCAGGTATGTGACCTGACCTCTCTGAGCCTCAGTTTTCCCATATGTGAAAGGGGGGGGGGCAATAATAGCCCCCACCTCAGAGGGTCACCCGTTTTTAAGGAGATAATCCAGGGAAAGCACTTGGCATATTGGCCAGCTCACAGAAAAGCACTGTGTGAGTGTTAACTATTTCATTTTTTTTTTAATTTACTTGCTAACATGTACTTATTTTTGAGAGACAGAGCACAAGTGGGGGGGGGGGGGTGGGGGGGCAGAGAGAGAGGGAGACACAGAATCCGAAGCAGGTTCCGGGCTCCAAGCTGTCAGCCCAGAGCCCGACCCGGGGCTTGAACTCACAAACCCTGCGATCGTGACCTGTGCCGAAGTTGGACGCTCAACCGACTGAGCCACCCGGGCGCCCTGAGTGTTAACTATTTTATAATTAGTATCTACTTGGGACCGAGATTCGGACCCAGGTTTATCAGACAGAAAGGCTAGGCAAATGGTCTGCTTGGTGACAGCTCAAAACCTTTCCACGGCAGGTACCCCCCGATGTGAGGTCACAGCAAGGACGTTTCACTTTTGTGGCGTTCTTTCCCCAAACGCGTGATGCGATGCCATTGCGGCAAAACCATCATACGACAATGGAGGGCGTGCTGCAAAGCACCTGACCAGGCTGTGCACACTCTCAGGGCCCTGCCACAACGAGGAAAGACCGAGAAACTTTCAGCGTGGGATCCTGGGTCCGATCCTGGAACAGAGGGACATCAGTGGGAAAACAGGTCAAAGCTGAGAGAAGTCCGGAGTTCTGTTCATAGTAACACACGATGTGGGATTCTTCGTGGTGACAAATGTCCGCTGTAAAGTGGAACATTTTATGATAAAGTAAAACCATAACATTCCAGAACACCGAAACCGGGTGGCGGGGGGGGGGGTGGGCGGGGGGGGGGGAGGTCTCTGGAGACTCTCTGCGTTGTCTTTGCAACTTTTCTACGAATCGAAATTGATCCCCAAATCGAAGGTTGGTATAAAAAAACTGTTTGGGGAGAACTTCTGCTGGTGTCCTCAGAAGCATTCGGGCATTTTTTTAGTCCTGACTTCACAAGAGCGGGGGTGGGGAGAAGAGGTGGAGAGCGAAGGTTGTGTCCCCGATAAATGCAAAAATTATAATGAATTTAATGTACGGTTGCTTTTTAAGGCCCAGTTAAAAGGTGCCGGGAAAACATCAGTCTCCAAAGAAAGGAAATTGATTCATCGCCCTTCGGGGAGCAGAGAAGCCGCTGTCCACCCGTGCTGGGGACACGGGTTTCCCCCCGATTTGAGCAAAGGCCAGTGGCCTGTGGGCTGCCAGCGGGGGCCAGTCCGAGGCTCCTGTCCCGAGAGGCTCGAGGGAGGTACGTACCTGGGGCCATGGGGGTTTTGCTCTGTCTTGAAAAGCAGTGTGAGCTATGTTCTTGAAAAGCAACTCTGCATGGGTCTTCTTCGTCAGCCGCAAGAAAGACGCCCAGCGTCCAGCGTAGGGGTCTCCAAAGGTACATTGTTCGTTCAGACTCACTCCTGTCTTTTTCCTACTCTTAATTTCCGACGTACCCCTTTCTCTTTACTTATTGTTTCGTAGGGTCTCACTGATTGTGCCACACGTGGATTTCTAGAAGGCAAAGACTCTTAGGTCCTTCCTCGTAGTGTTGGACAGTAGGTGCGTCCCTGATGCACGTCCCACGTGGAAACACTGGGCCAAGTTACAAACGCACGTGCCCTTGGCCTCAGCACCTGTGCCGTCAGCAACGTATTCGGTAGATTTTCCTGTACACACGCCAAGTAGCACGCGTCGCGGAGTGGAGAGAACCCAAATGTCCGTCAGTCAGTGACCGGTACACCCATCCATGAGTGGAATAGTCTACTGCTATCGGAAAGAACTAGAAAGTTCTTCACGCACCAACACGGGAAGAGATCCAAGAGGCCTGAAGCGGAAAAAGCTACATGCAGAGAAGGTGTACAATTCACTACTTGTGTGTGAAATGGGGACATGAGGGCGTATATGTACTTGTACTTGTACTTAAAGGAAACTTGGGAGTAAAATGTACGAAACGAAGAACATAGGTGGCTTTGGGAGGTGGAGGTAGGAATTGGGCAAAATGCAAGAACAGGAGGCAACTTTTTACTCTCTTCTGGGATGTGGACAATACAATTTATCAAAAATCTACATACAGGGGCGCCTGGGTGGCGCAGTCGGTTGGGCATCCGACTTCAGCCAGGTCACGATCTCGCGGTCTGCGAGTTCGAGCCCCGCGTCAGGCTCTGGGCTGATGGCTCAGAGCCTGGAGCCTGTTTCCGATTCTGTGTCTCCCTCTCTCTCTGCCCCTCCCCCGTTCATGCTCTGTCTCTCTCTGTCCCAAAAATAAATAAACGTTAAAAAAAAAATTAAAAAAAAATCTACATACAAATGGGGTGGGGGAGGAACAGGAAAAGAGAAGGAGAGAGGGAAAGAACACAAAACTTGATTCTCGCTAGGCAGCTAACCTCGCAAGTGAAAGAAAATAGAATTGCAAGAAAATGTGAGTCTCCTGAGGTATTTTGAGAACAAGGTGAGGGTGTGGAGAGGGAGGGAGAGACACGGAGAGTAACAGTGCAAGAATCTTCCAGATGGTCTGCAAGGAAATTGGAATCCTACAGCCACAGAAAACTAAACGCGGTTTTATTTTTAACCGATAAAAAAGAAAAAATTCTGAATGGGGGCACTTGGGTGGCTCAGTGGGTTAAGACTCCAACTTCGGCTCAGGTCATGATCTCGCGGTGCGTGAGTCCGAGCCCCGCGTTGGGATCTGTGCTGACAGCTCAGAGCCTGAAACCTGCTTTGGATTCTGTATCTCTCTCTTTCTCTCCCTCTCTCTCTCTCTCTCTCTCTCAAAAATAAATGAGCATTAAAAAATTTTTTTTTTAATTCTGAATGATCTTCAAGATCTTCGTAGCAGTTGCTATATATATTTTAAGAGCATGGAATGGACTTTCTAATTCTTCATCCCTTTTACAGGCTTGCTGTGTGAACTGGGGGGAATAGCATATACTTGTGGTTAACAAAATTCCCCCAATCCATGAGATGGGAAGAGAATTTTTCAAAAAAAAAAAGTCTTAATCCAGCCAAGGATTTGTGCAGTGCTCTGATGAGTATTCTGGTCATGTTTACACTAAAACCTAAGCAATCAGATGGCTTATTTCTTTGAGACGCAGTAGACCCTTTAGAAGTACAGAAAAGCAGACAGGCGCCTGGGTGGCTCAGTCGGTTAAGTGTCCAACTTCAACTCAGGTCATGATCTCGCAGTTGGGGAGTTTGAGCCCTGTGTTGAAGCCCAGCGCCTGGAACCTGCCTCAGATTCTGTGTCTCCCTCTCTGCCCCTCCCCTGTTCATGCTCTGTCTCTCTCTCTCTCTCTCTCTCTCTCTCAAAAATGAAAACATTAAAAAAAGAAAGAAGTACAGAAAAACAGAAAGGCAGAAAGCCAAAATCATGTATAATCAACTCTAATGCAGACAACTTCCAGCATTGTAGTGGGTAGGATTCCAGGACCTTCCTACGTGATGATACTTTAAAAAAAAAAATTATCATCTAACGCTGTTTTAACAATATGTCATTAAAATGTGTTGGTCATTAATTAATCTTCTGCAACATATTTGTAAATAACTGCTTTCCTTCATCTTCTAAAAGTATCAGGGCTTAGCCGACCCTTTATATTAGATGTTATTTTCCTTTGCACCCTAACTTGTAAGGTACAAGGAACGCTTCCCTAAACATCTTTCACGTGCAAGTTGTGCACACCTCCTTGATAATTTCCTTAGGATAAATCCACGGCTGTCAAATTTCTTGCTTAAATAGGACCATTTTATGGCTCTTGCTGCGACAGGGCAAATCACACCTGTCAGAAAGTGTATACCAATTTAATTGCTTCACTGTGGCCTTTCAAAGGAATCATTAGGGACCCTAGTTCTGTTTTGGTTCACCAAATGAGCAGAGAGATTTCGTTGTCCCTAATTGGAAAAGATTTGGCCAGGAGCACAGCCTAACGCTGGCCACTAATAACCCCTTTGATCTGCCCCCAGGGCACGTCAAAACAAGTTTGTCCCTTGCCTCTGAGGGCACTTGGAATTCAACTGTCCAATGAGCTACCCTCTCTGTCCAGCCATCGCTGACCCTTCTGGACGTTAAGGACTGTCCTGAGATGTCTCTGGAGCCAGGGAGCCCGGACTCCTCAGTCTGGTAGCGGCATAGAAACTGCCCCCTGACCACATGCCCTCCAGGTGCCGGTGGTCCCACGCACCCAAAATGATGATACGTTCAAATTAAGCCTTATGGAGTGCGGAATGTTATCATACCTACTGGCCATAGCAACATTTAAAAAAATGAAACACCTACTGTCTTCGTTGGGATCAATCTTCGTCCGTTGGGGCTGCTGTAGCAAAACACTGCTGTAGAATGTTGTATCTCAGGGTTCTGGAGGCTGGAAGTCTGAGATCGGGTGCCGGCACAGTCAGGTGAGGACGTTCCTCCAGGTTGCAGACTTCCTGTTGTGCCATCACACGGTAGAACAGGTTGGGGAGCTCTCTGGGGTCTTTTCCGTAGGAGCACCGATCCCATTCCCGAGGGCTCCGTCCTCTGACTTAAGTACCTCCCAATGCCTCATCCTCTAATACCATTGGTGCCGTTTTTGGGGTGATGGCGGGGTTTCGAGCCGACAGCTAAGAAAGAATTCTTGAACGTGTCTTTGGTGCAGAAAAGGCGATTTTATTAAAGCAGGGGGACAGGACCCGTGGGCAGGAAGAGCTGCCCCAGGACCTTGAGGAGAGACTGGTTATATACTATGGGGGGGGTGGGGGGAAGTCCAGGGGAAGTTTCCAAAGGGATTTCCATATGCTAAAGACTCCCAGGATCCTGGAGGCCTAGCTATTGTCAAGCTAAGGTTGTTTTTCCCTCTAGCAAAGCATTAGCATCAGGCAGTCGGGAGTTCCTGGAGAAACGTTAGACACTATACCTGCCTCAAGTATGTGTCAATGGGCCGCAGGCTAAAAGGAAATTTAATTTTATCTGCCGTTTCCTTCTGTCTTTATTTCCCACATCATATGGGGGAGGTGATATCAGGGGCTCCAGGAAACTGAGTCTATACGTTTCTGGAGATGAGGCTATTGATAAGATTGCCTTTTTCTTGTAATTTACTAAGATATTCGTAAACTGATGGAGACCCCTGTCCTGCATGACTGCGATCTCTATCAGTTAACCTTTTGTTTTCTTTCTTTGTCTTTGTTCTTGGGCAGCCAGGAGAGCCTGAGGGATTGGGGGGGGGCAGGGCGGGGGAGGCGGTCAGGGAATGCTAGCTCGTACTTTGCCCTCAGCTTGCCTTATTCTCCTTCATCACCATCACGCTGGGCATTAGGATTTCAACATATGAACTCGGGGGTGACACAAACTTTCAGAACGTAACAGGATCCCTCGGGGTGGAGCCTGAGATGGAGGTTTGTACCCAAGTGAATTTCTGAGGCAGAACTCAGTAGAGATGATCCGTAAAGAGGTGAGGGAAGCAGGGTGGGGCAGGTTCAGAGGCCAAGGGATGGTGTGGTTCCGCTGAGGTGTTAGTCTTTGCCTGGCCCCGCCGGGAGCGCAGGACTGTGGGTGGCATCACAGAGCTGTCCCCCTGTCCCCTTGAAGCCTCTGGTCCCCTCCCCCCAGGGTGGGGGAGCATAGTGGGCAAGAGGACAACTGTCCAGGAAAGGCTGTGGTTATGAGCTGGGAGGTGGGTGGGCCAGCCCAGGGAAGGCACCCACACCAACAGCATCTGCCCATCGTGGAGAATAATTCACCCCCATGACACACACCACCATTTCAGATAAGACTAAAGTCCCCAGGGACATCAATGACAAACCCTGTTCCCTCCATTTCATCACAGAGGCGACCGCTGTCCACGATCACAATGCGACTTTGCAGGCTGTTAGCTTTTGTCGTTTTAGGTTTCTGGTTTTGGTTTTTTGGTTTCTTCGGTCTACGTGCATGCATATATATCCGAAGAAAAGAGTAAATAATACTGTTTGTGTCCAGAAATGGAATCCTCTTGCTTGTGAAGGGTTGGACGTATCCCCCCACCCCCACGATTCCTATGTTGAAGTTTTACCCCCGGGGGGACCTATGAATGTAGCCTTAGGTGGAGACAGGATCTTTTCGGGGTCTTTACAGAGGTGATCCGGGTAAAAGCGGGAGGTGATCAAGGTCAGTAGGATGGTCCTGGACCAATCCAACTGGTGTCTCTCTAAAGAGGAGGAATTTGGAGGCAGGAAAAGGCCAAGGCAAGATGAAGGCAGAGACAGGACAGGTATTTGTACAAGCCAACCGAGACCACAGGCTGCCAGCAACCATCAGAAGCTGGCGGGGAGGCGGGTGGCATCACGGGACACAGAAGGGACAGACCCCGCCGACACCTCGATGTCACTTCCAGCCTCCAGAACACGAGACATAAATTTCTGTTGTTGAAGCCGCTCAGCGTGGTGCTTTGTTAAGTCAGCCCTAGGAAATGAATGTGCTGATCTTCTCCTTCACCGCTTACTTCTTGTTCTCACTCAGCGTGCGCCTCAGAGTCTTAGATGTACGAGAATATGGAAATCCGCTGTGTTCTTTTTAACCGCAACATAATATTCCATGGTGTGGGTTTGCTTTCTTCTACTTTACAGAAGCGTTCCCCTCTTGATCGGTCACAGTTTAACAAAAGTTACTTAAAAATACCTTTGAGGGGCGCCTGGGTGGCGCAGTCGGTTAAGCCTCCGACTTCAGCCAGGTCACGATCTCGCGGTCCGTGAGTTCGAGCCCCGCATCAGGCTCTGGGCTGATGGCTCGGAGCCTGGAGCCTGTTTCCGATTCTGTGTCTCCCTCTCTCTCTGCCCCTCCCCCGTTCATGCTCTGTCTCTCTCTGTCCCAAAAATAAATAAATGTTGAAAAAAAATTTTTTTTAAAAATACCTTTGATTTGGGGGCGCCTGGGTGGCTCGGGCGGTTAAGCGTCCGACTTCAGCTCAGGTCATGCTCTCACGGTTCATGGGTTCGAGCCCCGTGTCAGGCTGTGTGCTGACAGCTCAGAGCCTGGAGCCTGCTTTGGATCCTGTGTCTACCTCTCTCTCCACCCCTCCCCCGCTCATTCATTCTCTCCCTCCCTCTCTCTCTCTCTATCTCTCCCTCTCAAAACTAAATAAACACTAAAAAAACAAAAAATAAAATACCTTTGATTTTGCCCCAGTTTCCAATTCAGCTGCGTGTTTTGTTAACATGTTGTTGTTTCTTGCCAAGAATCCTGTGTTCTTCCAAAGTGCCCCATCTGTTTGACTCGCTCCCCTGCTCTGTGTCTGTCTCCCCCCCGCCTTCCCACATTGTCTGTCTAAGCTGTCAGGTTGTGGTCTAAGTACAGACCCCAGAAGGAAGCTGGGCGATGGCTCAGTCTGACTCATGTCTCCGGGCAACTCATGGGGGCCCTGACTG
Source organism: Prionailurus bengalensis (assembly GCF_016509475.1). Taxonomy (NCBI): domain Eukaryota; kingdom Metazoa; phylum Chordata; class Mammalia; order Carnivora; family Felidae; genus Prionailurus; species Prionailurus bengalensis. The sequence continues at coordinate 11,447,660 of NC_057356.1, forward strand.
AGGGCTATATAGTTCACTTTCAGGTATAGCGGCCACCCCTTCCTGGGCCTCTGGGACCCCCTTCCCTCTTCCTGCCTCTGCCATCAGACCAGCTCCTTTACTGTGCTGGCCCTGTACCCACACATCCAAGGGGCAACTGCAGACAGAATGTTGGAGAAGATCAGGGGCTGGGGAGTCCTAAGACTGTGGTTGTGGTAGGCGTGTGCTTGAAACTCAGTAGGAACTGGGTGCTCCAAATTGTGAGGCATCATTTATAAAGGCATGGAAAACTCTGGAAGGACCAAAGGGGAAAGAGCTAGGCAAAGTCACCCAAAGAGAATTAGAGACAGAATTGGGCTTTTACTTGGCCTCTGTTCCTGAGCCCAGGGCTCCTTGAAGAGACCCCAGATGGTCTCCAGACACAGGAGGGCAGTTCCTACGAACCGGGTCGTGCCCTAGCCTTTGGGACCAATAATCTCTACACCTGGACGACTTATCTGCAGCCCCAAGTGAATATATCCAGTGAAGGAAGCAAGGGGAAGGCTATTGCCCAGTTTCCCCTCCTCGCCTCCCCTCTTGGTTTGATATGATCCATCCCACCCACCCTTAATGCCCGGATCCTATCTCTGGAGTCCTGATTCTGGAACATTCTATGACTCAGCCAGGTGCTTGTCCTTTGGACACGGAGAATAGTACATCAGGAAGGCTGCAGAAAACTTTAGGACCCACCCCGAGGGGAGACCCCAGGCCCCCCACACCTCCAAGGCCTTCCAGACCCCCCCATCCGGGCCCGAAGTCTGATACTTCCTTCCTAGGCTGGGTTGTGTCCCGGGGATCAATGGAGTTGGGTTACGAAAACGAATATTAATTTTGGAATCAGACCAACCAGAGCCCAAGCCCGAAACCTGGGCTCCTACCTAGGTAAGTGTTAGTGAGGTGAGATCATTTCGTCTCTCCGAGCCTCAGTTTTCTCACCTGTGAGATGGGATGACAGCAAGACGTACGTACGTCAAAGGAACGTGGGGAAGGTTGGGTAGGAAGCATTCCGGGTGGACAAGCCTTCTGACCTGTGCCCGGCATGGGGCAGGCGTCGGACAAGCACAGATTAAAGGAAGGAGTACCCCAAGGAAAGTTGTACGGAAGCCACCCGAAAGCATTCCTTCTCCCTTCTGTCTCCTCTCCCGCCCTCCTAACCCAAGCCAGAGAGGCAGTGTAGCACAGGGCTTCGGAGGGTAGGATCTGGGGCCTTGACTCGCCCCTGTCACTGCCTATAGGTGACTTTGAGACTCCGTTCCCCTCCCCCCTTGAACTGAATAGTAATAAGGGCACGTACCTCTTTGTTTGTAAGAATGGCATGAACTAGCCGGGGGAAAGCACTTACTACAGTGCCCAGAATAGATGTCCCTAAGACCAGCTGGCTGCCTTTATCATACCCCGCCTGGCAAACGGGGCACCTGAGCTGGTCTCGCAGCTTCTCTTACTGCCATGCCGTCCTCGTCCCTGTTTATAATCCCCAAAGTCTTCATCTCGAAGTGCGGATCTGAGCATGTCCCCTCCTTCCCTAAAATCCTTGATGGCTCCCTATGGCTCTTGACTTCTCAGCATGGCCTGCAAGATTTGGCCACTGCAGACCCCTCCAGCCACAAACATGCCCGGAGCCCCTCTTGTCCTCGCTTCCCAGCCTGTCCCACTGGTTTCTGCTCAGTTCCTCTAATGTGCGGTGCGGCCACAGGGACTTTGTGCATGCTGTGCTGTCACTCTGCCCCCTCCCTTTGGTTTTTAAAAAAAATTTTTAGACGTTTATTTATTTATTTTCAGTTTTACTTTTTTTTTTATTAGTACATTTCTTTATTTTTGAGAGGCAGAGAGAGACAGAGCATGAGTGGGAGAGGGGCAGAGAGAGAGGGAGACACAGAATCTGAAGCAGGATCCAGGCTCTGAGCCATCAGCCCAGAGCCCAACGTGGGGCTCGAACTCACGGACTGTGAGATCATGACCTGAGCTGAAGTGGGACGCTTAACCGACTGAGCCATCCAGGCGCCCCCTTTATTTATTTTTTTGAGAGACAGAGAGAGACAGAGCATGAGCACGGGAGGGGCAGAGAGTGAGAGGGAGACACAGAATCCAAAGCAGGTTCCAGGCTCTGAGCCGTGCACACAGAGCCTGACGCGGGGCTCGAACCCACAAACTGTGAGATCATGACCTGAGCCAAAGTCGGACATTTAACCGACTGAGCCACCCAGGCGTCCCCTCCCCTTGGTTTTTAATTCCAGCTCAAATGTTACTTCCCCAGGGCAACTCCTTATGCACACTTAGCACCACAGGCCTGTTTTCACAACAATTACAGTGTGTGCGGCTTTACCTTTAAGTGAGTGATGGATGTCCGCCACCCCCTCGGAAGGATGATGAGCTTCATGGGAACAAGGACCAAAGCTGACTCGATGTTAGTGCTTCACCATTGTCCCCTCACCACGCCAGCCAGGCAGGCCCTACTTCCTACCGTCCAGGCCCTGGATGTTTTACATTTTTTTAACGTTTTATTTATTTTTGAGAGAGACAGAGTGCGAGCGGAGGAGGGGCAGAGAGACAGAGGGAGACACAGAATCCGAAGCGGGCTGCAGGCTCCGAGCTGACACAGAGCCTGCGGGGCTTGAACTCACGAACCTTGAGATCACGACCTGAGCCGAAGTCGGACACTCAGCCAACCCAGGCGCCCCCAGGCCCTGGATTTTTTATCTTCGGGTTTTTAGGGTTGAGGGCTTAGATTTAGGTATCTTAGGGTTTACTCTGGTATTAAAGTCTGTGTCCGCCCGTATGGAAGGCCAGAGTGTTGGGTAATTAACCAGGAACAGCCTCCACCAATGAGAGCTGGGAGCCGACCTGTGCAAACCCGGCTCCCTCGCCCTCCGGCCGCCTAAGTCTGACGTGCGTGTCCTACGCTGGGTCCCAGAATGTCCCCAGTGGGATTAACCTCCATTTGCCCACAGTGGCGACTGGCCTGATAATACAGCCAGGATTGGCTGCCTTCCCTTCCTGGACTCGCGTCCCCATCTTCCTGTGCGTGCTTCTGTCATTTCCCCTGCGAACCACTTGTGTGCAAAGCCTTGTACGTGGACTTGACCTGGACTCAAACCCTTGGGTTTCAGGGAAAAACCCAAATAGGACATTATCCGCTCTCCCGTAGCTGGCGTCATACACACGCATAGGGAGCCCTCCGTAAAAATACTTCTCAAATGAATACATGAAGGCACACAGGTAACGAGAAAGCCTCCCGCGACGACTCCTTGGTCTCTGGGCTCACAGAAGCCACTGGAGGCAACGTGCTGCCCCAGTCGGGGTCCCCGTTTCTCCGTCTATAAAATCACCAACGTTGAAGGTGAGGATTTGGAGAGAGCTGACCTAAGAGGCCTTAAATCAAGCGGCTCTCACAGAGGGAAAATTTTGCACCCCGCCCCCCCATAGGGGGTGTTTGTCAGTATTTGAAGATATGTTGGTTGTTACAAGTGGACAACGGGGCTGTGCTCCTGGCATCTCGTGGGTAGAGACCAGGGATTATGCTGAACCCCCTACAATGCACAGGACCACCCCCCCCCCGAACTAAGGATTATGCAGCCCCGATTGTCAATGGTCCTGACATCGAGGAACCATGTTCTAACTACTTTTCAGCTTGCAACATCTATAATTCTTTTTTTTTTTAAATTTTTTTTAAGTGTATTTATTTTGAGAGACAGAGAGAGCAGAGGAGGGGCAGCGTGCACCCCAGTGTGGGGCTCAAACCCATGAACCACGACATCATGAGCTCAGCCGAAACCGAGAGTCAGATGCTTAACCGACTGAGCCACCCAAGCGCCCCTCAAAGTCTATGATTCTAAGACAAGATCACAGTCCTCAGACCCAAAAGGGTACACTTTGCTGACCTCTCTTTCAGGAACACAACTGCCACAATTCACTTACTTGTGGATGTTCGTCTCCCCACATCTTTTTATTTCTGAAAACAGGATGTGTCTTACAGTCAATGGTCCACGCCAGTCTCATTGGCAGAGGCCTTATTTCTTTCTGACTTAGGCAAACAAAATACCAGTGCACTTGACCTTAGATCTGACAGCACATGGCCCTCGATGTCCCTTCCCAGATTATAGTTCATTGGAGACCAGAGAATGCGGAGCTGCCCCCGGGGACGTTTGAGACTGTCTCCAAGCCTTGTACGTAAGAATCTACTTCTCTCCAGCGCATTTTCCCACTGGAAAGTATTTGCTCATCGTATGAAATCAACAGCTCTCCTTTCTTTTTTTTTTTAAACTTGCTCCGACCTGAACCCTTACTTTGCTCTCTCCACACCCACAGGCTAAGGTATTCTTCATTTACACTTGCCATGTTTTCACTCTTGAGACATTAGCCTGTAAGTGCCCCCCAGACCTTCCACCCTCTGAGAAGCCATAGTCTGTCATACTTTGGTGAAACTCAGGCACTTGAGAGCCCCCTTGCCCCCCACAAAGCCCAGGACTCTAGACGGTCATGGTAGCACTGAGGCATGGCCCCTTCAAGCTGGACTTGGCTAAGGTCCTGCATCAGGGAGACCCCATGAAACATTCTCACAATGACCCAACCTGGGGTAGACCAGATGTTCATGCCCATTCTCCCCACCAGTCGCTAGAACTCTGCTTCTCTTAAAGTTCATGGTCTCTTGGGAGATCATTAGATTCATCCTGCTGGTTCCAGGAAAGAGGTCTTTTCATTATGCATCCTTTATGATTCAGCTTATGTACGAACACCTCTATGAAACCCCCGAGATAACTGCCCCTCTCTGCATTCCCATAGCCCCTTGGATTTACCTGGACCACAGCACTCACCACAATAAATTCTCATTGTCATTTGACTTGCCCCTCTCCCACGAGGCCAGTGCTCCCAAACTTGAGCCTGCATCAGACCTCCCTGGAGCTCTTGTTACAACACCGAGTGCCAAGGGCCGGGCCCTTCTCCCACATATTTCTGATTCAAGCTTAGGATGGGGACAAGAATTCGCATTTCAAACAAGAGCCCAGGTGCCATTGATGTCCCTTAGTCAAAGATCACACTTTGAGAAACACTGCTCTCACCCACGGCTTCATTAGGATCGGGGACCTCACTTCCTTAAAATTTCTAGATTCCTAGCACACAGGAGGCAGCTGACACATTTGCTAAATAAATTCAATCAGGTTTTTTTTTTCAACGTTTATTTTTATTTTTGGGACAGAGAGAGACAGAGCATGAACGGGCGAGGGGCAGAGAGAGAGGGAGACACAGAATCGGAAACAGGCTCCAGGCTCTGAGCCATCAGCCCAGAGCCTGACGCGGGGCTCGAACTCACGGACCGCGAGATCGTGACCTGGCTGAAGTCGGACGCTTAACCAACTGCGCCACCCAGGCGCCCCAATCATGTTTTAATTAAATGCCCCCTCTGTGCTAAGAATGGCATTAAACCTTATAAAAAAAAAAGACATAACTATTTACAAGAGCCAAGATATGGAAACAACCTAAATGTCCGTGGATACACGAATGGATAAAGACGATGTGGTCTATATATGTGATGAAATATTACTCCGCCAAAAAAAAAAAAAGAAGAAATAGAATCTTGCCATTTGCTACAACACGGATGAGCGAGAGGGTGTTTTCCTGGGCGAAATAAATCAGAGAAAGACAAATACCGTATGAGGTCACTTATACGTGGAATCTAAAACACAAATGAACCAACACCCACCCCCAAACACACACACACACACACACACACACACACACACACACACACGCATGCACAGAAATAGAGTCATAAATGCAGAGAACAAACCCCTCTGGTGATTGGTGGAGGGGAGACAGGTGGGTGGAAGGATGGCTGAATTACGGTAGAGAAGGTAAGGAGGTACAAACTTCCGGGTATAAGATAAATACATCAGGGGGTGAAAAGTGCAGCACAGGGAACAGAGTCAGGAACAGCGTAACTCTGTAAGGTGTAGTAAGATGACCTACACTCGTGCCGGTGAGCATTTCGTAATGTATGCAATGGTTGACCACTATGTTAGACCCCTGAAACTAATACAATATTGTATGTCGACCATACTTCAACTAAAAAATATTGGGGAAGTGGGGGGGGCGCCTGGGTGGGTCAGCCCGTTAAGCATCCATCCCTTGACTTTGGCTCAGGTCATGATCCCAGGGTTGTGGGATTGAGCCCCGCGTCGGATTCCATGCTGAGCATGGAATATGCTTGATTCTCTCTCTCTCTCTCTCTCTCTCTCTCTCTCTCTCTCTCTCTCTCTCCTTCTGCCCCTCTCCCCTGCTTGTGCTCTCTCTAAAAAAATAAAAAATAAGACGTTTTTTTAAGGCACATAAAAGAGGCGGCCATAGGCACGTCGTCTTGCAGGAGGTACGAATCGTGTCAGTTACCTGATCTTGTTGGATCCTCAGAGTCTGTCTGCTTTGCCACCTTGCACATGTCCCGCCTTTCAGTCCATCCCCACCGAAGCCAGCGATATATGTTTTTATTATCCCCGTTCTGCCGAGGAATTGGCAAAATCGTAGAAAGCCGCTAATTTTCGACGTGAATTTTCTCGCCCCTGGGGTCCTCGGATACGATAGCAGGCATTGAATTAAAACCATGTGTGAAATAGAATAAATTTTCTTGGAGGTTCAGTTTTCCTGAGGGATCTGGGAAAGGGAGAAGATGTTCTGACACATGCAAATCCATCGGCAGATTCCGTTTTCCACATTGACTGTGTCGAAATAATTTGTGTCACAAAACACAACACTTGCCGAGAGACTGGCCACTATGTTCTCAGAACCTCAGCACCTCAGGGCAGTGAAATCCTCCAATTCTGGCTGTGCTTGAGTGAAGCCACTTGTTGGTCTCTCTCTCTTTTTTTTTTTTTACAAGTCCCTGGGAGTCTGATGTATAAAGTCGGAGCTTTTTCGTCACCATTGGAAATGTATCAGTAGCAAAGCATGGTTCGCTCAACACCCATTGTCCCATCATCCTTGCTAATAGGACAGCAATTCTGTTTGGGAAACGGTAACCCCAGTCCCAATGGATGAACAACTGCATTCTAGGCAAACCATTGCGGGCCCATTCTGGCTTGCCCGAGACTAACTGTCTTTCATGGCCTCGCTGGCAACTGGGAATTGCCATGTGATCCCCTTTGGGGAAGGATAAGACAGAAGTTTTCAAGGATCATTTTGCTCCTGCCCCATCTTTCCTGTTTGGGATACTGGTGTGATGGGTGGAGCTGTGGCAGCCATCTTGAGACCATGAGAGGAACACCATGACGAACGAAAGCCAACAGGATAAGAATGGCTGGGTGTAGGACATTAATGCTATTGTTAAGCTGCTGTGCCAGCCTTAGACTGCTGGCCTCTGGTCTTATTTTACTTAACAATGAATATCATTTTGGCTTAAGCCGCTCCTTGTAGACATAAGTGTTCTTCCCTGATAGATAATCCCAGAGTCCATCCTTCCAACAAATGCAGGGCTTTGTCCTCCTACTGGGTCATTTTCCTTTACAGCCCAAACTTTGATTTTCTATGAAAAATCTAAATTTCAAACAACGATTCCCCTATGTTCCCTCATCCCATAAATATCAGCTGAGTGCCGTCTACACTCCAGATACTCCTCTGGGCCTTGCAGTAGGACAAGGAAGAAAAAAGACAAAGTCTCTCTTCTTACAGAACTTGCCTCGTGGAGGCAGGAGACAGAAAACAAAGCACAGAAGCAGGGGATGCCTGGTGCCACCAAGAAGAGAGAAGGGAAACAGCAGCTTGAGAGGGAGAGAGAGACTCTCTGGAGGAAACGAATTCCAGCAGACAGAAGAAACGGCAGGTGCACAGTCCTTACTGATGCTCTAGGTCCGGCAAGGAGAGCAGCTGTAACTGGGGCGGACGGGGTGGGAAGCGGAGGTGTCCAGAGTTGAGTTCCTAGAAGCAGGGAGGACTTGTAAGCTCTGCGGAGAAGTTCTCTGCAGATTGGGAGCTAGTTCTCGGTCATCTCTGGTTCCTAGTGCCCCCTCCCGCAGGACACCTGCTCTCACTTTCTCCTCGTCCCTGCCCGACCTCCGCTTCCCTTGCTCCACGCCAACCCGAGCACAGTGCCGGACCCACAACTGACAAACAAACCCCCCAAGACCCTACTTGTTGAATGTGTGAGTGAACACTTGGTTTGTAGAAGGCCGACCAATGAATTAAAGTCCACTCGCTATCCCGTGACTCTGGGCAAGTGACACCATCTCTATGCCTCTGTTTCCTCACCTGTAAAGGAGGGATCATGGTCATAATTCTCCCTTAGTGTTTTTTGTAGGAATACAAGGGTCATAATAGGGGCGCCTGGGTGTCTCAGTGGGTTAAGCATCTGACTTTGGCTGAGGTCACGATCTCGTGGTTCACGAGTTCAAGCCCCACCCTGTGCTCTCAGCACAGAGCCCACTTCCGATCCTCTGCTCCCCCCTCTCAAAAATAAATATTTTAAAAAAAGAAAGAAAGAAAAGCTATAGGTACCCTTCCAAATGCCCACAGCCCTATGAAACAGGTCATCTGATATCCTCATTTTACAGAGGACGACACTGAGGCACCCAGTGCTTTATCACGTGCCCAAGGTCCACCAGCTGCTAAGAGGTAGCGTCAGCATTGGAGCGGCCATGCCGGGGCCGGCCTTCATTACTGCAGAGACGATGCATGTGAACGAAAGGCGAGCTTAGCAAACACCAAGCAAGTGTCAGCAGGGACTATGCTTGTGACGTCGTCTGTCGATGTGATTATTACTGCCGCCATGCGTGCCCAGCCGGCCCGGGGAACTGATGCTGTGCAACAGGGTGGATGAAACAGACCCCATATTGGAGCTCGGAACAAAGAAAGCAGAGGGAACTCGGCCTGCCTTGGGAGATATCTGTGTGCATCTCCCGAGGGCCCCGCGTGGCTTGGGGGAGGGAGGCTGCGGGCGGAGAGACACGGGGGAGACGAGTACCCTCACCTCCGCCCCCAGCCTCTCGAGCCAGGCAAACCGCACGCCCCCAGCTGAGGAATCACATAACCATGGCAGCTGTCCAGAGCCGAAGAGGCCCGCACCTGTTTGCAATGTAATTTAGCTATTATCAGCCTTCCCATCCAGCTGAAATTCAAAGACCAAAGAATGGGGGATGACGGAGGGGGCTGCATGGAGGGGGGGGGGGCGGTTAGGAAGTTGGAGAGGTAAGACGATCAAATGTCCTAAATTGCCTGCACTTTAATGCCTTATATAAAAATTTCCTGTAATGCATGTTACCATAAATAAGGCATTGCCGAACAAGCCCCAAGTGGGATGGGGTTCTCGCAGAACTCTCCCCACGGGAACCAGCCTGGCTGTGTCCCATCTCTCCAATGATCCCGTTTTAAAATGTCTGGCTCCCAAGGCCTGCGTTTGCTGGGTTGAGCGCAGCTCTGTCTCGTGTTCTTTGCAGTGCAACATCTTGGACCCACAGTCCCTGGAGGACCGAGTCCCTTCCAGACCCCATCCCTGCTTACAGAGATGTTGGTGGGGGTGGGGCAAGGAGAGGCTCTCTTGATCCTCGGGATTCTCTCTATCCAGCCCACCCCCCATCCAGATCCAAATCAACCTGTCAGGGCTGGCAGAGACCGACAGCATAATCCCCAATCCTGGCCCCAAGGAGCCAAGCCAGATATTGGGGTCACTGGGGCACACTTTGACAGTTCTTAAGGGAAAGTTTGCAGGATGCACCTGGACGATTGGTCCCAGTTTCTCTTGAGGGAAAAAAAATTGGAAGAGGCAATTTCTTCGCTGATAAGATTCAGATTCAAGGGGTGGTTTATCGTGTGCCTGCTGAATACCCAAGAATTGCCCTAGGCTACTATACGTGCGGAGCTGGTGGGGACGGTGGTGACGATGATGGTGGCCGTGGTGGTGGCAATGGCAGAAGGGGAGAGAAAACAGAAAGAGCCAACCCCCACGGAGCATTCACTACATGCTGTGGGCACGGCCTGCATTACTGGATTCTCATAGCAAGAATCTCCTTAAGAGCCAGATGCTATTACCTCTATTTCATAGGGAGGAATTCCAACAGCCAGTAGCCCGCCCAAGGTCACACTCTTCATGGCTCTGTCTTAACTTTCGTGCCAAACTTGGGGAGTCAATAATCTCATCACTATTTCTTGCCAAAGAAGCAGAAGTGAAGAGAGATAAAATGAGTGTATTGGTCCCACAATTACGGACCGAGTGCCTCTAGTGTGCCAGCCCCCGTTCTGGAAATTGTGGTCATGTCAAGCAAACACAATGGGCAAGGTCTCTCGCCTCCAGGAGCGTGAATTCTCACTAACATTCTTCCAAGGAAGGATTTAAACACAGAGCCCTTCTCCAGAGGTATCTGAACAACACTAATTTGGGAAGGGACAATCGGTAGCATTAGAGAAAGGCCTTCATGGGTATCTTTGCAAGGATTTCACACACTCCCCAAATCAGAGCCCCAGACAAGAACTTATAAATAGACAGTTTATTTAAGACCTGGTCCTGGGGCGCCTGGGTGGCGCAGTCGGTTAAGCGTCCGACTTCAGCCAGGTCACGATCTCGCGGTCCGTGAGTTCGAGCCCCGCGTCAGGCTCTGGGCTGATGGCTCAGAGCCTGGAGCCTGTTTCCGATTCTGTGTCTCCCTCTCTCTCTGCCCCTCCCCCGTTCATGCTCTGTCTCTCTCTGTCCCAAAAATAAATAAAAACGTTGAAAAAAAATTTTTTTAAATAAAAAAAATAAAAAATAAAATAAAATAAAATAAAATAAAAGACCTGGTCCTTAGGAGTGGGAGCAGAGATTAGGGCAAGTGCATCCAGGGAGGAGAGAGAGCCAAGACAAGGGTGCATTATGGAGGAGGCCGTTGCTATGGGTAACCAGTGCTCAATCCACAGGGACGTTCTGAGGACGTATATGGAAGGCTTGTCAGAATTGTCCCTTCAAGGGATATATGGAAAAAGCATTTACCCATCAGTTCCTGTTGTCCTGTGGTTGAGGGTTGCCCTTTGGACTTCTCTTCATGACCCTTCTGGATTGTGCATGTGTGTGTGGCCTACAGTTTCCTTGGCCATCTCATGCCATGCATTAGACAAGGTCCAGGGCAGAGAGTGAGTAACCCAGCACAGGCTTGGAGTCTGCTGCAGCCATGACAAGCGTTAGACATGAGAAAAAGAGGACATGAGTCCGTGCACAAGAAGTATCTAGTCATCCATCTATCCTGTATTAGTCAGGATACGCTTGCTTTGGCTGCAGTAACAAATAATCCCATGTTCTTGACACCTAGCACTTCAAATGCATTATGCAATTTAATCATCAAAAATATCCTGCAAGATAGATACAATTATCAACTTAACTAATGAGAGAACTCGGCATAGAGAGGTGACCTAATTTGCTCAAAGTCAATCACCTGACTGGTAGTGGGACCAAGATACAAGCCCAGGGATGGATGGCTATAACACTTGTGCTTTTAATAATGTGTTTGGCAGAAGGTAGGCTGGCAAAGGAGGAGCCTCAGAGGTCACAAATAGTTTTCTTATTTTATTTTTTATTTTTTAAAGTTTACATCCAAATTAGTTAGCATGTAGTGCAACAATGATTTCAGGAGTAGATCCCTTAAGCCCCTTACCCACTGAGTCCATCCCGCCTCCCACAACCCCTCCAGCAACCCTCAGTTTATTCTCCATATTTATGAATCTCTTCTGTATTGTCCCCCTCCCTGTTTTTATATGATTTTTGTTTCCCTTCCCTTATGTTCATCTGTTTTGTCTCTTAAAGTCCTCATAGGAGTGAAGTCATGATTTTTGTCTTTCTCTGACTAATTTCACTTAGCATAATACCCTCCAGTTCCATCCACGTAGTTGCAAATGGAGTATTACTCGGCAATCAAAAAGAATGAAATCTTGCCATTTGCAACTACGTGGATGGAACTGGAGGGTATTATGCTAAGTGAAATTAGTCAGAGAAAGACAAAAATCATGACTTCACTCCTATGAGGACTTTAAGAGACAAAACAGATGAATATATATATATATATATATATATATACCACATCTTCTTCATGCATTCATCCATCGATGGACATTTAGGCTCTTTCCATACTTTGGCTATTGTTGAAAGTGCTGCTATAAACATGGGGGTGCATGTGTCCCTTCAAAACAGCACACCTGAATCCCATGGATAAATGCCTAATAGTGCAATTGCTGGGTCATAGGGTAGTTCTATTTTTAATTTTTTGAGGAACCTCCATACTGTTTTCCAGAGTGGCTGCACCAGCTTGCACTGCCACCAACAATGCAAAAGAGATCCTCTCTCTCCACATCCTCGCCAACATCTGTTGTTGCCTGAGTTGTTAATGTTAGCCATTCTGACAGGTCAGGTGGTATCTCATTGTGGTTTCAATTTTGATTTCCCTGATGATGAGTGATGTTGAGCATTTTTTCATGTGTCGGTTGGTCGTCTGGATGTCTTCTTTGGAGAAGTGTCTATTCATGTCTTTTGCCCATTTCTTCACTGGATTATTTGTTTTTTTGGTGTTGAGTTTGATAAGTTCTTTATAGATTTTGGATCCTAACCCTTTGTCTGATATGTCATTTGCAAATATCTTCTCCCATTCTGTCGGTTGCCTTTTAGTTTTGCTGATTGTTTCCTTCGCTGTGCAGAAGCTTTTTATTTTGATGAGGTCCCAGTAGTTCATTTTTGCTTTTGTTTCCCTTGTCTCCAAAGACGTGTTGAGTAAGAAGTTGCCGCGGCCAAGATCAAAGAGGTTTTTGCCTGCTTTCTCCTCGAGGACTTTGATGGCTTCCTGTCTTACATTGAGGTCTTTCATCCATTTTGGGTTTATTTTTGTGTATGGTGTAAGAAAGTGGTCCAGGTTCATTCTTCTGCATGTCGCTCTCCAGTTTTCCCAGCACCACTTGCTGAAGAGACTGTCTTTATTCCATTGGATATTCTTTCCTGCTTTGTCAAAGATTAGTTGGTCATACGTTTGTGGGTCCATTTCTGGGGTCTCTATTCTGTTCCATTGATCTGAGTGTCTGTTCTTGTGCCAGTAAGAGGTCACAAATATTGATCTAAATTTCATTTTAAAATAATTCATAACTACCTTTAAAATTAGAAGTCTAAAAATGTACATTAGGTGTCCTGTACGTCAAGTTTTAACAAATACAAGCCCCCCCAATTGTGTCACGTTGGTTCATTTTCCTTGAATATGGGCATAAAACGCCTGCCTTCACTGTTGAAATGAAGAGAGTGGTAGTCATTAGTATAATTTGTCAACTACGTCCGCATTTCCACCTTCCAGGTACGGTAGGATTTACACTTGACCCCCCTTCTCGTTGAGTGGGATTCCTTCACTAGTTCTGGACAATGAGTTATGATTTCAAAGCCAGAGCATTTAATTGCCAGTGAGAATCATCCAGCACCCTCCTTACCTCTGCTAAGGCACTATTCCACATAGTGGTTCCTCTGTCCTCCTGGGACCTAAACTAAGGACTGTGGAAAACAGAGTCCCCAACTGACTTACCATACACATGCACCGTGAATACAAAATACACATTTGTAGTGTTAAAGCCACTGCAATTTGTTACTGCAGCAAAGCCTATCCTGATTCATCGGAGATTATCGTAAGATTGCAAGGTATCACAGACTGGGTTCTCCAGAATCGGATGCTGGGACAGAATTTGGGATCTAAGATGTCAATGAGGGATCAACTCCCTGTGAAAGAGAGAGAAGTCAGGATAGGACACAAGAAGTTAAACCGTGTTCCTGGCCTGACAGACTTTGGCCAACCCAGAGAAGTGTCTGGGGTGAGTATTGCCTACCCGAGTGTCCCTTGTTGGAGCAAACTGGTTGGATCTTTATGTCTCCTCCTTGCTTGGTCTCTGGCTTCAGGCTGCTCTGGGAGGGGAAGATACTGGGTAAGGCAGCCCTCAGCTGGCAACTGAGGTCATCTGCTACCCACACTCCATAGGGCTGGGCAGAACACTCTCCCTGGCAAGGGAAGTGGGCGTCACATCTCCATGTCTATCACACAGGCAAAATTATTTAAGGTTTTTATTACTTGCAACTCTTATCTGTGTGGATCAGGAAGATAAGGATGAGGAATCAGATAAGGAATCTGTGTGAATCTCTGCTCTACCCAGCAGAGTTCTTGGCTGCAAAAGCAGAAGTCAACCCTGGATGATTTAAGCAGAAAAGGAGTTTGTTAAATGGGCACTAGAATGATGGGGATGGCCAGAGAATCAGGTTGGTGACTAAGCAAGCAAAGGAGAAGCCATACTGGGGACGGCGTAGCCGCCATGGCTCAGTGTTGGGCTACAGTTAGTGGCCACCATTTTGAGCCATACTGGGGACGGCGTAGCCACCATGGCTCAGTGTTGGGCTAGTTATTGGCCGCCATTTTTGAGTTAGGTGCTCCATCTTGCAGCCACTGCTATGGGGCTCAGGGAGTGAGAAAGGGAGGGGACATAAGGGCTCCACTGTCCCTCCAACTCGTATCTCTCTTTCCCATTCAAAGTTTAGCTTGTGGACACCTGATGGGGAGTAGCAGGTCTCCTGTTAGCATCCTGCTTGCTAGAGAAGCCAGGAAAGCAAGAACCTGGCATTCAGTTTCCACAGAGGGAGGTGGTCTCTGTCTCCCCTGAGAGGCAGTGAGTGGGGCGCTCCCTAGACATTGGAAGAAGAGTGGGTGACTGAGCAGCCAACAAGAATGACAAGTGTCCACTCAAAGTGTGGACGTACCTTGGGTGCTGAGACCCAGAGGTGGCTCTGATCTCACCGCTACCCCGGGGTGAAAGTTTTCTGCCATCTCTCTGAGGTTCTCTGCTCTAGTCAGCCCTCCTCTTGGCTGTAGTGAGGCAATACCCAGGCTCAGTGATAGGTGCACCCTGATGTACCAGGGACAACAGGATGGATGGCCAGAATTTCTTCTCCGGCAGGTATGTGCAGGGCAGCCCAGAGCGTCGGTAGGAGGGGGCTCCCCACTGTGCAGGAACATGAATTCCCAGGGCAGGTTCCCCGCATGTCTCCACCTGCCCACGCATGCATCCCTCAATACCTACCAAGCCCTTACCACGTGTATCCAGCTCTGCAGAGACACCACAGTAGACTGACTTTGCGCTCAGGACGCTCCTGGCCGTGGTTTCAAGTCCCTGCTCCTTGTCCCACCCTTTTCTGGCAGTGTGGAGGCACGCCTAGGTGTCTGCACTTTGCCATCAAAGTGCCCGCATTAGGGGCGCCTGGGTGGCTCAGTCGGTTGAGCGTCCGACTTCGGCTCAGGTCATGATCTCACAGCTCGTGAGTTCGAGCCCAGCGTCAGGCTCTGTGCTGATGGCTTAGAGCCTGGAGCCTGCTTCGGATTCTATGTCTCCCTCTCTCTCTGCCCCTAACCCACTCACATTCTGTCTCTCTCTCAAAAATAAAGATTAAAAAAAATTTAAAAAAAAAAAAACTTCAAAGTGCCCGCGTTTAAAACCCTAACTCTGTTCACTTCTAGATGGAGAACCAAGGCTGATCGCTTCCCCTCTCTCAACTTCTCTTTCCTCATATGTAAAGTGATGTGAATGGTATCACCTGGGTCCCTGGGCTAACACGAGGCCCATGGGGGCCTGGCCTGGATTCTGTTCACCAAATATGAGTTCCACGGTCACCATCAACTGGGAGAGGGAGGGGTGGGGCGGGTGTGACAGATTATTTGTTTCCTGACCCACATAGCGTTGTTAGAAATGCAGACTCTCAGGTTCCAGGACAGACCTATTTCCTTGACCCGCGCAGAGATGGAAATTTCCAGGCACTTCAGCAATCTGGGAATCCAGGCGGCAGATGAGGGCAGCCTGCCTACAAAGAGATACAGGAGGGAAAGAATGAAGGTGAGAGCACACACGGCCGTGACAGGTGGCGGGGGTGGGGGGTGGGGTGCGGGCGGGACATGGGGGTGCAGAGGAAACACAATCATGGCTGCAATGGGCCAGAACCTTCCACATAGAAGCAAAATGGAAGGGGGAGGTGTCTGGGTGGCTCAGTCGGTTAAGCATCTGACTCTTGATTTCAGCTCAGGTTATGATCTCACGGTTTACGAGATCGAGCCCTGCTTTGGGCTCTGTGCTGCCAGAGCAGAGCCTGCTTGAGATCCCCTTTCCCTCTCGCTGTCTGTTCCTCCCCCACTCTCTCTCTCTCTCTCAAAATAAATAAACATTAAAAAGTGTTTTAAAAAGAAGCAAAATGGGGCGCCTGGGTGGCGCAGTCGGTTGAGCGTCCGACTTCAGCCAGGTCACGATCTCGCGGTCCGTGAGTTCGAGCCCCGCGTCAGGCTCTGGGCTGATGGCTCGGAGCCTGGAGCCTGTTTCCGATTCTGTGTCTCCCTCTCTCTCTGCCCCTCCCCCGTTCATGCTCTGTCTCTCTCTTTCCCAAAATAAATAAACGTTGAAAAAAAAAAATTTAAAAGAAGCAAAATGGAAAAGGAGAATACCTGTAGCACGGTCCGCTGAGCTACAAACAGGGAATTCAGTCCATCCAGCTGCAGGCGGCCATGTGTGTTTTCAAGTAACCTGCATTTTCTAAAATAATCGTGCCACTGACTCCAGGTTGCGGACTCACAGTTACTTAATTACTCCTCCTGCTGGGCCTCCGACGAGAGACACCTTTCCTATACCTACAAGTGCGTCCCATCACTGCAGGCCAAGAAGAAAGACACAGCATTTGGCTTTCCGCTGCACGCGGGCAGGCGTTCAGGGCTCTCTGGTTCACGGCTGTGTCTCCAGCGCGTGAGACGGTGCCCCGTGCGTAGTAGGTGCTCGTTAAATATTTGAGAGAATGATAAAGGATGCTCCAAACTCACAAACACTGAGCCGTCGCTGAGAAGTTGTATTCCATAAGTAAGCCGGGCTCAAGTCAGCCAAGTTGCCGGACGGTCCAAATAATTTATAGCAGCAGTTTGCGACTGCAGCTCGTGAACAAAAAAGGTCAGGCTCCCTCAGTTCACACACACACACACACACACACACACGCACACAGAGCAAGAGTGCGGTCTATGTTAGACACATGGATTTTTTTCTCTAGATGCAGTGCTATTGATTATGGCTGCACTATGATGATAACGGCCAACCAAGTGTCAGAAGTTGGATTTTCTAGTTTCTTGGTTACTTCACATTCTCAACGCTCACACGGTCGGGGAGATGCTTGCAGGGAAAATTGTTAGGGGTGAACCCTGAACCACCCCCTTCTCCCACATGGAATAATCTGTCTGAAGCAGGACAAATCTCGCCAATCCCCAACTGGCTTCATTAGCCTTCAGAAATCAGAGAAACCTGTTCTTTGAGAAAAGCCAGGCTGGCCTGAGCCAGGGAGGCTCTGCAGGGCCTCACCGTGAAGCTCTCGTCTCATCCTGAGAGCTGGGTTGCCCTTTTAACCAGCCCTTCATCTTTGGGGCCTGCAGTGTGGACAGTTGACCTCCCTTTCCACCAACCCTGCTTCTGCAGGGGCTCAGAGAAGGACGTCCTCTCGGATCTAGTCTAAACCGCGTGAACCTCCTGGTTGACCATACTGTTTACCAGTATTCTCTTGTTTACTGTTGTGGAAGGCAGCGTGGAAAGAAAAGGAGAGGGAGGAAATGGAAGGGAGGAGGGGAGGAAGGAAGGAAAGAAGGAAGGAAGGAAGGACCTCAGATTAATTCACACTCTTTGCTTAATTGGCTCCATAGTTTGGAAAACATTTCCCAAGCTCCTTTGCCCTCTGGGTAGGTTTGGCCAATGGGCAGCCTTAATGGGAAATGGTAGAGAGGGAGGAGAATCCTGGGAACTTGGACCTCTATCTGACTCTGCTGCGGTGGCCCCTCCAGCAGTGACTGGGTCTCTTCTGTGACTCTCTTATCAGACAGCCTCCTCCTCCGTGACCCCGGCTCCTACCGAGCGGCCCTCACTCTGGTTCTAGCTGTTTCCAGATAGTCCTGACTTCTGGTAATCTCCTCTTTTGGCTTCTCCAGACCTACGGGCTCCTCGATACCTCTAGTCTGAGTGACTTCAGCACCTTCTCTATCTACCATGTAACCAATTCCCTGTATTAAGCTCGCTCTCCTGGAAAGTCCTAGGGCGTTTTGCTTTGTTTCATTGTTTTCTTAGCTAGATCCTACCTACGGTGAATGGTCTCATTAACCCAATTTTTAAAAATTATATCTATGTATCTATCTATCTCACACCATCGTGTTGCACACCCTAACCTAATGCAATGTGACATGTCAATGACATTCACTACACCTGGGGGAAAATTATAGACAGGAGGTCCGCCTTTATCCTTATTCTCCCTTCTTTTGGCCTCCGTCCCCGCCTCCCCTGGGTGCCTCACCTTCTCCCGCAGCTGCCCAAACTCTGAACCTCCACCAGTTTCCCTTCAAGTGAAATCTGTTCTCAGCTTTACGCCCTTAGCTCATTCTTACTAAAGTGTGAGTCGCAAATGACTCTCCACTTTACCCCTTCCGCTAATCTCTGCATGGAAACTGGGCGCCAACTCTTACCACCAAGGAGCGGAGCTCTTGGGCAAACCGGACAGACAGCCATAGGCAGAAGTTTTTTCTGGTATCTTTCCAGAAAGCTTCGGGGGCAGACGTCCCGGCAGCCATCGGCACAACAATGCCAGACTGCGTTCTGGGGAGGGAGAGCCAGCCGAGGGTGAACGCGGCGGCTCACAAATGAACTTCCCGCAGAATCCACTGGGCAGTGGGTTGTCATAACACAGATTGCTGGCTCCAGGGCCGGGGTTTCTGACTCAGTGGGTCTGGGGAGGGGTCTGTCGAGCGAGGCTGAAGCTGCTGGTCTGGGGACCAGGCTCGGAGAACCGCTGACCCAAATACTAACGTGCGCTTCCTAAGGACTTATCATAGGACCGCAAACCTTTTAACCCCCTTTCAAATATTACATCTTTTCACCTCACAACAGCAAAATGTGGAAACTGAGGGACAGAGAGGTTTTAAAAAGCCTCTAGTCTTGGAGTCCAGGCTGGAGAAAATGGAGAGGCCGGGGCTCCGGCCCTGGTTCCAGCTGTGTGACGCCGGGCGGGTCCCTGGGCCTGTCCCTGCCGTGGTTCCCCTCCATCTGCAGAAGGGGACCCTGACGGTACCCACCGCACCGTGCCCTCGCCAGGATTTCCCGAGAGAACGAGGCGGACGCAGATTCCTTGCTCGTAACTCCTTCGCCATCTCCCGAGTTCGGCCCCAGTTTGGTGCAGGTTCCCGGGCTTGCTGATGGCAACTCCCTTCCCTGCCGATGGGCTTTCTCCTGCCCTGTGACAGCCTCCGGGGCCCTCTCTGGGGGATGTTCAGAGGTGCCTTCTGCGTGGCTCCTCAGAGGGGCGGCAGGGAGACTGCGTCCCGCTTGTCCAGAGCGGTGACCGACTCCTCACCACACCGCCCAGCCATTGGGGCTGCACTAACAAAAGGCCGCAGACAGGCCGCTTAAATGGCAGGGACTTACTTCCCACAGTCGTGGAAGCTGGAATCCAAGGTCACAGTGCCAATGGATTCGGCGTCTTCCTGGCTCGTAGGTGGCCGCCCTCTTGCAGTGTCCTCACACAGACCCTCACAGCTGGGGCTCCCCACCCATGACCTCCTCTCAACCACCCTCCCTCCCCAAAGCCGCCTCCTACGCCATCATGGTGGGGGTTAGGGGTTGAGCCTATGAACTTGCGGGGTGGGGGTGGGGGAGACACAAACATTCAGTCCACCCCACACCTCTGCGTTCCTCCTTGCCTCCCTTCCTTCTGCTAGGTTCTGCTGCCCAGGGTCACCCCCCACACAAACCACCTACACCCACGTCCAGATTTCAAGATTTGCTTGAAAGATTTATCTCACTAAGATAAATGAGGCCCACAGACTGTATAAACTACTTAGCACAGTGCCTGGCATGTCTAATAACTTAAAAAATATATGTTGGGGCACCTGGATGGCTCAGGAGGTTGAGCCTCTGACTTCAGCTCGGGTTGTGATCTTGAAGTTCGTGAGCTCGAGCTCTGCCCTGGGCTCGCTGCTGTCAGCTCACAGCCCGATTCGGATCCTCTGCCCCAGCCCTCTCTCTCTCTGCCCTTCCCTTGCTGGTGGTCGCTCTCAAAAAATCAGTAAGTAAAACATTTTTTTTCAAACGTTAATAGGAGCTCACAGAGCACTTCTTTTTTTTTTCATTATTTTTTTTAACGTTTATTTATTTTTGAGAGAGAGAGAGAGAGAGCACTAGCAGGGGAGGGGCAGAGAGAGGCGGGGAGACGCAGACTCGGAAGCAGGCTCCAGGCTCCGAGGCATCAGCACAGAGCCCGACGCGGGGCTCGAACTCACAGATCGCGAGATCATAACCTGAGCCCAAGCCGGACGCCCAACCGAGGGAGCCACCCAGGCGCCCCCTAGAAACCGTCCTCAATTCAGCTTTAACTACTGAAACGTGTTATTTTTCTTTCCGCGGAGGCAAAATGTCATCCGATTTCCGCGGGCTTCCGTAACCCTAGGCTTGCTTCCCTCCGACTATAGAGAACTTGAAACCTTCCAGCGGTGCCTGGTGGGTCAGCGGGCCCTCCGGGGACCACCGTGAAACTCCACGAGGACAGGAATCACACCTGCCCCTCTCCCGGCGTGGCTCCCAGGGTGGCGAGCACAGCCCCGCAGCTGGAACTGGAGCCCCGTCCCGGGATTCCCCAGCTGGGCGGTGACTCACCCCCAAAGCTGCAGTGAAGCATCATGGGAGGCATTATGCAAATACGGCCTCCCGGCCCCGCCCCCAGCCTGGCTGCTTCCTGGAAGGCAAAGCGTGGGGCGGGGCGGCTAAGCGTCACCCTGATGATCCCATCCCTGGGGCCTGACCCCTGGTGTTGAAGAGCGAGTCTCATGCCCCGGGCCTCTGGGGCACGTGCTCTGGGCCTGTTCGGACAAGGACAGAGCTGCTGGACTGACCCTCACCCTCCTTCCCCGCTGAGCCCCAGGCCGACCTGTTGAATGGGGCTTTCATTTCCCTGACCCTGGGGTCATCTGTTTTCAGAACATGAAATATGGCCGCCTGGCCCAGGACAGAAGCCCGGGAGATAAGCGCCGGGGAGGGGCCTGCCGTCCAACAAGCCGTGACTAATGATGATTGGGGCGTGTTTGGCGGGGCAGAATTTATTTGGCTCCGGGTTACCCGGGGTTTAACCCTTTGCGGGATCTTGCGCCCCAGCCCAGAGTCTGTGCCAGGTGTTTGCCCCCACGTGGGCTCCAGATCCTGCTGTCCCAAGCCCAGGGCCTGGTGTAGGACAGGCATTCGGTAGGTGTTTGTGGTCAGGATCCGGTAAGGAGGGAGGAAGGCAGCCGAGGAGGACAGGAGGACAGGAAGAAGGAAAGACAGGGCGGGAGGCAGCAAAGAGGAGCACATTCGCCAGGTCCTCGAACCTTCCGCATAATAATGCAATGAGCTCCCGTGACCCACGCGCTTACCCCGTGCCAGGCACCGACGCTGAAGGATCCGCGCGCGTGGCCTCATTTAATCCTCCCCAATCTACAAAGCGCATACGGGTACTCAAGCCCAGTGACGAGGCAGGGAAGCCAAGCCTCGTGCTTTATCTCATGTGCCCATTTAACGGATGAGGGAGCGGAGGTCAGCGCCGTCAAGTGACTTGTCAGAAAGTGGCAGAGCTGGGATCTGAATTGCGACTTGGGCTTTGCGGCTTCCACTCCCAAGTTCTTAGCTGCCCTGCCAAACTGTCTTTCGGGGGAAACGTCGAGAGCGTCGGCCTGTTGCGTTGATGTGGGTCGTTGTATTTTTCTTGGCAGCCGACCACCTCAAACTCCCAGAGGTGGATGGCAAACGTGTATTGTTTTGCCCTAGCGGGCCTGCGGGTTGGCCGTGGCTTGGCCGATCCAGGCCAGGCTCGGTTGGCTCAGGCTGGACTCCAGGCTTTCCGTCGGGCCCAGGTTTGGTCTACATGAGTTCTTCTTAGGGGCGGAAGGGGCCGCGGCTACTTGGGGCGGGCCTTCTCCACAGGGGAGGCCAAGGGAACAAGGCGACCAGTCAGACGCAGCTGAAGCCTTTGCTCCACCCACCTCCCTGAGCCTCCTGGGGGCCAACGCAAGGCACGCGATCAAAGTCAAGGGGTAGGACGTGTGTTCCTCCTGAAGCCGCGAGGCCAGGGCAAAAGGGAAGACGTAGAACCCCTACAATATTGAGAGAGTGAAGAATGAGGGAGAAGGCAACCTACACACATAGGATGTATGAACATGTACAGAATAGTAGGTGAGGTGGGAGGTGCAAAATACACGACATGTGATGGTACCCCTGCCTTCCTAACTTCCCAGTCTCTGCTTTTAGGTATAGATGTGTCTCCAACTCACACACAGCAGACACACACACACACGCGCGCGCGCGCACACACACACACCAGCAAGCAATTGTACATCGCTGATCGGCTGACTACTTTAAAGTCATCTACACCGGGGCTGTTTGCTCCCCGCCCTTCTTGGGGACACTTGGCAATGCCTGGAGACGTTGTTGCTTGTCAACGACGTGGGCAGGGGCCGCTATTGGTGTTGAGTGGGTGGAGACCATCACCCGGCCCCCCTACAACAAAGCATTATCTGTTCCCACCTGTCAACAGAGCCAAGCTTGTGAAATCCTGACCTGGAACAGCGTTGAACCCAGCAGGGTGGCCGGGGAGCCTGTTAAAAGTACAGATTCCAGGGGCACCTGGGTGGCTCAGTCGGTTGAGCCTGGGACTTCAGGTCATGACCCCACAGTTCATGGGTTCGAGCCCTGCGACAGGCTCCGCGCTGACAGCGCGGAGCCTGGAGCCTGCTCCGGATTCTGCGTCTCCCCCCTCTCTCTGCCCCTCCCCTGCTCGCGCTCTGTCTCTCTCCGTCTCTCAGAAACATAATAAAAAATAAAAAATGTCAAACTTCTTTTAAAATTAAAAATAAAAATAAAAAAATACAGATGCCAGGGGCCCCAGGGCAGCAGGTTTGATTCAGAAGGGCTGGGGTGTAGCCTTGGAATCTGTATCTCTGACTAGCAATTGAGGAAATTTTGATTCACGAATCAGAGCTTGGAGGGCTGCTGCTTCAGGGTGTGGGATGCCCTCCCAGGAACCCCCAATCAAAGATGCCTCTAGAGTTTGAACAGAACAGTCTTCTCCTGAGCACTTTCAGAAATCTGGAACCCTGCTTCCAAAACCCCACGGCTCCCGGTGTGTTCGGCCACAGATCGAATCTCTAAACGGCCACGTACAATTTCTCTGACTCCTCTGCCTTTCACTTTTAGAACCAGGAGGAATTTGAGGAAAATGCAACCCATATGGTTCAGAATCATTTGCACTGAGATCATGAAAGCACTGCTGTGGTTTTTAAGAGCTAGTTGATGTCCAAAACACCTTATGAGGATTTTTAAAATAAGCTTTTTAAAGTCTCTTTTTACTTACAGTTGGATCTCGCTCTGGGTAAGTGAATTCAAACGGTATGAAGCTGAGGCTTGGAGGGGGTGGGGGGGAGGGGCTGCCGGAAACCCCAAACCATGAACCTGGAGGAAGCTGGACGGTCAACAGATCAGATCTTCTCTCGCGTAAAAGCATCTCCTTGGCGTGCACCCATTTCACGCAATAAAGTCGATTTTATTTTCCCAACAGTTGTGGATTCAAGCGGTCACTCGGGTAGGTCTTTAGACAGCCTCCTTCTCATCTTGCCTCTCCGGGCGCCTCGGGTTCCACATTTAAACCACTTGACTCCTTGTAAACGGAGACCCGTTGCCTTCTTCCAGTGGGTTTGCGTCTATCTAAACAGCAACTCGCCGTGCCGCCAACACCACGTTTCACTCTTCTCTCTCCACCCCAGGGACACCCAGGTGGGGAGGCCAAATTCTAGAACCGACCATAGACCCGCTTACAGCGCAGGTGGGCCGGCCCGTTTGGAAAAGAGCTTTGGCCAAGTATCTAATCTAAACCACGTTCATCCACAACGAGCCTGCTTTCAAGACTCTAGCCCAAGACTCAAATACATATTCACAGCTAGAAACATTCAGCACCCTTTATAACTGAGAAACACTGAGAACGACGGGCCAGAGTGATAGCAGCAAAGTAACAGGGCACGGGGACCAGGGAAAGGTGTGCCAGCCGGGTGGGCTAACACAAGCCAAAGCAGAGAGGTGAGCGCATGTGCAAGGCATCCTGTGCGGTGCGAGCTCAAGTTCCAGGCGGGGAGGAGGGGGCGCTGAGGTTGGAGAAATGGCAGAGGGCGGAGGGCGGAGGGCTTGATGGCTTGGACTTCCACCTGGAGGCAGTGGGGAGCCATTGAAGGTGTTTGAGCAGGGAAGGGACACAGCCAAGGCTGCACTTTTACAAGATGGCTGTGGGCACAGCACAGAGGATAGACTGGAAAAGCCAGGGAGACCCCGGGGGGGGGGGGGCGACCCAGCTGGAGGCCCCCCCAAGGGATGCCGGAAGCCCATTGGGCAGGTTGGAATGCATTCATTCAACAATCATTCACTGTGTTATCGAAGGAAGAGGTGCAGCCCCTGGAAGGGGCTGGGGGCAGAACCCCGTGGCTGCTGGGACGTGGGGGAGCGAGGGAGGGGAATGGAACAGCCCTGGGTTTCTGGTTCGGACCGTTGGGTGGATGCTGGTGTCATTGGCTGAGCTAGAGGTGAAGGAGGATGGCGCCTTGGGGTCCGGGAGAGAGACGGTGGGTCCAACTGGGGGCCGAGCCGGCCCGGATGGAGATACCCACCCAGCCGAGGGTTGGGTGGTAAGAGTCTGCAGCCCTGGGGACAGGGACGGGCTGGAGATGGCCTTGGGGGTTGGCGGGATCCTGGCAGCGTTCGAAACCACGTGAGGGAATGAGATCACTGTGGTCGGGGTGGGGGTCACTCTGAGAAGGACAGGGCTAAGGACGTCCTAGGGAAGGTATGCATTAAAACTTCATAGAAAGTCGTGCTGGCTCGCTCGCCAGATGTGTGCGGGGTTAACCGATGAGGACCACGCAGTGGGGAAAAGAGAGAAGCAGAGATATGCAAGGGAAGGGTTTAGAAAGACCGTGTGGACGCGGGTGGCGCGTTGTCCCTGGGAGGGAAGGATCAGGACAGCAGACTGGAGCAGAGAGGCAGCCTCAGAGAGGGGAGGGAGGACACAGAGCACAGAGGAAATAGGGCTTATGGATGAAGTAGCAAGACAAAGAAAGGGGAAGGGGAGGGTCATAAAGAAAGTGAGGGACTCGGGAGCTCCTGGGCTCCCCTCTGCCGGGAAGGGTGCGGAGCGGGGCACAAGGTGCAGCCTGGCTCTCTGACCTGGGGTGAGGGGTCTCCTGGAACCCGACAGGAGAGCACTACTCCTGACTGGGGAGTAGCCAGAGGCTGACAAGGAACCCCTCCCCCGTTCCCTCCCTCAGATCCCGCACAGCCCCAGCGGGAACTTGTCTGTCTGCCAGGAGCCACAAACACTGGCATGGGGGGCTCGAGGAGAAGCCCGATGGCCTCAGACCTCCAGAAGGGCTGACGTGTGGAACACGCCGTGGGCTGACTCCGGATGGCCCGGTCCGCAGGTGGAAATAGAGCGGGCAGCGTGGGGCTCTAAAGAAAAGAATTTTAAAGACGCCCAGTGGAGCCCTGGAAAGGACAGCTTCAACAGGTAGTGAGCGCCTCGTGCCTGGAGGCATCCAAGTTGACGCTGGGCAAACACTGGGGAGAGGGAGTGGCCGAGTGGATTCCAAAGCACCTGAGGGCACGATCTAAACATTTTTTTTTTTCATCTTGTAGCGTTGTGCTTAGTATGTAGTGAGCGCTCAATAAATATCAGCTATTACTCTCATCGTTATCATCAAGGCGTTCAACCTAAAATGCCCAGTAGGGTCAGTAGATTTCAGAAGGTGTCAGTGGTGGGGACTTACTTCCACGATCCCTTCCCGCCACGCCTTCCGGCTGGCAGGAGGGCAAGGCCAAAAGCATTCCGATTTCCCAAGAGAGTCCAGAAACGCAGGCTGTAGGTGAAATTTTCAAAATGATTCAAAGAAACTTTTAACAATGTGCAGACCAGCTCTACCCACGGCCCCCCTTTGTGGCATCCGAGCTAAGGTCGCTCTAGTCTGTGCGTTTTCCACCCACCAGCTGTGTGACCCTCAGGTAAGTTACTTCACCTCTCTGGGCCTCGATTTCCTTAGCGGCGGAATGGAATACTAATATTTGCCCCGCAGAGTCGTCGGGCGGATTAAATTAGATGATGCGATCGGGGCCCCTGTGTGGTGTCCCACACATGGTAAGACTTAGTAAGCGATCATTGTTGCTGTTCCTGATTTTTTTTTTTTTTTTCCTGTGTTCAACTCATGCTTTCTGTCCCAGGCAGAGGGATTTCGTGGCCAGCGGCCCACCTGCACCCCATGCTGAGATCTGGTCTTTTTCCAGCGCGTTTGCCCTGGGATCTCGGCCGGCAGCTTCTTCCTATTACAGGCGTGCCGAGTGATTGCTGGCTTTCTACGTACCTGGTGATAACTGTAACCTGGCTGCTGGGGTTTAGGGCGGGTGACAAATCAGCAAGAAGGAGGCCGTCGGGGAAGAGCTGAGTGCTGAAACCCTAGTCCCGAGAAGGTGGAGACAGGAAAAGAGAAAGAGGCCAGCGAGGCTCGGGTGGCTCCCGGGGCTCTGCGTCAGCACGGGTTTGGCTCACGCTAATCTGTGGGATGGGTGGGGGAGGGGCGGGTAATGTCAAGGTCTTTCTGGCCTTGGCATGCGCCTCCGGGCCACCTGGGAATGGGCTTACAAATGGAGCTGCTGATCCCATGGGTCTGGGCTGGGGGCCCAGACTCTGCATTTCTAGAGCTCCCAGGTGCGGCCGCTACTCCCGGGCTGGGGACCGACCGCACTACCCGCATCCCAGCCCCTGGTCTAACCCCGAGGGGGCCCCAGGACAAGGTGGGGCCTCAAGGGGCAATGTTCTCTGAGCAAACTAGCTTCCAATAATGGCTCAGAGGCCACGCTGCGGTAGGGGACCCGGGAAGGACCGCCCAAAGGATATACTTACTCACCTCGGTGGGAAACACGAGGAAACCGAAGCTGAGAAAGTTGGGTCACGTGGACAAGGTTACACAACTGGAAAGGAACAGAGCCGGGATCCGAATCCTGCCTCTAAGATCCTGGGACCATGTCCTGAGTGAAAAGTCTTTTTGTTTCTTTTTTCCTTTTTTAATGTGTGTTTATGTATTGAGAGAGAGAGAGAGAGAGAGCGAGAGAGAGAGCGTGAGCATGAGCTGGGGAGGGGCAGAGAGAGCGGGAGAGAGAGTCCCAAGCAGGCTCCGTGCCGTCAGTGTGTGGAGCCCCACGCGGGGCTCGAACCCGCAAACCGCGCGAGATCATGACCTGAGCCGAAGTCGGACGCCTGACCTACTGAGCCCCCCGCCAGGCGCCCCGGAATTGTTTTCTTGCTGCTGCTTCTTCCTCCCGCCTTTCTTCTTCTTCTTCTCTTCTTCCTCCTCCTTCTTCCATAAGGTGGCCACATACACAGCCTTTATTTGAGGAGTTCCTGACCTGGGATCGGTGCGCTCAGAAACCCCTTAAAATCAGAGGCAACATTTTGTACGTGTGTGTTTTTCCCAAGGAGCAGGCTCCCTAGATTTTTCAGATTCTCGAGGAAACCTATAAATAGGAAAATTGAAAAACCTCTGCGGTGGACCTCTCCTCCCTCTCTCCCCTCCCCACCTGCCTTTCTCTCTGCCCTCTCCCCTCGCCTCTGCAAGGGGCTGGTTTCACCCAGATGCAATGAAGCGAAGCTGGCAGATGGGCCACGGGCAGGCGAGCCCTCCCTGGACGGTGTCCTCTGTTGGGAGCAGCGCCTGCCAGAGTCGGGGTTCCGGATGGGGAAGAGGCACGTTTCTGATGTTCTCTTGGCTTGGCCAGCCACCTGCCTGGACAGCCATGCTGCATTATCCACGACCCGGCTTCCTCTGGTCGTCTTGTGCTTGGGCAACGAGAAAGCCTAATCTCACTATAAGTGACTCCCCAGGCGTGGGAGGCCAGGGCCGCAGAGGGCTCTGGGGCGCACTCATTTTGGCCCTTGGCTTTGCAGCTGGGGAAACTGAGGCTCGGGCGTGCAAAGGGGTATAGGAGTCAGTAGAGGCAGCGCGGGGTCCGACCCCAGCCTCCCGAGTGGCAGCCCAGGGCTATCCCGACCTCTGCGAAGTCAGTCTTGCTCAAACTTACCCTGACTCCGCTTTGTGACCGGGGATGGGGACAAAGCTGCCAATCCACCGTCCGTCCTGGCTGGAACCCAGATGATCTTAATGTCGTGAGCTGCTTCTAATGTATCCCTTTAAAAATCAGAAAGCCCTAGAGCTCTTTCTCCAGTGTCGCCCAGCGGACGGTCAGCGGACTTTATCTGCCAGCACTTAAAAAAGAAAGAGAGAGAGAGAGAGAAAGATACTGCTACTGAAGAAGAATCTGAGGCCCCCGGAATCTTAACAAGGCAGCTCTGTTTCTTATCATCTTCAAAAAGCCTTTATTAAGCCTCTCTGGGCTCATGTGGCCAAGCAGGCACTTTACAGAATCAGATCAATCAGCGGTCCGTCAGCAAACGTGTACAGCGCGCCTACTGCGGGGAGCCGGCGATGTGGGGGGTAGCGGGGCGCGGAGGTGCGACCCTCGACCCCGCGTTACGGGTGCCCAGGGTGTGCACTGCCTGAGACGCCCGCTAACCCCGGTTAGGGTGGGACGGTCAGTGAGCACTGTCAGGATGTAGAAGAGGAAACTGCCTCCTCTTAGAAGCGGGGGGTGGGGGGGAGGGGTGGGAAACACGGAAAGTCCAGTTTCAGGACAACAAAGCCCCCGCTACCCCGGGCATCCCTCCGGTGGGAGGGACAATGTATGTCTTCAGCGTCTTTGGCTCCCTGGGGCATCTTGGGCAAAAAGTACCCCCAGCATGCAGCAGAAGCCTGGCACTTAGAAACGTCGCCAAAGCAGAAACTCAGACCTTAGTTATCAAAAAGGACTCGTTGGGGCGCCTGGGTGGCTCCCTCGGTTAAGCCTCCGACTTCAGCTCAGGTCAGGATGTCGCAGTCCGTGGGCTCGAGCCCCAGGTCGGGCTCTGCGCTGACAGCTCAGAGCCTGGAGCCTGCTTCGGATTCTATGTCTGCCCCTCCCCCCCCAAAATAAATAAACATTAAAAAAAAAAACTTTAAAAAAAAAAGGACTCATTGCTGGTGAGCCAGGAAGGCAACTAATTGTGCGAACTGAGTGCAGGGCCTGGGAGTTGCGGCCCTCTATACCCGCAGCCCTCGCTCTGTGACTCCGGACAAGTGACTTTGCCACCGTGAGCCTCCCTTTCCCCATCTGTAAAATGGGGCATGTTGAAAAAATAAAAATAAAATAAAATGGGGCATGTTGTGATTCTACATAAGATGTGTAAGGTGCTGAGCACAGTGATCGACACACACAGCAGGGGCGAGGTAGGTGGTCGCTATTATTACTGTTAGCAGTAGTATCTTTATAACTTTTTTTGATATTTATTTATTTTTGAGTGTGAGCAGGGGAGGGGTGTGGGGGGAGGATGGAGACAGAGGATCCGGGCTCTGCGCTGACAGGCTGACAGCCGCGAGCCTGACGCGGGGCTCGAACTCACCAACTGCGAGATGGTGACCTGAGCCGAAGTCGGACGCTCAACCGACTGAGCCCCCCGGGCGCCCCAGTATTTTTATAATTGTCAGTGGTAGTTTTCTCTCAGTATCAATTCTACCATGTGCAACAGGAAGTTTGTGGACGCTTGATCGGAGACTGTAGAAGAGAACGTGGATATTTCATTCAGATGGTCACGCAACAGACTGGTTTTTGAACACCTACTAAGTGCCAGGACCATCTGGGCACTAACAGCACAGCCCAGACCAGAACAAGATCTTTCCCTTTGGGACATTAACCTCTTCTCTTTGTTGTTGTGGCCCGTCCCCCATGACGGATGTCCCTGGTCTTCTCAGCTGCCCCCGAGGAGGTAGCCCTGGGTGGGTCGGGGGGGGGGGGTCAGGTCAGGACACCCGGGTTTGGGTCCCTCTTTGTCACTTCCTCCCTGTCTGAACTCGGACTCCTCACTCTCTCTCCATCTCACGCGCCCCATCGGTAAAACAAAGACACGTGGTTGGTGGGCAAGTCTTGTCCTTTCGGACAGCAAAGCTCACTAACAATCACCTCCTTTCCAGGTGTGGGCAAACAATGCCAGTGTTCGGGGGTTGCTTTCCGACTTTTAAATGTCTGGAACTAAACTCAGTGACTGTGGGACCCAGGCCGGGCAAATGCTTCTGTCTCCACCGGAACCCGGCTTAAAGAAAACGAAGAATCAAAAGAAAATAAAGGTTCAAACAAAAAGCAGTTTGAAAAAAGTACAGATCTCGTTTTTTAAAAACAGGGAAAAAGAACTTTCGAAGTAGGTCAGATCTGGGGTTCGAATCTTCTGTCCGCTACTCACTGGCTGGCTGCCAGGCACTTTCTCGGTGCTTTGTGTACACAGAGTTATCTAAACTTATCAACGCTGATGTCAGACCTACTGCTGTCCCCATGCTCTCTCTGAAGAAACAGAGGCACAGGAAAGGTCAGTACCTCGCGTGGGACCATCTACTTCCTCAGTGAGAGAACCAAGGTCCAAGCTCAGGTGGTGTAGAAGCTGCCATTTGGCTGCGGTCCTGGCCTGTCTGCCTCAGGAAGACTCGCCGTAAAAACAAGCTGCAGAATCTGCGAGGCTATGAATGTCCCAGTTCCAGCATGAACTGGATGCGTGACCTCTGGCAATCTACTTAGCTTCTCTGTGCCTCAGTTTCCTAGTCTGTGAAATGGGAATAAATCAACCCAAACTCACAGGATCCTTATGAGGATTGAAGACATAGCCATAGCAGAGAATGTACAGATATGAGGATTCCTTCCTTCTTCTTTCCTTCCTTCCTTCCTTTTTAGCTTCTAGCCATTCATCCATTTACCTATACACCTACCTACCCAACCATCCATCCATTCATCCATCCATCCATCTATCCATCCATCCACTCATTCATCCATCCATCCATCCACTTATCCATCCACCCATCCATCCATCCACCTGTCCATCCATCTTTCCATCCATATATCCAGTCATTCATTTATCCATCCGTCCATCCATCCATCCATCCACTCATCCATCCATCCATCTATCCACTCATCCATCCATCCATCCATCCATCCATCCACTCATCCATCCATCCATCTGTCCATCCATCTTTCCATCCATATATCCAGCCATTCATTTATCCATCCATCCATCCATCCATCCACTTATCCATCCATCCATCTACTCATCCATCCATCCACCTATCCACTCATCCATCCATCCATCCACTCATCCATCCATCCATCCATCCATACATACATACCTCCACTCATCCATCCATCCATACTTTCATACATACACTCATCCATCCATCCACTCATCCATCCATCGATCCACTCATCCATCCATCCATCCATACATACATACATACCTCCACTCATCCATCCACCCATCCATCCATCCATCCATACACTCATCCATCCATCCATCCATCCATCCATCTGTCCACCCATCCATCTGTCCATTCATCCATCCACCCACCTATCCATCTATGCATCTCCATCCATCCATCCATCTATCTGTCCATCTGCCCATCCGTCCATTCAGGCATCCATCCTCCTCTCTTCTCCACCTTTGTTCCTGTGTCTATGGTCCTGCCCCCCATACTTTCCTATTTTGGACCCCAAGTTCACCCCAGGAGCCTGAGGACACCTGCCTGACGTAGGTCCCCACAGCCACTCAGAACATGCCTGACTCTATTCCACCTGTCCTTAATCTGAACACCCTCCTCTCTGAGGGAAAAGTAAACTCATAATCTGAACACCCTCAGGAACCACCCAGTCCCAATGTCCAGGACCCAGCTCCACTTCCAGGTTGTTGGCTGAGGCTTCCATGGCTTCTGTGGACTCCTTCATTCACTTCTGGGTTCTTCTGCACTTCCTCCACACCTCTGGCCATTCCTTCCCCATTCCCTGTGTGGAACATTCTCTCTGGTCATTCCTTGACTGCTCATGCTCCTCAGGCATCTTTCTCAGCCCTGCGGTCCTTCCCATTGTAGTCACTGGGCCAGGATGATTCCCGCCACTCCCCCTGCCACCTGTCCCATGCTGGAGTATTCCTGTCTGCTCTCTGGGTCCACACTCCACCCCGCTCACTTCCCCCTGCGTTGTGCCCCAGAAGCTGGCCAGCGTGGATGCATCGGTGGGCTCCCTTGCCCTCTGGCTTCAGGCTGGGGGGGCGGGCGCCAGCAGGTGGCTGAAGACTGGCACTCATTCCCTGCTCCCTCCTTGCTGGGCTGCCGGCTGGCTGCACCCCTCTTCCAAAGGGCACCCCTCTTCCCGTCAGCGGCCCCTCTTCCTTGGCCACAGCTCTTATCAGATCCTGGCAACCACACCCCCTTTGCCCGTTCCGGCCTCGGGGTGGTGCGATGTCAGCCTGATGGGTCAACTTGACTGGGCCGCAACGACCCGACACCCCATTACTCAATCCTACTCACCTAGGTGTGGCTGAGAAGGTATTGCGCACACGTGGTTAACAAGCCCCTACCATCAGTCACCTTAAGTAAAGGAGATGGCCCTCCAGGCTGTGGGTGGGCCTTCTCCAATCCACTGAAAGGCTTTAAAAGCAAAAGCAGATTTCCCTGAAAAGGAAGATATTCTACCCCAAGAAGACAGCATGACTCCTACCCAAGCGTTTCCAGCCTGCCCAACGGGCTTCGTGAGATTAAGAGTGAAAAACAATTAAAAACATATATGCACATATGTGTATGCATTTTATTTTTAATTAATTTTAACGAATACATATGTAGATGTGTGTGCGTATACATATGTTAATTAAAATCGTGTCTATATATCTGTAACGATATCTACATCACCTACCGGTTCCGTTTCCCTGGAGAGGCTGGTGGTACCGAAGGTGATGCCTCCCTGCTGTTGCCAGCCCCAGGGCCCTCCTCCCCGCCTCTGTGAGGGCCCCTTCCCAGCTGACCCTCTTATAAACAGTCCCTAAGGACTTCCTACGCTTGTCTGATACTCCATCCATTTGGGGACAAGCCCCAAGTCTGTATGTCCAGCTCAGAACTCACATCTTCAGCCTTGAACCTGGTGGGTCTCTCCCCTTAAAGGTCCGGCAAAGATCTAGAACGCCAGACATCCCAAATGAAGCCGGTCATTCTCTTCCTGGTGCCCAGTCAGGAACCAGATACCCCACCCCTGCTACCCCCCAATCAACCACCACTCGTCCGTGCCCCCTGCCCACCATAACTGTTCATCTAGCACATATTTCCTGAGCGCCTGCTGCGGGCCTGGCATCAGCCAGGTGCCAGGTAATGGACAAGGGAACCAAGTCCTGGATATTGTGCTCAGGGAAACAGGAAATAAACAAGTGAATGTGCAGAGAGGGACAAGGGCTCTAAGTGAAAGAATGAGACAAAACCAGGGTACAGAAAGGTGTGAGGGGCTACTTTAGGAGGGGCAGCGTGCCAAGGAAGTCTCTGAGGGGGGTGACATTTGACCAGAGCCCTGAAGGAGGTGAGGGAGGGGGGGAACCATGGTTGTATATAAGGGGAGAACAGTTCTGGGTGGTGGGAACAGCACGTGCAAAGGCCCTGAGGTAGGACCAAGCTTTGTGAGCTGGAGGAAGGGTGAGAAGGCCCGGGTGGTGGAGGCAGAGAGGCCATTGAAGAACAGTGCATGCGCCCTCTCCTGGTGACCGCTCCCTGGCTCCAGTCCTCACTCTCTCTCTCTCAGATTGCCATTGTGGCTCCCAGCTGACCTCTCTTTCCCTTCTGCCCCAGTGCGTCCTCCACAACCAAAGTGATCACTTAGATCGCATCACTGCCCTACCTTAAAACATCCAGTGTCCTCAGACTCAAGTCCAAACTCTGCAGTGAAACTCACAAAGGTCGTCTTGACCCAGGCCCCCGGCCCACCCTCCTGACCTCAGTCGCCCGACAACGCTTCCTCCTTGTTAGCAGTCTCCAGCCACCGAGGGACTTCTCATCCCCCACCCTCACCACGCTCCCTCCTGCCTTTAAGCTTTTACGCGTTCTGTTCCCTCTGGCCAGAATGCCTCCCCATTGGCTTGCTCCAGACCTCAGCTTGGATGTCCCCTCCTCCAGGAAGCCTTCCCCGACCCCACCCCGGGGTCAGAGGCCCCCACTCTGGGTTTCCACAGCTCCCAGCATTGCCCCACCAGAACCCATTTTTGCCATGTAGAATGCATGTCGTCTCTTTGAGGACAGTGATTATACCAATGACGCCTGAACCCCCAGCACTGAACCAGTGCCCGACACCTTGTAGATGCTCAGAACATATTGGCATAATAAAGGGTTAAAGAAAACAGAGCAACAGGCTCGGAGAGATGCAGGCAAGACGCGAGAAGAGCCCGTCTTTATCCCAATAATCTAACAGCACGTCTGGGGGGATGAGATTCAGGCACACACGAAACCACACGTTGCGGAAGGCTCGGCTGTGTGGCGAGACAGAAACACGGGGGAGGGACGGCATGCGGAGGGCTGGAACATTCGTGGTTTCTTTTCAGGAGGAGACGAGACGGGGTGGAGGAGAGGGAGAGGCGCTTGGGTGGCACCTCGGGGAACGAGGAGGGTTCGCAGGGGTGTGGACGAGGAGCACCTATAGCCAGTAGTCTGGGCAGAAACGTGGCCCCATCAATGAATGAGGTGAGGTCACGCAGCATCCCTGGTCCAAAGGAAATCTGTCGGAGAACAAAAAGGAAACGCCAGCTGGCCCGATGATGGGGGCTCAGAGAAGTCACGAGAAGTCATGGGTACGAGCAAACTCTCTGGAGTCAGTCCTGGGTTCAAATCCTGCCTCTACCCTTTGGGAACCATTTGACCTTGAGCAAGTCACGTCACCCTCTTGGGTTTTGGTCTTCTCATCTGCAAAATGGAGATCATGAAAGCTAAGCATCAGGGTCTCCTCCCCGTCCCATGCTCCTTCAGGACACTGGGTGGGGCCCTGGAGACGTCTTCCAGGGTCATATGGCTTGGTAAAAAGGGTCATTTCATACTTTTTTTTCTTAAAGAGGGATCCTCAAAAATCTAGACCACCTTCCCCTCTCCCCCACAGCCCACCTGTCTACCTTCCAGGGTTTCCAGGGCATTAAATGGAACCACAGTGCTTTAGCAAGGTGCTTGGCATATAACATAAAGGTGCTCGATAAATGTTAGCCATGGCGATAATCAATCTCATCGTCATTGGATTCACCAAGGTGTTCGGAATCAAAGAGCAGAAACCAGGCCCCCCGAACACGGGGTGCAACAGAATTACTGGGAGAATTTCTGGCAACGCCTAGAAGCGGCAGGGAGGCCGGTGAGGCAGGCCCAGGACACGGGCAGCAGCAAAGGACACTATCTGGACAGTGGGAGGGGTCCCGCCTCTCGTCTCCGCAGGCCGCGTCCAACAACATCACTCCCTTTTATGAGTTTACTTTTCCCTCTCTGAAGAGGAGTCTTCCAGTCTCTGTAGATAAGACAAATAGGTCTGCCTTAAATATTTCTATTACTTAAAAGTTCATAAATCTATTGGTTTAAAACTGTCAGCACTATGGGAAAGTCCTGAGACGGAGCCGCTCTTATCGCCAGGCGAGGAATTTGCCCAAAGCGGGGGCAGGACGCTACATGAAAGATGGTGGCCGTGCCCGAAATGAACGGCCTCCTTGGCCCTACCTAGGACGCTTGCCTTCCCAAGAGACGCTTTGAAATCTGGCCCGAAGAGCCAGGTGTCATACGAGGCAACGATCTAGCCCATGGCCAGCCGCCCTCACCGGTGCCCACGTCCCTTTGACCTGAGTGGACATCGGGGCCGGATGCCCGCCCACCCTCCAAACCAGAGTGACTCTGTGTTTTGCGTAATACGTAGCCTCCGCTCTCCTGCAGGGTGCTTGGACGGGTCTCAGGTGAGAAGCAAAGGGCCCGGGGTTCTAGGCAATGACTTACTAAATATTTAGCAACTACCTCTCTTGGGGGTGGGGGTGGGGGGAAGCCCTGATTTGTACCACGCGCCAGTCTCCCACCGTGGCCGGCATCACAGGACGCAGCTGGACAAGATGTTGCATAGCCCCCCATCATGTGGGATTTGCACACACAGCTTCAACAAGTATAAAGGACCTCAGGAACGTGGGACGTCATACATTCCGAGTGCTTGCTACCTTTGTTTAATAGAATGTATTTAATGGTAGAAATATACACATTTCTTTTTTTCTTTTTTATTTTTTTTATTTCTTTTTTTATTTTTTTTAATGTTTACTTATTTTTGAGAGAGAGAGAGAGAGAGAGCCAGAGCACGAGTGGGGGAGGGGCAGAGAGAGAATGAGAGAGGGGGAGGCACAGATTTCGAAGCAGGCTCCAGGCTCCGAGCCGTCAGCACAGAGCCCGACGCGGGGCTCGAACCCACGAACCGCGAGATCATGACCTGTGCCGAAGTCGGACGCTTCACCGACTGAGCCACCCAGGCGCCCCTATACGTTTCTTCTTTCAAGTGTATGTATTTATTTTGAGAGAGAAAGAGAGAGCATGAGCAGGGGAGGGGCAGAGAGAGAGGGAGAGAAGGACGGAATCCCAAGCGGGCTCCATGCCGTCGGCGCAGAGCCCGGTGCGGGGCTCCAACTCCTGAACCCTGAGATCATGAGCTGAGTCGGACCCTTCACTGACCGAGCCACCCAGGTACGCCCGACGGCAAAAGTATACAATTTAATCTTTAATAATAGCTATGTTTCACCGCGGGGTCACAAAAGTCCTGGAGACTTAACAGTTGGCTGTTGGCAAGTTGGCGCACACCAGGTCTGCCCATCGGTGGTTCCAGGACCCGCTTCGGGAGGCGGGTTTGAACACCAGCACTGCGACTTTCTGGCTGTGGGATCTCGGGCACCTTCACTAGTTACCTGGGAGCTGGCACTCAGACAGAACTTACCGGAAGGCCCTCTGCAAAGCCCCCCATTGGCCTTTGCGGGAACCAGATCTCCGCAAAGATCTGTCTGCCTGTAAAATGTGGGTGTTGCTACGGATTTCCCCCGGGGGGAGTCGTGAGGACGTGAGCATTAAATGAGCGACTGCAGGGGACCCACTGGTAGGCCACCTGGCACACGGAAGCCCCAAATTCCTTTAGGGCAGGCGTCCCCGGGGGCGAGGGCCGGGGTCTGTCAGAGCCAAGGGGGAAAGGCTGGACAACATAATATCAGCGGGCTGTGAATAGCACCGATAAATCATCAGCTGTCTTTCTATTATTACCCAGGCTTCAGGCACCCAACCTCTTATCTAGATTCACTCGGCGAAAATATGCTCTCTCCCCACAGAGGAACCTCAGTGCGCAGCACCGGCGGCTTCGTAAAGCCAAAGTCTGAGACGTCCAGAAGCTTCCAGATCCTGCCATCCGCCTCACTGGGTGTCATACAGTGGACTGTGGCCTCTCGGTGGCCTTCCGAGGTCTGCCTTCCAGAAGAGAGGGCTCATCCCTGCCGTAGTTGCTGCTGCTTGCCGTATGGGGGGGAACAAGCCTGGGCTGCAGAAAGTCTGGGGGGGGAGCGCTCCCAACGGCCCCCCCCCATGCAACCTCAGGCTGGAAATTCTGTGTCCTCTGCCTTCCTTCGCCCTGCCTGTGCTCTGAGAGGCTGTGCCCAAGGCCCAGGCCCCTTTGTCCTCTGGCTTCCTGTTGGATTCTGGGAGACGCCAGGAGGGAGGGAAGAGGAAGAGAGAGGGAGGTGTCTTTCCCCCAGGTCCTTCCGAGCCAGCCCTCCATGGGTTTGGCGGGGGCAGCGTCCCTCTGCCAAAGGCTGTGGCTCTTTCCAGGCGGTGCTCTCGTAAGCTCCTGTTCTCAGCAGGCTCTGGAAACCTCTATATCACCTGCTCCGTCCCTGTTAGCTCCCTGAACCCAGCCTACCCCTCCGTAAATAACCCCCTCACTCCGCTCTCTTTTACCGCTTCTGCGTCCATGTCTCCTTCCTGCCAGCCAGCCCCGAAGACCCTTCTCTGAACCTCGTTTCTCCATCCGTGAAATGGGCCCTCCCTCTCCCAGTCCACCTTGCAGAGGTGACCTCGAGGGCAAAGCAAAACCGAGATGGGAAAATTCTCCGGGGAAAACAAAAGTTCACAGTGCCACCCGGGAGCCATTCGTGTTATTAATAAAAGCCAGATAGGTCTCCCCAGTTTGCCTCTGCCTCCCTCCGCGGCATCCCCCTCCCCTCCCACGCCCCCTGACCTCCTGTCCGTGGCCCGGCCTTGACAGCCTCCTCCCCCGCTCCGTGTTCCCACTAAAGCCACGGACCCTTCCCCCACCTGCTCTGCACCTCCGGGTCTGCGCCCGGGATGAAGCGCCCGGCTAATATAAGCGTGTTTACATTAAAATATAAGGACAATTACACCAGCCGATCTAATAGTCGGCTCTGTATATGTTACCAAGTACTTAGGGCTCTCTTTTGGAAAGCCATTATGCCCACGTGATTCCTCTCAAAGCCTTTCTGGAGGATTTTGTTTTGACAGGAGGACATTAAGGGGTTGAAACTGATAGCATAAGCACATCACTTACACACTTTGATCATATCGGCCCATAATTCTGCTAGAGAAAGTCTTGTATATATTAGGAAGGAAATTAATTTTATGGCTGCTGTGGCTTTGCTGGTTAATGGCCCAGCAAGTCGACTGGCCCCAGCAGGCCAGCTACAGGAGGAGGACTCACGGCTCTGCCTCCCAGGCTCACTGTGCACCGCTGGGGAGGACGATCCCGGAGGGGAAGACCAAGCGGGGGAGGGGTGGGGCGGGACACTAGCCAGCAAGAGCCCCCCTCCGAGGTGCCGGACGCGGTGGCTGCCACCTGTCACCTCTGCCCTAGCCTCTCGCCAGGCTTGTCCCAGCTGAGATGCGCCTGGGGCTCTCCCTGCAGGACGCGGGCTTGCCCCAAGCCCCGAGCGCACGTCACAAGCTATCGGGCTTGAGCGGAATTCAAATGCCACAGCGCGGGACAGCTGGATGGTGAAATGATATCCTGCATGTGCGTGCATCAGGAAACCACGCTAGAGAGAAGGAATTTAAACAGCGGGGGGTGACCTCTCCCAGCGGGTTTCTCTATCCGACCACCACTCTGCTCCAGGAGCACTCGCCCCAAAGTGGGTGCACGGTGCCGGATGGGAACAAGGGCTCCCGGGTCCTTCTTGGCTCCAGTGCACCGAGTAGGATTCCGGGGCGGGGAGGGGGAAGGGGTAGGTGACAGAGTTTAGCACAACCTGGCCCTAGCCGGCCACTTCATCTGATCACTTCGAATGAAGAGACACCGAACTGTCCTTAGATCTGAGGGACAATGTGGTGTAAAGGCGTTATTTCAGGGACGTGTGTGGGCTTTGCCTTTCTGGGGGATTTTAGAACTTAACTTTCCCACCAAAGGTCACTCCGTGCACTTTCGACAAATGAATTCAAGTCGATTTTTTTTCAGCTGTGACAACCATCCCCCCCAACATCTTCATCAGGGTGGAGGGGTGGGGAGCGGGGGGTTACCGTGGAAGCTGGTGATGGGTGCGTGGGGCTACCTTAAGCCACTCCGTTGACTTTGTGTATGTCTGAAAGCTCTCATCGTAAAAACTAAAGAAAAACACGTCAGGCTGATCTTACAGTGACCTCATCTCCATGCTCTTGGCGTTCTAGAATGCTCGCCGGAGACCGGGAGAAAGGGAAGGATGGCTATCTCCCAGCAGGAATCGAGCAGGACTCCTAGTGAGTGTTGAAACGTAAGAATGTCATTCATCACAAGTGTTTTGTCTTTGTTGCTGGTGAACGAAAGGAGGGAGGGCTCTCTGGCATAGAAAGAATGCCAGAAAACAAGGCATGAATTTTGTCGGCAGGTGACCGGCGTTCAGACCCCAGTTCCGTCACTGTGGGCCCCGAGGCCAGTGGCCTGGCCTCTCCGGGGCTCTGTTTCTCTACCTGCAAAACAGGGACCATCACGACTGGACAGGGTGGCAGCATAACCACCCGGGGAGAAGCCGGGCACACCCCAGGCTAACAGCCGCCACCGTCCACGCGGGTACACGCTTTCCCGCTCAGCGCGGCTTCTGCGTCCGATAACCACCACCCTGCGACTTCCCTCTGGGCAACCGGGCTTGCTCCCACTTCCAGCCCACGTGGCTTAGGTGCTGTGCACTCCGCCCCCCTCCCCCGTGGACATGGCCATGTGACTCAGGATGACCAATCACCGCCCCCTCCTCCTGCTTTTGCGATTGGCTGGCTGAGACCATGTGACCCGATGAGAGCCAATCGGGCTGATGCATTGTAGACCGTCGCCGGATCTTTTAGCGGAGGAGCGTGTTCTCCTGGTGCGTTGCAGGTGAACACGTGAGGCTCGAGTTGCGGTCAGCCGCTTGGGAAAGCCAAGGCGGGGAGTTTGAACGTAGGGAAACAGAAAGAAAGCCCCTAGATGAAGCCATTCCACAATCCATCAACTTTTTCAGCCACGCCAGCCAATAAATTGCCTTTGGGGGTTAAGTCAGTTTCTGGTTTTCTGTCATTTGCCATGGAAAATCCCATGCGGTGCAAATTGCTGTTGCCTTTATTATTATTATTGGTGAGACTAGCCAATTTCCGTAGCTATTATATGAAACTTCTCCCTGAGCTGGTGCCCTTTGAGATCTGTTATTCCAAGATGATGTTACTCACCCCCAGCTTTGTGATTTGTGGCCCTCGTCACCAGTGTCACTGCTGCACCATGCGTGAGCACAAAGACTCTGGTCTGACACTGCGAAAGCGGGGGAGAAGGGACGGCACCCTGCCAGGCAAATCGCCTGAATGCCCAGTGCCCTAGCAGGACCCCTAGTGTGTGCCTAGTGGGGTGGTGAGCCCAGACATCCCCCAACACACTTTGGGGTAGGCACGGGGGCTGTTTGTGCTCCTGGAACTTCAACGAGGCAACAAAAGGGCTAAGAAGCCCTTGACCCGTGTGCACTACAAGGGCCCCGAACCTCATCCGGCCCACATTCCAGTTATCGGTTGCCACATAAGTCATCCCAAGATTAGTGGTGTGAAACGACAATCGTTTCATTTGGCTCACGGATTGCCCGGGTCAGGAATCCAGACAAGGCGCAGTGGGGAT
Organism: Prionailurus bengalensis; assembly: GCF_016509475.1. NCBI lineage: Eukaryota > Metazoa > Chordata > Mammalia > Carnivora > Felidae > Prionailurus > Prionailurus bengalensis. The sequence continues at coordinate 11,488,769 of NC_057356.1, forward strand.
GACATCTCTGCTCCCCAATATCTGGGGCTTCGGCTTGGCGGACAAATGGCCACTGGTGACTTGAACAGCTGGAATCGCCTGGAAACATCTCGATCACGTGTCTAGTGCTTGGGTTCGGGACTGGAATGCCCGGCTCAGCTGGGACTGTCAGCCAGAGCACCTGCATGTGGCCTCTCCGTGTCGCCCGGGTGTCTCCCAGCATGGCAGTTGGGTTCCAGGAGGGAACGGCTAGGGAAGAGGCATTTCAGGAGAATGAGGTGCAAGCAGTGTGACCTTTTTGGACTTCCGTTAGTTACAAATGGGTCACCGAGGCCATCCAGATCCCCCCTCGGGGAGGATGTAGTGAGGTAAGGATGCAGAAGAGCATGGTGGACAAGGAATAGGACTACAGGCCTCTTTGGAAAATACCATTGACCGTGGCCCACAAGCGCTACCACCAACGGCCTCGGGTAGACGTTACACCCAGCGTTTCCCGAGAATTGATTATGTGACAAGTGCTGCGCTCAGCAGTTTATACGTACGGTCGTATTTCATGCTTACCATTCCATGAGGGCAGCTACTGTCTTTATGCTCCTATAACAATGGAGGCAGCCGAGGCTCAGAGAGGGCAAGTGACTTGCCCAAAGTCACCCAGCCAGAACGTGGAGGAGCTGAGCTCAGACCAGGCGTGTATGAGTCCAGCTCTATTTGTACGATGCAGTTTTGCCTCCAACTTCCGTTTGCCTCTTCTGCCCGCCCACCTGTGTCCCCGCTCTGCTTGTTCTCAAGAAATTCTTCTGTTTTTCGAGAAAGATCCAGCTCTCTCTTTTTGCCTCATTTCATCCAGAGGCATAGAGGTCAAGACCACCATCTCTACTCTCCCAGGTGGAGGGGGGGCGGGGGACTACATCCCCATTTAAAAGATGGAAAAACCAAGACCTAGAGAGGGAAAACAACCTGTCAAGGTCACCCCCAAGGTCACCTGGCTCAAATTACCGATCAGTCCATGGATGGCACATCATCGTTGAACAGTACCTAGACTGGGCCTTCTTGGGTTATATGAGGGGAGGGTGCCTGCTGCCCCCCTTTGTCTCACCCTGGCCAGTCTTTCTACCCCTTGTCCCATTGGAAGATTCCCTCTGTCTCCAGTCAGGCTGCTCCCAGAGTTGTCAGGCACATAAATGATGGGCGTCCTCGGCCCCTGTTTCTTCCCATCTCCTCCCAATCTCCTTTTCCTCTAGCCCGCACTGGCCTCAGCCTCCCAAGTTATCTCGTCCCCTCCCCGGGGGGGGTTATGGCACATTCAGAGAGTGTCCAGCACTGAGAAATGTTTACACTGGAGATTAGCATTTATCTCTATACTTTCAACCTCTCTTTCCATGCTCAGTGCTGCTGTCTGCATCAGGATGGCCCCCAGAGATGGGAGCCCGCCAGGCTGGGGCCATCTCCCTGGCATCTGGGTCCACTGAACCCCTTTTCCCACCATCTTGGGGGGCGGTGCTCCTAGGCTGGTCTCATTCAATCCCTGAAAATCCTGGGGTTCCTTGAGTAAAGGCCAGAGCCTCCCTGAAAATATTAGGTCTAGAAAGTGGGCTCTCACCAGACACCGAATCTGCGGGCACCGTGATCTTGGACTTCCCGCCTCCGCAACTGTGAGAAATAAATATTTGTTGTTTATAAGCAGCCCAGTTTATGGTGTTTCGTTATAGCAGCCCACACAGACTAAGATGTCGTGATACGTAGTGAGAACTACCCACAGGCCAGGCACTGTGCCAAATGCATTTCCAAACGGTGTCTTTGCAAGCATCCTGCTGGGGATACTATCATGTTGCCTCTATAGAGAGGAAAACACAGAACCCAGTTGCCCAAGGCAACCTACCAAGTTGGTCTTAAGCTTGGCTTTAGAGGCTGGGCCCTCCCGTTCTCCTCACCTGCCAGGCCTGTGGTCAGCTGAGAGCAGCTGTGTGCTAGGCTGGTGACTTCCACAGTGCAGTCTCTGAGGCGCTCGGGGAACTTGCTAGAAATGCACATTCCCGGGCCCCTCCCTGAGTCAGAAACGCCGGGGCCAGGGGCCGGCACTCGGTGTTTTAACAAGCTGCTTGGATGATTCTGCTGATTGGAAGTTTGGGAATCCCTGCTGAGGTCTTGGGAGACCCCAGACTCCTGGAAATCGGTGACCTCAGCGAGAGGTCACAAGGCTGTCCCGCCAATGCTCTGGGCGGGGTTAAGGCACAGAAGACAGAGAGAGGAAAGAAACAGTGAAGACAAGGGGGAGAAGAAAAGGAAGCTTCGGGAAGAAGGTATGGAGCTATTTATTCCAGAAAGTTTCAGGGCTTTCTAGAAAGAGAATAAAGAAGGGCCAGCCAGCATTTTACTGAGCTCCTTCTCTGCACAAGCACAGAGGTGGGGCTGGATATGAAGCAGGGAACTGGATACAGTTGCTGCTGTAAGGGAAGTCCCAATCAAGTAAGGGACAAGGACTCCAATAACGGAGATTGGGCAGAGGCCATCGCCACCTGACCGATGGAGGCTGGGCACGACCAAAATGATCAACGTAAAGGACCATTTGGGAAGATGCATCCTTCCAACCACAGCCCATGCCATGCATGCAAATGCCCTTGTAGAACCTGTGTCTCAAAGTGTATGTGTGACATCATGAAATGCAGACCACACAGTACAAATCCGTATATGGACTACCTCCTCCCTGAACAAGAATATCGTGTTTGGGAGAAGAGAACAAAGCACCTATACGTTCCCTTACGTTATCAATTAGTCTAAGGATTATGAGATGATTGGCCATTTATGTTTTTCAGTTTTGGAGCTCTCCAATATCTTTGCATGGAGTGTGTATGCCGTTAGAAATAAGATTTGTGAGGGGCGCCTGGGCGGCTCAGTCGGTCGGGAGTCCGACTTCGGTTCAGGTTATGATCTCACAGCTCGTGAGTTCGAGCCCCGCGTCGGGCTCTGTGCTGACAGCTCGGAGCCGGGAGCCTGCTTCGGATTCTGTGTCTCCCTCTCTCTCTGCCCCTAACCCACTCGCATTCTGTCTCTGTCTCTCTCAAAAATAAATAAACATTAAAAAAAAAAAGAAAGAAGATTTGTGAAAACAGAATAAATATTTCTCAGTAACATGGATGGTAAGGAAAGCGTTTAAGCTGTCGGGAAATACAAAGAAGATTGTTTTAAAAGACAGTAATAATCACAACACAGTGTGCCCAGAATGGCCCCATGGCTTAGTGTTTACCTAAGCAGACAGTGCGAGACAGGAAGGGGATCTGGCCACACCCCCCGGGTCATCCCCTTCTCATACACACATGTCGCCCACCGTCGACGGTTCCTGCTTTTTATCCTTAATGTTGCTATACTTGGCTTACGCAGGGGTCTCATCCCTTAAAAGATTTACTTTTCCTGGGAAGCCAAAAAACCCCTAAAAATTTGTTTCTACTCCTATTCACAGAAAAAAGGAGAAAAACCCCCACAACTTTAGGCTTACGTGATGAGGTAGAAATGGGAGGGTTGTGTCTGAGTCATCATCAGCTGGAATCAATTGGGGGCAAATATTTTGTGTCCCTCGTTCTGATTTGAGGGTGGAGGGGAGAGCATCATATAGCCTGGTGGAGGGCATCGCAGAGACTCAAGAGCAACATCCATTCATTTGGCTTCAACGGAGCAAAAAGTGTCTCGGGCAGGCTGTCACCAACACAGCCCACCCCCTTTTCTTTCTGTTGATGTCCCCAGTGTCCCAAGCTCCCCTGGTCACTCAGGGATTCCAAAGCTGGGGGAGTGGGGGAGAGGCTCATGCTCTAACAGCCCCCACCCATCTGATGGGACCCAGCTGCCCAGGGGAGGGGAAGGCACATTAGATAAGACAGTCAAACAAAGGCTGGGCTTTGTATATTTGATTTGTCTGACCCAATTCCCAGGCCCCACAGGGATGGGTTCATAGCTGGGGGATGGGGTGAGGTAAAGGGCATGGTTTCCATCTTTCTTCCAAAGGCTGTCCCAGTCTTTCAGGAACATTGGCCCCCTCACTGGAACCACCCATCCATCTGGTTCCATAGGCCAATGGACCTGAGTGTGAATGCTGATCATGACTCTGTGTGACCCTGCATGTGGGGTCACCTCTCTGAGACTCAATTTCCTCACTACGTAAAATGGATCCAATAATCATGTCTTAAGGCATATAACACCTTCCAGGCAAGATGTGGTTAACACTGTGTCTAGTGGATTCTTATCTTCCTCTATGCCCCCTTGCCTATGTGGGAGGGAAGTCAAGGTACTTGGAACCAAGCCAAGCTGACAATTCACTGTGTCCCGTGGCCTCTTCCCCTGATTTCCCAAAAGCATGTCAGGGGGTCAGATTTAGCCTGACCCATGCAGGAGTGAAGACCACTGCCCAGGTCCTGTGGGCTTCCTCCCTCAAAACTATCGGCTTCTGCCCAAGACTGGTAAAACAATACAACCGCATGGGTATGAGAGGGAGAAATTGCAAGAAAAACTCAAAAACATGAGAACATGAGTACATTTTGTCAGACCTGAAATTCAACCAAAGGAACTCAGAAAACACAAATATCTTTCATTGTGAGGAAGGCCTTTTTGTGGAGTATAACATGACCCTTGTTCTTACAAAATTAACTCACAATGGCTTTGAAGTTAAGTTTAATTTGATATTTAAACATTGTTAGCAAGCTCCTACAGGACAAATGGTATTCAGAGCAAGTAGGTGTATCATTTGTATCATTTGTACCAAAAGAGGTTAACAAACATTGAACTCACGAAAGAACTAGAAACCTATGAACATTTGAACGCCAAGGTCCGAATCTCAGAAACTTAAAAGTTATGTAAACGCAGTATTATAATCGTTTTCTCTTTAAAAATTGTATTCACACTTACCATATATATATATATATATATATATATATTTTTTTTTTTTTTTTTTTTTTTTTTTTAGTCCCCCTCCTTCCTAGAATGCCAAGTGTGAGGGGGACAGATTCCTGGTCTGTTTCATTCACCTCTCTATCCCCAGCACCTTGGACAGCGCTTGGCACAATGCAGTTACTCAATAAATATTGGTTGTATGAAAACTCAGTCATCTGCTTCTGAACTCCTTTCACCTAGCGATGCGTTGCCCTCCTATGTTTCTGCCAACCCACAGATTGAAGAGGTGTGGTGTAGCGGTTCATCTTTGAGCCTTGGGAATCAGGGATCCTACCACATACCAGCGGTGTGACTTGAGGTCATTGACGTCACCTCTCCAAGCTTCAGGTTTTTCCAGCTTATTTTGAAATATATGATCGCTTCTAAAGAGCATAGCAAGTATATATGAGCACCTTACAGAGCAATGAGAAAAGGAACACCGGGGAAACAGCATTAGCAATAATAACAAAAATAATAATTAGCATTTAGCTCCCAGTGCCCCTCCTTCATTGCATCCTTCTTCCTCCCCACCTCCACTGAAAAGTAACCTCTACCTGGACTATTCTGGGGGGAGGGGAATTGTTATCTTGCTTTTATTTACTGTTTTGTCATATCTCTGCATCTCTAAACAACACATTGTCTGCGTTTTTACCAATGTTTGCATTTTCTAGGTATAGACATGAGCTGGTTATGATTCTCTGTGAGTTGTTTTAGATCAAAATTATGTCTTTCGGAGTCGTCCATTTTGAAGTATGCAGCTGAAACTTATCTATTTGTCACTGTTGATTGGCCTTCCGGAATGTGGGTGTACCACACTTTACTTACCCATTCGGCTTATGAGGGACCTTGGGGTTGACTCCAGTTCATCGCCTCACACACGACGCTCCTGTGAGCACTGTCACATGTGTCTCCCAGAACACAGCTACAGGATTTGTCCAAGGCATGGCCAAACATGGAATGGCTGGTCCACAGGGTGTGTCCATCATCAACTCCAGGAGGTAAGGCTACACTGTTTTCCAAAGTGGATTGTACTGGTTTATACTCCCATCAACACTGGAGGAGCCATGCTTGTTGCCGTGCGTTCTCATTTTAACGTGTGTAATTGGAACTATAGTTACCCATAAATTGGGTGCATTGCCTCCTGCCTCAAAACTTTCCTATAATAATTCCATGCCATAGTATCTATCAAGGCTTATTTATATAGTCGGTCTGTCTTGGGCCCAAGATACTTTTTCAGGGGCAGCAAGGGAAGCCTTCACGGTTGGCCCACGCTGCCTAAATGTCGGAGAACTGTCCGTAGAGTCAATTAGGAACAGTGCGCCCAGCCAGGACCTCCATAGATGTTGACTGAATCAATGAGGGAGGACTGAACGGACAGAGGTTCTCAACTGGAGGACCCATAGGTAGCACTAGATAATATTTCTCAAGCGCTTAAATTAGTATAAGCTTTATAAATATTGCCTCATTGATCCTTTTGAAGCCCTACAAGGCAGGTACCACCATGATACCTATTTGGCTGATGAGGAAACCAAGACAGAAACGATGTAACTCATCCAGGGCCATGGGGCAAGTAGGGTTACTCTCGAACACATTGCACCACCTTTCTCCCCATCAGAACAGAAGACTGACTCTCAGGCCAAGACAAAAATGGAGAGTTGTGAACTCAAAAAACCATGTAGGCTATCACCGGGAAATGGCTCCTTCGACCGCTCCGTTCGGTGAGTGTCCACCCCAGTGCGTGGGTGAGACGCGCCATGCATCAGCTGGTGTCCTTGCAGGAACCAATGCAAACCCAAGAGCTAACTGAAGGGAGCTGGGAAGAAGGGTGGGCAGGGTGAAGGGAAGCAACAGGGAGGTGATGCACCCTGGGGACCGTCACTAGCCCCAGCCTGCAGGGCACGAAGGGAGGCACTGCAAACTGCAGCACCAGGGAGGGAAGACAAGGACCGAACACCCCCTCCCTTCTCACCCTCCAGGCTCCTGGTGACTGACTCCCCTTGGGCAAATTTAACCAGAAGCCAGAGGGTGAGCGAGCCCAGTTTACCCAGGACTGTAGCCATCAAACAACCTTTGGGAGCACACAGCAGGGTGGGGAAGAGTCAGGAATGGGTCCGGCAACCCACCTGACATCCGTGCCCCTCTCCTTTCCCATGAGCCTCCTCTCACACACGCCCCTCGCCAATGGGGCGACACTAGAGTTTAAAGACGTTCGTCATGGGGCGCCTGGGTGGCGCAGTCGGTTAAGCGTCCGACTTCAGCCAGGTCACGATCTCGCAGTCCGTGAGTTCGAGCCCCGCGTCAGGCTCTGGGCTGATGGCTCAGAGCCTGGAGCCTGTTTCCGATTCTGTGTCTCCCTCTCTCTCTGCCCCTCCCCCGTTCATGCTCTGTCTCTCTCTGTCCAAAAATAAATAAACGTTGAAAAAAAAAATTTTTAAAAAAATAAAAAAAAAAAAATAAAGACGTTCGTCATAATACCACCTGGCAAGCCGATGGCTTCACCGACATTCGCACAAACAGCAATCTGCTCTGGTATTGAGGAGCAAATGCCCTGTTAGACCTGACTGAGAGATAGTCCACTGGTCACCAAATTGGCACCGTCCGAGGGATTTTCACAAGTCAGTCTGACTTTGAAAAGTCCCCACCGCATTAGAAGAGACTCTGCTGCGTGGGTCCTCCGCGGGGAGAAAGGTTGGCGGAAAGGGAGGGATGGATTCGCAGGGGTTATTCTGGAATAGTCCGAGATGGCACAACACATTCAGTCGCATCCCAAGGAAGCTGGGAGGATGAACGCCGGAGCAAATGCACCTCAAGGTCTCACAGGCCAACCGGAAACAGGAACAAACCATCTGTGGCTGCCCAGCTGGGGAACGAGCTTATGGAAGAGGCTGCCCCATGAAGCAAACGTCAAGGTTGGCCTGCAGCTGACACACGCCATGCTCGGTGTGACTGTGGTGCAGCTCATTCTAAAGAATGTGGTGGGGGAGCACTGCCCCATCAGAGTCGAAGCCTTGGCCCTGCCACTTGCTATGGTGATGCCGTGACACCCGCAGATGCAGCGGGGGGTGGGGAGGGGTGGGGATGGGGTGGCGGGGAGGTGTTGTCTGCAAAAAGTCTGCAGCTGTCTTCCCTCCAGGGATGCCATCACTTGCCAAGACCTGCATGGCATATTGGCCACACTTTTCTGGGAGGGGCCCACGTCCACCGGCCGATGGGGGCAGGAGTGCAAAGGCCTGGCCATCTTGGCCCTCCCTGAGACAACTTTAAAGGGTCATTCTAGGGGCACCTGGGTGGCTCAGTCGGTTGAGCGTCCGACTTCAGCTCAGGTCATGATCTCCCGGTTCATGAGTTCAAGCCTCACGTCAGGCTCTGTGCTGACAGCTCAGAGCCTGGAGACTGTTTCGGATTCTGTGTCTCCCTCTCTCTCTGTCCCTCCCCCCACTTGTCCTCTCTCTCTCTCTCTCTCTCTCAAAAATAAATAAAACATTAAAAAAATGAAATAATGAAGGGTCATTCTAGTTCCAGAGCTTTCCACGCCATCAACAAAAATTCAAAGCCTCAGTCACAGCTCAGCCTTTCCCTCCGTCCACCCCTGCATTCATCCCCTCCCTTCCGTGGGTGCCAATTAAGAGTACCCCCTAATAAACCCCTGCACGCTCAACTCCACGTCAGAGCCTGGTTCCCAGGGAGTTCTGAACAGTGACGTTTGCCAATGGTGTTGACCTCAGACAGCTTAATCTCTTTAAGCCTCAGTTTCTTTTCTGACAAACGGGGTCTCATCAGTTGGTCGTGGACACTGAATAAGACAACGTGGGGAAAATGTGTGGTGCAGCGTTTAGCGTGCAGAAAGCACTCCATAATTGTCACCTGTTACTGCCTGAAGTCATTTTCCACCCCCGAACATAATGTCATGTTAGGAGGGGCTCTGTTGAATGATGGTCGTTTCTCGGAGCTCTAATTATATCTGGACATTGCTCAAACCTACTTGTGGTGGCGATGTCCCATGGACCCTGGGCCCACCCCCCTGCCTCTGAGTCTGGGAGGGGGCCTGCGTGGATTGCCCCAGTGGGCCCCAACGCTCACCAGCTTCCAGTTGGGTTCAGCCAGTGGTCACGGTGTTAACCCCGGGATATTTCGCCTTGGGCTGGACGTGACCTCAACCAAGAATCACAGCTTCTCTCGAAGCAGCCGACTCCACAGGGGTGTCTCCTTCTGAGTTCCAGTAACTGCTACTTCCCCCTTAAGTCTAGGAACCCTCCCCCCAATTCACTACTGCTGTTCACAAAACACTCCCTAGCCCTTAGGTATCCCTCCATCCTGCCCACACCTCTACAGTCTCCTTCTTTAACTTCCCTCTAATCACGCCCATGTTGCCAGCCAAACAATGTATCGGACAGTTTCAGGAGCCGAAATCAACTCAGTCTTTAAAAGTGACAGCAAAGATGGGCCCCAGATCCCTGGGGGCCCGAGAAAGAAAAGCGAGTTCCTGGCAAGATTGGACCCCCGATGGTTCACTTCACACTGAGACCCTAATGAGCTACCCACATTCTGCTTCTTTCAAAGGCGTTTCCTAGGGGTGCTGGGGGAACAGGGGTGATCCTGTTCTTGGCTTTCTCCACCAAGCACTGCGCAGAATTTAGAAGTTGAAACCCAGTCAACATAAATTGTAGCTCCAATTATTTTTATAGGGCCAGCTGTTCTTTCCCCATAAATGAGGATTGGGGAGGAAGAGGGTAATGCTGAAGCCAAAGTTATTCATTTCTTGCTGGTGGAATGTTAGGCAGTATAACCCTTGGGTTGGAAAAGCATTTTGTGGTAGTGCAGCCTTCCTGCATAATACCACTTACCGCTGCACTTGACCGACACCCAGGAGAGGCCAGGGCCCCGGAATGGCCAAGTAGGAGAGGCAAATCCTCAGCCTGTTTGTTCCGAAGCATGACATTTACTAATCCCAGCGGAAGAGGAGCCAACCTAATCCACCCCTGAAAGGGTCCAAATCAACCCACTCTTTTCCCCTTGGGGAAAACCTGTCCCTTATCCAAGTTCCAACTTCCTTCCTGCAAAGCGCGAAGTTGAGATGGAAACAGTCAGCCCTGTTTATTTTGCCTGTAATATATCCCCGGCCGGAGGAATGCGCACAGGACACGAGGCTGTGTTCCAAACGCAGCCGCTCTGAGATCTGGATGTGGGGTCTGAGAATGTGGCTGCCTTCACTCCGTGAAAGCTGACGGCACCCGGAAAGTTTGGGGTGTCCGTTCCCTCGCCTTGCAAGGCGCCTTCCAAAGGCTAATCAGCCCCCAGTGCCATTCTACCAGCCTCTCGCTACGTCCGTCTCAGGAAAACAAAACAAAAAACCGTAATAATCGGGAGGAGTGATAGTGGTAAGAAGGTTATTAGTAAGGGTAAAGGTTCAGGCACTAAAGCAAAGGCCAAAATAAATGGGGCTTTAAAAAGATATGCTTATTTCTCCCCTCTGTCATAGCCTGAGCATAAGTGACGGAGGGCTGTTGGGGTTTGTGCTGGGTTTCTCTGCATCGTCAACATAAGGTTTCCCCACCGTGGCCTGAGAAGGTGGGGAAAGGGGGAAGGGGATCAGAGGAAGTGGAGAACAGGGCCCAGCTCTTTGATGGCGCGACCAGGAAATTGTACCTGGGATTCGTCCTCTCATCCCATTGGCCAGAATTCGCTCACGTGGCTGTGAGCGGCTGCAAGGGAGCCTGGGAAATGTAGTTTTTCGCTGGGTGACCATGTCCCCGGGCCGCAACTTGGGATTCTAGAAATAATGCTTTGCCAGCGGAGCAATCTAACACAGTGGCTGAAAGAATAGATTTCGAAGTCAGGCAGTGCAGGGGTTTGATTCCCAGCTCTCCACATATCTTCCTGGGGTCGACGGATACCAAGACAGAAATAGCTTCAGGGAGCTACGTGGCCAGAAGAGAGAATGTGTGGATCAGGGGAGGATATCGGAGAGATGGGGTAGAGCCTGCCCACAGGTGGGTGCCTGTCTGGAGTCCTGTGGGCACTGGGGAGCCATCGGAAGTGTTGGAGCAGAAGAGTAATGTAATCAAGGCATAATTGGAAAAGGGTGGTTCTGATGAACGTTTCCTGGATTGGGTGGCGGCCCATGAGAGAGCCTTGTGACTCCTCCTGACAGCTTTGTGGACACTGAGCAAACAGCTTAGGCTCACAGCTGGCCAGGAGTGCTTCCCACGGTATAGGGCAGGGTCAGCTTTCCTGATCAAGGGCCAGAGAGTCAATATTTGAAGTATTGCACACTTCAACTCTGCCATTGTAGTGTGACACAACCATAGACAATACGCGAACAAATGAACACAGCCATGTTCCAATAAAACTTTATTTACTAAAATAGGCAGAAGGCTGCATTTGGTCCACAGGCTGTGGTTCACCAATTTCTGGGACAGAGGATTCTTTAAATATCACCGCCTTGTGCTGTAAAGCGAAACCTCTAGTCAATAAAATGCTTGAGGACGTGTCCTACTGTCTTCCATACCACTGCGCCTGCCCCGTCACCGGGGGGGCCTGAAGATTACACTATCCAGGGCGTTCATTTAAGGAAAATACAACAAAAGTACAGTGGACAAGCAAATATGAAAGAGAACATCTATTTAGCATGAGACAAGAGATCGCAAGAAATTTTCAAAAGCTGTTAAGTATCAGAAATGGCACAAAATCCATTACGAAGGCGTAATACTTTTTATTAACGAACTGCCTAACACCCTGCATAATATTTCCCTACATTTGTGGGGGGTAGTGCATAGTCCATCTGTTTATGTAAACAGTTAATTTTTAAAACACCATTCACGCTAGACAATTCAATCTTGCCCCCCGCAAGGTTTTTCCTCCGCTCTCCACATATTTCTGGGGCCAGGTGGCTTCAGACAGGTTCATGCCACAGCCTGGGTAGTAGGCATATTCCTAGAAGCCGCTAAGAAAGCCTAGAAATGACCATACACAGAATAACTGCAAACCGCAGAAAAATATACCACTAAATCCAAACTAAACACATTACCAACTCAACTTCCCTTCAGATGAGTCCCAAAAATGCCTGAGGCCACAACCACAGTACGGAAAGCATAAGAGAGAGGAGGAGGGGGCACCTGGGTGGCTCAGTCGGTTAAGCGTCCGACTTCGGCTCAGGTCATGATCTCGCGGTTCGAGCCCCCTCCCCGCCCCCATCGTGGGGCTCTGTGCTGACAGCTCAGAGCCTGGAGCCTCCTTGGGATTCTGTGTCTCCCTCTCTCTGCTCCTCTCGCGCTCTGTCTCTCTCTCTCTCTCTCTCTCTCTCACAAATAAAGCTAAAAAAAATTTTAAATTTTTTTTAAAAAAGAGGAGGAATCTGGAATAGAAAGAGAAAGGGGTTTTAACCCTTCCTTTTTGTGCCTCTGATGGAACTTACAGCCACGTGTATATTTGCGCTAAAACACCGGCTCAGGAGTCGGCGACTCCCAGATGCCTTTGCGACAGCTGTGTGCTCCACCCCCGGAATGGCAGGTATTTTCCACGATAGACCCCGTTTCCCCAAAGAAACCACGTCTGGGCAGCCCACACTTTGTAACAAAACCAAGGTTCTGCAAAGCAGCTGATTCTGCTTTGGCGACCAGTAGTCCCTGCGGGAAATAGATGCGTGTCTATGTTTGAAGGCAAGAAAACAGCCCATTCTTTCCGCTTTGACTTACGCGTTGCCACCCCTCGCTGCAAGGCTGGCTGGGAAATGTAATCTTTAACTGGGCAAGCGTCTAGCTAAAATTTGGAGGCGTGCAGGAAGGGAAGGGGGGGGTATTGAGAAATAGGTAACAGTCTCTGCCAGGGGAGTCAAACGGGGGGTATATCTTTTCAATGTACTCATCAGCCCCACCAACCAATAATTCGGAGCTCGCTCTCCCCGCTCCCCAGGCATGGTCTTGTGATTCATTTGTTTAATACATTTTTGAGTGCCTGCCACATCCCAGATGCTATTTTGCAGCAAAGTCCTCGCTCTTGCTGAGGGTGTGTCCTAATGGGAGGACTGTAAGGATAAACAAAGACGTGAATAAGGATTTCAGAGAAGGATGAGTGCCATTAGCATAATATAACAAGGTGTCGATGTAGGAATGATTGTCACAGGGAGGATATTAGACTCTGCAGTCCCGGAAGGCCTCCCTGAGGAGGGGACATTTAAGGAGAGACCTGTACCCTATAAAAGAGCCAGCTGGGGCGCCTGGGTGACTCAGTCGGTTAAGCATCCTACTCTTGATTTCCGCTCAGGTCACGACCTCACAGTTTGTGGGTTCGAGCCCCGCATCAGGCTGCACGCTGACAGTGTGGAACCTGCTTGGGATTCTCTCTCTTCCCCTCTCTCTCTGCCCTTCCCCCAACTCACCTTTCTCCCCACCACCCTGTCTCTTTTTCTCAAAAATAAACTCAAAAAATTTTTCTCAGGGGCGCCTGGGTGGCACAGTCGGTAAGTGTCCCGCTCTTGGTATCAGCTCAGGTCATGATCTCACAGTTGGTGAGTTTGAGCCCTGCATCAGGCTGTGCGCTGCTGACACAGAGCCTACCTGGGATTCTGTCTCTCCTTCTCTCTGCCCCTCCCCCGCTTGCGTGCACGCCTGTGCACATGCGTGTACTCTCTCTCTCTCTCCCTCAAAATAAATAAACTTCAAAAAAAAATTTTTTTTTATTTTATAAAAGAGCCAGTCATGTGAAGATATGGGAGCAGAGGGTTCTAGGCAGAGGAAACAGCCAGAGCTACAGGTCAGACGTGGGAATGAAAAGATTGGTCAAGGAACAGAACGAAGGCCGTGGTGGCTAGAGTGAGCACAGGGAAGAGGTATGAGAGGGGAGGCTGATGGTGGCCAAGGACAGATCACAGGGAGCCTGGAAGGGCATCGTAAAGAGCTTTCTATGACTCTGATCCTTAAAGTAGAGCCTGGCTAAGCTGGCTTTGCGGAAGTTGCTATGACCCAGAAAAAGAAGGGGCTAAGTAAGATGCGTTGGGTTATGAATTCCCGATTGGGTTTCACCAAGATGTCTGTCCACTTTGTAGAGTGTTCTATCCCCTGAGAAAACATTTCCAGCCTGTCTTGTCAGACCTTTCCCATCAGAGCTCTCAGAAGAAATGGGGGCAGCTGGCGGGATCCCCCCTTGACAAATCAACATGGCACACCGCAGAAAGGTTAAGTGGCTATCCCAGGGTCACCACTAACAAGAGGTAGAAGAATGACTGGAAACTTCTCTTCGACTTCGAGGCAGTCTATCTCCTATCTGCTCCCCAAAGAAATCAAGCGTGAAGAGAAACGAACAAAAATAATGACTTCGCTTGGACAAGATGTGTACATTTTCTCAAGAAATGCATACACACACACACACACACATACAGATGATAGATAGATAGATAGATAGATAGATGAATGGATGGATGGGCAGGTGGGTGGATGGATAGATAGATAGATAGATAGATGGATGGATGGATAGATGGATGGATGGGCAGGTGGGTGGATGGGTGGATAGATAGATAGATAGATAGATAGATAGATATGGACAGACACAGACATATTACAAAAGTGTTTGTTTTTAAATTTTCTTTTTAATGTTCATTTATCTTCGAGAGAGAGCGAGAAACAGAGTGCAGAGAGACAGGGAGGGGCAAAGAGAGAGGGAGAGAATCCGAAGCAGGCTCCAGGCTCTGAGCTGTCAGCACAGAGCACGACGCAGGGCTGGAACCATGAGATCATGACCTGAGCCCAAGTCGGACGCTTAACCGACTAAGCCACCCAGGCGTCCCAAGGTTTTTGTGATTCCACTTTCCTGAGAGAGAACACAGACCGATAACACCACTGTTGCTATAGCCCTGAGGTTTTATACCCTGTCCAAATCTTGTAAATAGTTTATATATTAAACTTGCTTTAAGTACTTGTTTGAGCGTGCCATGTCTTTCCTAGTGGGACCTGACTGATGCAAACTGTCGGGGGAGGGGGAGGGGGGATCACACCAAAATATCATGTGTGATTCTCTGTGTGGTAGTGAATGTACAAGGGATTCAAATACACACACACACACACCCACACACAGTGTGTTGTATAAAACTAAATGTCAGTGACAGCAATTTGATTACTTGTGAAAGAAACTGCTTTTGTCTCCCACTATCTGTCCTCCCCTTCTTTCTTTAGTAAGGGATTCCCCCAAACTTTAGCTCCTATATGGTCATCCAGCTAAAGACTACATTTCCCAGCCTCCCTTGCAGTTAGTTATGGTCATGTGACTAAGTTCAGACCAATGGGATGTGAACAGAGAGAAGAAGCCTAAGCACGTGACATCGGCCACCACAGAGCTGCCATTTCAGCCCTGGACGGCTTATACTTGGATGGTAGGAAACAGAGAAACTGTGTCATTAAGTTATTATCAATTTTGGTGCTGGTGTTCACAATTGCACCTGTATCTTGATTTCTTCAGATGTCAGACTAAGTCGGGATGTTTGTGCTGAGAACAATGAAGGAATGCTCTCAAAGCATCTGTGTGTGGAGAGTGGCAAGCGCGGGAGGAAGGGACATGAGCTTCCATTTCTGTTTCTTCCATCCTGGGGTCCTTTGGCTCACGTTTCCACCCCCGTTGTTGCTCATTCTATCCCTCTGGAAAATGCGGGAATCTTCCTGCCGTCAGGGTGGGCTTGGCAGAACAGTCATCCACATCACTCGGGGGCAAGCGCTGTAGTCCCGAGATGCGTTGTAATGGGTACCAGCAAGACACAGCTTGGGCTCTGAAGTCAGACAACTTGTGTTCGAGTCCTGGCTCAGTCACGTACTAGCTTTTAAAGGAGATTAGTGGCATCTGTTTGATCCTAATTGAAAAAATGATCGGAGAGCCAAAGAAGAAAGTGCTTTCAAATTCTGAAAGCAGGTTAAATGACACAGATCTGTCTCATGGCGGGGGATGATGGGGTGCGTGAACAGTCCTTGGGGGAGGTGGTCAGAGCCATCAACACCTTCTCCACCATTCTATTGATTGACTTCCTCTAGTATCAAGTGAGTAAAGAAGGATGGAATTACTCCAAGATTTGAATCAGCCCCAGCGTCAAGTCCTGCCTTTTGTTAAAGGGGTAGCCTTGCTCCCTG
This sequence comes from Prionailurus bengalensis, assembly GCF_016509475.1. NCBI lineage: Eukaryota > Metazoa > Chordata > Mammalia > Carnivora > Felidae > Prionailurus > Prionailurus bengalensis. The sequence goes on from NC_057356.1 coordinate 11,504,773, forward strand.
GATACGCTAAGGCAATGATTCAAAGCAGACATGTCTGGGAGATGGCAGGACAGAGGGGAAAGTGGTCTCAGCCAGAGCTCTGGGGAGAGTAAATAGAGAGGGAATTTCTGCCCCATCAGAAAGAAGAAACTTCAGTGAGTCATCCTTGCCAAGATTGCAGGGAAGGGTTAAACAGGAGGAGGCAATCAGAATCAGGCTCATCATGGAGCTCAGGGACCAAGGGAAAAGTATTGATTTCCTCTGAGCCACTTTGGGCTGACCCATTAGTTCAGGCTCACTGAGAAGGTGGAAAATATACAAGTTGCACTTGGCTGCGTTTTCAATGCTCCCTTACTGGGACAATCCAATATCTTCCAAATGAATGCATGGGGGAGGGGTTCAGAGTGGAGGATAGTAGTGAGAAGTGGTCCAGGCACAAAAGAGATTCTGACAGATGTGTCTGCGACATGCCTCTCCCAAGCCCTGGGGACCTAGTGGACACTCACCAAGGGTTGATCAACTCTTGAACTGAATACTGCACAGGAAGGAAGAGGCTGGCAATTCTTAGCCATGCTGTAGCTCTGAGCTGGTAGTCTAGGAGCCGACCCTCAAGTTCTTATGTCTAACGCCCAGAGTGACGCTGGATTCACAACCTTTTCATCTGGCCTGAAATCGTTGTGTTCATTACCAAAGTTGAGAGTCATACTGCATGGGTTAGAATTCCATTTCTACTGCTTGCTAGCAATACGTCCTTGAGCAGATGATCCAAACACTTCCAGACTTCATTTTTCCTATCTCTGCGATAGAGATCATCGTAACACTACCTTATGGTTTGGTTTTACTTTTCAGATTAAATGATATCGCCCTTGGGAAGTATCTGGCATAGAGACTGGTTTGCAGAAATGCTCAGTATACTTTAACAACTTTATGATGTTTTATATCTATCGTAGGGTAAAGTTCGTATATTTTACTAGAGCTAAATTAGCACTGATCTGGAGGAGACTGTGATAAATTGGAACCCTGAGACCCGCCGCTAAGAAAATAACTCAAAAAATTTAGTGAAAGTGTCAACAGAGGAATTAAAATGGTACACTAAAAAAAATTAACACAAAAGAAGGCAGTAATGGATGAACAGCTCATCTTATGTGCCGCTCCTCACGGATCATCGGTGTCTTGTTCAACAATGGCCTGCTGTCCTTGAAGGGATCAGTCGGGGGCTTATGGGTCACATGATCCAAGCAGGCGTAGCATAATTCAATCGGCTGGTCCAATCAGCTACGGTTAAGGAATCACACAATCGGATCAGTGGTCCTTTGGAAAGAAACCATGTGGATCATTGACCGCCTGGACCAGCTGTGGATGGGATGCTTCCGGAAGGAGGCGGGAGCTCAGCATCTGAATACATCTGAAGAAGTGGCCGGATACTCTACGATAAAGATGTTGCTTCAGTAAAGAACCATGACACCATGCCAGCGAGAGAGGAAAACACACAGAAAATTGGGCCCTGCAAGGTTCAATGAGGGAGAGAAATCTCCAGGTCGATCTGATTGCCTGGGCCCTTGATCGCTCCAGTAGTGAGATCCGTCCATCCAATGGAAGGGAAGACCGGGGTCCGGGACCTAAGGCTGGGATTGTCAGGCAACCTCTTGGACCAGCCTGGAAGCATGGGTCTTGGGAAGTCGGTTGGCCTGAGTGTTATGTGGCCATTGGCCACCTCTGCTCACCCTGGCTATCGGCCGTAGCCCTGCCCATAAAGCCTATTGTCTGACAAACCACATTTTTACCACATGATGCTAACCTCATGACTTCTGCTGATTAGACCCAGTTGGGCCATAGGCATGTGTCTGGATCCGATATGTCTTAGTTGAGGAGGCTTCGTCGGTAGCTGGGGCCCTGGAGTACAGCTTCTAGAACGCTTTGCTTACTTCTCCCTTAGAGATCTGACTCCCTTGCCTCCTAACTTCTGCTCACGATATTCCCGCTTCGGAGAACACATTTCCTCCCCTTTATCTGGTGGTCCCCCGCCCCCAACACACACACACACACACACACACACACACACACACACCCTTCGGACCTCAGATGAAATGAAGGGCAATAACTCTAGCACCAGAAAGAATTGAGGTCCAATCTCAGCGCAGCCTCTGACCTTGGCTCGTGGGCAAGTTAGGTGACCTCACTAGGTCTCGGTGTATTTGACTATAAAATAAATATAGCAATATCCTGCGAGGTTACCTCGGGACTAGAACTGGGCCTGGTCTGCGAAGCAAAGAAAGATCTCGGTAAATTACCATTCTTTTTTTTTTTTTAATGTTTATTTATTTTTTGAGAGAGAGACAGAGCGTGAGCAGGGGAGGGGCAGAGAGAGAGAGGCAGACACAGAATCCGAAGCAGGCTCCAGGCTCCGAGCTGTCAGCACAGAGCCCGACGCGGGGCTCGAACCCACGAACCACGAGATCATGACCTGAGCTGAAGTCGGACGCCTAACCGACTGAGCCACCCAGGCGCCCCAGTAAATTACCATTCTGAGCACAATGATGGTAAAGGTGAAGATGACGATGGGTATCACACATCACCCCTTCTGGGAAGCTTTCCCTGGCTGTGGCAAAGATGTCCTCCGCAGTGCTGCCCTGGTCCCCTGAGCACTCCCCTATCATAACACTGATCGTACGGCATTGCCATTGACTGCTGACTCACTTCTCCAGTAGGCAATAAATTCTTTGTGGGCAGCAACTGTGTCCTCTTCGCCATGACGGCTCCAGTACCCAGCCTAGGGGTTGACAGACACTGGGTGCAAGGGCGTCCGCCCAAAGACTTGGCCTCCCGAAGCGATTCCCTTGAGTCTCCCATGGATTGTTAAGAACACGGGCTTTGGAATTACGTGGACCTGTGTGTGCGTCTAGGATCTGCCACACGCAGGCTGTGTGACCTAGGTCAAGTTACTTAACCTCTCTGTGTTTCGTTCCTCTCCCCTATGAAACGGGGGTTAATAACAATTCCTCCCCTCCGAGGCTGTTGTGAACATCCAGTAATGGAATAAATACGCAAAGGTCAGCCTATTCATCAAGTATTTATTGAGTACCAACTATGTGAAAGACGATATTCTGGAAGCCAGGGAAGGAACAGCACAAAGTTGCTGCCCTCATGAGGGAAGGCAGACCACAAACAAAGAAATAGCCGAAACCATCGAAGGGTTAGGAAGGAAACTCTAGATGGTAATGGGGTAGAGTCGGGGATAGCACTCAATAAATATTTATCATTGTCACTCACATCCCAGCAGGGAAAACAGAGAAGCAACCAAGCCTGGGGACCCTGGAGAGGTTCGGTCCCAGGCTCTTTCTCCACTCATGGGCAGAGGCTCGTTCTGGCTCCCATGCCCGTGGGGCCGATTCTACCCCCAAAGCCTGCCTCCTCCTCGGGGGGAAGGAGAAAAAGCCCACTTTTTATGACACCTGTAGTAATCCTTGGTGGAATGGATCTGAAAAGACGCAGAAGAAATTCTTAAAATATATCTCCGTCCAACCACAATATATTCCATATGCTTGGAAACTGTCGGGGAGGGAGCCTGGTGTGCTCAGTTACCTCTGGTAAATGTTTCTCTCCCACACTAGGGAAATCCTTATCAGGGGGCTCTCCTACCTGACAGCTGGAAGGAATTTAGGAGAAAATGCAAAGTGCTCTTGCGAAAGAGGAATCAAAACCACAAGACGATCTGAGAGCTTCTCTCAAAGTGAAAGGGTTTAAGGCTTCGGGCTGCTGAGCTTGGGGGAGAAAGCAAGTTCTGGGAGGGGGTGCGGAGAGACCCTCCCCCACAAGGACCCCCTGCGCCCCCTTGGGAAGTTCACTGGCCTCCCCTGAGCCTCGGTTTCCCCGTTTGTTAAAGGGCTGTGAGCTCTACGTTTAGAATTCTGTTAACCACAGAGGATCCATTTATGAATCCATGGTTTTCTGTGGGTTTTTCCTAGGGACGCCAGGCTGTGAGCCCTCCAGCGTCGGTCTGTTAACGGCTGTGACTACAGGGGCTGGAGGCCTCAGCTCCCTCCATAAGTCAGCCACCGGGCAAACCTGGCCTTAAGGGACCCCTCCCTCCACCGCCCCCGGGCAGGAAGTGACCTGTGACAGCATGCTAAATGGCACCTTCTGTTGTCAACCCTGAAAATCAGAAGGAGGAGACTGACCATGAAAATGAGTAGTAATAGCACCAAGCATTCTCATTCTCTGTTGGTGGACGTGTCGACTGGTAGAACCTTCCTGAAGGGCAAGCTGATAGCAGGGATTTTACAGATAGCCCAGCTAGTCCATTCTTAGGAGTTAACCCAGGGAGATAATTAAGAAGGCTATATAATTAAGAAGGCTATTTTGCGATGATTAAAGAATGATATGTATGTGTCATTATTTTTTTAAGTTTATTTATTTATTTTGACAGAGACAGAGACAGAGACAGAGAGAGAGAGATAATCCCAAGCAGGCTCCATGCTGCGAGTCCAGAGTCCGACGCAGGGCTCGATCTCAAGAACCATGAGATCATGACCTGAGCTGAAATCAAGAGTTGGATGCTCAGCCGACTAAGCCTCCCAGGCGCACCTGTATGTATAATCATTAACATGAAAGGATTTCAAAATATATTGTTCAATTGTGAAAAGCTAGTGACACGCCTGCGGGTCCTTCACAAGAGCTAATTTTTAGATTGGTATCTGGATGTAGATACTTTTTAGTATACACAGATACAGATAGACGGAGATAGGTGGGTGGACGGATGGATGGATGGATGGACGGATGAACAGATGGATAGGTAGATAGGTAGATAAATAGCATGATGGTTCAGTTTGTTTTGGTAAGACCTTTAATTCATAGACACATAAGAAGCAGCTATAGGACCCCAGAAGAGAGCATCTCTCTGGGGAGGCTTATTCAAACATTGGCTGAGTGAGGTTAAACAACTTGCCTGAAGCCACACAGTTGGGATAGAATCAGAATTTGAACCAGCTAAGTCAGTTCCCAGACCCCGGAGTGTTAACACCTTCATCGGTTTGTTTTCTCCTAAGGAGTCGCTTTGACCAGGAATGACACGTTAGAAGCTGGGGTCCCCTTCACAGGAACCAAATCAACCTTAAAATGTAATGCTAGCCTCAGTCAACCCAAACACCCCCTACCCCTGTAAGCTTCTCTGCTGTCTCTACTCAACATCGGCCTGTTAGGAAAGACCCCTGTGGGCACTAAGAAAATGGGTCCATTGGGCTGATTTGACCAGTGGATGCTGGGATGTCTTGGGATGCTGGGATGTCTGGCCCTTGTGTGTCCTCCCAGAGCTTCTGGACCACCATTTCTGGGATGGAGGGAGGAACCTGGGGAAATGCCCTGAAAGGGGGTCCCCCCTACCCTCTCCCCCACCCTGGAGGTGCCAAGGGAGGAAGTGAGAAATGTTGGTGCAGAGACTCATGTCCCCCTGGGCAGAGCACCTGTTAGCCTTTGCTCTGGGTGTTAAGCCAAGAGCAGGAACGTTCTGAGACTTCAAGGCTTTTATCCCTGATTAAGGATTCGGCATCGTCGTGCTCTATCTGCACGAGGCCACTTCTAGAAGGCCCATGAGCCGGCCCTTTCCCGGTAGAATTCACTCGGAGTCCAGAAATCAGATGCACCTCTCAGGGCCGCCGAAACCCAGCCGAGTTCTCGATTCTGCCACGCTTCCTTAGCGACCCTGGACGACGTGAACTTGCGGCCGAATTGTCAATTCTTAAAAAACTCCAAGCCGGGAACACTTGGCCTTTGAGACCACTGGGGTCAAAGACCCCTCAAAGACAATAAAGTAAAAATTAAAACAACCTGCTGTGGGCTTGGGCATTTACAAAGCACGTCAAATCCGGAGAGCCTCGTATTAAGATTTCCATTTGGCAAAGGAGGAAACTGAGGCGGCGGGAGGTTAAGGGTCACACGGCGGCAAGCAGCTGAGGCCTGACCTGAACCCAGGAGTCTAACGGCCCCCGCCGGACAAATCTGACCCAAGGGCAGGAGAGAGAAATTAAATTGCTCTGGGCGCGCCTGTTCAGGGTGAGGGTTACGCGCCAAGTGGCGCAGAGTTCTTCGCCTCCCCGCCCCCTCCGCGCCAATGGTGAATCATAGAAGTCGCTGCGTCTCGCCCCTTCAGGTGGTCGGTTCTGAAACAGTCCTCCGAGAACAAACACCCTCTGCTCCTTCCACTGACTTCAGGAAGCTCTTAGTGCGTGGAGGACACAGCAAAGGAGATGAGAGGTGTCACTGGGAGACCCAAGCAGGGCCAGATCAGCCCCCCCTCTGGAGGGTCCGCGAATAATGGAACTCAGAGGCAAACAGTGCAAGGGACCGGACGGAGGCCCCAGCGCTCTGAGCTCGGGTCCTCTCCTCTCTAGAATGGAAATGATCGCAGAAATGGTGAGGTAACGGACTCGTGAGGCTGAAAGGCGAACGGTGCGCCAATCTTCAGTGCCCAGGAGGCGCTCAATAAATGCTTCTTTCTGCGCACGCCCTTCCTCCGATGGGAGAAGGGCCGTGATCATACTTAACCGCGAAGCAGCTCATTCAAGTAGTTTCTGATTTCAATCCCAAATGCCTTGAGGCCAAAGTCTGGGTTGGGGGGAGCCAGATCTTTTAGGATATATTGGGGTGAGGGAAGCCAGCGGGTTGACCTTTCCCCAGCAAGAATGCCAATTCCTGTGCCTTTTTCTCCCATCCGCAGGGACTGCCTCTGCTCCCGGAGTAATAGAAGAAACACGTGGCGTGTATATGGGGCGCATACTGCCTCTTGGAATAAAAGCAAAAAAAAGATACCTTATGGCTTTGATTTGTCCATGTCTCATTATTTCATTAGCCTTGAGAACACAAGTGCAAATGCACCAGAATTCAAGAAGATGTTCGCGTCTCCTGCTCAGATTTTGAACGGAGTACGATCTATAAGCACAATTTTCTACGATGCACGTCGGTAAGTGCCAGGAGGCTCTTAAAATATGACTCGTCGCTACCCTTACCTGTAACCCTACAGTAGGAAACTGGTTTCTCGGGGGTACCGAGCTCTCTCCCAGCCCCCAGCCCCTCACGTAGGCTGTTCCCTCTGCCCAAGACATCTGGTCTGCCCAACACCCCCATCTCTGTCCCCTCCGCCTTCAGATAACTCAACCCAATTGTCACTGCTTCCCAAAGCCTCCCCCGACCCTTCAGACGAGGTTAAAATCATTACATGCTCCCATATCACCCAGTATAGCCTCCAAAATACTTGGCACCCTTGACGTCATTAAATTGTATTCTGCACTCACTCATCATATCCGTAATAACAGGGACCCTGCCTGCCTGTGCACGAATCTGTCCTCAGCACACAGCAGAATGTTTGGCATAAATTGTCGTTCAATTAATATACATTTCCAGCCCCACCTGTATGAATTTACTGCAATAAAAATGAAACCCCAAGGGGAAAGGTGATGGTTCCAAACCTCTAAAAAAAAAAAAATCATAAGTGTCTCAAAATGAGCAAAGTGGGAAAAACATTTTTAACAAGAATGTTTCGACAGATACCTCTTAAGTTTGCATTTTCCAACACGTCCTTTCCTTGCCTGGATCCCCGTTCACTAGCTCCCCGGTTCCCGTTCTAATACCCAAACCAGGGAAAGGTCATAATTCACAGGAGTGATATTTGCAGATTAAAATAAAAACAGCCACATTCTGCAAGTAACGTTGACATTTGGCAAAACGTCTGGGCCAGAAAAAATATGTGAATGTCGGATGCTTCGCAGGACATAGCCAGATTCCTTTTATTCTCCCAGAAATACAAAAGGGCAGTCCACATTCTGGTTTGGATGCATTCCCACTTTCTGGAGTAAGGGAAAATACAATAAAAACCTGAACAATGATCTCATGGCCTCCTTGATTTGTCAAGATGCATCTCTTCTAGGTTTAAGTGGCTTTTTTATTTTATTTTATTTTTTTGTAAGGCTTGAGATGCTTCCAAAATATTTATAAAAAGCAGGAGTCTCTTCAAAGTTCGGAGGCAGTCACAGACCTCCAAGAAAGGAGAGAGGCATGGCTGTTTTGTGACCTCCAGGGAGGGGAGGGTATGGGGGGGAAGGGGGTTGAGGGGAGAGCTGGGGGGGGGGTATGGGGGGAGGGGCGTGGGTCTGAGCCCTGGAGGGAAATCGGAAGCTTAGGTGCACTGATTCCTGGCACCTGGAATCGTGGCTACTAAGTTTGACATTTGCTTTGGGACCTTATTAACGTAGCTGGGAATGAGGTCTAACATAGGAGGATCAGCAAACAGGACCTATCGGTGCCCAAACCATTTTCTTCTAAATCTTCCTTCCCTCTTGATGGCACAGGTTCAAGGGGAGACATTATCAGATGTAAGGAAGAAAATTTTAACATATTGCTTAGTACTTTATGACCCCAAAGTAATTTCTATTAACATTTTAATATATGCCTTCCCTGTTATGCCTAGATATGTACACGCACACACATATTTATACTTATTTTTACAAGAATTAGATATTATTACATGTACTCTTTGGCCGGCTGGCTTGTTGGTTTTATTCTCTCTCTCTCTCTCTCTCTGTCTCTTTTTCTTTTTCTGTTTCGTTTAACACCGATAAGCCTGTGTTCTGAACCTGCCTGCCTTCCACCCTGTGTAAATTTGGACACCTCACTTTCACACCCTGAGCTTCAACTTTCTCCTCTGTGAAATGGGGATAAAAATAGCACCCGCTTCCCAAGGATATTGGAGGAGGGGCTCACATAATACCTGGCAACTGCTTAGCACGTGGGGAGAACCGTGTGCGTGCATGTGCGTGTGTGTGCGCGTGTGTGTGTGTGTGTGTGTGTGTTTTCGTAGAATTAAGCCATTCCCCACCCCCCCCCAACCCCATCATTTAAAAAGTTCTACATACAGGCACCTGGGTGGCTCAGTCGGTTAATGGACTTCGGCTCAGATCGTGATCTCGCGGTTCGGGAGTTCGAGCCCCGCATCGGGCTCTGTGCTGACAGCTCGGAGCCTGGAGCCTGTTTCAGATTCTGTGTCTCCCTCTCGCTGACCCTCCCCTACTTGCATTCTGTCGGTCTCAATCTCTCTCGCGAGAAAATAAACATTAAAAAATTGTAAAAATAAAGCATTTAAAAACTTCTACATAAAATTCTATTATCTGCATGAGTGATTTAGTAAACCATCCTCTTCCATCAGACATAGGCTCATTTCAACACGTTTTAAAGCCCTTGATGTATTTAGCCTCAGTTTATTCATAATACCCCTAGGGAATTGTTCTGAGTCATGTAAATGCCAAGAGCTAATATTCTACATAAAGATGGGTGAACGTTTTTTTTGGTAAAGGGCTAGAAGGCAAATATTTTTGGCTTTGCAGGCCATACGGACTCTGTCCCCAACTACTCCATTCATCTCGTGCCACATGAAGACAGCCACAGGGGCGTCTGGGTGCTCTCAGGTGGCTCAGTCAGTTAAGCATCAGACTCCTGATTTCGTCTCGGGTCACGATCTCACGGTTCATGGGATGGAGTCCCATGCGGGGCTCTGTGCTGACAGCCCGGAGCCTGCTTGGGATTCTCTCTCTGCCTCTCTCTCTCTCTCTCTCTCTCTCTCTGCCCTCCCCTGCTGGCACAAGAGTGCTCTCTCTCAAAATAAATAAATAAACACTAAAAAAAAAAAATTAATAAAAAAGTACTTTGTGGAGAAAAAAAAAAGATCTCGAGGGAGAGAAAACAAAGAAGTGGGTGTGGCTGTGTTCCGGTAAAATGTTATTTACCAAAACAGGCTGCGGGCAGATTTGGCCTTCGAGCCAGTTTGCTGATGCCAGTCTCCTGAATGCCGGGCACTATTCTGAGAGGCTTTGTTCTGAGAGCATTGCTGGGATAAACTGATTGTATTCACACAATGCCTCTGGGGTGGGTGAACGTGCATATCATTCCCATTTTGCTGACGGAAAGACTCTCCAGGGTTACAGAGCAGATGCACGGCTGGGTCGGTGCTCAAATTCCCCTCTCCCAACCCCCAAGTCCTGCCTGTTCCTTTTCCTGCTCTGCTCCCTGCCTCTGGAACCCTTTCTCCAAATTGAATCCCAGTTCTTGAAACAGCTGGGGTGAGCTGTTCCCGTTCGCGGTGTCTAAGGACACCTCGCAGGAACAGGCGAGGCCCTCTGATGCCCTGCTCGCAGGGTGACTGCACGCAGGGTTTCCGAGAAGCCCCAGGGAGCAGTGCTGGGAAATCACGAGCCCCGTCTCTGTGTTTTCAGCCTGTCTCTTATCCATTCCAGCAATAAATTCCAAGTGTGCGCCTGCCACAGACCCGGGCATGACAACATTTTGAGCTTTTCTGTGAAGCTCTGGTCTCAGAGATCAAAGCGAGAGGCACCTCCCCTGGGGATCCAGCAGAGAGCTTCTAGAAAGATTCATTCACTTCCAGTAGGAACTTGCGGCAACCCCAGCGCACCATCCGCTCTCACCAACAGCCACTGAGCACTTGGACGTGCAGCAGGGGAAAGCCCCCGTGCCTTCTTAATTTATTGCCCTAAGAGGCAAGGTTAGAACGTCGAACAGGATTTCTTGCATGAAGCCCATCCGAGGGTCTCAAAGTTCCGAGCGGGGTCAAGCGGCAGCCTTGGCTTATAGGACGCTTTGCAAACTGCAACCCCCCATGTGTTTTTCTCATGGAAAGAAAAAAGACACCACAGGATGGCTGCTTCTCAAGAAGTCAGCTTGTCTAACCGTGATGACAGGAAGGGACGGCCAAGTGTAGATGTCACAATTAAATCCTGTCCAGATGAAGAAACTAGTCAGGGAACAGTAGGTCTAACCTTTAGTCTTGTAACTATTCAATTAGGTGGCCTCTTAAGAGTCGGGCATAAATCTTTGGGCCAAGCGTCTATGCAGGACTTCCCGGTTTGGTGTGGGGGGTTTTCCCCTCCTCTCTCTCCTAAGTTTTTACACTGGTGACCACCTTTAACTTTGCTTTGTGTTAATATCAGAATATCAACGTGAACACATTATGCACAGATCTGTGGGTTAACAGGCATTGTGGAATAGAACCGAAGTGGTTGTGATGTCTTGCAGACAAAAGAGGAAAGACCAAAATAAACAGGGTGTCCACAGTCAAGTGAGTTTGAGAAATGCTGCATTGTCTTGACCCTCCCTGAAACTCACTGAGCACATTAGCATAATAAAGGCTCTGAGCTGTGTCGCAGGCAAAGGCAACTGTCCGTGTTTGTGTAACTCCGTATCTTGCATGGAATAGGCACACGGTAAATATCTGTATCCCCCACAAAACCCACTTGAAGAAATCTCATTTCAGAACAAAGCTCTCCGATCTGTGAAAAGAATCAGCCATCATCGGGATGGGCGTGGTCATCTCAGGAGTGGAGAGAAAGGTTCTCACTGGTCTAGTTTCCAGTCCTGGTTGGCCCCATCTGTGTCTGGTGGCTCACGTTCACAGGAAGCCGGGCAAGGTCTTAGAGGAGCGCGGTAGTTTGGGGAATGGGTCAAGAGCAACCGCGTCAGGGGAGGGAAGCGCTGCTCCAAGTTCATGACCGTGTCGAGCGCTAACCTCATTTACCTGGAATCCTGCCTTGGCCACGTTTTGCCCCTGCAACCTCTGCTCTCTAGAACCAAGCCAGACAGAAGTCAGTCAAAGTCACACTGATTAAGGGTGTTGCAATCTCTTCGCAGACTCTAAAAGAGGAGAACCAAAGACCTTCCTTCACCTCGTTTACTGCTGGACCTCAGCGCCCGCTACAAAAGAGACATTGGAGAAATACGTGTTGAAGAGATGTTCCCCTTCAATATCCGTGTGCCTGTTCAGCGGAAGGAACTTGGCAATGCCTAGAAGGGACCCCTCAAACGTTAAGAATAGGCACTGGGATTCAGCGTTGGGACCGGTCGGTTCTGTGGTCCCCAACTGTCCCCCACTTTGGGCCGCGGCCGTCCTCTTCCCTCCGAGCCCTAAACGCCAGCAGGATGTTGAGGTCTTGCCCTCCTCGTGAAGCTTCTCTGCTCTCCATCCACGCTGGGTACCACTCATCCACTCTGCTAAGCTGGCACAGTGAGGGACACAGAGAGAAACGTGTGTGTGTCTTTCCCGGCACAGAGAAGAGTCTACCTAAGTCTGAGATCTCTTGATTTCCATCATCTAGTCATCAAAACTATTCAGTTGCTGCTTTCATAGGTGACTACATACCTCCAGGAGGCCCTCCGATCTATTCCTCTTAACGCGGGTAAGAGTGAGCCAAAGTGGATGATGGCATGATAGCATTGCAGAGGGCTTCAGGAATCCTGTCCTTGAAGAGCAATTTCTTTCTGGAGGGATCTTTGGAGGGAGTCAACTGATGATTAATTAGTAGTGATTAAAGTGCCTACTAGGCGCTTATCACTGAAGGGGAATTTTGAGGGAAAGGTACGTATGGTCCCAGCCCGCAGGAAGCTCACTCTTGGCCAACGGGCACGCGCTGGCTGGTTGTTAAGGAGTGACGATAGACGGATAATTGTCTGATGGCAGCCAGTCGCAACATGCACGCGTCTTTCACACGGAAGCGTATACTGTATTTTGAAAAATATTCCAACTCACCAGGAAATCAAAGATCCCCAAACGAAAACAACTCTGGAATTACTAATTCCTTTTAAGGATAGTATTAAGTAACGGTGACATTGTGGAAAACTTACAGCCTGTTCTCTCTGGGTCTCATGTAAAATGATACAACCTATCTGGAAAACAACTATATACCAGGACCTTCGGGAGTCTTCCTTCAGAAGCAGACACAGACAAACGTTGGCATATTGCCTACTGGTAGTGGGGTTACAGATGGGGTTTATTGTCACTTTACACTTTTCTCTGCATATGCCAGATTTGACCCACAAAACATGAATTTCTTTTACAATCCAGAGGGGGGAAAAAAAACAATAAATAGATAGATGCTCATAGCCGTTCAACTCAGAACCCATTAATAAGGGGAAAATCTGAAAAAATCTGCTTTCCCACAAAGCAATTTTACACATAAAAATATTCATCTTTGGGGCACTTACATTATCAAAACATGTAAAACCCCATGTATACCCATGCAATGGAATATTATTGTCATTTAAAAAGGCAATGTCAGGGGCGCCTGGGTAGCTCAGTCCGTTAAGCGTCGGACTTCCGCTCAGGTCATGATCTCACAGTTTGTGAGTTCGAGCCCCGCGTCGGGCTCTGTGCTGATGGCTCAGAGCCTGGAGCCTGCTTCAGATTCTGTGTCTCCCGCTCTCTCTGCTCCTCCCTCCCCTGCGCTCTGTCTCTGTCTCTCAAAAATAAACATTGCAAAAATTTTTTAAGGCAATGTCAGAATTATTAATGACATAAGAATATTTATAGTATAATGCTAAGTGAAAAATCATGGTAGAGAATTATGTATTTTTCTCAATTATGTAAAGAAACTATGTGTCCCCAAGAGAAAGCAAAAGGCAATATCGGATATTGAGATTATCTCTAACTAGATGAATTATGGTTTATTTCATGATTTTCGATGTTCTATGGTAAGCATAAATTTAGGGGGAAAAACTTCAACTTTGCAATTTACGATGGGTGGTTTCATCCCACAAGGAGGGAAAAAAAATCCTGTATGCCAGATAAAAGGAATTATGCAATAGTATTACTGTATCACCAAGCATTACACTGTGGTTGGCCAAGCAGAGGGAGGGCAGGGATGAGGGAATCTTTAAAGCAGAGGGAGGTCAGGGACTAGGTCAGGGACTAGGTTTAGCAAATAAAAATATGAGCCCCTCTATTAAATCAGAATTTTAGATCGATGATTTTTTTTTTTTTTTGGTGTAAGTATATCCCATGCAATATTTGGGATATACTTATACTAAGAAAAAATGTTGTTTATCTAAAATTCAAATTTGACAGAGCATCCTATTTCTTACCTGGTGACCCTATGGGTGGGTGCATGCTGACCGTTCTGGGAGAACGGCATCCCAAGTGCGTACTCAGAGTCTCAGGTGGGCACCCAGAGTGATTTTTGAGTCCTTCCTATTTTTTACCCCACCAAGGCGGGTATAGGCTGGGTTTAATTGGTCGAGTATGAGTTCTACCTGGGAAAGCAAGGCTCCTTTTGTGACCAGGGATCTTAACCTCTTGTCCATGAATTCAGTCAACAAACCCTGTGGGCACTAATCTGTGCTTGACACAGCGACGGGTGCTGGGGCGGGAGCATGGGTGTGACAAATAGGGTAGTTGATGTGTTTACATGAATTTGACCGCTTCAGGGTCTAGTCAACCTTTCAGCACCTGTTGGTGCCTCCGTCCTATCAGGAGGCTCCCACCGTCCCATTCTTGCCCAGACACCCAAAGAAGGAGAGAGACAATACCAGGGGATATGTTTCTCCTCCGACCACCCCCGCCCCATGTTCATTTCCACCACTGCACCTGTTACCTGGCCGTGCCTTCCGCCCTGACGCCTTCCCTTCTCTTCTCCAACCCATGCCAATCCCGCTTCGCCCAAAGTCATATTTCCCTGCTCTCAATTCCCAAGTCATGTACCTCCAAACACATCAAATGTAACTAATAATATCTATCCCATTTCTCCAGCATTTCCGCGGGGCACCCCATTAGAAGCCTGATTCATACTATTGCAAATCTTCCCAGAAACCATGTCCCATTTTACAGGCAAAGTGGAAAGCATGGGGCACCTGGGGACCGGCGGACCACCTGAGTGGTGTGTTAAAAGCCTTGAGTGATGCTTAGTATAGAGTAAGTACCCAATGCCTGGTGGTAATCTATTTTTTTTTTTAAAGAGACAGACACCTAGAGATGAAAAGATAGAGCAAACAAACATAATAGCAAGAACCCTCGGGGCGCCTGGGTGGCTCAGTCGGTTGAGCAGCTGACTCCAGCTCAGGTCACGATCTCGCCGTTTGTGAGTTCGAGCCCCACATCCAGCCCTGTGCTGACAGCTCGGAGCCTGGAGCCTGCTTTGGATTCTGTGTCTCCGTCTCTTTCTGTCCCTCCCCCATTCATGCTCTCTCTCTCTCTCTCAAAAATACATAAATTTTTAAAAAATTAAACATAATGATAGCAAGAACACCCACATTTACTGAGACCCATATTTTACTATTATACATATTCTGCTCTATACATATTCACTCTAAGGAATGTGGTCTTCTCATTTTAAAGATAAAGAAACTCAAGCAGGCAGCTACTGAGGGCTGGAGCCAACATTTGATGGGGCCAGTGCATGAAAGAGGACTAGGTCCCTGAACTTGAACTTGGGCAGCATGTTAGAAGGGGGTGGAAGACGTTCTGGCAAATGTCACGCATGTTGCAACTATATTTCCATTGTGTCCTGAACTGGGCCGTGGGCCCTTCTCCTCTACGACCCCGGGGACAGGGGCTCCCGTGGTTATGGGGTCCGAGGCCGGGGAGAGCGGACCCTAGGCAACACCTCCAGCCCGACAGAGAAGGGGGTGGAAGAGGGGGCAGCCCAGCATGGCTGTCACGGGGCTCTTGGACAAGGACAAGCTCCCAGCCAGCCCAGGACCCTTCTACAAAGTGAAACGGATTAGCAGCTTGCTTTCAATCAGGCTGAGTTACGAGCTCAGCGATTGGTGGGACATTTACACGAACCAGAAGATGTGTTATCTGATGAAAATTGCTTAATTTAATATCCTAGCTCGACAGGCAGAGCAATGTGCCTCTCGCGGAGAATCTGCCAGGGCGGACGATTTTGAAAAGTCCCTGGGCATGTTGAAGAAACACCGTCACTATCCTCTCCTTACGCATCAGGGAACAAAACTGAGTTCTTGGGTCCAGTGGGCAATCTGCCATCGGACTGTGAGCCCAGGGAGGCCTCAAAATACCCACTTTCGCTGCAAGACCCAAAGGCAGCGAGGCTCACCCTCTACCTGGGACACGAGCGGTCTGGTTTTAGGCGGTTAGAGAGAAAGCCCACTCTAGCTCCTGTGGGGTAGAGGCCAGGCTGTGGATGAATTATGACTCGGCACGGAGTTAAAACCTTTTTTTTTTTTTTAATTTTTTTTTTAACGTTTGTTTATTTTTGAGACAGAGAGAGACAGAGCATGAACGGGGGAGGGGCAGAGAGAGAGGGAGACACAGAACCGGAAGCAGGCTCCAGGCCATCAGCCCAGAGCCCGACGCGGGGCTCGAACTCACGGACCGCGAGATCGTGACCTGAGCTGAAGTCGGACGCTCAACCGACTGAGCCACCCAGGCGCCCCAAAACCTTTTTAAAGACACGAAAACAGAGGCCGCCATGAAAGTACTCAGTCTCTCTAGGTTTGTATTCACTAATTCAACACAAAGCTACGGAGGGCTTAGCATATGGTTCTCAAGTTCAGCCTGCATCAGAATCACCTGGAAGGTTTGTAAATCTCGGCTTTCAGGGCACCACCTCCAGAGTTTCTGACTCGGTAGGTTTGGGATGGGGACCAAGAATTTGCACTTCTAGCAAGTTCCTAAGTGCCGCTGCTGCTGTTACTGCGGCTGGTGTAGCAACCACACTTGGAGAGCCACTGGGCCAGGCACGTGGTAAATAGCCCGCACCAGGATCTCCTTGCGGAGATCCTATACGAGATGGCTCCAAACCCCCATTCCATGCCTTAAGCTCTGCTCCAGATATCAGCAACTTCCAGACGACTTATGATCTTTTTTTTTTTAATATTTTATTTTTTTTAAGTAACCTCTACACCCAACATGGAGCTCGAACTCATGACCCCGAGGTCCAGAGACGCAACTCCACTGACTGAGCCAGCCAGGCGCCCCCAGAGGACATAGGATCTCATTGTCTTCCTTCACCTTGAGGGTCAGGCTTGCTGAAATCGTTGTTTGTTGATCACTCGGCTGCCCCCTTTGTCACACCGTCAGCCCCAGCCCGGTTGTGAATACGGCTCTTTTTTCCTTTTCCACCCAAGCAAGGAATAAAAGCAAAACCAGTCTCCTAAGATTTCTGGCTACGTCAGAGCTTCTATACTTAAGACGAAAAGATACCAGGCGGGGGGTGTGAGGGTTATATCGCAAAAAGATTTTTCAAAATTCAAGTTAATAATAGACTTGGTGCGGGGGATTCGTTTCCTGGCCGCTCACTGTATGCGGCAGCCTGGCCCCGTGGCTGGTCTTCCGTCCCTCCGTCTGTGTGTTCCCTTCTCTCTCTCTTTTTTTTAATGTTTTATTTATTTTTGACAGAGAGAGAGACAGAGCATGAGCAGGGGAGGGGCACAGAGAGAGGGAGACACAGCATCCGAAGCAGGCTCCAGGCTCCAAGCCGTCAGCACAGAGCCCGTCGCGGGGCTCGAACCCACAGACCGCGAGATCATGACCTGAGCCGAAGTCGGACGCTCAACCGACTGAGCCACCCAGGCGCCCCTCCTTCTGCCTCTTCTTCTCATCCCTCCGCCACCCCACCTCTACACTCCACCTCCCTGAGCTCCGAATTCTCCATGCCCCATTTTCCAGAGGGATTTTCACTCTCTCCCAAACTCAGCTCTCAGCCCCTGTCTGCATATCCAAACCTGTGAAATGTATACGAAGACAAAAGATCTTTCCTTTAGCGGGAAAACAGAGCCACATGAATTCCACCCCACGCCCGACTTCCAGGGTACAGAGGTGAACAGCACAGGTCCGTGCCAGGTCGGCACCGTTAGTCTCAGAGAGAGAAGACATGTCATACCAGTACACTATTAGTGTGTATCTTCAAGCACTATAACCCACATAAACATGAAGGGCTCTGAAAAGAAGGCCAGGGGATAGGAGCAAGAGCTCTAGATGTGGGAGCCACGGGAAGCTTCCTAGAGGGCAACACCACAGCTGTTTTACAGGAAAACTGCATTCACCGGCCGCATAAAGGGGAAGGACGGTCCTGGGAGAGAGGACAACCAAAACAGAAAGGCAAGGCATGTAACAACTCTCTCCAGTGCCCGCCCCCCACCACCACGTTCCTCCCCTTCTGATGGGTGATAAGAACCAGGGTTTCAGCTCCTGCCGCTTGTCCTGCAAAGTGGGTCCAGCCCCTTTCTTTGAAGTTTGGCTCACATTCCAAGATAGCAAAGGCTTTATTTTTAATCCCATTATGCTAGTAAGCAATTATGGAGCGCCTACTGTTTAAGAATCTACGCATACGGAGCATTGTAGGGAACCCATATTTGAGACGTAACACCTACCCTGGGGGTCTGAAAAATAACTGAGGGGTCAAGGGGTGAGTGCTTCAAACAGTGCTGTGCCATGTGCCATCTGTGTCCTGGAGAGAGACTGAGTGCGTTTAGAGATAAAAAAAGGAAGAAGATGCTAAAACATCTGTGTATTTTTCTCAGGACTCTTTCAGTTACATAACAGAACAACTACCCCCCTCCCCACACATACATATTGTCCGAAGGGGAAATCAGGCATGGATGGATCAAGGTGACCATGTGATAACTGAATAGTGACTGTCTATCTAGACCCTCTATTTCTAGCATCTGGTTTTGTTGTTGTTTTTTCTGTTTTCGTTTCATGCTTGATGGGGCTCATGCTTTGGATCAATCCACAATGTTGACATTTACTTCTTAGCAACCCCAGCAGAAAGGAGACTTTCTCTTTCCCGGCAGCTCCATCCAAAGTCCCCCGACCAACACTCACAGGCACTCGATCCGTCTTGCTTGGACTGTGTACCCGCCTCTAAAGCCAACCTCTGTGGCCAGGGGACTGCCGGCTCTCCTTGGCCAGGTCTAGAATACCACCTGCGTAGATGGAGGGTGCAGCCGGTATGAACAATCGGGCCTGAGATGGGGCTGGGGGGCGCTTATGGAGGTGGTTCACACAGGAAAGGGCATCGGACGGGCAAAACCAACAGGCATCTACCCGAACGTGTAAAATACGAATGTTCAAAACCAAGCGTGACACGCTATCATGGGCTCCACAGAGAATTGTGACTAGATCGCCCCCCACCAGGGCCCCTGCCTGGCAGCACGCGCTTCCGGTCAGGAGCAGGGCCACCGATCTGACTCCAGAGTTCATGTCCCAGCTGAGCAACCTTGAATACACAGGCAACCTAAGGGTATTGACCTCTGGAGCTTTTCCCAAGGATTAAGGAAGCAAACGTAAGTCCTTGGAAGAGTGCCTCTCCTGTTTCAAGTCTGACTCCTTGCTGTTGTTCAAACCGTACGCACAAATGTTATCCATCCTGATTAAGGGATTTCTATCTTTTACCAGGTTTTCCAAGGGATTTGGGATGAAAACAAAAAAAGAACCCCTGCTCGTTCGAGACAACGGTCCCCTAACTCGGACCTGTCGCGATCACGTGGATAGGGAGCTATTGTCGTTCGCAGACGGGCCTCGTCCCTCCGAGGGTTTTGCGGGCCGGTGAGATCTCAGGGCTTGTTAGCCGGGAGGCCTGACAGCACGGATCCCGGCTTCCACACAAGCCTTTAGGTGTTTCTCAGGGCCGTCCGGGCACCCGTCCCCCTTTGCTCTTCTCAGGCTCGGGCAACACAAGACTGGCGTGTTGGATGAATCTTCAATTCCAGGGCTTAAGCAAGAGACTGGCTCCAGACCTCTGAAGAAATAGCTTCACTGGGCATCAATCACTTTGTCAGATTCCTGGGAACGTGAAGAACCACGCATACTTTGTGGTCGCCCACATTTGAGAGCAGACTGTGTAGGCACACAGCTAAACAGGTCTTCAATTTCAATTAGACACCACGTCCAGATAACTCGGGCAGAGGGAGGGGGAAGCAGGGCACTATTAGGTGGGCGTGCGGAGGGGGCGGTTGATGAAGCCACGGGGTCTCGGAAATCTCCCCCCCTTCACCCCGCCCTCCACCCCTCTATCCCTGCCTCCCCCAGCTCCTCTGACTTCTTCCTCCTGCAGCGAGACTGGCCCCCTCCCACCGCACACTGGAAGACAGGCCCGGGGAGGGAGAGCCCCCAAGGCAGAGAGGCCACTGGGTGGATGGAAGGTCCAGTGCGGGAAAATCCCGGGAAAGGCAGGCTGTGGGCTGGTTGACCTCGTGCTGTCTGCTCCCAACATGGCGCTTCGCCGAGAATTGCCCAAAACACCGCGGTCTCTTTGGATTGCTGCATCCAGTCCTTTCGCCTCTCCCAGAATTTGAACCGTAGGGCGCTGCCCGCTGCTTTGTGGTTTTGTGAAGTCTCTGCTATCCTCCCGGTGCCCAGAGCTGTGCCTGGGACACAGTAGGTTCGCATGATACCTTTGCTGGATGAATGCAAGGGCACAGACGCGCGCCCCCATACACGAGGAAATAGCATTCCTTATTTCGAGCCGCACGGCTAGTAAACAGAGACAAATCCGGGTCTGCCTGACTTCAAAGCCTATGATCATCCAATCGTGTCACATGATTGTCGGTGTATCTATGTTACCAGAATCCTGTCCCTCAAGCCAGGGGCCAACAGAGGGCTGGGTGCGTGTACGATCCACGGGGATGCAGAAAGAAAACAGTGACCACTCTAGATAAGCTCATCTTGGAACATGGGTGCGCGTGTCTGCATATGTTTCACAACGTCTGAAGTTTACCGGGACCACGGCGACGCGTGTGAAATGCACAGCGCATGCTCAAACAAATAAATGGGGATGTGCTCATAGGACGGCGGGGCGTGAAGATGAATCCACGCCACCGCCCTCATTCTGCACCTCAAGCACGCCGCAAAGCGAGCGAGACCCGAAGCAAAACAGGACGCGCCCTATGATTCCATTCGCACGAAGCACAAAACGGAGCCAAATTAAATTGTGGTCTTAGAAGTCAGGATGATGGTTACCTCTGGGTAGGAGGCTGGTCGGAGACTGGGAAGGCAGTGCCTGGGTAGGGAGGGCGTTGGAAGGGCTGGAGAGTTTTATGTCTTCATCTCGACGGGAAATAATGTGTGTCCGCCTTGTGGCGGTTCGTTGAGCCGAACGCTGGCCGCGTGCGGACTTTTCTTCGTGGACGTGCGTGTTAGACATGGGTGGAGCGGGTGTGGTTGGCGGGAGACGGCTGCCCATCTCTTGGTGCTTACCCTCGGATCTGCGCTTGCCTCAGCGTGGCAGCTGGGGTCTCTAGATGGTGAGATGGCATCGGGAGTGCAAGAGCGTCCTCGGGGAGAAGCAAAGCCTCCCTGGAAGGTGGGGGGGGGGGAGGGGGATGGAAGCTGAGCTGGGCAGGGACAGCCTTACCCCACCGTCCAGATCCCTCGTCTTGGGCCACCCCACGTGGAGCTCCACAGAAAGCGTCGCTCACTCGTGGAGTGTGGCCCTGGGGAGACATGGCCGGGCCCTGGAACCCCCCACCATGCTCAGTGCCCCGCTGGAGGCCCCGTTGCCTGGGATTCCGCAGCGGCCCCTAAAACGTGACGCAGCCGAATGACAAATTCTCGGGGAGGTGCAAGATACCCTCCTCGGTGGCGGCTACACTTAGGACCTTAGCTGACTTTCTGGAATCTTCGAGGCTGAATTCTGAGAATCCTCCCGGCTTCTCCCTGGACCTCTTGGAACACAGACCCTTGGAGGCCCGGACCTCCATGGAGGAAGTCTGGCCACCTTGAGACGGCCATGCTGTGAGGAAATCCCAGCAGAGTCACGCGGAGGGGCACACGTGGAGAGGGACACAACTGTCCCCCCAACCGTTCCAGAATTCCTAGCCTAGACTTGCGGCGGGAACAAGACATCTTGGGTTTTCCGGCCCCAACAGACGCCATGTGGCATAGAAACAAAGAACCAAGCTGATGACCAGAACCGAGGCCCCAGACACACGGCTCCAGACAAGCCATCCCGGCCAGGCCTCGGCCATCGTGGACCTCTTGACTCGGCCGCGACTGTATATCCGGCCTACAAAATCATGGCACTGTTGTTTTACTCGACCAGACGTGGGGGTGGTTTTTTGTTTGGTTTTAGCTTCATGCAGCAATAGATACCTAGAACCATTTACTTAAAAGGAAGAAATAAAAAGCTTGGCGACTTTGCCAGCCTACGCCACGCGGGCAGCTCATTGCGGGGAGGGATGGCGGTCTCATTAGCTCATCCGAACCCCTGGCACGTGAGGTTTAGGAAAACCGCTCACGATTCTGAACGACAGCACAGCCCATCTGTGCTGCCTCCCGGCTGTGTGGCCCGGAGCATGTGGCTTCACTTTCCCGGGCCGCCGCGAACTCATTAGTAAAAACGGGAAAAAAAATGGATGGGCTGGAATGAGACCCGAGCATTGGAAGCACTTAGCATGTTGCCCGGCACGAAAGAAATGCTCGGCAAACATGCGTTACCAGCGCAGACCTCGAGGTCCCCAGCTTTCCTGTCCGACGAAAGGAAACAATAATGCCTGTTCCACCCACCCGTCAGAATGGAAGGGATCAGATAGCGATCAGAGGGGTTCAGGGCACACGAGCAGCAGCCCCCCACCCCCGCCCCGCAGCCCGTGCCTCCACTCAGAGTTGCAGCCTCTTTGTCCCCGATCCCCAGCCCCAAAGGTGCTGTCGGAGAAGAGAGGCTTGTGCCGAGCTGCGGGCTTAAGCGAAGCAACGAAAAGAGTTGGGGAAGGTCGGGAATCTGGGGCAGGATCTTCAGAGTTGGCACATTTTCCAAGGTGAGCCCGAGAGCCTTGGCTGGTGGAAACCTGTACCCCCGCCTCCCCCAGCCCCAGCCCCGGTCAGGCCCCGAGCTGGAGCTGGCAGGCGTGGCTCCGAGCTGAGGTGTCGATCAGAAACACATCCCCACGCGCCCGAGCCACAGAGCCGGGCTCAGAAGGCCTCCAGGCACAGGCTTCTCTGGCCGGATCACCCTCCCTTTAGTGCCCAGAAACCCTTCAAATGTGGCTGGAGGTACAACTGCCCAGTCTGGGTCTTTTACCGTTGAGATGGGGGGGGGAGAAAAAGAAAGACTGGGCCCCAAAAGAGGTTGTCGACGCTATACTCTGTACTTCCCACGGGCCTTCTGATCCTTCCTGCCGGTCTCCCCTTTCAGGGGCACCAAGAGGTTAAATACGGCACTCAGCTGGCTATTTATTTCATCTTGGTCTTCTGGCTTCAAGAAGGTAGGTATCTTATGGGGCGCCTGGGGGGGGCTCAGCGGGTTGAGCGTCCGACTCCGGCTCAGGTCACGATCTCACGGTCCGTGGGTTCGAGCCCCGCTTCGTCGGGCTCTGTGCTGATGGCTCAGAACCTGGAGCCTGCTTCCGATTCTGTGTCTCCCTCTCTCTCTCTGCCCCTCCCCCGCTCATGCTCTGTCTCTGTCTCAAAAATAAAGAAAAACGTGAAAAAGAACTTAAGAAGGTAGGTGTCTTCGTTGATGCTTGACCCAGGAGGAAATGGGATTGGAAACGGCTGTCCGAAGCTCCTCACACGATTACGGGTCACGGTCTGTCGTTCTCACTTCTTGCCTCAGGAATTTCCGGAGGACGGAAGGAAACAAAATAGCTCCAACTGCCAACGGGGGTGGGAATAACAATAACAATAATGGTAATAATAACAATAATAATTGAGGAAGCCAGCTCTTGTGAAGTCAGTGACGCCATAAGCCTTCCAAAAGCCCCGTGACAGTCTAATGAGTCCCATTTTACAGAGGAGGAAACCGAGGTTCAGGGAGGGGAAGTGATTTGCCCACGGTCACACAGCAAGTAGCCGGCAGAGCCTGGATTTGAATCCAGGTCCCAGGCCCCAAAGTCGCCAGGTAAATATTCTACTGACGGCTTTACATTTCCAGCTACAATCTGGGCCACATACAATGAAAAAGAGGGTTGTTGGTTTTTTTTTTCACTTTAGCATACAAGAGACTGATGAACAAAGGTGGACGCCAAAGGGTTGGCATTTGTAGAACACGCCGATGGTCTATGATGACGGTAGGGCAGAAACCTTGAGACTGACCCACTCGCACCTAGGTTATATGGTAGCAGGTGGTCTGTCTGCAAGCATGGACGCTTTTATCCGCTCCTCTGTTCCTCTGCAATGTGACCTTTCAGCTCTTCCCAGAAGGCAGATCCTGTTCTCCACCCCGGGAATGCAAGGTGGCCATGTGACTTGCTCTAGCCAATAGAATTTTAGCCAATAGAACGTAGGAGAAGCAATTCAATGCTGGTCGAAGCCAAGGCCCCAAGATGCATTGCAGCTTCCCCTTTTCCTCTGAGAACCGCGCTCCCCTCCCCCCCCCCCCCCCCCCCCGCCCCGGCCAGTGTGGGAATGAGCCCCACCGAGCTGGCTGGAGAGATACTACGCGGGCACAGAGACACCAGCAGGAGGGATTGGAGACCAGCCCTAACCAACCCGCTGCTAACACCGGATGCCCGAGTGAGCCCGGGGAGACCAGAAAGCCGCCTGGCTGAGCCCCCCCCCCCCAACCCCACCCCACCCCGCCTACCGCCTTGCAGAATCACGAGTTCCGCCAACGGCTGTCTTAAACCTCCAAGTTAGCAGGTCCAGTGACAACACCTTTGAGTCACTATTCATGACATCTGCACAGACCCTTCCGTCCTGTGTTCTGTGGTCAAAGGACGCCATGATTGTCATCACCGTGGTGGGACTCAAGCGGGTGGGAGCCCTGGGATCAGTTATGCGAACACATTTGCACAACATAACACGAAAGGCAGTCACTTACGAAATACCTATCATGTGCCAGCTCTTGTCCTACGAATGCCCTGGTGCTAACTCACCCAACCCTCTCGACGCCCCTCTGTGGTGCGGACATAGCACCAACCCCACTTTACAAACGAGAACCCGAGGAACAGAGAGGCTAAATCACTTGTGCACAGTAGGTAGGCATCGTCCAGCTGGGAGTCAAACCGGGGCCATCCGGCTCGAGAGACTGTGCTTTTAAAAGCCGGACCACGCTATGCTGCTCCGAGTCAGCCTGCTGCTTGCTCCAACTCGCTCCATGGCTCATCAGGAACGTGGCAAGTCAGTTAATTTCTCTGAGACGAAACTTCCCCACGTGTACAATGGGAATGATTGTGGCTCCCTTACCGGGTTATTGGGAGACGAAATGAGACAGTGCAAGCACCCAGCGGCGTGCGGTAAATATCAGCTATAATAACGATTAATCGCTTTAAATTTTTTTTTTCAACGTTTATTTATTTTTGGGACAGAGAGAGACAGAGCATGAACAGGGGAGGGGCAGAGAGAGAGGGAGACACAGAATCGGAAACAGGCTCCAGGCTCCGAGCCATCAGCCCAGAGCCCGACGCGAGGCTCGAACTCACGGACCGCGAGATCGTGACCTGGCTGAAGTTGGACGCTTAACCGACTGCGCCACCCAGGCGCCCCCGATTAATCGCTTTATATTTATGCAAGTGTTTAATTGTAGAAATATTGCAGTAATGGGGCACCTCGGTGGCTCTGTCGGTTAAGTGTCGGACTCCAGCTCAGGTCAGGAACTCGCGGTTCGTGGGTTCGAGCCCCGCGTCGGGCTCTGTGCTGACAGCTCGGAGCCCGGAACCCGCTTCGGATTCTGTGTGTGTGTGTGTCTCTCTCTCTGCCCCTCCCCTACTCATGCTCTGTCTCCCTCTCTCTCTCAAGAATAAATAAACGTTAAGAGGTCATTTTAAAAAGGGAAATATTGCAGTAATAAATCACTAATTATTTTATACATCGGTACACGATAATTACTGGTCATGCTGTTATTTGAAGCCATCAAATTCTGACTCACGTAATGACCATCCCCACCATTTCCACTGGCCTCAGTTTTGACTCTGACTCTGCCTGTGTTGCTGATTTCTCTTCAGATGTTCCAAAAATTCACGGAGTTCACAAAGTACGCTGACATCCTTCGACAGCTTAAGGAAGCCGAAAGGCAGAACCTCGCAGGACCTCAGCGTGACTTCTCTGTAGACCCGGAGCCTGTGTTCCTTCAGGGGTCCCTGAAGTCCTTGGGTTCTGGGAAGCCTTTGGCTCCCCCAGAAACAGGTTGTCTTTGTAAACCTTACTTGGCCAAGGATTGGCCTCCCGTGTTTTCCGATGTTGGGGTTTGAAGGACAAAAACCTCAAAAGCATCCATTTCCAGCTTTTGGGCCACGAGGCCAGTGAAGAGCTCCTAGGATTCCCAGTGAAGCTCTGTGATGACTGACCAGCCTGAGGGTCTCTGCAGAGGCGACGGCCACCATCGGCAGCCACACGAGGACACGTTGTAGGGCATTCTTGATGGCCAGACGAGACTTGGGCAGTGAGACACATGTATCCCCCTCCAGGGCTGGGGGACTCAGACAGGAGGGCAGGGAGTCTGCTAAACTAATGGTTTGCCCCCCTCCGGCAGGCTTAGTCAACACAGAGATGCGCCTTCTAGATCCTTCTTCAAGGAAGGACTTGCCGTCCAGCTGCAGGGAGGGAGGTCAGCAGGTGGCCCCCAGCAGCCAGCCCCTTCAGGTCTCTCTCAGCTGCAGAGAGCCACTGGCCCAAGGTCATGCCCTTCCAGGGGCCCAGGATGGAGGACTAAATGCCCAGCCAGTATGGCCCTGACGCAGGACAACTGTGCCGCAATATTCGCTCCCGGCCTCCTCGTCAAGCTAGCCGATGTTCTCCAGGTCTGCACTGAAGACCGTCCTTCCTTCTGTCCAGGGATGCTTTCACCTCTTCCTTCATGGGTGTCGATCTTTCATAAACACCTCGCACCCCAAACTCTGCCTCAGTGTCTGCTTCGAGAAAACCCAACCCGGGACACAGATGCATAACTTCTTCCAGTCTCCAACCTACCCCGCTTCCGCCTACACCAGGTCTTGCCAAACAAGGTATCGGCATTTCTTTTGACATCAGCACACACCCTCCACCTGCTTACCTGGGAGCTTACCTCCATTTTGCACACGCAGTGAAGATTGTCCTCGTCATGAGTCAGTCATCACTTCCTTGGGTAATTTGGGCTAAGAATGGAAATGCTAGCAAGGCTCTTTTCACCCACCACCTTGACCTCCCTGGGTGGTCCTCCAGCAAGATGAAATCGTCTCCATTCTACAGAGGAAGAAACTGAGGCTCGGACAGGTGGGACAAATGAATTGCCCATTAAGAATTTTAAGTCTAGTTTTCTACCTCCAAAGACAAAGCTGAGTAACTTGTGTTGTCCGTGAACATTTCTTCCAGAAGATCCACTTGCTAGATACTTTTCGGCTCAGCATCTTGGGAAAGTGAGGTAGAGAAAGGCAGTGTAACTTGGTGGCTAAAGGTTCGGGGCTGGCGAGAGATGGTCTGCTTCCAAACCCCATTTCTGTGACACATGAGCTCTGTGACATTGGTCTGTGATCTAACCCCTCTGAGCCTCTGTCTTCTTGTCTATAGAATGGGGATGGTGGTAGTTCCTCCCTCAAAGAACAGTTGTGAGGGTTAGCAAGTCCATATTTGCTCGGTACTCAAAACAGTGCCAGCCACATCGAAAGCCTTCAGTAAATGTTGGATGCAATTATTAGAGAATAACTCGTGGAGACCAACCACGCCTGCAAATTCTCTGCCCAAAGGTGCTATGAATCCCACTTTATGCATCAGTAAGAGGGACTCCCTCACAGGCTTCTTATAAAGGTTAAGAAATGGTACGTGCAGAAGGTCTCGGGCAAAATGGCTGCTCAATGAAAAGTAGTGAGTGGAACAATGGGAGTGGTTGGTCCTCCATGATCTTAGAAGGTACCAACACTGAGCCTCAACTTTTGTTCTTTATTTCCAGTGCATGGACAGAGTTGTTCCTCTAGTGGTGACTTGGCTTTGCAGATGAACAGAAATGTGTTTATTTCATTTTTGGCCAGAGCATTTACAACTCATCACGAAAGTGTTGATTGTCCAGGGGTCGATCCTTAGATTGATCGTTGGATCTGAGTTAGAGGGGACCCAGCCCCAGCCCCACCCCCACCCCTTGAAATTTTCTACGTCCCCTCTGATGCCTGGGATCAGACAGCTCTGCTCTGTCTAAGCAGAGTGCTCTGAGTCTGGATGGGACCCATATGGGTCCTGGTCCATGTTACTCCCCTTTGTGGTTCTCTGACCCCCTGACCCACACGTGAGACCAACCAGATGCCTTGAGGAGGTCCAGGACTTGTACCTCTGGGGCTGTCACAGGGCCCCATGGCCAGCCCTACTTGCAGGATACAGATCACTTCCGCAGGCCTGCATGGTATTTCTTTCACAGACCCGTGCCACCCAAATGGTCCTCACATGCCAATTTCAGGCAACTCAAATCATTTACATAGACAGGGCTCTGCAAAAATATATGTCTGGGGCCTCATACGCATCCCGGGTGCAGCCCCACCTGTGGCAGTCAGAATTTGCATCTGTCAGTTGTATGTTTCTTTTTATATAAAGACGCTTGTCTTTACTAAGATTACTGGGGAAGAAAAATAAGTTTTTTGAAGGAATGCTGGTTGCTGGAGAAACCATTTCAAAACGTGAAATAGACACAATGGAAGTAGAATAAAAGAAATCGATTTTGGAAGTGAGATGTGTGGGGGCCTCTGATCTAGCACGAGCCTTTGCGGTGCAGATGGGGAAACTGAGCCCTGGAGGGTAGATCTTAATTGCACAGAGTCACCACGGTTATCTGGCCACATTCTAGGCTTGTAGGAAGCTTGAGACTTGCTGACAAGCACGAGTAATTGATTGATAATAAAAGCAGTCACCCATGGCCTGAGACCGAGTTTACAACCCTGATGCTAATGGACCCCAGAGAGGCAGAGGGTGCTGGTAACCACTTTCCCCTCATCTCCTAGGGCTAATGGCTTTATGGAGGTCATAAACTACTGAGTATTCCAATGATGAGAGTGACCTCCCTTGGCCAAATGACCCACCCTACCTTGATTGACATGCAGCCTGGCATTCCTTAGATGGGTAAGAACCAGCCTTTCTCTGGGCCGATGGCCTGAACCACCAGGCTCCACTGGGAATTTCCCAGATGTCTTGAAGGGTTGTCAGCCTTTGCTTGCCCATCCTGACTCAAGGCAGGAATAGTTCAGACCAGCAGCTTCTACAGCACATACACAGCTTAGTCCAAACTCAGTTCTTGGATAATTATCCCATCTCTACACAGAACGGCTTAGAAGACATAGGGAGCATCATTAGCCCCTTCCAGTTCTGAGGTTATCATTCATTCACTCAATCACTGACTCAGTTCATTTTAGTAAATGTGTTGGCCAGCCTCCCGGATGGTCCCCAATGACCCCTGCTGTCTAGACTCAATGCCCTTGCAGAAGACCCTCCCACACTGAAAGGGGCTGACCTAGGTCGCCAAGAAAATGTTGTAGAGATAACAGAGTGTGACTTTTGAGGCTAGTTCATAAAAGATACTTCAGCTTCCACCTTGCCCCCTCCTTTGGATCACCTGTCTGGGGAAGGCCAGCCACCATGTGGCGAGAACACCCAAGCAGCCTTGTAGGAAATCCACATCACAGGGAATTGAGGCCTCTGCCTGCCAGAAGCAAGCATGACTTCAGCCATGTGCGGGAAACACCTTGAAAATGGAGCCTCCACCCCCAGCCAAGCCTTCGGATGAGACCGCAATCTCATGAGAGTCCCTGAGCCAGACCCGCCCAGCCACTTCCAGATTTCTGACCCACAGAAACTGAGATCACAAACGTGTATTGCTTTCAACTGCTGAATTTGGGGGTAATTAGTTCCACACCTACTAATGACTGATACAACAAATGTCCGTTGTATGCCAGGCCCTGAAATAGGGACTAGGGTGCAAAAGTGGACAAAGCAAATATAGCCTCTGCCCTCCCAGAGCTTATAGTCCAGAAGCAAATTTTACATAGAGGGTGCAGTTCGCCTGTCAGGATCGAGACTGGATAGAAGTTGGGATCCGAGACCAGTGCAGTCAAAATATAATTTTCTCTAGGAAGGAAAATTAAAGCAATGACTTTCACTTTATTGTTCTCTGTTGTTTGATTGCCTTTTCACAAACACATGCTGCTTTTAAAGTAATTTCTATCAGGGCGTCTTCTCATAAATACTTCTCGTGAGCATTTAATTGATACACATTTGTTGAAAGTCTTCTTGGCAGCATTTATCCAAAACTATCATAAAAATGTGCATACCCTTTGGCTCAGCCATTCCACTTAAATTAATTTATTATAAAGAAATGTGCACAGCCCTTGTGGCTCCCCCAGCAGCACCATGGTGGTTGGCAAGAATAAGCACCTTACGAAAGGCAGCAAGAAAGGAGCAAAGAAGAAAGTGGTGGATCCATTTTTTTCTTTTTTGGTTTATTTATTTTTGAGAGAGAGAGAGAGAGAGAGAGAGAGAGAGAGAGCATGATTGGGGGACGGGCAGAGAGAGAGGAAGACACAGAATCTGAAGCAGGTTCCAGGCTCCGAGCTGTCAGCACAGAGCCCGACAAGGGGCTCGAACTTGTGACCCACGAGATCGTGACCCAAGCCGAAGTCGGTCGCTCAACCGACTGAACCACTCAGGTGCCCCTGATCCATTTTCTAAGAAAGTGGTGCGATGTGAAAACACCGGCTATGTTCAATGTAAGAAATATTAGAAAAACACTAGACACGAGAACTCAAAGAACCAAAATCGCACCTGATGGTCTCAAGGGTCATGTTTTTGAGGTGAGCCTTGCTGATCTGCAGAATGATGAAGTCGTATTTAGAAAACCCAAGTGAATTATTGAGGAGGGTCAGGGCAAAAGCTGCCTGACTAATTTCCATGGCATCGATCTTACCCATGACAAAATGCGCTCTCTGGTCAAAACACGGCAGACCATGACTGAAGCTCATGTCGATGTCAAGACTACCGATGAGTATTTGCTTTGTCCGTTTTGTGTTGGTTTTACTACAAAACTCAACAATCAGATTGGGAAGCCCTCTTATGCTCAGCACCAATGGGTCCACCAGATTCAGGAAAAGATGATGGATACCATGACCCAAGAGGTGCAAATGAGTTGGAAGAAGCAGTCAATAATTTGATTCCAGACGGCATCGAAAAGACACGGAAAAGTCTTGCCAGCCTATTTATCCACTCCATGATGTCTTTGTTAGAAAAGTAAAAATGCTCAAGAAGGCCAAGTTTGAAGAAGGACAGCTCACGGAACTGCGCGGTGAAGGGAGTAGTTCTGAAAAGCTGCTGGGGATGAGACCGGTGCTAACGTTGAACGAGCTCATGGTTATGAGCCACCAATCCAAGAATCTGTTTAAAATTCAGACATCACATTTGTGATGGCTTTAAAAAATATGCAGAAATATACGAAAGGACAGACATGAAAAGATGCCCACTGCACCGCTATTCAAGAGTGCAAAAACTTGGAAATGGCTTAAATGTCAGCAGTAGCAGGTGGGTTAAATTACCATTTCATTACGGGCCATCCATCTATTGGAATCTTATGTAACAATCAAAAATGATGAGGTAGCTCTACCCTTATTTTCCAGACAGGCCATACAACGGAATATATTGTACAACTCCATTTTAATAAAAAGCATATATATTTATGCATAAAATTATTGGAAGGCTAAACCACAACATATTAATGATGTTATGTCTAGGTAGAGGGATTATACGTATATATATTTTTTGTTTCTTTTGGCTTGCCTGCGTTCTTTCATTTTCATTTTAGAAACATGGATTTCTACAGGAATATATAGAGGTACAAATATATTTTTGTCAAGGTCTTTTGAATACTCATTAATTATGCTCCCTTTCACGGTTCTTAGGCTGTTTGTCTTTCGCCAGCCCGCCGGGACAGACCAGCCCCCCCGAGCACTGACCGGCCTGTCTTCTCTCCCCTTGACCAACTAACAAGTGGGGACTGGAGATACCCCCTGGGTCCCAGACTCAAATAGGGAATATGACTCAAGTGTTCTCAGTATACCCCTCGAGCTGCTTCCTGACGGCCCCTCTGCTCTCTTCAGGGAAGATCCACTCTCCAGAAAGTCATTGGCCCGTTCACCATCTCTGGCAAGCAACTCCTGTCTCTGGCTCTAAGAACAGAGTGAATCAAGGACACTGATTTATCGCCCACCAAGGGCCCGCACAGAGAGCAAGCCAATGATGTTCCCCATTCGGGGTGGCCCTTGAAGGATTTGTGGCTCCAGCAGAGAAGCTTTTAAAAGGCCATAAAGCGAGTTAAGTGATCAGGAATTTCATCCTACTGAAATGAAAGTAGGTGGGGAAGAGGCTATACCTTCAAACTTGGCCAAGGTCTACCTCACAGAAAGAGGAGTGAGACAGGCAGGCTGGTGTTCTGCTGCTAACCTCAAGCAAGAGATGTCCACCTGGACCGTTTCCAAGTCTGAAGTTCACCAACCTGGCCCCGGCTCTGGCTAAGTTGGCTCCCATGACTGGTATGCCCTCAACCCACATCTCAGTGGCTATTCTCACCCTCCCCTTCAGCCCCCTTTCAACGGATCCATTCATCCATTTGCCAACAAGAAGTCCGCAGAAACACACTGCATGTTTGGGCTTCATTCTGTACACCAGGAGGACTTCAGTTATTCCTTCTAGAGGACTGAGTGCCTCCTACAGGATGCGGATGTGGCTTGCCCTGGACCAAGTACCCGGTGTGGAGCCATGAGCAAGATCCCCTGGTCCTAGAGTTGTAGAGTTCACCTTTGAGGCAGGTCAGAGATGCTAAACCAGTAAATAAATAGGGAAGACAATTTCTGATGGTGGTAAGCGGGAAGAAATAGGCTCGTAAGTTGGTGAATACGTGAGACTTTGGTCCAAAGTCAGGGAAGAACTTTCTGGAGAGGGACATTTGAGCCAAGACCTAAATAAAGCTAGAAGCTCATAGACCAGGGGAATCTTTTCACCCATCTGCTCAGGGGCAGATTCATGCTGGTCCCATTCAGCCTCACCCACACAGAGTACGTGGGGGGCTTTCTGATCCTCTGGACCACCACACATCACGGGGATGCTCAGGGCCCCATCTTACAGGTGCGTGAGATAATGAATGGAAGGGGAGGTTGTTCCGAGGGGAAAAACACACCAGGACCCAGCAAAGTAGTCTCGCGTCCTGTAGACTGGCCGCGGCACTCTGGCTGTGGTTGAAATGAGGTCCCAGCTGGACAACACCAGGAAGGACAGCCGGTGTAGCTCCCAGGACTCACTAGAGCAGGGCTGGACAATTTCGTGCCGCTCAGATCCCACCTGGTTCGTGGATGTACCTTCAGGAAGGGGCTGATCCAGGCCCTGGCGTCTGTTGAGCCTCTCAGGCCGGACCTCTCCCTTAGGCCCCCTTCCCTCTTTCCGTCCTCAAGTTTTCTCCATCTTTTCCATCCCTCTCAGCCTGGGCGTTGTTTTCTAACTTGGGATATGAACGCTCATTCTGATTCATAATCAAGACCAAATATACTGTCTATGACCTGAGTTCCCCACTAAAGGTGGCAGGAGTTTGAATTTGAAAAGCCAGGATGAGACTCTGTATTCTTTCATTTTCTGCCGTCTCAACTTCTCTCTGAAGCAATGGGTACCAAGGACCTTGATCAAATGGGGGTAGGGCGTGCCCAGATGGGGGAACAGGAATAATCTGAAGCCCGACACCACACACCAAAGTTCATTTATTTAGGGGCGCCTGGGTGGCTCAGTCGGTTAAGCGTCCAACTTGGGCTCAGGTCATGATCTCACGGTCCATGGGTTCGAGCCCCGCGTCGGGCTCTGTGCTGACAGCTCAGAGCCTGGAGCCTGCTTCACATTCTGTGCCTCCCTCTCTCTCTGCCCCTCTCCCACTCCCTCTCTCTCTCTCTCTCTCAAAAAACAAATAAATAAAGTTTACAGGGGAGATTGGGTGGCTCAGTGGGTTAAGCCGACGACTCTTGATTTCACCTCAGGTCATGATCTCATGGTTCCTGAGTTCGGGCCCCACATCAGCCCCTGCACTGAGAGTGTGGAGCCTGCTTGGGATTCTCTGTCTCTGTCTCTCTCTTTCTCTGCCCCTCCCCTGCTCTCGCACACACACACTCTGTCTGTCTCTCTCTCTCTCTCAAAGTAAATCCATAAATAGTAAAAAAAACTTAAAAAAATATTACCCCATCACAAATAGAGAGCATCTACCAGAGGCACAGAGCTCAGAACTAGAAACACAGCAGGCATGGGGACGAGGCTCTCATTAGGCTGGGGAAAAGGAAAGAGGGGGGAGCAGAATGGCCTCCAGCGACAGTCTCGGTCAACAGAAGGGGCCCTCTGGAGCAGAGATCGCTGGCCCAACATGGCCAGGCCCTAGCACCTGTCTGAAGCCAAGGCGGGTCTTGAAGGCCCCGCGGGGAGGCTGTGTGGGTGAGGGCACCGCCCACCTCTTTGGTCACCTCTGTGACTCTCTCGGGGCAAATAAACGGTCCTAAAGAGATGAGAGGAACACCAAGCCGCCTGGCTCTTAAGGCTCACAGAGCATCCCGGGCCAGGAAATCTAGGTAGAGGCCAGAAGGCACTCTGAGAGTCAGGGAAGGGTGCAGCGTGGCGGTCAAGTGCATAGGACCTGGGGCGGGGGCCCCCCCAGTTTCTGAGCAGCTGAGGGCGGAGGGGATGGGTCGCTTCAGCTTCACTTTCAGCAGATCGGGGATAATAATAGTACCGACCCTATAGCTTTATTGGAAGGACTATAGAGAAGTTAGCGTTTTAGAAAGCACTCAGAGAACGCCTGGCCGGGAAACACTATTAGGTAAGTGTTAGTTAAGTGTCCTGGTAAAAAATCCGGAGAAAGAGCGCTCCGGGCAGGAGGCACAGGCTGGGTAAGAGCCCGGAGGACAGGATCAGAATAGCACACAACGTAACCCACATCAATGGGCTGAAGCCAGCCAAACGGCTGGTTAATCAAATTCAACTCAGGCGGAATTTAATTTATTTTTCAGGCACGGCTTTTAAGGGAAATCACATTCTCCGGTCTTGCCAAACAGCCCACCAAGATGGGGCTGTGTGATTTTTTTTTTTTTCCTCTAAAATCCACCCGAATCTTACCCAGATGGACTCGGAGCTGCAAACCAACGGATGTCACCCTCCCCGCCGCCCGCTGTCGCCAAAGCGGCGATTTCTTCCCAAACGACAGATGTTGACACGCGTTCTCGCCGCCCCCCCCCCCAGCCCCGTAAGAAAGCTCGGGTGCCCTCCCGCAATGCCCCCCCCCTCCTCGCCCAGGACTCCGAGCCTCTTGCTTACCCGGCCGCGGCTACACGGGCTGCGGACCCCACCCGCTCCTTCCTGCCCGCCCCCGCCCCCGCCCCCGCCCAGCCCCATTTCTACTCCTTATCGGACATGGAAATATTTCCCTCGCGTCTTTGTGGCGTTTTTCTGCGTCTGTGAGTCGGACGAGGCTTAACTCTTACAGCTCCAGAGCACCGCCGGACCCAAGCCACCAGGTTCAGGATCATCAAATCGCAAGAGGGGAAGGGAAGGGGACCTTAGAGGGAGGGGTGGGTCAAGGGGACGCGTAAAGGCCGAATAACTCGCGCCGAGGAGAATTCAGCCGCTGCCTTCTGTAGCTTTAAAAAGGGGTCGTTGAGGCAGCCGCTCTGCCATTTGGTGAACCTTGAACCTGTCCTTGTAAGATAACAGTGATAGTAAGCAGCAGGCTTTGGGTGCTTGGGCTGGACACATTTAACCCTTCCAGCAACCCACCGAAATAGACGTTCTCATTATCGCCCCCTTCGGCAAACGAGGCCCAGAGAGGTAAAGTAACTCTCCCGAGGCCACACAGCCATGAAGTGAGAGCAGACCCTTCTTTCTTTCTTTCTTTCTTTCTTTCTTTTATTGTTTATTTTTGAGGGAGACAGAGTGCGAGCAGGGGAGGAGCAGAGAGAGAGAGGGAGACACAGAATCCGAAGCAGGTTCCAGGCTCTGAGCTGTTGGCACAGAGCCCGACGCGGGGCTCGAACCCACAAACCCCGAGATCATGACCTGAGCGGAAGTCGGACGCTTAACCGGCTGAGCGCCCCCCACCCCAGGCGCCCCGAGAGCGGACCTTTCTGACCACAGATGATCCTCCACACTCTAAGCCAACAGCGGAACATACACCAATGTGCCCCTGTGGTCTGGGACGGTCTCTTCGCCCCAACCTACCAAAGTTTACAGACACTACCTGAGGTGGGAGAGCAGAGAGGGCGAGTCACTTAGCCAAGGGCACACAGCTAGCAAGCGAGAGGTAAGTGAGCTGAATTCTTCAGCCTGTACGCTTATTCCCACGTTCTTCTTTAAGGAGATGGGAGCTGAAGCCTGGTTATCCCCGAAGGAGAAAGGATGACATTTTGCAGCTCAGAGGCTTCGTTGCGGACGCGGGCAGAGCCAGCCTGGAATCCTGATGTCGCCATCTACACGCCGTGTGACCGGGGACTAGCGGCCTCAACTCTCTGAGCTTCAAGTTCCTCCGCTGTAAAATGGGGGGGCTGGGGGGGTCCCGATAAGATCCAGCTTACAGGATCGTGGAGGGGGTGGCCGAAGACTGCAAAGACTTCAGTCAATACGAACTGCCAATATACTGGCATTAACAGCCGGGGCTGGGTGAACTCTCAAGGCGTCCAACAGGATATGCACGGTGCACAGGGACGGGGAGTCCACCGGGCCCAGGGCCGGTGGGGGTTCAAAGAAGAACCTCAGTTCTCAAGGAGCCTCGTGCAGGAAACGGGACTCCGCGTGTGGCAAGGCCGGTGGCGATTTCAGGGCTGCGATGGGCCGCGTGAGGCTTTCTCGTCACGGGTAGCGGATGCACGACGCCTATTCTGTCTCTCTCACGGGGTCATGAGCGGCTCCAGGCCAGGGTTATGAGCCCAGAGCACCTTCGCAGCACGCTGTCAGTTCGTCCCGGAATCTATCCGCGGTTCCTCTACGTCTCTGCATTTCTGTCACCTAAGCCAGGCCCTTCTCTTGCCTGGTCGACGACCACAGGCTTCCCAGAAGCCCCCGGGGACCCCCTATGATCCTTGAATGTACAAGTTGAATGTACAAGTCACCTTCTTTCGCTCCTTACCTTAGATTCCCCCAGTGGCTTGCCCTTGCATTAAGAATAAAATCTGGGGGCGTCTGGGTGGCTCCGCCGGTTACGTGTCTGACTCTTGACCGCAGCTCAGGTCGTGATCTCACGGCGCGTGGGTTCGAGTCTCACATCAGGCTCTGTGCTGACTGGGTGGAGGGGGCTTGGGATTCTCTCTCTCTCCCTCTCCCTCTCTCTACCCCTCTCCCTCTCTCGCTTTCCCTCTTTCTCTCTCTCTCTCAAAATAAATAAGCAAACTTAAAGAATTTTAAAAGAATAAAATCTATATACTCTGGCCACCGGGACCCCTGCGATCCAGCCCTGCCCGCCGCTCCGACATCATCTCCTACCCTCTCCATCGTATTCACTTTGCTCCGATCCACTGCCCTTCTTGCTATTAGCCCAAACGCACCAGTTTCATTCCTGCCTCAGGGCCTTTGCACGTGCTGTTTCCTCTGCCTAAGACAGGCATCCCCAGATCTATCCATGAATGGTCCTTCTCATCATTTACATCTTAGCTCAAATGTTGGCTCCTCAGGGAAGCCTTCTGTGATGACCATTTCTTTTTTTTTTTTTTTTAATGTCTATTTATTTTTGAGAGAGAGAGAGAGAGAGAGACAGACAGAGCATGAACAGGGGGTGGGGCAGAGAGAGAGAGAGAGAGACACAGAATCCGAAGCAGGCTCCAGGCCCTGAGCTGTCAGCACAGAGCCTGACATGGGGCTCGAACCCACAGACCACAAGATCACGACCTGAGCCAAAGTCAGATGCTTAACTGACTGAGCCACCCAGGCACCCCTATTTTATTTTATTTGAGAGAGAGAGAGCATGAGTGGGGGAGAAGGGCAGAGGGAGAGAGAGAGAGAGAGAGAGAGAGAGAATCTCAAGCAGTCTCCATGCTGAGCATGGCTGGATGCGGGGCTGGATCCCATGACCCTGAGATCATGACCTGAGCCACAATCCCGAGCTGGATGCTCAACGGACTGAGCCACTCAGGCGCCCCTGGGAAATATATTTTTATGCTGATTTGCCATGTATCCAGCTGAAGATGCTCTGACTATCATGAAATGGAGGAATTAAATAATTAAGACTCTCCGCAAGTAGCAATAAATTTTAAAATAATAATAATAACAATAACTAACGTTCATTGAGTGTTGAGTCCTGTCCTTACAACACTCCCCTTGTGATGGATCCCATTGTCATCCCCGGTCGACAGGAAAGGGAACTGAGGCTCAGAAAAACACGGGCGACTCACCCACAGTTGCACGGCTGGAAAGTGGTCAAAGCAGAACCGGCCTGATTCGGTAGAGAAGCTGGATGGAACGTCATCACCCCCTAAGCACGGGAGAGCCATCGAAGATTTAGAGCGAGGGAAAAACCTGGGAATAACCGTTCCCGAGGCTCAGGGCCGTGCGTACATTTTCTCATTTCAACCTCGGTGCTATTAATCTCCCACTTTGGCGGTGTCTGTTTTGTTTCCTGCTGTGTTTCCAGCGCCCAGAACGCTGTCTAGAACCTGCAGCTGCTTCCAGAGACATTTGCTGATTGTGGAAAAATTGCATGTGCTATTAAGTTACTTCGCGTGTCGTGAGGGTGTCGTTGTAGACTGTCTCCCTCACTAGACGGCAGATTCCATTTAGGGATTGCATCGAGGACGGGGCATGAGTCATACCCATGCTGATAGCACACCTGCCGTTGTAGCTCAGCGCTTGGAAGATAGTAAGTGCTCACTAAACGCCTGTTGAATGAATGAGCGATCACCTCGTCTCGGAGAGCAGCGAGGCCGAGTAGAACCTCTTTAAAATACTGTCAGGGACTAATCCTTTTCTCGAGCTGGAAACAAAGTAAAAAAATAAAAAAATTGCAGAATTCAGCTGCCGATGATTCACAAAGCTTCTGACTGCCAGGCTCCCAACTCACCCTGGATCCTGTTCAGAACTGATGGAACACCACCGGCCGGGGAGGCTGCATAGATCGTGAGGTTTCTTGGGTACCAAACGATGTTGTGTGGATTCTGAAACCAAACAAATCTGTTTTGATGAGGTGGGTGCGAATGAATCTCAACGGCACGAATTAAAAGCCTCTAGGACATTGGGGCATCTGGGTGGCTCAGTTGTTTAAGCGTCCGACTTCAGCTCAGGTCACCATCTCACGGTTGGTAAGTTCGAGCCCCGCGTCGGGCTCTGGGCTGACAGCTCGGAGCCTGGAGCCTGCTTCGGATTCTGTGTCTCCCTCCCTCTCTCCCCCTCTCCCCCTTGCCCTCTGTCTCTCTCTTTCTCGCTCAAAAATAAATAAACATTAAAAAATTAAAAAAAAAAAAAAACCTACGGAACACAAACCGGCTTTGGAATGGAAGGCTCTGCGCCGGGCAAAATAAAGTTTTCAAGTAGATTTCGTGACTCAGTCAAGCTGGGACATGACGACTCCGTGATGAGAATACTAGAAACCAGCCGAGTGACCACCAGCATCGATGGTCTGCTACTCACACCTCCATCCTGTAATTCTTCCAGATACAAAAAATAA
Source organism: Prionailurus bengalensis (assembly GCF_016509475.1). Classification (NCBI taxonomy): domain Eukaryota; kingdom Metazoa; phylum Chordata; class Mammalia; order Carnivora; family Felidae; genus Prionailurus; species Prionailurus bengalensis. The sequence goes on from NC_057356.1 coordinate 11,544,084, forward strand.
TTATGGGCAAAAAAATAGCTCCCCCCACCCTGAAACTCCATGTTCCTGCCTGTGCATTCTTCTCTACTTTTCTGCCAAATAAACAGAAAAAGAAAAAAAGACTGGAGAATCTTTATTGGATAAACAGGATTCCTTTTGCACCTGCTGCCCCCACTAGACTTGCGTTCTTACATTTCTTTCCTGGAATCCAGGAAAGCCTTTCTAGCCCCGAACTCTTAGCATCCCCTGTTCCTTCGGCAACCAATGCTTTTCCCTCTCGGTTTGCACAAAACCTGAGGCTTCTTCAGGTCTCCGCCCAAATGCCGCTTCACCCCGGGAGGACTTCCCTCCACCCTCTCCCTGCCCGATTCTGATGTTTTCCACCTTGGCATTCGCCAGGATTTACAATGATACATTTCTCCTTTTCACTTGCTTAAGACCTCACTCTCTCGCTCACACGTAAGCTCCTTGGGGAGGCAGCTTGCGTGTTTTATTCATTCCTGTAGACCCTTCTGCCTCACCCACTCACTCTGCACTTAGAAGCCCAGACTCCGCCAGCCAGAGAGGCTGGGATTCAGAGGCTCCCGAGGACGACACAGAGACCCAGCCGGTGCCAATCGAGCCAAGAGCCATCCATCACTCTCCCACCCGCGACAGCTGGATAGATTAATAATCCTGGTTGGCCTGAAACTAACAGGTAGACCCCGTCTGGCTCAAGCTCTCCCTCTGCGTACGAACTCCCGTGGTGGCACGGAGGGCAAATCCCGTCTGTGCCCAACACCGGGAATGGATCAGGCATGGGCCTGAGTGCCCCGCCAACCTTGCCTTGAATTCTTCCTCAAATCTCTTTTTCTCTAACGCTCCATACCCATTTGTTCCTTCGCCTTCCAACCTTCACCCGTTCTCTGCCTGAGGGATCCGACCTGAAACATATCTGATCGTGTTCCTCTTCTCCTCAAAACCTCGGTGGCCTCCAGCTCGCTCAGAGTGACAATCCAGCAGTCTAACACGGACGTCATTCGAAGGGAAATCGAGGCGCTCCTAGCTGAAGAAGAAGATACAAGCTCAAGTCCAGGGTACATTCAGGGTACTCTGGGTTTACGGTTTCATCCCAGATGCCCTTATTGCTACATTAAGTAAGGGAACTACTATGGACTGAATAGCACCCCCACCCCAACCAAATTGCCCTGTTCTCTAACCCGAGCTCCTTTCCCAGATGTTTGCAGTTTGGGTGGGACTGTCAGTCACGGTGCCCTGGGCTTTCCCGTCAACTCGTGGCCTCAGGACCCAGGCCACGGGAGCCCCTCTCTCCCAAAGACTGAACCACGAGTGTAGGCAAACCTCAGGCATACCGTCGGTTCCGTTCCGGGCCACCGGAATAAAGCAGGTATCACGATAAAGTGGGTCAAGTGAATGTTTCCGTTTCCCAGTGCCTATCAGAGTCATGTTTCTACCGTCGCCTAATTAAGTGTGCAATAGGGTCGTGCCTAAAAAACACCAGGGGCACAGCTGTAATCAAAAAACGCTTTCTGGCTGAAAAACGTTGAGCGTCATCCGAGCCTTCAGAGAGTGGCAATCACGGATCGCCCATCACCACACCGACAATAATAAGGAAAACGTTGAAACTGTTGCAAGAATTATCAAAATGCGACACAGAGACACGAAGTGAGCAAATGCTGTTGGAAAAATGGTGCCATAATTTGTGACAATCGCAGTGTCTGCAAAACTCAATAAAGCAAATGTATGCCCGGGGCACCTGGGTGGCTCAGTCGGTTGAGTGTCTGACTCTTGATTTCGGCTCAGGTCACAATCCAGTGGTTCATGACATCTAGTCCCGCATCAGGCTCTGCACTGACAGTGCGGAGCCTGCTTGGGATTCTCTGTCTCCCTCTCTCTCTGCCCCTCCTCTGCTCTCTCTCTCTCTCTCTCAAAATACATTTTTTTTTAATTTTTTTTTTCAACGTTTATTTATTTTTGGGACAGAGAGAGACAGAGCATGAACGGGGGAGGGGCAGAGAGAGAGGGAGATACAGAATCGGAAACAGGCTCCAGGCTCCGAGCCATCAGCCCAGAGCCTGACGCGGGGCTCGAACTCACGGACCGCGAGATCGTGACCTGGCTGAAGTCGGACGCTTAACCGACTGCGCCACCCAGGCGCCCCTCAAAATACATTTTTTAAAGAATTCAAAATCCTTAAAAAACAAAAACAAAAACAAGGTTATGCCTGCGCCACGAGACGTGGAGGGAAAGCAGTTGGAACCGGTTCATCTCGAAAGCTGTATCCTAAGGAGGCTGCCTTATTAGTTCTTGTTATCTAGATATTGGAAGCTTTCTGCTTTCTATTTGTTCTTGGTCTGTTGTTCAGTGTTTTTCTTCCAAATCCCTGGAATAACCCATGTCTTTGTGATACACTGTTTATGTATTGACTGACAGAACGAGTTATTGACTGACACAACGCTCCCTAAGTACTTGTTCATTTGAGCTGATTCAAGCTGCTCCTTCAGACCCTAAACATTTATTGGTCAGTCTCTAGTCTGACCACCCAGCCAGGTAGTCCGAGAGAAAGGGTTCAACGTAGGTCATTAGTTACAAAGATGTTGGAGGAGCTTCAAGGGCAAACAGGCATGGGACACGGCTCAGAGATCAGCAAGAGTGGGAAGCCGGGAGAGGCCAAGGGAGGAGGTGATGTCACCAGAGTCCAGTAGCCGGGGCTACCCCCCTTGAAGGGACAACGAAAAAGCCAGAGCCATTTAGGAAATAGAGCCACCGCCCGGAGAGGCCCCTCAAGTCAGAGAGAGCGTAGAGTATGGGAGGATGACCTCAGCATCTCCCATCACTGTATCCGCGATCCTCCAGGGGAGGCTCCCATTGGCTAATCCTAGCCAGACGCAAAGGACACTGGGAATTACAGTTCACAGCAGTCAGCCATCTGCCATCACAAGCGACTGGCGCCAAAGGGATGAGTGGTCCCTCTGCACGATCTGTCCCCCTTAACGCCCTTGATGGTTTCCAACATGGCGTCCGAGGGGGCAAACTCGGTGGAGGAGGAAAAACAGACACGCCCTGCCATTGTGCCGCCCAGCACATCCTGCCTTCCCCCAGGGACTCACCACGTGGCTCTTTTTACAGTCTTCGGCCCCGGGCCGGCGGCCTGGCCACCACTGTCCTCCTTCCATTCTCAGAAAGTCCACCAGGCCTGCTGGTAACCAAAGGCCTCGCTTTGGCCGGGACCCGACTAGCGGGCATAGACTCCACTCCACTCAGACTCCGGGCAGCGTCGGGGCGGCAGACTCCAAGGCCAGTTCCTGTCTAGCGTCTGATGAATTCTCTAACAGTTACTTCTACCCTCAGAATTAAAACATAATGTTTGTGCAGCCCTGCCCGTTAGCGTGCTTGCCCGGGGACGGAGCCCCCCCCCCCTCCACCCCTCTGCCGCGGGCCTGCCTTTCCCGGGCTCCAGCCAGAGCTCTTGCTAACATGCTCTCTGAAAGTCATTTCTGGACCTGAAATGAGGAAGTGGGGCCAAAGCTCACTTTGTGGAAAGATTTTATCTCCATCGGAGTCCACTTCAAGGCACGGCCAGGGATTAGTTTTGTTAGCTTTTTACCTCCAAAAAAAAAAAAAAAAAAAAATCGCCTTCTCGAAGCAGATTTATGGAATTGCTTGGCAATTACATTTCAAACTAGGGAGACCAGGAGCCCTGTCTTTGGGGATGCCTCCAAATTGGCTGGCACCGCTGAATATAGGCTAAGTGGAAAATATTCAGCAAGCCTGGCTTGGGGCATTCTATTCCGAGGCAGATCCGCGGGGCCTGGTGCAGAACCCCGGGGGCCCAGCTTCTTCCCCGGACGTCGACGGAAGCCGTTCAACCTCAGGTGGTGAGAAGGTACGAGACAGAGAAGGAAAGTGAAAATGGAGGGCTTTCCCCCCGGTTACGTTCCTGAGACCAGCGGCTCCCAAACTGGAAGGTGCATTCTGGTCCCCTCAGCGCCCTGTTAAAAGGCAGATTCTGCCTCAGCGGGTGCGGGTCCGAGGTGAGCTGTGACATTCATTCCCTGTCTCTCACAAGCCCTACGTGGGTCCCGGAAGCACACTTTGAATAATACAAGGACCTAGACTTTGTGGGATACAAAGTGGGGGCGCCTAGAATCGTCCTTCGGGATTTGGGACAACACATCAGACCGTCTCTCAATACTCGTTGTGGGGGCGCCTGGGTGGCTCGGTCGGTTGAGCCTCCAACAGACAGAGGGGAACGCATAATCGCAAAAGTCTGCAGACCTCTGACCAAGTCCACGAAGAGCGTACTTCTCCCGACTTCCAGAGAGAATCTTCATAAGACCCAAACGCCTTCTCCAAGCGTCTCCTGGGACCCAAAGCCGCTTTTATACGACCGGGACCCACCCCTGGAGCACCTATTCCGTGACAGACACCGTGCTGTCACCCTGTCCGGCAAAGAGCGTCACGCCCGTTTTACAGGTGAGGAAACTGAGGCACAGAGGGGGCAGGTAACCCAGCTGGGTGCCCTCATCTCGCCGCCATTCGAGCAATTCGGATGCAAACCGTCTGAACGGAGGTTCACACGGGCCACACGCGAGCTGAGTTCCCGGAAGGCGCCGGGGTTCCGGAACCGGCCAAGGCTGAGCAGGGTGGGGGGCGGGTACGAGATCCTGAAACGTGGTGTCTGAGCACCTTACCCGCTTCCCTCCGTCATCCCAGTCAACCGGCTGGTGGGATCCGTCCTTCCCACGCCTGCAGCCGCCTCGCGGGGACCCGCCGGCAGCATTCACCAAGCAACTGTGCACGGAGACGTGTCACTTCTCGTTGCTGTCTCCAGGCCTCGGGGACCCGCGCTTAGGATTCCGAGTTCCTCTCTCGTCTGTCCTCTTTGAGAGATAACTTCCCCCTGCCCCTGAGAACGAGCCTTGTGGCAGACACTGGGACCCACTTTTCACCGGCGCTAACTCAGGGACTTCCCCACAGAAACCGCGAGAAGCTGCTATTACGACCTCCCCGCCCCCTCCCGCCCGTGAACTGACCAGGAAATTGAGGCTTTCGCGGGCCAATGGCCTGCCAAGGGGAGCCAACGTCAGGGCCAGAGTTGATTCTAGGCAGATCTGACTCAAAGCCCGGGTTTGGAAGCAACACGTGGTCTGCTTGCCCCCGGTTTGGATTCTGAGCCCCCTCTTAGCCCCACCCCGTATTGTGCACGTTAACAGGTTCATTACTCTGACGCCCAGCCGGCTTTGAGGAAAGAGAAGGGACCTGCTACCCCTCAGCCCTGCCGACCCCGGGACCCACGCAGGTGCCAGCCAAGGCCCCAGACACGGCAGTTCCGGCGAAACACCCCGGGGGGGACGTCTCCACTGGCCTCTCTGTCGGCAGAGCAGGTGTTCTGGCCTCCCTGGGCCCCCGGTGACATTTTCTTTGGAACCCCGTCACATGTGAACTTCGGGGAGACTGGTGGAGCCGAGGCGCCTAAAGCTGGTGAGGATATTTTTTTTAAGTCGTAAGTCAAAAAGGGCCTCGAGCAGAAATGTCCTCACCTGCCGCAGAATCAAGCTCGGGCGTCTTCCCCCCGCCCAGGATGCCCGGGGAGGTTCTGGGGCCGCGCGCACATGGAGAGGCCGTGCACGAGTGCGTGGGCGCGTGAGCGCGTGTGCGCCTCGATGAACGCATGTGGGTGTGTGAGTGTGAACCCGTGTGGGTGTGCGTACGAGAGTGCGTGAGAGTGTTTGGGCCTAAAGGTGTCTGTTGGCAGATCTGTAGTCCCACCTGGGGGTGAAAGAGAGGCCAGGGCCCCTCTGCACCCTGAGGAAACGCTGTTGGTCCCCTCTGCACCCTGGCCCGTGTGACACCCTCGCCTGGGAATGTCCTAAGGTGTATGAGCTAAGCAGGACAGCTGTGGTCGTGGTTACGTTTACATTCAAGCCGGAGACAAGACAGCGTCACGGGGAGCATTCACACCAGGTCAGAGTTGGATACTCCGGGGTTCGAAGCCCAGCTATCCCACTCCCTCGCCCGTGTGGCCGTAGGTAAGTCACTTGCCCCCCGGCAGGTGAGACTAGGCGAAGGACCTATGCAATCGCATGGCACTCCGCTGCGCGTCAGAGACACATGGAATGAGCAAGACAGACATTTCTTACCTTCTCTCGTGGAAAAATACTGGGGGGGAGGGGCCAGCGAGGGCGGCCATGTCACGTGACCGCAGAGAGCACCGTTCACAGCGGAAAGTGTGAGTGGCGCCCCCTGGAGCTGAGCGACCAGGGCTGAGAGGCGACCCCGCGATGTCACCGGCACGGCAGGCGGCTCGTGTCTTTCTGCGCCACGGTCCTCACGGCGGGCTGTCCCCATGATCACAGGCGGCCGCTGGAGCCCCAACCATCCTGCCGGGGAAGGGGGAGGAGAGAAAGCAGGGCAAGAGCTCCTCTGGTGCTCCACCTGCTCGTTGCTGCTTAGATCTGTCTTCTTTAACATTCCTACCTGCCCGGCGTCTTGCAGACTAATTTCTTTTTGACTCAGAAGAATCCTGCTTCCAGCCACACGGGGGACTTTCACCAGACAGTAGAGAGAAAGTGGTTATTTTATTGGTTCTTCCTCGGTTAAGTACTGACTCGTGGGTCATGGGGCGCCGGGGTGGCTCGGTCGGTTGAGCGTCCGACTTCGGCTCAGGTCACGATCTCGCGGTTCGTGAGCTCGAGTCCCGCATCGGGCTCTGGGCTGATGGCTGGGAGCCTGGAGCCCGTTTCGGATTCTGTGTCTCCCTCTCTCTCTGCCCCTCCCCTGCTCGTGCTCTGTCTCTTTCAAAAATAAACATTAAAAAAAAAGAGAGAGAGAGAGAGACAGAAGGCCCAGGTTCTCGTCTCCACTTTGACCCTAGTTGGCTACGTGACCTTGGGCAACACACCGTTGATCCTCTGGCTCCCACCACACCTTCCCTCCCCGCGTCCATCTAGCTCATGCCCGACGACTTCCAGGTCCTGGCGCATGCCTGGAAAGTTTAGTTCCGCGACTGCCCACCCCCTTGGTGTGGCGGGGATGGGACAAAGAGAATGAAGCATTCTCCTTCTGCCTTCTCTGTCAGCACGCAGTGTGCTCGAAGGCTTGCAGCCAGTTAGCATCGGACAGTTTTGCATTTGCCTGCGGACGCCACCCTTATCAGCTGGGTCACCTTTGGCGAGTCTGTTCGATTCCTCTGAACCTCAGTTTCCTCCTCTGTCACGGGAGGCGAACAAAATTCTTGCCTTGTGGAGCTCCGGGAGCATGGAACGCGTAAAATGCTTAGTACACGACAAGAACGCGTGAAATGATAGCTCTGAGTGTTAGAGAGCATCTCCGCTCCCCGCCAGGAGCACGTGTGGCTGCCAGATCCTCAGCCTGCGAACAGCCGTGAGGAAGAAGGTGCTCCCCTCGCTGGCTAACAGGATGCTGGAAAGTGTGAGCAGCTGCTGTAGCCGGTAGGCTCTGAGGCTTCTCGGATCCCATCAGACAAGGGATGGGGAGTAACCAATTCCTGAGCTGGAACATGAAGCCTGCGTGCCCCAAATGTCCCCAAATGCTTTAAACTACATAAAGGCGTGTCTATTACAGAAAAATTTCCAATGTTTAAAAAACTACGGGACTTGTCAGAGCCTTTAATATGCTAATGATATTTCTAAATCTTCCATGGGGGGGGGGGTGGGTATCACATACAGTGTGCCCGGATGCATTTGCCTAACAACCCCTCTTTCTAATAGTAACAATAAGAACAATGACAGTAATAGCAATACAATGTGTTAGGTCTTATGCCAAATGGTACACGTTGTGTAACAGTCAGCTAATATTGGGATAATGCTGCAGAATGAACAGCCCCCCCCCACCCAAATCTCCCCGGCATACACAAATAACATCCTTTCTCAGTCGTTGGCCTGTGATTTGCTCATATGCCTCTGCTTCTGGCTGTGGGTCGATTCGATGCTGCTCTATAGTGTCTAGAACTCTGGGACCCCAGTTAAAGCCTCATCAACCACCCAGGGATTGCTCTTCTCATGGCTCCGGAACGATATATAAGCACATTGAAAGTCTCCGATGGAATACGTGTTACATCTACTCCCATCCAGTGGCCAAAGTAAGCCACGTGGCCAAGCCGACAGTCAATGGAATGGGCACGTATATCCCCGAGGCAGAAAGCCACAGCAAGGGTGGAGAAGAAAGGATTCCAAGCAAATAATACAGTTGCTAGCTACTGCCTCTGTGCCCTCCTTCATTTATTTCTCACGACAGCTGTGCGCAGTATTTATATCATTGGACAGGTTAAAAAAAAAATCAAGACGAACATCCATTGGACAAGGGGGAATAAAGACAAAAACTAAAGCTCAAAGGTTAAGCGAGTCGCTGGAGGTCATAGTCAGAGGTGGGACTTGAACTCTGTGAGTCCCGACCCCGGCTCTTAAACTTGGGGCTAGCTACGGAAGTCCCATCTGACCTCGATGTTCCTTCGCCTCACGTTCCCCGTGGTACCTTCTGCCACGTTCACACACATGTATTTTCGACGCAGTGACATGTTTTACGACGCTTTGGCCCAGAAGCTCACCTCTAAGCCCGCCGCATTTATGTAAATACTTATATTATAAATATTACATGAGCCCTGTTCTTAATTTACTGCAAAACCCAAGGTTGTCATCTTTAGAACTTGGTCTCCCGCGGGGAGAAAGCGCACTCGGCGATGAAACCAGGAAATGTGAATTTATGGATGCAGTAGATACCGCGGGGAGTTCACCCCTATGCTCCGAGCACGCATCCTTCCTATGCACCTTGATGGATTCCTGGTGCCAATGTTTGCAACTGCACCTGAGAGGTGCTCTTGGCCTTAGCTCCCGGGGTAGACCAGCAGTCCTGGGGAGCTGGCGCCTCCCACAGTAGCTCTGGAGTCACGGGCAGTGACAGACCGGATTTGGACGATACAGACTCCAGGTTTTGTCCCCCGGGTGGAGAACCCCACAGCGTGTTCTGTATTGTCTCTCAGAACTCCCCAGCGGGACTGAGCCTCAGTTTCCTCCAGCAGTAACCTGCTCACAAACACATTCTGGTTTTTCTTTTGATTTTTTAAAATGTTTATTTATTTTTGAGAGACAGAGAGAGAGAGAGGGTGAGAGCAGGGGAAGAGCAGAGGGGAGAGGGGGACACAGAATCCGAAGCAGGCTCCAGGCTCCGAGCTGCCGGCCCAGAGCCCAGCACGGGGCTCGAACCCACAAACCGTGAGATCCTGACCTGAGCTGAAGTCGGAGGCTCCACCGACCGGGCCACCCGGCCGCCCCCGTCACATTCTGTGCGGGCTGCTCTCCTTCAAATTCCTCTGCACCCTTCCGGGTGCTTACTGGGACCACCTCCAGAAGCAGAACAAAACAAAAGTTACAGGCACCCAGATTCTCCTCTGTTTCTAGGGGAATCGCTACCTAAGACCATAGAATATTAGTAACAAGAAAAAATAGTTGTCATTCTTTACCTACTCGGTAACTACTTGCATTTTTTGACACATTTATTATGAAAGATGTTCGTCTTTTCAGGGAGGGATCACAGAGGCTCTGATACAGGCAATGGATGCTCCCAAGTGCAAAATGCACATTGACGCCCGGTGCACCTTCCAGAACTCTGTGGGCCCCAGGTGGATGCATTGGACACGGAGGCAGGGAGAGGCGAAGCCACGCGTGAGCCAACCTCCGGGCGACAGAGCCCAGAGCCCCAGCTCTGCAGAAAGCCGGTGGGAACGAAATGCTGAGCTCGTGCTCCTTTGGTCTCTGGCTTAGCTGAGTCTGGGAACATCATCCTTCAAAGCTCCAAAAAACTAGACTAAGCAAAACCCAGGCAAGGACCCGCTGTCGGAAATCCCTCATTCTGTGACGGGGAGGGCGCTCGTGATTGTTTAGGTTGCTTATCTGCTGGCCCCGTGTTCACCTCTTCCTCAGTCCCTGACGCCTTGCTTTCCACGGCGTCACCGGTCACTTCAAAGGCTTCTCCACCCTTCGAAGGGACCCGGGGTTGGGGGGCGAGGGGGGGCGCGGCAGGAGGTGGGAGCAAGCAGGGCTCCAGCCTCTGGCTCTTGGCAAGGAAGGAGGGCTGTTGCAGGGGCCAGAATTTCCCCAGCTAACAAGGATGAGCCCCGCACGCACCAGCCTCCAGGCCTCCCTCTCCTCGGCGTGGATCCCCGCACCCCACATCCGTTACCCTGGTTTGGCAGTTTGATAACAAGGGGGCGAACGGGCTTTGAGAGCAGCCAGCCAGGCTTGAACTGGAATCCAGGGCTTAGTAGAGCATGTCTCTACTTCGCTAGGCCTGACTTTGCCCATTTGTAAAGTGGAAAAAAAAAAAAATCACTCTCTTTCCAACCAGGATGTTTTAAGGAGCAAATGGGAAAAGGGAGAATCAAGCGCCCAGGAGCGCAGAGCACATAGTAGGGGCTGCACGACTGCAAACCTCCGGCTGCTCCTGTTACGAACGCGTAACCTTGGCCGATTTCCCTCGCTGACCTTGATCCCGTGTTTATGTTTTCCTCTCCTTTCTTTGCAAACCAGGGTAGGTAATTGATCCGGCTCCCTCCCAAATCCTTCCTCACTTGGAATATTCTCCTGGGGTCTTCCCAGAGTGCTGCCACCCCCGGCATGATCCCCGTGGCCCCTCCGTGAGGCAGTGAGATCTTTCTTTATGAAAAAGACAGCCCCGCACGAAACCAGTGGAAGCATTTTAGATGCTCAGTTCACCCCGAACAATATCCTTCTTTTGAGGCTGCGTCGTAAATATCTTACTGGCTGATCCTCAGCTAGGAAATTGTCTCCAGAGCCGAGAGACTGCTTTCCGCCCCCTTATTTATGGGGAAGACTTTTAAAGATCCCACTCTTTGGGTCTGCAAAGCCCGTTATTGACATGGCAGTTGGGCAGGTTTGCCCGGAGTCACCCTGTCGTTCAATGGCTCAGTGTCCCCATCTGGAATTAGGGCATGACTGCTGTTACTAATTATGTGATACTGAATACTTCCTAATACCATTAGTAAAAATGCTGCGACTAACAACCCATCCCAATTGCTGATGTTCCAGGCACCACGCTGGGCGTTTTGCCTCGTTCCTGTCTCCCACGACCAACCCCATGAGATGTGGGTCATTGTGCTCATCGCCATTACTCAGCCGAGGAAACTGAGGTACAGACGGGTTACATAAACCTAATCAAGGTTATAAGGTAGTAGGAGGCGGAGCCAGGATTGTTTTTCTTTTCAGTTTATTTCCTTACTTCTCTGAGAGAGATAGGGAGCGAGCAGGGGAGGGGCAGAGAGAGAGGGAGAGAGAATTCCCAAGCAGGCTCCACGCTGTCAAGCGCAGGGCCCGACGCGGGGCTCGGACTCACAAACGGTGAGATCGGGACCTGGGCTGAAACCCAGGGTCCGACGCTGAACCGACTGAGCCGCCCGGGCGCCCCTGAGCCAGGATCTGGACTCAAGTCAAGAAGAACTCGAAACTTTCATCACCCCCACCACCCACCCCTCAGAGCTGTTCCCATATTGATAGAGAATCCAGTGAGAAACAACCCATCGAGCAAGATAGGCGCACGTGGGAGGGCCTGGGGTTTGTCTTTTCCTCCTATTATTTTTTTTGTAAGATCAGATTACCCTGGTGACTAGCAGCCCCCGCAGCCCAAACAGGCGGTGACCGGGATTCAATGCGCGTTATCGTCGGCTCCACCCGAGGGCTCATAATGCAGCGTCTGTGCCTTTCTGTGACCTTCCGATCCCTGGGAGCTCTGTGCCAGCTCATTCCCCTGTGAAAACAGAGGAGCCAAACCGGGTTTCAAGCAGCCGTCTTCATTATCTAGAGGCAAGGAAAAGCTTTTGGTAGCCCTCTTGGGACCTGGCCTGGGTTGGCCGTCCCTCTGTGAAAGACCCCGGGGTGAGCAACGGGGGAGTTAAGTCTCCCCCCTGCCCCCTGCCCAGTGCATGGTGGGCTCCATCTTGGATCCAGTGCTGACGTGTCCCCAAGGCCCTCTGGAAAGCTCCAGGCTGGCCCCCGGAAGAACCAGCTGACAAAACCTCGGACATCCGGCTGGAAAGAGCTCCCCAGAGCCCCTGCTGGGTAGATCCAATCTCTTGGGCTCTTGGGCTGGTCAGTAAAGTCTTGGGGCCGGGAGCTGATGCCTTCATCGGTCTCTCCTGCAAGGAAGACATGGCACATGGGTGGTCTTACAGCCAGAAGTCTCCACTAGACCTTGCCAGGGGTGCCTCTTCCCAACCATCGAATCTCAACCCAGTTGCGCCCTCCTCCGAGAAGCCTTCCCTGACCGCCGTGACCTAGAGTAGGCTCGGCCACATCACCCAACTGAGTTCCTTCTCGCTAGCAGAAATTACCTTCTGCGTCGAGCTGTTGGATGGCCCCCTCACGAGAATATAAGCCACAAGCGGGCAGGGTCTTTTTCTGCCTCGTTTTCGTCTGCGTTTCCAGAATCTAGACCAACGCTTGGCTTGTAAACAAAACTTGTTGGATGAAGGAGCGAATTCCACAGAGGAATAACTGACCGGATGACAGATGGAGGATGAACACCTGTTTCTGTTCCACGTTCGAGAATGTTCCACGTTCGAGGAGAGGGAGGCCTGGTGAAGACAAAGCCGAATAGACAAGCCAGCAGTCCTGTGGGCTTCCAGAACTCTGCCTGCTTCCTGCCACCCACCCCTGGCCCCTTCCTCTGTGCCTGCTGGCCAGGCCCTTAGCCCCTGGCGAGAAGGTGCCCTGTGTCATTTGGCTTTTTATCCCCAAGGTCTCATAGGTCCAGGCTCCTCACGGGGAGAGAGCAGGCTGGGGCAACAGACCCTCTGGCTTTAAATTTGTTTTAGGTTTATTTATTTTGAGAGAGACAGAGACAGTGCGAGTGGCAGAGGGGCAGAGAGGAGTAGGGAGAGAGAATCCCAAGCAGGTTCCCCACTGTCAGCACAGAGCCTGACACGGGGCTCGAACTCACGAACCGTGAGGTCATGACCTGAGCCGAAACCAAGTGTCAGACGCTCAACCATCAGAGTCACCCAGGTGCCCCGACTCTCTGGGTTTAAGTCCCGCATCCTTGGGGCGCCTGGGTGGCTCGGTCGGTGAAGCATCCGACTTGGGCTCAGGTCGTGATCTCAGTTTGTGAGTTCGAGCCCCACATCAGGCTCCGTGCTGACAGCTCAGAGCCTGGATGCTGTTTGGGATTCTGTGTCTCCTTCTCTCTCTGCCCCTCCCACACTCACCCTCTGTCTCTCTGTCTCTCAGAAATGAATAAATGTTAAAAAAAAATTTTAGGGGTGCCTGGGTGACTCAGTCGGTTGAGCATCCGACTTTGGCTCGGGTCATGATCTCGCGGTTCGTGGGTTCGGGCGCCACGTTGGGCTCTGTGCTGACAGCTCAGAGCCTGGAGCCTTCCTCAGATTCTGTGTCCCCTGCTCTCTCTGCCCCTCCCCCACTCATGCTCTGTCTCACTCTGTCCCTCCAAAGTAAATAAATGTAAAAAAAAAAAAAAACTTTTTAAATTTTTAATATAAATTTAAAAAAACCTCGTCCTCATGTGTGATTTCAGACAACTCACTTGTGTCTTCTGAACCTCAGCATCCTCATCAGTAAACATGAATTATAACAGAACTTTCTTCATAGAACAGTGCGAGGATTAAATGAGACAGCTGTGCATAGTCTAGGCAGAGCCTGACAATTATAATACGAATTATTATTACCGCCAAACGTTTTAACATCTTAAATGTATTATCGCTAAGTGTCTTAATATGTATAAAGATTATGCAAATGCTTTAAATATATTATTTTGAAACGTTTGAATGTTCTAGATGTATTATTCTTACAGTTAAGTATTTTAATGCTTTAAAGATATTGTCATGGATGGCTTTCGTGTTTAAAATGTATGGCTGGGAACTTTCAATTTTAAACGTATTGTTCTCAAAGATTTGCTGAATAAATACATCGTTCAAAATGGACGCTTTTCTCTCTCTCTGTCTCGTTCTCACCGCTCCCCATCTACCCCTGAAGACGGAGCACTTGAACTCTGGAACTTGGACTCCAGTGGCTCTATTTCTGTTTCTATTCTCAAACACGCTCCTTTCCTTGTAGACGGGTCTACAGTGAGCATCCATATGACAGGGCAGCACCGAGAAGCCCTTTGAAGTCAGACAGACCGGGGTTCGAATCCTGACCCCCCGCCAGCTGCCTCTCTAAGCCTCTGTTTGCAAAATGAGACCCGGCCAACCCAGCCCCCTCATAGGTCCACGAGGAGAGCTAAACGTGAGAGGGTATAGGAGGTTTATCAAGGAGGCATCTATTTCTTTGCCTGTTTTAAAAAGGAAGAATTCTTTATTTGGTAACTTTGTTTTTAATTCCAGCGTAACTGGCATACGGTGTGACATCAGTTTCAGGAAGGCAGCACATATTTCTTGAGCACCTACTATGTGCCAGGGACCGGGAACAGCTCAGTGAGCCGAGGAACAGAGTCTTGCCCTCGTGGGGCCTCTGCGCGGCCAGCTGCACCTTTTCCTGCCTGAGAACTTGACTCCATTCCCCCCGCAAGCCCTCTGCCTTCTCCCACGTGCTTCGACGCCCAGCGGCAGACATTTACAGAGCGTGCGAAGCCGAGGGTGCCGGGCACATCCCCCGAGAAAGGCACAACCTGGGATGCTGAGTGGTTGAGAGTGGAGTCCGTGTTCTAATGGATGCTGTGCTGGAATGTCCAGACTCCCCCTTAGGGCAGAAGGCTACGTTCCCCCGCCTGCCGGGAGCGCGGCCGGCTGATGGCCCGTAGCTGCCAGCCTCGTCAGGACGGCCCCTGTCGCAACCCCCTGGAATTCTCTCCTGGACCGTTCCAGAAGATGATTTTTGGATCACTCACTTCAGGGTTACCTCAGCCCTGCCCCACCCCCCCCCCCAGGGGTCCTTATCACACTATATTTTCCTCTCTTGGTTTAGTTAAATGTCTCCCCCACTGACCTATGAAGATCTACACGATGGAGCTTTCCGGAAGAATGTCCTTCAGACAGCAGACACTGCCTATGAATGTATTCAGCCTCGTTCTCCGACTGGCTGAAAGAAGCTTGGCCGAGGCTTGCGAAATCGGCTACAGGAAGCATGACAGAGGTCGGAGGGGATTCCAGAACTCTCCTTGACAGGACTGGGCAGGGTTACCCGGTGGGTAATCAATGGTAACAATGGCTGATGTTTGTAAACACTTTCTCGCGCATGCTTTCTATCCGTCCTCAATATCATTACTGTCAGTAGTCATTGTTGGGCGTCTCGCTTGCAAGTTCATGCTGTGCACCAGCCCCCGAGGCTGGCGGTTGACCTACAGGATCACGGGGATCGCCTATGACATTGGGAGGCAGCCGTCGCTTATTTTCTCTCATAGGTGAGCGCCCTGAGTCTCTCTCCAAGAGAGTGACTGGCTTAAGGTTGCACGGCCAGCAGGGGTGGGGCCGGGACTCCAACCCACTGGGGTTTAGAGTCCGCTTGGCTCGAAAACCCTCAATCGGAAGCATCAGAGTAGAATTACGCTTGCATTCTGACAAGCCCGGCCAAGAAAGGAGACCGACTTATGCCCACTTCACAGCGCGGAAGCCGGAGGTGCAGACGGTACATAGAATAGTCACAGGAAGTCACTAGGATGGCCACACGGAGGGCACAAAGACCCGCTAAGCTCCCGAAAGAGGGGGTTCCTGCTAACGCAGGAAAAGGGAGCGAGGTTCTGAAAGCAGCAGGCCCGAGGGACGCTCGCTCTCCCCGCGATGTCTGGCTGTGTCCGGGCGACGCGCTTGGCACTGAGCAGGCGCCGGATGGCCGGGAGCCGAAGCGGACTCCACGGACGCCCGCAAGGAGGGCTGCTGACACGTGTGATGTTTCACGCGGGATCCCTCGTCCGCGCGATGGACGTGAGGCAGCGAGGCTGAGCCCGGGGTCCCCGCGAAACCGGCACCCCTGGGAGACGCACCCCGCGTCCCACAGCCCCCTCCGCGTCCGGATGTTGGAGCCAGATCTCCCAAGCCCCCCCGGTTCCCAACCCCATCTGTCTGGCCCTTCCCCCCTCCTCCCCCAGCAACTGAGCTGGCCCTGGAAACTTATCCAGACTTATCCAGTGTTTCCCGCCCCGCAGTAAGTACCTAACACCGCCTGCACTCACCCTGCCCGCCCGCCCCCCGGCCCCGTGCACCTTGGCTACAATATCTCCTCCTCATAAATCACACAGCCATATTAACTGTCTCTCAATCAATCTCTTCCAGGTGTTGGCTTAGACAGTCTCTCAAGGAGAAAACGTCTCTCCCCTCGAGGCTTAGGCGCTAAGAGCCCCGTCGTCTGGGAACGGTTTAAAGCCAGATAGCTTCCCTTCCTTCTCAGGGTCTCCAGGCTCAGGCTGGAGACCCCCAGGATCCACAGACTGCAGACGGCTTCAAGAAACCCAGGAGAGGGTCAGATGTACCCCGGAGCGTGAGGCTGGTCTTTCTCAACACGCGAAGGCTGGGTAAATCTGGACCATTTGAGGTTTTTCCGCCAGCAAATATTCCGCATGGAGGATCTGAACCCCGAAGCCCCGGGCTCGAAGCCGAAAGCGTGGTCTTCCCAGGACAGTTGTTAATATTGGCGGGGCGCCTGGGTGGCTCAGCCGGTTGAGCGTCGGACTTCGGCTCGGGTCATGATCTCGCGGTCGGTGGGTTCGAGCCCCGCGTCGGGCTCTGTGCGGACCGCTCGGAGCCCGGAGCCTGCTTCGGATGCCGTGTCTCCCTCTCTCTCTCTGCCCCCCTCTCACTCGTGCTCTGTCTCTCTCTGGCTCTCAAAAATAAACATTAAAAAACCCACAACTGTTAACATCGGTTCGTTTTAGAGACTTGTCATCCCACACTGCCTGCACACCCCCCCACCTTTGGGCACACTGGTGGGCGTGGCAGAGATAATGCTGGATGTTCGTAAGATTCCCCGTCGACCCCATTATAAACCCTGGTTATTTCGTCTGTCGAAGACATACGGCCCGATCCTGGCCCAGGAGAGAGGGACAGAAATATACCCACAACTTCCAGGTTCAGCCATGAGACTCCCTGTACATCTCGAATCTTCTTCTGCTCTTTCCACGATGATCTAGGGCGCCCCGTGCATAAGACAGAAGGAGCCTGGAGCCCTGAGTCACCACCTGGAGAACGGTCCAAACAGCTGCCCAGCGCACACGAGCCTGTGATGACAGCGAGTGTGACAAGCGACTGAGTTCCAAGGATGTGTCACTCCAGCATCACCTGGCCTACCCTGACTAATACAACCAGGTTCCAAAAAGTCTACCGGCTTGCGAGATACGACGGCGGCCTGCTTACGTGTCACCTTCTGTGACCGACTTCGCTTGTAAATGCCGCAGAGGCCGTGCTGAGCAGCAAACCTGGTGGCAGGGACCATCCGCCGTGGGGATTATACCTAGATGGCTGGAAATCAGCATATCCCAATTGGGCTTTCAATTCCGGCAAGGCCTCATACAGCCATGATGAAGCACGTGGCTGCCGAAGTCAGGCCAACGGGGGTCGGACTTTGGCTTAATCCCGTCCCGCTGTGTGGACTTGGTCGAGGTTAAACATCACCGTCTCATCTGTAAATAGGGGTAAGACTTGTAGCAGACGCTGGTGGCCGCGTTGGGGTCACTGTGGCTCCTCGGCGGCCAGACGTGGCCTCGTCAATAGAGAGCCGTCTCACCCAAGGTCACAACCCGCATCCAATGATGGGTGGATGACGAGGCGTAAAGACCTGATGCCCGTGACACGGCTCGAGACAGCTCCGAAGGGTCATCCCAGCTTCGGATGTTGTGGGGGGGGGGGGCAGAGACTCTTAGGTGACCCCCCCCCGATGATCCCCGCCTCTTGTGTCTTGCGCCCTTGTATAGTGCCCTCCCCGGGAACGTGGGTAGAAGCCGTAACTTGCCTCTAACAGATGAACACGGCAAAGGTGAGGGAGCGTCGCTTCTGCGGCTCTGTCGTGTAAGACTTCACTGTCGGTCTTGCCGTCACACTCTGTCCCTTGCTGACTGTGATGAAGCCAGGGGGCAGCCGCGGGGCCAAGAACCAGAGTGACTTCCTGCCAACAGCCAACAAGAAACCACTGTCATCTGTCCCACAACCTGTACGAAACGGAATTCTGCCAACAGCCATACGGGCTTAGAAATAGACCCTTTGGGGGCGCCTGGGTGGCGCAGTCGGTTAAGCGTCCGACTTCAGCCAGGTCACGATCTCGCAGTCCGTGAGTTCGAGCCCCGTGTCGGGCTCTGGGCTGATGGCTCGGAGCCTGGAGCCTGTTTCCGATTCTGTGTCTCCCCCTCTCTCTGCCCTTCCCCCACTCGTGCACTGTCTCTCTCTCCCTCTCTCTCTGCCAAAAATAAACAAACATATAAAAACATTTTTATTTTAAGAGGCTTCATCTCTGTCCATTTTGCTGCCTTTCCTTCCCTTCCGCAAGTGTCGATCCCAAGAGCACTCCCTAAAAAAACCCCAGCCCCCTAAATTCCGTCCCAGGGTCTGCTCCTCAGAGAACCCAACCTGGGACGCGCATCGGATACTCATTGTTCTTCTCCACTTAGCTGGCAAAGCTCTGATCCTGCTGACTCGGTCCCCCCTCGAAGTGACTCCGTGCTTCGACAGAGGCAGGCGCCAGCCCCTTGGCTGGCTGAGTCCTACTTAGACTAAGCCTGACAGGAAAATCCCATTCTTCTTGCGTGGAGCTTTTTAGGAAGAAGCCCCTGGGCCAGTTGTGACCAAGGAGCTTCGAGAAGGGGAGTCTGTCCGGGGCTTCGAGGAAATAGACCCGGGAGGGGCAGTGCCTCCACTGCCCCTGAGCACTGCTAGACCTGATCGTAGGAGCTGGGAACGCGGAAGTCAGCTGACACCCACGGCCAGAAGGCTCGGGACCGGGACAGCAGCGCGAGAAGTTGGAAGGGGGCTGCGTCTTTCATTAGATCGGCGTCATGGAAGTAATCGGCCCTGGTGTTGCGTTGCCTGGAGACTCTACCACGGGACACAAGTTCTGTCTAGGGCAGCTGAATGCATTCTGATGGAATCAGTTTAGGTGGCCGCTTACAAAGGGTGGACTGGAGAACTGAATGCAACGATGCTGTCGTCGCCATGAAGCACACCTTGCGGGACCCCCCACCCCCAGCCACGGGAGGGGTAATTGACCGAGGGTTCCAGGGGCTGTACTTTGCAATCCATCACCAAGTTTGGGCCACACTTCCCTTGGGCCGCTTCTAGCTAAGGACTCAGCACAGCAGGGATACTAAGATGGGCGTGTTCCCGGGAGACCTGGGATTTCTCTGATGGATGACTTTGGCACAAGGACTTGCCATTGGCCTTGCTGAACCTTCCTTAGAACTGCACTGCAGTCTGGGACTCTTCCTACCAAACCAAGTAGCCTCCCTCCCTTTCTTCCTTCCTTCCTTCCTTCCTTCCTTCCCTCCCTCCTTCCTCCCTCCATTCTCCTCCCTTGCTCCATTCCCTTCTTCCTTCCTTCCCTCCCTCCCTCCTTCCTTCCTGCCTCCTTCCCTCCCTCCCTCTTTCTTTCCTTCCTTCCTTCCTGCTTCCTTCCTTCCTTCCCTCTTCCCTCCTTCCTCCCCTCCCTCCCTTCCTCCCTTCTTTCCTCCCTCCCTCCTTTCTGTCCCTCCCTTCCCCCCCTTCCCTCCCTTCCCCCCCTCCCTTCCTCCCTCCCCTCCTTCCCTCCCTCCCCCTACTCCCTCACAGGGGACAGACCTGAATCAGATCCAGTGACCCTTCAGCTCCTCCATCTCCCTCCCCATTTGCCCTCCAAGATGTTTCCCTCAATAAGCCTCTTGAAGGTTCTGTCTCATCTTAGTGTCTTCCCAAAGGATCCAGACAAGCGCAGATGAGCTTAGTGCAGAATTTGCATTCAACAAATAGTGGTCATAGCTGTTGCTGTTGTGTCCCACTCAACATTTACTCCTCGTGTCTAGCACAGTGCCTGGCACAAAGTAATACTTCATAAATATTTTTTTAATGAATGACTGGATGGATGGATGGATGGATGGATGGATGGATAAGTGGATGGATATGTGGATGGATGAATGTGTGGATGGATGGGTGGATGATGGATGGATGGGTGGATGGATGATGGATGGACAGATGGACGGATAAATGGATGGTTGGATGGATGGATGGATGGATGGATAGATGGATGTGTGGATGGATAGGTGGATGGATAGGTGGATGGATGGATGGATGGATGGATGACAGAAGGATTGGTGGACAGGTAGGTGGATGGACAGACGGACGGATGAATCAATGTATGACAACACTTCCTTCTTTGCCAACTGATGCCTTTAAAGCCAGGTCTGAAGTTTCTCAAACCCTAGCCCACAGGCCTAAGCTAATATACTTGCTTGTTTTAGGACTTTTTATTTCCTTTATGTCAATAGCAACAAGAAATCTGAGGCCTCCCTGACTTCTTCCCTAATGTGCCTGACATCTCTGTAAATGGGAAGTGGAGTGAAAACGTACATTTCATGAATGTTCCCGTCATCCACTGAGACCTCCCTATGGAATCACAAACAGGAGTGCCAGACTGGGAGATCCTAGGTTCCCATTTGGACCAGTGAGGCAAACACTCCTGCCTTCAGCTCTGCCAGTGACTTGCTGTGTGACCTTGCACCAGCCCCTTCCCTCTCTGAGCTTCAGTTTCGTCATCTGTCCAAGACGGGGATTGAATGAGATGGTCTCTGGACCTCCCATCCTCCTTGTCATGTTCTGTCATTTAGGATGTGCTCAGCTACAAGTAAGAGTCAAGTAAACCATAGCAATATTGAAATATATCCTACATTAATAAGTCACTTAACCAAAGTGACGCTTTGTGCACCTCCTCAACCAGTTTATCCATGTGCAGACTTTTTCAATCCTTTCTCCTCACTATATTTAACAGGCTGGCTTCCAATCTTGTCCTCGTTGTCTCATGGTCCCCTGAGCGCTGCCAGAGCACCGAATATCGCACTTCACTCCAGTGTCCAAACCCAGGAGAAAGGGGCCAACCGAAAGGTATTCCCTTTTAACAAAAAGGAGAACTTTTCCTAGAAACCGCCCCCCTCCAACGTGATTCCTCCTGATTTGCTGGCCATGAATCACAGGGACCCTTCTGGCTGCAAGCAAGTACTTGACCAAAAAAAAAAAAAAAGAATGCGATCGCCATGGGCATATTGCTGCCTTGATCAGGGCAAGGCGGAAAGGATACGTCTTTGAGGGAAGGGACTGATGAGATCTGTCCCAGAGGCCTCAAAGGTGGGCACCCGATCTCAGAGAGACACGACAGCCGTGCATGAAACAATTCGTGGCCACCTGTCTTTGCACGTATCAAAAACAACAACAACAACAGGGCAAAAACAGAGCTCCCGAGCGCTGACGGGGTCCGGATATTTGGGCTGCAGCTAGAGGAGTGCAGAGGCCAGAGGAATCAGGGGTGGGAAGGGAACAAGCATGAAGACAAAGGAGATCCTGACGCCTTGCTTTCTCCGGCGGGGCTGCGTGCCCTCTGTCCGTGCCCACCTTCGCATGTACCCTACCGAAACCCCCCACGCCCCTCCTCGCTGCAGCCGGAGCGAGCTTGTCACCGCTCGACACAGGACCTGGCGTGTGATAGGTGTGCAACAAATGGGAAATAATGGAGCGCGTGCACGTCGGAGGGCTCCCCAGGGAGTCCCCCGCCCGCCCGGCCCTCCTGCTCCAAGCCCCTTCCCCTCTCCCTTCCCCAGCGCAGGTGGGAACCTCCAGCCCCTCGTGGTGGGACAGCCTCCAGGGCCGGCCCCTCCATTCTCCCCCACGCCGCCCGGAGACACGGAACGGCTTTGATCACTAACAGGAGACTTCTGGGAAGAAAGAGAGAGGGAGCGAGAAATCTGGTGCTTTAAGCTCCCTGGACAGGACCCTTATTAATGAAACGAGCGGCTGTCAGCCTCCCCTCCAATCAGCTGTCCATTGCTGGGGGGCACACGTGGAGGCTCGGGGCAGCCCCAAAGCCAGGGGGGGGGGGTGGGTAGCTGTGGCAGGGGAGGGCGCAAGAAGCCGCTGCCTCCAGATATTAAATGCATAAAAAAGCCCAGGCCTCGGCTGAGAAAGGTCTGGTGCCCCGAGCCATGTCTGACCCCACTGATTTTCACTGACTGTATCCCCAATGTTCTCCTGTTTGCCTACAGCAGTTAGGGTTTACTTATAAAATCATGAATAAGTTCTCCTTGCTCAGAAAAAATTAGCCTTGCAGATAAAGGCCCAAGGACCCCCTTCCCCTCCTGTCTTGGCCCCTTCAGCGTCTCCCAGGAACTAACCACTGACAGCACTGTGGGGGGTGGGTGTATCTTTCCAGAACCCGTTTCATGCTTGACACGCACATGTACCTCCCGCGTTAGGTAGTCGTATTTTGTGTAGCTATTGGTATGTAGACTTTTCCCGGGGGGAAGTGGGGGGGGGTTGGTTGGTTTTGTTTCCAAATGGCATCTCCTCGAATCTCTGATTCGGCAAGTGGCTTCGTCCATTCGATGATGTGTCTGGGGGGGTCTTGCCGTGTAGGTGCACACAGATCAACCTGGTTTTTTTCATAACGACATAGCATTCCTAAAAGTAGATACAACCGAGTTTATTCCACTCTGGCTGCATATTATAACGCCAAAGTGGGGGCACCTGGGTGGCTCAGTCGGTTAAGCGTCCGACTTCGGCTCAGGTCATGGTCTCGCGGTCCGTGGGTTCGAGCCCCGCGCCGGGCTCTGTGCTGACAGCTCAGAGCCTGGAGCCTGCTTCGGATTCTGTGTTTCCCTCTCTCTGCTCCTCCCTGACTTGGACTCTCTCTCTCTCAAAAATAAAATAATAAACATTAAAAAAATAAAAAACAAACAAAACACCAAAGTATAGGTGTGTAGGAAGGTCCCTTTTAAAATAGGGATGCCTGGGTCCCCCCCCCCCCCCCCGCAAACAAACCTAATGAGAACTCTGAGGGCAGGGTCTAGGCAGCAGATGTTACAACTCTGAATGATTATAGCTTGCAGCCAGGGTCAAGCCTTATTCATGGAGTCAGTCTCCTATTAATGCATATTGTTTCCAAGTCTGTTCTGTTAAAGAAAACAAAAACAAAAACAAAAAAACAAAAAAAGTCTGCCGAGCATTTGTACATTTCTTCTTTGTGCCTCTGCCCTGATATTTCTCTAGGGTGGGGGTCTACCTCCGACATTTGGGGCTTCATAAGTCCTTTTTTGTGGAGGGCTGTCCTGGGCACTATAGGATGTCCAGCAACATACACACACACACACACACACACACACACACACGTCACGACAACCAGAAATGTCTCCAGAGGCAGGTAAAGGGGATTAAGTGATACAAACTTCCGAGTATAAAGTAACTAAGTCCTGGGGCTGTAGCTTACAGCACAGGGGATACAGTCCACGATAATGTAATGACTCCGCGTGGTGACAGATGGTTCCGACGCTTCCCGTGGGGGTCGCTCTGAAATGTACAAAAATATTGATCACTATGTTGCATGCCTCAAACTGATAGGATATTGTCTATCAGCTACACTTCAATTAAAAAAAAAAATGTCTCCGGACACGGCTGCATTCTGGGGAGCAAAATCACCCCAGGTTAGGAACAACCGCTTTGGGATAGGAACCCAGAAGGAGGGTGGTTGGATTAGAGGGGGCGCACCCTTTGGGGACTGATCCACAACCTCTCATTTTCTGGGACTATCCTTCCGGCAAACATTTTACTCCGTTGTCCCTGTGTCTGGATCTAGAAGTGGGGCCACAGCCCTGAGCACCTCCAATTTTCACGCTGCCACCTGTAGCCCCAAAGCTCAGGAACGCTGTCATGCCTGGGAATACACTTCAAGCTTCTAGAATCTAGACTCGAGAGCCTAAAGATCTGGAGTAGAAATAAGGGTTTTGTTGTTTTTTTGTTGGGGGGGTTTTATTTCTTTTTTTTTTTTTCTTTCCTTTCCTTTTAGTTAATTCTGCTGAGGGGAGGGGAGGATACTCCATCCTGCCCTCCCCCCACCTGAAATTTCCAGAGTCCTCTCAGTCTCCTTAAGGGCCCAATCGGCGTCCTGGGGGCTGCCTGAGTTTCACAAGCAATGAGCAGAGTGAACAAGAGGGAGAAAGACGTAAGCTGAAGTAGCTTCCCCGGGTCTGGGTGCAGGCGTGCTTGCGAATGTGCATCTGAAAGAAAATTAAATTCACAGGCTGGGAAGGAAGAGAAGGGGCGGGGGGGGGGGGGGGGGGGGGGGGGGGAGGCCGCAGGCCCAGCCAGTCATGTCTCTTTAAGCGAGATAAGCTGCCTGTCTCATCCATCTCATTGACACTATCAGCCTGTTGTCTAAAGTACTTACAGTTCCCTCCTCGAGAGAGGAGAAGCTTGACGTGGGGGTGTAGGGGGGAGGGGAACGGGAGGCACTTAGGACAGGGCGCCCTGGCTGGCCTGCTTCCCCAAAGAGCAGGGAGGGGGCGCAGAGGGAGGAGGTCTTCCCTCCCCTGGCCTGTTTTTAGATCGGCCCTGAGTGCCGGGGGGGGGGGGGGGGGGGATGGTCCCCCCCCCGCCCCCTACCTGGGGCCCCATTCCCAGGGGAACCACTTGAAACCCAAGCTTGTTCTTCTCAAGTGGCTGGGGGAGAGTGTGAAGCACAGGAAAGAGAGTGAGAGGAAAAGGGAAAGGTCTGGGCTCCAACTGACCTCAGCCCTGCCCCGGGATCCTTTCAAAATCACCGTGCACCGTGAAACCGCCGCGGGGAGTCTCCCTGTCTCCGAGAGCAGGCAAGCAGACCCAGAGACGTTGACTAACTCACCTAGGGTCACACAGCCAGTCAGAGGCATCGATGGGACTTGAGCCTAGATGTCTCTCAAGCTCCCAAGCTGACTTCTTACCTCTTTAAACCAGGGTGTTCCTTGCCCTCTTTTGTTATGAGAGATCCTGTTGATGGAGGACCTATTGGAATGACTGTACAGCCATTTATTCTTTATGCATTCAACAAATACTTTAAAAATTTTTTTTAATGTTTCTTTATTTTTGAAAGAGAGAGAGAGAGAGAGCGCGCGTGAGCAGGGGAGGGGCAGAGAGAGAGGGAGACACCGCATCCGAAGCTGGCTCCGGGCTCTGAGCTGCCTGATGCGAGGCTGGAACTCACAAACCCTGAGACCGTGACCTGAGCCGAAGTCGGACCCTTCACCGACTGAGCCACCCAGGCGCCCCCACTACGTCATCTTTCCAGGAACCCAAGAGAAAACTCTCTCCTGGTTTGTAGCAAACATGGCGATCTGTTGGTCTCTTACAACCTCTCGGACGATTGTCCCAAACGATTCATTCTCTCCTCGTTTTGGCAGCTGGGAAGTTCAGAGCCACGTACGTTTCTACCAACTACACAGGATGTTCCGGCTCTGAGGGCTGAGATGCAAACTATCCCCAAAGGGGGTGGTGCAGGACGACGCTTTCTTACGTGATCCAGACAGTGTGTGGCCGGAACCCTGAGCCTCTGCACCTACCGGGTCAAGGGCAGGGTGGGAGGGGGTTGGGAGGGGGGTACGGGGGTTGCAGGATGAACTGAAGGCTCTTCATTCACGTGTCTGGGGGTAGTGCTGGCAGGCTGGGGCTTCGACGTCTCTCCACGCGGGACCTCCCCTTGGGGGCTCTCCCGGTAAGCGGCTGTCCCTTCACAGAAGGCCGGCTGGGTTTCGAGAGTGAGTCTCCCGGGGGCAGGGGCAAGTAAGACAGAAACGGCACCCGCTTTTCATGACCTCGCCTTGGGAGGTTCTCCGACTGAGGAGGTCACTCCCCGTCCCCCACCCTTGGCCTGACCCGCTTTCAGCTCGGCCCTTGGTGCTGGGGACCATCACCCCCTCTCACACGGCGTTTGCCAGAAGGAAGCCACCACGAGGTCCAGCTCGCACTCAAGGGGGAGAAGCAGACTCCCCCTCTTGATGGGAGAAGCGCGAAGGTTCTAGAAGCCACCGGGGGACGCAGTTACTGCCGTGGCCACTTTGGGAAAACACAGCCTGCACACACGGGACCAGCTAGAGCTCACTGATGTGTGCTCGGGATTCCGGCCTCTGTCCCCTCATTGGTCGTCCTCCGCGGACCACGCGGAGGTTTGCAGTCCCAGATTCTTTGCACGACCGGGCGGGCTCGGAGACAGTAGTTGAAATGGCTCTGCTCTCTGAGTGTGTTTCACATGCCTGGCACCATGCAGATAGGTCCTTCCTTCTCCCCCTCCCGGTTTTCATTCACAGACAATCCTCCCATCTTTCTTTACCGCACAAGTAAAGACACAGGAAGCGGACGAAGGTCACCAGACCCCGCATCTCGGAGAAGTGGCAAAGGTGGGACTCCATCCCGGGCCGTCGGATTCAGCTCTGCCCCCGGTGGAGACCCACCCCCCTGCCCCCCACCCCGGCCACCCCGCACCTTCGTTCCCGGCCTTTGAGCCCCACTCAGCACCAAGCTCCTGCCCTTGAGGTTGTAACCTACAGGCTACGCCAGATTTAGCCCTCCCTTCCCCCCCGAATGTCTCCCCTGACCCCCCGAGCGTTCTTACGCGCAACTCTCTCTGAGAAATAACAAAGTCCTCGCTGACCCCTGCGTATACATCAAGATTAACATTCCCTCCAACTTAGATCAGCCAGCCTGTGGGAAGTCGGGGGATTTGGCAGAAAGTTTCTGAGCACCCACTTCCTGCCGGGCCCTGAGCTGACTCTCAGGAATCCAGACGCAAGGCCTGGAACGTCACACTGGGCTGAGATCCGTTCGAGGGCGGGGACCATGCCGCCGCGGCTTTGTCGCTGGGCACCCTGCGAGAGCCTAGCGCCCCAAGGGAGAAGGGGGAGGCGCTTGTCTGTCTGCGGTAGCAACGGAGCCTGGGGCGAGTGACCCCCTCTCTGAGCCTCCATTCGCTCACCTGTAAAATGGGGGTGAGACTGGTCCCGGCACTCCCCACAGGGCTGTGTCAGAAACCTCGTAACAAAGCAGGTTCTCCTACTTAGAAGGCTGGCTTCTAAGGGGCTCAAAGGCGAGTTCGGGGCCTGTGCCCCGTCATCCCGTAGAATGCCCAGCAGACAACCAGCCCTCAGTCCCCAGGCCTGGGGGTCGGGGGGTGCTCTCTGGGGCTTGATCTGACCTCAACCTCAGGGTGATGGCAAGCGGGAGGAGGAGCGTGGGTAAAAGTCATCGGGCCTCCGGTTCTCCCACCTCTGGAAACGGCAGCCTTGAGGGAATGGGATGCAAGCCGGGGACCTGATGCTTCCGGAATGAACAGAAATCTCCCGTGTTCTTTTCTTTTTTTTTTTTTTTCCCCCCCTAAACCCCTGATCCTTTAAGCCAAGCTCTTTGGCCAGTGCCTGCGTCAATGGATCTGAACAGATGCAGCCAATGACCTTCTGAGGCTGCAGCCTCGCGGGCGGGTGCCCGGTCAGGGGGCGCCGGGTGGGAAGGCAGGCTGGCGGCCTTTTCAGCTCTGCAGACCCCGATGCTGCCCTGTCTCTGTCGGCCCGATCAGCGCCCACCTCCACTTCTCTCTTCCGCGTAGAATGCGGCTGGGGCGTCAGGAAGAAAGGAGAGCTTCACCATTCACTTCTTTTGCTAGCTCTTGGAAATATCAAGAATGCCTGGCCCTCAAGACAAACCCCAGCTCTCGGCCTAAAAAGCTAAGTCCAGATATGTTATATATTTATTCAAGGCAGCAATTGGCCAGGAAACGACTATAAAACACACATTTTGAATAAAAGAGGGAGATTTATGGTGCATTTGTGAATCTGAGTCATATCTCTCTGCCTCCCCCAGGCCAGGATCCCTTAATCACTAACATACCCCCAGCTTGTACACTCGGTGGGCACAGAATTGCTTCCTTCTGGTCCCGTCCCAGTTAAAGATGTGGTGGGGATTGTGCTACTTGGACTGACAGTCAGTAAATGAATTGCCAATTCATTCTGAGCTGGGATGGGGGCTGGTTTCTGCATTGGGAAGAAAAAAAGTGGGGTCCTTTCATATGTATCTTTGATCAGTCGGGACTTGACAAATTATTTTCATAGGAATTTCTCTGTCCTTAATGCCACGGGGAAAAAATGGATTTACTCTAAAAGAATAGCTTTTATGTTTCAGAAATTAGAGCAATGTAAAAGCTTTCCTGGGGTTTCTCTCTCTCTCCTTCTCTCTCTCTCTCTCTCTCTCTCTCTCCCTCCTCCTTTTTTCCCTTCCACTGCATTTTTCTCCAGGGAAAGAAGGCAGGTAGCAGAGAGAGCTAGGCAAGGCCACTGCCAACGGCTAGACTTCCAGCTTACGTTACTTCAAGCAGATAAACAGAACAGGAAAAGAAGGCTCACCTCCTACAAACAACTGATATTGAGAAAGCCAAGTCAGCTTTTCTGCCTCAAGCGTCCCTTGTGATGGCTGATTTCTTTTCTCCTCTGGATTTTTGTCGTAGGGACAAAATTCAACCCGCAGAATACCTGAATTGGGTGTGAGCAGCATTCAACCCTACGGCAACTATCTTATGCCCATGGTTTTTAGACACTGACTTCTCCGGAGGCAGAGGGCTGGGACAGAAGATCTCTACGCGATTTCCACATCAAGATTTTTATCAGCTAGGGTACCACCTTAAAGAAAAGAACGTAATGACAGGAGTCGTGGTACAGAGCTGCCAGGGACAGCTGGGCAGGCTGTGCACTGCACCGCTCCAAGAGGCACCACTCAGGTAGACTACCCCTGTGAAAGCTGCCTTCCGAGGGTTGTGCCACGTTCAACCTATACAAGTGTGGGTGACAGCTCTGAAAGGGAACTCACAGAGGTGAAGGGAAGATTGGGGAACCACAATGATAAGAAAGGGACAATCTTGGGGATCTAGGTGGAAGGAACTCGAAGAGAGTTTGGTTCGGGACCAGAGTGAGCGAGTGAGCACGAGCAACGTCAGTCTGTTTATTTCTCTACTCCAGATTCCGACGCTGGGAGAGACAGAGAGGCAGAGACAGGGAGCCTTTCTCGGGTCAAGCACTCCTACCCCTTGTCTGAGGGGCTGGGGAGCTGTTGGATGAGCAGCTTTACTCTCTTACTCTAGGGCTCCCTCAAAGCAGCCCCTGACACCAGCACTGGGGCGCAGCGGTCTGTGTGGGCGAGACCAGGAAGGCAAGGAGGCTTGCTCAAGGCCACGGGGCTGTGTAGTGGGACGAACACTTGGGCAAAACCCTATTTGTGCTGGATTCCTCGTGTGATGGGTATTCGGTTTTTTTCGACCTCCTTGCCTCCATTACTCCTTTCTTGGAGGGGGCACCCCAGTCTTTTGATGGGGTCTCTCTCTCTCCTTCATTAACAGGCAGAAGAATGCAGTTCTGAGGTCAGAAGAGAGAAGGCATGGGGTTGTCGGCCTTTTGGGGCGTAGAGATTTCTGGTCGCTCGTGGTTGCCGCAGGGGACCCGGGGTTGAGCTGGGGCCTGGGTGGAAGACCTGTGTGTGAATTCTCGTCCAAGCGAAGGAGGGGGAGGGGGTGGGAGGGGGAGGGGAGGACGGGGAGGAGAGGGGCTAATAGCAATGAGGATAATCAATACTAATTCATCTTTTTATCAGCTGACAGCCATTGTCTTACACGGGGCTCTGTGCCCAGCACCCTCGATACCCACTGTCCCACCGAACGCTGGCTCGAACCTCCCGGGGCGGGGGGGGGGGGGGGGGGAACGTACCCTTAACCTCATGCCGCAGATGATTAAATGGAGGGTCAAAGAGGTTAAGTGACTTGCGCGAGGTCACGGAAGCAGTAAGCGGCAAGGTGACTTTCACG
Source organism: Prionailurus bengalensis (assembly GCF_016509475.1). NCBI lineage: Eukaryota > Metazoa > Chordata > Mammalia > Carnivora > Felidae > Prionailurus > Prionailurus bengalensis. The sequence continues at coordinate 11,573,852 of NC_057356.1, forward strand.
AGCCAGGTCAGGTAGGGAACAAAGGTGCGATTCTCCCAACGGCCTGTGTGTGTTCGTATGTATATGTTGCGCACATGTTTGTGTACGTGTATGTTGTGCGTGTCTGCGTGTGTGTGTGTGCGCGTGCATGCTGTATTTGTTAACAAGCGAATGATAATTCGGACCAGGACAACATCCTACCCCACCGAGAGGAACAAGCCAGCAAGGGCCAACCCCAGAAAGTGGCAACAGAGAAGCACCCAGGTGTCTCCTTGTTTCCGAGGTAGAATGTTCCGTGATTAGCAGTCGGCCGACTGGGACCGGCGTCCGGCTCTGTCACCGACCGGGCCCAGGGCACTCCTCGACGGATCTCCAGCCCCTTTGCCCTCGAAGCACACAGACACCAGGTGCCCCGCCTTCCTCACAAACTCGATTGGACAATGCGCCCCCAAAGAAACTAGATTTTATTTCACTAGTTCTGTTCCCAGTTGCAAAGATAATTCGTCTTCGTCACACCGGAGAATGGAGACGTATCCGAAAACACAAAGAAAACGTAGGCACTCACAATCCTGTGTCGTGCACACGAACAGTGGTTTTCGTTCCCCTCTATGCTTGAATGAAGGCTGTCGCATTCAAGACGACCGAAAAGCCGCCGGGCATGGCAGTTGTCAGTCAGCGTCTTTGACTTACGATGTATCTTAAATACGCCTTGGGGCAGAGAGAGAGAGAGACACAGAATCCAAAGCAGGCTCCAGGCTCCGAGCTGTGAGCACAGAGCCCGACGCGGGACTCGAACTCACAAACCGTGAGATCATGACCTGAGCCAAAGCGGGATGCTCAACCGACTGAGCCACCCAGGCGCCCCGACAAATGTGGTTCTTTTTTAAATAAGCCATGTGGTATTCCATTGTGTAGATGTACACTAATTTATTTAACCCGCACTGACTATATTAGTGGATAATAAGGCTGTCTCCAGTTTTGCAGGATTTATTATTTATTTATTTATTTATTTATTTATTTATTTCCTTTTGAGAGAGAGAGAAAGAGAGAGAGAGCCATCGGAGGAGGGGCAGAGAAGGGGACAGAGGATCCGAAGCGGGCTCTGTGCTGACAGCAGAGAGCCCCATAGAGGGCTTGAATTCGTCAACCGTGAGATCATGACCTGAACCGAAGTCAGACCTCAACCTACTGAGCCATCCAGGCGCCCCTCCGGTTTTGCAGAATTTTAAAAAATCATGACGAGCGACCCAGAAGATAAGTACAATGCACATTCCCGATTATTCTTTAGGACCAAATTCCTCAAAGTGGAATCATCAGATTAACTGATTGGCACAATTTTAGGGCTTCTGATATAGTTTGCCAAGTTCCCCTCTTTTTTTTTTTCAACGTTTATTTATTTTTGGGACAGAGAGAGACAGAGCATGAACGGGGGAGGGGCAGAGAGAGAGGGAGACACAGAATCGGAAACAGGCTCCAGGCTCTGAGCCATCAGCCCAGAGCCCGACGCGGGGCTCGAACTCACGGACCGCGAGATCGTGACCTGGCTGAAGTCGGACGCTTAACCGATTGCGCCACCCAGGCACCCCTCCAAGTTCCCCTCTTAAAAGGTGTATCTATTTTGGGGGGGGTGCCTGGGTGGCTCAGTTAAGCATCCGACTTCGGCTCAGGTCATGATCTCATGGTTTGTGAGTTCGAGCCCCGCGTCCGGCTCTGTGCTGTCAGCTCTGAGCCTGCTTCAGCTCCTCGGTCCCTCTGCCCCTTCCCCACTGGTTCTGTCTCTCTCTCTCTCTAAATAAATAAATTAATTAACTTAAAAAAAGAGATTTATCCATGTTCATTCCAGCCAACAGTTTCTGGGATTTCTTATCTTCTCATTAGAAAATCGGTATCATTATTCGCTAAATATACATTTGCTAACTCAATGAATAAAAGTTACGTCTCGGGGCGCCTGGGTGGCACAGTCGGTTAAGCGTCCGACTTCAGCCAGGTCACGATCTCGAGGTCCGTGAGTTCGAGGCCCGCGTCGGGCTCTGGGCTGATGGCTCGGAGCCTGGAGCCTGTTTCTGATTCTGTGTCTCCCTCTCTCTCTGCCCCTCCCCCGTTCATGCTCTGTCTCTCTCTGTCCCAAAAATAAATAAACGTTGAAAAAAAATTAAAAAAAAAAATAAGTTACGTCTCCCTTGCATTTCATTGAGGGAAGTCTGTCTTTCCAGGCATTTATTTAGCACCTACTACAGTAAGTACTTTACTGGACATTTCCATAGATACCACCCACTTAAAGTTCACAACAGTCCTTTGAGGCAGGTGCCCTTATCCCCTTTCAGTGAACGAGGAAGCTGAGGCTCGGGTAAACTGAGGGTCCCTGCTGAGCTCGGCCACACACCAGCAGTGAGGCTGGGGGGTGTTCCCAACCTCTCTGAGCTCAAGAATACTAACGTTCTGAATCTCTGCAAGTCCTGGCGATCCTTCCGGTGATCCCAGAACTTTGAGTCCCACGCTCACATACCCCGTGTTGGACCAGAAAGCCAGGAGGACGCTGTCCTCCTCCTCCTCTCTCAAGTACAAGGAAGCCCCACCAGCTCACAGATCGAGACTGTCCTCTGGGAACTAGCTGGAAAAGAGCCTAACACCATGAGTAGGCGCTCAACGAGGAAGGGTGTCTACCACATAGGGTGGGACCTTAGCAAATGCTTGTTGAATTAATGAATATAAAGAAGGTCATCACTACCCACTCATGAACCCACGGCTCCTTCCTTCATCGCCATTTCTGCCTCAGGACCTTTGCACAAGCCGGAAGTCCCCTCTGCCTGAAATGCTCCTCCTCCCAACTTTTTACCTGGTTAATTCCTACTCGGCGTTCAGGGCTCTGCTCAGAAGTCACCTCCTCCAGACCGAGTTAGGACCCCTCATCTTACCCTTTTGTGACCTCACGCATGCTGCCTTCATCGGTCTTCCTGCCTCTGCAATCCACTGATTTTGCAGATGATCACCTAAGGGCTGTTTCTCTCACTAGACCGGAAGTTCCAGAAGGATACGACCTCTATCATCTTGTTCACTACTGTGTCCTCAGTAATTGCACATGTCCAGTCCAGAGCAAATATCCACCAAATACATTACAGGAACAGAGCAATTTACATCGTGTCTCCTGACATCTACATAATGATAAAACTACACGAATATTTAGATAGGACAACCTTAACCCTACCAATTCGGTGAGAAGATCCTTGGTAACCATTGTTTGGAACCCAAAGCAGTTCACTCGCATCCGTTATGGAATGAGATGTCCCTTCTCTGATTTATGAAACTTGCCCTGAACATGTTTTTAGTCATTTTCCAACGCCAGCAACTATCTGAGTGCTGTGCCCAGAGAGGGGGGTGGTGGTGTTCATTCAGCACTCTTGTGACGTTCTTGGGAAGAAATAAGACTGACTGCCTGCCTTGTACAGTTGGGGAATTCGTTTGGGAAGCTAATTTTTCCAAAGGCAACCTTTTTTTTTCTTTCTTTCTTTCTTCAGAAGAAATACCTACTTAGAGCACAATCAGAATTTATTCGGCGAAACTTCACAAATTCACTCTCTGCAGGGACACGAATGCCACTGACCTAGTTTCTCCACTGTACCTAAAAGAAGCTGAATTGTCATTTCTGTATCATTAATTCACGCTTCTTGGGGGTTCTCTGCCTAGGAAAGGTTGGGGGCGGGGAGTATGATTAAATGAATAATTTGTAATCAACAACGTAATTGTTCCTGTTTCAAAGGGATGTGATCTCTTTGATGGTTCTTGATCATTTGAAAGGCGCAGGCACGGAAATTATAAACGTTTTTAAACACCGCGCCATGAATTCACTCACGAGTTTGCAGCTCTGTTCTGCCTTATAGGTATTCTACAGGAAGAACTCACAAATCCTCAATGTGTGCGTTGAAAATAAATATCCGTGGAAGGCCCACAAGGTCGCTTGCATCGGGACCTCCAGAACACTCACTTCCAACAGTCAAGGTCAAAGAAAAGAGATCCTTCAGAAAACTCCAGCACGGGGTGTTCTATGCGGTACGACCGATACATCTTTTGATCAGTTGAGATTCCTGACGGGTTTTCTTGTCCGATGCCGGCACGAATTCAGTGAAAATCAATTAACTCCATGCCAGGGACACAGGCCAGTGGATAAATATATTCACAGCTCCACCACACTCGGACAAAGCAAACGGGACGAAAAACGCACCTGCAAGAGAACTTCTTCCTATTTCCTCCACCTAACTTCCCCTCTATTCAATCAGCAGAAAGAACAAGGAAAATAAAAGGGGGGATCCAAGTCCCTTATACTTTTTTAAGCACATGGTATTTATTAGGCATTAATTGGCGCACAAATACACGAAATGGTTACTTAATTCTCACCCCACCCCCGTAGCAACATCAAAAGACGTGATCGCATGAAGACACTCACGTACAAACATACACACTCGCTCATACTTGGACATACTTAGCCTCACATATTACCCTGTTCTCTTTATTAGGGTCAGTTTAAAAAAAAAAAAATTTTTTTTTTTTTAATCAAGAAAGCAAAGCACATTCGAAAGGAAAAAAAAACGCAAACTTGGTTTTGAGTATTCATAAAATTAAAAGCTCTTGGCCAGCTCCCATGCTGGATTTCATTTCATGTTATTACTTAATTAGAATTCCTATTTATAAATAAATAGTACCAGTAAAATATTACATCTGAAGAACCCTGCAATAACATTTTACTTACACGCTTATTTTTTTTTTTTTTAATACTGTTTTCTGCTTTCAATAACCACAGTTTGGTGTCGGCATCTGGCGTTGGTATGATCGTTTTGGAGAAAACCAATCGGCGAGCACGTCTCGCCCTTTCTCTAGGAACGGCGGGCCTCGCGTGGCGTCCGGGCCGGGTCGCCGGCGACGGTGACGGGACATTTGGAAGCTTGGGGCTGGCTTTGTGTTTTATCAGGACGAATATTTGCTTTGGCCTTTTTGCAACGCTTGTCGGCACAGAGCTTGCTCCTGGCTTATCACAGTTCTGCCCGCGTGTAACCCAAGGCTTTTTAAGTTTTTCAAAGCAAGCTTTCCGGTCGGGAAGCTATAGGCCACGTCTTAGCGACAGACGGCTGGAAAGACACAGAGCTGGGACGACGGGAGGGCTGAGTAAGATAGGAGGCCAGACGGAGTGCAACGCTATGCTGACCCCGCTGGTAAAGAAGAAGGGCCAAGCGGGGCTCCGCGAGGCCCGGCAAGGTGGGAAAAGTCGGACAAAGGCCAGGACGTAGGGAACTTTCTCGAGAACATCACGTGGCAGAGGTAGGTAATTTCTTAGTCAAGGGCAGGGTGGCGAATCTCCGGTTCCGGCCGTGGTGTACGTGAGGGGAACCCCCGCAAGTACTTATAGGAAACACACTTGCCTCAGACCTCTCCCCCTCCCCCCCCCATAAGGGACTGGGTCCCATTAAGAAAATTGAAAGAAAAAATATATTATTATTTATTATATAACAACGTCAACATTAACACTGAGACAGGAAAGACTCCAGCCACACCTTTAGGCTAAAACCCTCGATAAGGCAAAGGCCTTTTGGAGGCCAAAAGAAGGAATCACGGAGGACTCCCGGAGGTGGCGTGAACATGGCCGGCCGACGCGTGGAGTGGTCGTGGCAGGTGGGGTGCATCTTGGGTTTTTTTTTTGTCTTTTTTTTTTTTTTTTTTTTTAAGTGTTGAAACGACAAAGTCACCTTTTTTGAATTGTGGTTTCGAGCTACTGATTAGATCAGCGTCCAGGGCTCTCGAGGGCAGACGTGAACACTGCGGAGGAGAAACGCCTCCGGCGGGGGTCCTCTCTGCTTCCGTCTGTCTCCCGCGCTCTCTCTCTCTCTCTCCCCGGCCAACGTCTGTGACGAAGCAGCCCTCCCTTTAGCTGTTCTCGCCCCACTCTGGCACCATGCCGACCCCGTGCACAGGGTGGTACTGATGTGGGGACAGGGTCCTCGGCACGCCGTGAGGATACAGGAACTCGGACGGCTGAAGGCCGCCGGGGGACTGGAGGCCAGTCTGAGGCCCGCACTGCCTGACCGCGGGCTGGTGGGCCGCGGAGGGCTGGTGCTGGAACATTCCCTCTCCGAGCTGCGGGGAGCCGTGGTTGGCCACGCCAGCCAGCCGGGGGACCAGGGGCCCCGAGGTGAAGTGAGCGGAGAAGGGCTGGTAGGGCAGCCGGTCCATGGGCTGCACCGTGGTGACCGTGCAGCTGCTGTAGGGGGGCATGCCGGACCACGTGTTGCAGCTGATGTCCTCCAGGCTGGGCACCGGCTCGCTGGGGGGCACGGAGCTGGCATACATGCAGGCGTGCCGCTGGGCCGACTCTGTCCTGTAGGAGGCACTCAGGGCCTGCTGCTGGGGGTAGCCGGAGCGGTAGAAAGGGTCCTCGGGGCTGGGCGACGTCTCCATGTAGGGCTTCTTATACGGGTGGTCCGTGGTAGAACATTCTTCATCTGCTAAGACAGGAGGAGAGAGACCAGTGAGGCCCCGGGACCAGCCACCCCTCGTTCTGAAGGCGGAGGGGGACCTCGGGCCCAAGGCGTGAGGAATCAAGTCCGGGAGACTCCGCTCCAACCTCCTCTCTGATTAAAAAAAAAAAAGAAAGAAAGAAAAGAAAAGACAAGGAAAGGAAAGGAAAGGAAAGGAAAGAAAGAAAAAAGAAAAGAGGGAGGGGAGGCGCCTGGGTGGCTCAGTCGGTTAAGCGTCCGACTTCGGCTCGGGTCACGATCTCATGGTCCGTGAGTTCGAGCCCCGCATTGGGCTCCGGGCTGACAGCTCGGAGCCTGGAGCCTGCTTCGGAGTCCGTCTCTCTCTCTCTCTCTCCCTCTCAAAAATAAATAAACATTAAATAAATTGTTTTAAGTAAATAAGAATGATAAAATAAAATAAAATAAAATAAAATAAAATAAAATGAAATAAAATAAAACAAAAAAGAGGGTAGAGACCTCGAGCAAACAGGCTGACCTTTCTGAGCTCAGTTTCATCTACAACATGGAAAGGACAGTAACGACACGCTTCCACTTTTCACGGTGAAGGGAGGTGTTGAGAAGGAGACGGAAAAATACAGATTAAGCAACTTAGTCCAGAGCTTGGTACAAGAAAGAAAAAAGAAAAAAAAAAAACACCCAGTAAGTAACAACTATCACTCTTTCCTTCCCTCCGCTCCGGCACGTATGTTCCATGAAGGCGGGACACCGTCCTACCCATCACGATATTCCCAGATTCCGGTACATTCTGCGTGCGCAAAACAGTAATAACACCGTCAACAACAACAGTAAAAACAAACGCCAGCAGCGTTTCCCCTGCCTGGTGCTGTTCCAAGCTGTCTCTCCGGAAGGTACCCCGTGACGTGGGTTCTGGGATTATCCTCATGCTGCAGATGGCAAAAAGGAAGCACACAGAGGTTCGGAAACTCGCCCGAGGCCTCACGCGCGTGGCTGATCAACAGGGGAGCGAGGGTTGCAATTCAAGGGGGCTTACTGCAAGTCTCTGCCCCGCGGTACTACGCTACCCAAAAAGCCATGCGCTAAAATACCCGTGCGACAGATGGGAAGGACAGACGGACACGTCGTGCACACACGGCTGGGCGCTCGGACGCCGCCCCAGCTCCTCTCCCGATGCCTCCGTGAGCAAGGCTCAGTTAACATCTGCAGAGCTGGTACAACGTAACGTCAGTCCACTCCCTTCCCCAGACACTAGTCCCCGGCGTAGGGCAGTGGAGGTACTTCTGTCCCTGGAAGAAGGTCTCCCTTCGTGACTCTGGGGTCACTGCCTCGTTTGGGAACAAAAGTGCGGGGCTGTGTCCTGGGAAAATCCGCTGAAATACAAAGTTTGGAAAACGGCACGTGCCTGGCACAGCTTCGCGTGTCACAGTTTGCGGAGCTCACGGATCCCCTAAAATCCAGACCCCGAGTTAAGGAGCGGAGACGTATGTGAGTTTCGATCTCGTTCTTCTGCTTAATGCCTGTGTGACACCAGCAGGGCGTCTGCCCTCTCGGAGACTCGTTTTTAGCGTCTCTGAATCCGAGTTAATGCTATTTACCTCACCAGCTAAGAATTAAGTAAAATCAAGCATGTAAATCTCCCGATAGCTTTCGTCAAGAGCAGCTCTTGTTGCAACGGTAACACCACCAGTTGGTCCCTCGGCAGACCTGATGTAGATTAACACGCCTCCAGGTGTTTCCTTTAGGGAGGCAATATTTGAGAACTTCTACCAAGGTGTAAACCCCAACACAGATTCATTCATTCCTTAGCTGGAATTTCAGCCCCCAGCCCGGAGATTTTCCGTCCTCATCTTCCAATCTCTTTCAAATCAATAAATGTTAAGAAATCTGTCTGTCGTGGGGCGCCTGGGCGGCTCAGTCGGCTGAGCGTCCGACTTTGGCTCAGGTCGTGACCTCACGGTTCGTGGGTCCGAGCCCCGCGTCGGGCTCTGTGCTGACAGCTCAGAGCCCAGAGCCTGTTTCGGATTCTGTGTCTCCCTCTCTCTCTCTGTCCTTCCTTGCTCGTGTTCTGTCTCTCTCTCTCTCAAAATTAAATGTTGAAAAAAGAAAGAAAAGAAAGAAAGAAAGAAAGAAAGAGGAAGAAAGAAAGAAATATGTCTGTCGTTGGGGGGTGTGAAGAAGAAACACTGGAACATTCCTCCCCCTCGCTGTGATGGCCGACGGCCTGGCGGGGAGGGCGAAGAACAAAATGGGAGGAGATACGAGTTATTATTGATGTAGCACCTCCTAAGTGACCTTACCCTAATCTCCCAGTAATTCTTCAAGATGGCTGCTCTCCAGCCTGTCTCAGCGGCAGAAACCGAAGCTTGGTGAAGTGACCTTCCCGAGGTCACGCAGGGAAGGGGCAGAGGCTGGACTCGAGGTCAGGTCTGGCTTCCTTTGCCAACCACACCTTGCTTCCAGCGCTCCAGATTTCTCATATCCAAGGCCACTCACCCAGTCATCCAACAGAGATGTACTGAGCCCCTACCAAGTGCCAGGCGGTGGGCGGATAGAGAGGTCAATAAACAGTCATGGTCCTGCTCAGCGCACATGGCGGGGTGGGGGGGGGGGCCCTCTCCAGCCCACCCTGAACAGCGAAGGTGGGAGGCTAACAGCCTGTGAGCCTGTGCACGGGGGGTGGTCCTTGCTAGAAAGCTCCAAGTGACTCATTCACCCCACAGGGAGTCCTTTGGTTTTGCACTGGATTTTAAAACAGCTCCCCAACTCGGATAGGATGGCCTGAGTTTAGGTTCCACCAAACACTTGCCCTGGTATCAAACTCGGGAGTGACCCTCACAGGTAAGTAAAAAAAAAAAAAAAAAAATCTCCCCAATCAAAACACATCTGCACTGGGATCGTACCCGCCTCACAGCAAGCGCGTTAATTGTTAGCTAGACTCTTTCTGGGACACATCTGGGCCCCAGAGGACGCCCACGCCTGTGTCCAAAAGAAAGGGAAAAAATGCGGCCGCTCTTCCAGGTGCTTCGTCTACATCATGCCAACCATCCGAATGTTCGAAGCCATCCAGATGAGCCGGTGGCCACATTTCTCACCTTTCCATGGGGCATCTCTCTGGCATCTTGAAGACATTGTTACACGCAACCTTTTCTGTCCTCCCCACCTCCTCCCTTGGTCCCATCGTGCCTCCGTGCTTCCTTCCAACCCCACCCCCACCCCCGCCGCCGGATCCATAAATCTGAATGTTTCCATTGTTGCTAGAATCATAACCTTTGGGTTTTCCATTTAACCAGGGCGTTCCCGTTTTCAATAATAAAAAGTACAGCTGCAGGGTACCCTTGGCAAGAGAAAAAAAAACAAGGCAAACTAACCATTCCCGAGTTTCTGATCCCCTTCCAGATTTGTTACAAGTAAAAAAAAAAGGAAGAATAATATGAAAAAGGCCGAGGCGCATTTTGGAAAATCGTAAAATTACACATTCCAGTCTTTAATAACCCAAAGATCTGATGCAGAGTCCTAAGGAAAAGCAAAACACTGGCTTGTTCATGAAAGCGGGTCCTGAACATTCTCACATTCCTCTTGGACCTCATCACATTGTCAAGAAATTCCGAAGCACGGATCCAGATTTCAAGTGGGTCGCGATAAATGGTTTGGATGTGATCCCTGTGTCCTTTTGGGTTGCGGCTTGATTTCCTTCTCTTTCTTGGGAGCCTGATAACCAACCGGTCAACTGCAAAGACCTCTTTCCCAGCCAAGCCTACTTTCCACGGCCCGGGAACGCGCTGGAATCAGCCATCAAGTCTTCTGTGAGACGGGTCCCACAGCTCAGGTTCAGGAAGTTGAAGAACAAGAATGCTCGGTCGTAGTCCACCTGTCCTGAACCCCGCTGTGTCTCCTGAATTACGGGAAAGCTCTTACGGGATGCTGAGCACCCGTCACCTCATTGCCCCGTGAAAATCCCCGGCCCCTTGCATCTTTCTAGCGGCTTTTGATTCTGGACCACGTGGCTTTGATGATAAATCCAGACCACAGATTTTAGGGCGCGGTCACGTCTCTGACTCTCCCTCGGCTATGTGACCTTGGGCAAACCACTTTACCATTCCAATTTCCGTTTTTGACTATATAGGAGGCTAATACTTAACTTTGTTGTAGGAATGCACGTAAGAAGTGTGCTTTAGTTTCTATCTTCCTTGCCCATCATGTGTTCAAATCTTAGCTGTCCAGGGACGATGGGTCTACTCGCCTTTCCCTCTGGAAGATGGGACAGATGGCCCTGGGAAGGCTGTCCCATGCTGGAGGGTGTCTGGGTGGATTCGAGCCGGAAAACCCACAAGCCCTGCTTTGAAATCGCTATTCCCGTTAAGGACATTTGTCACTATTCCCAAACAGGTCACTTCCCTCGCTGACTGGGTTCACTCAGACGAAAGACCATGGTGACCAGCCACTCCTCGGCTGAGTGACCTTTAGCAAGTCAGAAGCGGAACTATAGTTCAGTCCCTCAGGGTCACAAAACCGTGCTTTTTCAGACAGAGGGCCTAGCCTTTCAGCTTTCACGAAACCCGCTGTGTTCAGAAAATACGAAAGGGTGGTAACCTTGACCTGGATGGATGGGTATAGATGGGTGGGTGGTTGGACGGATGGATGGACAGATGGATGGATAAAGAATGGTGCGTGTACCCGTAACGTTAGCTCTTAGCCCAACGTGGAAAGGACCGGAATGGTACTGTAGGGAGATCGTCAACTGGGAACCAAAAGACCCCAGTCTGCCCCTCACTTAACCACCACCTGAAAATCATAAATTCATCCACTTGATTGCTATCTGTCTCCCCAATCAGAGTACAGGTTTCGAGAGAGCAGGGACCCCGGCCACCTTGCCCCCCCTCCCCGGCTTACCCCCATATTTGGCACAGTGCCCCGGACACAGTAAGAGCTCAACCGATATTTCTTTGACGAATGCGTCCCCGATCTGCCACTCACCAGCCCCGTGACCTTGGGAAACAAACCCAACCTCTTGGTCCCCTGTTGACCCTGCAAAATGTTGAGCCCCCTCCCCGCTCAGGGGCTACAGCGCGGGTCCAAGGAAGGAAGCGATGTGAAATTCCTCGAGAAAGCACACAGCGCCGACAAAATGCACCCTGCAAAACTATGTTCCCCGCCCTTCCTCCCACCTCTGACTTGCCTTTGAAGGGCCAAGGCAGTATATGGCTTTGCTTTAAATCTTTATTTGGGTTGCCTCTGATATCTAAATGTGGGAAGGCGGGGGGGGGGGGGGGGGGTGGCTGTCAGGGTGGGAGGGGGAACAAGAGACAGACAAGTGTTCTCCCAGGCCCCGGGGTCCTGGATTTGATTGAGTGGCGTTGATAAAAGACCTTCCCAGCTCTTTGGGTTCCATCCATCGGGAGAGATAGTTGGCAGACAGCTGGGTCCAAACACAAGAAGCCCTCCGGCCGGCCTGGCCCTTTGACATTTCATTGGGCCTGCCTCCTGGGCTCGTTGGAAAGGAGACAGACAATGTGGGGAAGTCAGATAGTGGGGCAGGCAGGGGGCCGGGGGGGGGGGGGGGGGGGGGGAAAGCCACCCATGGAGTCACCACTTCGCGGGACTCCCAAACTGGAAGGAAACCTGGCTGATTCCTTATCACCTTACAATGGAGGCTGATGATGAATTGCTTTTTGTCGTCTCCGAGGCACGCAGGACAGACAGAGCTTGGCTGGAATGCTGTCCCTGGGAGCTCCCTTTTGGGGGGAGGGTGGCGGGGGGTGAGAAGGGCAGAGGTTTCCCGCCCCCCCCCGCCCCCCACCCCCGCTTCACAGGCACCAGCACTTTGCAGATCTCCTCTGCAGCATTAGCCCACCGTGGTCATCAGTTATGTCACCACGCGGGACGACATCCGACCCCCTCGCCACCGTGAGCTTCAGAAGCGCAGAGCGGCGGCCAGCCAAAGGGCACTGCGCCCTTAGACCATCTCCTTCCATCTCACCGCAACCCTACGGGGGAGGTGCTGTTATCACACTCATAGTTTTGCAGAAGAGGGAGTTAGGGCTGAGAAAGCGGGGGGCTTGCCCACAGCCGGGAAGCGTCAGCTGCTGTGACCTCCTGCCACAGACTGGCCGCCACCCCACTGGCTTCGCCCGTGGCCATCTCAAGCTGACCCTGAGCTCACCTGAGGGCCCCGCCGAGTGCCCTGTGCGGGTCACCTGCTCCCATCACGGGAAGGGGGTCCATTCCCCCGGCATTCAAAGCCTTCCGACTCTTCCCCCCGCCGCCTCCAGGAGAAAAAGCATTGACACAGATGCTGCTGTAAATATCGAGCCTTAAAAAAGTGCCTTGATTCTTTTTAACTTCTTCCTCCCCTTCTTCTGGTCTGGCATTAATTTAATCGACAGAACTCCCTAATTCAAAGCCGGTGAGCTCTTCATCCGTGTGTCTGACCCAGTCTCGGTCTCGAGACGGGTCTCTAGTGGAGGATGGCGTTTTGAGATCGTAGCTGATACTGCTGACCAGGCACGGGTTCAAATTCTGCCCCCCCGGGAGCCTTCGGCACGTGCGTTTACCTTTCCGGGCCTCGGTTTCCCCACCTGTAAAGTGGGTGAATAACCACACCTACCTAGCAGCGTTGTTGAAAGGTCGTGGTGGAGCGCCTGGGCGGGGCACCCTTACAGAGAACACAGAACAGGATCTCCGTGCAGGGTCCTGTGCCCCAGGTGACATCCTCAACCCCTGCTGGGGCCTGGAGAGGCAGACATTTTTGCACGCATCTGGTCTCCAGGCCACGCAGCAGCGGACACGCTGGGAGCCGGGCCAGGGGGTCTGTTGGGGTGATATCACTGTTCCACCCTTTGGGATCCAAGGAGCGCGGAAGGGCTTCAGGTTCAGCCTGGAAAACAGCCTCACCCGGATCAGCACCCCAGGCCCGGGCTTGAACCAACGACGGCCTTTCTCTCCGTCAAACTGTGAGATCGGTACGCGTCAAATAGTCAAACCGTGCGACTTTCCTCAAGTAACCTCGGCTCAGAGAACACTGCCAAAGCATCTGTTTCCATCAGTTGTTAGTGAGTTGATTTTTTTTTTTTTTTTAAAGATGTTCCAGACACTGGGCACTGGAATTCCAAAGGCATTGAGTTGGCTACTGAGGCTGGGAGACACATCAGGCCGCACTGGGCCCGCCGGAGCAAACCAGTGACTGCTTATTGGGTCCACCTTGTGCTAAATATGACAAGCACGAGGGACGCCTGGGTGGCTCAGTCGGTTGAGCGTCCGACTTCGGCTCGGGTCACGATCTCGAAGTCCGTGAGTTCGAGCCCCGCGTCGGGCTCTGTGCTGACAGCCCGGAGCCTGGAGCCTGCTTCGGGTTCTGTGTCTCCCTCTCTCTCTCTGCCCCTCCCCCACTTGCATGGTCTCTGTCTCTCTCAAATAAATAAAATAAAACTTAAACTATATATATATATATATATATATATATATACGACAAGCCCAATTTCATGACATCCTCACACCAAGCCTATAGGTCTAATCGTGAGCCCAAATCTATAGATTAGAAAAAATAAGGCTCAGAACAGTTAAGTAACTTGCCCCTAATCATAAAAATTTGCAACTGGCAAAGGTAGGATTCATCCCAATTGTATGTGGTCCCCTCCGGCCCATATCTTTCTCGAAGCTTCACTGGGACGGGAGCCTTACGACCTCCCCCTCCACGGACACACTTCCTAGAGCGACGGCCGTAACCAGAGCCAACACCTGCCGGGTGCTCACTGAGTATCAGGTGTTCTCGGGAACTCGGCACCATTTACAAAGCGAGAAACTGAGGCACAGAGACGCCAGGACACCTGGCTAAGGCCACACAGGAAGCTGGCGGCAGAGCTGAGACTCCAGCCTGGGTCCTCCAGCCCCGTTGCCCACGCTGTCCCCACCGTGCCTGTCTGCCACTCACACAAGCAACGGTTCCAGTAAAGCTGAACTCAGCCGCACGCCCCACCCCCCCCCCCAGGTCAACCACTTTGATTCTGGCTCGAAAAATATGCCACCAGAAATTCCCTTCGGTATGATAGCCCTAGACTCAGATGACTCAGGAAAAGTCCCCATTTCTCATTCGGCCAAGAAAACTACGCAGCGTCTCAGACAGAGTTCAAACCAGATTTAAAGACAGAATGCAAAGGAGAGAAAAACAACCCGTGGTGATTTTTCTCCTTTCTTTCTTTTTTGGGTGTTGGTTTGGATCTAGAAAGGCAAGAAAACAAGCTCGGAATCCACCCACCCAAGAGAAACCGTAGCACATAAACCAAAGCACATCCAACCGTACGAAAGCTCCCTGCAGCATGGCTCGCGGGAGGCAACGAAAATGCTAGAAGCAACTACCGTGTCCGCCAGTGGGGGTGGAAAGCAGACGCGGCTTCACCCTTTGGGGGCAACGCTCTCCCTTCGGCAACTAAAAAGCACGAGGCGGCTCTAGGCTCGGGAAAAGATCCTCCATGGCATAGCCTCAAGTTTAAGAAATGCAAGTTGGGATATTCAGACGGCATAGTATCAGCCGTTAGAAGCAAAAACAAAACCATTTTTATGTGCTCGCGCGTGCGGGTGTAAGCGAATCAAATAAGACTGGACGTTTCAAATACATTTTCCCCAAGGAAGGGGCCAGAACTGGAGGAGACATGTCAAGTTCTACAGATAATGGTTTGAGTTTCTTACAACCTCCGTGAGTTTTTGTATTGCTTACGTTTTTTAAGTAAACAAATGTAGTTGTGTGTACTTTGCTTCCCCCAAGGAAAGGAAGGAAAAACAGAAAGGCAAGGTGGGCAGGCAGGGAGTATCACACTCACCTTTCCTCTTGGTGCAGTGATAAATTTGGCTGTGCTCCTGGGGCAGTGGGTATGGGTTGGGCGGGGGCAGGAGATCCTGGGAGGGGCCGGATACACCATTCTCGCACTGGTACTGGGACCCCAAGTTGGACGAGGAGGACAGAGCTCGAGGCTCACTGCTGAAAGGACTGTGGTTGGAGGCTACTTTCTGTCTTACTGTGCTCCTGGGAACCACGGGATATTCTTTACTGAAAGAGAGAAGGTGAGAAATACTGTGGATCAGTGCCCCCCATAGAGATGCTGCCCCCCGCTGGCTGAGCCACGGGATCAGAGAATCCACCAGGAATGTGTCACAGCATAAGAAACAAAGGCGTCTTTCATGAGTGAAGCGATCCATTTGTACTCAAGTGCATCAAATAAACAGACATATTTATTTAGGCACTAACTTTTCATGCCTTATACGTTAGGCAAGTGGGTTTACGTATAGTTCTGTATGTATACTGAAAGTTAAAAGAGCTCCACCGCTGAGGAACCCTCTTCATGATCAATGAACACACAGCGTCTGGAAATACTTCAATCTGCTGCGTACGTCTTTGAATTCCCTAATTCAAAAGCTAAAAAAGCTGAGTAGTCGGGGTCACTTAGGCTTAACTCCTGGGTTTCCATCTTTAAAACGGCGCTCAGGTCTTTGGTCGACATTAGGAACAAGGTAGTTGACCCTCTAGAATAGTCAGGAACGATCCCCGGCTACCCTAATCTGTGCCTCACAATTTCCTTTTGAGCTGTTCTACTGGTCACCACTGACATCACATTTAACTTCTCCTCCGTGCCTGGGTTGTCCCATCTGTGAAACAAGGAGAGTAAAAATCCCCAGTTCAAAGGATGGTTGAGGGGAAAAAAAAAGAAATTCATACGTGTGAAAGACAGAACAGTAGCTGGCACAGAGCGAGCGTTCAACAAACGACGGCCGTCATCCTTACTGTGGTCGTTTTGAGAGAGTAAGGAGAGAGAAGGAGAGGAGGGAAGGCAGAACAGGGCCAAAGGAAACAGAGAACAGAGCACAGGATCTAGGACTGGGCAGGCCCAGGTTCAGCTCCCCCCCCCCCATCACTTATAGACTGTGTGCCCCCCTGAGCCTCAGGCGTCACACGGGGAAACTGAGTAGAAGAAAATCCAGTGACATCCCACGAAGAGCATCCTCCCAGGTGCTCAGAATCTGGTTTCTCACACTCGTCTGGCTCGCACGCGCCACATTCCCTTGCCTTCAGCTTTCACACCAGGAATTCCCACTCCTTTCCTCATAAGAGCTTGGGAATTTCACCAGGAACCTCCCCCCGGGAAGGAGGGAGCCCCACAGGAAGCCGGGTGGGTGAGGAGGGTCAGAAGAAGAGTCTGCAGAGGAGTCAGGAGGAGGGGTGGCTCTACGATAAAAGGGAGAATTGAGGGGCGCCTGGGCGGCTCAGTCGGTTAAGCAGCCGACTCCTGATTTCAGCTCAGCTCACGATCTCAAGGTTCGGGAGTTCGAGCCCCACCCCGGGGTCCATGCTGACCGCAACAAGCCTGCTTGGGATTCTCTCTCTCCCTCTCTCTGCCCCTCCCCTGCTCATGCTCTCTCTGTCTCTCAAAATAAATAAATAAATAAAACTCTTTTTTTAATTTTAATAAATAAATAATTTTAATTTTTTAATGTTGATTTATTTTTGAGAGAGAGAGAGAGACAAAGCATGAGCAGGGGAGGGGCAGAGAGAGGGGGAGACACAAAATCCAAAGCAGGCCCCAGGCTCCGAGCTGTCAGCACAGAGCCGGATGCGGGGCTCGAACGCACCGACCGCGAGATCGTGACCCGAGCCGAAGTCGGACGCTTAACCGACTGAGCCACCCAGGCGCCCCGATAATTACTTTCAAAACAGGGAGAACTGAGAGGAGCATCTGTGCTCATAAGAAGATTACAGTCTGACCCCCAGCGTGTGCTCATCCATGCAGGGAAGGGGGCTGCTGACATCTGGAGTGGGGAGAGGAAAACCACAATCAGTGTGCAGGCTGATGGAGGGGTGATCCATCCTATCCTTACTGGAAGGCGACTGGATAGCATCCCTTTTTTTTTTTTTTTTTTTAATATACAATAATGCAGATCCAGCAATCCAATTACGACGAATTTCCCTAAGAAGCTGACCAGGTCAGTGCGCAAAGACATAAGCCTGAGGCTTTTCCCTGCAGCCCAGGGAAAAACTAGAAATGGCTGAAATGCCCTCATTAATGGCTAAGTAAACGCTGACAGAGCCGAGCAATGGAATATTACACAGAATTGAAAAAGATTGAGGAGGGGCACCTGGGTGGCTCGGTCGGTTAAGCGTCGGGCTTTGGCTATGGGCTCAGGTCACGATCTCGCGGTCCGTGAGTTTGAGCCCTGCTTCAGCTGAGCTCAAGCCCCACTTCGGGATTCTCTCTCTCTCTCCCCCTCTCTCTCTCTGCCCCTCGCTCACTCACGCTCTCTCTTAAAGAATTAATAAATAATAAAAATACTTCCATCACTGTATTTTAATCCACACAATTGCTACGATGCGTCGAATCGTGTTACTCTGAGAAGCGACACGTCAGTTTCACGAGGCCACCGGAGAGGCCCATGCCACCAAACAGGCTGCGACCGCCCCCCGAGAAGAAATACGTATCGGTAAATCCCAAACTCAGCTGTGATTTTTGCCATGAACCAAACTCTTCTTGTACGAATCACGTTTTTCAATCCGTTTTTCGCCGAGTGCGTTTAGCCTCACTCTGAGCGACGGGATCTGCAAAGCGACGGCGACTGTAGAGCAACTGAAATAAACACTCACTGACCTCAAAGAGGGGCGCCTGGGTGGCTCAGTCGGTTAAGCGGCCGACCTCGGCCGACTTCTGTGCCGACAGCTCGGAGCCTGGAGCCTGCTTCCGACTCTGCGTCTCCCGCTCTCTCTCCCCCTCCCCCACTGACAACTGTCTCTCTGAAATATACACAAACATTTAAAAACAAATTAAAGGGGCGCCTGGGTGGCTCAGTCGGTTGAGCGTCCGACTTCGGCTCAGGGCACGATCTCGCGGTCCGTGAGTTCGAGCCCCGCGTCGGGCTCTGGGCTAATGGCTCAGAGCCTGGAGCCTGCTTCCAATTCTGTGTCTCCCTGTCTCTCTGCCCCTCCCCCGTTCATGCTCTGTCTCTCTCTGTCTCAAAAATAAATAAACGTTAAAAAAAAAATTAAAAATAAAATAAAAACAATTAAAATTTTTTTTTAAAACTTAAAAAAAAATAAAAATAAATCTACGTTTGAAAAGAGCGCACGTGAAATCATGTCACGTCCAAAGAGCGCTGCGTCTAGCACATTCTGAAGGGTGCGCTGCATTGGCCCTCTCCATCCTTTCTGTGACCCTTAGGAAGTAGGGACTGGTTTTGTCCCCACTTTACAGATTAGGAAACCAAGGCCCTGGGAGAAGAAGCAACTTGCCGCCCCTGGTCACAGAGCTAGAAAGACCCACCACCAGGACTCTACCCCAGGCGTCCCCTAACAACTTCTCCACAGGCTCCTGATGGTGTCTTTCCATTCTCAGAACACAGTATACTTTGAGGAGAGCAGGGACCGGGGCCCAAGATTCCTCTCCGGCTTCTCCCACCCCTCGGGGGCTGGAATGATCTCCACCCTGGCCCCGGACTTTGTTTGTCACGCGAAAGCACGTCAGAGTAGCCAGGCAGGGGACGCAGAGCATCCGCCAAGTTTCCATGAGGGCACAGAACCCTCACGACACCCGGGGGTCCCCTGGCGGAGCTTTCCCGTGCTATGGGCCATCTCAGAACCCAAGCTGGAGCCGTCCTGAGCAGCCACAACACTCAGAACGAACTCCCCCCTGGGGCCGGAGGCCTGAAAGGAATAGAATTAGCTTTACGGTCCTCTCTTTGAGGTTCCAGCTACGTAATGGAAAAAAAAAAAAGAAGAAGAAGAAGAAAAATTAGAATAATAATAAAACATTACAAAAGTTGTCAACTCTTGCTGGCAATTCTGTTCGGGTCTGCTTAGTTCCAGAGCTGGGCTGCCAGAGCTCCGACAGGAAGGGGGAAGTCTCTTTCAGTCGTATGTTCTTAATGGGGAAGGTTGTTTTTTTTTAATTAAAGAAAACAACTCCCAAAAAATGTTGGCCGAGGGATTTTACAAGAGAATGTATCAATGGACTCCGTGGAATTCTCCCCTCCAGTGCTGCCAACTCGCAAAACAACTCTCTGCAAAGGCCAAACCCTGCTTTTGATTACTGACACTCCCAGAAGTGGGAGAGCCACATTGTCCCCACAGCCACTTGTCCCTCACAGCTCGTTTCTCTGCAAGGCGCTTGAGACATCATCCCCACCGTCAATCAGGAACACCTCCCTCTCGGTGCCTGCCGTGCAACGTCCCCAAGTCCGTCTGACAGGTGTCAAAACAGGAGCGTGCAACGGCGAAGCGTCCCCTCCATCGGTACGGGGTCGACACAAAGGGGGGAAGGCGCCGGCAATCGACCAACACGGGGCGGGGGGGGGGGGGATTTTCCCCGGGCTCCCCAATGCACCAAAGGAACGCGGTCAGTAGCAACAAGACGGCGTCTAACGTCCTTGCAACGGGGAAGACAAATTGTCTTCCTCTACAGCCCGAGAGCGGCAGTGAGGAATCCAGCACGCGTGGGGCGCCTGGGTTAGCCTCCGACTGCGGCTCAGGTCACGATCTCGCCACTGGTGGGTTCGAGCCCCGCGGCGGGCTCTGGGCCGACAGCTCGGAGCCTGGAGCCCGCTTCGGATTCTGCGTCTCCCTCTCTCCCCACCCCACCCCCACTTGTGCTCTGTCTCTCTCTCTGTATGTCAAAAATAAATAAAATGTAAAAAAAAAAAAAAAAAAAAATTAGAAAAAAAAAATCAGGATCAGGAGGGGCGCCTGGGCGGCTCAGTCCATTGAGCGTCTGACTTCAGCTCAGGTCACGATCCCATGGGTTCGAGCCCCGCGTCGGGCTCTGGGCCAACAGCTCGGATTCTGCGTTTCCCTCTCTCCCCGCCCCACCCCCGCTCACGCTCTGTGTCTGTCTCTCAAAAACCGAATAAACGTTAAAAAAACCAAGAAGAAAGAATCCAGGGCACAAAGGGGGTAAAGGTAAAAGCTGAAAAGCCCTTGTGCATCTAGGAAGAGGGCAGCAACAAAGTGCTGGGGGTTTTGTTTTGTTTTGTTTTGTTTTGTTTTGTTCCAGCTTTACCCTCACCTTCCGGGCGATGAACTGAAGCCTTACCCTCATTGGATCCGGGCGATATGCCCACCTCACCGGTAGGATTACATGCACTTCAGAGGTAAAGAAGCTGAGGCTCAGAGAGGTCAAGCAACTTTCCCCAGATGGCACAGCAGAGGATAAAGCCAAGCTTCGCCCGGGCTCAGTGCTATTCCAAACCTCTTGCCAGCTCACTTACACTTGATCGCAGAGAATTGTTGCCTTCACAACAACAGCCTGGGAAACACGGCCGCCCTGTTGCATAAGGCATCCTGGCGGCAGCAGCTGGAGATGGGCTGCATCGGGCGACATCAAGTTCTACTGGTCAACCTGTCAATCCTACCGTTTGAGCGGCCTTGAGTTTACTGAAGGTCACCCCCCGCCCGCACCCCTGCTCTCTGCCAGCCGCGGCCACATCCTCAAGGACGGGCTGTGCTCAGTCCGGGCTCGCCTGACACAAGCCGGGGTCCTCAGCCCCTCCGCTCGCCCTGGGTGCCGGCGCCCCGCAGAGCAGCTTCTCCCCGGCTCGGGCCCCCGCTCACATTCTGTTCCACGTGAGCGAGTGCAGTGAATGACGCCATTGTCGCCGGGTCTGGGCTGTAAAACGTTACAAGGGAATACTGCGATCCGCGGCCAAACTGCCCGCCGCCAGCTAATGAACGCCCCCGAGAAGGTCTTCCACTGCAGCCAACTGAATCGGCCTTTTCACGGGAGCAGGTGGCAGGGGTGCTGGGTGCTGGGGGGGAGGGGTGTTGTCGCTCCCCGCGCCCCCCAGCCCCCAACCCCCGCCAAGCCCAGCGAACCCTTCTCAAACAACCGAAGCAGCTTGCTGGGGCAAGACTGGGATTGCAAAATCCCTGTCCCCGCGGAGCAAATCCCTCCTCTGCTGGTACCTTAATCTGTGATTAAAATTCCCACGATCCCACAAGGGCCTTGGCGATTTATTCACTGTCTAGTACGCTCAGGGGCGCTCTTCCGATCTCACGTGCGTGGACGCCTGGGGGGACCGGGGACAGCTCAGCCCAGGCAGGACGGAGCTCAGCGCACAGAGGGCTTTGCCATTGTTTTTATGACTCAGTTCATGCCGCACCAGCACGCGCTGCAGAAGGCGCGGTGAGAACCGGGCACGCTAAGAAGTTGGACCCCCTCTCCCGCCGCTGGTTCAACAACCGGGGCTGCAGGATTCGAGGGGGCACCAAGAAATTCAAAGGCGCCTCTCCCTCTGTGGCTGTGAGCCCCCACCTTACGGCACTTCGGTTTGAGAACTCGGGGCTCCCCGGTTGAATCTCCGGGTAACTGAGTATCAGGGTGGTCGTGTGGAGTCGGCGCTCTGAAGTCAGGCCTCGTGGATGTGCCTCACCAGCCACAAACGTGGCCACGGTGGAGCTGGCGAGCTTCCACCTTTCTCTGAGCCTCAGTTTTCTGTCTGTAAAATGGGAACAGTAAAATCCACTGCCTCGGGGCGCCTGGGTGGCGCAGTCGGTTGAGCGTCCGACTTCAGCCAGGTCACGATCTCGCGGTCCGGGAGTTCGAGCCCCGTGTCCGGCTCTGGGCTGATGGCTCGGAGCCTGGAGCCTGTTTCCGATCCTGTGTCTCCCTCTCTCTCTCTGCCCCTCCCCCGTTCGTGCTCTGTCTCTCTCTGTCCCAAAAATAAATAAACGTTGAAAAAAAAAAAAATTAAAAAAAAAAAAATCCACTGCCTCTTGGGATTGTAAAACAATACGATGCGTGGAAAGGCTGAGCCCGTAGGCGGGACACACAGCTCGATGAGCACCAGCTTACAAATCGCCCGTTACTCGATTCTGAAGCAGAGATACCTCCCTTGCCCGGGCTCTGATTGGTCTAGGAACCCCCCCCCTACTCTGCCCAAACATCAGATATTTAGAACTTGTCAATGTTTCCAGGGAGAGGGCCATTCTTGTTATCACCTCCTCAAAAGTGGTCCAGAGACAGCTCTGGGATCACAGAGAAAGCGCTGAATAGTTTCATGGACCGCTGATGACATCAATCTTTGCCTCAGTTTCTCCACTCACAGAACGGGACGACCCGACCAAGGCCCACGTCACGTAGCATAGCTGTGAGCCCCCAAAGTAAGAGCTAGGATGTGAGGCTTCAGACAGGAGAGGTCAGTGCAAATGAAACTTTCGATGGGGCTCACGGTAAGGGTACAATCCGCCTTGGTTCAGTCTCCTAAAACTATCAGTTTCAACAAGTTTAACCATGTCTTTGTTTTACTAGCTTTTTTTTTTTTTTTTAATGATTTTAGACGGAGGATGGGAAGGTGGAAGGGACTTTCTGAGGTCCAGCCGCAGTCTTTCTGGAAGCCGGAAGACTGGAAGGGCCCGGACTAACAGATCTTCCTCAAACTGCTTCCTATACCAGAGGGGATTGTTTTGAGGCTTTTGTTCCGAGGGGACGCACGCGGGAGCCCCTCGGTCATGCAGAAAGAAGTAAGTCAAGGAGCTGCTGGTGACCTTCAGTTCGAACAACGAACTTGGCCAAGCCACCCAAAAGCAACCACTTCTGCAAGAATGCTAAATGGCCTGTGTACTAATAAAAAAATCTGTCTCTCCCCCTAAAAACAGACACAAACACCTATGAGGGAACGGGTCTCCAGGGAGACTAACTTCTAATGTGAGAACATGACTGGGATGGGGCAGCTGAGATACAGGGCTTAGAGTGAGGATGGCTAGAGATTGGAGTGGGTTTCAAGCTTGGCTGCACAGTACAACCACCTGGGAGAATTAAAGGGAAACAAATGTTCACTCCGGGTGAAATAGTTAAAGGGGATTAAGAATGCATTCATTGTGGGGGCGCCTGGGTGGCTCAGTCGGTTGAGCGTCCGACTTCGGCTCGGGTCATGATCTCGCAGCTCGTGGGTTCGAGCCCCGCGTCGGGCTCTGTGCTGACAGCTCAGAGCCCTGAGCCTGCTTCGGATTCTGTGTCTCCCTCTCTCTCTGCCCCTAACCCGCTCGCATTCTGTCTCTGTCTCTCTCAAAAATAAAAATAAACATTAAAAAAAAAATGAATGCACTTATTTTCATGAGCACTGAATATATCGAATTGTTGAATCACTATCCTGTACACCTGAAACTAACAGAACACCATGTATTAATTATGCTTCAATTTAAAAAAATATTTCAGCAAAGAAAAGGAATACTGACTCCTGAGTCCACCCCACCCCCTACCCCCGCAAGAGTCTGATGTCATTGTTCCGTGGTGCAGCCTGGACTTGGCGATCTTAAAAAGCTCCCCAGGAGAAAGAAGCCTTATGCAAAAAGAATGCACGCTATAAGCATCCATTTATACCAAATTCTGTAACAGAAAAAACCCACAGTAGAAAGGAAATATAAGTCGAATTGCTTCTGGTGGGGACGTGGGGGCAGGAATTAATTGGGATGGGGCATGAGGGAAGTTTCTGGGGTGGGGGAATGTTCTATATTACGACGGGGGCTTGGGTTTCATTTCACAGGAATGTGTGTTTGTCAAAAAGCGAACGGTGCCTTATGGTTTGTGCATTTCACTGTATGTAACTTTACCCAAAATAGAGATTTGTGAGCAAAAATGGAGTCTTAGTTAATGATACGCATGAAGCATAGAGGAGTGGAATATACTCGTGTCTGCCGCTGCCACTCAGTATGAAATGCATAAAAAAATAAAATGGATGGATGGATGGGGTGGCGGATTGATGGACAGATAGATTGGTGGGTGGATGGATGGATGAATGGATAGATGGACTGGTGGATGGGTGGATGGGTGGATGGATGGGTGGAAAGACGGACTGGTCAATGGATGGATGGATGGATGGATGGATGGATGGATGGATGGATGGAAAGACAGACTGGTCAATGGATGGATGGGTGGATGGATGGATGGATGGATGGATGGATGGAAAGACAGACTGGTCAATGGATGGATGGGTGGATGGATGGATGAATGGATGGATGGAAAGACAGACTGGTCAATGGATGGATGGGTGGGTGGATGGATGGATGGATGGATGGATGGAAAGACAGACTGGTCAATGTCTGGATGGGTGGATGGGTGGATGGGTAGGTGGATAGATGGACTGGCCGATGGATGGATGGATGGAAAGATGGACTGGTCAATGGATTGATGGGAGGATGGGTGGGTGGATGGATGGATGGATGGATGGGTGGTCAGATGGCTGATAGGGCAAATATGTAACAAAATATTAACTGTAGAATGTAAGCAGCAGATTTGTGGGTGCTCACTGTACCCTTCTTCCACGTTTTCTGTATGTTTTACAGTTTTCATAACAAAACACTGGGGAAGCACTGCGGGTACTTCTCACGTTCAGCCAAAGTTGAGCGCTTACAACAAAGGGTTAGGTTTTACACAACAGCCCAGCACACGGAATCTATTTCCAGATCTATTTCACACATTTACCTGAACACCCGTGCCCGTTCTGTAGAGCCAGGGGATTACCCAGGTGCAAGCAGGGGACCCCTCCATCAGAAAACGTGCCAAAGGGCCATTTCTGAGCCCTCCCTAGAGCCACCGATTCAGAACCTCTGAGGAGGAAACCCAGAAATCTGCTTTTCTTAACAAGCTCCCCACCCCCAGGTAATTTTGATGTCCGCCAAAAGTCTGAGAAGTGCTATTCGCACGTGACTGAGGGATGTGCCCACAGACACTGTCCCTGAAGAGAAGGTATGCTGGGGGGGGGGGGGGGGGACAGTGCTGCAGATGATCAAGAAAAGGTCGAGGGGGGGTGTTCTCAGCATCCATATCCCTGCCGGTCAACCAGGAGCCAACATGGGACCCCCTTGGGACAAACCTCAATTTCACATCTTAGGCCGGCTTGGCTTCCCAAACACAACCCCCTCTTATTTTCCATAAGTTCACACTTCTCTGGGGGAAGCCGCTTGGCTAGCCAAAAGTACGGGAGTGGGGAGTTCATGCCATGTCCGGAATGTTGTCTTGCAAATCACTCCTCATTAACCGGGCATTCCGATTACCTTTAACCACAAGCATGGGGCTACAAGAGCGCTAAGCCGTTTGAAAAGTGACCGCTTGAGGTTAAGGCCTCAACATTCATTTAAAATCAGGAAGCCGGGGCTGGAGGAGGAGGGAAGGTGCCAACGGAAGGGCTTTAACCTTTTAGGGCGGCGGTGGGGAGGGGGGGGACCCCTGAATCCTTCGAAATCGTTTGCAAATGTTTTTTTTTTTTTTTTTCCTATTTGTATCTTGTGAGTTGTTCAGAGAGTCCCTGGCTTTCATTGGATTTTCAAAAGGGACCCTGATTAAGAAGCCCAGCCCTGGAGAAAAAGATGGAAGGGACTCTAAGGAACGCAGAGGCAGGCGAAACGTCGGTTTCCAGCGTGGGTGGGCGGAGCCGGCCTGGGAGAGACAACAGGAACCTCCTGGGTGGAGCTGGGACATCCTGGGCCCTAAGCTTTCCTAGCCGCTGGCTGGCTGGGGGGCGGGGGGCTCCAAATCCAGGCCAGCGAAGCAGAGCCTCAGGGTGTCCCGGCTCCAGACAGGCTTGGAAGCCACCACTGTCCATCGAGTGTGACAAACCCCAATGACGCTGCATAAATGGCCCTCTGTGCAAGGTGACCCAAGAAGTGTGGGGGAAGCGGTGGGGAGCAAGGGGGCGTCTCTCCACCCTCAAGGGGCCGAGCTCACAGCCAGGCCTCTGCGCCCTGGCTCGCCGCGGGGCCCTGGGCTGGCCAAGCCGGCGTCTGGCTTCACGAGGGCACGAACCCCGTCTCAACGTCGGCCTGACATCAGTCCAGCCTCAGTCTGGGCCCCATCCCCTGCCAGATGCCTCCGTGCATGTCGGGGTGGGCTTAAAACACGCAGACACCCTCTTCGACTCTCCTCCCTAGAGGGGGGATCCCTGCGCCTCAGATCGGGCCCCACCCCAGTGAGTCCCGTGCAAGCCACGGGATGCGGCAGGAGTAACACTACGTGTTTTCAAGACCCGGTAAGCAAGAGTCTCACGGCTCCCTCCTGGTCCTCTTGGGAGCAGCCGGCAGCCCCGGGAGGAGTCTGACTCCTCGGAGTCCGCCACGCGGGGCGGGCCGCACGCACCGGCTGAGGTCCCAGCCGAAAGGCAGCACCAGCTGGCGATCACAGCTGCGTGCCATCCCGGACGCCCGGACGCGTGACTTCAGCTACCTGCCGCCCCAGCCAACACCTGGCTGCAGGCGAGAAGTGCCCAGACGAGCCCTTTCCAAGTTCCCGACCCGCAAATCACGAACGAGACGAGCGGGGTGACTTCCTGCTTCACCTGGCACACGTGGCGGCCAGCCACGCCTGGTCTTTTCAGCATCAGTGCTTCTGACGAGCAGCAGCACCGAGCGAGGGCCAGCAGATGGGCACTCTGAGGTCGCCTACACTTCCCTGGCCCTTTAGCGGGCCGTGGTGGCACAGAGCAAGCGGGGTCTAGCGCTCCAGCTGTCCCGGATTTAGTCACGCACACGGAACAGAAGGCATAGCCTTCCAGCCCGTCCCAGCGAAGCCTGGGCGTCACCTGTTACCTTGCAATAGCAATCAGGATGCGCCCATTATCCATTCACCCAGGCAACAGCCCTGGAGGTGGGTTCTATAGTCATCCCCCATTTTACAGATGAGGCAGCCGAGGCTCAGTGGAGTAGGGGAGCCCTGGAGCTACTCCATGGGGTGGCCCCGATCCCAACTCCAGAACTTTCCCCCAGTGGACCCCGTTCCCCGGGAGATCCACCTTTGCATCCTCAGGACCCGGCGTCGAGCGAGCCCTTCCCAAACGTGTGTTCGCTGAATAACGGATCGACAGATCAGAAACTGCATGGATTAATGAGTCTCTGGTCCTCAGTTTCCCCTTCTGCCAAAGGGAGAACACTGGGGGACAGGCTGTCTCCTGTGGTCCCTTCTGTCTGGAGCATCCTATGCTTCTTGGAGCAGCTGTGCCCCCTAATGCCACCATGTCACTGGGCCACCCCGGCTGGCTTTCAGAGAGCTTCAGAACGTGACCCCTACTCTAGACCCCAAGACTTGTAGATCACTGCCCACTTCTACCCTGATCCCACCCAGAAAACCCTTGTTCCCAACAGGGCAAACGCCACTCTTCCCACAAAGCCTGACTCCCACCCGCTCCTTCCCCCATCTCCCCTCCCCCCAGGGCCGCCACCTCCTGCCCCAGCGGCCTTGGCCTTGGTCCCCAGCACCTGCTGACTCTTAGGAAGTTCACAACCTGCCTGAACACATCTTAAAGACTGGAGCAAAGTTCAAAGAAAGCCATGTTCTATGGAAAACCAGGCTCTAGATCATTTCAAACAGCAGTGAAGCTCCCGCACCTTTCTTGTTAGGATGCGCATTTAGGGGTATTTCCCAAATTTCGGCCATTTGCATAGGACCTTGACAAGTTCGACAAACGTTTACTCCAGCTCTACTGCTATTTAGTTAATACTTTCCCTTAAATAATCAGCCTTCGCCGTCCCCCTGCCCTCCCCCCTTCCTCCTTCTTTAGAAGCAGCCTCATTCTAAGCAACAGCAACTATAAAATCAGCCTGATGTGCTTGCGTCCGCAGACCTTCTAAAATCATCCATCTGTCACCAGGGGAGGGGTCCTGCAATTGGGGAAATATTGGTTTTTAGGGGAAGATGTTGTTTAAGCCGCAGATTAACCTTGCAGAATAACCTCGGCATATTTTAATCAGCCTGCTAAAAGACAGGATTTTAAAATAATTTTGTCGTCCGCTTTGTGCTTTTCCCACAGCTCTCCCATTTTTTTATAGTAAGCGGGCTTCTTTCTGGAATTAGAAATCGTACACGGACATTGCAAAACAACTAAGACCATCTGCGTTTTCAAAAAACACCGAGAGCTGGGTGAGAAGAGACGGCGGGGTGAGTGCCCAGACATTTGCCAAGCGAATGCGGACGATATTTATGCGGGCTAACTGTGAGTCAATGTCCGGCCCTCTCCCTTCTTCCAACTGCTGGAATTAGAGGAAATGTCATTCCTCCTGCTTTCCCCCCCCCCCCACCCCAAGCCAGCTGTCACCGGGTGTGTAGGGGACAGGAAACAGGATTACAAGACGAACAGGGAGCCTGCCGTTCCGGCCTGGCTATTATCACAGCCGACTCCGGACAGCCATCTTCCCCACTTGTCACTGGGAGTTGGGACCACAGCCCAGAATAACTGCTTAACGAGGGCAAAACTGGGAGTAATGGCGAGTCTTCCCCCAAATCAGATACGTTATATCGAGCGTGGACTAAGAACCAAGTACCCTGTTGACAGCCTCTCATATAACACTTACAAGAACCCTGGAAGATGGAAGCTGTATTTATTTACACCCATTTTACAGATGAAGACACTGAGGCTCTGCGAGGTTAAGTCACTCGCCTGAGGTCGCATGCTGATAAATGCAGAGCGAGGATCGAACCCGGGTTCGTCCCACTCCCAAAGCCTTCTGTTGGACCCGCTCTGCCCTACTCTGTCTCCTTCTCAGGGACCACGTCCACAGTACCGGGCCCATGACCGTGTCCACTCTCCCAGCCTGGTTCCCCGGTGCGGCTCCTAACGCGGCCACAAAGACGCACGCGGTTCTTAGGCTGAGAGTCCCCTGGGGTCACTGATTCCCCTGGGGTCACTGACAGTGAAGCTCTCAGACATCTGTGCTTCCCCACCTGTCTCTCCTTCCACGTCTATCATCCAGCCAATCAGCTTCCAAAGCGCAGGGCCCTGGCCCGACACAGGAAAGCGGTCAGGGGTCCTGGGGACAGACATACACGGTCTGTGGCCAGGG
Organism: Prionailurus bengalensis; assembly: GCF_016509475.1. Taxonomy (NCBI): domain Eukaryota; kingdom Metazoa; phylum Chordata; class Mammalia; order Carnivora; family Felidae; genus Prionailurus; species Prionailurus bengalensis. The sequence goes on from NC_057356.1 coordinate 11,603,105, forward strand.
GACACCTCTTGGAGGAAGGGACAGCTCCAAGGAGACCTAGTGATGGGCGGGAGAGGGTCAAGCGGGGAGGAAGGGAGAAAGCCTGAGGCAGATCAGACGTGCTGTTCGAGGGGCCAAAAATAATGGGAAGAATACAGGTGTCGAGCATCCCCTTCCGCATGATTGAGACAGAGCGGGGGCACTGGAGGGGGACAGAGCTAGGGAGGAGTGGCCAGGTCGGACAGGAAGGGCGTGGCCCTCCACGAGGAGTCTGGACGACCTCATCCTGAGGGCATCAGGAAGCCTGGGAGTGTTCTAGGCTGTGGAGTAACCTCGTCTGATTCGTGTTTTACACAGATGTCTTTGGCAGCTGCCTGGAGAATGTCCTAGAAGGGTCTAAACAACTCAGGAGGCTGTGGCTGCTGGCACCGAGAGCCTGGCAGGAGAAAGGGGGGCGGGGGGGGTGAATTCGGACACATGTTAAGAAGGCTGCATCGACGCGACCCGGTGACTGGGTGCACGTGAGGGGGTGATTTGCAACACCTTCAGTCCATCATCCCGTCTGCTCTTGACTTTGCGGGAAGGAGGGAAGACGTGAGGGAAAAACCCTTCGTGTGCAGGCCGGAGCAGGGTGGCTCACATCCAGTCCCTACCTGCACAGCCCAGAGCCTCACCTTCAGGCCTGAGGTGAGACTCCATCAAAGGCTACAACGCCTTAAAGGAAGCCAACAGGATGGCGAGGGAGTGTGGTCGCCGTGCAAACGACAGCTTGGCGCTGTGAGCCCAGGGCCACAAACAGGTTGACCCCTCCCAGCCTTATGAGGTGCCTTACTGTCAACTTTTCCGCTGACCGTGGACTTCACCCAACTCCAATTTCCAAAATGCAGACACTCGACGCCAACGTTTTCTAACAATTTAAGAACTGGGTTCTCTTAGCCACGACCACAAAAAATCTCACTACCCCCGCGATCGTGAAGGACCCCAATGATACACGCGGAAGCACGTCCAGCGGGGCGGACGTGTGTGCATCTGAAGGTATCGGTGTTACTCACTTTTTAAAAGCGTGCAAAGTCACAGCAGGTGACCCCACCAGCTAAACACGGTTTCCGTGGCACGGATTTCCAAACGCCTGTTAAAACCCCAGCGCTGCGGGTTTTCCCTCTCCCTTTCTTAGATCCCTCTGTTTCTTTGAATGGGTTTGTCCGTCCATCTGCCTGACTCACCCTTCTCGTGTCTTCCAGAGAGGATAAGGAAAAACTTCCTAAATGACCTCATTTTATTTTGAAACACTAAACCCACCAGAAGGGGTGCGGCGGGGGGGGGGGGGGCGGGGGGGCGGGGACAGAAACCCCTTCCTGGTCAAAGGAATCAAGATGTATTTCTAATTCTCTCGCCATATGGTAAGTTATTTTGGAAGCGTATCATGAGGTAAGAGAACGTTTGAGAAACTTGGCAAGGCTTGTACAACCCTTTCAAATCAGACCAAATTCCCACTATGTACATTTGCTATAGCCCCTTCTATTCATCATATCAGCGACCGTGACCACAGGATATGTAAAAATACCGAGCAATTTTTATCACCAGCTTCCAAACCCCCCAGTGCCCCGGACCACCACATGGTGTCAGGTTTGTCTGTATTTCACCCCCAGGAAATCAAGTCATTAACTTCCCTTTCATTTACGGAGAGCTGTTGCCAAAAAGAAAATCATTCATCGGCTGTGACTTATGGGAAGAAAGAGAAAGGACTGACTTCACGGGAAGGTAGGCGACAGCAAAGAAAGAGGGGAGAGAAAGTTCTCGCTTTTGTCCCCCCTCCCCTCCCCAGGGTAGATGGAGAACATCCAGTTCCCTCGTGCCTCCTCCCCGTCCTGCCCCCCAAGGGGGCACACGCCCCTCCCCCCAGGCTGTCCCATCCTTTAAGGTTTAAGCCGTGGGTGGCCTCTTCTCCCTTTCCTCGGTGGGGACAAAGGAGCCCAGAATTCCAGCTTCTTACCTTTGCATTCTTGACATTCTGTGTAGGTCCATGTCGTCACTGCCCCGGAATCCTTTGGCGAAGGGATTATTCTCAATCTTTAATTGGGTGATCTGAAGGAAGGAGAGAGAGAGAGAGAGGGAGGGAGAAACTTGGGTTTTCACTTGATGGCTGGAAACGCAGCCTCTGGCAACCAAAGGCAGCAAATTAAGCCAGTCACGTCAACGGAACCCACCACTTCATTCGAGAGGAGGCTTTGAAAAATGGCCTAGATCAGACCGCTTGGAAAAGGGGAAAAAACCTGGTTTCGGTTTGCCCATTAAGTGGAGTCATACCCCGCATCACTCCAGCTGCGTTTGGTTTTTAATCCTGCCATGTTGTGCCGCACCCACGATCTAGGCCCCCGACACTCGGTGCGCCGACCCCCCCCCCCCCCAGCCTGGAAAGTTCTGCGCGTTGACACGGTGTCGCTCCCCCCCCCCCCCCCCCCCCTCCCGCAGCGTGGCGATCGCCGTTTGAAAAAACTCGACTGCTTCCAAAATTCTGCTCTGCCTCATGCCGGGTTCATTCAGCTTCACAGACAAGGGTTATAGCCAGCCCAGGTAGAAGACGGTGTCTAATTAAATCAATACCAAAATACAGAATGGTAACATACATGATACCTGTCAGACCGCTCCAAACCCCTTCAATCTTCTAGACAAAGAAGCGCGATCCCTGTTCTTGGAAATTTCGGTTGTAATGTACAATACTCAGTAACAGAACAGGGGAAACAGTCCAACCGTATGGACTTTGCTAGAAGCATTTCCTAAAAGCTGTGTGTGAGTCGCGTGTTTATGCATCAAATCATTTTTTTTAAAGGATTCTTTTTTTATGTTTATGTGTTTACTTTTTGAAAAATGTTTTGATTTGTTTTTGAGATAGAGAGACAGAGTGTGAGCGGGAGAGGGAGACACAGAATCCCAAGCAGGTTCCAGGCTCTGAGCTGTCAGCGCAGAGCCCAAAGTGGGGTTCGAACCCAAGAACCGCGAGATCATGACCTGAGCCAAAATCAGATGCTTAACTGAGGCACCCATGCGCCCCTATGTTTATTTTTGAGAGAGAGAGAGAGAGAGAGCAGGAGCGGGGAGGGGCAGAGAGAGAGGGAGACACAGAATCCGAAGCAGGCTCCAGGCTCCGAGCTGTCAGCACAGAGCCCGACGCGGGGCTCGAACTCAGGAACTGCTAGATCATGACCTGAGCTGAAGTCGGACGCTCAACCGACTGAGCCACCCAGGCGCCCTCATCAAATCACCGTTACAGCCAGCAGGGCAGATTCAGTGACTCTAGCTTCACCTTCGTTATCATGATTGTACCCTATCTATGCGGCAGGCGGGTCTGCTTAGTATTGTGATCTCAGTCAAAGCCCTTCTGGTTTACGTTTATTTCATACATGTAACCTTCTCTACGCGTCAAACCAGAATCACCAGCTATTCAATAAGAGGAAAACTATTGTATCAAATTCTCTCTGCTGGCACCCACAGAAAGTTCTAAATCCAAGGCCCGCCCTCACTTTGTTGCGAGGGGAGACGAGGCACTTTTCGAGACGAACTTACACAAATTGGTTCTGCACTCTCTCCCTGATAGATGAACGGAAAGATAATCAAAGCGAGAACACTTTTCTCTTTGTGGTCACATCATATGCCAAGTACACACGAAAAACACCTCATCTACCCCCCGTAGTAGCGCTGCAGACTTTGAGAAACTGAGCACGTTTCTTTGAGAGACCAGGAGTAATTAGTGAATGCACCCATAATTCATCCGTGGCACATCCGGGGGGGCAGGCATTCTGGTATGTTCTGTTTTCCAGAAGAGATGGCTTTATAAGGTTTCCTTCCCACCCCAAGACACTATAATGAGCGTAAAATTACTATATTGTGTATGTGTACATGTGTGTGCATTTGCGATGAAAAAAAAAAACATATAAAGTTAACGTTTTTAAGATCTGGTGTGTGAATCCAACCATAGGACATTTTAGAAAGGCAAAGGTCAATGGTGGCCAGAAGTTGTCTGGGGAGGGACGGATGAAAAGGCAGAGCCCAGAGGACATTTAGTGAAACTATTCTGTGTGATACTTAACGGTGGACACACGTCCTCATATGTTTGTCCAAACCCACAGGATGTACGACACCACAAGTGAACCCTAAATTAGACTCCGGGTGATAACGATGTGTCAATGTGCATTCATCGATTGTAATAATGTCTCACTCTGGTGGGGGATGTTGATGGTGAGGGAGCCTTTGGGAAGGGTGGGGGGCAAGGGGTCTATGGGAACTCTCTGTACTTTCCACTTAACTTTGCTGTAAACCTAAAACTTCTCTTATAAAAACAAAATCTATTTTAAAACTTTTAAAGTAGGTGTGGGTATTTATGTGTATACACATTCCTTCCCCCATTTCTTTTTTTTTTTAAACCATGCCCATTCCTACAACTTCCTGATCTTGACTTGACTCTTCAGAACGAGTAGAAAAGTCTATAAAATCTCTTAGGAAAACAGTCTTTAACATGTGCACTCCCGAAGCCACTTCTGTTTTGGAGTCCAAAGACCCATCCCCTCCTGGAGCTTTTTTTTTTCCCACTCAGGCTTTGTCACAATAAAACGCAACCCATGGGGCGCAGTCGGTTAAGCGTCCGACTTCAGCCAGGTCACGATCTCGCGGTGTGTGAGTTCGAGCCCCGCGTCGGGCTCTGGGCTGATGGCTCAGAGCCTGGAGCCTGGTTCCGATTCTGTGTCTCCCTCTCTCTCTGCCCCTCCCCCGTTCATGCTCTGTCTCTCTCTGTCCCAAAAATAAATAAACGTTGAAATAAAATGCAACCCAACTGACCATAAATCATGTTTTTGTTTTTGTTTTTTAAAGGAGGGGGAGGGGCGCCTGGGTGGCGCAGTCAGTTAAGCGTCCGACTTCAGCCAGGTCACGATCTCACGGTCCGTGAGTTCGAGCCCCACGTCAGGCTCTGGGCTGATGGCTCAGAGCCTGGAGCCTGTTTCCGATTCTGTGTCTCCCTCTCTCTCTGCCCCTCCCCCGTTCATGCTCTGTCTCTCTCTGTCCCAAAAATAAAATAAACGAAAAAAAAATAAATAAAAAAAAAAAAATAAAGGAGGGGGAGAGAGTCTCGATATGCTAAGTAAATATTTGATCATGCTGCACTCCACGCCCCCAATCCCCCCCCCCTTCAAGTGACTGAAGCCAGTTTCTGGAAATATTGAAGACAGTCAGGGTGTGGTATCGGGGCTGAATTAATGCCTGGTCCATGATGTCACTGTTCCTCCAAGCGCTCAGGACAAACAATTATTATGCAGGGGCGGGGGGAGGGGGGGGAGGAAGTCTTTTATCAGCAAAAATCTTTTTCCCCCGACACCACTCCTTACCAAAAGGTTTCCTGCTTACCTACTTTTTGCGCTTCGAAAAGTATGATCGCATAGGACAAACACAATCTGCTACACGTACCCCTAGGTAGGTTGATCTTACACACATCTGGCTTTGTAGACTGAGTCCAGACGCCCGTAGGTTATTAAGAATTATCACCCTGGAGAAACGTTAACCTACAAGCTTAGCTAAAGGTGGCAAAGTCCGCCTTGTTCCGTATAACCGCCTCTAGGACACGTCCTTCCTGACACACCGCCGTGTGCTGTCGCTCACTCACTCACGGGCACACAGGCTGATAGAGTCAGACGTCTGAGTTCCACTAAAAAGGCTCCACTGAAACTGACTTCCCTCCAAAGTCAGCATAAAACCGGATATCCGGGGGAAGGGGGGGCGGTGGGGGAAAAAAAAACAAATATAAATGCCAGCTCGGACCAGTGAGACAGAGGTTGTAAAAATTAATGAGAATAATTGTTGGGAATTCTTGCTTTTGAAAAAAAAAAAAAAAAAACACACCCTCGCGAGGGCCAAAAATCTTAATTATGTCTCTCTATTAGGGGTTCATTTCCTGGTCCCAACCAGAAAGCTCGTACCTCATAAATACAGGCTCCTTACACAATGATTTAAGCAGGAAGAAAAAATGCCTCTTAATGGCGAGGTAAGTTAATATCGGGGGGGACGGCCGCTTGCAGACACAGCCATTGTTGTGCGAGCAGAGAAATGAAATGCCCACGTGACCTTTTTTTAACACCTAAATATTTCTAGGGATCGCTCTGGACGCTGCTGACAGCTTCAGTGAAAACCTTACAAAAACGTGTTTCACAGAGCAAACGTCGTTCTGGACGAGTCGAGTTTTTAAATATCTTTTCCAAGCTGTCAACCATCTGGGGAAATACCTCCCAAATCCAGCTTGGGGATCACAGCTGGGCTGAGGAAATACGTCGTGTCATTAGGAGCCCGGCGGCGTGCGGGTGCGTGACTGCGGCCCAACGCGCGAACCCTGCCACGCACCTGCCTCCGCCTGGTACCCGCATCCAAGCAGAGAGAGGGCATCGTGAAGGCACCGGGCCGTGGACATCAAAAATCAGCGGCTCGTCAGTGTCCCGAACTGCCCTGGCGATTTAATCACGCGGATGGCTTTTCTGTCCTTGCTCATTTTTCCAAAGCATAATGTGGGGCAAAGAGCCCTTGAATGGATGGCATGTTCGGGGAACGAACCGACTCAACCACAAAGACTAATGTTTGTAGCTGTTGTGCAACCACAGTAAGAGGAACTTCTTTAAAATCTCAGTTTTTCGGAACCTAACGTAGCCAGGACAGGGCAAAGGGTTTCCGAGCGTGTGTTCTGGAAGGAGCTGCCCTGTTGCAAACGGATCGGTTGAGCGGTAAGTCGGTGACTTCATCACTAACTGTGCTTACTCTTTGCCAGGCTCAGCACTGCGAATTTTCCGAGGATTGTCTCGTTTGGTCCTCACAGTGATAGAAACAATGCTTGTGTTATCTCCATTGTACAGAGGAGGAAAACCGAGTCCAGGAACTATGCCCAATCGAATGGACTTCAACCCAGGCAGCCCGCCTCCAGAGTCCCACCTTAACCTTATGCAACGGTGAGCAGCAGCTCAGGTGGCTCCTGCCCAAGAGGTCTCAACTCCTCGCCCAGGTGGGACCATAAGGGAACAAGACAGAGCCCACAAACCACACGCGGGTTGGCCCTCTTAGTCAAGTCACGGGTCATACATCCACGCAGGGAACGTCTGGAGGGGCCCTGGACTGGACTGGACAAATGTACTGCTTTAGACTACCTTCTGATACAAATGAGTGCCTTTGGTACTCTACCACTAAAAAGTGGGGGAAACCTCATATGGGAGAGAGTGATTGCAAGTTCTCGCCTATGGAATCCCTCTTCTGGATGTCAGGTGGGCTCAAAAACCTTTATGGCCCAACCAATTAAAAAAAAAAAAAAAAAAACCCCAGGGGCACCTGAGTGGCTCAGCCGGTTAACTGTCCGGCTCTTGATCTCGGTTCAGGTCATGATCTCACGGTTTTGAGAGTTCCAGCCCCACATCGGGCTCTGTGCTGACAGGGTGGGGCCTGCCTGGGATTCTCTCTCCTCTCTCTCTGCCCCTCTCCCATTCATGCTGTGCCCCCCACTCTCAAAATCAATAAACATTTAAAAATGTTTTTTAAAAATTCCCACCTGTGAACCCTATCCATCCAGATTCATATTTGGAGACACACATTTTTAGACCCATGAGCATTTAGATACACAATCCCCCAGACTGTGTTCAAACCTCACAAAGTACACACCCCGTTGGGCAGACACTCTTTCAAGCGCACGGATCACTAAATATATTCACTGGGGAAGATACCTTTTTAAAAACAGAAATCTGGAAAAAAAAAAATTGGAGGTGGGGGGCGCCTGGGTGGCTCAGTCGTTTCAGCATCCAACTCTTGGTTTCGGCTTGGGTCATCATCTCAGTTGGTGAGTTCGAGCCCCGCATCGCACCGTCAGCACAGAGCATGCTTGGGATTCTCTCTCTCTCTCTCTCCCTCTCTCTCTCTGCCCCTCCTCTCCTCATGCTCTCTCTCCCTCTCTCAAAATAAATGAACAGACTTAAAAAAAAAAAAAAGAAAAGAAAAGAAAAGAAAGAAAGAACAGAAACCTGAGCGTGTCAGGTAGATTCACAAGAGGTCGCGATGATAGTCTTGTGGGTATAACATACCTGTCAAATTGGCCAAACTGTATGCTTCACATATCGCACTTTATTGTTGGACGGTTATGCCTCAATAAAGCAAAGAAAGAGACGGAAAGAAGGACAGGGACAAGAGTGTGCTCATGTTCCCCAGATCTAGCCAGGCTGGATGGGCCCTAAGATCCTAACTACGCAGAGCTTCGGGATCTCCCCCACAGGATCTACTCTCCAGCAGGGTGAGCCTAACACTTGCTGTCCTTTCTGTAGGAGCCTGGGCTTTCTTAGAGGAAAAGAAAGAAACAAAAGAAAAGAAGGTCTGATACATGTTTGGACCCTCTGTCAGGTGTGTGTGTGTGTGTGTGTGTGTGTAGATACGTATGTGTAATACATGGCTGTATGTGCATATGTATGAGAGGGAGGGAGGGAAGGAGGGAGGGAGGGAGACTGAATGTCCTTGCTACTATTTTTTCCAATTTTTTTCCCCTGTGACTGTCACCGCAAAGTTAAACATAGATTGACAGCAGCCATAGAGGAAACAGGTTTCTAACAGCCAGACTCAAATTAGCCTGAAACAGTTTTTGCAATTTTCAGGGTATTTGGCCTTAATGTTTTTGCTCTTGCTGGTTTGACGAGTCGGGGCTTGGATCCCAGAAAAAAATCCTTCTTCCCCTTTAAAAAGTCATTGCACTCTGGGGAGAGTGAGTTTTCTTTCTGGAGGGAAGCTCTCTCAAGACCTGGGGCCCCGAGGCAGGCCTTGTGGTCTAGAAGGGACCATCTATCACAGCTTGGCCTGGTGACTGACAATCTGAGTTTGGAGATTACTATCTTGTAAGTGCCCTGGCTTCACCGGGGCGGGTGGGGGGACACTTTCTGACACCCGGCATGTACTGGACTGACCTTCCCGGGGTGACCGGAGGCTTTAGGGTGCTAAACCCACCCTTCACCCTGCCCTGTCCTCTCCCACCTCTTCCCAGTCCCTGTAACTTCCTGCCACCCTTCCTGGCAAGTGGGGACAGGAGCTGTGGAGAGGGAGGACATTACCATGCTCCCATCTACTATCTCCTCCTGTTGCCCCAGTGACCTGCCTTCACTGATCCTCTATGGGACCTGCTAATTTCCCCTTTGCCAGTCCTCCAATTAAACCACTACTTAATGCTAACAACCTGCACCCCCGCGGTGCCTCCCCCCCCCCCCAGATTCTATGTCTTTTCATAAGTAGGTTTAAGAATCATTCAGTCCTGCCCTCCGGCCAATAAAATGAATCCAGAGGCACTCAAGTGTCTAAAGAACAGAAATGACCCAAGACAAGTCAAGACGAGCCCTTTGCCCTGGGAGAGAATAAAAGATACTCCCCCAACCTGCGGTTATGGGGTGCCCTGTTCACCTATCATTGTCCAGCTTGGAAATACCCGAATCGGGGCCTGGATTTTGAACAGCGTGGGGTCTGTCGTTGACAGGACCCGTGTGCACCCTTCCCTGTCTACACCACACGGCAGCCGGCTTCCTGAAAACAAGGTATCCCTCCCCTCCCCAAGCGTCTTGTCTAACTAGAGGGTCTTGTCTAACTAGAGAAGGCATCTTGCAAACCCAACCCCAAGGCTTCTGGCAACTTTGTCCCAGTTCAAGTTGAAATGCATCCAAAAGACAGACTGGAGGAGAGACCCCCAACCCTCCCCCACCACCAAAAAAAAAAAAAGCTCCATGAAGGGTACCACCGGGCCCCCACCCAAGAGCAGGGAGCCACGTACAAAAGCGACCTTTCTCCTCGGTCATCACTTCATGAGACCAGAGAGATGCTTTCTTGTTGCATTTGGACGCATGGGCACCTGCAGTTTGATAAACTTGTGTCTGACTGGTGTGTGCATGCGTGTGTGTGTGTGTGTGTGTGTGTCTATGTGTGAGAGGGACACACAGAGACAGAGAGAGTGATACAAAACACGTGAACATAGTACAAACAGCTGCAGTCCTCCATCTGTAGCTTTGTCCCGCCTCAGCCCGCAGCGAGGGAACGAAGTCTAAAGGTTCCAGCACGAGACCCCTGCACAATTGTGTTCATGCAAACGAACAGACAGTCCCAGAGCTAGCGCCCGGGTGTCAGCTTACCTTGTGGTTCTGGTAGGAAGTCACCGCAATAAAGGCGGTCTCAGGAAAGACGTGGGTGCAGAACGCAGTATTTTTTGAGCCAAATCCATTATTTTCATCTGCTTTCACGATGTGTAATCTGGGCTGGTATTTGTGCATGGAATTTAGAATAATCTAAAAATCATAAAGAAAACGAAATTGTAAGAACAATCAAAACCCCTTTGTTTCCAGGTAAAACCCCACTTTCCACCCCTAAAATTCGCCTCCTTATACGGGCTCTCAAAAAAAAAAAAAAAATGTCTGATTTTTTTCCCTCCTGTTTTGAAAAGGGGCCAGTGATTTCATTAAAAAGAAACATTTCAAAAATGACAATTTCCAACCAAAAAAGCCCGGGTAATATTCCAGGAATCTACCCAAAGCACACACGGCAGTAAATCAGAATTCTTAATAAAGTTTGCTTAATAAATTAACTCCTGCATAAGGTACTTCCCCCCCCACACACACACACCCCCAAATGGGAGGAAAGCAAGTCAGGAGCAGGGAACTTGTGCCTGGAGTTGGGGCGGGGGTGGGGGGAGATGTCTAAGCATCAATTTTGGAGCGAAAGGGGAGAAGACGCAAACAAACAAACATCCTCCGCCCTGCCCCACCCCCCATAAACCTGCGAGAGATGGAAAAAGAAGAGACCAAGAGTTCGCAGAACTGGAATAAAAATCACCTTTTGTTTGCAGACTGTGCAAAGGAGCGTCAATGAAAAAAAAAAAAGGATAATGGAACGGGGTGGGGGGACCTCCACGGATGGTGAGATTGGGGGGAGGAAGCATCTCCTTGTCACCCCCCCCCCCATCTCACCCCCAGCAGAGGAGGGCCTGCTTCCTTCCAGGTTCCCTTTCTAGAAGGTCAGCAACATTTCAGGATCCACGAGCCTGATCTCCAGATTTGGCGGGACGCAGAACGGCTGCATCTGCCTTTTGGGGGGGCATGCGCTCTTTCTCCTTCCTTTCTGCCTTCTGCGTGTTTGGGGAACGCCCCCGGGGGGTGGCGGGGCAGACAGGGTCTTACCGCGGTAGCGAGAATCCAGCTACTACAGTCAGTAAGGGGGGGGGGGGGGGGGCTCTGCTGGAACAGGGCTATTCCTAGGAGATGAGCATCTTTACTTGGAAAACCGGCCTGGCTGCTTTGAGGACGCCGGGTTTTTGATGATTTCGGGAGGCTGTGAAAGCCAACACGCATCAGGACGCTCCGAGAGAAACCCGCCGAACCGGCCAATCGCCGCGCTCAACGGGCAGGATGGAACTCGGGCCTGCTTTCTCCCCAGGACAGCCAACTGGAGCGGCCGGAGGCTGTCCCGGTGTCTTGGATTATTTGCGTTGATGACCCTGGGGCAGGGTCCTTGGGCCAACCCTTGAGACCCGCCCGGAGGAGGGGGAGGGGAAGCGGAGAAGGGGCGCGAACCCGGGGCCCCGCGGCTCCCCGACCCCGGGCCGCGCGGCTCTAATCTCCGGCCCGCCGCGGTCCGGCCGCCTCCCTGGCCGATAGCGACGCCGGGCTGGGGTGGCGTGGCGACAGAGAGACGCAGCGGGGCCCCGCGCGCCGCCGCAGCCCCCGGCCGGCGCGGCCATCGTCCCGGCTTAGCCAAATTGCTTTGACGGCCGGGGACAGTGTCGAGACATCAGCGCGAGGGCGATCTAATGACTCCTAATTTCATTAGGGCGGCTCTGGACCCCAAGTCCGGAGTTGGGGGGTGGGGGAGGGCTGCGAAGGGCAGTCCAGGGCAGCCCCGAGCACCCTCCCTCTCCGGTGCCCTCGGGAGGACCAGAAACGCTCCAGGGTGCGGGAGCCTGGCTGCGGGGCTGCGAGCCCTCCCCGGGCGCCCAGCCCATCGCGCCCACAGAAGGCACCGCAGGGGAAAAGCTAGGCGCCCACGGGGGGCCGGAGCACGGTCCCGCAGCCGCGCACCAGGGTTCCACGGAGACCCCCCACAAAAGGGTCCCCCGCACCCAGCCCGCGGGAGGCCGCCAGCCAGGCGGGAGTAGCACGCGGGACGCTTACAAAACCGTCCCGCTTCTCCCCAGCGCTTAAGCTAAAGTCTCGGTCCGGTGCCCGCAGGTGCGCGTCACCCCGGCCAGCTGACCGCCCACGCACGCTCGACGGCATTTCTGTGCAGTGCACGCTCCGGCCTACGGGCCGCTGCGGGCAAACTGCCTGGTTGAAACGGAAAGGAGGCCGGGCGTTTTGTCTAGAGACGCCCCTCTGTACCCCCTGCTCCTTCCCACCGCACAGAAGGGAATGGGCCTGCCTTCTCTCTTCCCCAGCGGCCAGCGGCCAGCAGCCAGAGGTGCAAGCACTCAATGTCCCCTCCCCATCCCAGACCCTGGGGGCTCAGTGTTTTAGCCCTAAGGCCCCACGGGACCAGAGTCTCCCATTTGGACCTTCCCAAACCGTCTCCCCTCTGGATCAAATCCTTGCAAACCCAGCTCCCTCAACTGGGCACCATGTGTTTGTTGATTTTCCCTAAAGAGACCAACCACATGGCAGGACAGAGACCACCCTTGGAATTAGACCAAGCCTCAGATCTCTGCTCCCACATACAAGCTGCATGACCTTGGGCAACTCCCCTCCCCTCCCATATTTCTGTCCTCGTTTCTAGGCTGCCATGAGGGTCAAGTGTCCTAAGACCAACCAGCCCACTTTATGGTGGAATCAGCAAGCTAAGGGTTTTGAACACTGAATCCGGAGACCGGGTTCTGTCTTGGTGATTAATTATTGCCAATCAAAAGACCTAGAGACATTTCCCCCCAAATCGGCGTTTTGTTCTTCATTTGCTTTTCGTTGGTAAAGAGAAATCTACTCAAAGCTAGAGAATCCACTAAAAGCTACACAATTCTCTTGGAAGGTGGGGTGGGGGGCAGCACATGCAATGTCCTGCATGCAGATTCAGGGGGTTCACCAAGGCTGCTCTCTCCAACCAGACTCCAGGTCTAGGACCCTGGTCTAGTGTGCCTGCTGCGGGAATTGGTGCCCAGCCCATCCTGGGAACGGGGGGTGAGGAAGGCTAGAAGTCGGTGGGGGGGGGGGACATAAACCCTAAAGTATCAGCTAAAAGGGATATCAGGGTTGGTCTCTGGCAGCTTGGCTTCCCCATCCGTAAAAGAGGGAGAAGGTAGCCTGGGGTCTCCCTCTCAGCCAGAATGTCTCAATAATAAGGCAAGATCTGGAAGCGAGTAGGGAAGGTATCTATGGCTCCCACCACGGTCCAGCCTTTGGGCAGCGGGTGCTTCGTACACACTGGGCTAGAAGGACCGTGTTTTCTGAAGATCTGAAACGCAGCCGCCACCCCTAATCACAGATGGGACTGGGGGCCAGGCCAGGGGTGCGTGCTTCCCTCTCCCCAAGACCCCGGTTCTCCAGTTGCCCGGGAAAGGTGGCCCCAGAGCATGGGACAGCCGACCACAGAGAGGACCGCACAGGAGAGAGGTGGAGCCAGAGGGGAAGAAGGTGAGAGAAATCAGAGGAAAAGGAAGAGAAGGGAAGGCCGGAGCCTGGAGGAAAAGACTCAGGCGGGTGGAGTGGAACAAGGAAAGGAGAGGCTGGAAGTGTGACGAGGCAAGAAGAGAGAGAAACTCTGGGAGGAGAGAAGCGGGGACAAGAGAGACAGACAGAGAGAGACGGGGAGCAGGGGTGGACCGGAGGAGCCCTCCTGGTACTTACGTGCCCGAATGGGTCCAGGTGGTTGTTGGTGAGCTTGAGTTTCTGGAAGGAGACCAGCTGCCGCATCCAGTGTGCCCCAGTGGCCGGCGAGTCTGGGTGCACGTAAAGGCGGCCCGGCATAGCGGGCTCTGCTTTGCCCGTCACAGACCTAGACAGAGATGGGGTGGAAACCCACCCAGACTTAGCGCCCCGTGGTGCTGGCGAGGGCAGCTGACTAAGAGAACGATCTGGAAATGTCCTGACCCTCCCCTGGCATCTACAAGCCCAGGCGCCCAGAACGCCTGCAGCCAGGCGAGCCCCCACCCGGCTCTCTTTTCTTCCATCTCGCTCCTTCCCCTGCACCAGGGGCATGCAGCCTGGCGGCCCTCAAACAATCGGTGGGTTCTGGAAGCCTCTGGACAAAAAAAAAAAAAAAAAAAAAAAAAAAAAAAAAGTCTAAGAAAAATCCTTGAGGGCTTTCAAACGGGCCTTCCTCTTGGAGCCTCCGTTCGCTGGGCAGCCACGGGGAGCAATCCACCCAAGGAATGGACCTCTCCTCTCCTGCCTGTTTGACTCAAATACCACGGCCCGACTTTGCAATTTCATAAAAAGGCATGTTCAAAGCAGGTAACTCATAAAAAATAACTGTAAATGGTTTTATGCCCCCAGAAATACCTCCAGCGCTTGGAAACAATACCCTTTTGAAAAATCCACAACCCGCGGCTGCAGCAACAGATAACAAGCCCTTTACCTCCCGTGAGCCTCAGTTTTCTTGTCTATAAAATGGGGGCTAAGGGCTGCTGTTTCTTCCTCTCGGGGTGGTCCGGAGGATGCGTGGGGATAGCAGCAAGAGCCTCGAAGGCACAGTAGGAGTTCAGAAGATGTTGCTTCGTTCGGTGCGGGGGAGGGGAGGAGGGTTTTTTTCCCCCCACTTTCCTCCCTGCTCCCCCGCAACTGCCCACGCCGGTGCCTACCATTTATTGTCTGCGAACTTGTATCTGTGATCATCCGCGGGAACGATGTCCATGAGGAGGATGTATTTCGTTTTGGGGTTAAGGCCCGTCACCTTCACTTTGTAACTGGGAAACATCCGCCTAGGGGAGAAAAGGAGGGAGACCCAGAAAGTCAGAGACAGAGACAGAGAGAGACAGAGAAAGAGAGAATTAATGCCAACGTTTTAAAGAGCGCGTCCCCACATTTTAACGGGAGAAGCTACAGTTTGAGAAGCGCTCAGGAGAGAAGTGAACCCCGCTCCGCTCCTGCCAAAATCCACTCCGGGTTTCCCTGCGAGTTCTGGGGAGGAGAAAGGCCCAGAGGTGAGCTGGAGGCTGGTGATTATTTGTAACCAGGAGGAAAATAGAAACCTGGAGGCGAGGGCTTCTAGAGAGAACCAGGGCCTCCATTTCTGCTCTTTGTAAATGCTCTTTTCAGAGCCAGAGACCTACTTTTTAATCTAGGGGCAGAAGGAGACTTCTTAGGCCAAAAGCTGGCCTCCTCCGTGCAGGCAGGTGCGTTGGCCGCTATGCACCCACATGCGGGCACCGAGGTGGGTGCACACCCGTGGGCACCCGTGCACTTTCTGTCCTGGCTTCGGTCCTCCACCCCCAGCGTAGAGCTCAGCTGGTGACCTTGCCACGAGCCTCCAGCCGACATTTATTCCTCAATCCCACCACTCCCCCGCCCCCCAACTTCTCCAAGGCACCTGGTGCCCTTCCTGGGAGAGTCTAAGCCCTCCGGCCCTCGGCAAAGAAACTCAAAACCCATCCGGGTTCGGTTTTGGAGACCCCGGGGCCTGAACCAGGATGGGCTCAGGGGCAGGCGGGTGCTTCGGGCGGGGTCTGCAAGGCTCTGTACCCCCGCTCCCCTCAGCGCGCACAGGCGGGCTCCAGATTCCCAGCCTTCCCGCGGAGGGGGATGGAGCGCTCCCCAGAAAGCCAGAAGGCGGGTTCGAGGCTGGCCGGGGCAGAAGGACGGGCTGCTGGATCCTGGCTCACCCAGGGATGGCAGGAAGGGGTGAGTGAAGGGAGGCCTTGGAGCCGAAGCCTGGTGGTGTTTATCTGCCTGAGCTCCGCGCCTGCAGGCAAGCTCGAGGGAGGCTTCCCAGGCCTTTTATAGTTAAATCCCTTCAGCTCAGGCTGAGGGGGAGAGGGGGCCCGGCGGTGTCTTTCCTTCCAGAGCAGATTGGGAAGAAGAACTCAGTTCTGCAGTGTAAACAGAACGCGCCTCCTGGTTCACTCAGGCCGAGCGGGGGAGCAAACGTTGTTTAATTTCAAATAATAATAAATGTCACTGTTGTCAGTTTATTGCGGGAGGCTCGGGCTGGAGAACCGGGGGCGTCTGGTGAGGCGGCTCCCCCCTCCCCCCCTTCACACACTCGGTGGCCGGCTTCACGAGCCTGTCCGGGGCGGACTCCGGACTTTCTGCCCTTGGGACACGGAGGGCCCCTGCGGCACCGGGAGGCCTGTGGTGAGGACGTCCCCAGGCCCGGGCTCGTGCACACACAGTCGCCCCTGGGATACAGAGTTGCATGACCCTCCAAAATAGCTTTCCCCAGAAGTTTAGCGTTTCTAGCAAAAAAAAAAAAAAAAAAAAAAAAAAAAAAAAACCCTGCGAGATTTTAAGAGGAACTCTGGGGTGAGTGTCTTGGCCAAACTGCCGTGTTTATCGGTGTCTGTATATATAGAGCCCGGCCGAGCCCCGGTTCAGTTTCAAAGGCTTCTCCCGCTTTCTATAAACAATGAAAGAGGTAGCGAATACATTCAGCGATTCGGAGTTTGGCAATCGGGTGGGACTCTGGAGCCGCTCCAAGGTCAGGGAGGGTGGGACGGAGGGTGGGGGCCAGGAGTCAAGGCTGAGAGCGGGTCTCATCTCCGTGCCGACTCCGCACCTCCCCGGTTCCCCGTTCTCTCTCCCTGCCTGTCCCACTTTCTCCCACGACCAACCCGTCCACTTAGTATGGCCCCCAAAGCCCTGGATTCTTCTCCTATACGAGGTGGGAGAAATGCCCTGTTTCGGAGGTGAATCCAACAGGCGTTTCCTCCACCAGCGATGCAGGTCAATGGAGGAATTCTCCAAACATCTTTATCCAAAATCGGGTCAAACAAAACACATTCGTTCTCTCTCGCTCTGCTCTGCTCTGCTCTGCTCTAGTCTTTTCTCTGCCCCCGTCTCTGTCTCTCGCATCTCGGAGACCTTCCCTCCTTTGTCTCCCCCACAAGTTGCCCAGGCGCCCCCCACCCCACCCACCCCAGCAGAGGTGGCCAGCTCACCTTCCGGCCTTGGTTATGATCATTTCTGTGCCGACTTCGTGAAATTTCAGCCACAGTTCTCTTTCGTGGAGAAACACCTTGATCCCTTCCATGCCCTAGAGAGAGGAGAGAAAAGTCACACGGACCGGCCCCAGGAGCAGTGGGCCTTCCCTTCCCCCCAGCAGCCCCCCAAACACAGACTTCTCCTCCCCTCCGGAGCCTCTGGGCTCTGAGGCTGACAACTGCCCCCAGCCAGCCCTGGAGCACCAGCAGCCCTGCCCAGGAATCCCTGTACAAGCTCCGTGTACCTCCCCACGATGCCCTGTTGTCTCCTAACGCCACCAACACAAGGCTAGAGAAAAGTCCCCAACCATCAGGGTCCTCTAGTGCATCCATGAGAGCAGACTTTAAAAAACCAAAACAAAACAAAAAAAAATAACAAAAAAACTGGGGCCAATCGCAAACCCTTTTAGCCAAGATGCAACTAAAAGACAAAAGCAAAAACAAAAACACTCCACCTCAAAAGGCCCACTCAGAACATTCTCACGTAGCCACTCCCATGGGGTGCAAATAGTGCATATACGCGTGTTGAGTCTCGCGGTGGTGCAAATATGGCCGTAAGAGAAAATGTAAACTTAAAACTGTGTAGATCGTATAAGGGGTTCCCACGGTCCGAAAAGTTAATCCTCTGATGCCTCTATTAACAAACCTCCTAGGTTCTCACACCCAGCTTCATTCACTTCGAGCTGTTTTTTGATGACGGGAGCAGCCGAAACCGGTTAACGTTTCCGCTATGCAGCTCAAAGTTATTTTACTGAAGCGACGCAGAAAAATTTCTAGACGAAACCTTCGTTTCTGCAATAATCCGCAACCGTCTCAATAAGCAGGTTTGCTTTTCCGGAAAGAAAATCGAAGTCCCCCAAACCGTGTACCCACTGTGCTCTACAACTATTCACGCATTTTCCTGAGCCGGGAAGGGGAAAAAGGAGAGTCAGTGAGGTAGCCAGGAAGGACATCCATGGAAATCCCAAAGAAGGGCTTTAGCTACGTGCAAATATCTCTTCGGACCAAGTCACCCCGTTTTGCACCAACTGACACCTTATTTAAAATTATGGGAGGGCTCCAGGGGCCGCCTGGAGCACCCAGAGCGCTGGGGGGGGAACGGGGCACAGAGCACACAGCCTAGGAGGCCTCTCCCCCTCTAACTGGGGCCCAGCTCCCATCCAGGGGAGCCTGCGGCTCCCTGCAACCTCTTGGCACGGCCCGGCGCTCCCCTCCACCGGCCAGAGCGAGCCAGCCCTCCAGAGCCCGGCCCAAGACAAATAGTGCAACTCGAGGGTCTGGGCGGCGGCTCGGGGAAGGCGGGTGGAGGCGAAGGCTAAGGAAGATCTGAAGAAGGGTCAAGCCATCGCTCACGCCGGCCTGAAGCAGCCGCTGACCCAGCCCTTAATGAGGTGCTCAGGGCTGAGCCTATACCTAGTGGGGCAGCAAAGGAATGATCTGGGCTATTGTTAGCTGGCCCCAAACAGCCGGATAATGAAGGCTTCTCTATAACAACTTCAATGTATTTCCAAAATCCTCTGGCCATAAAGATTATCGTCACAATAAAGTGGAATGGAATATACTGGAATGGGGGGGGATGCAGGGCATAGGAAAGTGGAATGAATGGAGATAAAAAGGAAAAGGGGACAATTATGAGCAACGGGCAAGCCACCCTCCTCCCCTCCCCCACAGGAGGGCCTTCGGTTTTTGCAAAGGGCTTCTAGGCTAGCTGTCTTCTTACCTGCTGGGTGAAGGCGGCCTGCGGGGATGACGGAGACTTGTTGGGGGCCCCTAGCGTGCTCTCGGGCTTGGAGTCACAGGGTAGATCCTTCGAATCAGGTTCCAGGGGAGTGTGTGCCAGGCCAAAGCCCTCGTCTGCGTCGGCCATGGTGTGCCTGGCGCCCTGTGCCCGAGCAGGGTCCTGCTCTGAGGCCAGGAAACAGAGAGAGAGAGAGAGAGAGAGAGAGAGAGAGAGGTTGGAAGTACAATTCTAGTGACAGGAGGGCGCAGCTGGGCCCCAGTGTCCAGCTTCCAGCACCTCCGTTCTCAGCTGAAGGAGGCTGTGGAAGGTCCCGTTATTATTATCGTTGTTATTACTCTATGACCACGCACAACCTCTTGCAAAAGACCCGGGTCAGGCTGAGAGGAGGCGGCGAGGCTCGCATCTCCCCTGCGCAGGCTCCCCCACGATAAGCCAGCTGCCCGTCAAATTTGTCTGGACTTCTGGAAGGGCCAATAAAGATAAGGCCTGGGTATTTTTGGAAGCCATTGGGCACGAACCAAAAACAAAACAAAAACCTAGTGTCCTTTGGAGAACTGTTTTTTCTCCGTCAGACTTACAGAAGGACATCACGGCTCTGTGTATTAAAAGTCACAGGAGGCATATTCTCCTGCAGCAGGCAAAACGTCTACAGTAACCCGCCTCTTGCAAAACCAAGAACCTAGAGGGGGAAAGATACGCAGATCAAGAGACCCAGCCCCAAGGAGAATTCGCGTTCATCCTTTATCAGTTACAGGCCTTAAAATGAAAAGTCCCTTAACAGTAAGAGTCCTCCCCTTTCCCCCCACCTTCAGCAACCGTAAAAATTAAAAGTAGCCGGACAGAAAAGGCAGGAGAGCGGCCGCGCAGCAGCGGGGAGGGAGGCGCGCTGCTGGGCGCGGCAGGCCAGCGCTCTGCAGGCCGCCGGGGCTGCGCGATCTCCAGGCTTTCTCGGCTCTCCGGCCCGGACGGGCATTTTGACGAGCGGCCAGGCCGAGGGGAGTTTCTCCGAGCTTCAGCCGGGCCTGGCTCGCTGGAAATGCAGGCCCAAGCTCGGGCCGAGGAGGACAAAATGGGTCCCGGACAAATCCTGGGCGGCAGGCGCTGGATCCAACTCGGAGGTCCGACGCAACGGGGAGAACGGGCCGGGGTTGCCAGCACGTAAAGGAACAGCTGCAGAACTGTTCAAGCCCGGATGAGCCTGCCTCCCCGCTCTGATCGCTTTCCAATGTCCTCCACGTTTCCAAGTGGGGATCTCCTCCCCCCACACCGGGCTGCACTGGGAAGGGGGCGCCAAGGATGGCGCCCCCCCCCCCCGAAAGCTTCGCAGCCGCTGAAGGGAAAGGCTGGGTCCCACCCAGGTCTGCGGTGGCCGGAGACCCGGAGTGGGGCCGACGAGGACGGCTGGCGAGGCCCGACTCCCCAGCAGCTTCCCTCACCACACCCTTGGGGCTTGGGCGAGGCGGTGATGGGAGCCCCGCGGCCGGCTGGCAACAAAAGAACGCGGGGCTGGCGTCGCCCACGTGCGCTGCCTGCCGCCGGGGGCCGCCGGGACCGTCCCCTCGCGCGCCCCGGTCGCGGTCGGCGGCAGCTCGGGGCTGGCGGAGGCAAGCTAGATGCGCTGTGACAGAACCAGGCCGCGCGTCCTGCAAACCTCCCCGCCGCTCGCCGGGCCGCGCGCCTCCCCGCCTGGCTCCACGCGCCGGGGAGCTCCGGGCCGCGCCACATCCCCCGCAACGCCGGGCTCGGCGCAGTCCCGGGCGGGGCCGGAGTCCCGCCGCCGTTTCGCGCCTCCCGGAGCCCGCGCGGCCGGCGGGCTCCCTCCCGAGCCTCCCGGGCCATCTGCAGGGACGGTTACCTCGCTCGGTGAAGCCGGTGCATTCACCACATCCCTTCTTGCTCCTAGCAGGGAAGCTGGCGGCGAGGCGGGGGCGCGGGCATGGTGGCTCCGGGTGGGGGGTGGGGGGTGGGGGTCTATGCCGGGGACGGCTCGCCCAGACCAGCGGCTACCGCTGCCTACAAAGGATCGGCCACCGCTGGAGCCTGCCCACCTCCAACACACACCTCCTCCGCTTTGCGCTCGCTCGCTCTCCCTAAAGACTTCCAAGTTGTCCGGCGCCAGAAGGGCTCCAAGGAACGCAAGCGGCAGCCTCCGGGAGCACCCTCGAGGGTAGAACCTCAGGGCCCCCTGCTCACTTGCACCCCTCGGGAGGGAGAGTTGGGAGACCGGAGGGAGCTGGGAAGTTGGGAATGGCCAAGGTCCTTTCTGAGCGCCGCTTTCAGGGTTAAAGTTCTGGAATCCAAAGAAAAAGGGCCTCTCTCCCTCTCTCTCAGAAATACAAGCCGACTCAGCTGAGCTCAGTGACGTTGGGCTGCCTTGATGCTTACAAAGTACTGGAATTGCCTATCCAACTAGCTCCCATTGCATGCAGCCTGCCTCTGCCTCTTTCCCGCCCCCCCTCCCTCCCTCCCTCCCTCCCTCCCTCTCTCTTCCCACTCCCTCCCCCAACCACCTTTTCCACTAGATTTCCCGAACACTCAAATCACAGCGCTAGTCTCAAACCCAGACCTCGAGATCACCCCTCCTCTCCACCCTCCATCTCTGCTTCTCTGAGCTCGGCTCGGTGGCTGCAAAAAAATCCTGCACAAATCATCGCAAACCCAGTCGGCTTCTGCCCGGGAAGTAATCTCGGTGACACGGCTGTGCAGAGAACACGGAGTCTGAACGGTACGCTGCACACACACACACACACACACACACACACACACATGCCTTGCGCCTCCTCTGAAGCCTGGCCCGCGTTCTCCCTCCAACGCTGACCTCAAGACAGAGCTGCGTGACCCCGCCTGGCCCGGCTGGCCGCCGACGGCCGCCCTGACATCTCTCCCCCTCCCCACTCACCACCCGGGCTCTCAGCGACTCCAGGGTGAAGGCAGGGTGAAGGTGCATTGGGGATGGGGACTGAGATCAAAGATGCCAAGAAATTGCCTGGGGCTCCCACCCCCGGGGGCCACCAGACCTCCCGGGCTGGAGATGTACACGGCAGTACCCAGTTTTATTAAAATAATCAAACAGTCATTGGAGACTGGCTGGGGTTTTCATCTCCACTGGGGCCCCTCTCCCTGCCCTCCCCGTCTCTGAAATGTATTATTTTGAGGGTTGAAGAGGTCAATAGAAGCGTAAACACAGCGAGCAGGTCTTAGCCTGAGCAGACCCAGTCTGGAGCACCAACCATTGAGGCTCCGAATAAATGTCAGGGTTCCCTTAGTTTCCCACCCTCGTCTCCTGTACCCCCTCGCCTTATTCTTTTCTGGGGGCTCTGGTTCGAGACTGGGGCCTGCAGGTCAAGGTCTGGGGAGAGGCACCGAGAGGGGAGAAATGCCCTGGAGAGATCAGCGGCCATCTGGGTGTGACACATCGTTGCCAGATTACAAAGTGGACTGTCCATCCCTAAAAGTGGGGCTACAAGGGGTTGGGTGGGGGGGGAGAGAAGGACCAAGCCCAGCATTTGCTACGGTTCTCACTCCGCCTTCCAGGTTTGTTTGCAAACAACCTTTCACCAAGGCGGTTTATTTATTTATAAACACACCCTCACCCTTCCAAAATGTCAGCTCAGAGGACTTTGGGCTTGCTAAGGAGGGGACCCCTGGCCAAAGATGGAAAACAAACGTGGCTTCAGGATGAGCCTAAATCTCCGCATCTCTGGCAAAAGGAAGGGGAAATCTAGGAAGACCTCTCCAATCCCTTTAAATTCTCAGAGATTTGCGGATAAAAGAATTTCCCATAAATAATCCGGAGGCCCCTCCCGGGAGGGCAAATCTGAACTCCCCCAAGTAACTGCCTAGCCAGACTCACTTAGTCGGTGGAGTGCAGTTTGTGCTGGCCACCAAGAGAAACTGGGATTTTGAAACCTCCAAAGGGAATCTGTTCTTGCCAGGTGACACTCCAAGGCAAAATGCAAAGAGTGCATTCTCATTTCCACGGTGAAAAACAGCATCTCTGGGAGGGGGGTTCAGCAGGGCTGAGTTGGGGCGGGAAGGCAGGGGGCCGGAGGCAGGTCAGGTGCTCAGAGAAACCTACCCCCCCCCCATAGCTGTCCAAGGAGACACTCACCTCCAAAAATCCCACCTCTTCTTTCCAGCGCAGAAGCCAGCAGTGGCGCCTTGCTGGGGAGTGGGGGGGTTCAGGTGAAGACTTTGCAAAGGACCCCCAAAAGAGACCCCTTTTAGGCCAAGCCTTCTTCCAGCGTCTGTCAAGAGTACTAGGTACCTCCCAGCTCGAGGCTGGTTTGTGGTCTTCGACAAATTAAATATTACTATTTATTACCAGGCATACCCCAATAAAATAAAGAGGCAACCAGGCGATACGGACTATCTCACCAGCCGCTGCACCTATAGGACTTGGAGACGTCACGAGTCACGCAACCGGCCCGCGCGCGCTGTCACGCTCGACTGGGGGGCAGCGGCGGGAGGTTAATTTCTGTCCGTCTTCGCCTATCAGCCCCGGGTCTGAGCAGCCACAAGTCCCAGACGCCTGGGCCGCGGGAATAAATAAAGAAATAAACAAACCCAGCGCTCTCTGGGGGAAATGGGGGTGGCGAACATCAGGCACAAATAGAACCGAGATCGATTTTCTTAGGGAGGGGGAGGGGGGCTCTTGGCGAAGGGAGGTGGGAGCCAATCTCAGCCCACGATTGGGAAGAAATCAAATTGTTCCGAGGTGGAACGAAGTCCCTTGGAGGAGGCACGAGAGTCCTCTTATTATTTAGAAATCATTTTTTTCCGAGGAGGAGCTCTCGGCAAACGAATATCCAGGCGCCGCTCTAGCTGGTTATGTTTGGGACGCGATAACTCAGTGCCTGCTCGCAGACCTGCATACAAGTAATTACCGGGTTATCGCGCAGGGGAAATGAGACCAGGGCGTTGGAGGGAAGAAAGAGGGTCGTCCGAAATGTATCTTACTGAGAAAAAGTCCATTCTGCGGGAGCACCTCCAGCCGGGTCCGGGGACGCAACTCGTCCCAGCGCGGCCCGGCGGCGGCGGGGTGCGAGTAGGTGCAGGGGTCGGGGTAGAGGGGGTGATTTCTGCACAGAAAAAGTACAGCGACCGGGCCTGCAAAGGGTGAGGCGCTCTGTCTTGTTCTGGAATAACGATTATCATTATTCTTGGTCTCCTCAATGGGCATAACCCCTAAGCGCCCCGTGGAGGGATATGCGCTCGAGCTTTCGCGCGCAGCTGGAAACGCGCTGGGTGCAGTTGGGCAACGTACTGCGTAGACGCCCCCGGCGGCGCCGAGCGAAGAGCTAGGCCTGCCCGGGAGCGAGCGAGCGAGCGTCGGGCCTTCCGCGCAAGGGTAAGCTCCCCGCCAAGGGGCCCAGAGGGAAGCGGATGTCGGGATCTGGCCTTGCCCCCAGCTTCGGGGGTTCCATCCCGCGTTTCGCTGGCCCCTAGCCCCCCTGGCTTTCCGAAGCGCGGCCTGTCTCCAGGTCCTGTCCGTCTGGGGCTGGAGCGGCAGCGAAAAGTCAGGAACGCAGCTGACCGAGCGGCCCCGGGAGCTAAGGTCAGGCCCGCGGGGAGAACGGGCAGCGGTTTCCAGCGCTGGACGCGGGCGCCCGGGGCCGGCCGGGCCGCAGACTCTGCTGTATCCAGCCAGCAGGACCCGCGTCTCTCCTCTGGGCCAGGCCGCAGTGACTTCCCCCAGATTCTCTTTCGTTTCCCAGATTACTAGCTATTATCTTTTCCCCAGTCCGAGGCCCTTGGGGGCGAAGCGTTTGCTCCCGGTTGCCCAGAGTGCAAGCCGAAAGAAACCCTTCGCCCGAGGCCTGCGGATGGGTTCCCATTTGATCTCCAGGCTTAGATGGGCCGGAAACGGAGGCCTGGGCCCCGCCGGAGCTGGAAGGAGAAGGCGAAGCTCTGAGCTGGGCGAGAGCTCCTTTCCTTGTGGCTCCCTTCCCCCGCGTTCCCGGCGCGGGTCCCCGCAGCCCCTCGGACGCGCTCGCAAAGGATCCCGCAGCCGCGGCTTCCGGGACCCGCTGTCCCAGACACCGGGGAGGCCCGGAGCGCGGACCGCAAACACTAAAGACCTCCCCCAGTTTTGAGCATCTCCATTCTTTCCCCCGGTCGTTGGGCAGTTAAGTTCCAAAGAGCAGCCGCCCCAAGCAGCCTCCCTTCCCTCTTCGGGAGGATCCGCGCCTTCCTCGACCTGCTCCCAGCACGGTCTCCACCGCCCCCCGCGCCCACCCCGCCAAATGCATTTTCCTCAATTTTGCAAACTTCTGGCCCTGTTTTTAATATCACCGCGGGTAGAGGAGTAGAGGGTCCCACTTAAAAAAAAAAAAAAAAAAAAGCCCGAAACAAAACCAACAAGGGGAGACCGCTGTTGCTCTCTTCTGGCTCCTGCCTCTCTGTTTTAGGAAAGTTGAGTGTTTCTGAAGGAAAGACAGACCACCGTCTCTTTCCTCTCAAAAAAAAATGACCTGGCTTACGAAGACACCATCTTTTCCGCTTTTTTTTTTTCCAACGCGTCCCTGCCTGACTCGGGTCTCGTCTCTACCGGAGTCAAAACAGGAGGGAGAAGAGCAGAGAAGGCTGGGACAATGAGGAAGGATTCCAGCAACGACAGATAACGACAAACCCAAGTTGGGCCGACTCATTTTGCAAAAAAGGCAGTCGGTCTACAGGGGAGAAATTCCCTCGTTTTCTCAGGGGGTCATTTCCCCTCTCGCCTAGTTAAATCTGGCTCTGCTGTATTTTTTCCAGGACCTCGCCGTATCTCCCTTCCCCGTGTTTTAGCCCATTCCTGCCTTTCTTCCCTTCTGACCGGAAGCATCTGGGGAGCATACTGGCTATGGCTATTATTTTAATATCCCATATTCTCCTCCAATATTTTCACCGAGAATTATTACTGCCACCGCTCTTATCCAGGTTGTTCTTCCCTGTGCTTTGGAAACATTCTCCCCCCCACCCGGCCGCTCCCCCAAATTTGGCGGATGAAGCCCCCCACCCCACCCCGTGCAGTCAGCATGTGCCCACAGCCCCAAAAGCCATGGGGGAAATATATACTAAATTCCAGGGCTCTGACCCAGTAAGATAGAGACTCGGGCTAATACCTCCAGGTCTGGCGGGGAGCCTGTCTGCATACCCCCCTCCCTCAACCGGAGGGTGCTGTGGAAACTTGGGAACCCGCTGCTCTCCAGGGCTCTGGAAAGACAAATTTTCTTTGGCAAAGGGAACGGTGTCGTGCTGTCGACAAGGCAGACTATTTTTCTTGTTCCCTCACAAGGGTGGGGGGGGGGGAAAGAAAGCGAGAAAGAAAGGGAAATTAAATCCACACGTGTTAAGCTTGCTCAAAGGGCCGGATTCAAAACCAGAGACGAAACCACGACTCCAGTGCTGGCTGCCCGTGGGCCTCCTTCCAGCCAGCCCGGGCCTCATGGAGCAAGACGTCCACGCCGAGAGGACTCAGTCTGATGTTTCATAAAGCGCTTTCTTTAAGGGGGAAGGGGCATGGTTCCTGTCTACACTGCAGAGGCAGAACTCGGAGCCGCAAAGCAAACAAAGGAGATAGTAGTTGGGACCCTAACACCCCCCCACACACACACCCCTTTAAGAAAGTTCAGCTAGATACCTCCTAGTCAAGCCAGTGATTCAGGCAACATTGACTTTAGAGCCAAAATGAGCCAGGCCAGTGATTTTGGAAATCCCTGAGGTCTGACCCGGCTTTCAGACTTGGACCTACCTGGGTCAAGAGAACCTAAACTGTTGTTTTACTGACCCTGGAACAGCCAGTTTGATCATCTGCATGGCGACACCTCACATGCCTTGCTTCTCTCTTTGGCCGAGAAACTTGCCAGGGCAGCGGCCACAGGCCCCAGCCCCGGGAGGAGCTCGGCACCCGGTGCAGGGGAGGTGGGGGTGAAGGACAGAGCGGCCACGCCGCCGGGGAGCTTCGAGTGAAAACTCTAGTAATGACCTTGAGGAGGTGAAGGGACGCGTGTGGGGGTGCGGGGTGACAAGGGGGGGCCAGACCCCAAACTGGAAGGATCCGTCACCAAAACGATTGCTTGGTCAAGACCTCTAATTTTTCTTCCCTTTCAGCCCCGGGCCTTGAGCGCCGCAGCGGGTCCCCCCTGGCCTCCTGGTGCTGGGTTTCTGGTCTTTGGGGGCAGCCTCGACAGAAGGATCCGGAAGCAGGGGCCTCCAGACGCCTAGCTGCTGCCGCGCCATCACACCCGGAAAACCCTGGGGTGAAACTGACCACGGCTTGTCGTGGGGTGCAACAGACAGAGGTTGGTGGCAAAGAAAAGTTCCTGGCGACCATTTGGCGGGGTGGGCTTGTCTTCCTGGTCGCCATGGCGACCCAGGAGTCCCGTCCAACACACTCTCAACAATGGGGCATCTGCAGGACCATCGGGACGTTCCGAGGTCTTCGAGGTTCTTCTCCCACCCATCACTCTGGGGCTCTTGGCTTTCCGGAGCCTCCTCCACAGATTCAACACGGCAGGGATTGAAAAACCACCCCCTTTTGGAAACGGAGGAGAAAATCGAGATTTAGTGCCGTCTCTGCGGGTGGGCTCAGGTCTGGAGCAAAAGCCCCCACTTGGAGTTGACGACCGTGACCTCCGAGGGGCGCGTACAGGGATGCTTTCGCCCAAGCCCGCAACCCCAGATTTTCAGCCAGCGGCCTGGGACCGGGTCAGCGACCAGGAGTGCTGAGTCTCTGTCTCTTCACATATACCGTTCACCCCGATCTCTGCTTTCGAGGCTCCCCGCATACATGCACACCACCCTTTCGCCTGCCTGGATTAACGTCTCAGTGGAAGGAGGAAAGTCAGGAACTAGAAATTTGTGGCTTTCGTGTGGGCAAGGCCTTACTGAGAGAAAGAATACATTATACTCCTTTTAGAGGGAACATTTTCCATTGTGGGTGTAATATAAACAACATTAAAATAGCACGTTGGCCTGCATTGCTTTCTGCTTGAACCTGCAGCGGGAAATACCCATCTTTCTTCTGGGGGTGGGCAGTGCACGATACAGGCGACTTTTCCGGCTCCATTTTTTCAGGCAGCAAGCTCCGAGAAAGATCCAGGGCACTGACCGGCTTGGAGGCCATGGAGGGAGCTAGAGGGAGAGAGAAGGCCTCAAGGAGAAGCACTACAGGCCTGTGGGGGGGGGTGGGGCGGGCTGAGACCTAGGGCCGTGGGTTTGGGTCTCCGTGACTCCTCCTCTGGGGTCCTCCCTTCTTGATTCGCTCTCTGCAGGGGACGCCACCCGTCTCCAGGCTGGTCAGGAAAGACAAAACTTAACTCCTGTCTCTCAGCTTCCACGGGGGGCATCTAATGTCCCCCAAAGCTCCTGGCTGGCTCGTCAGTGCCCCCATCCGCCCCTTTCCAGGCTGAGCCCCAGGTGGCTGCCTCTCTTTCCTCTCCAGCATCTTGTGTTAATATTTTCAGAAAAGTCCTGCTCGAGTTCCCCCCACCCCGCCCCTGTCCCGTAGCCACGATGAGAAAAATGTGGGTATTTGAGGCTCAAAAATCTAGCATTTGAGGTGTTGACAGTAGCTAACATTTACAGCAGGCCAGGAGCTGTCGTAAGGTGGTTTCACTCACACATTATCTCTAAAAAGCTCAGTCAGGAGGTGACTTCTGGGGGTCTGGCCACAGCGTCCCTCTGGTGGGATTTGAACCCAGGCAGTGTGACTCCAGAAGCCGGGAGCAACTCTCTTACGAGACAGGGGGAAGGGAGGAGGCCCGTTACGTTGTGGGAGCATTTTGACGCATCTGAAAACACATTCAGTCAAACTAAGGCGGCTGCGGAAGGCTTAGCCTTTGGGGTAATGGCTCTGATCTCCGGCACGTCTCCACCCTCTCTCCTCCCTCCCTCGGAGGAAGCAGAAGAGGGTCTGTGTGGGCATCAGACCCAGATTCCCCAGAACTGAGCAGGGTGGAAGAGAGAGCACGTAGAGGTGCGGACAGTCTCCTCCTTAAACCTCAGCGTTCTGTCCTCCGTCCTGTTCTGTCCCCAGACCGTGGCCCCGTAGCCTCAAGCCAGGACCCACTGGAGGGAAATAGGGGTGCGCGGGATATGGGGGAGTGGGGAGGGGAAGCGATGAGCACGACTCCGTTTAAAAGAAAAAAACACGAAAACGAAGAATTAGGTTCAGAGAGGGTGAAGGCTCGCTCGGGTCACACAGCCTTTGCCGAAATGCACTCAGCTCCTCGCCAGTGTCTAGGCTCTGTGCTTTCAGCTGGAGCCCGAAAGGGAACCCCAGTCGCTTCCCCAGTGCACACGAAGCGGCGCCCGCGAGTGTGGGGCGGCCAAGGGCGCCCCTCGAAGGCAAGGGCGCGGGGACTGCAGGTGCCTGGGTTCCCCTCCCAGACGCTCAGCCCTCCCTTCCCTCTATGCGTCTTCCCCGCTGCCCCTCTGGGCGTCCACAGAGTCCCGCACCTCCGGGGTCCCACCGGCGGGTCTCAGGAAGGTCCCAAGCCCTTTCAGGGGCTCCAGATCCCAGACCCCGAGACCTGATGTCGGTCCTGAGGCCTCCCCAGAGGTGGCCTTTCGCTTTTCCTTCTGCCACCTGCTTGCCCCTGTGCCCACTCCTCCCAGGCAAGCCCCTGGTGCAGCGCTGGCTGCCCCAAGTTAGGAAGGGAAGGACTTCTCTAGAAGGTAGGGACTCGGAGAGCCAAAGCCTGAGAGGAGCGCCCCAAAGGGAGGCTCGAGGGGTCCCCACTCTCCAGCTGTCACTCTTCAGTTTCCTCCACCTGGCACCTGCCGGCCCCTTGGCCGTCCAGGGACTGAGTCTTCCCGCCCCCCTGCACAATTTGCTGTCTGGGAGATTGCCACCTCTCCAGACCCCGCTGTCTCCCCCACCCCAGGATGCCGGCAGACAGACTGGGTCGTTCCCAGTTCCTCCCAGACCACTCTGGAGGCCAGGTCCTCGCCACCGACAGCTTTCCCAGGGGCCCCATTTGCGGTGCATCTTGGTGAGTGCCCAGGACCCAGGAGTGAGGGCCTGACCCCAGAGCACCTGAATCTGAGCACCGGCCAGGACAGCCAGGACCCAGGACGGATCCTCCTGAATTCCGGACCCCCTTCCCAGGCTCCACCTCCTGGAGCAAAGCTGGAGGTTCGGGGGTCCACCTGGAGGCACGGGCTGCGTGTCTCCCTCCGTGTGACTGAATAGGACGTCACCCTCCAGTCCCTCTGCACGACCGTGTGTCACTTGAGGGGAAAGCGTGTGTATCTCTCTGCTGTTGTGTCAAACATCACGACGGGTCAAGTGGTGTCCTGGGCCCATAACCCAGGCGACGTTCAGCTCCCCTCCATTTTTATTGACCACTTTTATGATTATTATTTTTACCAACAGCTCTAAGTGGAGGCCTGCGGGCCTGGGCCCCCTGGAAGGCAGCTGAAGTTCCGCCATTCAGCCAGGAGGCCAGAGGGGCCCCGGCCACAAGGTGGCTGGGCCACCAGAGTCTATATTTGGAAGCAAATCCCACAGGCGTTTCCTGGGAACCGGGCATAGCCCTGCGGACACCGGGGCGGACTGGAAGGGTGGCAGGGTGGCTTGCCCAAACCCTCCCGGGCCTGGGGGCCTGGGGACCTGGGGTGGGAGCACAGCGCTCACCCGGGCTGCTGAGCCAGGCCTTCTAACGGCCCCATCCCCCTCCAGCCCTAAACGTAGTTTCTGGCCCTAAAAGCCACTTCTGCTCCATGGTGCCCGGGGTGGGGGGGGGGGGATTCAGCTTTCCCCCCCGCCCCGAGCCCAGTGGCCTGGCCCCTCAGTGATGCCACTCACTGGCAGGGTATGCCGTCTTCAAGAGGTCACGCGTAAAGTGTCCCAGGCCCGGCCACTTGGGAGTCACTCACAACACACACACACACACACACACACACACACACACGGCCTTGCACGGCCAGTTACTGCGGGTACAGGTAAGGCCGTTCCCTCCCTCGCACACACACCCACACGATCACGGCGGGCAGAGCCAACCGCCTCGCACCTGGGGCCAGCGACGGTCGCACACATGGCCCTCGTCATATCTGCCATCACACATTCATGTGCACATCCTCACCGGTTCCAT
Organism: Prionailurus bengalensis; assembly: GCF_016509475.1. Lineage (NCBI taxonomy): Eukaryota > Metazoa > Chordata > Mammalia > Carnivora > Felidae > Prionailurus > Prionailurus bengalensis. The sequence goes on from NC_057356.1 coordinate 11,634,054, forward strand.
CTCACACGCGCACACACACACACACACACACGCCTGTTCCGTCACACGGGCCCAGTCTCCCGCTCGTTGCCACGCACACACACACGCTCGTGGTCGGTCACCCGCCACCCCCCGCGAGCGCACGTCTGCCCCTGCGCGGACGTGAACTCAGCCGCACGTAGGACGGCAAACGGGGCCCACGGTCGCGCCCAGAAAGCCACACGCGCGATGGCAGTCCTTCCCCCCTGAGTCACACACACCAGCCCGCGGGGCCGGGGCGCGCCCGCTCTCACCCACAGACGCATTTTGCCTCCGCTCGCCCAGGATTCGCACCCGGTCCCCACGTCCACAGCCCACCCCGTTTTCCCCACCACCTCCCCGCCCCCCCTCGCCCCCCGCCCCCCGCAGCCTGGACCCTCGCGTCTCCTCTACTGCGGTCATTCTCGGACTCCAAAACGGGAGCACTCAGAGGCTGCCCCCCACCCCCGCCCCCCACCCCGGGCCGGAAGACATACTTGGGTGGGCATCACCATGGATCATTCTCCGAGGCCTGGGGAGGCTCCCCTGGAGGGAGCCCTTGATCCAACAGCCCCACCCAAGCTGCGGTCACCAGTTCCGGAGGAGGAAGGACGGGCAGGTCTTGAAGCAGGCGGGTTGGGGGTGGGGGGAGAAACCCATCTGCAACCCGCCTCTTTCCCAGCCACCCTCCGCAGAGCCCCCAAGGGCTTTGCCACAGACCCATCACGGTCCCGCCCTTTGGACCCTCTCTAGTGGGCCCTTCCTGCTAACTAGTCCAGTGCTAATTTTACATGTGGGGAAACCGAGGATCGGGGGCTCCCGGGTGGCTCAGTCAGTTAAGCGTCCCACTTCGGCTCAGGTCACGATCTCACGGTTCGAGCCCCGCGTCAGGCTCTCTGCCGGCAGCTCGGAGCCCACCTCAGATCCTCTGTCCGCCCCCCCTCTTTCTCTCTGCCCCTCTCTACTTGCACACGCACGCTCTCGCTCTCTCTCTCAAGAGCAAATAAACATTAAAAGAAAGTCTGAGGATAAAACACCAACTCCTCATATATTTAAGGCCTTGCACAAGCCTACCCCTGCCTGCCCCTCTCACCTCACCTCCTGGCCCCCTTTCTTTCTCCACATTCCATCCCCCTTCTTCTTTGTTCTTCATTTGTACCAACCTTTGTTTCCACCGCAGGGCCTTTGCACATACTATTCCCTCAGGGCCTTTGCACATACTATTCCCTCTGCCCCCAGCTGGCTCAAGGTTACGCCTCCTATCATTTTTGTTATGTGCCTGTTCATTATCTGTCTTCACCTTAGACTCTAAGCTGCTGAGGACAGAGATCATGGCGCCCATCCCACTCACATAGTTGATGCCACATAAATACTTGCTGAGTAAAGTATACGAAGGTATTAAGCAGACCCAGAGTCAAAGATGTGGAGGCATAGACAGAAAATATACAAGGTATCAGTGAAGGGCACAGGACTGTCTGCTCCGTGCCATAAAGTAAGGATGGGGCGCCTGGGTGGCTCAGTCGGTTGAGCATCCGACTTCGGCTCAGGTCACAATCTCGCGGTCTGTGAGTTCGAGCCCCGCGTCGGGCTCTGGGCTGACGGCTCGGAGCCTGGCGCCTGCTTGGGATTCTGTGTCTCCCGCTCTCTCTGCCCCTCCCCCACTCGCCCTCTGTCTCTATCAAAAAAATGAATAAACGTTAAAAAATTTTTTCAAATAAGGATAGGTGTCTGAAGGGTGGGAAGTTTACAGGTGGAATACAGCCTGCAACATATTCTTGGCTTTTTCTGAGCCTTGAAGCCCCGAAATGCTTCTTCTCCCCCCTGCTCCAAGTGCCCCCCACACCGACCCATCCCTCCCTTGTCCTCTGGGCCTTCCTTTTGTCCACCCTTCTATCTGTTCCCAGGCGCCTGGAGAAGGAGCCAGTAGAGTGAAAGTGGTCTTTTTACAGGCTGATAAAAACCAGGCTTATCTAGAAAGCTTTGTCCCGTCTCCCCAAGTGTCCCTAATTGGTCCCCAATGCCCTCCCCACTGGGGCTGCAGACACCCTCCCTGCCTTCTGGCCTCTGCCCCGCTCCCCACTGCCCTTCCCTTCAGTGAGGGATGCCTCACAGGAGACCTCTGTCAGGAGGACTTTTGTGGGATCAGGGGGTGGGCGAGAGGAGATGGGGACCGGGGATGCTGTCGGGGGAGGGGTCCGGACTTCTCCAAGTGGGTTTGCTATGCCACTATTTAATGATGCCAAATATATTAAACCCTATACTCTAGCAGCCTCTTAAATCCGTTTACGGCCCATGCTAGACCCTGGGCTATAATAATAATAAAAATAAAAGAAAGGATTTATGTAGCCAGGGTGCGGGGCCGTCACCGACAGAAAAGAAAGAACCGTTTCTAGCTGACCTTGCTGGCCGGTCGCCCACCCTCGGACCTCCCGTTTTTCAGGGCAGGGCAGTGACGGGGGTGGGGAGGCTCCCAGGGGCAGGGAGGAGGAGAGCCGGGGTCCTCGTGGGACAGAGTGAAGAAGCCGAGGGAAATGTCCACTTAAAAGAAACATATGCCGGGCTTCTCTCAGACCCGTGTTTCCAGACCCATCTCTCCATTTCTCTCTTGGGCTCCCGGAGAAGGACTTTCTCGTGTTATAGAACAAGGAGGCACAGGGACTAGAGTTGAGGAGACAGCAAAGATCTGGGGTGGAAAAGGCCTCCAGAGGTCCCGACCCTGCCTCTCTGGAGTCGTGTGAACTGAGCAAGCCTCTTCGCCTCCCCCAGCCTCAGTGTCTCCGACTGTGCAATGGGTCTCATAAGACTACCAGCCTCGGTGGTTGTTTTGAGGGAAAAAGAAAGGATATAGAGAAACGTCTGGAGGACACGGGTTTCTGGGGCACAGGACGCAGGGCCAGGGCAGGGGAACGAGGTAAGGACGGCTCAGGGCCTGGTCTGAAGGGCCCAGAGAGCCCTGGCCTCAGTCCCCGGGGGGAGGGGCGGGGAAAGACAGCTGTCGTTCTTTGGTGACTTGAGTATTCGTGAGGCGGGGGCCCTCCCTGTGTACTCCAGCACCCCCTGGAACTCCGCTAAGGACCTCCGTCGTAACCATTGACTTCCAGGCCCGGTTCCCCTAGGAGAGAGCCCCTCTGGTCATCCCCCAGCTCCCAGAACAGGAAGAAACGTCCACTGTGAACGGCCGAGAGACTGGAGGCAGCCGGACCCTCTGGCTTTGTGGTCCTAGTTTGGGTGTCGATGAAGACCAGGGCCCTGGGGCTGGGATTGAAGGTGTCCCGTTTCTCGGATAGCTGGGGTACAATGCTTGCTTCCTGGGGGCCCCCTCATCAGGAAACTAGAAGAGATTGGGAGCTTATGGAAGCTTGATTGCATTTAATGACCCAACGTATTTTTTTTTTTAATGTTTATTTTGCAGAGAGCGCGAGGGACGGAGGGGCAGAGAGAGAGGGAGACAGAATGTGAAGCAGGCTCCAGGCTCCGAGCTGTCAGCCCCGAGCCCGACGCGGGGCTCGAACCCGCGAACCCATGAGATCATGACCCGAGCTGCAGTCAGACGCCCAACCCACTGAGCCACCCAGACGCCCCTAATGACCCAATTTAGCGCACCGTCCTGTATTCACACCTTTGCGTGGCTGCCTCCCGCACCGGCTCCAGACGTGGCCTCTGCAACCTGCTGAGACCAATGGCACAGCAACACAATGGACACCTTGTGGGTTTCTGCTCTCTTGTTCCCCTGCCATCTCCGTGCAAAGGCAGGGCTCGCCTGATGGAGGATGAGACGCACCGCTAAGTTAGCCAGCTGTCCCAGCCGGGGCCCTACATGAGTAAGACAACCCAGCCCAGACCAGGAAAGCCACCTTGTCGGCTGCCACTGACCACAAACACCTGCGCGAGCCCCACCCGGCAGACGGCCCATCTAGCTAACCCAGAGTCACAGAAGCCTCCGGCGTGGTGCTCCCTTCTTACGTGGCATTATCGTGGCAATAGGTACCTGATACACAGCCCCGATCTGAATCCAGCCCCGACTATCCCCACCTTCCCGTTTTTGCCCAGGAAAGGAGTTTTAAGGTTCCGGCTGCACGGTTTCAGGTCCCGGGTTCAACGCCCAGGGGTGGTTATTTAAAGCATCAGAAGTAGATTGGCGCTTCTGGCTTCAAACCAGGGAGACTGGTGTGGACAAAGAGTGAGGGAGAATTCCTTAAGGCCAGGTGGAGATCGAACCAACTTCCTGGTTCATCAAAAACACACAGACCTGGGGCGCCTGGGTGGCTTGGTCAGTTAAGCGTCCGACTTCGGCTCAGGTCACGATCTCGCGGTGTGAGTTCGAGCCCCGCGTAGGGCTCTGTGCTGACAGCTCAGAGCCTGGAGCCTGTTTCAGAGTCTGTGTCTCCTCTCTCTCTGCCCCTCCCCTGTTCTTGCTCTGTCTCTCTCTGTCTCAAAAATAAATAAACGTTTAAAATAAATAAATAAACACACAGACCTGGGCTGAGTGAGGCAGCAGCCGTGAGCTGCTTCGGAGAAAAACAAAGGCCGGTGCTCCCTAGAACAGCTTGCTGGGCCACAGAGAGCGGCATCCCCCTCCTCTGGCTCCAGGCCCCTGGTTTTCTCTGGGAAATAAGCCCCTTCTTCACGCCTCTTACCCCAGAGGCGGCCAATCAGCATCTTCCAGCCGTCAACCACAATGATTGGTTCAGCAACAGGCACGTGTCCAAATTCTATCCAATCAGAGGGCTTTTGCCGGAAAGACACGGAAGAGGCCTATTTCTACCCACTGGCAGGTGCGAGGGTGGAACCCTACTGCCCGCGATCACCACCAGACAAGAGCCTGCCCAGAGGGGCAAGTGCCCTGACATCTCCGAGCCTCCGTTTTCTCGCGTGTGAAAAGCGGATAATTATTGCGTCCCCTCATGGAATTGTTGCGAGGGGTTAGGGAGATCCTCGATGAAAAGCACCAGGCGAGGGATCTGGAAACGTTAGCTGTTGTGATTACTTTGGTGCAGTCACTGGGCCCGATCAGTGTCTGATATTTAACCAGTAACGAAAAATGAGCAGATACCTGGACGTGTCTCTGTGATGCTTTCCATGCGCGCGTGGATGCCGGTGACCGTCTTGTACAGCATTTCCTCCCAGAAGCGCCAGTAAAAACGCAAGGCGGTCTTTCCAAGCCAAGAGAACCCCGACCCTCATCAGGCGTGTTCTTTGGCTGGCCCTCCGGTCGGGAGTTTGAAATGAGTCACCCTGAACTCTCCCCGGCCACCAAAGGCACACATGTGGTCCCTGAAGGAGTCACTGCCCTCGACCCTTCTCCAAGGCTGGATTAGTTTCCTACGGCTTCTGTAACAAAGCACCATGGACTGAGTGGCTCAAACAACCGAAATTTATCATTTCCCAGTTCTGGAGGCTCCTCTGAAATCAAGGTGCCAGCAATGGTGTTTGCCTTCTGTGGTGTTTCTGTGTCCAAATTTCCCCTTTTTGTATGGATATCAGTCATATTGCATTAGGGCCCGCCCTAATGACCTCTTTTAACTTAATTACCACCATAAAAACCTCCCTCCAGGGCCTCCTGGGTGGCTGTCAGTTAAGCATCCGAATGGGGGTTGGGGAACCAAGGTCACAATCTCAGGGTTTGTGGGTTCGCACCCCCCCCCCCCGCGTCCAGCTCTGTGCTGACAAGCTCTGAACCCGGAGCCTGCTTCGAAGTCTGTGTCTCCCTCTCTCTCTGCCCCTCCCCCGCTCACGCTCGCGCGCGCGCGCTCTCTCTCTCTCTCTCTCAAAAATAAATAAACATTTAAAAATTTTTAGAAAAAAGTAATTTCAGGATTCACCTTATCATATTAAGGAGATAGTTAAACGACTATCTAAATAATATGTGTCACCTACAGGGGCACCAGGGTGCCTCGGTCAGTTAAGCATCTGACTCTTGATTTCAGCTCAGGTCATGATCTCACAGTTTGTGAGATCAAGCCCCACCTAGGGCTCTGCACTGACAGCATGGAGCCATCTGGGGATTCTCTCTCTCTCTCTCTCTCTCTCTCTCTCTCTCTCTTCCTGCCCCTCCCCCCCAAACAATAAACTTTAAAAAATATGTGTCACCTGCACACAGCTAAGTAATACATATCACCTACATTCCCTCAACCCACTGAATGCTCAATAATCGTCAGTGATTCCTGTCGCCCCATTTTTCCCCCTTAAGGCTTCCTTCAATCTCAGTTTTGCACAACAGCTTATGTACACGTCCACTATGGCATTCATCCTCAGAGCCCCGTTGCGCAGGGCAAATTACCCAAAATTTGTTGCAGGCCGCTCGACTCCAGTCTCGAGGGAACAGTTGGACACATTTCTTTGGAAGGAGGCGACTTCCAGATGAGACATCAGCTCGTGCAGCATTCCCAAAGGAAGTGTCTGCAAAGGGGCGGTGAACCAAGCTGAGAGTGTAAAATGTCAAAGCCCAAAAGCAAAGGTGTGGGTTCAACAAACACCCGGAGGTACCTAGGTGCTGTTTAATGACACCACAGCTTATATGCTGCCCCGGTTGAGCTGTTCTATCACCCACCCACCCCCCATTCCCGTGCCTCGATTTATATGAGGAGACAGTGAGTGAATCTGTGCTGACCCATCTCCCGTGAGACATCCGTAATGCGCTGGGAGCAACTTACATTTTAACGAAAGAAGATGTTTGTGCAGCCTGCATTGGTCACAAGGACAGCATCCTCTTTTCCCCAGATATTAAGTGTCTCTGTTTATTTCTATCAAAGCGCTCTATCCTCTTCCACACCCATAAAAAGAAAGCAAACAGTAGAGGGGTCCAGTAGACCAAGAGGCCCCCAGGAGGTTAATAAGCAGGAAGGGGGCAGCCTTGCTCGGAGGTGACTTCACCGTTCTTCTCCCACCGGATTATGAAGGCAGATCAAAGTGTGGCCCGAGAGCCAAAGCGGCTCGCTGCACAGTGGGGAAATCTGAAATGGGGCTGGGTGGCCAGAGGGTCGAGCTGGGAGTCAGTGGCTCACACCAGCCACAGCCCGATTTCCACATCTCAGTAGCCCTGGACAGTTGCCTGGAAGGCGCATTCACGTGACCACTCATGGATTCAGCGGACACTTCTTTAGACTCCAATATGGCAATGCTTCCATGCGCTACCTAATGTCTCCTTTCACGGACATTAAGGAAGAGGGATAGGAAGAGGGATAGCAAGAGGTTGATGTGAAAACAACCCTAGGACCTCCTGGCCAAGGGCTTGTTGAGGGACGGCAGGGGCAGGAAAGAGACTCTTAATGCCAAAGCATGTTTGCAAGAGAGCTCAGTAGTCAGATCCCCTGTGAAAGGCATTCGTGTGCCGTGGTCCAGAGCATAGACAGGCCGACTTGGGTGACCACGGGTAAGTTACTAAACTTCTCTGTGCCTCAGTTTCCTCTTCTGCAAAATAGACACGCTAATACCTCCCTTCCAAGACCGCCAAGTGGATTAAATAAGATATTCATGTATAACACTTAACACACCATTGACAGAGGGCTACCAGATGTAACAAAGTTACCGTCCTTCCTCTCTGGGGTCCTTGTGTAGAACCTTGAAAACCCGCTTCCCTTAACCCACAACAACGTGGTCTGGCCTCGAAGAGGAAAAGAAAACTGATACTGAATAGGTTGTTCCTCAGCCTCCACGACTTTATCTGAGATAAAGCAGGGAATATCCCGCTTGTAGGGCTAATGCAGGGGTTACACGTAAGGCTGTGAGTGCCTGGCATCTCGGATGAGCACGATTGCTACAAAATTGGGGACAATCGAAATCCCAAGTGGCGAATCAGACCAAGGAGTCTATGGGACTGAATTTGCCAAGCCTTACTTCATGGCTATTCTTTAACACCCGCCCCCCCATTTTTAATTAGTTAATTTATTTTCCATAACACCTCCCCACCTTTAGCTCAAAGGTTGGCACTCAGTTGTTGTCCCACAGGTGTAAGGCTGAGAGTTTTCTTTTCCATCCATTTCTCTGGACCCACCAAAAGACATTTCATAGATGTACACCTGAGCTGTACTTGGAACTCATTTAAAGTTCTAACCCCGCATTATTCTAAACTCAACCTCCAAGGCCACCCAACAGGGGCTTGTAAAAATTTGTTTAATGTTTATTTATTTATTTGGGGGGGGGGGAGGGGCGGAGAGAGGGAGAGAGAATCCCAAGCAGACTCTGCGCTGCCAGCTCGGAGCCCGACGTGGGACTCGATCTCACGAACTGTGAGATCATGACCTGGACTGAAATCCAGAGTGGGACGCTTAACCAACTGAACCCCCCAGGGCCCCCCAAGGGCTTGTGATTTAAATAAATATTGGCTGAGTGTCTACTGTGTGCCCAGCACTATTCTTGGAGCTGATGTTACAGCAGTGACCCAAATGCCTAAGCATCTCTGTCCTCAAGAAGCTCATTGTCATGCCGATCTGCCACAAACGACTGGGGGGCTTGCACAACTCAGTGTCAACCACATCATCACTAGCTCTCTCTCACTTGATCTTAGCGAAAAGGCCGAGAAGTGATACCAGCTCTCTCTCAAATGCTGGTCTGGAAAGGAACCTGCAGGTCCTTCTTTTCAAAGGAAAGGGTGGAATCTACCCACATGGAGAGGTAAATAGAGGTACATACGAATACATCGTTGGAGATCCCAAAACCTATTTGAGCACAGACGCATTACTGAGGTCCTTGATCCACATCTGCCTGAAACCGACATGCCCTCGAACTTCCCAGTTTAATGGGCCAATGAAATACGCCCCTTTTAAATGTGTTTGCTTATGCCAGCCATTAAGCGAAGTGAGTGGAGAATCACACGGGTCCCGACAATTATTGCTACGTTATATCGTATGACCACTCTGTCCCGGGCTCCATGCTGGGCAACAGGTATACAGCAGGGGGTAAGACCCAGCCCCCAGTCTTAATGGTCTCACGATGGTCTAATAAAACGGACAGGTGACAGTCACAATACAATGCCGTCTGATTTTTCTCAACGTCTCCTCCCATCCAAATTCTCATCTCACCGTGGCCTGAAGGGGCCAAGTGCACCCTCCTTCATTGGCGACTGTTTCCATGGGGATCACGCCCGGACGCATCCACCTGGGTGAGGAAAGGTATACGCCAACTGCATACCCTAGCTTGCCAGCTGCATACCCTAGCTTGCCAACTGCACACCCTAGCTCGCCAATTGCATACCCTAGCTCGCCAACTGCATACCCTAGCTCGCCAGCTGCATACCCTAGCTTGCCAGCTGCACACCCTAGCTCGCCAATTGCATACCCTAGCTCGCCAACTGCATACCCTAGCTCGCCAGCTGCATACCCTAGCTCGCCAGCTACATACCCTAGCTTGCCAACTGCATACCCTAGCTTGTGGGGGATGGCGTGTGTTAACACTGGTACGTGATAATCATCAGTAAACGTTCTGGGACTTCATTAAATCATATAAGTAGTCTCGTCGGCGACGGGAAGGGCATATGGTGGTGAGCTGGGGGCTGAGTGACGCGCACCAAGAGAGAATAGCTGGAAAGACATTCTTAGATGAGCATCCCTTCCGCGGGCCTGTGAGACCATTGGAAACATCTGACAACACACACGGAGTCTTGAACCGTAAATCCGGGCCAGAAGCTCCTTAGCACGTGTCACCCCGATGAAAAATGATTGTGGTTCACCGAGGCCTAGGATCTGTACCTAAAGATCACAGGGGGTTCGAATCCCTGGAGCTTAGTCACCCTCCTCGTGCGATAACCACATTCCTGGATGACAGCATTCCGATGAAAGTGCCAAGAAGGCGCAACCTCACTCTAGTTCCCGCTATTATTTCTTGGGGTTTTTGCGTCATCACCTTGAATCGAAATAGAGCCTGGGTCCATGCGTGTAGATGGCTAATCACCGGGACCGTTTGTACTCTGCGCGTTTATATGCTGTCTGCTTGAGACTCGTAGGCCAGAGCCACCCTAACGACCTACTGTAGGGCCGAAAAGGCAGAAGTTTATTTCCCCACAGCTCTGGAGGCTGGAAGGCCAAGGCCAAGGGTCTCCCTCTCCCTGGTCGTCGTGGGGTCGCCCCTGTCCGTGTGTTTGTGCCTATGTCCTAACCTCTTCTTCCGGGGCACCAGGCATCACGCCTTGGGCCCACCTGAATAATCTCATTTTACCTGAATTACCTCCTTGAAAGACTTATCTCTGGGGCACCGGGGCGGTGCAGTCGGTTAAGCCTCCGACTTTGGCTCAGGTCATGAGCTCACCGGCTCCTGAGTTCGAGCCCTGCGTCAGGCTCTATGCTGACGGCTCAGAGCCTGGAGCCTGTTTCAGATTCTGCGTCTCCCTCTCTCTCTGCCCCTCCCCAACTCATGCTCTGTCTCTCTCTCCTTCAAAAAGAAATAAACATTTAAAAAAAAAAAAAAGGCTTCTCTCCAAATCCAGGCACCTTCTGAGCTACCAGGGGTTAGAAATCCAGCATATGAATTTTTGGAGGACACAGTGTAGCCCCTAACAGGTTTTGACTTGCATGTTAAGGACCTCGCAGGCCAGGCACTGTGCACACACTTTACAGGCCTTGTCTCATTTCATCCTTCCCAATAGCCCCATAAGGATGGCACTATTAGCCCCATTCTACTGACGAGGAAACTGAGGCTCAGAGTGGCTCACTAACTCAAACCAAGTTACACAGCTGCTCAGCGTGAGCACTGGTGTTTAAATCCGATCTGGCGGTCACCAAGCCGTGGGTTTTTCACCTTGACCCAAAAATGTCTGGTGGCCATTCTCGACGTGACTTTAGGTACAACAAAGACGAACTTCAGGAGAAACGGTTAATACTTATATATTCACTTTAATGATTATTCAAGAGGCGCCTGGGTGGCTCAGTCGGTTGAGCATCTGACGGGTCATCCCAGGTCATAATCTTGTGGTTCGCGGGTTCGAGGCCCACATCAGGCTCACGGCTGTCAGCGGGGGGGGCCTGCTTTGGATCCTCTGTCCCCCTCTTTCTCTGCCCCTCCCCCACTTGCACTCTCTCTCTCTCTCAAAAATAAATACAAAGTTTTTAAAAAATGATTATTATTGAAAAAAAATAGACCAACCCACCAAACTCGTGATTGCTTAGGATGAGACCAAAGTGGATATTCAGGTTTAGAAAAGTGGAGAAGAAAGAAAGAATTAAGAAAGAAAGAAAGAAAGAAAGAAAGAAAGAAAGAAAGAAAATTGAATGGACGGTGCTTGAAAATGGCACAAATCCCGAGTGAGTTTGACAATGACCGAACTTTGGGAAGGAGTGACTTCCCTGATCTGCAAATTCATACAAGCACATCACAGAGCCACCCCCTGTCAGCTGGACACCCATACGTGCATCTCCGTAAAACATATCTTAAAACCACTGTGAGCCTCAGTTGCCTCATCAGTGCCTGGCCCGGGAGGTTCTTAACAAGTAAGCAAAAGCCTGTTCTGGGTGAAATTGTATCCTCCAAAAATACCCACCACAATAACAATAACAATAACCTATGTAGTGCCCCACCCCCTGCCCCGCCCCGCCCCGCCCCCCCCCCAGAGTCATTTGTGTTTCAAGGACACCCATTCTCCATTCTTCTCCCAGCTGATTTACGCAAGCAGAATACTTGTATTCCCTCGTCCTCCTTGCTTTTGATCTCTCTCTCTCTTTCTCTCTCTCTCTCACCCACCCCCTGTCTCTTTGCAGCCCTGTTTTTCCCACACCATCCTCCTGGAGGAGTAAGGGAGCCAGCACACTACTCGCCCTTGGCTGGGAGAGCACCTCTGGCTCTCTGGGTGAGTTTCCTTCTGACCCTCTCCCTTCCCCAGGGGCGGGGGGGGGGGGGGGGGGGGGGGGAGGGGGGTGCGCTGTACCGTTTCCCAGCAACCAGGATCTTTCATCCGGTTCTTCACCGTGGTTTCTGGGGCTTTATTAGCAAATGAAAATGGCCCCACTCCAACCAACATCAATGCCGTCCCAGCTAGGAACAGGGCCGGAGCGTTTCCTGTGGCCCGAAGACTCAGACAAACCAGTTTGAAGAGGTGCCAGTTGGCTTTACTCAAGCTACCAGTGAGCTATTTTTGACATAAAAAAGAAGCTGACTTTAGCTGATAACCGATTGGAGAAATCTTAAACACAACGAGGTGGGGGGGGAGGGCCGGGTAACGTCCTCGCCGAGGGGGCGGGAAGACAAGGGACTCAATTCCATCAGCCACCTGGTTTGGAAAACTAACTGAATTCCATCAATTGTTGGCAAAACAACTGACTGAGCTGCGGTCTGGGTACCTTCTCTTCCCCAGCATCTTTCGGCCGCCTCAGTGGAAGTGGAGAGACAAAGCCTTAACGTCTTCCTGAGCCAGAGGTTGGTACGGCCATGAGAAAACTCCATAGCGCACTAATCTAACGTGTTCTCTCTATCTCCTAAGGAAAACGAATTTCAGAAGTGAAGATAACATTTTCTGAAACGTTTTAGATACGTACGCAACGGGAAAAGGGCTTCTGGAGGCCCGGCCAAACCTACGGTACAGAAAAGAATGTCTTTAAATATACTCCAGGGATGCCTGGATGGCTTAGTCGTTTAGCATCCGACTCTTGATTTCAGCTCAGTTCGCGATCCCAGGGTCATGGGATCGGGACCTGCATCGGGCTCTGTGCTGGACGTGGAACCTGCTTAAGATCCTCTCTCTCTCTCTCAGATCATAATCTCACAGTTCATGGATTCAAACCCTGCATCGGGCTCTGTGCTGACAGCCCAGAGCCTGGAGCCTGCTTCATATCCTGTGTCTCCCTCTCTCTCTGCCCTTTTCCCGCTTGTGCTCTCTCTCTCTCTCTCTCAAAAATAAATAAGTATATTTTTTAAAAAAAGATTCTCGGGGCGCCTGGGTGGCTCAGTCGGTTGGGCGGCCGACTTCAGCTCAGGTCACGATCTCGCGGTCCGTGAGTTCGAGCCCCGCGTCGGGCTCTGGGCTGACAGCTCAGAGCCTGGAGCCTGTTTCAGATTCTGTGTCTCCCTCTCTCTCTGACCCTCCCCCGTTCATGCTCTGTCTCTCTCTGTCTCAAAAATAAATAAACGTTAAAAAAATAAAAAATTTAAAAAATAAAAATAAAAAAATAAAAAAAGATTCTCTCTCTCTCTCTCTCTCTCTCTCTCTCCCCCTTCTTCTGCCCCTCCCTCCCTCCCTCTCTAAAATAAATAAGTAAATAAAATCAAATATACCCCCGATCTTTTATTTTCAATAATCCAAAAAGGATTCATTCAATCCACCACCCCCGCCTGCCCATCTATGTTTGCTCATAGCAGCCTTAAGTTGCAAGGCAAGAAAGCAGAATTATTTTTTCCTGAGATCTGGAGAAATACACAAACAGAAAGGTGGAGTGGTCTGCCTAAGGTCACACAGCAGCCATCCGCTGGCCCGGGATGGCCCAGTTCTGTACTTTGAGTCTCTGCTTCATTGTGCCCCCTCTGGGTTGTTTGGTGTGGTTTGATATAAACATTTGGGGCGCCCTTGGGTGGCTCAATCAGTGAAGCCTCCGACTTCGTCTCAGGTCATGACCTCACAGTTGGTGAGTTCGAGCCCCGCGTCAGGCTCTGCTGCTGACAGCTCAGCTCCTGGAACCTGCTTCGGATTTTGTGTCTCCCTCTCTCTCTCTCTCTCTCTCTTTCTCTCTCTCTCTCTGCCCCTCCCTTGCTCGCAGTCTGTCTCTCTTTCTCAAAAATGAACAAATGTTCAAAATAAATAAATAGATAAATAAATAGATAAATAAATAAATAAATAAATAAAACATTTAACAGACGTTCCTGTTCCTTATTTTCAATCCTTTAAAATGAGACCGCAACCAAGAAGAGTTTTCCAGTTCGGTCCTAAAGATCACTTTTCAACTTTGGCCAACGTACCCTGGGTTAGAACCTAGCCAACATATAGCCCACAGCCCGATGCGACAGAACGTTCTTTTTTTTTTTTTTTTTAATTTTTTTTTTTTTTTCCGCAAGGTGAAGGCTGCCCAAGATCACACATGCCAATGTGACATCGCAAATGTTTAGTGAAAATCCGCAACGTATTTACTCTCAGGGTCAGCAATTCCTTGGGGTATCTGCTTGCTGGAAACTCCTGCCCAGAGAATACTAACCAGCATCCGTGACGAAGCAGGCACAAAGATGTTCACTGTATCATTGTTTATCACGGTGAAAAAAAACAGGGAAAAATCTAGATGTCCGTCAGCAGAGAAAGTGACCTTGGGCTGGTTACTTAATTCCGTATGCCTGTTTTTTGTTTTGTTTTGGTTTTTTTGGAGATTTTTTTTTTCAACGTTTATTTATTTTTGGGACAGAGAGAGACAGAGCATGAACGGGGGAGGGGCAGAGAGAGAGGGAGACACAGAATCGGAAGCAGGCTCCAGGCTCTGAGCCATCAGCCCAGAGCCCGACGAGGGGCTCGAACTCACGGACCGCGAGATCGTGATCTGGCTGAAGTCGGATGCTTAACCGACTGCGCCACCCAGGCGCCCCTGGAGATTTTTTTTAAAGTGATCTCTACACCCAATGTGAGGCTTGAACTCATGACCCCGAGATCGAAGGTCGTGCTTTACCAACTGAGTCAGCCAAGGCACTCCATCTGGATGCCTCAGTTTTCTTCTCTAAGTAACGAGGCAACAATAGCACCTATAGGTGGGAGAATTCATTCAATAAATTCACTTAATGAAAACAGACAGGGAAACAAATCATAGGAGACTCTTAACAAGAGAGAACAAACAGGGTTAATGGAGGGAAATGGGTGGGGGATGGGCTAGATGGGTGACGGGCATTAAGGAGGGCACTTGTGATGAGCACTGGGTGCTACATGTAACTGATAAGACGCTGAATTCTACTCCTGAAACCACCATATATTAACTGAAGAATTTAAATAAAAATTTGAAAAGAAAAAAAAAATTCATTGGGGCGCCTGGCTGGCTCAGTTGGTTGAGTGTCCCACTTGAGCTCAGGTCGTGATCTCACGGGGTGTGAGTTCGAGCCCCGCGTCGGGCTCTGTGATGACAGCACAGGGCCCACTTCGGACCTTCTGTCCCCCCCCTCCGTCTGCCCCTTCCCTGCTTGCTCTCTCTCTCTAAAATAAATACATCTTAAGAGAAAATTTCATTTACTGAGTTCATTAAATAGACTGCTTGGCACCTGGAAAGTGCTATGCATGCATTAGCTACAATTATTATTATATAATAAACTGCTGCGTAGCAATCAGGATGAGTGAAATATATTTACAATATTTGCAATTATACCTATTTATCAAAACAAATTGAACACAACTGTCAGAAAGATGATGTTGAGGGGGAAAAAAGCAAATCGTAGAACTATATACACGGTATAAGATTCATGCAAATTAAAAAACAAAAAAAGCCACAGGGGCGCCTGGGTGGTTCAGTCTTTTAAGTGTCCCACTCTTGATTTCAGCTCAGGTCGTGAGATCTCACAGTGCGTGGGATCGAGCCCTGTGTCAGGCTCTGCCATGACAGTGCAGAGCCTGCTTGGGATTCTCTCTCTCCCTCTCCCCCTCCGCCACCTGTGTGTGTGTGTGTGTGTGTGTGTGTGTGTGTGTGTGTGTGCGCGCGCGCGCGCGCGCGCGCGCGCGCACGTGCGCTCTCTCTCTCTCTCTCTCCCCCCCAAAATAAATAAACATTAAAAAAGTTTTAGACCCCCACAAACTCATATTTTGTATCACTTCTAGAGAAGTGTGTTTTTCATAAAAGTATAAAACTGGGCGGCAGATATTTGCCAAAATTCTGATAGTGGTTATATTTGAGGGAAGAAGAGACAGGAGGTATGGTATCAGAAAAGGGGAAACCACTTTACCTTTATAATATTTTGCTTCTGCTATTTAAAAAAAGCTTTGCAGCAGGTATGACCACAGGTTAATCTGTGTTGTTGTTGTTGTTGTTGTTGTTTTTCTGGGTGTTAAGCACACAGGCACTTGATATAATAATCAGTGTACTTTTGTGTCTGCGAGAATTTTTTTTCCAAGCGTGAAGAAAAAGCCCACAAAGTCTTTGTTCCTGTTGCTATGAAAAGCTCAGACTCAGCATATTTATGATTTTGCTTGCTTCCCTCTTATTTTTTTGGCTTCTTTCCTGGCAGGGGAGAGGGACAGATTTTACTTGCTAATGATGAAAGAAAGAAAGAAGGAAAGAAAGAAAGAAAGAAAGAAAGAAAGAAAGAAAGAAAGAAAGAAAGAAAAGCATCATTTACCATCCAACTGTATAGTGATCTTTGCAAAGAATTATAAGGTCGTTTTCAAAAAAACACACCTCCAGGGAAGAACCCAGCCTTTGCGGTTGTCTCCATAAGGTACAGAGACCTTCCGCCACTCCCTAAACCACAGCCGCCCCTCCTTGGCCAACCAGCAAGTTCTCTCCAAGGAATGCAGAGGAAACCCTTGCTTCCAAGGCCACGCCAATATGTTGTGCAAAGATAGGATTAATTTAAGTAAACAGGGCTCCAACACGCTTAGGAAAGGGAATGCATTTTTATCCAGAAGAATTCATTTCAAAAGTCAACAGATCTTTCCTATTTGTGCGGCAGCCTTAAATTTGTAAATGCCACCCTACTTTTTAATATGACCACAAACATTTTCAAGTTTAATGCAAACTTCCTTCCTTACTGAGGTCTGCCCACATTCAAAGTGGCCAGATTCTGGGTTCAGGCATTTGCCTTAGCCGCTGATATCTCACACACACACACACACACACACACACACACACACACGGAGTAGTAACAGAAATCCGAATTCTACTTCGTACACCACTGCCGTGGACTCTCCATTTGGTGGAAGTCAGGATTCCAGAATTTTAGCCTCCTCCTCCTTTTTCAAATGTTGCAGCTTGTGACATTTGTAACTTGCATAGAAACTTCTTTCCTCCGTTATTTTTCTGGCAATGGGCTAAGAGACCTCCATCCGAAAGGAACTGGTAAAGGAGGAAGGGACAGCAACACGGAGGGAACAGAGCATAATTATTTATTATTTAGCTATGTATAATTAACGTTAAAAGCTAATATTCATTGCATGGTGGGGTTTTTGTTGCTTTTTCTTTTTTTGGTGGCAGGCAAAATCCTAGATGCTTGACATGTTTTGTCACATTTGATCCTCATAGGAAACCTTTAAGGCAGGTAATAGTATCGATCCCATTTTAAAGATGAGAAAACCAAGAGGCGCCTGGGTGGCTCAGTCAGTTAAGCCCTCCGACTTCAGCTCAGGTCATGATCTCACAGTTTGTGGGTTTGAGCCCCATGTTGGGCTCTGTGCTGACAGCTCAGAGCCTGGAGGCTGCTTCAGATTCTGTGTGTGTGTGTGTGTGTCTCTCTCTCTGCCCCTTCCCCACTCACACTCTGTCTCTCAAAAATAAATAAACATTAAAAAAAAAAATTTAAAGGTGGGAACACCAAGCCAGAGAAGTTAAGGAAGTTGCCCAAGGACACAGAGCTAAAAAGTCACGGCTCCAGATGTGGATCAGGCACCCGGGCTCTCACCCACCGGGCCACGGCTATATGTTGAATATCAAAGGTAACCCTTCAAATCAGAAGAAATTAATTGTGCATAGATTGTGTCCAGGAAATCTACAAGAAAGGGGCCACAGCTGGAATTGCCTGGGAACAAGGAAAAAGACTGTGGCAGGAGGGGACGAGAAGGAAACATGGGTTCATTATGTAACTTTTTAGACAGAGCTGAAATGTACTGGAACACACATTTCAGCATCTCGGACGGTCGCGCAGCGCCTTAGACATCTTCGGTTCTCAAGAGCTATTCGCTGGCCTGGCCATGCCTCAGTCCCATCTGCCAAAAAATAGGATTCCTCGTATCTTCCTGGGGCGTTGCTCTGGTAGCCAAGGAATGCATTTGAAGTCTGAAGGCATTACTTGCAGAAGCCCAATCCTCAGATAAGAGGAATTTCGGTAACAGCCCTAGCTCCTATGTTTAAGGGATCCCCACAGGAATCCTAGCCCCACATCCGGATCTTAACCGAGCAATTTTCGAAGCCGTATTCTCACACCCCATTACCTTTCAGGGCTTAGCGCCGGCTCCGGGAAGGGAGGCCTGCTAGGATTTATGGGAACTGCAGGGGAGAAGGGCAGGCTTGGGACCAAATCCTTTGGAAGCACGGAGACCACGGGTGAGTTTCCTGTGAACGGCTGAGGGGCACGCCTGGCTCACTTGGGTCTCTGTCAGGCCCACCTCGGTGCCATCTGCCACCGTGTGTCCTGGCCAATTGTCTTTGTCTTTAGAGCCCGTTGACTCACTTTGGTCTGGACTTAGCTGTCCCCTTGCAAGCATTTCTTTCATTTACTCGTTGTGAATGGTGGTGGGGAGGTAGGGTGGAAATTAAGGGTGGGAGAGGGGCTCCCGCGGTTGGGAAAAGGGAAAAAAAAAAAAGTAGAAAGAGGAAGAGGAAGCTGAAATAGGGGTCAATTCAATGGCAGCTATTAGGCTGCCGAAACAGATGATCTGGGTTGGCGAGCATCCTACTAAGTACAGGAGTCTGGGCAGGAAGTTTGTTCCTAGAGCCTCCGTTTAACCACCTGTAAAATGGGGCCTCTCTGGCACAGCGATGTGGGGATAAAATGAGATATTTTTGGAAGGGCTTGGCCCAACCTCTGCCCACAGTGAGCGTTCATCAGGTGCTGATTGCTATGCTGAAGCTGGGGGAGAGAAGGGGGTGATGGGGGGACACGGGGGGGGGGCGGGCAGGGGAGGGGGGAGTCCTAAGAAAAGAACCACGAGGACAACAACCCTTTTTCCAGTATTTTACCAGTTCACTTAAAAATGACTTCTGGCGTGCCTGGGTGGAGCTCAGTGGGTGCAACGTTCCTTCCCCACAGTTAATTTAACCAGAACCCCATTAAAACGGACCAAGCTATCAATTTTTTTTCCTATCAAAGAAGTGCCACATTGAACATCTTTACACATTTGCAATTTTCGGGTTGTAGGATCACATCTGTAGGGGCAACATCTGGGGTGGGGGGAGGAGTCGCTTCCCGGTTTTGGCGGGTACATCAAAACCCCCCTCCCCGTATTGGCTGTAACCATCTATCTTCTCCCTGCTCATGGCTTCTGGGACTTCCTGTCCCCCACGCCCTCGCCAGCACCGTGTGTTAATTACATATTTCCATCTTTACCCATCTTCTTAGTGGTGTCTGAGCTTTAAGAGAGCCAGGCAGTAACGACTGAAAGCAATAGGGCTCATCAGCCAGCTGCTTGGATCATTCCAGAAAGCCAGACATAAAGAGCATGTGCTCCGGGAAAATGAACTGTGAAGCGGCTACCAGTGTTTCTGTCCCTGAAGTCCCCTCGGTGATCTCCACACAGGAGCACCTGTTTCTCTGCTTCCAGAAGCCCCCAGCATGGGTCCCCAGCCAGCCTCTCCCCGAAGGAGGCTATGATCACCCCGGTATCGCCACAGGGCCGGGAGATGTCAACATTTTCTCCCCGTCTGGTCCGCGCTGCAGGCTGAGTTTAAGGCCTGGGGAGGAAATGACCTCTTATTAATAAGGAAGCTTTGGAAAGGTAGATGGGGTAGAGGCTACTTACGGGGGCAGCGTGGTCAGATGTTAATATTCTCATCACTTAGCAAAAGGGGCCAGAGTGTGGACCCTCCTTGTCAAACCGAAGACGGGGACTGGCGGGAAGATGGATGTTGGTGGCTCTGAACAGCAAATTATGGAACATGACGCTTTTCATGCAGGTGTATTTATGGGATTTATATTTACCTAATAAATATAACAATGGATGAACAGCTGTTGAGAAGGGGGAGGCGTGGGCTGGGTGGTGGGGCTGGGAAATAGACATCTGTCATCCTGGAAGGGAGCTAGGTGGTCTGAGAAGGATTTTAACATCGGATGGGTTTTTTGCCTTCTTGAAATTCTCGCCAACCTTTGGCAAGGCGGTCGCCTGGGCTCTCAGAACCGAGGTGGGAATCAAATGGGCCTCCGAGGGGGACAGAGCCTGGCATGCACAGGCAGGCAGTAGTAACACATAGGAGGGACAGCTGGTAGCTGGGTATGTCACCCGTCCCAATGGACAGTCCCACTGACTATGGAACATCTGAGCTCTTAGTAACCTTCCAGCCCCTCTGCCTCTCCAACACACCCAGTCCTGGAAGGGCTGGTGCTAACCCAACGCAGGACTTCTGGAAGGTTCTTAAAATGTTCTCCTCCCCTTTCTGGTTTTCTTCAGGCCAGTGTGACCCGCTGCAGTTGGTTTTCCGTAACGGAGAACGTTGACGTTCAATGGCAACACATCCTAGGCCAAGAAGTGGAGAGAGTCACGGTAGAAAGGAACAAGGGAGTGCGGAGGGATGCAAAATGGTGTAAATAAAGAAGGGGAAAGACGCCCGCAAGAAGGGGGTTTTGAAATCCTGCCACTGTGAGGAGAAAAAGGAGAGAAAGAAGACAGAAAATCGAACATGTAATGGGAAAGACGGGATCCAGGAGGGAGGGAAGGCAGGCCGGCAGGCAGGCAGGCAGGCGGGAGGCCAGCCCGGAGGGGGAGAAGGGAAAGGAAGCGAAGGTAAGGGGAAAATTTTTTTTTTGAAAGGGGGGAAAAGAAGAGATAAGACGGCGAAGGGAATGCAGAAGAAACCCAGGAAAAGCCAAATAATTTAAAATTAAGTCAGGAGAGCTTTGAACGGCGATGTTTCTGAAATTCTTTCCAACGCGCTCCGGCGACCCGCCAAGGCACACGCGTCTAAACTCTTCAATGAGCTTTCGCTCCGCTCGCGGCTGGGCACATAAAGGCATTTCCGACGAAAGCTAATTGGCGAGCTGCGGCTAAAAGGCCAGCGCGGCGGGGACGGCAGGAGGGCGACAGCGCCCCGGCTCCCGCGGTCCTGACTGCCGGTCGTCGAGCCTGGCGCGCCGGAGGCCGGGAGTCGGCCTGCTGCCTCTCTCTCCGGCCGGCCGGGGAGGCCACGCGGTGCGGGCCGGAGCCCGGGGGCCTGCGTGGCGGCCCTGTGTCCCCGCGCCCCGGGGTCCGGGCTCCCCGCGCCTGGGGGTGGAGCCGGCAAAAGCTCAGCGCGCAGAGGCGCGCGCGGCGCTGGCGCGGGTCCGCCGGGAACCCACAACCGCCTTTCTCCAGCGGGCGCGCTCAGGCCTCTTTACAACACAAACCTATAATTTACACATTTTGATTCCGCCTGTAATTTCGCCCTCCGAGCTCCGGCGCCATAAAACTCGTGGGGCCTGGCAAAGGGACCCCCACCCCACCCCCCCAAGGCCCCAGCTCTCCCCGAAGGTCCCTGCGCTGCTCCAAATAATCGCGTGGACGGCGGCCAAGAATAACTGGAAAATAAACACAACTCCCCGGCCTCTGAGCGCAGGCCCTGGGTCTCCCTCCCGGCCCCACCTGGCTCGGGGGCTCGGGGGAGGCGCGGCGGAGGCCGTGCCGAGAGCTCTGCGCTCCGAGCGCTGCCTGGAACCCCGGAACCGTATCTGGACTACTCAAAACCGGGGACCCACCGGCTGGCCTTTGTCCCGCCGTCTCTCCTAGCGGGAAAATTGTCTGGCTTCCGACCTCTGTCCGGAAAAAAAAAAAAAACGAACAACGAAGAAAAAGACCCAACATGGACTGGAGGGAGAGTTTTCCCCTCTAAACTCCGAAACTTTCCCGATTAGACGGGAGATCTCAACCTCGTGCCCCCCGTTAACACGCCGAGGTCCGAGCGTGTGGGTGCGTGTCTAGGGCCGTGCGAAAGTGCAATGGCGGCGGTGCACCCTAATCTGCGTGTGTGCGATGAAGTGTACGCTCGCTGGCGCGTGCAGATAACTGCGCGCGCAAAGACGATCCGGTCTGCAGACGGTTTTGCGCAAATTAAGCGTGGCTCGGGATCTGCAAACAGCATATGCAAGCGATGATCGGTGTGCAAATAATGCCGACGTGCCAGCGACTTGGGGGTGCAGCTAGTACCTCTCCGTGCATATGCTTCGGTGGGCAAGTTGTTCCGCGTGCAAGTGAGCTGGGGTTCGCGCCAATGATTTCCACCGCTGCACACGATCGTGCTGATGTGTGGTGCCTTTACAGAGCCAAAGAAAGGACTCCAAAAAATCGTTTCTGGGCGGTTAGGTAGACGTCGCATCGTCCGGACCGCCTAAGTCCTGAGAAGCAGCGCGTAAAAGAAAACCTGCCCTGCTTCCCACCGTGCCCTCTCCCTGCCGGCTCTGCCTTCTGGTGCGGAAGGGAAAGAAGAGAGGGTAGATGTTTGCAGGTCGTCCCTTTGCCTGCCCCAAGCTTCCAGCTCCGCGGGGTCGACGCTCTCCAGAAGCGGCGCGCCTTTGCACTCGCCCCGCGCTGCGCTGTCACGAGTTTCCTCGGACGCACCGTCTCCTAGGTGTCCGCGGGTTAACTGGCTGCCGCCACGGAGTCGCCGGAGCCTGCCTGGGCTTTCTAGTGCCCGGGAGCCTCCTAAAACCTTCCCCGGGCCGGGTGCGACCCGCCCGGGGCAGCGCCACCGGGAGAAAGCGAAAGTCCTCGCGTTTTGCCAGCGGCTCGTGCGCGCTGCGAAACCCCAGTCGGCAACCACTGGGGAAACAGTGGGTTAGCAAGCCCCTGTGTCCCCCACGGGCACTGCAGTGGCGAAGCACGTCCCGGCTAAGGCAGTCAGTCCCTCCCAGTGCGCACACGTGTGCCCAGAATTATAATACAATATAACACATCGTAATATCGGATATTATACCGCGTTTACCTTCCATTAGGATGTGTATATTGTGTTAGGCTGTGCTTATGTGTTTGTTACGACGTGCTGTGATATTGTATCTTTCAATCTCACTACCATGTGCCGCGCACCTACAGGCTTATTTGATCCCCACAAAGACCCCGGAGGCCAGACTCCTTTCTCCCTCTGCGCCCTAGAGGTACAGAGAGGGAAAACATTTGCCCAGCGTTACCCAGCTAGAAAGGGGGCAGGGCTTGGATTGGAACCCAGAGCCTGAAAACTGGCAGTAAGGGTGAGAAGGGGACATCTGCCCACACCGCTGCACGGGAAGGTATCCTACATGCACACTGCCCTTTCTGGACTAGACCCACGGCGCATGGATGTACATGTATTGCATTAGCACCCCGTGGCTGCCTGCGCTCCACAACCCTCTGGCTGAGAACTCGCGCCGAGGTGCCTCTCTTCTCCTAACCACCCTATGAGGGAAGGATTGTTATCATCGCGGTTCACAGAGGAGGAGGAGGGGGTTCAGAGAGGTTAGATAATTTGCCCAATGCCACTGGGCAAGTGAGGGGAGAGTTTCAGCTCAGGCATTCGGACTCCAGAACGATTCTGATTTTGACAACGACATTCCCAACCTCCCTCCCTCCCCAGGCATCCCCGTTTAATCCGCGTCCAAAGGTAGGTGGGGGGCCAATGGTAGAGAACAGGTTTTAGTGAGAGGATTGTTCGAGGTAATAAAAACTCTGGATGTCCTCTCCAAGAGGAAGGAGGTCTAGGAGCTAAGGAAAGTTTTGGGGAACGTGAGTGGGGTCCAGGACCTTGCCGGTGACTCAGGTACAGTTCCACAGTCGTCCTTGGGAGACCAAAGAGCAGAGGATGAGTCCTTCACAAATCCTAACCTCCTTTTTGCGTGAAGTTGCAGGGGCCCTCACGGGAATACAGCCACAGGACCCCGATTCATCCCCTCCCTCCAATTGCAACAGCCAAGGGGTCACTGCGCCCTCCAGAATGTCCCCCAAGACCAGAGGGCAATAGCCAGGCCACGTCTCCCAGCAGCTCCTGGAGGAGGGGACTTTCCACCTCGCTTTTCAGACTTCTCTGCTTCCAGGCGGAGCTCTATACCCCGGGAAATGAAAGCCAGGGAAAGAATCCAGACCCAGCCCGCCTGGATTAATCCAACCCCCGGCCCCTCCGCCACCGGGCTTTGTTTCCAAACACGCTGATACCCAAATTGCTGGGGAAGCTTTGTCACCGGCGTTTGGACGTGTAGCCTGAACCCCCACCCTCGGGCTCTGCCGGAAGCACGAGATGCCAGAGGGACGCTGTCCCCTGGAGCGCTGTCCCCTGGAGCGGCCCTACAGGAAACGCGGGGGCCAGAAATTGGCGTCCGGGCACAGAGCGGTATCCGCTAGAGGGTGAGATCGGACGGGCATTTCCGAAGCTGAAAAAGTCAACAGGATTGTCCCCAACCCAGGCCAACGGACCGTCCCGGCTGTCCCCTGCCCCCGCTGGGTTTGAGGGGTGTGCAGCTGCTAAGGGCCCGGAGAGGGCTGTTCAAACCGAACACACAAATACAGGATTTTTTGTTTCATTGTGTTGTGTTTGCCTTTCGAGATAGAACGTGTATCTATACTTTCCTGGAGAATATGCGGATGAAAAAAACCTGGAAAATGATCCAGAAATTTGGAGCTTAGCTTCCCCTCTCCCATGTATACTTAATTATCTGGATCTTTGGCGGGGTGGGGGGGGGAGTTTAGAGATCGAGCATCTGGATGATTGGAAAAAGTGCTTTAATTTTCTATTTCTGTGGGTATGTGGGAGAGTAGGAGGGATGTGTGTGCCTCCAGGTGGGAAACCTGGGGATGAATCTGAGGCTCTTCCCTAGGCTATGAAAGTGATGGGGCGCCTGGGTGGCGCAGTCGGTTAAGCGTCCGACTTCAGCCAGGTCACGATCTCGCGGTCCGGGAGTTCGAGCCCCGCGTCGGGCTCTGGGCTGATGGCTCAGAGCCTGGAGCCTGTTTCCGATTCTGTGTCTCCCTCTCTCTCTGCCCCTCCCCCGTTCATGCTCTGTCTCTCTCTGTCCCCCCCCCCCAAAAAAAAAGTTGGAAAGTGAGAACATCTCCTCAGAGAGGAGGCCAAGGTGACAGTCCCCCGCACCACCTGCATCACCAAACCCCATTCTTCTCCCTCCATCCCAAGCCCGGGGGCATGGGGACATTTGGCAAAGGAAAAACCACCAGAAGTATCTGGAAATTTCAGGAGAGGGTATATCCTTCAGAGTCAAGGCTGGAGGGTGGAACATTTCACCCTTGCTAATACAACCCGGACAGTTGTCCCCATTGGAGCAGATTTGGGCCGGCTGGCAAATTCAGGAAATTCTGAACGATTCCATATAACGTCCGGAGAATGTGACAATTCCACTCGGATAAGGCGAGCGACATCTGATGGGGGGGATTTATAACAAGGTGGAATTGTTGGTAAAAAGTCTAGCGCAGTTTTTCCGTTTTGTTTTATTTGAAGATGCGCGCTGGGGTTGGAATTTCCACCTCGGCCACGGCCACACTCGCCAGGCACCGAGAGCGGCATCACCCCTGCGGCACGGCCCCTGCCCCTGCCCCCGCCGCCGCCCCCAAGCAAATCCCTGGCTGTCGGCGCGGGGGCGGGGGCGGGGGGGACAGCCGGCGTGGGGGCCACTCAGAGCGGAGGGTCGCCGGGTGCGCTCACAGCCGATTTCCCCGCGCAGACCCAGAAAAGATGACCTAAGAGGCGCTGCCCGGCTGAAACGCGCCTAAATAAAGGGTCCGCCGGCAGCCTGGGCCAGAGGGATTGCCTCACACTCCGGAATCGGGTCCAGACACGTTTGGAAATGTTTTGCTGGCCGCCCGCCCCGCAAGGGCGACAGCCGCAGCCGGCGGCCTGGACGAGGTCGCGTCGCTGGTCGTAGGCTGGCGCTGAGCGGCGGCCGCTGTGGCGTCCTCTGTGGTTGCCCGCCCTTTTTTTTTTTTTTTTTACCCTTGTCCTCCGCATTTGTGTGCCCCCCTGGGGGCAGGGGTCCGTCTGCAACGCCCCGGCTGTGACCAGAAAGGCGTTAAGGGACCGCGCAGGCAAGAGTTTGGCACCAGAACGAGGCGCTGTTAGTTTCAACCTCGGCCTCTCCCAGTGATGGGCGGGCTGCACGGGGCAGAGGACCGTCCTGGTCACCGCTGGGTCCCCAGGGCCCAGAACGGAGCCCGACAACAACGGAGTATTTATCGAACCAATGAACGGATCCCGAAATCGGGATTTCAATCTTCACTGTATCCTTATCCCCTCTGGGACACTGAATGTCTCTCTGTGGCCTGCGTCCCCTCTGTAGAGGAACAGGGCCGTCTTGTGGCCCCTGCTAGGCTCTCACAACTCGGTCATAATAAGTGATAACCATAAAAACATCTGGAACTCATGGACCACCTATGCTTTTCATCAAGCTTTATATTCTTCTACTCGACCAACGATCGGGAGGGGTACGTCCCATTTTACAGATGAGCAACCAGGCGCTTAACTCGACCACCCGGTTCACACGGGGATGAACAGTCATCCTGACCGTATGAGTCCTGCTCTAGATGCCACATCTAGGGTACGATGAGCGCTCGGCCCGGGGCTCCCCATTTCTCCAGACTTTTAAGACAGCTCTACGCGCCGTCCTCCCAAGCCCGGGGAGTCCAGCCGGCCTAAACCCAAGCCCAGACGTTTGAAGGAGGCTGTAACCAGCTCTAAACTTACACGTCAGGGCGGGGACCCCTGACGTCTTGGGCTAGTGTGTTCGCGAGCCCTAACTCTCGGGGCAGAAGAAAAGGGCTTTCTGCCATCCTCCCCAAGGCCGCGCGTAATTCCTGCCCAAGGCTTGGAATTTCTAAAGCCCCGAAGAGCCTAGAGAGCAACGAAAAGGGCTCTGAGAAAGGTCACCCAGAGGCAGCTGTGACCCATCTAAGCCCCTGCGCCTTCGCCTTCGCGCCGTGCGCCCCACCCGCGTCTTTACGCACTGGCGCAATTGCGCCCGGACGCGTTGGCTCAAACCAAGATCCTGCCCGCTGGGCTCCAGTCCCGCCAGGCTTCGGCCCCTGCACGCTAGTCAACGTAATGAATGGAGAGAGAAAAGAAGAAGTGGGGAGGGAGGGGACACTGTGACGGGGGGGGGGGGGGTGAAATATCTTGGAAATAATACACCGAGAGAAGGAAATATGGACAACAGTTTATCAGCGCCCCCGCCCCCATTGCCCGCATGTTTAAAACCCCTAAGTAATTTTAGATTGTGTCTTCAGTTAATATATCTCTCTCCCTTTCCCGCGGGCTGACAGGGAAGCTTCGTTGCTGCAAGATGTCTGCAGAAAAAGGGTCTTTAAGAGTTTCCACATTGTTTAGCTACACAAATGTGTTTGTGGTTCCCGAGGTCCTCCCCCTCCCCCACCCGCCTCCGAATCTCATTTCACTTTATGACTCCAATTGTTTGAGGATGCCCGCGCCACATAAATCCTGCTTCGAGATTAATCTCTCTGCTCGCTCGCGCGGGGCGCAGTGGGTTTTTTTTTTTTTTTTTTGAGTTCTTTAAAAGAGGGCGCCGGGCGGAGATTTATTAACAAGGAAAAATAGTTTATTTTTATAGTCGACCTCGGAAAAGTGGGGGTGGGAGTGGGCCGGGGAAGGGGAGTCGTTCAGATGGATAAACAATGAGGCCGAAGGGGCTGGGGCGTTAAGGACCATTTCGGCGGAGCCTGGGCTGGAGACTTGAACTTTTCTCCCGGCTACCCCGCAGCCGGGCTGCGGATGCGGATGCGAGGCCACGCCAATGATGGCGGAGGTGTGGGCAAGAGAATCGCCCACACTCCTGGGGACAAGCCTCTTCGGGGACGTGGTACCCCGGGGGCGTTCCCCAAACCAGCCTCTGCCGGGGTTTTGGATCTTCCCTTCCAAGGGAAGTGACTTTCACGTGATTGCTGTGGATGGCCCTCCAGGGCCTGCAGAGCACTGGATGCTGTTTGCAAAACTGGGGACGCTGGTGAATTTTTGTGGAGAAAAGCCATCGTGTTTTCGTCAGCTTCTCCGAGGGCACCTTGTCATCTAAAAGGCCAAAACCCCACTAACTTAGCAAAGAGCCAAGCGAGGCCCTTTACCTTCCCACGTTGGCAGGTCCACACTCCATACAAGTGTTTGTCCTTCAGACCGGCTCAGCGTGTGTCACTAAAGGGTAACCACCACCTTAACCTAGGGCATTTTGGAGGTTGCCTCGGGCCCCGTTTTGGACTCATGATATTTGGGAATTCTCACCAGCGTTAGATTCAGAGCCCAGGGACCCGAGCTTTGCCCTCGGCCTCTAACTGGCTGTCTCGGCCTCTGGGCCTCAGTTTCCCCTGAAGCTTTTGGAAGGAACCTTTTTGAGATGTGTACGCGCTGACGTGCTGTCTTGCACAGTCAACCACCTCGAGGGAGATGTAGGAGAAGAACACACAACCCAGAACGTTCCACCCTGCACCAAGGATAAGGCCCCCCGAGGACCTGGTGGGGAAGAGGGCTTGGTAGCCTTTGGGGCAATGCAGATCTTACGGAGACGATGATAACAAGAAGGCTCTTCTCTGCACCAAAGAAGGGAAAACGCACTTCAATAGTCGATTTTGCATATAACTTTCCGGAGTCCCTGCTGCATAGGTGGAGGCCCCCTGCTTAAAGCGAGGAGATGGGGCGTAAACCCTGACCGGTGTCTGAGAAAGGGGCTAGGGCCA
Source organism: Prionailurus bengalensis (assembly GCF_016509475.1). Lineage (NCBI taxonomy): Eukaryota > Metazoa > Chordata > Mammalia > Carnivora > Felidae > Prionailurus > Prionailurus bengalensis. The sequence goes on from NC_057356.1 coordinate 11,662,474, forward strand.
CCAGAGCTGACTAGTTCGAGACCCGCTAGGCGCTCCCGGGTGAGCGGAGCAGAGGGAGAGGGTGACCGGAGGAGGCTCCTCCTTTGATTCGCAGACCCGGGCGCACCCGGAGACCGGCCGGCACCGGCACCGAGGCGTCTGTCTGTCTGCGCGTCTGCCCGCGGGTCCCGGCTGTCCCAGTGAGCTGTTAAGAGCGCTGGGAGTGCGGCTGGACCAGCTCGAGGGCGCGCCCTGGAGAGGCCCCGCTGGGGGGGGGGGGGCAGGATCTGGCCGCGATCTCCCAGGGCCCAGTGAGCATCTCCCTGGGGGCCCTGCAGTGAAAGGCCTTGGAAACACTCTTGGCTTGAGCTCTGCAACCCGGTCTGCAGGTCACTGCCTCGGGTGCTCTTCCTCCCAAACGTCTTTCCCTGGGACCGGGGACACCTGCTCAGGGCAGACGCAGGCCATGCTTCAACCTGTTTGATCCCACGCGGGTCCCCTTCCAGGGGAAACGCACATCCCAGTCGGCTGCTGGTTGACTCTCTCTAGACGGTGCCAGAACTTTCTCATAATAGACCACCCAAAATAAGGCTCTATTTTAAAACGATCTTTCAAATTATCACCTTACTGAAGCCCGACAGCCCGCCGAGTTGTTATTAGGATTCGTCCCTGCAAGATGAGGAGGCTGGGCCCAGAGATGTTAAGCTACTGGCCCAAGAGTGCACAGTAAAACCTGGAAAGCCTGGAGTCAAACTCAGGGCTTTGGGCTCCAAATCCCCCTCATGTTCTAATGTACTACAGCGACCTTCTGACTACGGGCCCTCAACCCCAACACGCTCGCCCCCCTCCCAATACGCCCCAATATGCATGCTGGCGTCTCAGAGGAACGGAGGGCACCCACGCGTGGCCGGAGGCCGGGAGTGTCGAGCCCCGCTGTGGGAAGGTGACAAGGCACATCAGGGGTCACACACACCTCTCGCAGGCGCACCCCCTCACCGACAACTTGGGGTGCGCCCCACCGCATCCCTGCCCTGAAGCCCTGACCCCTGCCTTCCCTGCTTTCCTCCCCTCCCCCCCCCCCGTCCCTCCCCACCCCTCTGGTTCTTATAAAATACCAGCCTTCGCCAGGCCCGTAGGGAACATCGCTCCCCACCCACCTGCCGCCTTACCTGGTCGCGCAGGGACGCAGGCCTGCACCGGGAGCCTAAGCGCGGGCTTGTGCGCACCCTGGCGCAAACCTCTCCATCAGGCATCCACTGGCCTTGAGCCGCGTTTCCGGTTGTAGCGCTGGGCGCCCCCCCCCCACCCCGAGTGCGCCCGATAAGCTATCACCCGGGCCGGGCCCCGGAGGGGCGGTGAGCGGCCAGCCGGGGCACCTCTGGCCGGCTCCCGGCTCCGGGGGCCCGGCTGCCTGCCAGCAGCACTCAGGACAGCAGCGAGATGCCTGCCGAGGTGTTTCTGGTTACAATCACCTCACACACAGGCCTGCATTCCGCCCCCGCCCCCCCCCCCATCCTTACCATTATGTCTGAAATCACACCTTCTCCGGGCCTGGGGAAGCTTGGCCGGGCTGGGGGCCTCGAGTGCCTTGAGCGCCCCGCCCGGAGTTGTTAATCCGCCGAACTCCAGCAGGTCCGTAAAAAGGAATCTTTTGGTGGTCGGAAAATCAACATCGAGTGGGCATATCGCCTGTGTCTACGCACCGGGAGTTTCCCACCCGTTTAGCCACGGTCGCCGTGTGCTCCTGATGATTTTCTGGGAGGGCCGAGGCAAACCGTTTAATGGATTGGTTTGTTTTCTCTTTCGGATAACGGAGGGCTTAAGAGATACGCAAAGATTCTCAGGAGAAGGCTAATCTTGGCTCTTACGTGGTCTGAAAAATTAATCATCATCCTCACCGAGTAGCTGGCCTCGATTTCAGTACTAGGTTTTTTTTAGCGTGGCTAGCATTTATGGTGTGCTTTTGTGCTCGAATCCCTCAGAAAGGCCTGTGAGGTAGGAACCGCTCCTTTCCTCGTCGTGGATAGCCGGGGGGTTTGAAGAGGTGAGGCGTCACCCCCCGAGTCACCCGGCCGTGGGAGAACCAGCCCCCGACGGCCTTCCAGCTACCACAGCCGGGCGCACAGTAGGTCTGGGATAAAAAGTGTGGGAAGTCTGAACGTTGGCGATGGAAGGCAGAGATGCCCTCACTGCTCTGTCTTGGGGAGCCGTCTGCCACCTAAAAGACCTGCAGTCAGACCCCCCCCCCCCCAGAGGCCCCATACTATTTCCCCCCCCCAGCCCTCTGAGCTATTCAGGCCGGAAAAGAATTCCAGAAGGAACGGCCCTCGCCTTGTCCGGGCAGGGCGGGCGGCTCAGGAGTCCCGCCTGACCCGCTCCGGGTAGGAGCAAGCCTGGTGCTTTCCCACGCTTTGGTAACAAACTGTGGCCAGACCATTCGGGGGGTCCTGCTAGCCGCGTGTCCCAGGGGTGAAAGCTTAGATCCCGGCCACCCCGCTCCAGGCTGGGTCTGGTTCCTGCGTGGTCAGGCCTAGGGGCTGGGGCCTGAGCCAGGCCTCCGGGGTCACTCGAGGCTCTGCTGAGCCTCCCCCCATCTGGAGAACAGGGCCGCCCCAGACCCACAGAGCCATTAACCTCACCCACCCTCTGCCTACCAGTTTCCTTAAAATAAATGTGACAAACGTGAGCCTAATGATCTGCGGAGGAAGACGTATATGCTTCAGGCCCTTAACACATGGCTCCTTCCCTCCCCCGCGGACGACGCGCCCCTACTTCAAAGAACGGCCAGTTGGTGATATTGGAGAGGCTCCCTGACTTTCCGGAGACAAACAAACCATCAGCCAGGTTCTTTGGGGGCCGGATAACAGCCGGAGACACTAACACTAAGGATAATGATGATGATGATGGCGATGGCGAACGTTTATTGGCTACACGCGCCGCACAGCGCTAAGAGTTTGGCGCACTGACTCATCCTGCTGTTCCTTGCAGCAACTCCCGCCGGGCCCGCCGGGCGGTCAGTACAATCGCCCCATTTCACAGCCAAGGACTACCGAGGTCACGTACCCCATATCCTCGCAGCTAGTGGGCAGGGCAGGATTTGGACCAGATCCCCCAGGCTTTTAAAATAATAACTAGGATAACAATAATAACACTAAATGGATTTTTACTTTGTTTTTTTAAGGTTATTGATCCGGAGAGAGAGAAAGAGTGTAAGCAGGGGAGGGGCAGAGAGAGAGGGAGAGAGGGAGAATCCCAAGCAGGCCCCGCACCACCAGCACAGAGCCCCATGTGGGGCTCGAACCCATGAACCTTGAGATCATGACCTGAGCCGAGATCAAGAGTTGGGTGCTTCACCGACTGCACCCCCCAGGCACCCCCGTAATTGGGTTTTAAGAGATAAATGCACGTGAGGCAAAAATCAACGACTAATACTCCCGTTCCCAGCTGCTGACACCCACGTGGGTGTTTTTGCCTCTTTCTCTTCTGCCTCCTTTTCGTAAACTGCGAACGGACCTCGCAGTATAAACTGTTGTTCCCTTCGTATTTTTATTATCTGGTTAACTTGAGGGTGCGTTTCTTGTTTTTTGTTTTTTTTTTTAAAGTAGGGGCTTCCGATCGCTAATCACTGCACATCAAAGGAGAACGTTCCAAACAAGCGGACGGAAAAGGGCACTGGTGGGGCTGGTTTCCTGGGGGGACAGAGCAGGGTCAAGTTCTGCTCAGGGTCATTTCAGCTGCTTAGGGACAGAAATGGAGGGAGGGAGAGAGGAGGAGAGAGGGAGGGAGACAATGGAGAGACCGGAGGGAGGTTCTGGAACGCTCTGACATCTCTGACATTCCAGTGGGAGATAGCAGATGTCCCAGGAACAAAATATGCTCATCCGCTCTTGGCACGGGGGTGTCACTGGACTAGCATCTCAGAGCGGGAGATTTTCAAAGCCTTAAATGGTCTCTGAGAGACAGGGCAGAGCCATATCCACTGTCTGTTTTGGGTGGAGGGACTAAGGGCCCTCAGACCAGCAGGGCGACAGGCGCGGGGCGGGGGGATAAGGCTTGCCTATTTGGGTCTGGCTTCCCATGTGACCTTCCCGCCTGGGAACAGGCAAGTTTAAGGCATCCTCAGCATGTTAATTCCATTCCTCCCGCGCACCTCCAGCACGCTCACCACCTCCTTTTTTTTTTTTTTTTTTTTTTTTTTTTTTATAAATCCCCCTTGTCTGCATTTTGGCTCAAATCGCCCGTGCAAAGCTATTTTCCCAAACGGTGTTTGTGTTTTCATTCTTCCGGGTGTATACACACAGAGCATCTTCCTGACACACCCGCGCAGCCCCAGCTGCCCGCCTCCAGGCTGTCCCCCAGGCGGCAGGAGGGCAGGAAGGGCCGGTGCCTTCCTGGAACCCATTCGGAGAAGCTGGAGTGGCCAGAATACAAGGCAAAGGGTGACACCGTGGTGAAGAGTTGCTGGACCCTCAATATCTGTAAATTTGTTTTTTAATGTTTGTTTATTTTTGAAGGAGAGAGAGAGACAGAGCGTGAGCGGGGGAGGGGCGGAGAGAGAGGGAGACACAGAATCCGAAGCAGGCTCCAGGCTCCGAGCTGTCAGCACAGAGCCCAACGGGGGGCTCGAACCCACGAACCACGAGATCGTGACCTGAGCCGAAGTCGGACGCTCAACCGACTGAGCCACCACCCGGGCGCCCCGTCCCTTTAGTAATGAGCTGTGGTTTTGTCTGCCCATCCCTGTCTCCTGCCCCACAGTTTGTAGCTCGCTAGTCAAGCACAGTGACATCCTGGGGGCGCCTGGGTGGCTCAGTTGGTTGAGCATCTGACTCGGGACTTCGGCTCGGGTCATGATCCCAGGGTTGTGAGATCGAGCCCTGCATCGGGCTCTGTGCACTTAGCGTGGAACCTGCTTAAGATTCTCTCTCCCTCTCTCTCTCTGCCCCTGCACCCCGTTCATGCTCTCTCTCTCTCTCTCTCTCTAAAAGAAAAAAGAAAAAAGAAAAAAAGAATAGTGATGTCCCCTTTCTCCTGGCCTTCTTCTGCCCCCTACCGCCTCTTATTCGTACTGTCTCTTTCTCTGCCCCTGTGTGATCCTTTCTCCCTCCTTCCTTCCCTCCTCCCTCCCTTCCTACCTTCCTGCCTTCACCTACCTGCCATCCTGTCTTCCCTGTCCAGCCATCCCCTTTCTCATTCCCTCTTTCCTTCCGTCCTCAGAGCTCCCTTTTTGGGGGAGGGAGAATTATAATGAGAAATGCATGCCAAGCTTCTGGGGCCTTCCAACTCAGGGGCTTTGGGGAGCTGATTCCAACTGAAACAGTGAGTCTCTTTCACCATATGAGGGGGACTGTAAATTGAAACAGCCCTGGTGGAGGGGCGTGGGCAGCTTGTAGTTTACCTTAAAAGTGCATGCATAGCTGTTTCATTTCTAGAAATGTTTTCTAAAGAAATAACCAGAAATGTGAGCAACTATCTGTAAGAATGTCTGTAGCAGGGGCGCCTGAGTGGCTCAGTCGGTTGAACGTCTGACTTCAGCTCAGGTCATGATCTCCTGGTTCATGGGTTCGAGCCTCGCGTCGGGCTCTGTGCTGACGGCTCGGAGCCTGGAGCCTGCTTCGGATTCAGAGTCTCCCTCTCTTTCTCTGTTCCTCCCCTGCTCTCTCTCTCTCTCTCTTTCAAAAATAAAGCTTGAAAACAATAAAAAAAAAAAAAAAAGACTGTCCATAGCAGTGAAATAGGTCACGACAAAAATAGTTAAGAACTTAGGTGCGCAAAAGCAGGAGTTGGGTAAAATCATGTTGTATCTATAGATAGAATACCACATAGTCGCTAAAAATCCAAGTTTCAGTGAGAAAAACAGACGGAGGGTCGTATGTGTCTTTACGATTCCATCTTCTTTGTGTGTGTGCATCTGCGTGTGTGAATTACACGGGCATTAAGAAGGTGGCGTATGGACGATTGCATTTATACGTGCGATCGAAGAACAAAACAAGCGAACAAAAGAAAACTCATAAGTACGGAGAACAGATTGGTGGCCACCAGAGGGTCGGGGAGTGGAGTGTGGGTAAAATGGTGACCGGGTCAAGCGGTACAAACTTCCAGTTGCATATATATAAAAAAATTAGGTCACGGGGATGTTCTGTGCAGCGCGGCGAATATAGTCGATAGCATTGTTTTGCGTGCCGGCAAACTGTTGCAGGAGGAGATCTTGAACTTCTTACCCTGGGAACAAAACGTTTGTGACTCCGTGTGGTGACTGGATGGTAACTAGATTTACCAGGGGCGATCATCTGACGGTGTGTAGATAGATTTCAAGTCGTTACATTGTACACCTGACACAGAATGTTCGGCATGTGTCAGTTACCCTTCGATTTCACAAAGGTGGCGTGTGTTCCTCAAGATGTTTAACAGTGAGGGGTAAGATTACAGAGTTTGGGAGGGTTTGTGCCTCCAAATGGCTGCCTGATGCAATTATGGTGTTTTATATAATGCTGTCTTTTCTACTTCTGCATACGTTTGAAGTGTTTCCGTAATAAGATACTTTCTGTGTTGATAGGGATGCAATGTTTTCCCTAAGTGTGGCCAAGCGAGAAAGAGACGTAGTTCGAGTTCAGTTTTCCTCTGGGGCTCTTGTTTGAGGACTTCCCCAGAACTTCCTTTCCCGTGGCAGCCGGGACTCCGGATTCGGGGGGTTCGTAAACCCAATTACGCCCTGCTAACCTTGAGCGGGGCCGTGGCTGGAGCAGGAGGCAGCCGCCTACTCAGACTTGCGCTTGGGTAATGAGCGGGCCAGGACGACCCAGCGGGGACTGGAGAAGGGGCAGAGTCTGGCAAAGTCAATTAGGTGGGTTTGCACTAAGGTTATTCTGAGAGGCCGGGAGTTAACCTAGGAGAGGCTCGTGGCAAGGAGAGTGTCGAGGGCCTTTTAGGCCCGGGGGACATTTGGTTGCTATTATGAATGAACAAACCCAGTAAAGCTGAAACAGGAAAATGGCAAAGTTGGACATCTCAGTGGGCTGGAGAGAGGCCCAATGACCCTGGGGCTAAGTAATTCCAAATGGTCTTTGAAAGCTCTGACAGTCGGGCCACTGAGACCCGGGGGCAATGGGAGAGGGAGGGGGGGGCAGAGGTCCCATTACAAAGGGGCTGAGGTTCTAGGCACTGAGCCATTTTAAAGCAAGTTAATTATTGCCCTCTCTTGCCGGCATCCTTAAAGGAACCACCAGACGCAGACAGACGTTCGCACCCATTAGCCGCAGGAACCCGCATGCTGGCGTTCGGAGAGAAGGGGGAAATTTTCACAGCTAGAGACAGAGCCCGTTCGCTCAGCAGCCAGAATGGCAGCCTGTAAGCCCCCCGTTCTATGTGGCTAGTTCGTGCCTAGAACATGTGGCCGCCAGTTAACTACTCGAGGTACAAACACACTGATCCCTATTCTTTGTGCAAAATGGCCCCACCTTTATTGCCACGTGGCTCCAAGTGTGCATCTGGGATCCCGTCACCTGATGGGTGGGCCACATTGATTCCTAGGGCCCGCCCCAAACTTCCGAATCAGGATCTCCGAGCTGCAGCACCGGTGCAATTTTCACACTCACACCGGGTCGCTCTCATGCTCCCCGCAATCAGAACACCGCCGTAGGCATCACTGTTGCTCGCTTCTAGAAGATCCGGACGCAGGCAGAGAGAAGCAAGCTGCCCAAAGCCGTGTCGCCATAAACATTATTCCCACCGTTTATTTTGTGTGTATTATAATCGCTTCTCGGCCTTTTGGCTAAGGTCAAGTGTATTTTGTGTTTAGTATAGGAGATGTCCTAGGTAAATATTACACTTACCATTTATTTCAGCTTTGTTAGGTGTCAGACGCGGTGTCGAGAAATGTGTGTGTGTTAACTCATTTCATCCTCAAACAGTCCCTTCCAGGAAGCAGTAGACCTGACCAGGGAACGGAGCGTTGTGACTTGTCCAAAGGCATACACCTTTCGACAACAATGACAACCACAGCCACCCTAACGGTAACAGGTCCCATTTACTCAGGGCACCCGGGGAGCCAAACACCGTGCGAAGCGTAGATTTTTAACATTTTTTAAATCGAATCCATGTAATTTAACTTGACGTGGGTTATTTAACTTCATTCCCACAACTTGATAAGGTAAGCACCATTATTATCCCCCTTTTATGGATGAGGAAACTGAGGTCCAGGGAGATTCGTTTCCCGTGGCCACAGAGCCAAGAAGCCGGGGCAGCAGGATCGGGCCCCAAGTCACGGCTCCTACCGCCTCCGGGATGTGATGTGGGAATCAGGCCACTCTCCAGCCATAGCCCAGAACTCTCTCTTATGTAGCTAGAAAGTTGTAAACCCTAGACTGACCTTTGGTCTGGTGGAATATGGAAATAGGCTGCAAGGTTTCTGAGGGGCAGAGGTGATACAGAGCAAAGATTGGGCATTCTGGATGCTTGCCTGGAATTTTTATGAGGTTATCTCTTCCTCCGTTAATCCATCTGTGACATGGGCCCCTGATGGAACCACCAAGGGCCAGAACGATGGGCCAAGAGTGAAGAAACCAGGTCCCGATTCTAGAGCTGACCCCAACTCACGGGCCCCGCCTGGGCCTCAGTTTCCACGACCCTACGCCACCCTGAGACCCTGTGTTCCTGAACCCTACCTCTCCTAATCTTCCAGTTCAGACGGTCTATGAGCCCCTTCTGCGAGCTCAGAGGCTCGGTTCTTGTCATAAGAAGGGAATAACAACCGACTAATAAAATCTAGGGTGCTGGTGACAACAGCTCCCCAAAGTGCGAGTGGACTCGGGCATTTTCCCAGCCATTGAAAAGGGAAAATCAGCCTCCTTAAAAAAAAAAAAAAAAAAGAAAGAAAGAAAGAAAAGAAAAAGAAAAACACACACACAAAAACCCCAAATTCTCCTCTCTGTAAGTGCGGGTTATCAGTCGGAATTCTGATGACTTTGGGGCGGACAATTTTAACAACCACTTAAGTCTCACCCTGCGCCTTTTATCTGAGCACTACACAAACATTGTTAAACGCCCAAGCCGAGGCCAGCGACCATGGTATCATCTTCGAGGGGAGAACACCCAGAGAACCGAAGTGACCACGGGCCACTCTCTCCCACTCTTCCCTCAACAGAGCTAATCAATGGCCTGGCTCGGCTTAGAATTAATAAGTCCGGACCCGCACTTTTGACCTGGCTGTTAGATAACAATTCCTTTAGCTAGGCCCCGGGTTACGAGGCATGAAGAGTCAATTTGATAAATAGATGACGTTTTATTTATCTAAATTTCTGGAGGAGCGGTGTTTATTTTTGAAAGCGGGGGATGTAATTTATAAATAATTTATGTGCACGGTGTGAGCTAAAGCAGGGGGTCCTTACTGGAAAAACAAGAACCAGAAAGCGGCTCTCATACTTTATTGATTTAAAAATACACAGAAATAAAACCTCGAGTCCCTGTACGTGGGATTTTCTCCTCCTGTTCGGTCTCCTTAATGCCGGATTTAGAGGCATTCTGATTCATTGTTCCATTTCCAACTGAATCTCGCGAATGGAAATGGCTTTCTCACTTGCCACAAGGCAGTTTTAATTCCCTGATGCTTTTTATTTATTTGTTCTTAATTTTTAAAATGTCTTCTGTTTGTTTCTTTTTGAGAGAGAGAGCGTGAGCGGGGAAGGGCAGAGAGAGAGGGAGACACAGAACCTGAAGCAGGCTCCAGTCTCTGAGCTGTCAGCACAGAGCCCGACAAGGGACTCGAACTTGTGAACCTCAAGATCATGACCGGAGCTGAAGTCAGATGCTTAACCGACTGAGCCAACCAGGCGCCCCGATTCCCTGGTGATTTTTAATTCTGTAAAAGTTGGAAGCCGGCTTACCATTCCCAAAACGAAGGCGGCTTAAATAAACAATGATACATCTGCAAAGTGGGGTATGCCTAACACCCCTGATGTTGTAAAACATCATTCATCCATATTCTCTGTCTCCCTCTCTCCCTCTCTCTCTCCTTCTCTCTCTCTCTCATATACATACATACATACATACACAAGTATCCTAAAGGGAATACAAACAGGTTTTACAAAATAGTTTGATTGTATTTTCTTCAAAGTATCCAAATGTTCTAGCACAATAACAAGCAGCACACACGAACGCTGACCCAGCAATTTCCTATCCAGACCCGCCTGCAAACTTGCACAAGGATGTATCTACACCCAGAGTGACTGCAGCATTCATTGTTTAGAATAAGATAAAATTGGAAACATTTTAAATAACCAACTGTAGGGACCTGGTCAGATAGCTCAGGGTTTAATCCCTGTGGAGGAATACTATGTAGCCATTCAAAGGAGAAAGGGGGAAAAGTGTGAGACAAGTTGCTAAAGAAAAAGCTAAGACCCTTAGCGGTGGGTCTAGTATGTGTGAATGTGTGTTAAAAAAAAAAAAGGAGAAGAGGGGCACCTGGGTGGCTCCGTCGGTGAAGCGTCCGACTTTGGCTCAGGTCATGATCTCGCGGTTTGTGAGTTCGAGCCCCAAGTCGGGCTCCGTGCTGACAGCTCGGAGCCTGCTTCGGATTCTGTGTCTCCGTCTCTCTCTGCCTCTCCCCCACTTGTGCTCTCTCTATCAAAAATAAATTTAAAACCTGTAAAAAAAAAAAAAGGAGAAAAAATGTCCAAGGAAGTGATGACAATGTTGCTCTGGGCTGGGGAACGGTGCTGCAGGAGACAAAGGTCAATTTCTTTCCTTCTTTCTTTTTTTAAATGTTTATTTTTGAGAGAGAGAGAGTGCGAGCAGAGGAGGGGGTGGGGAGGGGAGACAGAGAGAGGATCCGAAGCAGGCTCCACGCTGACAGCAGCGATCCCGATGTGGGGTTCGAGCTCATTAACCGCGAGACCGTGACCTGAGCCGAAGTCGGACTCTCAACCGACTGAGCCACCCGGGAGCCCCCAAAGGTCGATTTTTTTTACTCTCTGTGCCTTTGTAGCAACGGATATGGGAGCCATGTGAACGTTTTCCTATTGAAAGTACATGAAGGGGCGCCTGGGTGGCGCAGTCGGTTGGGCGTCCGACTTCAGCCAGGTCACGATCTCACGGTCCGTGAGTTCGAGCCCCGCGTCGGGCTCTGGGCTGATGGCTCGGAGCCTGGAGCCTGTTTCCGAGTCTGTGTCTCCCTCTCTCTCTGCCCCTCCCCTGTTCATGCTCTGTCTCTCTGTCCCAAAAATAAAAAAACGTTGAAAAAAAAAAAAAAAAAGAAAGTACATGAAAATATATACGGTCAAAGACCACCTGTGAATCTGCTTAGCACACTGCTTTAAAAACATGCATGAATTGGCTCTTTCTGGGTCCCTGGGTCTGTGGATGCTTTTGCAGTTTTTCTCTTTGGTGTGTTCATGTTTTCTGATGTTTCTGAAATGCACGTAGAAGGGGTTCTTGTGTAGCTATTTGAGAAAAGAAGGAAGGAAGAAAATGATTTTCGCTACTTCGCTCTCCATGGAATGGATTCCTTCAGCTCCCCACTGTCAGCGTAGAGCCTGACGCAGGGCTCGATCTCGCGAACTGGGAGATCGTGAGCTGAGCCGACATCAAGAGTTGGACGCTCAACCAACTGAGCCACCCAGGCGCCCCCGGATGCACTTCTGAATTTTGTGGTTGCCCTGGACCTCCTTCCCAAGGGACCCCAAAGGCCCAGCGCTCATGACAATAGCTCAGTGAGAAAAGGGAGAGAGGAGAGAAGCAGTCAGCATCCCCTTGCAAGGATGAAGAAGGTCAGATGTTGAATGAGGCCCCTCAAAGGTTACCTATGACCAGGGAGGAGAGAGTCTGAGTTTCCCCACTCAGGGGAAACGAAGGTGAGAGCTCCTTCGTTTGCAGTGATTGTGATGACAAGAAGAATGTCTAATCGCATTTAAACGCTTACCCATGCCATACCCTGGGCAAAACACTCTCTGCACATTATCTTGTTTAACCTCGCAGGTTGTTGTGAGGATAAAACGAGATAACACCCCTTGAGCAGTAGACAACCCTTGGAACCGACCATGGCTACCGTCTTGCCAGTAGGGTAGATCTTAGAGGCCGCTGTGGTCATCTATGTACAGAGGCGCTCTTCGTATGTGTTCCCGTGTTCATTTTCAGCCTGCTGGTTGAATTTCCAAGTACCAGGACCTGAAATTCTTGGCTGAAGGATTTCTCTTCCCTCCGGAGTCTGCTCTGGCTGCTCAGAGGCAAACTGGAATCGCCAGGGAATTCATGCCCCAACCGCACCCCCAGGGCGCCCTTAATCAAGTACCAAGGGAACACAGTATATAATACCTTAGCTTTCTTGCCCCCCGGGGCGGGCTCCTCTGTGGAGTATTGTCTACACTGATTCCCACAAGCTCCAGAGCTCATAGGAGTAACCCGCTGGACTCCGAACCCGGCACTGACTTCCTCCCCTCCCCACCGCGCTCTCCTCCCCTCCCTGCAACTTTTCCTGGGATCGCCTCCCAGATCAACGGCTTGCACTTAAAGCCTTGTCTCAGGCTCCGCGTCTGGGGACCCAGCCTAAGACATCTGCCGCAACCTCATCGCGCGCCCTTTTAAAAACGGCTCTGCTGCTCTCGTGCGCTTCCTCTTGCGGGACAACTGCCATCAGCAGAGGATTTGATGGGTTTCTAATCTCCTTCACATCTCTCATCTCGTCGGCACTCCCCCCAGGTCTGTGAGACAGATCCGAACATCATACCCCGCCCCTTCCTTCTACAGATAAGGCAACTGAGAATGAGCGGGGTGGTGTCATTTGCCCGAGGACACACACGGCGAGGGAGGGGCAGAGCCCAAATCCTGGGCTGCTGATTCTACCGCCCGCCCTCAGACCGTGAGACTATCTGCTATCTCTCTGAAGAGTGGCTCCCGGTTATATATCATTGCATATTTTTCTGGATAATAGCTCGTTCAGACTTCTCAACGACTGTGTATTCGATTGCCCTCATCATTATTGTTTATGAAGACAGGGCCACTTGGCTAAGATCGCGTGGCTAAGAAGGGGTCTTCTGACTTCTGGTCCAGGAACCAAACAAATTATTAAATAGTCCTTGCCAGGGGTGCGTGGGTGGCTCAGGAAGCTGAGCGTCCGGCTTCGGCTCAGGTCACGATCTCACAGTTCGTGGGTTCCAGCCCCACGTCGGGCTCTGTGCTGACAGCTCGGAGCCTGGAGCCTGCTTCACATTCTGTCTCTCTCTCTCTCTCTCTCTCTCTGCCCCTCCCCTGCTCACACTCAGTCTCTCCCTCTCTCAAAAATAAATAAACATTAAAAGAATTTCTTTAAATGGTCCTTGACGGTCAGCTGGCCCATGCCACTTAGAGGACACCTTGCACTTTAAAAAAGCACCGAAGAGAACCTCGCTGTAGCCTTCACGTGATTTACAGCAGGGGATTGACAACAGTCCGGAACTGGGCTAAGCTCTTGATTCTCTCTGCTCTGTCTTGGGGAAGATAAGGAGGTGTTTGGACCTTGGGGGAAGGGATCATTGTAAGAACTAACCACAACGAATTGACATCAATGAGGGGTAGTAAGCGAGGGTCAGCCTGCCCTGGTGATTTCTCCTAATACAATGATGTTGACCCCTCATCGTGGTGCTTCCCTCAAATCCACTGTCCTTGCCACTGATAGGTGGTCATAGAATGGATCTGTGGCACAATTGTGGCCAATGACATATAAGCAGAAGTTTTCTGGGGAGGGAGGGAGCTAGTTTCCAAAGATGCCTCCCCCACCAATAAACCAGACCTTCCAGTCTGGAAGGTCTGGTTTATTGCCCTTATGTTGTCTTCTTTCCTTGAACCTGGACTGGCCCTGGGACTTAATTTTGACTGATAGGATACAGCAACAGTGATGCTGTGTGACTTGAGGGGACGGCCTAGGTCATAAGCAACCTTGTAGCTCCCAACCACGTCTCTTATTCCGGGGGAAGCCAGCTGCCGCGTGAAGTCTGATTTCCCTGGGACCGCCATGCTGTGGGGAAGCCCAAGTGAGCCATATGGAGAGGCTGTGCAGAGAGAGAGAGAGAGAGAGAGAGAGAGCTGCCTGACCAACCTCTAGCTCTTCCCCGATCCTGACCGGAGCACTAGGCAAGAAACTATCTTGGGCACTGAGGGCAAGTGGCACTCAAATGATACCTCCCCCATGGTCCTCTGACTGCAATCTCCATGAGAGACCCCAAGTGAGAACTGGCCCGTTGAACCCAGCCAACTCAAGGAACCATGAAAGAGAAGCTTCTCGAAAACTCTCCTTACTTCTAAGAAAGAGATATAGAGACAGATGCCTCCAACACCTTCTTTCCTCTGGACGCATCAGGTCTCAACGACTTGAGAACTTGGGAATACAAAAGATCTAGGTGTTGAAGGCAAGTTCCACGCACTGGGAATGGCAGAAGAAAGAAAAGGAAAGAATGTGAGTCATTGACGGCCTTGGAGCACTGCTGGCTCAACCAGCCCTGAAACCCACCCTGCCTTGGACTTCTCACTGGGTGAAATAACACTTTCATTGTTGGCACCAGTCTGGGCTTTGGTACTTGTGCTGAGAGCTTCCTAATTCATGCCTAGACGAGGGAAGCTGATCTGGGCTTGCAGGCAGTAGAATAGAAGGGTTAGGTAAAGTCAAGTTGGGTTTCAACATGGGCTCTGCCACCTGCCAGCCCATGGAATCAGAGTAAACTATGCCCCACAGAGTCATCCCACCAAAAGGATGACACAGCTGGAGTATTTACATAGCAATTCCTGTAAGTCCTTGGTTACAGGCTATTCCTGAGGGTGGGGGCTTGAACCTCCAGCACTTCTGGCCACTGGACTCTGGTAGCTGAGAGAGCCTCCAGGCACAGAAATGCCAGCACTCCCAGTTCATGCTAAAGTGATATGGGCAAGAGGACACGAATGGGGCCAAGGCAGTATCCACTACAAGTCTCTAGAGCTCATATTTACCAGGAACACAAGGGACTGGAGAACAAATTAAATAGCACCACAGAGGCATCACATAATGATAAAGGGGTCAATTCTCCAAAAAGTCATAGCAATCCTCAACATGTATGCACCTAACAACAGAGACTCCAAATACATAAGGCAAACAATGATAGAACTGCAGGGAGAAATAGACAAATCCACTGTTGCAGTTGGAGAATTCAGCACCCTCGATCAGATCCAGCAGGCAGAAAATCTTAAAGGACTTAGCTGAACTCAACAACACATCAACCAAGTGGATATAATTGCCATCCATAGGCTATTTTATCCAGCAACAGTGAAATACACATTCTTCTCAAGCTTACATGGAACATTCATGAAGACAAATCACATTCTGGGCCATAAAACACGCCTAGGCATGCATGAAAGAATAGAAACCATACGATCGATGTTCTTACACCACAATGGAATCGATAATAGAAAGATAGCTGGAAAAATCCCCAAATACGTGGAGATTAAATAACACATTCTAAATAGCACATTAATAGATCAATAGATTAATCTAAGAGTCTATTAAACAGCACCTCTAAATAACACATGAGTCAAAGGAGTCTCAAGAGGAATTAAGAAATATTTCGACTAAATGAAAATCTAAGCAGAATTTACCAAACTGTGGGGGATGCAATGGAAGCAGGTTCAGAGGGAAATTTGTAGCATTGAATGCATATATTAAAACAGAAGAAAGATCTAATATCAACAATCTAAGCTTCCACCTGAGGAAACTAGAAGAATAAAATGATTCCAAAGTCGTTAGAGTGAAAGAAAAAATAAACCTGAAAGCAATACTCAGTGAAATGCACAACAGGAGATCAACAGAGAAAGTAAATGAAACCAAATGATGCACAAGAAAAAACCAGACAAATCAGGAATGTGGGACCTCGTCTATCTTGTCTGACTTACTATTGCAATGAGCCAATGACTTGGGCGGAGAGTAATCTAGGTATATATATCTAGGAAAGATACCCAAGGTATATATCAACCAAGTGTAAATGTGTGCGTTGTTTGGACCCTAATCAGAACAAAACAACTCTAAAAGACTTCTTTTAAGACAACCAGGCAAATTTGATTCTCAAATTTGTATTAGATGATAGTAAAGAATTTTTGTTAAATTTGTTAACGTGGGGGTGCCTGCCTGGCTTAGTCAGTAGGCATGTGACTCTTTTTAAAAAAAATTTTTTTTTCAACGTTTATTTATTTTTGGGACAGAGAGACAGAGCATGAACGGGGGAGGGGCAGAGAGAGAGGGAGACACAGAATCGGAAACAGGCTCCAGGCTCTGAGCCATCAGCCCAGAGCCTGACGCGGGGCTCAAACTCACGGACCGCGAGATCATGACCTGGCTGAAGTCGGACGCTTAACCGACTGCGCCACCCAGGCGCCCCAATAGGCATGTGACTCCTGATCTTAGGGTTGTGAGTATGAGCCCCACATTGGGTGTAGAGATTACTCAAAAAAAAAATAAAATCTTAAAAAAAAAGTTTTTTAACGTTTATTTATTTTTGAGGGAGAGAGACAGAGCGTGAGCAGGGGAGGAGCACAGACAGAGAGGGAGACACAGAATCCGAAGCAGGCTCCAGGCTCGGAGCTGTGGGCACAGAGCCCGACGCGAGGCTTGAACTCACCGAGTGTGAGATCATGACCTGAGCCGAAGTCCGACGCTTAGCCAACTGAGCCACGCAGGCACCCCTAAAAAAATAAAATCTGAAAAAACAAAATCTGTTAATGTGATAATAGCGTCGAAGTTATGTAAGAAAAACGTCCGTGTTCTTTAAAGATGCCCACAGAAGTATGTAAGGATAACATAGCACGATGGCTGGGATTTCTTTTAAATTCTTCAGCAATGATTTTAAACAAAATCAGGGTCTGGCCCTGCCCTTACTTCTCACCTTAATCCTGGACCTGTCAGATCTTGTTTTCATTTGCGTTTCAAATAAAATATAAAATCATAGATTACTTTCCGTTAATTTTGATTTTTTATTTATTTATTTATTTATTTATTTTTAATTTTTTTTTCAACGTTTATTTATTTTTGGGACAGAGAGAGACAGAGCATGAACGGGGGAGGGGCAGAGAGAGAGGGAGACACAGACTCGGAAACAGGCTCCAGGCTCTGAGCCATCAGCCCAGAGCCCGACGCGGGGCTCGAACTCACGGACCGCGAGATCGTGACCTGGCTGAAGTCGGACGCTTAACCGACTGCGCCACCCAGGCGCCCCAATTTTGATTTTTTAAAAAAAAGATGGCATTAAACGACTCTTTATCTCGATTACTGAAGTTTTTTGTGGTGCCTCCCCTCCAAATCTGCGGTAGTGAAATGTTAGTCCTGGCACCACATCCAAATTCAGTCATCTTCCTGCTTTGCCTTGGGGTCAACCCTGCCTCAGGATAACCAGAGCTGGTCACGATTTTCCAGGTTAATAACCCACTGAAGGCTTTCCCACCGTCCGCTCTCACCACACCGACATATTTAACACCCTCTTCCCCCCTTCAAGGAGCCACCGTAGAAGACGTGGTCCAAATTTAGGAGATGGTGGCTTGTGGTTAATTAGGAGTCTCGCCAACAGGGAACACACTATTTACAATCCTGGCCTTAATTTACAGGTTCACGCTTCGAGGCTGCCTTGAGTGTCGCTAGCGTTTTTAAAGCAGCTTTAAAATATCCATAGCCGTTCCAAATGCTCATCTCCTCTGTTCACTCTTTGAGTTCCTTCCCCACCTCCTTCTAACCTGACAGAAGCTGCCTTCCTCTGTTATCACCGCCAGCTCCAGGCGGGCACCTTAGGGACCCCCCGGGATTGTTTCTCCACCCGGTTCCCAGCAGGAAAGAGACAAGATTTGCATCTTTTTCTGACCGTGCACACACTGATAGTCCCTACCTCCTAAGTGTGATGATTCCGCGTGTTTCTAAGACCGCCTTGGAAAAGAATAAAATGTCACATTGGGAAGAGCCCTAACGAATAACTGAACTCTTTTTTTTTTTAAATTTTTTAATGTTTATTTTTGAAAGAGAGAGAGAGAGAGTACAAGCAGGGGAGGGGCAGAGAG
Source organism: Prionailurus bengalensis (assembly GCF_016509475.1). Lineage (NCBI taxonomy): Eukaryota > Metazoa > Chordata > Mammalia > Carnivora > Felidae > Prionailurus > Prionailurus bengalensis. The sequence goes on from NC_057356.1 coordinate 11,680,483, forward strand.
AGAGGGAGATGCAGAATCCGAAGCAGGTTCCAGGCTCCGAGCTGTCAGCACAGAGCTTGACGCGGGGCTTGAACGCATGAGCCGTGAGATCAGGACCTGAGCCGAAGTCGGTCGCTTAACCAACTGAGCCACCCGTGGCTCCCTGCTTCTTGACGTAACGAGGTGCATGATTAAAGCTCTCAGAGTCAGGTGGATCTGGGTTCAAAATCTGCCTCGGCTGCTGTGGATCTTAGAGAAGTGACTTACCCTCTCTGAGCCTGTGTCTCTTATCTGTCAAATAGGAATAAAAATAGTATGGACCTCATAGGGTTGTTGAGACAGTAAGCGAGCTAATGTCTGTGAAGCATGTGGCATAATTCTTGGAACAACCTAAGTGCTTAACACTCGCTGCTGGCAGTAATTATTTGGGTGGTCAGCGTCTTCGAGATTTTCTTTGAGAATCTATAAAAAGCTATGAAGACCCATCAGGAAAACATACATTCTTTTATGTTAAAAAAGAATTAGGGGCGCCTGGGTGGCTCAGTAGGTTAAGCATCTGAGTTTGGCTCAGGTCATGATCTCAGGGTTCGTGGGTTTGAGCCCCGCTTTGGGTTCTGTGCTGACAGCTCGGAGCCTGGAGCCTGCTTCAGATTCTGTGGCTCCCTCTCTCTCTGCCCCTTCCCTGCTCGTGCTCCGTCCCTCTCTCTCAAAACTAAATAAACACTTAAAACCCCCTGTGGGTCTAGAGTACCATTTAACAGACAACGTGGACAAGAGGGGGAAACGTTTGTTTCCTAGCTCATGCCAGAGATGCGGTTTCCAGCTCCAAAATTTCCTCCATCAGCGTGGAAAGGCTCACATCCCCAGCTCACATTCTCCCAAAGCCAAGAGTAGCCATTGGTGGATACATTTTGTTATTCTGTTTGTTCCATTTAGCAAATGGTAGATTCTCTCCCACACAGCTACACAGACTTCCCGCATAGTATTTTTGAACGTCACCTTCGGTCCCGATCATGGAATTGATACAGGCACCGCATACGAATAAAGCGAAAAATAAAGTCTCCCGTCCTCTCTTCCGAACCTAGAGAGAAGCACTGAGAGACGGGGGTCCGTCCTTCCGGGATCTGCTCAGTGCACGGGCTACACGTGTAAACGCACATACCGGGTGTGGTGGGACCCGGGCCGACAGGTGGTTCATCACATGGCCGGAGGTAAGTGTCCTGAGTGTGCCTCTCGGTTCCAGCAAGTCCTTGAGCGACCTTGGATGGCCCTTGGAAGGTCTCCAGACCCCATTTCCCCATCTGTAAACAGAGCACACTTGGGCCTGGAGAATTGTCGCCAATATTAAATGGGTTCAGACCCGCGGAGCCCCTAGCCCACTGCTTCCCCACCTCGGCACCACCGACGCCCTGGCTGGATAACTCTTTGCTGTGGGGAGTCGTCCTGTGTGTTGCAGGATTCTTAGCGGCCTCCCGGTCTCAACCCACTAGACGCCAGTAGGACCCCCCCCCCCCCCCGCCCAGGCAAAAGTCCCAAACACAACCACATCCTCCCCCAAAGGATGCTGAGTGAACTCGCCTTCATATTATCATCATTATAACAGGGTAGCACCTTTACTGAACATAAAGCATTCAATGGCTCAATTCATACAAAAATACACACCCGCTGGTATTTTAACCGTCCACGAAGGAGTCCGATTTCTTTGTCTGCTCAGAGGCTTTTCAGACCCAATACTCCCGGTCCACCTCAGATGGAAACTTCCCCCCACAAGAGCATTTCATGTGTATCATATTGAAATGGATTTGGCCATTTTTATTGGCTCTGTGCCTCCTGAGTCTCTCCTCTCTCTCCCCCTTCCCCCATGCAGGTGAGAGACAAGACTGAGCCCACAGCGAACAAGCTGTTTTTCTCACTGTCTCTACCCCGTTTGCATCGAGGTGTTTTTCCACGGAGCCCTAGGACGATGGGATTATGTGTGTGCTCGCTGGGATCGAACCCCCCCCCGGGGGGGACAAACTTGGAAAACGACCGAATTAATCACTTATGATCTGCGTTCTGTGCACATTATCATAATATTGATATAATGCACATACTGTTCTTTGCTTATTTCTCTATTGAGTGAGGCCGTGCGGTGAGTTTCGAGGAAATCTGAGACTCGTGCACCTGGCTAAATGCTCTCTCTCTCTCTCTCTCTCTCTGTAAATAACCCAAGGTCTCCTGGTTTGCGAGGACTGGCCTAAAATGAGTTACAGTTGCCAGAACGTTTTTAAGTAGGGAAATAAATTAGAGTGGTAATAATCATAACAATTATATAATAAATGGTAAAAATTGTTAAGTTCCCCAGCGTCCTCCATAACGTCTTTTCGGTGGGGAGAGGGCCGGGGTGAGGGGGGGGGGTGTGGAAATTCCATCGTCTGCATCTGGTGACATCATCAGGCTGGAGAGGACAAGCTTCTAAATTCCAAATGTCACCGAGGTGCTGAATGAGGTGGCGTTAGACTTTCTCAGCTGAGGTTGCTGGGCTTGGATTATTAAAGTCCTTGCTTGCAAAATAAATTTAGGGGTTCAGGGAAGTTTCTGGATTGACCATCTCTCTCTTCCACCTTCCCTCTTTCCTCCCTCCCCCCCCCATCTTCTCCCCCCATAAGGGAGCCCAAGGCAACCACAGCTGCACAAATTATCTCAGTGCCCCCTCCCCCAATAATTTCTCCACGTCCAACTGCAGACGGAAAAGGGGGCTGGAAAAAAAAAAAAAAGGAATGACAGCATGTCCCCAACCAAGAGACCCTTCCAGGAAGCCCCGACGACTCAGAAAGCATGTTAAAGCGCCCCGAATGGGCAAACCTGGGTCTGGTCTGAGATCCATGCGACATATAGATCGAAGCGAGGGATCCAGGCACGATTCACAGTAACGCCAGCCAACGTTTGTACGTGGGATATGGAGCTGTGCGCTTCACTCGTATTATCCCGCTTTTCCTGTGGTAGGGACTGTTATCACTCCCATTTTACAGATGTGGAAACGGAGGCTCAGAGGGCATAAAGCGCTCGCTCAAGGCGACGACAGCTTTACGCAGGAGACGTTAGGTCCAGCCCGGATCTGGATGCCTCTGGAGCCCGTTCCCTGAACCGCGATGCTCTATGACCCGGATGGGCTGCGTCCCTCGGTTTGCAAAGATTTTCAAATCCGGAAGGCAGGCCTGCGACTCTGACACAGGGATGCATGATGAGAGCTCATCCCTGCACGACATGGTTGACATGGAAGGCAGCCCAAAGAAGCACCTAAGTGAGTTTTTGGAAGATCTCTTATGGGGGGAGTTGGTGCTGCCTCTGGTATCAGGCTTGTAGACCCAAAGTGGAGTTTACCCTTTGGCCAGGCTTCCACTCCTTTCCAGAAAACGACCAGAAGACTGTCCCAGGAAGTAACTCCCCATCTTGTTGGGTTGCCTGTTTCCCAACCTCCCGAATGCAGTGGTTGATGCCCAGACTACAGCCGGTCCTATGTTTAAGTTGACTTTACCTCCCTCTGTGGCCGAGCGGGGGACTCTATCCCTCTGAACCTCAGTGTACCCACCTGTGAAGGGAAGGGCTGATCACAGCCGGGGCCACTCTGGCTCATACTGTGCCTGTACAAAATTAGAAAAAGGCACACCTTCCTCAAGCCAGCGTACTTCCTTGTTGGAAATTTGTCCTAATATACCGATTTCAGTAAAACAAGACGCTTTACTGCCACCTGCTGGAAAGCTGTTGTAATAAATACAAATGGGTAAAGGCGGGGCTGCGTACAGCATCTCCTTTGTGCAGTGCATGACCTACACAACTGTGCATAGCAGCCCGATAATTCTTCCCTGTATTGCTGGGAAGCGAAAATTTGAGACGGCCTGCCAAGTGTTTTCTTAGCACGTTGATACGGACGTGGCTCGCAGATTTTCAGCAAATGTTGGCTGCTCTGTTAAGTTCTGGCTCCAACAAGTCATTGAATGAGCGTGTCTCTCCTGGCCATGTATCTCATACAGCATCTGGTTTGGGGGACAGTATCGCTCAGGCAGTCTCAGTCCACCCCTCAGCACTTGCCCGGGTCCATGCTTCAGAACAGCCCAACTTTCAACTCCCCGAACATGCCTCCTCTCTTGCCTCCCGTCCAGGAAAAGGGACAGAGAGAACTTTCTCAGTCTGGTTCCAAAAGCTCTGTCTGGCATTTCTTTGGTGTTTGGAATCTCTGAGGCTCCCGGGACAGTCTTGCAAAATGTTTGGTATGTTCCCTCAGCTTTGCCCCGGGGCCGAAAGGTTCCTGGCACGGGTCTTACTTAACATGGCGTCTGGGGTTCAACAAAAAGTCTGGTTGAATCTAAGCTTTTCCTTGTACTGGCTGTGTGACCTTGAGCGAGTCACTTAACCTTGCTGTGCTTTGGTTTCTTCCCAGGTGAAAGGACCCACTAATCCATCACAGAGAGCTACGCGGCGAAGACAAGGGGAAAACGTGTTTGAAAGTGCTTAAGAGCGAACGCTCTATGAATCAAAGTTATTACTATCATTAGCAACAGGGGAAAATGTTTCAGATTTTTTTTTAATAGGTCATCCATTTCCAGCTGCCCGTCTGATCGCTGATGACCTTGTCTTCTGAACCGAAAATTAGAACCCCCGAATCTAGGACCTTCCCCCCGAATGCCTTCCCTTCGTGGTTTATATGAAAAGCTGAAAGTCTAATCGCTTTCTTGGCTTCTGCTCTGCAGACGTCCCATGAAACGAGATGTGTCCCAGCTTCTGTGGGACACAGAGTTGCTTCACTCATAATGTCACAGCTGTTTCCTCTTCAGCAACAAATACTCTAGAGACATGAGTGGCTATTAAGAAGTAATCATTCGTTCCCTCTCTAGGGAACGCTGCTTATAACCGCTGCTTTAATCACTGGGTCCCCTTTTCCTGGAACTCGAGGCAGAATCAGGGCGTTGTCTCTTCCTCGCCTCTCCTTTCATGTTTTCAGTCTGCTTCGTCCCCCATCCCTGGCTCCGGACTTCCAGAGCCTTCTCTGTCAGCCGGAGGATCTGTGGCTTAATTGAAATGACTCTGGTACATAGAGTACATGCCTAGGTTGTTACTGGCTACAAAGCAACTGGGTTTGGATCACGGTTTAGTCCATTCTGGGGGACAAGGGCAGGGCAGGCGAGGATCGGCTTCGAAGGCCAATCTGCGGACGGACGGTCCAGCGACACAGAGCGAGACAGCGCCAGCAGAGTCTCTTGGCTTTGTGACTTTCAGCAAGTGGCCCCACCTCTCTGAATCTATTCTTGCTCCTTTTGTCCTTAAATGTCCTCAGATGCAAATGCAGCTAAGTGCAGTGCGTGAGAACTGGGTCTTTTGGAAGCGACTCACCTGGTCTCTGAAGCCCACTAATCAGCTGCTGTGTGACCCGAGGCAACTTACTTCCCCTCTCTGATCCTACGGTTCTTTATTCATCAAGTGGAGCTGAAAGATTGATCCTATCTCCTTGGGCTCCTCGCGAGGGTTGGAAGAGATAATGCTTCGAAAGTGCTGGCAAAGTGTCCGACCTGGGGTGAACACCCCGTAAATCCTAGCCTTTATTATAAGCCTTTTAATAAAATAGAGGCTTTCTGGGGATTTAAAACAAAAAAGAAAGGCACACACTCATGAGCCAAGAAGCATTTTGGAAAACTGTTTTATTTCACATGTTCTGGATGTATCTGGCTGGTCTTTTCCATTAAAGAAAAAAAAAAAAAATTTCCCCAAGGAGGCCACAGTCTCCACACCAGCCAGGCCCAGGCCACACAGTAAGTTGGATCTGGGCTCGAAACGAAACCCAGGCCTCCGACCCCACATCGGACGGTTGAGGCTCCCCGTTCTCCACCAGAGCCAGTGATGTTACAGGGGACTGTGCCGCGTCCCAGGGGAAGAAAATGGCATTTCTCTCTTGCCTCCGTGTGACTGGGGGGTGGGGGTGGGGGGCGGGAAGGGAGATGGTTGGTCCAGTCGGGGAAGCAAGTTCAGCACCCTGGAACCCTTCTCTGCCCCCCACTGTCTCCTCCCATCCCCAAAGCCTATGCCTGTCTGCAGTGGCCCAACCCCCAAGACTGGACCTTCCGGACCCCCTTCAGCTGTCCTGCCACCAAGGCTGGGACTACAACCAGGCTTCAGGTACAACGTGCGAGGTGCCCCCCCCCCCCAAAAAAACCCTCAGGGATCAAGATTTATATATATATATATATATATATATATATATATATATTTTTTTTTTTTTTTAATGCGATATATTTAAAAACTCAAAATTCATGCAAAAAGAAGTCCAAGGTGCCAAAAGGCAGCATTTGAAACAGAAGAGAGACTGGGTACGCGGGATGGCCCCTCTCACCTGCAGCCCACACTGTAAGAAAAAGGCACGAGATTAACTCCTGCCCCCACCCTCTCAGCCTCACCTCCCCCCCTCCCCCGAATTTCCTGTAAGGGCCACAGCCATAAATTTCCACCTTCCCGGCCTGCGGCACCCCCTTCCCGGGCAGAGGTGAGCCCGGGTGAGAACACAGAGGCTGTTTGGACCGCTGCAGGCCCGCGGGAGGGTTCGGGTGGGACGATCCAGCTTTTTCCATCTTGTTTTGAAACTATGTAGGCTCCTCTCCTTAACCAGAAAACAGGAATTAGGTCCCAGCTCCAAGAATCGCTTCCTGTCTTCCAGTTTATGACCTTGGCCACCTCGCAGCCTTTTAAAGTCGCCGGGCTGGCTTCCTCAAATACCTGAGGTCGCAGGGACAGGTAGTAAACAGATGGGGAGTGTGGGGGGGAGCGGGGGGGGGTGCTTCCCGCGGCCAAGCGGGCGGGGGCATGTTGCACCGACCCCCGGAGCGCCGCGGGTGCGCGGGGCCGGCGCGTCCAGAACTTTAAACCTTTTTCTTTGATCGCTTTCTTTTTTTAAGAAGGGGGGTGGGGTGGGGAGACAAGCCGGGGAAGGGGGGACGCGGCGGGGAAATGAGGTGCCGAGGCGAAGTTTTGATGCTCTCCTGCCTCTGGCTCCAGCTCCGCCCTCGCCCGAGGCGGGGAGCTTGGAATTCCAGACCCGGCCTCCTTCCCCTTTTTGAAATTGATCGATTTTATCCGGGAGCTTCAAATCGAAACCAGGAGAGGGGGCTTTGAAATGTCAGAGCAAAGTTGCAAAAGGGAAAAGGGGGTGGGGTGAGGAGGGGAGGGAGGGGAGTTAAAAATAAGCGGGAGGGGGTCTTTCCGACCCGGCGCGCAGCGCCGGCCACCTTTGTGAGGATCCTTAACCTTTTCACCCTTCAGCGGTGCTGGTGGGCTCCGCGAGGCTCTTTGAAAAAAGCTGAGGAGCTCCGTGGACCCTCTCCACCCCCCCCCCACACCCCCCTCCCCTGGAAGCGGTGCTTCTTAGGGGCGTGCCACGTTTGCATTCACTTTGGGTGGAGGGCGGGCGGGTGGCACCGGTTGTGAGCAATCTGGGGAAGTTTTTGCAAAACCTTCTGCAGGGCCATTTGCCCTGGAGCTCGACCCTCTCCCCGAGTGACGATCTGGACGAGTCTGGTTTGCCTGGAGTAATCTCTACCTAACTGTTACAAAGTATTATTTGGAATTTAAAAAAAATGCAGCCATATTCTGGGGGAGGCAGGAACTGGCAGGCATGACTTCTAGCTGGGGACGCTGCTGCAGCCCACACTGCGAGCTGGAAAGCCCGGGGCGCGCTGGAAACTCCTCCCGCGTCCGTGCTTCCGGCGAGGCCCCCTCCTGGCGCTCCCTGCGCCTCCTAGTCCTTTCCTTTAGGGCCCGAGACCTTCACTCCCGACGACGCGGGGTGCTGAGGCAACGGGGCTTCTAATCTGGCCCATCTCCCTCCCTTTGCCTTTAAATAAGGCATCAAATGGGAAAGACTCTGGCTGACGCACAAAGGTATCTCTTTAGAGGACTGGCCCCTGGAAAGGCCTGGGAAATGCACCTTAAGTTGATAGCAGGACCTTCCAGCCTTCTTCAGGCTGCACCAAGACCAAAAGGCTTGAAATACACAGGGTAGGAGTCGTGGAAAACCTAGTTCGAATTGCTTTGAATTGACTTGATCTCCTGATGGCAAGGGACCCTGGGGCCGGGCAGTAGAAAGTGGCTGCTGGGTCGAGCCGGTGCACGGCTGAGCTCCCTCTGTCCCTTCCTCTCCAGCGTCCCGGTGCTGACGCTGCAGGAGGAAGGTAGGCAAAGCTGGCGAAGGGGCTCTGGGGTCCCTGAGGACGGCTGCCCCCAGGGGCCGGCTTTGGGAAAGGCACTAGAGGTTTATCAGCTCAGGACTGGTGGAGGGTGCAAGGCGGAGATGTAGAGAGAGAAACAGAGAGAGAGGAGCATCAGGGAAAGAGACAGAGACAAAGAAAACGACACGGTGAATAGTGAACCAGAAGCTGATAAAGCAGAGAGAGAGGGCGCGCGCGACAGTGAGGGACACCCACAGAAGACTGCAGAAACAGGTGGAGAACCCAGCAACCTGAGTCCAGAGCGTGCACCCCCCGCAGCCTGGTGATCCTGGGGGGCTGAGCTGCCATATGGTGGCCCCAAAGCCTGTGCCAGCCTGTCCAGCTCCCGGGTCCTGGTCCCGCTGGGCACTTAACCTTGTGCGATGAGCCCCCGTCCCCCAGGGGGGACCTGGGAGAGCTGGCCACGACTCAGCGGATTCTTGGCTCCTGGGATCTGAGCCCACGAGGGCCACCCGCACACCTGACGAGAAGGTTCTACTGAAGAATGATGGATTGGTAGCAAGGATCGAGGGGTTGCCCACCTTCTCCATGGGGAGACCCCTTAACTCTGTGCCTCTCTCAACCCGCTGGCGAGAGAGACTCCTCTCTCTGGAAGGCAGGGCTAGTGGCGTTCCCATGAGGGATATGAAGAATTTCCCAATAAAAGGTGGGACCGCAGGGCACCTGGGACGTGGGGGATGGCCCCTGAATGTCTGCTGAAGAGTGAAGGTAACCTGTCAAGTGCCCGCTGGGAGCCAGGCACCACGCTGAGTGCCTACGTAGGGCTCGCGATGGCCCAATGAAGAGATAGCGTTATTCTGTCCCCAAGAGGACACCAAAGTTCACAGGGGTCAAGCCGTTTGTGCCACATCATACAGAGGGCAAGTCTGTGCCCGAAATCACTGGATTGTTACGCTAGACTCGTGGTGGAAATCCTGTTCTCTGTGCAGCCCCAGTCGGGTGACATTCCCAGCAGAGGGGAGGCCAGACTTGAAGCTGGCCACATAGTCCGCAGCTTTGACTTTGGCTTTCCGGGCGGGCCGCAGGGGTCCACGTGCGGGCTCGGGTACTTTCTGAACTTTTCCTGGTTTCCCCACCCCGTTCCTCTCTGGGCTCAGGTTCTCAACAGCAAAATACTCAGAGGTACTATTTGAAGAGATCTTACTAGATATAAAACTATATTCCATCCGCACATTAGCCCATCCAGGCATTATTATCTCCGCTACGGATGAAGAAACTGAGGTCTCAAGGAAGTCAGGAACTTGTACAAGGTCACCAGCTCATAAACAGAGGAAGCTGAGGGGTGCCTGGGTTCAGTCGGTTGAGCGTCGACTCTTGATTCGGCTCAGGTCACGATCCCAGGGTCGTGGGATCGAGCCCTGAGTGGGCTCTGTGCTGAGTTGTAAAGCTTGCTGGAGATTGTCTGTCTCTCTCTGTCTTTCTCCCTTGCTCACGCTAGTGCTCTCTCTCTCTCTCTCTCTCTCAAATGAAAAAATGGGTGCCTGGGTGGCTCAGTCGGTTAAGCGTCAGACTCTTGGTTTCAGCTCTCAGGTCACGATCTCACAGTTTGTGAGTTCAAGCCCCGAGTCGGGCTCCACACTGACAGCACGAAGGCTGTTTGGAATGTTCTCTCTCTCCCTCTCTCTCTGTCCCTCTCCCAGTCACTCTCTCTATCTCTTTCTCAAAATAAATAAATAAAACTTACGGAAGGAGTCCAAATATCCATCGACTGATAAAAGAATAAAGAAGATGTGGTTGATATATACAATGGAATACTACACTGCAATCAAAAAGAATGAAACCTGGCCAGGGGCGCCTGGGTGGCGCAGTCGGTTAAGCGTCCAACTTCAGCCGGGTCACGATCTCGAGGTCCGTGAGTTCGAGCCCCGCGTCGGGCTCTGGGCTGATGGCTCGGAGCCTGGAGCCTGTTTCCGATTCTGTGTCTCCCTCTCTCTCTGCCCCTCCCCCGTTCATGCTCTGTCTCTCCCTGTCCCAAAAATAAATAAACGTTGAAAAAAAATTTTTTTTAAATAAAAAAATAAAAAAAAAAAGAATGAAACCTGGCCATTTGCAACAACATGGATGGAACTGGAGGGTGTTGTGCTAAGCGAAATACATCAGTCAGAGAGGGACGGATCCCATCTGATTTCACTCCTGTGTGGAATTTGAGAAAGCAAACAGACAAACACAGGGGAAGGGAAGGGAAAATAAGATAAACACGGAGAGGGAGACAAACCATAAGAGACTCTTAAATACAGAGAACACACAGGGTGGCTGGAGAGGGTGCAGGGATGGGCTAAATGGGTGGGGGGCACTAAGGAGGGCACCTGTTGGGGATGAGCACTGGGTGTCCCATGTAAGGGATGGATCCCTGGCTTCTGTTCCAGAAGCCATGGCAACACTGTGTGTTAACTAACTTGAACTTCAATACGTAAACGAACGTTAAAGCAAATGAAAATAACATGAAAAGGAGGCTGAGGTCTGATCACCCATCTATCAGATTGCAGAGCCTTTCTGGGACCCCTGTCACCTCACCTGCAAACTGGACAGGAAGCCCCCGAAAGCGGAGTGGCTTCTGGAAGAGGCACCTCAGGACACTTACGCCCTTCTAGAACGAGATCCCGAGGTCCAGTAGAGACAGGAAAACGGTTCGCAGAGGTGGCCTCCTCGGAAGAAGTGGTCCTGGGAAGACCACCTCCATTTTCCAGAAGAGAAAACTCACTCGGACAGTATTTGACCACATCTGTGACCCCTTGCGCAGGGGAGCCGAGCGAGGCTCTAACGGGGGGTCTGACTTCTAATCCAGGCAGATGGCAAGGGGGTGAGGACTCTAATGGACTTCTTGCCCAAAGGTCCTCGGAGAGTTCACAACTGGGATACGGGTCTCCTTGAATGGGCTCGTGTGCCCATCCCCCGTCACCCCCTAACACAGCAACACGTGAGCCCCTCGCCTTCCCGGCTGCCCCCTTCTCCAATGAGTTACTCTTGGCCAACATCAGCTGTCTCCCCTGGGAGGTTTAGCCACCTCCTCGCCAGCAGCCCCTCAAAATGACTGACTAATGCAGAGAGACCAGCTGGTCCCCTTGCCCCCAGGGCAGGATCTTTGCCTGAGACCCACGTTTGCAGCTGCTCTCAGCCTTGGCTCTCTCTGTCCCGCTTCACTCCTTCCCATGTGAGTTTCTCCAGAGAGCACCCCCTCAGGAAACGCATGTGCATGAATCCTTGCCTCAGGCTCTGCTTTCTTGGGACCCTGACCTCAGAGAGGGGCTAAGCCGGAGCGAGAATTGGATCTCTCTGGGGCAGACACCTCCCATGTCCCTTCCAGGTCTTTGGAGATGGGAGAGCTAATTCCACCCCCACCCAGGAGTGCTACAGGAAGCAAGTTCAATAGGGTGGGAACAGGAAAGCCACTTGTTCTCTGGGGGCTCCTCCATAGGGTGGGCATTTGCCTCCGAGCTCCTGACCCCCAACATCCGTCTCTGCCTCTAAGCTGAAACTGCCAGGCGAGCGGAGAAAGAACCCACCGGGTTGTAGCACGCTGGCTGACCCATCCCTAACGTTGTGGCGCCCCAGGGCAAGGGGACAAATTGAGGTCCACACACTATACCTGAGAACTTCGGAGTTATACATCGACCTGGCGGCGTGCTAAATAAAATGTGTTCTATCGTCAAAGAAGGCGACGAGCAAACCTTTCTAATAACCTAAAAGGCCGAAGAGGACTTGAGAATTCTTAGTTTCTTAGAGTTCCGGCCCAGAATCGGGCGACCCGGGGCATCCCAGCTGGCGAGCCCAAGCTTGTCCACATCCCCTCTGGCAAACGACCGCCTCTTGGCCATCCCTTAGGCCTACGGGTGAGCACAAGGGTGGGGAGATTTACCCAGAGGCTAGGGTCTGGATGCAGGCTGGGGATGCATTTGGGCCCCAGAAGCCTCAGTTTCTGGGGACCTTGCATAGGTAAGTACTGGTAATGGGGGGATATGGCCTCTGTCCCACAGACTCCCTGCCCCCGGAGAGGGGCTCAGTCAGCAAAGAGGCAGAGCAGAGCCCGCTGGAGAAGCACAGAGACACTTTGTTCAGGACCAAACACAGCGCCGCGCTGGCACAGCTGGACCCCACGGTGAATCCCCCAGAGCCCCTCGTGGTCTGCAAACCCGGCCGTGGGTGCTTTCAGACACGTGGCTTATCCACTCTCTGAGCCCCAGCCACGCTCAACTCCTGCCATCTCTGGTGTTTCCTCTGGGAGCAAATTCTGCAAGAAACTCAATCTGCTGTGTGCAGAATTATGGGTTGTTCTTGGCTCCGGCCTCGCCCTCGCCCTCGGTGCAAACACAGACGTCCACACAGAGCGGGGCAGGCTTGGCAGGATTGCCAAGGGGTTTGGGGCTATGTCGGGGAAACTGACCTCCCTTTTCTCCCTCTCCGGGGCTGGAACCCTCCCAGCACCAAGGAGGAGAAACCAAAAGCATTCAGGAGCGGACTTGGAGGAAAACTCCTCTTCCCGTCCCCGGTTTTGTCCAAAGAGAGCTGGTCCGGCCAGGCTCAGAAGGCCTCTCTGCCTCCCTTCCCTGCTCAGGGCTCCAGGAGGACCTCGAGGAGGTCCCAGCGGGCATGCATATGCAAATCGTATGCAAATCACACCCCATACCGTGCAATACTCATATGCATACAGTATGCAATACTACGTATGTTTATGCCTCTGCCTTTCTCTGTATCTGTGTATATCTCTGTCTCTCTGTGTCTGCACGTGCGTGTGCCTACCTGTGCATCTTGCATAAGAGTCCCAGCTTTCACCGAATGACCCAAGGTGTCCGTGACCCCGCATCGTATGAGCACCTCCCCTGCGATATAGTTGCTAAGAGCCCCAGCCTACCTGTCAAGAGCCGATGGATGAATGCATCGTGAGAAACTCATCACAAAAGGGATACTATTTTGCAGTGAGAGCGAAAGAACCATAACCTCCCCTGCAGAAAATGTTGCTGGAATTTGTCAAGATCACAGGGAGCCTAGGAAGCTCCCGCAAATGAACCTACGAACCTACCGTTCAGGTTCCTTTCCCTGCCTCATGTACACCCCGGGGGCCCCGCTGAACTTGAGCCAGAGTTTGTCACACCCTTTCAACCTCTTGGGGACTGAACTCTTGAAAGTAGTCTGTGAGCCTCCGAAGGATCCCCAGGGGTTCACCATGGGCGACCTGCCCCCTGCATAAGGCTGAAAGGGGCAGAGGCCAAGAGCAGTTACATGGGACAGCACGCCCTGTGTGCGGGGGACTTAACTAGTGGGGGACAGTGCCGAGAGGGGGCACGGGAGCTCTGGAGCTTGGAAAATAATTATTTTCGAGCCGGTATTATGGTCCCTTGGAGCACATTAAGGTTTGAAACTCAACTCTGACCATTCATTCCAAGAAGCATATTTAAAAGTTTAGCTCTACCCCTCACCACACTTGTCCTTCTAAAAGTAATTTAAAAAAAACAAAAACAAAAGTCTTACAATCCCCCACCCGCCTCCGAATCCTTTAAATAGCCCACAGTATGACGATCCGGGCGGCATTACTGATTATAACTTGCCCAGAGAGGTTACCCTAATAATCCTTTGAAGTGAAACTTCGCTTTCAACCTTCCCAAATATACCAAATAGCTATATGTATATATTTCCCTCTGTTTTCTCCCCTCGTTAAATTTCTCAGATGCAGGAGCCAAAGGAAGCCTCGTGCAGAACCAAATTATCTGTGTCCCACATGTTTCGTTTTTAATAATAAAATAAAATGAAATGAAACCCAAAGGGTGCAGGCCCCCCGACCAAGTTTTTATTACCTGATCAGAACACATGTCACAGGCACACCGGGGGAGGGGGGGAGGGGGGTGGCCCAGGAGCCACACTTGGGGGCAGGGACCTTTCTTCTCCCGCCAGAGCCATCCCCGGAGAGCTGAGAGCTGCCGTCCCGTCGCCTGACCCCAGGCCACTCCGGAATCCCGGTCACCGCGCTTGTGCCCTCCTGCAAGGGCCGTGGGTTCTACTGGCAAAGGGAGAGAAGTGGCCGAGGCCAGAAGTCATTCAGTTCATGATTCAAAGCTAGGTTTCTTCACAGCTTGGGCCGCTGCATCTGTTTGCCTAAGCGCCTTTGTTTTTCCATGGACTGATTCAAGAAATATCGATTTTGAGCAGCTATCGCGTGCACTCAGTGTGCCAGAGCTAAGGGTGAAATAGTGAACACAAGGGATAGAATCCCTGTCTTGGGAAGCTAGCCATTCTAGAGGAATAGAAGGATAAAAAGTAAGTTAAAAAAGATATATGTATATTTAATACAGATAACATATACCTATAAGTAAATACATTATGTAATAATTACATAAAAACAAATACATTGTTTAATAATTTTGTGTGTAGGGGCGCCTGGGTGGCTCAGTCGGTTGAGCGTCCGACTTCGCTCAGGTCACGATCTCACGGTCCGTGAGTTCGAGCCCCGCATCAGGCTCTGTGCTGACAGCTCAGAGCCTGGAGCCTGCTTCAGATTCTGTGTCTTCCTCTCTCTCTGGCCCTCCCCCCATTCATGCTCTGTCTCTCTCTGTCTCAAAAATAAATAAATGTTAAAAAAAATTTTTTTTAATAATTTTGTGTGTAAATATATTATTTAATAATTATTATACATAAAGAAATTCATTGTTTCATAATTAGTATATGTAAATAAATGCATTATTCAATCATTATAAATGGATAAATACATGATTTAATAATTATTATAAATAAATACATTATTTAATAATTATATACAAAGAAATTCATTATTTTATAACTATCATATATAAATACATTATATTTATATTATATATATTATTATATATAAATTATTATATATAAATAATTATTATATATAAACAAATACATTATTTTATATATAATTAATACTTCATATATATAGTTTTCTGTATGTGTATAGGCCGTTATGATTTCTAAAATTTTATATATAATTGTATATTTTATTATATATATGCAACAAATATACACACATACAACCCTTCCTCCACCATAATTCTCTCGGGATTTGATTTGATTTTCTGCACAGTACTTCATATTTCTAAATATACATAAATTTATACCAAAATACAACCTGTAAATCTGTATTTTAGAAGCATTAAGTATATGTATATAATATTTACATATGATGTTATATAGAAGTTTCAAAATATTCAGGATTATGCTATTTCTACATCTTCGGTGTAGTATGCTATCAGTAGAGAATGCTTTATATGTAGTTAGGATATAATACCTACCATTTTATATATCTATAATTAGTGGAGTGTGCTTTTTACAGGTATATAATTAGTATATACTATAGCACTATGCTGTTTTATATATCTATACTTTTAGAAGCTATTAAGTACTCTGCAGAAAATAAAATCATGTGAGACAGAATTATAGTGGATGAGGAGTCCGTTATATAAAACATGACCAGACAGCTCCTCTCCAGAGAAGTGATTTAAAAAAAAAAAAAAAAGACAGTTTTATGGATTTATAATTTACACGTGTTGAGATGCACCCTTGGTCACGGCCAGCTCCGTGAGTTCTGAGAGGTGCACAGAGCTGTGTCGCTACCACCTGAGGTCAAGGTGGGGCGCATTCCCTCACCCTTGCTCCCCCAGGACACCTTTGGGTCTTTTGTTTTTTTAATAATTTTTTAATGTTTATTTATTTTTGAGAGAGAGCAAGGCGGGGCGGGGGGGGGGGGCAGAGAGAGAGGGAGACACAGAATCTGAAACAGGTTCCAGGCTCCGAGCTGTCGGCAACAGAGCCCGACGCGAGGCTCGAACTCATGGACCACGAGATTGTGACCTGAGCCGAAGTCGAACGCTTCACCGACTGAGCCACCCAGGCGCCCCTCCTTTGGGTCTCAATTACAAGCAGTCTTCTCTGGCCTCAGTGCCCCACCCCCACTCCCTGGGCGACCACTGCCCTGATTTCTGCCCTACGGTGGTGCTTCATCTAGAATGTCATATACATTGAGTCACGCACTAAGCAGTCTTTGGCACCTGCCTTCTTTCCCTTACCCTGGCAGTCTTGAGATTCACCATGTGCAACTGTCATCCGTCTGTTCCTTTTGATTGCCGGGCAGTATCCCGCGGCATGGATGTGCTGCTGTGTGTGTGTCCGGCCCACGGTTGACGGACACACGAGTGGCTTCAGTCTTGGGCTACTGTGAACCCAACAGTGGCAAACGTGTAGGCACGTGTCTTTGTGTGGACATACATTTTCATTCGTCTCCCAAATACCGAGGAGTGTACTTCCCGACTCATAGGGCAACTCTCTGCATAACTGTGCAAGAGGCAGCCAAGCTGTTTTTGCAAAGTGCCTCTTCCATGTTTGCGTTCCTGCCAGCGATGCGCGCTCACTCCCGTTGTTCCGTGTCCTCGTCCGCTACTTGGCGTCATCGGCCTTTTTACTCTTAGCTATTTCGGTGTGCAGGTAGCATTTCTCTGATGGCCGACGACGTTGAGCGTCTTTTTGAGAGCTCGTTGGCCGTTACTATATGAAACCAAGGCTAGTGCAGGTGCACGACAGTGAGAGAGGACGGTAGGCAGGAGTCAGATGCAGGGCTGCGTGTTTCACAAGGGACAAAGAAAGAGTCCTTTGGGTACTATTTTTGCATAACAAACTATCCCAAGACTTTAGAGCTTTGAAAAACAACTCTTTGCGCTCACAGATTCCAAGAGTCTGGTATTCAGACTGGGTGGAGTTGGGGCACCTGAGTGGCTCAGTCGGTGAAGCGTCCGACTTCGGCTCAGGTCATGATCTCACACTCCGTGAGTTTGAGCCCCGCGTCGGGCTCTGCTGACAGCTCAGAGCTTGGAGCTTGCTTTGGATTCTGTGTCTCCCTCTCTCTCTGCCCCTCCCCTGCTCAAGCTCCATCTCTCTCTGTCTCAAAAATAAATAAAACCATTTTTAAAAATTAAAAAAAAAAAAAAAAAGACTGGGCGGAGTAAAGATGGCTTATGACCACTCTACGGTGTCCAAGATCTGAGCTGGGAAGATCCAAATGGCTGGAGGTGACTCAATGGCTACAGCTGCAATCTTCTGGAAGCTTCTTTCCTCCTACGTCTGGCCCCAGCTGGGACCACTTGGAGGCTGGACTCAGCTGTCAGCAGAGCCCCCATGGTTGGCCTCCTCGTGTAGCCTGACTTCCTCCCAACATGGCGGCCTCAAGGATCCAAGCAGAAGTGTTCCAGGAAACAGAGCCCGGACAGCCTCTACGTTCGTGTCCGGGCCTTGGAACTCACAGAGCAGCCCGTCTCCCCATCTCACTGGTAGTAGTCGCGAGCCTGCCTAAATCCAAGAGAAGGGAAACGAGCCTCCTGACGGTGATGCAGAGTCATACCAGAGAAGAAGATGGAGGACGGACGAGATTGTCGTGGCAGTCTTCGGAGAGCAGAACCTGCCAGGGAGTAAAACCTGGTAGTGATACAGCTTGTTCCGTTCAACAAATGCTTCTGAGGGGGTGATGAATAAGCATGCGAATGAATAAGACCTAGTCCTTGAACTTGAAGAATTCCCAAGGCAAATGGGGGAGATGGATATTTAAATAAGAACCATACTGTACAGACTTCTACAGCGTGGATCACATTAGGCCGTAAAGTCCCCAGGAAGCCATCCATATTGCCTGGGAGGCGGGTGGGGGCTCGGACTCAAGGGAACGTGCAGGAGTTTACCAGTGAGGCAAGGACAGAGAAAGCGTTAGAAGGAAGAACACGAGCAAACAGCGGATGTTCAGGCAGGAGAGGAGGTTGAAGGCGAAGTCAGAAAGGCAGGCTGTGTCCGGGCAGGAGGGGCAAGTTTGACTCAATCATACGGGTAACGGGAAACCACCGGGGGATTAAGTGTTAGGACCCGGTGCATGTTCCGGAAGGAATGTTCCGGGGTCTGGAATGGCGGATGGGTTGGAGATTGACGGGGGATACGCCGAAAGCCCAGAAGCAGCAGGGAAGTTTATGCAGGAACCCACGTGAGAAGTGCTAGGTGTGCAGACTGGGGCCAGGGATGGGGAGAACGGGGCCATAGTTAAGAAGTCTAAGTCTGGGAAGCGGGTTCAGCATGGTTCCAGAGGAGGGAGTCAGGGCCAGGGGCGTGTTCCTCCTCTGGGGAGCGGGGACCTCGTCCATCCTCGGCCTGGGCCACCGGTTTGGGCCGAGCAAGGCAAGGGAGAAATGGCTTTGATCTGGGTCATGTTGGGTTCAAGATGACGAGGACGTCGATTCCTGCTCCAGGAGGCACAGCGTAGTTTAATAGAAGTTGGCGAATCCGTGGAAAGGGGTCAAAGTGCTTCCCCAAAGGAACCTTACAAAGGGGGTGCCCTGGGCCGGCAAGCCACAGAGATCCGGTATCGTCCTAACCGTGCAGGCACAGTGGCGTGCGCTTGAGGTCAGTCCCCACGACAGCTGTCAACGCCAAGCCCATTTTGCAGATGGCGACACTGAGGCTCAGGAAGGTCAAATAAGCTCAAACCCAGGGAGGAAGTAAGTGGTGTGTCCGGAGCCCAAGGCGGGTGGTCCGGTCTCAGGGGTAGGGCTGCGGGGCCGGGCCCGGTGACTCGGCCTCAGCTCCCCCCACACGCTTGCCTACCATTAGCGCCCCTCAAATGACTACCCTCCTTAATCCCGGTCCTGGGATTCCCGCGCCACCACGTCCCCACGGCTCCCACAGCCACCCCTGGCCCTCGCTGGTGCTTTTCCGCTCACCGCGTCCTCCCTCCAGGCCCAAAGGCCCCAGAGAATTCCACAGAGCCTCCCCGGCATATCATAAAACAAAACCAAATGCTTTCTCCGCCCACCCCCTTCCCCGAGTGTCTGTCAAAGCCAGCGGAGAAATAAAAACCAGAATCTCCAAACAATACGCTTCCCCACAGATAATAAATAAAATCTCCAAAGAGTGGGGGGGAGAGAAAAAGAGCAAAGAGTCCCCCCCCCAGGGCCCCGGGGGCTCGGGCACACCCGCGGACCATGTGCCTCGCTCGGGCTGCACGGCTACCAGCAGCCCCGGGGTAAGGAACCAATTGAGATAAAAAATGGACGTGCACATTACACATGCCGCGTGCACGCAAGTGTGCAGACACCGGCCGGGAACGCGGTCCCCATCGCTCCCTCTTGCTCTTTTGCGCACAGATAAATACCCGTGTCGCCCGGCATCCAGCAAGCGCTCAATAAATTCTTAAGCCATGCATCAAAGTACCAACGCTCGTTTGTGGAGTTTCCAAGTACGCATGTTGACAGGGAGTGGTCTCTCCCCGCTCACAACTGCGGAACCAGCAGGAATATATATATTTTTAAAACCTTTTGTATTTATGACACACGTTGACTTGGCTTTCCTGTGGATAGCACATGGGGAACGGCCCAGAAAATAACGTCCCCAAGGGGAAGGAGAAGGCGGGGCGGGGGGGGGGGATGTCAACATTTAGTTCCTCCTATTTCTTGGAGTTTTATACTGAGAACATGTTGCTAATGGGCCTGTGTTGATTTTTTTTTTTTTTTTCATCTAAAGAGGTTATTTTCCTAATGATCCCTCAAGAGTGTTAGGAAGGTAATAAAGTCATCGTAGGAAATGAAAAGGAATAAAGAGGTTTTGAAGTGTATTGTTGAGCATTAGAGAGAAAGTGGTCCGGCCGTTCCCCGTGGCGATTGGTTAAGTATTTAATTAAGTCTTTCTCCTCTTTGGTCCCCACGCAAGCATGAGCTTTCAGAGGATAGATGGGTGTTAAGAGGTGTTTCTCCCGGGGCGCCTGGGTGGCTCGGTCAGTGGGGCATCCGACTCGCGATTTCGGCTCAGGTCATGAGCCCAGGGTTGTGGGATCGAGCCCCTCGTTGGGCTCTGGGCTGAATGTGGCGCTTGCTTAAGATTCTCCCCCTCTCTCTTCCTCTGCCCCTTCCCCTGCTCTCTCTCTCTTTCTCTCTTTTTCTCCTTCTCTCATAAAAGAAAGTGTTTTTCTTCTCTTTTTCTCCCTCTCTCATAAAAACAAAAGAGTTTTTCGAAACTCTGTGCATGAGCTTTGTAGTAGCTCTTAGCTGGTGGAGGTGATGAGCACGTATCCAGATCAGTGGTTACACCCGCAGGCTTGGATAAGAGGGGCTTGTAGTCCAGTGTTCTCTCCAGCGACAT
Source organism: Prionailurus bengalensis (assembly GCF_016509475.1). NCBI lineage: Eukaryota > Metazoa > Chordata > Mammalia > Carnivora > Felidae > Prionailurus > Prionailurus bengalensis. The sequence continues at coordinate 11,700,831 of NC_057356.1, forward strand.
CCTTCTTGTGGGTCAAGGAGACTCTGGGCCAAGGGGCTGGCCCACCGGAGACCACCCTGCTCTTCTGACTCCTCTGCCGGCAGTGGGTCACTGCAGTGGGATAAATATCTCACTACGATCTTCAAAAACAGGATCTCCCGGAAACATCACTTCTGCTCCTTCTCTCCTCCTGGGTAGGGGTGAGATTTTGTTTTCCGGGGAAGAGGCGATTATAGCTGGCCATTTTCTTTTCTTTCTTTCTTTCTTTCTTTCTTTCATTCTTTCTTTCTTTTTTTAAAAATTTAACGTTTATTTATTCTTGAGGGAGAGACAGAGCGCTTGGGGTGGGGGTGGGGGCAGAGAGGGAGGGAGACACAGAATCCCAAGCAGGCTCCGGGCTCCGAGCTGTCAGCACAGAGCCCGACGCGGGGCTCGAACCCACGAACCGCGAGATCATGACCCATGCCGAAGTCAGATGTTCAACTGACTGAGCCACCAGGCGCCCTAATAGTTGGCCATTTCTCTGAACAATTTCTTTCTTTTGAGCTTGGCTCAGAGATGTGTGTTTGTGTGCGTGCGCGGTGACAGGAGGCCAGGGACAAACGTTCCTCCTACCCCCGCCCCCTGAATCTCAGGGGATACACGCTTCTCTGAGCAGGTTTCTGAGTCACCGTGAAAGGTGTGAGCCGAGATCCCAGGAATTAGGACCGTAGCAGGATCTGAGCCCCGAGACTCCAGCCCTGTCCCGCCAGACGCCTCCCGAATAACCACCAGCTCAGCCACACCTCAAACTCAACGCGTTCCAAATGGAACTGGCTTTCTTCTCCCCAGACCTGGATCTCTCCCAGGATCCTCATCTCCACAGATGGCTGCTGCGTCCCCCCTGCACCCCCCGCCCCCCGGGTCTTCTAGACAACGTGCTGGACTTCACGCAAGTCTCTTTGTCCCCGTCACAACAGTGACAAGAACCGAAGCATGAAACTGCCATTAGCTGAGCACCTGCTTTGTGCTTCATGCGCAGAGTGTCACTTACTCTCCCGCGGACCTGTGGGGTCGGCATTCTCATTATCCCCACTGGACAGATAAGAAAAGTGAGGTTCAGAAAGACGACGGAGCTTCCCAGATACACTCCGGCCAGACCTGATTTTTCAGCTCAGCCGGGCAGACCTTCTCCTTTCTATCCCTCGTGGCCTGCCCTCCCTAAACCGAGTTCTTCGAAGGCACCCGGGAGGTGTTCGGAAAAGCTGGGTTCGACCGACGACAGCGCCGTTCGGCCCCGCGCCTCCGCCCCGTCCGATTGGGACCTGTTGCCGTCACAAGGTCCTCCTCAGGGAGGAAGGGGAACAGGCTAGAGTGAGGGAGAGATCGGATGGGGAGACATCAAAGAGAAGGGAATCGATTACCGGGAAATCTGTTTATAGAGCCCGCGAGTGATGAGGAGGGAAACCCAGAAAAGCGAAAGGAGGCGGGGAGCGTTGGCCCACCGATCCATCGCCGACCCTTTCTCATCTGCTGGCCAAATCCGTGCCCCTTTGAGATGTGTCTGTTCACCCCCTAAGCTGAGCAACCAGCACCTTGACCGACACCGAGCCCCCAGCAACGCTGATCATAGGTGGCCCGAAGGTTCACCTGGGTCTGCCTTCCCGACATCCTTCGCAGACTAGTGTTCAGGTACGATGACAGACGGCGTCAGTGGGCACTTTTGCAGACCTTATCATGTGCCACGCACGAGTCTGAGTGCCCAGAATCTTTTTTAACCCTCGTGACCACCTCGCGAGGACGTTACCATAAGCAACCCCATTTTACAGGTGAAGAAACTGAGGCACAGAGAGGTGAGCTTGCGTAGGCCCCTAGAGCCGGGAGTTCAACCCAGGAGTACGGCTGCGGAGGTGACCCTCCGCGCTCTGTGCCCCCCTGGCAGAGAAGCTCTGGGTCACGAGGGCAAACCCGCTGCCCTCTAAGACCGGGTGACATCTGCAAGCTGTCCCCCTCTCTGAGCCTCAACTGCTGGGTCTGTGAAGTGGGACAGCGATCTTCACGGCCTCACGGTGCTGCTATGATGATTCGGGGGTGACCGATCCACACGAAGACGAGGAGAACTTACCGTCAGCCATATTATTATTTCCCCTCAATGTTGGGAACCTCATTCCCCAAGTCCAAGATTACGGCGGGGGGAGAGGGGCTGGGAGGGGTGCCCGACGCTTCCTGCCACAGGGTTTCTTGAGGAGGAAAGGGCATCGTGCATGTGGCAGCCGCCTTTTTTATTTGCCTCTTGAAATACTTTAGACACACGGAAGAATGGAGAATAATGTTATAAACACCTGTGTACTCGGCACCCCGCTTAGGAAATGAAAACTTCCAGAGACTGTTTCTCCTAAGTACCCCTCCCTCTTTGCGTCCCTTTCCCTCCCTCTCCGAGGGACACACCTTCCTGATTTTGAAATTTAGCATTTACATGCGGGTCTTTACGCTTTGACCATTTAGGTATGTATGTGTCCTTGAATAATATATGGTAACATCTGGTATTGTTTCACACGTTGAAAAACATTTTTTTTTACATTTATTTCGTTTTTGAGAGACATAGAGAGACAGAGCATGAGCAGGGGAGGGGCAGAGAGAGGAGGAGACACAGCATCCGAAGCAGGCTCCAGGCTCCGAGCTGTCGGCACAGAGCCCGACGCGGGGCTCGAACCCACGAACCGCGAGATCGTGACCTGAGCCGAAGTCGGACGCTCAACCGACTGAGCCACCCAGGCGCCCCTGACCTGTGCATTTCTTCGTTGGTTGTGTTTAAGTGTTGTAGAGCATTCCATGGACTGAAGGCACCTAAACGTATTCGTTCGTTTTTCCTGTTGATAGGTGCACTGTAGTTTCCAGGTTTTTTTTTTTTTTCAACGTTTATTTATTTTTGGGACAGAGAGAGACAGAGCATGAACGGGGGAGGGGCAGAGAGAGAGGGAGACACAGAATCGGAAGCAGGCTCCAGGCTCTGAGCCATCAGCCCAGAGCCTGACGCGGGGCTCGAACTCACGGACCGCGAGATCGTGACCCGGCTGAAGTCGGACGCTTAACCGACTGCGCCACCCAGGCGCCCCAGTTTCCAGGTTTTTAACATCACGAACAACGCTGCAATGGATATGCTTGTGCGTGGCTTTCTGTGCACGTGTGTAAGAGTTGCTCCGGAGACCGTAGCAGGTGTTGGGTTCCTGGGCTGAGATGCCTGTGCATCTTTCAACTGACTCTGGCTCGTTTACCGGCTAACACAACTGTACCATTTTATCCTGCCGTAAACCGTGGCCGGTGTTCCCGGTGCTCCACAACCTCGCCAACCTTGGCTTTGTCATATGGCAGTAACTCCAATGGAGGAGCACCATCATCAGCAATATCGTGGCATCTGTTCGGTGGCCAAGGAGTTCCACGCGTTGACAATCGAACCGGACAGGTGATTTGAAGGCGTTCCCTCGAACAAGTCTGCCAGGAGCCCCAATCTTTTCTTTTCTCCCTAGAAGCCTTCTGGGACCCCAGCGTGTGAAGCAGGGCCCCCCGTTTCCTGCGCCCCTACCGGGTAAAGTTCTCTCCCCGTGTGGTATACCCCTGGCAAGATGGAAATTGCCTGTTCAGGTTTTTCCCCCCTGACTCAGCTTGGAAACTGCCATTCACATCTTGGCCAGAATCAAACCCGGTGGGAAGCCCACAGTGGGTACCCGATGAATTTTTACTGAACGGTAACTGAATGAGTATTCAGCACGGTAACCTAGTTGAATGACCGGAAAGGGCACGAGGGCCAAACGAAATACAAGACCGAGCGACTCCAGCGCTAGAAGAGGACTTTGTACTCATTCATTCGCGAATTCACTTTTTGAAAAAGCATTTAACTGAGGACCTGTTATGTGCCAGGCCCACGGCTCCCCACCGTCAAGCAGCTCACGGGGTGTCATTTCACAGGGCGACAGATGCGTGGGCAGAGGTGAGCACAGAGAAGAAAGACCTAATGCAACCTGGGAGGCAGCGGGGGGTGGGGCAGGGGGGCACGACATCTTCCCAGAGGAGATGCTCCTTCCTGAGGCCTCCTCCTCCCGTCTTTCTCTCCCCCATCTCCCAAGAACCCTCCCCGCTATCCCCCAAGCTGCCTAAGAGGTCACATTCAGCCGTTAGACTCATCCAGCCAAAAGGTCAGCATCGTTGACATGTGAACTGAATGGCTTTTAAATTCTGTTGGGGGCGGGGGGGGGGGCCGACGGACACTTCTTTCTTTGGCTTCTTTCTTTGGCTACTACTCAAGAAAGAAAAGATGTGTTGGGTTGAGGGAGGTAGGGCGGGGGGCTGTGCTGACATTGTGGACAGGGGGTGGAAGCAAAGGGAAAGCAAATATCCTGAAAGAGACCAAAGCAGGCTTCATGACATCCCGGTTTGGGGATCCAGGGCTCAGCATCTCAGAAACTCACACCTAGGGATCTGCCAAGCAGCCCTGCAGACACGCCTTCCAGCCCAGGCATGACCGTAAACCACTCAGCCCGCACTCGCCAGCTTTACCACGATGGCCCCTTGATGTATTTACCCAAAGAGGAGAAGCCAGAGGTAGCTGCGGGCACGAAGCCATAAATACATCCCAGAGTTCAGGTGACATCATCCCCGACTCTGCACGGTGCACCGTGGCTCATGAGGTCACCACGCCGGGAGACGTCTTCGGGGAGGATGGGGCGGGCAGCTCCAAGGTTATCTGACCACTTTATTGAGGGTTTTCCCTTTCAGCTGGGGGGTGGGGTGGGGAGTTGGGGTTTTCACTTGAGAGTATACCTGGCTCCTTGACTCACTTTCTTCTGGGGTTTCTGGGATGAGAACAATAGAGTTGGGCAACGATGGGACAGTGGGGAGCAAAGGGACTGCTCCGTGATCCCGGTGAAAGAAACAGTGAGAACTCTGTACTGATATTGAGTTGCAAGCTGTTCATGGCGGTGTAACTTGTGATGTAAGGAACCGGAAATACCCCGAACATTCAGCAACAGAAAGCCAATTAGATTATGTCGCCACGTTTCACGTTTTAGAAAGCTACCACTAAACGCGAATATACGTAGTCCGTGTGCAGGTAGGCGGCGAGTTATAAAACAGGATACACTGTGCTCTCCCAACTTGGATCGAAAACGTACGTAAATAGTTGTACGTCAACAAGCTCACAGAGGCTCTGTCTGGGTGGTGGGATTCGATTATTTAAACTGTTTTTATGGCTTCATTGCGTTCCCCAATTTTCTACGATAAACATCACCCAAATGAACAATAGATATCATGAAGAAAGCTTTGGGTCAGGAGCTAGACTATCTGGAGGGAAGGAGGCATTTATACACATGCCCCGCGTAGGCACGGCTCCTACACAGCAAGCGGGGTGATTTGTTTGCAAGGTGCGGACCTCTGCCCACAGCTCACTCAATCACCCTCATAACGAATGGATGGTGGTTATCGATACACCATCGATTTCTATCTGCTACCCCCTGAGCCGTCACATTCTGTGTGTGAAGTCCCTTAGGTGGAGATCATGACATTTTGGTAGATCTCAAGTTTTTCCAAGTCAATCTCTGAGTTACACGGTAGGGGTTACATGAGTTACCACCGCAAGAATGCTGCGTAACAAATTCTCCCAAGATTCAGGGCACCTGGGTGGCCCAGTGGGTTGAGCGTCCGACTTCGGCTGAGGTCACGATCTCACGGTCCGTGAGTTCGAGCCCCGCGTCGGGCTCTGTGTCGACAGCTCCGAGCCTGGAGCCCGCTTCAGATTCTGTGTCTCCCGCTCTCTCTGCCCCTCCCTTGCTCGTGCTGTCTTTCTTTCTCTCAACACTGAATAAACATTAAAAAAAAATTCTCCCAAGATCCAGTGGCTTGACCAACGGTGTTTATTTCTTGCTTAAGCATCTGTGAGTTGACTTTAATTCTGCTGAGCCAAAGCGGGCTCAGCGGGGGGGGGGGGGGGGGGGGGGGGGGGGGGGGGGGGGGGGGGGGGGAGGGAGCCAAAGCGCTTTGAGCTGTGAGTTGGGGTCAGGCCTGATTTATGATCTCTGTCATCCTTCACGGGCCAGCGATTCCTCAAGACACGTCCTTAACACGGTGAATGGAAGAAGCATTGTTGCTTCTAGTCATACTACGTTCACTAACATTTCATTGGCTGGAGCCAGTCACATGGCAAGGCTGACGTCAGCGGGTCAGAGAAACAGACTCCCTCCACCCCAGTTGGGGCGTCCTTCAAAGTCGCATGGCAGAGGGTGTGGGTGTAGCAAAGGGAGGTTACCGGGAGCAGACAACAACTCAACGTACCACATGTGGGAAGGCCAGTCTCTGCCAACCATCAAGTCTCACTTTTCCCCGCCTTTGTGGAAGATCATAAAACTCTGGAGAAATCGCAAGTCCCTCCATTTCATACTGCGGGGCTGCAGGCCCTCAGCGGGGATGCGGACTGCGTCTGCCCGAGGTCTCTTAATGGTCTCTGTCTTGCCTCTCCTGCCAGTTTGCAGACCGAAGACACGAACGGGGCTTTACGTCTTCTGGATAAACTCAGCATCGCGCAGGGAGGGGGTCCCCGAGCGGATGCTCCGTGACGGAATTGGCAGATTCGCGTTTGGACTGCCTGCTGGCTGTTGAGTGTGGACCTGGTTAAGTGGGAACTAGGTTTCCGGGAGCAGCAGCACCCCCCCCCCCCGACGCCTTCGTGTTTGGGTCCAGACGGTAGCTGGCCAAAAGTGGGATTTGTTCAGATTAGAAGCACAGCCAGTATCCTTGGAGGGTCATCTCGGTTAGACGCGGTGACAAACTCAGAGGTGTGACATTGCCCTCGGTTCTGTTTGTAGCTCTGCTTCCCAGATGCCGGCCAACAGCGGCCCAGGCTCCCCAGCAGGTGTTTGGAGCTGGGCTCACAGAAGCCACGGTCCCACAGAAGCAGAGCTTGTCATTGACCCTCCTCCCCTCTTCCCTCCATCATCTTCCCCCCACCCCCCCGGCCCAAGCTTCCCTTGAACACGCCCGTTGCGGCAGCTGGACGCATGTGGCTTCTCAGATGGTCTGATCGGTATGCCTTCTAGAACCTTCTAACGTTTTCCTGGATCTTGACGCAATCGGCCAGCACACTTCGCTGCTGGTCTTTGTTTCCTGCCTTTGGCTGCGAAAGCCACGTCTCCCCCTCCAGACCGCGTGCCTCATTTTCCAGCCGCCCAGCTCGCGAGGATCATTCTGGCCGGGATTTCACCTGTCGGACACTGTGCGTGAACAACGGCACGCACGATCATTCGCCGTGCTCGTGGAGGGGTGACAAGGTCCCACGCAACGTCTTGATCCATCTCAGGAGAGAAGCCGGGCAGAGGATGCTGTTCCCGTTGCACAGACGAGAAAACTGAGGTGACAAACCCTAGGGACAGAGCTGCCTGATGACGGAAACAGCGGCCAGGGCCAGGCGCATTTGCATCACCCCCAAATCACTACAAGGCCTGCAGTGTTTGAGTCGGCACCGTGGGCTGGTGACTGCGGTAAATCACCTCTACGTCTCCCAACTGCTCTGCAAGGTAGATACGGTTATTACCCGTTTTGTCAAACGAGGAATCTGAGGCACGGGGACGTGGAGGAAGGAACTTGCCCAGTGTCCCCTGACTTGGCTCTGAAGGGAGATTCTGTGGGTACAAATATTGGCCAGGAAGCTATGTGGAAACAGAACACTGTGCGGAGGGAATTGCCTGGCTCAGCTGAGCCCCAGACCTGTGACCTTGAGAAGGAGAGATGGTTGTTTTAAGCCACTGAGCGTTGGGGTGGTTTTGCTACACAGCGTTACCGTGGCAAGAGCTGACTAATACGCCCAACGCCCTGATCGTACAGGGGGAGGAAGGTTGCTAAAGAATGCGCCGAGTAGGGGCGCCTGGCTGACTTAGTCGGTAGAGCATGCGACTCTTGATCTCAGGGTCATGAGTCTGAGTCCCACCCTGAGCATAGAGCTTACTTTTAAAAAAAGAAAAAGAAGGGACGCCTGGGGGGCTCAGTCAGTCGAGTGTCCGACTTCGGCTCAGGTCACGATCTCACGGTTCGTGGGTTCGAGCCCCGCGTCGGGCTCTGCGCTGACAGCTCGGAGCCTGGAGCCCGCTTCGGATTCTGCGTCTCCCTCTCTCTCTGTTCCTCCCCAGCTCTCACTCTGTCTCTCTCTCTCTCTCTCAAAAATAAATAAAGATTAAAAAAAGAAAAAAAAAGGAAAAGAATGTGTGTAGTAAGCTTTTGTTTAAATAGGGATGCATATGTTTGCACGTATGCGTGTTCATGTGCCCGTGCGTGTGGAAGCCTATAGACTAGACGTTAACGGTTCTCCAAGGGGATGGGAATTCCAGAAACTTTCTGGAATTGTACAAATCACGCGTAGCTGTAACGTTCCATTTTTAAAACCAAAAAACAGATAATGCTTTCATAAGCACACGCGAAAGATCGGTTTTCTTTTTAAGACACTCTGGTGTTTTTATAATACACACTTTATGATACACTCCGGTCCCTAATGGATCTGTCAATAGGAAATGACTTTGTCCTGAGTAAAAATACAAATATTTCCTTAGGAGGACGTTCCCCTCTGCGAACCAGATTCCGCGGGCCGCGTGATGTGAACATGTTTTGTGAAGGTCAGCTGGGGAGATCTTATCCCCCCAGGGACGCCTGGGCTACGTCTGGGGACATTTTTGGTTACCACCAGCCAGAGGGGTTGGGGGAGTATTGTGGGGTGCTACTGGCATCGGGGGGATAGAGGCCGGGGATGCTGCTAAAATACCCCACGATGCACAGGACAGCCCCCCATCCCCCAACAGAGAACGATCCAGCCCCGAGTGTCAATAGTACCGAAGCTGAGAAACACTGACTTGGAGGCTGGCTGCGAAAGCCTCCGCGGTGCCGAATCTCTGACAGACCGGGGAGGAGCAGGCCAGCACTCTCTACGGGCACCCAGCTTGGTGCCCCGGGGGTATTCCAAGCCTGTCCCAGGCGATCATATGCACAGCCTGGTGATCCTGAACTTCAGGACAGAGAAATGAGAACTGTGTGGACTTAAGGACCTCTGTCGGACTCCAGGCAGGGCCGGTACCCAAGACGGAGCAGGGGTGGGTTCGCATAGAAGAGTGTCCGTACCAAGATTGCTTATGGGATAAGATCGGACCTCCAGCGGCCGAGAGCTATGTATACTCTGAGCACACGTCTGTGAACATTACGGAAATGAAATCTCTGTCTCACTCATATACATGCGCGTGTGTGCCTTATACACACACATACACATCATATATTGTGCGTAGGTATACTGTTTGTCATATACGGTTCCAGAAAAAAGTCTGGAAGGGTATACAGCCACCTATGAGCAAGGCAGTTGGGGAGAAAAGACAGGAAAAAAATGAATTTGCCTTTTTTATTTTACGCTTCTGCAGAGTCTGGAATTTTTTTTCACCGCCACCATGCAGAAGCGTTATCGTATTTAAATAATAATTAAAAATACGCAATGGAGAAAGGATATTTAAGCAGAGACAATCGTTAGGAACATAAGAAGTACAGTCACAAAGGTGGAATGGCAGTAGGCGAGCTTTTACTGGGTTTTTAAAAAGTTGGTATGCCATAAAACGTACGTATTTTAAACCCGTAATTCAATAATATCTCGGTAAATCTACGGAGCCGCGCCAACTTCACTACGATCCAATTTTAGGCCCCGGGGCCCACTTGCAGACGCCCTCCATTCCGGCCCCAGACCCAGGCAAGTGCTAATCCGCTTTCGCCTCTGGTGGGTTTGCCTTCCCCAGACATCGTACACAGACGGAATCACACAGCACGCAGCCTTCTGTTATTGGCCCCTTTCGCTCGGCATGAAGTTTTGCAGATTCCTCCATGTAGCACGAATCAGTGCTCCGTCCTTTTTTTTATCTCTGAGTAGTATTCCGGAGTAGGGACGTCCCACATTTGCTGCATGCATACGCCAGTTGATGGACATTTGGATCATTTTCACCTTGAGGATCGATTCCATATTTTAATTGATTAATTTTAAACAAGCTTAATTTCAGGCTCACTCTTTTTTCTCCAATTTTTGTTAACGTTTATCTTTGAGACAGAGAGCGAGAGCAGGGGGAAGGGCAGAGGGAGAGGGAGACCCAGAATCCGAAGCGGGCTCCAGGCTCCGAGCTGTCAGCACAGAGCCCGATGGCGGGGTTCGAACTCAAGAACCGCGAGATCATGACCTGAGCCGAAGTTGACGCTTAACCGACTGAGCCACCCAGGCGCCCCTCTATGACATATTTTAAGATATCTTTAAAAAGATGTTGAGGGGCGCCTGGGTGGCTCAGTCAGTTAAGTGTCCAGCTCTTGGTTCCGGCTCAGGTCATGATCTCAAAGTTTACGGAATCAAACCCCGCGTGGGGCTCTGCCCGCGCAGAGGGGTGCCTGCTTGGGATTCTCTCTCTCCCTCTCTTCCTCTGCCCTTCTCCCGCTCATGCTCTCTCTCTTTCTCAAAATAAAGAAATAAAGAAATAATTTTAGGAATATATTTGTGATTATACTTATATTTGTCCTTACACCTTGAAAAACACTGGTCTTTTCTTATTCGCATGTACGACCCAGAACATAGCAGTGCCTTTCAACGGTAAATGCTGTAAAGTATATTCTCTATCCCTCTATCTAGTTGATGTCTCCACGTTCTCAGTAAAGTCTTAACAGTTTAGAATCCTTTAACGGGAAAGCCGTAAAGTTATTTAGCTAAAAGGACTAGAACCAGAATAAACTAGATACATATGTGCTTAATAGCAGCTAATGTTTATTGAAAGTTTGAGACGGTGCTGGACGATGGCGGCTGACCCTCCAACAGCAAAGGGGTTAAGAACGTGGACCCTCGCATGCCCCCCCCCCCACGCAGTGGGAAACCTGTGCATAACTTCTGACTCCCGCAAAAACTTAACTACTCATAGCCTGCCGTTGACCTAAAGCCTTACTGGTGACATAAACCATTAATATAACACAAATTTTGTTTTTATATGCATTATATACCGTATTGTTACAACAAAGTAGGCTAGACAAAAGCAAATGTTATTAAGAAAATCATAAGGCAGGGGCGCCTGGGTGGCTCCGTCGGTTAAGCGTCCGACTTCAGCTTGGGTCATGATCTCACGGTTCGTGAGTTCGAGCCCCGCGTCGGGCTCCGGGCTGACAGCTCGGAGCCTGGAGCCTGCTTTGGATTCTGTGTCTCCCTCTCTCTCTGCCCTTCCTCCGCTGCGCTCTGTCTCTCTCCCAAAAATAAATAAACATTAAAAAAAAAAGAAAGAAAATCATAAGGCAAAGAAAATACATTGACAGTCCTGTACTGTATTTGTGGGGAAAAAAAAAATCCATGCATAAGTGGACCCGCGGGGTTCAAACCCCAGTTTGTTCAGAGGCCAACAGGTTTCAAGGTGCTCGATGAGGAGTAACTCCTTTTACTTTTTAATTTTTTTTTAAATGTATTTATTTTTGAGAGAGAGGGAGACAGAGTACAAGCAGGGGCAGAGAGAGAGAGAGAGAGGGAGCCACAGAATCCGAAGCAGGCTCCAGGCTCCGAGCTGTCGGCACAGAGCCCCACGCGGGGCTCGAACTCGCTGACTGTGAGAGCATGACCTGAGCCGAAGTTGAAGGATTCAAAACCAGGGAGTCTGGCTCTGACTCCCCGCTTCCTGACCACTGTGCATCCACTGATGCACTGATTTCCCTTCCAATCAGTATAAATTGCTTATTACAATCCTTACAGCATCCGGGCCAACGTACCAAGCATTGTAGTTCCCTCCTCGTGTGCTACCGTCTGTCGGTCACCTGCCCAAGGAGGGGGCCGTGATGGCGAGCTCTGGAGCCTTGCGCGTCCTCGAGTGAGTACCCCAGCCTGTCAAGCTTCAGTCTTCTTGTCTGTGGCTGGGGACAGTCCACCTCGTAGTGTTTTTCCGCGATTAAGCGAGAGGAGTGTCCAATGCCTCGCCCCAAACCGCCATCGACTGTCGCCAAGCTGGTGTGATTTCGGGGTGTATTTGCATGGTGCTTCTCCTTGCCAGGGCTGTGCACGTCGGGTGGTAATTTGCAGACACAGCCCGGTGGGGCGGGGCGGGGGCGGGGGGGGGCGCCGGGACACAAATCCGCATCTACATCCGCACGCCGGGAGATGCACTCGCCTGGAGTTGCAGAATTAACCTGCACCCCCTTTCAGAAGCGCACCCGGAACATCTTGGCCCCGGCCCCGCTCGCCCAGACCCCCACGTGCACAGGCCGCATTCACCAGCCACCGCCCCGCCGTCCCCCCACCCCCTCTCTTCCAGCATTCCAAACTGCAGAGGCTGACCCTGTCTCTCTTGATGATTTAAGTTTTGGAGAAGGACTGGAGAAGGATTTGTTTTGACATTTAAAGGCAATCCAGGTAATGAATGGCAAAGGAGGCGTCCACCCCCCCGTCCATATATCTGCACAACAGTATCTATTTTTGACGCGGCTGACATGCCATTTCCTTTGGCTGCGCAAGGGGGGCTCGTCCTTAAATTAAAGTCGTCTCCAGCCCCTCCGATCTGCAGCCCGTTCGGGGGCAGACTCAGGCGAGGGAAGCAAGAGCGCTGGGTCAGGCCTGTTGGCAGTCGGTGATGTATGGTGCAAAGGACCTGCGCGCCGTGAGCTGGACCGGAGACCCTCTCTAAAGCATTAACTAATGACAGGGGATGTCCCCAAGCCTGCCGATCGCCTTTAATACGCGCATTCGGGAGCTCACTTAAAAGCAGGAGAGATAAGCAGGTCAGACAAACAGACAAAGACAACAAAATAAAATCATATCCCTGTCTCCGGGGGGTTGGCTTGGGAGGGAGGGGATAACGGGCAGCGCCTTTGATTAAGAATTAACTCCAGCCAAGAGACGCTCGGGCTCCCCTTCCGTTGAGTGTCTTCGTCTCAATAAGCAGCTGATCCCCTCACCCACTGCCCGGAGGTTCTAGAATTCTGTCCTGAAGACTGAATTTGATAGAGCGGAGAGAAAAGGTTAGCGTGGGAGCCCGCAAAGCCCGGCCCTCCCTTCCACTAGCTGGGGGCCACATCTCTTTCTTTGGCCCAGCCTCACCTTCTGCATCTGTAAAAAGTCCCTCCTGTCCTTTGAAAGCTTACTGCCGGGGTCTAAACGCCGAGAGAGAGACGGAGGGATAGAAAGAGAGATGGAGAGACAGAGTGGAAGAGAAGGGGAGGAGGAGGAGGAGGAGGGAGAGGACAGAAAATATATATGCGCCAGCGATTTATAAACTGTTGCGATGTACTTTCCAAACGTTGCAATTACGAGATAATGATGAGGCGACATTTGAGGTCTACAAGGGGGAAAAAACAGTAACAATAAAAGAAGGTATTAAGCTGGCCTGCCTTCTAAGCCATCCGAACATTTCTCTCCATGCTCTGCCAGTTTCCTTCCCTCCCATCTTTTCCCCCTGAGGACCTGAATCTTTGATCTTTTCCTTAAAAAAAATTTTTTTAAAGCCAGCCAGGGGGTCTGAAAGCCTGTGTGATCCCTTCTGATTTAAACCTTAAATAAAACAAAGACGTCCTGGAGAATAGCATTGCCAGCTTGGCTTCTCTGATATTTGGGCGAATTTTCTTTCTGTCAAAGCAAAGAGAAGTGGGGTGGGTGAACGTGTTGTAGGGGCCGGAAGAATCGACTCACACAGACACACACCCCCGCCCTTCATCTCTGAGCCAAGAATCCTTCGACGTGAAATTTGGGTGGGAAAGGATGGTAGTTTTCAGCGGGCCAAAGTCACCTTGGGCCCGGGCACTGGCTCCCGCGGAGTGATGGACAATGTGTCCCAAGAATGAGAGAGAGAAATGATGAGGAAACTCCTTCCAGAAGGCTACTACCTACCCAAGACGTTTCCATGAGGGTGCCTCTGGGCGAGGGAGACTGGGGAGCGGTCTCTAAACCCGACCTAGGGCAAACCACCGGCTGAATCCCCGTGTCCCAGTCTCCTTGGACCCGGAGGACCCCCAGTGCCTCAGAAACAGCATGTTTTGGTGCCTGGTTAGAAATGGACTAAAGGTCTGAGGTGCTCTGTGCCCTTTTTCTTGTGATGTCTCGTGGAATTAGACATCCCGGGAGCTTACTGTGGGAAAACATCGTCTCAAAGCTTTGTCCTTGGACCCCCATTTCATTACTAATAATGAGCCTTATTCAGAGATGACATTTAACTGAAAAAGGGTACCTCAAATTTGGATAATTTTATAAGAATCAAAACTTCTAAATATCGTTAGATAAAATGTCAAGTGATGGGGGCTCCTGGGTGGCTCAGTCGGGTAAGCATCCGACTTCGACCTCAGGTCATGATCTCGCAGTTCGAGCCCCGCGTCAGGCTCCGTGCTGACAGCTCAGAGCCCGGAGCCTGCTTCGGATTCTGTGTCTCCCTCTCTCTCTGCTTCTCCCCTGCTTGCACTCTGTCTCCCAAAAATAAATAACAAAACGTTTACAAAAAATGGAAAAAGAGAAGCTTGAATTATAAAAACCATCAGAGGATCAGTTTATAAAGGCTGCTTGAGGCATCATCCCTGGGGATGACATTTTCATGACAATCCTAACGGCCATCTTCAGGACACAGCGTCGTATATTGGAGACAAGCATAGCTTTGGGGTCAGAGGGACCCGAGTACAAATCCCGACTCTGCCAATTATTTGCTGTAGGATGTTGGGACAAGTTACTTAGACTCCATTTTCACATCTGCAACATCAGTGTGATTATACACACACACACACACACACACATATACACATATATATGTACATATATGTATATATATGTGTGTGTATATATATATGTGTGTATACGTATGTATGAGAGCTTTTATTGACGTATATGTATATATATGTACAAATATATATGTACATATATGTACAAATATATATGTACATATATGTATATGTGTGTATATGTGTGTATATATGTATATATGAGAGCTTTTATTGACGTATATGTATATATGTACATATATGTACATATATGTGTGTGTATGTGTATATATGTGTGTATATATGTATATATGAGAGCTTTTATTGACGTATATGTATATATGTACAAATATATATGTACATATATGTATATATGTGTGTGTATGTGTATATATGTGTGTATATATATGTATATATGAGAGCTTTTATTGACATATATGTATATATATGTACAAGTATATATGTACATATATGTATGTAGATGTGTGTATATGTGTATATATGTATATATGAGAGCTTTTATTGACGTATATGTATATATATGTACAAATATATATGTACATATATGTATATATATGTGTGTACATGTGTATATATGTGTATATATATGTATATATGAGAGCTTTTATTGACGTATATGTATATATATGTGCAAATATATATGTACATATATGTATATATGTGTGTATATGTGTATATATGTGTATATATGTATATATGAGAGCTTTTATTGACGTATATGTATATATGTACAAATATATATGTACATATATGTATATATATGTGTGTATATGTGTATATATATGTGTGTATATATGTATATATGAGAGATTTTATTGACATCCTAAATTTTTTCTCCCCCCATCTGCAAAGATAAAATCTGCATGTGGTAAAATGTTCATACAAAACCAACGTTAAAAACCAGAAGCAAATACGTCTTGCAACCTCACCTCCCGGATATGCTTGCCTCATCCTCTTTAAATTTTGCTATCTTTTCCATATTTGCTTTCATAAGTGTTTGCTATTTTCATGAGAAGAAATACAATGCACCTGATACATTAAATATGAAAGCTCCACCACTGTGCACTCTCTTTCGTGAGTCAACTTCGACGGCCAACACCCTTTGCCAAAAGACAACAGGCTAGAGTGCCAAGAGTTAGGTGCTAGGAACACTCAGATCTGGGATCCAGGCTCCTTGCTCCATCATTGCCTCCATCCCCACCCCATCCCTACCGCCCTCACCTCCCCCCCCATCCCCACTACCCTTATCACCACCCCCGCCCCCACCATCTCCACCACGATCATGGGCAATTACGAAGTGGCCCAGGGCAAGCCATTCCAGCCTTCTAGACTCTATGCTTGCATTGGAGGCCTGTTTACTCATCTGTAACTTTAAACATCTACGTGACCTTATGAAGAATTGGATAGGGGCGCCTGGGTGGCGCAGTCAGTTAAGCGTCCGACTTCAGCCAGGTCACGATCTCGCGGTCCGTGAGTTCGAGCCCCACGTCGGGCTCTGGGCTGATGGCTCGGAGCCTGGAGCCTGTTTCCGATTCTGTGTCTCCCTCTCTCTCTGCCCCTCCCCCGTTCATGCTCTGTCTCTCTCTGTCCCAAAAATAAATAAAACGTTGGAAAAAAAAAAAAAAGAATTGGATAGCCTTTCCTTGTATCATGCTTACCAGGGGTCCCGCAGACTTGCGGGCATTCAATTCTGAACGTCGACAGCTGAACAGACAGAAACCTTTAAATTCATGGTAAAATGCTGTGTAAGCCCATCACTTGGGAACTTCTCTGCTGGGAGTTTTCACTATCCAGTTCTGAGTCTCTGAGACCAGTTTTCTTGGAAGATTTAACCACACAAGTGCATCCAAGAAGGAGTGGGAGAGAAGCCAGCCCCACAAAAATGACTTCCTCAGGCCAGGGGTTGTGAGGCCCAAACCCTCTGAACAAAGCTCCCCCCCAAAGGATCCGGGCAGTCTTGGATCTTTCCACCCTTGACCTGTTGCCTCATAGGGGAGCGTGTTTCTGAGAGACACCATCAAGACATTCCATTGGGTTAGACGACATCCAAATATCAGCCAATGCCTTTGAACCCCTCCGACAAAGCACAGACTTAGGAACCGACATTGATACAACACTCAGCGGATTCAAAACACCGGGCGCGGGAAGAAGGGGAGGGTGTGGGCGAAGGCTCTTTGATTAAATGCGTTTCCCTCTGTGCTCTAATGGGGTCTCAGGCACCGCCTGGCAACCCCGAAGTTCGCACGCTGGCTTTCTGAAGATGGTCTCCATCAAGCTCTCTCTCAGAAGTCTCCCGCCAGGCGCGGTACAAGAGCTTTGCTCCTGCCTTAAATAACCCAGCATTTGGGTGCATAAACATTCAAGCAAGAAGAAGCAGCAGCAGGGGAGAAAGGTCTTTTTTTTTTTATTATTATTATTTTAGTGTTTATTTATTTTTGAAGGAGAGAGAGAGACAGAGCACGAACAGGGGAGGGAGAGAGAGAGAAGGAGACACAGGATCTGAAGCAGGCTCCAGGCTCCGAGCCATCAGCACAGGGCCCGACGCGGGGCTCGAACCCACCAACGTTGGGGATAGATGAGGGGACCATTAAGAAGAAGACAGGGCTTTGAGGTCAAGCGGAGGCAGGGAGAAGCGGGTTTCTGGATGTGGTGTTATTCAATCTCCTTTATTTGTTCCTCCTCTTTAGGTCTAACTTGGGGGGAAATACTAGAATTCTAAGCACCTTTTTGATTAAGAAATAAAATGAGGGGCACCTGGGTGGCTCAGTCGGTCAAGCCTCTGACTCCTGATTCCGGCTCAGGTCGTGATCTCGTGGTTGTGAGATTAAGCCCCGCATCGGGCTTTGTGCCGACAGCACAGGGCCTGCTTGGGATTCTCTCTCCTCCTCTCTCTCTGCCCCTACCCCGTTCGCGTGCTCTCTCTCTTTCTTTCAAGATAAGTAAACGTTAAAAGAAAGAAAGAAGAAAGAAAGAAAGAAAGCAAGCTAGAAAGAAATCCTGACGTTTGCAACAACAAAGACAGACAGACATTATTAAGGGAAATAAGTCAGCCGGGGGAAGGACAAAAGCCGTGTGATCTCAAACCAAAGTCATAGATACAGGGAACAGATTGGCGGGTGAAGGGGGCCAAAAGGTACAAACCCAGCTGTAAGAAAAGTTAAGTCCCGGAGATACGCGCACACCATACGCTATAGTTAACAGCACTGTCTTGTATCTCTGAAAGCTGCTGAGAGAGGAGATCTTAAAAGTCCTCACGGCGGGGTGCCTGGGTGGCTCAGTCGGTTGGGCGGCCGACTTCGGCTCAGGTCACGATCTCACGGTCCGTGAGTTCGAGCCCCGCGTCGGGCTCTGTGCTGACGGCTCAGAGCCAGGAGCCTGTTTCGGATTCTGGGTCTCCCTCTCTCTCTGACCCTCCCCCGTTCATGCTCTGTCTCTCTCTGTCTTAAAAATAAATAAACATTAACAAAAAAAAATAAAAAAAAAAAAAGGTTCTCACGGCAAGCAAAATGTTGTAACTATGGGAGATGGTTTACTAAGCTTTCGGTTCTGATCATTTTGCCATGTACATGTAGCGAATCGCTGTGTCGCACATCCGAAACTGACCCAATGTTATACAGCAGTCGTATCTCAATCAAAAAATATATATTATACACCGGAAAAAAAACGCAAAATACACTTTAAAAGGCCTCGAAGGCCATTGAAAGCCCATGACTGGTGTTTCCCTCTCCCCTCTGCTTGCTGGGGAGACAGAATTCTCTCGAAAGGCTGCCGTCGAGGCTGCAAACTTGTCGATAGGAGAACCTAGACTCCGCCCGGAGGCAGCCTGCTCTTGTCGGAGGCCCAGGATAAAGGCGGGGGCGTGTTTCTGCCCTCCTGGAAAAAAGCAGGGTGCGCGCTCGCAAGAGGTGCGAGACAGGCTTTTATGAGTGGCGATGAACAAGGCCACGTTTTGGGGACTTAATTGCTTTCCGGAGCGCAGACAAGGAGCAACATCACGGGGCTGCACCGGAAACACTGGCTGCTGTTTCATATTAACTGTTAATAATTACGGACTACACCAGCTACAGGTTCCAGGATACGTGGTGGCATATTAGGCTGTCAGTGTTACTAAATTCCCTTTATGAGGGAAATAGAAACCCAGAGTGTCTCCTCGGAGGCCAACGAAGCAAAGAAGGGGATGCGTGCCATGTCACCCAAGGGTGAACCCGATTGATCAGAAGTGGGGGGAAAAATAATCACAAACATCCAAACAAAACAAAACAACACGAAACAACGCAAAGCATGATTGCTTTGAGCAGCCTTGGCCTTTTCCGCCTTATGCCCTTGACCTCCTCTCGTGGTTGAAATCAGCGGCTGTTTCGCAGAATGTTAAAGTTCTCAGACTTTGGAGGTTGGAGGGTCCCTCCCAGCAGCCCTTCTGGAAACTCTGGGCCATGCCCTTTGTACCTCTGGGAGACAGGACCGCACTGGACAGACCCCACCCCCCAATGACTGCGGGGCCGGCACCGGCTGGAAATGTGTGTTGTTAGTGCCCTCTAGTGGCCGAAGCTTGCCTGAACTTCAAAAGAGATTTTTCATTCCGAGCTGGGTGTTGAGTGCTTTTGAAAAGCGATTTTGCAACTTGTCTGTTGCCTTGCTGCTCTCCTGGGAAGGGCTTTTGACTCCGTGAGGTTGCCTCTTTCACCGCAAGCGGTCCCAAATCCTCTTGGAGAAGCCGGTGAGTTTGGACGTGGCAAACTGTAATTATCCTTAGGAAAACTTCTAGCCTCCAAAGTGAGTCGTTCTTTGCTCTGCATGATTGCTTCTTGAGTGCCTGTTCCCCGAATCGACATCTTCATATTTGAAGCCGCTTCCTAAGTGTCTTCTATTGCCCAAGCTTCTCTGGCAAAGTCATTTTTCTTCCTCATGCTAACCGTGTGCCTTGCAAAGGCGTGACAAGTCAAGCAATTCCCTTTGACCTGGAAATCCCACTTCTAGGAGTTTCTGCTAGCTAATCACCATGGACCTGCACTTCTGCAAACGGCTGCGTGGCCAACCGGAAGTGACCTGAAAATACCACCCAGCCGAAGTTCACAGCTTGTGAGAGGCGTGGAAAACAATATACTTAGAATCCTTGGCTCCCTGGAGATTGGGGATGATCAGTGAATCTCACTAATCCATATTTCCTTATTGTCCTACCAATTGTGAATCGCCATTATCTTTTGCTGTTATTATTTTTTTTAATGTTTTTTTTTCAACGTTTATTTATTTTGGGGACAGAGAGAGACAGAGCATGAAAGGGGGAGGGGCAGAGAGAGAGGGAAACACAGAATCGGAAACAGGCTCCAGGCTCTGAGCCATCATCAGCCCAGAGCCCGACGCGGGGCTCGAACTCCCGGACCGCGAGATCGTGACCCGGCTGAAGTTGGACGCTTAACCGACTGCGCCACCCAGGGGCCCCTTTTGCTGTTATTTTAAAAGCGCATCGAGTAGAGGAAAACAATTGGCTCTACATGTCCAAGGTAACTTCCGAATTTTCTCTATATTTCCTTGGCAGAAGCCGAGAAACAATGAGTTTTGAGTTACATATAATGAGGACTTCTTTTGTGTCTGTTATCCTGATACAATAGTGAAAAACAACTTGGTTCCAGACCTCCAGATGCCCTCTATCTAGAGACCCCCCAGGTACCCTCTAATCTGGCAAAAAAAGAGAGAGAGAGAGAGAGAGAGAGAGACCCATATAAGGCAAGTGAATGAATGCTTCTGGAACAAAATCCAGTTGAGAAACGTTGAGTCAGACTAATATGGATACATGTCTGTAAGGCCAAGTGACTCTAGCTCAGTGCCCCTGTCTATATAATGGGGGAATATTAGCACTCCCTACTGTAAAGATTAAATAAGGTTGGCGGGGGGTCGCCTGGGTGGCTCAATTAGTCGGGTGTCCGACTTCGGCTCAGGTCATGATCTCACAGTTCGTGGGTTTGAGCCCCACGTTGGGTTCCTGCTGACAGCTCAGAACCTGGAGCCTGCTTCCGATTCTGTGTCTCCCTCTCTCTGTCCCCTCCCTCCTCGCGCCCTCCCTCTCTCTCAAAATAGTAAATAAACATAAAAATAAATCGATAAATAAACATTTAAAAAAAGATTAAATAAGAAAATGCACAGTGCTAGAATATTCAATGCTCCAACATGTTAATAGAATACTAATTATTCTTATTAACAAATATCCCTGAGCCCAGACAGCTGGAGGGCCCGAGTAGAAATGCTGTCTCTCCATCAGGCCAGGTGTGGAGGTCCTGACTTTAGCTGATGGTTTCTTGAGCTGAGAAATAACCAACATGCCCAAGAAATCACCATTTCTACAGTTTTTGCCAGTTTCTCTCAGTAGATGGTGCCCTTGAGACCTCATCCTTGGAAATTTTCTTTTCTTTCTTTCTGTTTCCCTTCCCTTTCCTTTCCTTTCCTCTTTCTTTCTTTCTTTCTTTCTTCTTTCTTTCGCATCCCAGGGGAAAAAGAATCGGCTTTTGTGCCAAGTACAAGTGCAGAGGACAAGGTTAATCAACTTGGCCAGTTCCTAAAAAGTCTTACTTTCCAAACATGGCTACCTCCGTGTACATCCCTAAAGAAGTGTGGCCGTAGATAAATAAGAGGTCTGCTGCGTCAAATGACAGTCAGGCCCCTTGGGGGTTCCTAGGGCGACTGCTTCCTGCACTTCCTGCACTTTTTGCACCCTGAGATGGCAAAAGTCTAAGCCACTATTTGCTAAGTACTTCTGCTGTGTTAAGCACTTGGTGTTATCACTTGTTATCTTATGCAGCCTGACGAGGTAGATATTAGCGCCCTTGGTTCGTAGAGGAGGAAACCAAGGCACTGTGCCGTCAGGTCACTTGCCCAGGGTCACACCTCTAAGCGAATGATGGAGCCAACCTTTGACCCAGGTGGTGTGGCCCCACAGTGCGCGCCCCTAGCTACTGTACCGTCCCACCTCCCTGTTTGGGAGATCACACCGTTCCCCACTCTGTCCCCAGGCTGGACCTGGGGCCTGGCACTGAGATCAATGAGATCAATACATTGAACGTCCATCACCTGAGATTGGCTGCAAGAATGTTAGGTTGTCATCTCAATAGCAGGATCTTAATGTTGGGGCCAGTTGAGTCTTTAGGAATCAGTTGAGCCACATCCCTGTTTTTCAAATGGGGAAATTTGTTTTTAATTTTTTTTTTAATGTTTATTTATTTCTGAGAGAGACAGAGCATGAGCGGGGGAGGAGCAGAGAGAGAGGGAGACACAGAATCCGAAGCAGGCTCCGGGCTCTGAGCTGTCAGCCCAGAGCCCGACGCGGGGCTCGAACTCACGGACCACGAGATCATGACCTGAGCCGAAGTCGGACTCTCAGCCGACTGAACCACCCAGGCGCCCCCAAATGGGGAAATTGATACCCTATAGAGGTTTTGAAAAAGAAATGGTGTCTATAGTCCCTTTGAATCTGGGCTGAATTTAGGGACTTGGTTAAAACCAATAGAATTTGGTGAAAGTGAGGCTATGTGGTTTTTTGAGTCTGGGTTAAAAGTCGAGGCACCTCCCACCTTATTTGCTAGAACATTCTTACTTGGACCCTGAACCACAATTTCCCTGAGACCTCCGTGCCGGTCAGATCCCGTGTAGACCCTCTGGCTGCATCCCAGCTGGGCAGCTGGCAGCCAGCCAACCTTGCGCGGAAGCCATCTTGGATGCCCAACCCAACTGTACCGCCATATACCTGCGGCTTCCATCAGCGTCTGACCGCAACCCCGTGAGAGATTCCGAGCAGGAACTCCCCACGTGAACCCTTCCGGAATTCCCGACCCACGAAATTGGGAGTAAGATAAAATCGTGTTTGAAGCCACTAAAGCATTGGGCTGCTTCACACACACCGGTAGTAGTTAGAACATACCCAGAGAGGGAAGTGACAGACCTAGACGTCCGTGGGCGGTGGCAGGACCAGAGCTGGAATCCAGCTCTCCTGACCCGTGGCCAGAGTTCTGCCTCCTCCAATGTCAAGCTGAGTCTATTTCTCAAGCTCTCTGGAGACGCTTTCCGAAGGATGGTTCTCACCAGGAAGGAGGATGCCACACCTTCTAACAGACTTCCGTACCCAACCCCAGGAAGCACAGAAGAAAAGTCACACGCCAGGGGGAAGACAGAGACAGATCTCCCACGTCGAAGAATTCCAATTAACTTATGTAGATACTCCACTGTCGAGGCCGTGGAATATAACACCCATCCCGTGAGTGTGGTCAGAGCAAAGACCGTGGGATGAAAGGCGCCCCCTGGTGTGACGTGATGAGAAGGTCACTGGGGCCCTGTGATCTTTGTCCCCCAAAGTCGTAACCCAGGCCCAATCGTGAGAAAAACATCCGGAAAAAACAATGCTCATGGAGGCACGTTTTATGAAAGACCCGACCGGGACTTCTCAGGGCTGTCAAGCTCGTCAAAAACAAGGAACGTCTGGCAAACTGTCACAGCCACGTGGAGCCTGAGGAGACGCAACCTCTAACGCAATGTGGGGTCCTAATGGGATCCTGGGACAGAGAAAGGATGTCACAGAAAAGCTAAAGAAGTCTGAGCAAAGTATGGGCTTGAGACAAAGTATTACAAGATGTTAACCACGGGGGAGCAGGGTGTGAGGTATGGGATCTCTCTGTGCTATCTTTGCGACTTTTCTGCAGATCTAAAAGTATTCCAGAATAAAAAGGTTGGGGCGCCTGGGTGGTGCAGTCGGTTGAGGGTCTGACTTTTGATTTCGGCTCAGATCGTGATCTCACGGTTCGTGGGTTCGCGCCCCGCGTCGGGCTCTGTGCTAATGGCTCGGAGCCTGGCGCCTGCTTCGGATTCCATCTCCCTCTCTCTCTGCCCCTCCCCCACTCATGCTCTGTCTCTCTCTCTCTCTCTCTCTCAAAAATAAATATAAAAAAAATATTTTTAATAATAATAGTAATACTTAATGTTTTGGCCAGTTTCACCAGGCATGTTGTGAATACTTTATGGCTGTTGCCTCACTTAGTATTCCCCACAACTCTGAGAGATGGGTAGTATTATTATCTGGGTTGAACAGGTAAGGAGAGTAGGCTCAGAGAGGTTAAGATACCTACTGAAGGTCACACAGCCAGGAAGAGGCAGCAGTGATGCGAAGTGCCTAGCCCAGAGCCCGGCACCTAGGCGCTCGGCCGCAGCCAGCCTCCTTCTCCTCTGGTGATTTTGCTCAACCTTCTGGGGCCCCCGCGTGCCTGGAGGTGGCCTTAGGGTTGGCCTTTGGATGCCAACTCCTAGCTGTGCGGCTTTGGGCCAGTTACCCGACGTCTCCGTGTCTGGAACATGGGCAGTGTCCTGGCACCTCCCTCCAGGAGTGTTCCCAGGTTTTAAAGAGTCATGGATGAAGACGGGGGTCACTCAGCACACAGTGCCTGCCATCGAGTAAGCGCTCAAAACTGTAAATGACATCCGCGTCCAACGCGGTGGTGCAGGTGACGCCCTTACGCCCGTCAGCTTCTTAGGCAACAGCGACTCATCGCTTCCAGCCGTCAGGTTGTTACAGTAGCTTGTTTCAGAAACTCCAGTTCCTTAAAAATAAAACAATCTCTTTCGTTTCAACTTTTGCCCGCACAGTCTGAAGATGCTAATGATTATCCCTTTCGTATCCTGTTTAGTCTGTCCTGAGTCGCCGGGTGACTCCCCAGCTGGAATGGCTTCAACGGGAAGCAAGAGACGACGATTCGAACCACATGTGTAAAAACACGCACGCTCACGTGCGTGTGTAACCACGCGCAGGCATGTGCACACGCACACGGGGCTGTCCGCATTTGCCTCAAGTACCGTCTGCTTAAAAGACGTCTTACTTACATTGCGCGTCAGCTACGCTCCAGTAAGAAAACGTTAAAAAAGTAAAAAAATAAATCTCCCGGGGGAAATAAAAAAGAAAGAAAGAAAGAGCATTTAAGACAAACAAACCAAAGATATTTTACCTCCTGGCTCAATGGCTTCTTCGCTTAGTGTTCCTTATGAAAGGTTTAGACAGACGTGACCATTGGTGTCTCTGTCTTGTCTCTGAAAAATATATCCTTATTATGCCTATTTCTTGTTTAAAAATTGGGGCGCCTGGGTGGCTCAGTCGGTTACGCGTCCGACTTCGGCTCAGGTCATGACCTCGCGGTTCGTGAGTTCGAGCCCCGCGTCGGGCTCTGTGCTGACGGCTCGGAGCCTGGGGCCCGCTTCGGATTCTGGGTCTCCCTCTCTCTCTGCCCCTCCCCAGCTCGCGCTCTGTCCCTCTTCCTCTCTCTCTCAAACATAAATAAACATTTAAAAAAATCTAAAAAGTAATACAGGCTTCTTGTAAAGAGCTGAAACATACAGAAATACATCATGTCGAGAAAAGTGCGGGAATCTTAAAATCTCCTGTCTTCGCCAACCCGCTGCCCCCAAAGAACTACAGGTTGGCAGTTTGTGGCATGTTCTAGAGAGGCAGTGAGACAGCGGCAGGCAGAGGGTGCGGGCGGATTTCGACAAGATGAACACTGATCAGATAAAATGTTGAGACAGACTATCAAGGACTCTTCTGTACAGTCTAACTAAATAAAGGAAGATGGAATAGAAGGAATGTTGGTTACGTTGGAGAAAAAAAATTGAAACGAAACAAAACGTTAGAGCATTCCAGTTGAGGTTAAGCCCAGGAACAGCGATCTGCTTCACGGTGCTGTCGTCCCCACACCCTGCAGAAAAAAAATTGGTCCCTGCCAACACAGAGCTTATATTCTAGCAAGGGAGAAAGACGTCAAATAAAGAATTCCATAAACGTCTGAATACGTAAGACTAACAAGAAAACTAACTGCTACATAATAATTAGTAATAAATAACAAAATAAAATAATTATATAGACCCGCACACAGAGGGTCTCGATCAAGGGTAAGTTGGCTCCCTGAGGCACATCTGAAGACAACTCTCTCTCTCTCTCTCTTTTTTTTTTTTTTTTTTTTTGGTAATCTCTACACCCAACGTGGGGCTCGAACTCGCCACCCCGAGATCAAGGGTGGCTCGCTCCGCTGACTGAGCCGGCCAGGCGCTCCCCTCCGAGGACATTTAACTGTCACGACTGCGTGAGTACTGGGACCTAGTGGGTAGAGGCCAAGGATGTTGCTCAGCGCCATAAAATTCACAAGACAGTCCCCACCTCCAAGAACTACCCAGCCCCAAATGTCAACAGTCCTTGTCACACAGAGCTCCGAGGCCATATCACCGAAAGCCGAGTTTGTTATGAGGACTCTTGAGAAAGCATAAAGCTACCAGTGTCGGGGGCTTTACTCAGCAGAAACTCCTTCTTGCTCGTCTGAACTCCAGAAATCAATTCCGAAGTTAGTTCATGCTCCGATGAGTTCTCGAGAGCAGATCTCGTGGCGGAGAGATTGGAGTCTCTTGGCTCTACCCGTGCCCGGAGATTATGCAGCAGTGTAAACACCGAGACATCGGGTTTGCAGACAACTACAGGAGTTCACAGCACCCCCCACGGGGTGTCCCCGAAACTGATGTGGCTCCTCTCCATCGATGGTGTCCGTCAGAATTCGGAGGCACGGGGCTGGGTCTTAGCCCAGGTCCTCTGAGGATGAATTCCCCGCACATGCCCTGTGTTAGGCTGGGTTTTCTGGAAAGCGGATCGTCAAGCAAAGACGTAATAGGCCCCAAAACAAAGGTAGGTCGGCGGGTTATCTTCGGAAGCGGGTGAGGGAGGAAGAGGACGAGACAAAGACAGAAGAAAAGGGCTTTCACGAGTTGCTTCTCCCAGCGGCACTGAGGCCGCAACCCTTCTGCTGCCTTTGGAGAATTGTAGAGAAGTTTCCTGCTGCTGGAGACGTGTGTCTACCCCCTCCCGTCCTCCACTGGCGTGGTGTTAACCTCCCTGCCTCCCCTGGCTTCTTGGGCAAAGCAAATCGGCAAACACAACGGTGCGTGCTCGACGTGTGCTTGCCACACACGAAGAGCCATTCCCACAACCGGGCTGAAACCCTGTCTTTGGAAACGGACAGCCTCTCAGGTTTTTACCTGCTTCCCTCACCTTTTGGCGGAGCCCCCTGGCTCTGGAGTGTGTGGTGGTTAAAGCTTCCTGGTTTCGCCACGAGCGTTGGCGAGGATGTGAAGAGAAAGGACTCCTCGGGTACAGTTGGTGGGGCTGCAGACTGGTACAGTCCCTGTGGAAAACAGCATGGGGGGTTCCTGAAAAAAAAATAAAAACAGAACTACCCTGGGATTAAAAAAAAAAAAAAAAGCTACCCTAGGATCCGGCTTTCTACTCCTGGGTATTTACCCAAAGCCAATGAAAAGGCTAATTCAAGAAGATATAGGCCGTCCAATGTTTACTCCAGCATTGCTTGCAATGGCCAAGATATGGAAGCAACTCAAGTATCCGGCCACAGATGATGGATAAAGATGTGGTGTGTGTGTGCGACGGAATATTATTTAGCCATAAAAAGGAGCAAAATCTTGGGGCTCCTGGTGGCTCAGTCGGTTGAGCGTCCGACTTCGGCTCAGGTCACGATCTCTCAGTCCGGGAGTTCGAGCCCCGCGTTGGGCTCTGTGCTGATGGCTCAGAGCCTGGAGCCTGTTTCAGATTCTGTGTCTCACTCTCTCTCTGCCCCTCCCCCATTCATGTTCTCTCTCTCTCTCTCTCTCTCTCTCTGTCTCAAAAAATAAATAAACAAAAATAAAACGGTGTTGAGAAAGCCTATTCACTGATAAGGCAAGAATGAAATGTTGTTTTTGTATAGATAACAGAGGTTACAAGACAGCATTATGGCATGATTTCACTTTTTTTTAATAAGTCTTTGTTAAAAAGTGGGTAAGAAAACTCACCAAAATTTAACTGTGTTACACTTGCACTGATGGAATTCAAGTGGTTTTATTTTCTTAATGTTGATTTATTTTGAAAGAGAGAGAGAGAGAGCACGAGTGTGGGAGGGGCAGAGAGAGAGAGAGAGAGGGAGAGACAGAGTCCCAAGCAGGCTCCATGCTGTTCGCGGAGAGCCTGACACGAGGCTCGATCTCACAAACCGTGAGATCGTGACCTGAGCCAAGATCAAGAGTCAGACGCTTAACCAACTGAGCCACCCAGGCGCCCCGAGTGGTTTTAGTTTTTACTCTGCTCTTGACTGTATTTTTTTCATACGTCCGTGGCACAAATACACCGTCTCCTGTTTTAAAACTCGAAATCGAGTCTTGAAATTGCACAAGTTAGAGATGGGGCCAAGTTGCACAATTGCACAAGCCAGAAATGGTAAGAGCTGTGGCCCGAGTCTTTCTATCTGTAAGACCAGCTCGTTGTTCGCCGAGTGGGGATGTTTCGAGCAATAAAAAGCTTCCAGTGAAAATCATTCTTTTAAGAAGCTATCGTAGACTGTCTAAATGGGAAGCAGGCATCTCTGAGCTCTGGACTATTTGACAATTGCTTTCAAATGTGCCTTCCGGGACATTTGAAGGAAGGCAAGGGGAGACGGTAGGGACGGAGAGGGCAGGCCAGACACAGAGCTGGAGTGTACCCAGGAAATGGAGTGGGACTGGTGGGCAGAAATCTTGCCCGACGGGAAAATATCCGTCTTCCCCCTAGCGCTCCATTTAAACCATAATTCATGTCCCAATAGGCAGCTCTAATGGTTCCAAACAATGGGTGGGAATGAGGTGTTACAAAGTGCATATTGATGAACTTGGCTTTTGAGACACCCTCCCCTTTCCCTGAGGGCCACACGTCCACGTGTTTGCACAGTTAGGGGCTAAACCTTCCTGCACAGAGACTTTGAACAGCTCGGTAAATGCTCGGGACAATAATTAGGGAGGAGCCCAGGCCCAGCAGTGCTTTGGGGTTCTCTTTTTATTGTTCATAATTTCCTCAGTAATTCTCCCGAGCGATTAACCAAAAGCCCCCGTGTCCGTCTCTGAAAAGAAAACATCTTTCTAGTTCTCTATCGGAAATAAACAGCAGCTTTTATTCCCTTGCTGGGAAAGCGGGACCTGAAGTGCATCTCTGTCTCTGAAAAGTCAACTCTTCTTTGAGGTATAGGACAAGGGAACTTGAGAGCAAAGAAAGTCGGGTGATAGAAATAAAGAAGAAGGAACATCAAGGTCACCCTTACAGAGATAACCAAAGATGGTTTCCCTCCTACATCTGAAATACACAGACCTCCTGAGTTCTTCCTGGGGAATAAATTCACTCTCTCTCTCTCTCTCTCATTTCTCTCCAGAGATTGGGTAAAATTATGATCCTGGGAATCTGGAGAGTTGCGTCACTGCTAAATGAGAGCAGCCACATGAATCAGAAATTTCGACGTCCAGTTTCCATGTATCTACGGCACCACCGGGATCTTCGAACCTTCCAGTCTAATCCTTATCTTTGTGAGCAGTTGCCAAATCGTTCTCTTGAAGCAGAGGAAATCTTTGTTCCAATGAAATTTCTCACACAAGACCAACCTGCGCCGTAGTTAAAGCAAGAGCGGCTGGAATACCACTCAGCAGGAACAATGACCCGGATGGAGGGCAACGGAATTCTGCGGCGTGAAAAACAAAGCCCACCTCAGAAGCTTCCACTCTGCAGGATTCCATTGGCATAACGTTTCTGAAATGACAAAATTGCAGAGATGGAGAACGGATGGGTGTTGCCGCGGGTTGGGGTAGGAGGGAGGGAGGGAGGAAGATGCCCACGGCCGGGGAAGGGTAGCAGGCGGGATCCTCGAGATGGATGTTCTGTAGCTTGACGGGGTGGTCGCACAGACCCACGGGTGGCAAAACCACAGCCAAGTAAATCTACACGGTCCACGGATGAGTGAAGGGGAATGTGGCGGAAGGGGAATGAAGGTCGGGGCGTTGGGTCCGGGGTGGTCCCTTGGCCGAGATGTTGTACTGTCGTTGTGCAAGATGGCACCACTGGGGCAAACTGGGCCAAGGGGACAGGGCATCTCCCTGTGTTATTTCTTGCGATGGCATGTGAGTCTACAAGAATCTTCAAAATTTTGTTAATGGAGAGGGAAGCAAACCATGAGACTTTTTTAAAGCTTATTTTGAGAGAGAGAGAGAGAGAGAGAGAGCATGTGAGTGGGGTAGGGGGAGAAAGAGAGAGAGAGAGAGAGAGAGAATCCCAAGCAGGCTCCCCACTGTCAGCGTGGAGCCCCACAGGGGGCCGGACCTCACAAACCATGAGATCAAGGCCTGAGCTGAAATCAAGAGGTGGACGCTTAACCAGCTGAGCCACCCAGGCGCCCTGCACACCATGAGCCTCTTAACGACAGAGAACAAACTGAGGGTTGATGGGGGGCAGGTGGGCAGGGGATGGGCCAGATGGGTGCTGGGCACTAAGGAGGCACTTGTCGTGATGAGCACTGAGCGTTGTACGTCAGTGATGAATCACTGAATTCTACCCCTGAAACAAATACTACGCGATATGTTAGTTTAGAAACTAAATAAAAATTTGGAAAAAGAAAACAAAACCCTTAAATACGTTTGTCAAATAAATAAATAAGTAAAAGCTTTTTAAAATGGAGCCGGCTCCGTGGGTTAAGCCTCCAACTCTTGGTTTCGGCCCAGGTCGCCGTCTCACAGTTGGTGAGTTCGAGCCCCGCGTCGGGCTCCGGGCTGACAGTGCGGAGCCTGCTTGGGATTCTCTCTCTCTCTCTCTCTCCCTCTCCAAATAAATAGACTTAATACAAAAAAAAAAAAGGAACCGTTTTAGAGTCTGGATAGAGATGACTTCTTCCCCCATGCCTTCCCTTCTGAAGTGAGCGCCTCGCGGAGCCCAGTGAGGAAGCCTCCGCAGGCGCCCAGAGCCGGTGGGCAATGACAAGCTCAAGCCCAGAGACCGGGTGCGTTGGGTGACACAGTGAGCGGGTAGCAGCCTCACCTCGCACCTGCAGGTTGTCAGTCTGAGGCCTTTGCTCCGAAATCCCAGTGATTTGCATCTTGCTCAGTTATTTGCATAAAGACCAACTTCGCTCGAAGCAACTGAAGCTAGTTGGTAACTGTTGGCCGAGGACATCTTGTAAAACCCAGTGGGGAAGATGTTACCGTCTCGGCATTTCCCAGGTGAAGAAACTAGAACGCAGAGGTTGTTTGACGGATTTGCTCACGGGGATAATTACCCAGTGGCTCTTCAGGGACTGGAGACCCCCGGGGAACCCCCATCCCCTGCCACGGACAGGCCCAGGAGCATCGCCGGGCGCTGGGCTGAGCCCGTGGTCCTCACCCAGGCCCCACGTGTCCCCGTGCCCATGCGTGGGCACCTGCGTGCCTTTCAGAAGTTAAGCCGGCTTGTTTGCTAAAGGCTGAGGCGGAGACAAGATTTGGGTTTAAAAACTCAGCAGCTTTGCCTGTAACTGTGTGTTTCTCCTTCCTGCCTCCCCTGGGGGAGCTGAGTTCGCTCCGGAATCTCCCCTTCTGCCGCCGGGGAACCACAAAGTGACAGAACCTTGGCAGCCACTCCGGAAGGCTCCGGTCGCCGTGGCCCAGCTGGGCTCCACACGAAGGGAGGGGAAGCCCCAAAAGTCAGGTAGCTCAGCTTTGCAGTGCTGGCCTCAGGCCACGGATGCAGTGACAGTCCCGGTCACCCCTGCTTACACCTTCCAGAGATGTTTAAGTAGCTTCCCACCTCATCTTTTTTTTTTTTTAATGTTTATTTATTTTTGAGAGAGAGAGAGGGAGTGTGTGTGTGAGCAGGGGAGGGGTGGCGAGAGAGGAAGACAGAATCCAAAGCAGGTTCCAGGCTCCGAGCTGTCAGCACAGAGCCGGACATGGGGCTCGAACCCACGATTCGTCAGATCATGGCCTGAGGCAAAGTCGGACGCTTAACCGACTGAGCCACCCAGGCGCCCCTCATCTTCTTCTTCTTCTTTTTTTTTTAACTACCCGCCAATATTTCTGTCACTTTTAATGCCTTAGAATTTCCACTGTGCTCTCTCTTATGAGCAGACCCACGTCTCCCCCATCAGAATCAGTTATTTCCTGGGTTACCTCATCCATTTTTATCAAAGGACTTCCTACCGTTTTTAGTGCGGTGACTTCTTGAGGACTAAAGGAGACCCTGCGTTTTCTATGATCTCATGAAGGTCTTGCTTGGGTTAGGAGCGCAGGACATCAAGGTGGGGAGGAAAGGGCAGGCAGCATGCACAGCCACACCTGCCATGTTTTCTCTCTACAAAGATTCTATCGTGTCTTTTACAGCCTGGTTGTTTCCCTTAATGAACTGTGGACACTTTTCAAGCCTCATTTTGGTGGCTACCGTACTGAGTTGAACAGGGTCCTCCAAAAATTCACGCCCAGCTCCGAACCTGAATGTGACCTTGTTTTGGAACTGGGATCTTTGCAGCTGGAATCAAGTTACTTTGGGCTCTTATTGAACGAGGGTGGAGCCTAAATCCCGTGACCCGCGTTCTTGTAGGAAGAAACTTTGGGCACAGAGTCATTGAGGGGCGAAGGTCGTGTGAAGGCAGAGAATGGTCTGAGGAACCTGCCACAGAGACAGGTTGTTAAGAGGCTGTTTATGGCTTCAGATAGGTGAAGGTGTTAATCTATCGTGAAGGGATATCAGATTAAGTACGTGCTGTTCCGACGGCAGGTTGCTTCATAATTCTTTTAGGTTGCTGAGCCGCCTGGAAGAAAAGATTAAGAGTATCTTGATGGCAGAACAGAAGCAGCGATTGCCACGTCAAGTCATGTGGGCGTGTGACTAAAGGCCGGATTCCTGCGGTCATGGCGGCCTCGCAAATGTCCGAGCTGGTTCAGGGCAGATGTCCAAACCCGCCACAGCACCCGAAGCACGTGTGGACAAGGTGGTCAACACCACTAGTCGTCAGGGAAGTGCAAAGCCAAAGCAAAAGGAGGTACCACCCCACACCCGTTAGAATGGCCGTCACGAGAACGAGAAGCAATCGCCAGTTCTGGAGAGGATGACACCTGGGACGGGTGATGAGTCTCTTCTGTTTTGTCCCCCTCCTTGTTTTTGTATGATTTTTGTTTCTCTTCCCTTATGTTCATCTGTTTTGTCTCTTAAAGTCCTCATTTGAGTGAAGTCATAGGATTTTTGTCTTTCTCTGACTGATTAATTTCGCTTAGCATGATACCCTCCAGTTCCATCCACATAGTTGCAAATGGCAAGATTTCATTCTTTTTGATTGCCGAGTAATACTCCATTGTGTGTGTGTGTGTGTGTGTGTGTGTGTGTATACACATATCACATTTTCTTTATCCATTCATCCATTGATGGACATTTGGGCTCTTTCCATCCTTTGGCTATTGTTGATAGTGCTGCTATAAACATTGGGATGCATGTGTCCCTTAGAAACAGCACAACTGTATCCCATGGATAAATGCCTAATAGTGTAATTGCTGGGTCGTAGGGTAGTTCTATTTTTAGTTTTTTGAGGAACTTCCATACTGTTTTCCAGAGTGGCTGCACCAGCTCGCATTCCCACCAACAATGCAAAAGAGATCCTCTTTCTCCGCATCCTCGCCAACATCTGTTGTTGCCTGAGTTGTTAATGTTAGCCATTCTGACAGGTGTGAGGTTGTATCTCATGTGGTTTTGATTTGTATTTCCCTGATGATGAGTGACGTTGAGCTTTTTTCATGTGTAGGTTGGCCATCTGGATGTCTTCTTTGGAGAAGTGTCTATTCATGTCTTTTGCCCATTTCTTCACTGGACTATTTTTTTGGGGGGGGATGTTGAGTTTGGTAAGTTTTTTATAGATTTTGGATACTAACCCTTTATCCGACATGTCGTTTGCAAATATCTTCTCCCATTCTGTCGATTGCCTTTTAGTTTTGTGGTTTGTTTCCTTCGCTGTGCAGAAGCTTTTTATTTTGATGAGGTGCCAGTAATTCATTTTTGCTTTTGTTTCCCTTGAGGAAACTGAGGCACAGTTTCAACACACATGGATTTGTTCATTACCTTGCTCAAGCTGGGAGAGCCAAGTAGCAGGACCAAGAGGAGATCTGACCACCCTGCCTGAATTCCGGATCTCCGAATGACACTGTTTTATGGTCTGTGGATTGTTAGACACATAGACAATCTGGAGACAGAGCCACCAAACCCCAACAGTGGCATATCACAGGGTAGAGGTGAGGGTACATTCCATGTGACAGATTTTTGATGGAATTTTTATATTATATAACAAGTATTGTTAATTTTGTAATCACACAACAAAAGATAAAGTGATTTTTGGAAAGGTTTAAAAGTCGCCAGCTTGGAGATCTGCCTGTGTGGGCCACAGGTGCTGTTGGGTGAAATGGAGAGAGAAAGAACATTTGTCATTTGTTAGGACCGTGATGGGTTATCGGGGACCAAGCTTGGTGGGAGGTGAGCAGCGATACTGTTATTTACCCTCTACTCTGTATCTACAACTAAGAGTTTTTGTTTTGTTTTGTTTTTTTAAGAGAGAGAGGAAACATGAGTGGGCGATGGACAGAGTGGGAGAGAGACCGAGAATCCTAAGAAGGCTCCACGGTCATGGGCGGGTCAGGCCCCACGTGGGTCTCGATCCCATGACCCTGGGATCATGACCTGAGCCGAAGTCAAGAGCCGGACGCTCAACCGACTGAGCCACCCAGGATCCCCTGCCGCTAAGAGCTTTGAGCAAAGCTGGTGCCATGGGCTGAATTGTGTCTCCCAAAATTCATAGATTCAAGCCCTGACCCCCAATACCTCAGAATGTGACTGGCTTTGGAGATAATATCCCTAAAGAGGTGCTTCAGTGAAAATGAGGTCAATAGGGTGGACCCCCTAATCCAATCTGACGGCATCCTTATGAGAAGAAGAGATTAGGACACTAGCCTACCAAATGGAAGACCCTGTGCCTATTTCCCTCAACTCTTGCACCACGACCACTCTCAGGGCACCCCTCACACCAGATGTGGGGGGTTTCCCCACCCTAGGCACGTCTTTGTGGCATCCACTGGGTGTCGTACCATCCAATCCCGTTTGGACGCCCAGTGAAACTAACGCAGACCCCACTGCTTCAGGGCCCAGTCCCATGAGACTGCACACCCTCCCCCCAAAAAACTTGAGATGTCCATTGCAAGTGATAGGTCCCCAAGCCACCCATGACTTCTGTCCCACAGACGTTCCTATGAACCTCCCACTTGGATTCCACATTTGCTAGCACAACTTATAGAACTCAGAAAAACATTGGTTTATATATATACTACCTTATTCTCTAATAAAGGATTTGATAAGTAATACAGACGGACAGCCAGTTGAAGAGATTCACAGGGTGAGAGCTGGAAGGATCCTGAGCGCTGTCCCTGGGGAGGTGGAATGTGTCACTCTCACTGAACCTGAGCAGAACCACTCAAATGAGTGGTTTTCATTTGAATGTGGCTCTTTTGAATGATAAATCTATGAGGATAAATGATCATTGCTTTGCACAGCATGAATATGCGATTGACCGAAATAGGAATACAAGTGACTGTTAATAAAAACGGAAGCTTAGATCAAAAATAACAAAAGAGGGGTGCCTGAGTGGCTCAGTCGGTCAAGCATCTGACGTCGGCTCAGGTCGTGATCTCACGGTTCGCGAGTTCAAGCCCCGTGTGGGGCTCTGTGCTGACAGCTCGGAGCCTGGAGCCTGATTCGAGTTCTGTGTCTCCTCTCTCTCTGCCCCTCCTCTGCTCATGCTCTGTCTCTCTCTCTCTCTCTCTCTCAAAAATAAATAAACATTAAAAAACATTTTTTTTAATGACCAAAGAAGTTTTAAGTAGGATAGCAGTGAAATTTCCCCCACGTATATCAGCAAGGATAAAAAGAATGATAAAACTCTCTGTTGGCAAGAATATGAGGAAACAGCCATTCCTATGCACTGAGGTATGATACTTGTATCACTGAGTTTGGGGATAGTTTGTTACACAGCACGATTGTTAACAATAGCTAACCAATACGACATCTGTTACAGGATGAGCCAATCGTGGGGCTGTAATTTTCTAGTCCTTCAGAGATAGACACTAGACCCAAGCTTGGCTAACAATTAGAGCCCCCTCCCAGGATTTTTCAGCTAGGAACCAACAGAGAGTGAGTCTCAGCCTCTCTCCGATGGTGAGGTTATGAGGAGTGAGTGCAGAAGCAGCTGGTAAACAAGCTGTGTGTTGAAATCTGGCTAAACATAAAAGCCAAGGGGCAGACAGGAATGATAGGTATCGACTCTGTGAATTTGATTGTCCCTGAGACATACCTGCTTCGGGTCACATCTTCCACTCAAGGCACGTGAACAAATGGATCTTCCCCTTCATTGTCTAATTAACTTCAGTAATGTCCTGACCACCATCCCTGCCATATGCAAATAGACTTCTTCCCAGTTCAGTTCCAATCAATTTCTGGGAGATCTCCAGCCATGAACTTCAGGAGAGAACAACTCCATTGCATGTGGAATAACAGGGCCTAGATAATCTGGTCTAAATCTTTCATTATAGAGGTGAGTAAATTAGGACCCTAAAAAGGAAGGACTTTCTCGAGGTGACACAAAATAAAATAGGCACAAAATCTGCCTCTCTTGAATTTGAAATATATGAAGAGGCTATTTGAGGCAAATGGAGCACAGATATTCCATTCGGCCACCTACAAAGTCCTTAGGTCACGCACAAGTCAGAAACGTGTGTTCCCCAAAGGGAACAACAAAGAGATTTAATGTGTTGCCTTTTCAAATGGCAAAGGCAAAATACTTTTTCACAGCCTGGTGATGTTCAAAGTATAAATAAATGAACCCATTCAAACATCAATAGTGGGCGTACACATTGGGACGGATCTTTCTTAGAAGCATGGGCACCCGTGAAATGTACCTGCTAGGTTTCCACAAGGAGACAATTTTGCAAATTAAGGACAACGTTATAGGCAAAAATGTTCAGCGTTGCATTTTTTTGGTAACAGAGAAATATTAGAAACAATCCAAAAATCCAGCAGAGAAACCCAACCAAATCAGTGATGGTCTGTCTTCTCTTCAATGCAATACTATGTGGTCATTAAAATTTGTGTGTGTTGGGGAAGAAAGAGAATGAGAGAGGTCGGGGGGGTGGTGGTGTAGGGAGAGACAGAGGCGGGGGGAGGGAGGGGGCAGAGAAGAGAACTCTGCAAGAATATACACCAGCATGTCAAGAGACCTTCTCTCTTCGGGATGGCCTTTCTGTTGTTAGAATTATTGTTTACCTGTTTGATCTACTTTTCTCTTTCAGACTTTTCTTTATGGCTTGAATTTGTTTACCTCTGCCCCGAATCTGGGCTATGAGACTATTCCAATATAAATAGACACCTGGCCCTCCCCGTGTTTGCCAAGGATCATAATCTCAGTGGAGAGATCATAAATAACATAATAAAGAAGTCAGGATGTATGGTGGTACCCAGCCAACTTGGCTTTCCTGAGGACCTCGGCTCCAAGAACATCAAAGCTCCTCCCACACATGAGTCCACTCATCCTTAGGCCTGTTGGCTGAAAACTGGCTTGGCGTTTCAGAAGCCGCCAGGGCCATACTGTTCCTTGAGAAATGCTTACCCATTTTCTCCTCTGCTTCTGTTTTCTCAAGGTGTCCCCTTATTGTCCAGTGTAACCTCCCATTCTCTGGCTAAGCCAAAGTCAACCTTTTTTTTTTTTTTCAGTTGTGCCGATAGCAACATCTCTAGACTACAGCGAGGCATGGGGCTCTAGTCCCAGGCATTCGGATCACACGTAGGTTTGAAATAGGGCAACGAACTCACCTATGTTCGCCAGGGACTCATCTGCTTGTAGCACTGGGAAATCAGTACGTGGGGAAAACGCGATCGGTGGCAAAATGGGACAACTGGTCACCCCAGCTTTGGCTCTGGTCTCTTTCATTGATGAACCAGTTCCACCCCGCGCCCCTCTTCCCCCAAGCCTCAGTTATCTCAGTCTTGGAAAGGATTCACCTCCCCTGGGGCCTTGGGGATATGGCAGGACACCAACAGACCTGATCTCTTCCGTCCCGGGGTCTTCTGTCTCATTGAAAAGCGGACGTTAAACGAATGGCTACATACGCAGGATATTGGTGGGAATGGAATCGGGATGGAGGTGAGCAGAGAAGTCAAGAGAATGATATTTCACCCGGCACTTGAATGACGGGACTCAGCGCTAACGTGTCCTGGGGGCTCGCCATGTGCCGATATACCACGGAGAGCATTTTACACACATTATTTCGCTTAAGTATCACGTAAGCCTTTTCAGAGAAATACTTATTTATCCCCATTTTATAGATTCGGAAGCCGAGTGTCAGGCGGGATGATGTAAATTTCTCACGATCCTGGAGTTGGAAAGTGACAGAGTGAGACTGGAAATCAGGCAATTTCTTATGTCGGTGTACATTAAAAAAAAACTAGTGAAGTAACATATCCATAAGGTTAAACAAAGGGGGGGGAGGGGCTAGAAACAGTGTCGCAAGCATCAGGATGGGAAAGAAAAGAGACAGCTCCCTCCCCCAACCCGCCCATCTGCTTTCCTGTTTCCCTGCAATCTCCAAAACTCTGTTTCAACAGATTTTCCCAAGTGGTGAGGGACCATCCTCCTGGGCAAAAAGGGAGGAAACGCAACGTAAATCGAGTAAGCCGCGACTGTGAGTTTGAAATTTGCCCAGATGTGGGTGGGTTTCACTGGTGGCTCCGTGAGGGGGAGGGACGTTTGCCTTTTTGCTCCGTGCTGTATTTTCAGCGCTTATGTGCCTGGCACATGGCAGGCATTCGGTAAGTATTTATTACACGAGTTTGTGAAATAAACTGACCCAATGCGTGCACCTTTGAAACCATCTATCTGACGTGCAAGAAATACCTTCTTACAGAAATATCTAATCATTTCTCAAACATTCATGTTTAGGGGCGCCTGGGTGGCGCAGTCGGTTAAGCGTCCGACTTCAGCCAGGTCACGATCTCGCGGTCCGTGAGTTCGAGCCCCGCGTCAGGCTCTGGGCTGATGGCTCGGAGCCTGGAGCCTGTTTCCGATTCTGTGTCTCCCTCTCTCTCTGCCCCTCCCCCGTTCATGCTCTGTCTCTCTCTGTCCCAAAAATTAAAAAAAAAAAAATTCATGTTTAAACACATGCTACACACAGACACTATAAGTAACATATAATGTATAAAGAGGAATATATAAAATAATAAGAATATAGGAAAATTGAGGGGCACCTGGGTGGCCCAGTCGGTTAAGCATCCGACTCTTGATTTCGCCTCAGGTCGTGATCTCATGGTTTTGTGAGTTTGAGCCCCTCACGGGGCTCTGCACTCACAGTGCGGAGCCTGCTTGGGATTCTCTCTCTCTCCCTCTCTCTCTGTTTCCCCTCTCCTTGTGCTCTCTATCTCTCTCTCTCTCAAAATAAATGAACTTAAAAAAAGAATTTAGGGGGCGCCTGGGTGGCTCAGTCGGCTGAGTGTCTGACTTCGGCTCAGGTCTTGATCTCGCGGTTCATGGGTTCGAGCCCCGCGTAGGGCTCTGTGCTGACAGTTCAGAGCCTGGAGCCTGCTTCGGATTCTGTGTCTGGCTCTCTCTCTCTGTCCCTCCCCTGCTCACGCCCTGTCTCTCTCTGTCTCAAAAATGAATAAAACATTAAACAAATTTAAAAAAAAGAATTTAGGAAAATTGAGAGTCTGTCTGGGTTCAATGCTCTGTTTAATATGTGATTCTCATTTAGCTTAACATAAATTATTCCCATCTGCCTCTTCCAACAATTCCTCTGGGAGGAAATCCTTAACCTCTTCCCCTTTTTCCTTCAGATGAGGACACTTGCCACTCTGAGACACCGTCTCTTAGCAGTAAGTGGCAGGTCTCGAACAGGTATGTTGACAGCAGGCAAGCAAGATGAGGATCATTTAGAGCTTTGCTCAAATATCTGAGCACTGAACGTCCCAAGATCAATAGTCATCATTGTTTTCCCCGCGTTTAACTCATACCAATGTACCCTGGATGCCTCATGGAATTAGCAGGGAGACACCAATGGGACATCTGCTAAAGTGTTAGGTGTTATGTGGAAAATTCACAGGTAAATAAGGCAGAGCCTGTGTTGTTGAGAAACTTCCAGACAAGCAGTGGACCTAACAGGTCCAGTGTTGAATTTGCAGGATGCTACGAAGCCAGGATCACTGTGGAGGGAGACTGAAGGGTGCTTGGGGCTCATGAGCGGTGTCTCTGGGCTCAGACAGCTGGATGACCTTGGGCGAGAAACTCAACCTCTCTGGACCTCAGGAAAATGGGGTTATTAATAACGCATGACCCCTATGGGTCATTGGACTGATGATGTGACCCATTATACAAGCGGGTGCCTGTGACTCGCCTAGCATGGCACCAGCCGTTATAAGCTCCCAAACATTGGTGTTAGATGTATTTTTAGGAAAGAAGCCTTCTTTTTTTTTCTCCCAGCAGACCTACCGCACAAATATAAACTTGTAGGTTAAAAACAGTCAACTGTCAATGTGATGTTGCGATACAAGGGATATATATTTGTTTTTTTTTCCCCCCGCGGATCCTGGCACAGAGCTCCTAAAAACCCTTGTCACCTCAGGGGTTATTCAGCCAGACCTGAGTTTATGCTAATGAGATGATAGGCAGCTGAAGGCCCCCAGTGGCTTTTCCCTGAAGTCTGCAATTTCCTACAGTTCAACCTAATGAGATTTGATAATGATTGGGAAGATTCGGAGTCAATAAACAAAAGGAGAAGGCTCTCGAAACCCAGGCACATCCAAGCGTCTGCATTTGTCGCCGTGCTGGTTTTGCTAAATATCCCTTCCAGGCTGGGCCTTCCCTCCGTCTGAAAACCTCCCTCTAGGCTCAGCAAAACTTCAAGAAAAGAAACACCAGTTAAGCTACGTCACAATTTGGTTTTATGCGGCAGTAACCAACCCCTGGCCAATCGTGGAGTCTGGCTGTCAGTATACCCCGCACCTTGTTAAAAAAAAAAAAAAAAAAAAGTCATATAGAAACTTCTGTGTGAATTCATCGTGTAGCATTTGTAACCCCTGAGGGCTGCTGAGTGACAGAGCAGGGAGGCAGGGTTTTTTGGGGGTTTTTTTGTTTGTTTGTTTTTTTAAGAGATTAGACTCTGTTTGACCAACAGATATCCCTGCTTGGGCCAAACTGTGGCTGAAGGGTGAGGGGATCCCAGGAGCCAAGAGCTGGAAAGGAGGTAGGACCCTATTTATTAGAACTTCCGGATCCATCCAGATAGACTGACTCATCCTGGCCTTGGTCCAGCTCCGCGTGTGATCGCAACAAATTATTCGTTCTCTTTGAGTCCTTGCTTTCCCTGGGGCCCAGCAGAGCTAAAAGGAAAATCAAGGAAAATCGCTACTCCTGTCTCATGTCGACAATTCAGTGACATGGTATGTGTAAATTACATGACAACTCGGAATCACTCAATAATCGGTAATTAACACGGTCATGTATCTGGTGTCTGATGTGTGCT
Source organism: Prionailurus bengalensis (assembly GCF_016509475.1). Classification (NCBI taxonomy): domain Eukaryota; kingdom Metazoa; phylum Chordata; class Mammalia; order Carnivora; family Felidae; genus Prionailurus; species Prionailurus bengalensis. Next base: position 11,741,976 of record NC_057356.1, read on the forward strand.
ATGCACCGTGCCAAAAAAAAAAAAAAACAAAACACAAAAAACTGTATACGTGTTTGCCAATTAATCCCTGCAGCAAGCCTGGGAAGTAAATGTATCTGGATTCACCCTACGTGAAGAAGAGGCCGCCTCCAGAAAGGTTAAGCCACCTGCCTGAAATCACACAGCGAGAAAGGGCTACAGCTAGAATCCGGATCGTAAGGGAGGGTTCGGATAATTTGGAGGGCAAAGATCAATTGCTATTTATTTAGCTGTCTCTTTAAATCTCCGTGCCAATTCAGCAACGCCTGACAAATATTTATCATGCCCAAACTCACTGCCAGATGCGAAGCTACATGCATTGCAATATGACCTCGTGTTCGGCTGTTAGATTGTCCAGTGATTTGTGACTAAAATGCCCACAAAGAAAAAGAAAAAGGAAAGGAAAGGCAGCATCGAAATGAGGAGGAGCGCGAAGGATGCCCCAATTTATTTCCACGGCCTGAGCTGCGGGAGAAACCTTCCAGAATGTTCTGGGAAGGGGTGAGTCTGGCGTTCCCTGTCTCTATGGACAGATGAGAACAGCCCTCCGGGCTGGTAGAGAGACTTCTAACTCTTATTAGTGCCCTTTTATAGAGCGCGTGTCAGAGGAGTTTTCTCGACCCGAGTGGGGATGCCCCCCCAGGTGGGTGTGCGGGCCCAGGGCAGTGGGCCGTCATTAAGAGAGGCAGCGTTGCCCAGTGCGGACACTAAACCGGGTGGAGACACAGGCTGATTCTCCTGCCTCGCCCACCCCCACCCCCGTTTCTCACACCTACGAAATTGTGACCCAGAAACAACCAGCTCTTTACTTGGGGGCGGGGGGGGGGACACCCACAGACTGAAAGAGCTTCTCACGCCTGGGGCTGGCCAGCCACCCACACCCCACCCTCAGCCCCCAGGCAGGGAAACGGACAGCTGACTCTGAACTTCCTCTTGGCTGTCGGATTCTAGGTACTCACCTTGTAGCATGAGGAGGAAAGGCCACGTCCCCCCCCCCCCTCCCCCAAAGAGATCACCCGCTGTCATGCTGTCGCTTCCAGTCGCCGAGGTTTTCCCGATGCATATTTTCACAGGGTCCTGGTTGTTGCCGTGTGTTGTGTTTTTTTTTTTTTTCTTTCCAAGATTGGACATTCTGATTTTCGCCAAGATAACATCTCCATTTTTTATTTATTTTTTATTTTTTTATTTTATTTTTTTTCAACGTTTATTTATTTTTGGGACAGAGAGAGACAGAGCGTGAACGGGGGAGGGGCAGAGAGAGAGGGAGACACAGAATCGGAAACAGGCTCCAGGCTCTGAGCCATCAGCCCAGAGCCTGACGCGGGGCTCGAACTCCCGGACCGCGAGATCGTGACCTGGCTGAAGTCGGACGCTTAACCGACTGCACCACCCAGGCGCCCCAACATCTCCATTTTTTATTATTAGAGCCTTACCCTCATTTCACTAATGGCTCTAAAATGTACATTGAATGGTAAGATGCTCTTTCGGGCTCTACGATATTAACAGCAAAGACGTTATTTGTATCACAGAGCTAGGCATTATTCTAAGTGCTTGGCACTGAAAACGAGGACTGACTTAGTCTGTACAACTCTATGATCCGGGTTCTCTTATTATCCCATTTTACCGATGAGCAAACTGAGCCCAAGGTGACACATCTAACACATGACAGAGCTGGGATCTGAACCTAGGGAATCTGTGTCCAGACACCATGCTGTTAACTAAGATGTAGGCGGGGCGCCTGGGTGGCTCAGCCGGTTGAGCGTCCGAGGTCGGCTCAGGTCACGAACTCAGGATCTCACAGTTGGTGAGTTCGAGACCCGCATCGGGCTCCGTGCGGACAGCTCAGAGCCTGGAGCCTGCTTCAGATTCTGTGTCTCCCTCTCTCTCTGCCCCTCCCCCGCTCATGCTCTGTCTCTCTCTCTCTCCTTCAAAAATAAATAAAAACATTTAAAAAAATTAACAAAAAATTAGGATGTAGGCTACCTCTCGCGCTAATGAACTTGACTATTGCTGATAACCAGTGTTAGTGAGCCTCGAGGGAGACTGGCTGTCACCAGTGCCGACGGGAATACAATTTTTGGTGAATGGTTTGGCAGAATCTGTAAAAATTTTAAGGATTAATCTCTTTGACCTAGCAACTTTGCCTTTAAGATTCATCACCCCGAAACCTCATATACATCCACCAAAAAATACACACACCACCAGACACAGAATGGTTCACCGCAACTTTCTTTGTAATGGTGAATCAGTGGAAATCTTTCAATAAATTAATATATACATGCCATGAGAAATGTAGGACTAAATTCAGACAAATATGAATCAAAACAATGAATTTGGATATGGAGGAAAAAACGAATGGTGAGAACTGTGTCCATTGAGTTTGCTTTTATTTCGGTGTTTCATTTTTTAAAGTTTATTTATTTATTTTGAGAGACGGTGGCAGAGGAGGGGCAGAGAGAGAGGAAGAGGGGATCCCAAGCAGGCTCCACACGATCAGCACAGAGCCCGACACTGGACATGAGCTCACAAACCAGAAGATCATGACCCGAGCCGAAAATCAAGAGTCAGAGGCTTAACTGACTGAGCCACCCAGGCACCCTGAGAGCTGTGTCCGTTTAAATACAAAACTCGGGGGGCGCCTGGGTGGCTCAGTCGGTTAAGCGTCCGACTTCGGCTCAGGTCATGATCTCACGGTCCATGAGTTTGAGCCCCGCGTTGGGCTCTGTGCTGACAGCTTGGAGCCTGGAGCCTGGAGCCCGCTTCGGATTCTGTGTCTCCCTCTCTCTCTGCCCCTCCCCTGCTCATGCTCTGTCTCTCTCTGTCTCAAAAATAAACATTAAATACAAAACTCGGGGCGCCTGGGTGGCTCAGTCACTTAACTGTCCGACTTTGGCTCAGGTCACAATCTCACGGCTCGGGAGTTCGGGCCCCACGTCGGGCTCTGTGCTGACAGCTCGGAGCCTGGAGCCTGGAGCCCGCTTCGGACTCTGTGTCTCCCTCTGTATCCTCCCCTCCTCTGCTCACGCATGCTCTCTCTCCTTCAAAAATACGTGAACGTTAAGAAAAAAAAAAAAGAAAAACATAAATACAAAACTAAGATTAAAGAACATGAAGATCATGCTTATAAAATAGAATGTTAGTGTTAAAAACATTGGCAGGGGCACCTGGGTGGCTCAGTCAGTTAAGCTTCCGACTCTCGATTTCAGCTCCGGTCCTGATGTCATGGTTTTGTGAGTTTGAGCCCCACGTTGGGCTTTGTGCTCTGGCCTCGGGGAGCCTGCTTGGTATTGTCCCTCTCTCCATCTCTCTCTGTCCTTCCCCCACTCCCACTCTTCCCGTCTCTCTCAAAATACATAAGTAAACTTAAAAACATTAGCAATATAAAACAAGCAATAAAACTAATAAGTCAGGATGAGAACAGGGAAAATGGGAATACTCTATTCCCTAACTTCATCTTTCATGTGAAGGATTCAAAATGTCAAAAATTGACATTTATTTTTAAAATGACTCCAAAAGAAAGAGGAACCCTTTTGCACTGCTGGTGGGAATGCAAACAGTATGGAAGTTCCTCAAAAAACTAAAAATAGAACCACCCGACAACCCGGCAATTGCACTACTAAGTATCTATCCACGGGATACAGGTGTGCTGTTTCGAAGGGGCACGTGCACCCCAAGTTTATAGCAGCACTATCGACAATAGCCAAAGTATGGAAAGAGCCCAAATGTCCATCGATGGATGAATGGATAAAGATATATACACAACGCATACATATATATAATGGAGTATTACTCGGCAATCAAAAAGAATGAAATCTTGCCATTTGCAACTACATGGATGGAACCGGAGGGTATTATTCTAAGTGAAGTTGGTCAGAGAAAGACAAATATCGTATGACTTCACTCATAGGAGGACTTTAAGACACAGAACAGATGAACACAAGGGAAGGGAAGCAAAAATAATATAAAAACAGGGAGGGGGACAAAACAGAAGAGACTTAAATACAAAGAACAAACCGAGGGTTGCTGGAGGGGTTGTGGGAGGGGGGATGGGCTAAATGGGTGAGGGGCACTAAGGAATCTACTCCTGAAATCATTGTCGCACTACATGCTGACTAACTTGGCTGTAAATTTAAAAATAAATAAATAAATAAATAAATAAATATTAAAAAATAATAATAATAAATTAAATTTTTTGTATATAAACAAACAAACAAATAACTCACTCAATCCATGAGGGAAGTCTGCGTGGCTCAGTGAGTTAAGTGTCTGACTTTCGATTTCGGCTCAGATCATGATCTCACAGTTTGTGAGTTACAGCCCCAAGTAAGGCTCTGTGCTGACAGCATGGAGCCTGCTTTGGATTCTCTGTCTCCCACTCTCTCTGCCCCTCCCTCGCTCATGCTTGTTCTCTCTCTCTCTCTCTCTCTCTCTCTCAAAAATAAATAAATACACTTTTAAAAAATAAAATAAAAAATAAAATGACTCTAAGAGCTTAATGGTTTTTTATGATCTTTTTGTCTTTATGTAGATTTTTTAAAGCAAAGACTACCTTTTGCGGTGAAGGAAGTTATACTAAATGTTTCTGTATAGGGTAAGGTAGGGTTCAATTTCACCTTTTTTTTTTTTTTTTTTTTTTTTTTTTTTGCACATGGCCATCCAGTTTTCTCCACACCATTTGCTGAAGAGACTAGTCTTTCCCCATTGTGTATTCTTGGCACGCTTACGTAAGATCTATTGACCATACAAGCATTGGCTTAATTCTGGGCTCTGTATTCTGGTCCATCAGTCTATATGTCTGTCTTTATACCAGTACCATACTATTTAATCACTGTAGCTTTGTAGTATATCTTGAAATCAGGAAGCATGATACTTTCATCTTTTTTCTTTCCCAAGATATTTTGTGGTTCCAGATGAAGTCGGGGATTTTTTTCCTGTTACTGCGAAAAAATGCAATTAGGATTTCAATGGGTACGGTGTTGAATTTGTAAATGTTTTTGGCAATATGGACATTTTAGCAATATCAAGTCTTCTAATTCATGAACGTAGGACATCTTTCCATTTATTAGAGACACAGCTGATTTTTGTATATTGATTTTATATCCTACAACTTTATTGAATTTGTGAATTAGTTCTACGAGTATCTTTTTTGGCAGAATCTTTAGGGTTTCTGCATACCAGGTCATGTCATCTATAAACAGAGATCATTTTTCTTCTTTCTTTCTGATCTGAATGCTTTTTATTTCTTTTTCTTGCTTAACTCAATAGCAAATGGTAGTAATAATAATAATGACCCAATCAAAAAATGAGCAGAGCATCCAAATAGACATTCTTCCAAAAAAAGACATAAAAATAGCCAACATTTATATGGAAAAGTGTTCAGCATGGCAAATCATCAGGGAAATGCAGATGAAAACCACAATAAGCTATCACCTCATCCCTGTTACGATGGCTATTTTTTAGATGTTTATTTATTTTTGAGGGGGGGGGAGGGGCAGAGAGAGGGAGACAGAATCCAAAGCAGGTTCCGAGCTATAAGCACAGAGCCTGACGTGGAGCTTGAACCCACAAACCTCAAGATCATGACCGGAGCTGAAGTCAGATGCTCAACTGATTGAGCCACCCAGGCATCCCTGGATGGCTATTTATTCTTTAAAAAAAAAAGCAAGATAATAAATGTCAGTGAAGATATGGAGACAGAGAGCCCTGGCACACTATTGATAGGAACGGACATCGTGACAGCCATTAGGGAAAACAGTATGGAGGTTCCTCAAAAAATTAAAAATAAAACTATCCTATGATCCAGCAATCCCACTGCTGGGTTTTACCCAGAGGAATTGAAATCAGGATCTCAAAGAGATACCTGCACTCACATGTTCATCTCAGTCATATTGACGATTGCCAAGATGAGGAAACCACCTACTGTCCACCAACAGAATAGTAGCAAGAGAATATTTTTCAGCTTTTAAAAAGAAAGAAATCCCACTACTTGCTGCAACACGGGTGGACCGATAGGTTCATGATCTGTATGATCTCACCTATATGTAGAATCTGAAATAGACTCCTTGAGGGGTGCCTGGATGGGTCCGTCGGTTGAGCTGCCGACGTCGGCTCAGCTCATGATCTCACGGCTCGTGAGATCGAGCCCCGCGTCGGGCTCTGTGCTGACGGCTCAGAGCCTGGAGCCTGCTTCCGATTCTGTGTCTCCCTCTCTCTCTGCCCCTCCCCCACTCATGCTCTGTCTCCCTCTGTCTCAGAAATAAATAAACATTAAAACAATTTTTTAAAATAGACTCATTGAGGCAGAGAGTCGAATGGTTGTTGCCAGGGACTGGGGGGAGGGCAAATGGGAGGGTGATGGTCAAAGGCACAAAGTTTCCAGGTGTCTGGGTGGTTCAGTCTGTTAAGCGTCTGACTCTTGATTTTGACTCAGGTCCTGATCTCAGGGTTTGTGAGATCGAGCCCCGAGTAGGGCTCTGCGTTGACCATGCGGAGCTTGCTTAGGATTCTCTCTCTCTCCCTCTTTCTCCGTTCCTCCCTCCCTCTCTCTCTCTCTCAAAATAAATAAATACGCTTAAAGCAAATATTTTTTTAAAAAGGTACAACGTTTCAGTTATGCAAGATGAGTAAGTTCTGGAGATGTCGGATACAGTATGGTGACTGTAGTTAACAATACTGTAATTGTAGACCTTCACTTTGCTAAGAGGGTGGATCTTGATTTAACTGTTATTACTACATCTACACAAAAAAAATAATAATAAAGGGGGTGGGAGGAAACTTTGGGAGGTGGTGAAGATGTCCTTGGCCTTGTTCGTAGTGACAGTCTCATGAGTGGATATTTATTCCCAAGCTTGTCGAGTTGTATACATAAAATATGTACAGCTCTTACCTGGCAATCACACATCAACAAAGTCACTTTAAAATAAATAAATAGGGGCGTCTGGGTGGCTCAGTCGGGTAAGCATCCAACTTCGACCTCAGGTCATGATCTCACAGTTCAAGCCCCGTATCGGGCTCCATGCTGACAGCTCGGAGCCTGGAGCCTGCTTCGGATTCTGTGTCTCCCTCTCTCTCTCTGCCCCTCCCCTGTTCACGCTCTGTCTCTCTCTCAAAAAAGATTAAGAAATAAATTAACATTTTAAAAAATTTAAAAAATACATAAAACTAAAAATACATAAAAACATGCATGATGTTAACTTTATTTTTTTAAGTTTATTTCTTTATTTTGAGAGAGTGTGTGTGTGAGCAGGGGAGGGACAGAGAGACAGAGAGAGAGAGAGAGAGAGAGTGAGAGAGAGAGAGAATCCCAAGCAGGTTCCACAGTGGCAGCACAAAGCCCAACACAGGGCTTGAACTCACCAAGCATGAAATCATGACCTGAGCCTAAACCAAGAGTCGGATACTTAACCGACTGAGCCACCCAGGCGCCCCAAGCCATACATGTCATTAAAAAAGAGAAGAGGAGAGAAAACTGTTACCGATTGAAAGAGATTTAATTGACATATCACCTACATACCACGTGGGGCCATTTTGTGCATTCTGATTAAAATAACATGAACTGCAAAAAGACATTTAAAAAAAATTTTTTAACGTTTATTTCTTATTGAGAGAGACAGAGCATGAGCAGGGCAGGTGCAGAGAGAGAGGCAGACACAGAATCCGAAGCAGGCTCCAGGCTCTGGGCTGTCGGCATGGAGCCCGATGTGGGGCTCGAACTCACCGACTGTGAGATCACGACCCAAGCTGAAGTCGGACGCCCAACCGACTGAGCCACCCAGGTGCCCTGTAATAATTATTTTTAGAAACGAGCCTCAGGTACGTACAGACACAGTTGATAGACCTGGAGACGGGAAGAGAGGCAAGAGAATTCAGATTTACACGACGCGAAGTAAGTTCCTTTGCCAACACGAAGGAGGCTTAGCCACTCCCTGACTCCGTGTCCCTCTCCCTCTGAGCCACTGTGTCCCAAGAAAGAGAGAGAGCAGTGGGGAAAAAAAAAAGACTGATGTCCCTAGTGGCCCACGTCCCTCTGCTAGGTGGCAAATATGAAATAATTACATAACTGGGGGCAAGATACCTCTGTTGTAGAGGAGAAAAGAGAAGAAGGCATTTTCCTTGAGTCTCTACTCATCAGTACTGCTGGAGATACAGAAGAGAAAGAAATCCGATACAGATCAGCTCGGGCAAGCGTGGGAATGAGGACTTGTGAGGCCGGAAAGGTTGAAGCGAGAGCTCGTGTCCAACAGCAGATCCAGAGATTCGACCATTGACAGGAGGATCTCTCTCCTTCTCTTGTAGCTTCGCTTCTCCCGAGGAGGGGGTTGGGGGGCGGGGGGTGGGGAGGAGGCTCATCGTCGCCATCTTCCGAAGTGGTGATGGAGGGGTAAGTAAGCACGGCTGTATGCACCTCCAATTTGGCATTCACTAACTTTACAACCACAGTCAATGGAGACCTCCTGTCTGTTGGTGTCTGCACGGAGTCCCCGGGAATAGCTCTGAGTGGCCCCGTTGGGTCGTGTGTCCACCCCTTGGGTCAATCACTGTAGTCTGTAGATGGGTTGCTATGATCGGGGAGTCGCTGCAGGCCCCACGCTGCTCTAGAGCATGAGGCCTGCGTCAGGGACAGAAGTAGGGGGGCCGAGTGGAATGTGTGACATCAGGACAACCATGGGTGCTCACGCCAACAGTGAGGAGGGCCAGCCGGGTGACAGAGGAGTTCGGGGGACGTGGAAGTACAGAAGGCATCTGTGGGCCCTAGTTCAGAGGGATGCTGAGGGCAGAATCCAGAACGAAGGGACCTCACAGCTGCACGGAGCGCTCCGATCCTAGGCAGGAGCGCCCCCCCCTCCTGGCAGACTTTTAGCGCGTCCAGAAACGGCCCTTGGCGTGTGTCGCGGGGGCTACTGCTGGCCTTTCGTAACCCTACCCACTCACTGACACTGCCCGGCACCAACTCCCCTGACTCTCTACAGGAAGTTTCCTTTTATTACGAACGCTGATGTACTCGGTTTTTGCAAAAAGACAGAACAGCCAGTGGACTCATGTCTCTAGAAGCAGTCCTCGACCGGTGACAGTAGAGCATTGAGGATAATGTCCTCACTTCCTCTGTCCTCACCTGGGACAACTCAGGGTTCCATCCTGTCTCCCAGAACCCCCAGTGGGACGGAGCCCCAGCTGTCCCCAAGGGAGCGCACATGACTATGCATCATCTATTGAGTTCCTTCCCTGTTGTACTTCCCCAACGTCCCATTGGTGTTTCCTAGGAATGCCTCCCAGATGAACTTGGGCATGTGAATCCTTGTTTCAGGGTCTGTGGCTGAGGGAGTCTGAACCAAGGGGGTGCTCAAACCAGTGGGGCCGAGAGAGCTTTGGGGGATACATCTGAGCATTCCCAAGGGAGTTTTTGGAAGTCAAGCACATTGGGTTAAGAATCCTGGGATTCAGAAAGAAAGGAAGGAAGAAGGGAGGGAGGGGGGGAAGGAAGGAAGGAAATAGGAGACGAGACAAATAAATAATGAGCCCATCGCCTGGAAAGAAAAGCCACGCTACAGACATACTGAATAAGCGAATTAGAACTAAGTAAATGAATGAAAAAGTTAAGGTCCCCTTCATGTTAGCTTTGTGAAGGATGGAACCCTGTTCTTCTCCGAACACCCGGCTACCAACAAACGATTCAGAAGAGGTGCCAAATAAAGCGATACCAATTTCTTAACATAAAACCACTCCTCGGGATTTTCTTTTCCTCCCCTGCAAAAATGGCGGGCAGTCACAAGGAGAACGCCACCACCTCCCTCAAAGGCGCTGGGGAGGAGGAAATGCAGTGAGACTTTGTGTAAGAGAGAGGACTCCTCTCAGGGGAATCTTTGTCATGGCGATGTTCCGTGAGCACAAGGCTGGGTCGTCATGATGGTGCGGTCAACGTGGTAGCGACTTTCTCACCGAACTGTCACAGCGAGACTGTCTGCCTCTCACCCGCCACATAGTAGCGGCTCAGTTAGCAATGGACACCCACAGGTGTTTCTCATCTCGCTCATGTCATTTAGTGCCCCCTACTTGAACCTCCAGTCGAGGGATCACCCAACAGACGGCCGGTCCTATGAGAGATGTCGATACCCACCTACCTTCCTCTTGAATGTTTCCTGTCGAGTGTGAAATGTGGCTCAGCTTTAGGACTCCCGAGGACAAGCCCCTGATTTCACACAAATCGACCGGCGTGCATTTCACACGCGTGTCCTTTTCTTCTTCGGTGGCTACTTTTGGGAGACGTGATTGAAGGATCGCTGTGGCGGAGGGTCATGGAACAAAATATAAGGTTGCAGGCTGTGGTTGGAAGCTTCTGGGCATAGTAATGGGTGAGCTTCATTCCTAGGCAGTGAGTGAATGAAGGCAAGGGGATGGCGTAAACGTTTATTTTAAGGTGGCGGGGGGGAGGGGGAGTCATTTATTTTTCAGGCAGAAAGTTTATACAGCTTGAGAGAATTATTTGGGAGGAAATGAAGTCCATGGCTTACGATGCTTGTGAGCCTTGCCCGCCTCCCTTCTCCCTCCCCAGCTATGAAAGCGAGAAGGCTGACCCCTCCCCTCCCGGCCCCTGCGTACCCAGATCTCACTGTCGCTGGTGGGACGACAGACATTCGCACGGGGGCAGTTGTTGTTGGAAACACGTCGCAGCCTCAGAAGTCCCCACTGAAGGATAAACCCAAGCAGGTGTTTCGGCTGTAATGAAGCCGGTCCCTGAAGGAAAAGCTTCTGAGACAAACATTAGCCTGGACTGGGCCACTCATCTGTGATGTGACCCTGAGCCTCAGTGTCTCCACTTGCAAATATGTTGGGGTGGGGGGCTAGGTGCTCTCAAGGTTCCCCTGAGCTCTAGTATGACATTTTCGGAAACGTCATCGGGTTTACTCACGGGTGTCTGACAACAGTCTGTCGTATTCTTCCTCGGGTCCTGTTTCACACTCGTGTTCCTTTCCCAACCTATCGTGCTTTATGCTGTCATTCCGAAGAGCCCTACTGAATGCACCCCTGTCTTTGGTTTCCTTATTTATACAAAGAGGGTGACAATAATAATGATCGCAATGGTAATTTCCTCTTGTTTGAAAGGATATTGTGAACATACATGGAAAGTTCTGGCACATAGTAAGTCCTAATAAACGTGTGTGTTTTTCTTCCTCTCTCACGTATTTCCGCCCACCGAGTTTCTTTTAATTTTGATGACTACATTTACAAAAAATTTTTAAAGTAAGTTCTACACCCAACACGGGGCTCAAACTCACAACTCCAGGGTCAAGAGTTCCATGCTCTGCCCACTGAGCCAGCCAGGAGCCCCCCTGCATTTAAAATTTTGTGGATGATACTTTTTAACGTCAAGTGACCTCCCCACTATGTATTTTATGTATTGAAAAATATTATTCCAAAGTAAAATCTGAACTTCCTCAGACTGCCAAAGGGACTCGAAGCGTCTTGGGTTCGGCCAGTCCAGAACTTTCTGGTGACAACTTATCACTTGTTACAACTGCTTGAAATTTTTCCAGCCTTGAGAATCTTTCATTCAAATCAGTGACAAAAATGTCTTCTCTACATGGCCATTTCTCTGGCATCCTCTGTCTGCTTCTGTAGGTCACTGTTTTTGTTTTTTTATTAGAAGCATTGGTCCATGGCTTCTTTTCTTTTATTTTTATTTTTTGAAGAATTGTGGTGATGGGGCGCCTGGGTGGCTCAGCCGGTTAAGCATCTGACTTCGGCTCAGGTCATGATCTCGCGGTTCGTGGGTTCGAGCCCCGCGTCGGGCTCTGTGCTGATGGCTGGGAGCCCGGAGCCTGCTTCGGATTCTGTGTCTCCTTCTCTCTCTGCCCCTCCCCCCACTCGTTCTCTGACTCTCTCAAAAATAAATAAGCATTAAAAAATAAAAAAATAAAGAATTGTGGTGAACTGCCTATCACATAAAGTTGACTACGTTCGGTTGTACAGCTGAACGGCGTTAAGTACGTTCACCTCGTTGTGTTATCTCCTAAAACCCAAACTTCTGGGGCACCTGGGTGCCCCAGTTGGTTAAGCATCTGACTCTTGGTTTTGGCTCAGGTCACGATCTCGTGGGTCGCGAGCTTGAGCCCCGCGTTGGGCCCTGCGCTGGCAGCGTGGAGCCTGCTTGGGATTCTCTCTCTCTCTCCCCGCCCCCCCCCGCCTCTCTTTATTTCTCAAAAAATAAGTAAACTTTTTAAAAAAGATAAAAAAATAAAACTCAAACTTCTCACCCATTAACACGAACTCCCCACCCCCCCCCACCCCCAGCTCCTGGAAACCCCTGTTCCATTTTTGACTCTATGCAACTCTATCATAGGGATGCATGTATACGAGAAAAACAGTGTTATATAGGACTTGGTTTCTGTGGTTTCAGGCATCCACTGGGGCTAAGGGGGACTACTATACGTGCAATTTTCTTTTTTTATGTATATTTGTTTATTTTGAGAGAGACAGAGTGAGCAGGGGAGGGGCAGAGAGAGAGGGGGAGACACAGAATCCGAAGCAGGCTCCGGGCTCTGAGCCGTCAGCACAGAGCCCGACGCGGGGCTCAAACCCAGGAACCGTGAGAGCGTGACCTGAGCCCAGTTCGGACGCTTAACCGACTGAGTCGCCCAGGAATGGTTTGTGTCTTCAGACAGTTCCCGAGTGATTCCAGAAGGTCAGGCAAAGCAACAGGGACCCTGCGTGGATGTAAAGATTGAATGAATTCAGCTCTGGGCTGTGGTCCCCCGAGGAGGTCAAGAGAAGGCATGAGATGATAATCCCTGTAGGGACCTGTTGACTTCCAGAGACAAGAGAAGGGATCATTATTTACTGATAACCTGCCATTTCACGGTAATTCCCAGCATGCTATTGTACAGCCTAGTTCAATGCCCCCTGATATTAAGTATAATGAAGAGTCTTGCGGCCCCCTGAGGTTACATCACTCAGGAAGGAAGCAAACGTGTGCACAAACAGGAAGGTTTGATCTTTCTCCATGAGTTGTCCCTCCCTCCCCACATTGCCCACCCCCCAGACCCCAGGCAGGGGGGAAAGGACGCAGCGGCCCCCGGGGTACCTTTGTCAGGTTTCACAGGCCACCATCCCGGTATGACTTCCCCACAGGGCTCTCGAGACACACCCCCCCCCAAGAAGCGTGCCCCACCTCGCTCCCATGCAGCAGCCTGAGTGGGAAATGAAGGGTTGGTGACCCATGTTGAACACCACGGAGACTCCCCTCCATAGTCCTCACCTGCTCAGTGCGCTAAAGGCCTTGCACGTAACTTCTTGTGTGACGTACACAGACATCCCAAGAGCCAAGTATTACTGGTCCCATTTTACGAAAAGGGCCACAGAGGCTCCGAGAGTCCCAGTAGTCCATAGCTAATCAACGCGTCCGTCACATCATGGTGCTCCCCAACCACAATATTACACTGCCCCTTGGAACCAGGACCTTGACCATGGAGGAGACAGCACTGGCTCCTCAGGCTCGTTTCAGAGGCCAATGGAGCATCGTCTAGACTGTTAAAATATTTCTTTGTTTTTACTTAAAAAAATTTTTTTAACGCTTATTCATTTTTGAGAGATGGAGAGAGACAGAGCCTGAGTGGGGGGCACAGAGAGAGAGAGAGGGAGACACAGAATCCAAAGCAGGCTCCAGGCTCCGAGCTGTCAGCACAGAGCCCGACGCGGGGCTCGAATCCATGAACCGTGAGATCATGACCTGAGCCGAAGTCAGATGCTTAACCAACTGAGCTACCCAGGTGCCTCATCTTCTAGACTTTTGAAAGAGTGTTGGGGCTCCTGGGTGGCTCAGTCGGTTAGCATCCAACTTCGGTTCAGGTCATGATTTCACAGTTCATGGGTTCGAGCCCCGTGTTGGGCTCTGTGCTGACAGCTTAGAGCCCAGAACCTGGATCCCGCTTCTGATTCTGTGTCTCCCTCTCTCTCTGTCCCTCTCCCTGCTCGTACTCCCACACTCTCTGTCTCTCTCTCTCTCAAAAATAAGTAAACATGAAAAAGAGAGAGCGAGAGAGTGTTAACCTGTTCCTTCAATCAACACATGGCTGCCATGTGTCACATTATGGGGCACCTGGGTGGCTCAGTTGGTTGAGCGTCACACTCTTGATTTCAGCTCAGGTCATGATCCCAGGGTCGTGAGATCGAGCCCCATGTCGGGCTCCATGCTGAGTGCACAGGGATTCTCCCTCCCTCTGACCCTCTCTCCTGCTCTCACTCTCTCTCTCTCTCTGAAAAAAAAAAAGCCAGTTACATTATCACATGAACAATTTATATACACACATATGTGTATACATATTTGTGAACTGTATTTAATTCCTGACTTAATTCGTCATGTATATGTACCTATATTCTTTACATATACTTACACATTTATACATATGTATGAAGAATTGGGTAAAAACCTAAATACATTATATATGTAATATATGTATACATATGTACATTATAAATATACATGAATCAGGTCAGAAAGAAATGACATAGTTACTATTCACTATTCACTCTCTGTAGGAGCTCAGTAATGTATCCCTGACATTCTAATGAGCATTGTTGGAAATTCTGGGGCACCTGAGTGGCTCTCAGGTTGGGCATCTGACTTCAGCTCAGGTCATGATCTCGCAGTCTGTGGGTTCGAGCCCTGCATCAGGCTCTGTGCTGACAGCTCAGAACCTGGAGCCTGCTTCTGATTCTGTGTCTCCCTCTCTTTCTGCTTCTCCCCCACACTCGTGCACGCTCTCTCTCTCTCTCTCAGTCTTTCACTCTCAAAAATAAATAAGCATTAAAAAAAAATTTTAAGAATTGTTGGAAATTCTAACCATTCCACATCTCAAATTCTCCAGTTTGTTGCAAATGTTTTTCCCCTCAAAATAATACTATTCAAATTAAAGCAGCAATAACAACAACAACAACAACAACAGCAACATAAATCATAAAAAGAACTTGACATGTCTGACGTAGCTCAGGCCAAGTTCAATGTTCATAGTTGCTGTCCAGTGAAATGTGAAGGAGTCAGAGGTTAGGGAGATTTAAGCATGGATTGCTCTGCAACCCTTATAATATAAATATTTCCAGAATGCCTACCCACTGAAGGCAGAATTACAAGATACTGGAAGGTATTCCATGTTCATGGAAACCAGCCCAGCTCGTATTTTGGTGACCTTGCCTAGACCAAGGCTGCGGACAGAGAGGTCACTATCGTGTCTCGTACACGCACAAGTGTACTTCTCACCACAGTAGATGCTTCTTCGGTTCAGAGTAGCCATCAGAACTCGACATTCCTGCCAGATTGCTAGTGCTTTGAAGGCAAGTCTGTGCAGGACTGGACCGCAAAGACTCTGGGCTTCCTACAGGAATCTGGGAATCTCAGGCTACCACAGGGATTTCTGTTCACGCGGAGAGGCTTGGATTTTAGCTGGTCTCAGTAGCCAGGACCAACGCCACTAGGTGGGAGCCACTGGGAGCCTGACTGCAAGTGTGGGGTCTCATTTGTCTTCTGCAGCCTTTTCAAGGATGTAAATCTTTCTAGTCTCTCTTGACCTCCAATTTCAACTCCCTTCCGCTGATTGTCAAAACTTTGGAGCCCAACCGTGGGGAGAGGAAGAGAGCTTGAACCAAAAATGTCCCTGGAAGTGTAAGGGCAGTGCAATGAAAATTTTTCTCGGTCAGACTCTACGGCACAGTTGTTTTAATTTTCACCCCATGGGCCTCCCCCACCCCAGCCCCCTGCCAGAATACATAAGACTAAGCAGACTGTCGGCACTACAAACTGGTAAGGTCGTAGAGCAACTCAGACTCTCACACATCACTTTGGGAATGTAGATAGACGCTATCACTTTGGAAAGCCGCTCTTAGCAGAGTCTAATAAAGCTGAACCTATGTGTGCTGCCCGACCTAAAGATCCCACTCCTCGAGGTATGCTTTCCCCAAAACTGAGTGCTTAGGGACACCAAAAGACAGGCACAAGAATATTTACAGATGTAGGTGCCCTAAGCCCAGACTGGAAACAAATTAAATGTCCATTAGGAACAGAATGGAGGAACGCCTGGGTGCGGCTCGGTCAGTGGAGCATCTGACTCTTGATTCCGGCTCAGGTCATGATCTCACAGTTCGTGGGTTCGAACTCCCGAGTCGAGCTCTGCGCTGAGAGTGTGGAGCCTGCTTGGGATTCTCTCCCTCTCTCTCTTTCTCTCTCTCTCTCTCTGTCTCCCTCCTCTCTCTCTCTGCCCTTTCCCCACCTCACACTCATGCATGCTCTCTCTCTCTCTCTCTCAAAATAAATAAACTTAAAAAAAACAGAGTGGATAAATAGATACGGTACACTCGCGAAATAGATTACTACAGAGCCACGAAAAAGCGCAAACTCCCGCTAAATGCAAAACTATGAACGAATTCACAGACATAATGTGACTGAAAGAAACCAGACACAAAAGAGGACATCCTGTGTGGTTCCGTTTGTGCGAACTTCACAAATAGACAACAGAATCGATGGTGATAGAAGTCTGAATAGTGGTCGCCTTTGTGGGGGGAGAATGGACCGGAAGGAAGTTTATGGGAGCCACGGAGGGTGCAGGAACTAAGTCTGGTGGTGTTTACACGGGTGTATACTTGGGGAAAGTCCCCCAGCTGCTCATGTAGCGTTTGAGCATTTTACTGTATATAAGTCATACTTCCAAACAAAGAAAAAGACACTATATGTTAGCCAACTTGGATTGAAATCAAATTTAATACGGAAAAAGAAAATGAAATACGCACGTTTACTCTGTGATAGGGACACGTGTGTTTGCGAGCAAAGCACTTACTAAGAGACCAAGAGGAAGGGCACATTTTCTAGCTGGACCCAGCGTCCCACGTACAAATGGGGATGTTTTCCCCCGTCACCCAGGTCAGCAACACCCACCACGTCCCAATTCCGATGGGGCCCGTGGGTCACATTGACCCCTTCATGCCCCAGTGTCCCCTGCCTGCCGCCCCCTCGTCTCGGAGCAGACCTTCCAAGTGCTTCCGCTGGAATTCGACAAGTGTCCCCTCCCGCCACAGGATACCCAGCCAGAGAAAGCGCCTCCTGGTCATTGGTCACGCTGTGCAAGGTTAATTGCTGGTCCCCCGGCAATAATTACGCCCACGGTCGGGACAGGACACAAAGCAACAAATTTCAACATCCCGGGGCGGAGAGGGCGGGGGAGTCACAAAACCTTCCAAACAGAAAGTCTGGGTTCTTGCAGTTGGTGGCACGGTGACTGTGTCAAGGCTGTGACTACAGCAAGTGCCAAGGCCTCAGGTGAGGAAAGAGGGGCTGGACATCAAAGACCTAAAGGCCAGTGGTGTCTGCTCAGCCCCAGGCCATGGCTGCCCTGAGGTCTGTCTGTTTGACTCTGGAAACTTCTCAGGTCCAGGCATGACTCCCAGCCCCTAGAGATGGCAGTCTTCTGGCTCATTCCTGGTTATTCCTGGCTGGGGGGCGGGGGGGCGGGGGGGGACAGCTCTAGCTTCTCCCCCTTCTCCGCCAGCTCCTGGGGAAAAAAGCGCCCACGATTATTAGTAGTCACTGTAGAGGTTTAGTATCTGCTTCGGTTTGCTTCAGAATAATCTGGATGGGGCTTCGTTTCCGCGGTGCCACAGGTCATCACAAGACTGGCCATGAATGAATCATTTATGACGTGTGGGCGGAAGGAGTCTCATAAGACCATTGTCTCTACTTTCGTGTTTGAAATTTTCCATATTAACAAGTTGTTTTTGTTTTTGTTTTTGTTTTAATGCTTTCAGCTCCCGGGATGCGTGCGTGGCTCAGTCGGTTAAGCGTCCGACTTCGGCTCAGGTCGTGATCTCACAGCTCATGAGTTCGAGTCCCGCGTCGGGCTCTGTGCTGACCGCTCAGAACCTGGAGCCTGCTTCGGATTCTGTGTCTCCCTCTCTCTCTCTCTCTCTGCCCCTCCCCATGCTCGTGCTCTCTCTCTCCTCTCCCTCTCTCTCAAAAATAAATAAACATACAAAATTTTTTTAAGTTAAAAAAGGTTTTAAAAAATGCTTTCATTGCCCTAGACTGCTCAAATGCAATAAACGATTTACTAAGCTGGAGAAGTAAAAAGCAAGAACATGAGTGAAATGAAGGTCCTTAAGAGGCATCTCGAGCGTCAGAGGGAGCAGAGGAAAACGAACAATCCACAAAGGCCAAAGCACGAGCCTGGCTTGGGAAGCTTCCTGAGCAGTGGTGGGAAGGGGTGGGTCTTGGCGGGGGAGAGCAAGCGTGTGCTCCCTGCCTCAGCCCCTGGGACAGAAAGGCAGGAAGGCTCCAGTGCAGGTTCTGGTGGGCTGGGTGCCACGGTCCGGAGACTGCCCCCGGCCAGGCTCCTTGGTTGCGGGCACAGGGTCCTACCGGGGGTCTGGGGTCTCCTGACCCACAGCCAGAAGTGCTCTCCTCACTTTTGCTGTCCTGGCGGACCGCGAAGGGCCTGGGCTCTTGCATCAGACGCACTTTGGTTCACCTCCTTACCCTTCCTGTAGGTGCTGTGTGACCTTGGGCAAGTCACTGAGGCTTTCTGAGTCTCTCTCCTCACCTGTCAAAAGCACGTAAGAACAGACCTGAACTCCGTGGATTGTTGGGAGGGTCTAGGAAGACCATCCTCCCCAAAGGGCCTCGTGTCGCAGGACATTTATATAGTACTGACAGCATACACTGTTTCGGGGGGTCTGAATGAACCCCTTACTGTTCGTAAACCTCGTGGAACGAGACAAAATCGTGTCGTTGCAAGAAAGGAGAGAGGGAGAACGTGTCTTCAGGGAGAAGGTCCCGTCATTCTCAAGGTGGTGAATGACCTTCACGAGGTCAAACATCATGGCTCTCCATCAGCACCGTCCAGCAAAACTCCTGGCAAGGATAGAAATGTTCGGTACCTGAGTTGCCCCCTGCTGTAGCCACTGGCCACATGTGTCGATTGAGGCTGGAGAACTGAATTTTTCATTCCATTTAGTGGCAAATAAAAGCACAGCTTTAGACAAACTTATTATGCTCACCTCCCAACTGCCCTCTACGAGAGGGTGAGAAAACTAAGGCTCAGAGTAAATAAGCAGGATGCCCCAGATCAGTCAGCTGATGGTCAAGGAGCAAGAATTGGGAGTCCGGGACTGCTGACGTAGGCTTACGTTCTCTCTGCTACATTCTAGAAGCCTCAACACCGCCGGCATCTGCACATTGGCGTTGGGGGTGAGTCAGGATGAAGCACGGGGAGGCAGAGGAGGACACACACCCAGCTCCCCCATGTGCTAGGGGAGAAGAAGTTCAACTCTCCAGGAAGAGAATTGTCTCGGGTTGGGCTTTCCCAGAAGCAGCTCCCGAGACGAGGTTGTGAAGGCAAGTGGCTTTTTTGAGAGGTAACCCAGGAAGCATGTGTAGGGAGTAGGGAAGTGAAAGAGGGAAGGCAGGGAACCCCAAACAGAGTGTGTTAAGGAGCAGGTGTTTACTGTGGGTGCTCCTGTTGAATCCTGGCAGGACCGCTAAGAGATAGCATAGAAGGTACATCCGAGTTGGCCACCTACGGGGGGAGGAAGTTGGGGTATTTATACTCTAACTCTTGTTTGTCATTGACCAGGGGCTACTCTCCAGGGGGTCAGCTCCCCAGCACTTGAGGCATGGACATGGGCTGAGCCCATCAGAGAAAACCCTCAGATGGAAAGTCCTTGCAGGCATATCTGTCCAGCAAGCACAGATCAGGGAGTACTGAGGCGACACAGTGAGGCACCCATAGCCTTTGCTACTGACATCAGAATCCAAGGGCAATCAGTGAAACAACCCAGATGCCTAAATATGGCCCAGAACTTACAGAGAAAGGATGTGTTACTTGTGACCCAAGTAACTTACTTAAAATTACATACCCATTACTCCAAATAATCCATCCTTCAGAAACACTTCCCCACGCACACAATGCTGTAGGGGGCAGCGTTGTTTATAACCAATGAAAAATGGGAACCACCTCAAAGCCCACCAACTGGGGATTTGTAAAATAAATTATGGCACAGCTACATTAGGAAACACTCAGGGGCGCCTGGGTGGCTCAGTCGGTGAAGCGTCCAACTTCGGCTCAGGTCATGATCTTGCAGACCGTGGGTTCGAGCCCCGCGTCGGGCGCTGTGCTGACAGCTCGGGGCCCAGAGCCTGCTTCGGATTCTGTGTCTCCCTCTCTCTCTGCCCCTCCCCCGCTCGCACTCTGTCTCTATCTCTGTCTCATTCTCTCTCTCTCTAAAACAAATACACATTTAAAAAAATTCAAAAAATTTAAAAAAGGAAGCACTCAGTGGGTGTTTCAATGTGCTGTTGTAGAAAGATGTCCATGATACATCATTAAGGGAAGAGAAGAAAGTTGCAAGAAAATAAGGTTAGCATTTATCTAATGGTTTCTCTTTTAAAAAATACATAAAAGACGAAGAAGGCTACCGAGTGAGATTGTAGGAGAGGGCTTGGAGACTGTTTCTTCTGCGTATACTTTGGCCTTTGCACTTTTGTAATAAGTTCATATTATTTTCATAATAAAACCAAGGCAAAATTATATGTGTAATAAAAGCTCAACTTCCTGGCAGGACAAAGTCATAGCTACACAGACACTAGGAAGGGACATCCTCAAGGGCTAGTGGGGCTGGGCCAGGAAGTGACCAGGGCTCCCTTGAGCCATCCACTCGGCCAATGGCAGGGAGCCTTGGGGTCATCCCGCCAAAGTCAGGGAAAGCAGGTAGAACAAATTCTTGTATTGCCAAGTCACCAGCATTTGACAGTTGCCAGGCACATCCAGCTGCTTGCTTATCCTTGGTCTCCAGTTGTCCTTTCTCTTTATTTGGCAAGTATTCACTGAGCACCTGCTATGTGCCAGACCCTGATTCAGAAAGTAGGGTGATCCAGGGGAACAAGGAAGCACGCCTACCCTCAGGGAGCCTCCTCCCAAGACAAGGAGGGCCCACCAAGTACACACCGTAAAACCTTGGATTCTCTCTCTCCTCTGTCTCTCTCTCTCTCTCGCTGAGGGATAGAGGGTGATCGTCTGTCATGCTCGGATGCTCGGTCTCAGACCGCGGTGTTTGGCAGAAATCAGTGACGTTTGAGAACGTTGGAAGGTGCCCACAACTGGCACTGGTGTAATTTTTTGTCCCTTCAAAGCACCTACGGACAGTCCTTTGCTTTTACAGACAAGAGGAAGCTTAGGAAGGCTCTGCTTCATTCTAGGTCAGGCTGCCTGCGGATATAGACCCTTTCCTCCGCCGCCTTATTACCTGTTACATTGAATACAGTATATGACCAGTTAATTGATACGGAACTGTAGTCAACATCCGTGCGAGCATATACAAGGGCCCCTGTGCAGAAAAAGATTCCACTGAGCCAGGAGACAGCGGTGATTCCGTTAGTGATCGTGAAAGTCGTCCTGCACAATAATCCCCCTCTCTCGTCTCCCTCACACCAACCTTGATGGTTTTCAAAGTTAAGCGCACGTGAATTTGTCTCTTTTTCTTTAATGTTGTATTTTCTTTATTATTCTGTATTATATTACAGTATTGTAATCATTTTATATTGTATTATATTATATATACATTTTATATGTATATACATATATACGTTGTGTATACATATACATTGTATATACATGTATATATATAGTTGTATATATGTATATATACATTTTATATGTATATATACATATATACATTGTATATACATATACATTGTATATACATGTATATATATTTGTATATATGTATATATACATTTTATATGTATATACATATATACTGTATGTACATATACACTGTATATACATATACATTGTATATACATTTTATATGTATTATATTACAGTATTGTAATCATTTTTATATGAATATTTTGGGGTTGTGGAATGAATCATCTGAGTTTCCATTATTCCCTACAGGGAAACTCGCTTTCCTATACAAGTGTTCTGATTTTTTTTTTTTTTTTTTTAAACCAGGCTCTGAGCTGTCAGCACAGAGCCCGACGCGGGGCTCGAACTCACGGACCGCGAGATCATGACCTGAGCCGAAGTCGGCCGCTTAACCGACTGAGCCACCCAGGTGCCCCTTGATTATTTTTTAAATGTTTATTTATTTTTGAAGGAGAGAGAGAGAGAGAGAGAGAGACAGAGTATGAGTGGGGGAGGGGCAGAGAGAGAGGGAGACACAGAATCCGAAGCAGGCTCCAGGCTCTGAGGTATCAACACAGAGCCCCGAACCCACGAATCAAGGTTTTACTCTATTTGCACAGTTATTTAATTGATGTGTTAAGTGCCATGAAGAAGTGCAGGGGGCGACAAGAATGCATCATACGGTGACCGATTGCATGAAACACGGAGAAAAGAAATCCCCTTCCACATGAGTCTTTGTAGCTGCTCTTTTGAGAACAAAGTGAACTTTGTTAACTATAGTAAGCTACAAAGTTCCAAATGAAATAAATTTCGGTGAGCTCCCCACCCCCCGGTGACAGGCATATGCTAGCTTGCTGTCCAAAGTAGAACAACTACATGATTCACTATAAGTCCTTGAATGCCTCCAGTGACGGGGAGCTCATTATCTATCCAGGAAGTCCATTTTCAGTTCTTGAGGCTCTAACCATTAGAAAGCTCTTTCTTCTTCTGATTGCTTCGTTTCCACCAGGTCCAACCCTCGGCTGCAATGGAAAAGCCCCCACCCCTTTGAAGCAAGCTTTTGTCTCTCACCAGCTTTTAATTTTTAGGGCTTTACAGTAGGTGTCTTGGCAGGAGGGGTGGGTGTGGGTCAAGGTGTCATCTGTGAGCCCTGTTCATCATGCCTTTGGGAGGCACAAACAGTTAAACCTCAGGCTTCACCTCCCTGGCACCAGGTGCCCATCCAGTCTCGGCCTTTTATCACCTTCTCTACAGTGGCTTCTGTTGGCTGGCTCCGTGGATTTAGTGTTTCCCGCTGGGTCACACTAGGCCTCTGTGCTGAGGGGACAATCACTGCCGTGAAGGGAGGGTGCGGCGTTATATTTGAAAGCGGGAGCCACACTGCCTGGGTGTGAATCGTGGAAGTCCTACTGACATGCTGTGTGACAGTGAGGGAGTTGTTTACCCTCTCCGAGCACAGTCCCCTCATCTCTAAAATAGAAATAATACGGGGCGCCTGAGTGGCTCAGTCCCCTCTTTGATCTCGGCTCAGGTCATGAGCTCACGATTCGTGGGACTGAGTCCCGGGGGGGCTCTGCGCTGACAGCCCAGAGCCTGCTTGGGAGTCTCTCTCTCTCTCTGCCCCTCCTCCCCCCCCCAAATTAATACATAAATAGATAAATAAAAGAAAAAATAAAATAGAAATAATAACACCACCCGCATGATAGGGGTTGTTATGAGGACTGAAGGGAACAGAACACCACGAAGTGCTCAGGAGGTGGTGTCTCTTCCCTGACAGCAGCTCAAGAAATAGGAGTTGTAATTATAATGAGCTGTTTATTGAACACCTACTACATACCAGGAACTTTTCATACAGCCTTCGTAGTTTTTTCAACTTCTTCCCAAAATAAGCGTTACGTATTCCTGTCTCAGATTAGAAAACGTATATGGAAGGCTCAGAGAGAGAGAGAGAGAGAGAGAGACAGATCTTAGGACTTGTGCTTTCTTTAGCACTCACTAGGCAAAGCCCTTGGTACTTTCCCCCAAAGGCCATGGTGATATTTATGGTCCCACACTCTTCCAGAGCCTTAGCACCCCGCCATCAAGAGGTAGAACAGTTTCCCCTCCCCTTGAACCTGAGAAGACTTCTGTGGCTGCTCACTAAAGACGAGATGGTTTCTGCTTGGGCTTTCTCTCTTTCGGGACACGCGCTATTAAAACCCAGCTGTGGGGCATCGGTTAAGCGTCCGACTTCGGCTCAGGTCACAATCTTGTGGTTCGTGAGTTCGAGCCCCTCATCGGGCTCTGTGCTGACAGCTGGGAGCCTGGAGCCTGCTTCGGATTGTGTCTCCCTCTCTCTCCGCCCCTCCCCTGCTCTCTCTCTCTCAAAAATAAACATTAAAAATAATAAAAAATTAAAAATTAAAAAAAAAAAGCAGCTGCCATGTTGTAAGGAAGCCCAAGACACAGAGAGGACACAGGTAGGTGTGTTGGCCAATGGCTTCAGTTAAGGCACCAGCCTGAGCGAATTAAGCGTTGCTGCTTTAAGGCACTAAATGTGTGTGTGTGTGTGTGTGTGTGTGTGTGTGTGTGTTTAAACTTACATCCAAATTCATTAGCATATAGTGCAACAATGATTTCAGGAGTAGATTCCAGGGATTCACCCCTACATAGAACACCCAGTGCTCATCCCAACAAGTGTCCTCCTGGATGCCCCTTGTCCAATTAGCCCATCCCCCCCCCCACAGCCCCTCCGGCAACTCTCAGTTTGTCCTCTATATTTAAGAGTCTCTTACGTTTTGTCCCCCTCCCTGTTTTCATATTCTTTTTGCTTCCCTTCCCTTATGGTATCTTAAATTCCTCATATGAGTGAAGTCATATGATTTTTGTCTTTCTCTGGCTAATTTCACTCAGCATAATACCCTCCAGTTCCATCCACGTAGTTGCCAATGGCAAGATTTCATTCTTTTTGATTGCTGAGTAATACTCCATTGTGTATATATAGCACATCTTTATCCATTCATCCCTCGAGGGACATTTGGGCTCTTTCCATACTTTGGCTCTTGTCGATAGTGTTGCTATAAACATGGGGGGTGCATGTGCCCCTTCAAAACAGCACACCTGTATCCCTTGGACAAATACCGAGTAGTGTCACTGCTGTAGGGCAGTTCTATTTTTAATTTGTTGAGGAACCTCCATACTGTTTTCCAGAGTGCCTGCACCAGCTTGCATTCCCACCAGAAGGCACTTAATGTCAACCTTTGCCCCAAAGCCATAGATGCCCGGAACATAAGATGTCAAAGCATGTGGCAAAGAGACTGTCTAATGCAATCTTTAACCAACAGCCACGCGAGGCAGGCGTCCTTGTTACGATGCAGGGTAAGACTTGACAACGTGAGATGATTTGACCCAAGTCACATGGCTAGGAAGGGGAGAAGCCAGAATCTCTACCCACGTCTCTCGCTGCAGAATCCCCGTGCTTTGGATAAGGAACACCTACCCAAGACAAGGCCGGGAAGAACCAAAATTATGTAGTGGCTGTCAGCGCCGGGGTACCTGAAGGAGAGTCCCCCAAATTCATTCAGCATGCTTGCAATTTCACTTTATTAAGACCTTTACTTTCCCAAATAAGGACCCAGCATGGAGCACCTTGCAAAGTATCCCTCCACAAGGGGGCTCCTTCATGTCCTGCCTCCCACCGTTGTGCTCCAGGGAGAGGCCCAAGATTGTGGGGATGGGCCACACTGAGGGTGGGAAGTTTTTTTGACAGCCTACGTTTTATGGGAACACCCTCCTCCCTGGAATATTTTTTTTTAATGTTTATTTATTTTTGAGAGAGAGAGAGAAACAGAATGTGAGCAGGGGAGGGGCAGAGAGAGAGAGAGAGAGACAGAATCTGAAGCAGTCTCCAGGCTCTGAGCTGTCAGCACAGAGCCCGATGTAGGGCTCGAACTCATCTGAGCCCAAGTCGGAAGCTTAACCAACTGAGCCACCCAGGCGCCCCTCTCCCTAGGGATACATAGCTGATTACATTGAGCCGCTATATACATGGAAGGAACCTAGACTGAGGTTTATGATGGGAAATTCAAGCACAGTATTTCCTCCAACCCACCCCCTCCATTGAATCCTGGTCGCAGCCCCCAATGCTGCCCCCAAAACACCCTCACGAGGTAGAGTATTATTGAAGAATTCGCGAACAATGATGGAGAATTTCCACGTGCCACAATTTAGCCTGTATCGTTATCATGCCCAATGTTTGGATGAGAAAACGGAGGTTCAGAGAGGCCAGTGATGTGACCTAGGTCAGCGAACTATCAAGTAAAAAGGGTGGGAGGTGAACACGTTTCTGTCTGATCTGAACGCTGCTGCTCTTTACAAGGGCAACGCGGACGCCCTATAGATGGGGGAGGGGAGGACGCCTGGAGTGGGGGGGGGGAGGAAAAACAAGACGACAGAAAGTCAAGACACATCTGACTTTACAACTCTAAAGAATAAGAAACAGGGGCGCCTGGCTGGCTCAGTCGGTTAAGGGTCCGACTTCGGCTCAGGTCGTGATAGTGTGGTTCAAGGGTTCGAGCCCCCGGGTCTGGCTCTGGGCTGACAGCTCGGAGCCTGGAACCTGCTTCGGATTCTGTGTCTCCCTCTCTCAGCCCCTCCCCCGCTCATGCTCTGTCTCGCCCTCAAAAATAATAAACATTTTTAAAAAAAGGGAAATCACTTAAAAAAAAAAAAAAGAATAAGAAACACGATAATAATGATGTCAGCTGCATTATTAAGCGGCTCCTTGCACCTGGGAGGAATCCAAAAAGCATTCACAGGGAGGACGGCAGTGGAGTCATGAAGAGTCAGCTCAGGCTGTCATAGCAAAATACCCTAGACCGGGTGGCTAAAATAACTGACATTTCTTTCTTGAAGTTCTGGAGGTTGGTGAGTCCAAGATCAAGGGGCCAGAAGATTAAGAACTTGGCCTTCCACCTGGTTTGTAGATGGGCACCTCCATGCACATGCTTCTGGGTGTGTGTGCATGGGGAGCGAGAGAGCGTTCTGCCTTCTTGCAAGAAGGCGGTCCCCATCCTAAAGGTCCTACCCTCATACCTCATCTAAACCTAGTCACCCCCCAATAACCATCACCTTAGGTGTTAGGGCTTCAGAACTCGTACTGGGGGTGTGGGAAGGGACACAAAATTTCAGCTCATCACAAAGACCATGCCACCATATAAGCCAGCCATAATGATCAGTGTTGGAATACTGATCACATAATTATATTGATAATATGTTGCCAAACAATATTATTTCTGTACGTACATTGGTGACGACCCTTTCGGGTTGTCAACGACAGAATCTTCACAAACTAGCTTAGGAAACAAGGAGGGGGCGCCTGGGTGGCTCAGTCGGTTGAGCACTGGCCTTCGGCTCAGATCGTGATCTCACAGTTAGTGACTTTGAGCCCCGCGTCAGGCTCACTGCTGTCAGCACGAAATCCGCTTACGATCTCAAGTTTTCTCAGAGATCTTGGAGCCTGAATGAATACGCACCTGTGGTCAGCATGGTGTCCCCGTTCCCGGCATCCCTCCCTCTCTCTGCCTCTCCTCTTCTCATGCTCTCTCTCTCTCAAAAGCAAACAAAAACGAGGCGGGGAGGGGGGGATGGAATTCACTGGTTCGTACTGGGAAGAGAAAAAAGTAAACACAGATCCAAACAACATTAACCAGTCTCAAGTCCTTCCTACCTCTATTAATCTCTGCATTGGTGTCATTGCCGTGTGCTTTAGCTGTTCTCCTCCCGGGCACTGCAAGGCCCCAGACAGCTTCAGGCTGATATCACCCCCACTCTCCGGAACTAAAAGAAACCTTTTTTTCCTCCCGCATTTAGAGCCACAATGCCAGGGAAGAATCTGATTGGTTAGGCTTGGGTTTTATGCCCGCCCCCCGCCTCACTCCAGCCAATCATTGAGGCCCGGAAATGGGAAGAGGTGATTGGCCAGATGTGGGCCACGTGCCCGCCTCATCCCCCGTAACACCCAATAAAACAGCCTCCCTCCTAAGGTCGCGGTGAGAGCCTCAAATGAGTTGGTATTTTTGAGCGTTTGGACGGATGCTTGGCAGATATGAAGCATGCGACGAATGCCATTAGTCGTCAGTGTGACTCCTTTCACTTCCTCGGGAGAGCTCGAGCTTCCGGATTGCCGAAACCGGGCCTCATCTACCCGTATGATCAACAAAACTGCCCCTCGTGCAGACACCAGCCTATTTGCTGCCTCGTGATGAGAGTGAAAAGCTGGGTTTTGTGTGTGTGTGTGTGTTTTTTTGTCCCCACTTTAGAAGGGAAGGAAACTGGGAGGCTCAGCATCTGGTTCAGGGCCAGGATCACTGGTTACCAATCAGTAAGGAGCTCTTGAAAGAATGTTTCTGACCCCGGAGGAAATAAGAGTCCCGGAGAGCCAAGGGATGTGCCTGCATCCTGTCACTTTAAGAGCCAGGACCTGACTCCAGGACCCTGACTCTTTGGTACTACCTGGACGATCAGATTAGATAGCTCTAATTTGTCGACTGCTCCTTATAGGCCAACCCCAGGGGCTGGACTCCCTTCCAATGGAGTTTGACTTCTGGCATCGGCGAGCCACACGATCTTGGGTTAACCTCTCAGCCCTAATTGCTTCTCCAAGTCGTGAGGATAATCACCGCGTTGCAAAGCTTGGGCTGACAGTGCGTGTGATTCTGAGTTCGGGGTCCTTGAAAATATTTAGATCATTTGTTGCCTGAAGGTTGTGACCTCAAAGACAACCGGCCCCTGCCAGGGGACTGACCCGGTGAGCAATGAAAGGGCGTTGCCACCAGGGGGCAGCAGAGCTCCAGCAGAAACTGCAGACCTCCTCCCCGCCCCCCAACCCCAATTGTGGGCGCGCCCCTTTGGGGGAACCTCCATCATCTAACCAGCTTTGCAGCTTGCCTGCTTTGGTCAGACAAAGAGATTTGCAGTTGCCTCTTGCTTTAAGCAAACCCAGCCGTTTAAGGGCCTCGGACTTCTGGAATTAGGTAAAGATGGCTGTTTGACTTTGGATCAATTCTAACCTTTCTAAGCTCCTTCATCTTTAAAATATAGGTAATGACAGCGACTACCCCCCGTGGCATTATTGTAAAAATGAAGCGAAATGGTCTCAAGTAAAGCACTGCAGGGAAAGCGTAAGAATCCAAAAACAACAAATAGTTGTTAAAAAACAGACAAGCACGGACCATAGTTGACTATATTGTACAGTCATATTTGAAAAGTTGTGGAGAGCTTAAAAGTCCTCCTCGCGCGCGCGCACACACACACACAATTGTAACTGTGCGAGGCGATGGATGGTAACTCGGCTTCCTGCGGTAACTATGTCACTGTATAGACATGTGTCCAACCATTATGCTGTGTGCCTGCAACTAATACAGTGGGACGTGTCAATTAATCTCAATAAAACTCACTAAAAACTACCCCAGTAAAAACTAAAAATGAAGCCCGCGTGGAACATTTTGATGGAAAAGTTTTCGCACTTCGGAAAATCGGTTTGTTTACGCGGAAGAAGCTCCTGGAACCTAGACGCAAAAGTCTATGGCACAAGGATGTTCAGTGTGGTGTGGTTTATAGTGGCAGCAAAAACAGAAGAATTAAGTCCAACGATAGGGGAAAACCAATCCAAAGGAGCTGATTAGACACACTAGAGAGTATTCATATCAAGGACGCTAAGCAGTCGTTAAGCAGGATATAGATAGCCTTGATCGTAACGCTGAGGTAAAGAGAGGACAATATATTGAATTATTATCATTATGAGTCAGCAAATGCACAATGTCGTGCATGCAAAATTCCATGCGTGCGCACGCACGCATAGATGTGAATTCTTAAGGGGTAGTGTAGGAAATTTATCAGATAGAAACAGTGGTTACTTTTGAGGTCAATTTTGGCTTTTTATTTGGAAAAAAAAACTCAACAAAGTTGAAGAGACAGCCTATGGAATGGGACAAAGTATTTGCAAACCATACATCTAAGAAGAGGTTAATATCCAAAAAAAAAAAAAAAAAAATATATATATATATATATATATATATATATATATATATATAAAGCAAACCCCTCCTGCAACTCAATACAACTAAATACATAATCCGATTTTAAAATGGGCAGAAGACTCACATCCGCAGCTTTCCAAAGAAGACTTGACCAGGGCCTGTGGGTCCATGGAAAGGTCCTCAACATCACTCATCATCAGGGAATTGCAAATCAAAACCACAGTGAGATGTCTCTTCATAGTTGCTAGGACACCTGTTATCAAAGATAAAAGCAAGTGTCCGTGAGAGTGTGGAATAAAGAAACCCCTCCTGCCCTCTTGGTGGGAATGCAGATTGGTGCAGCCACCAAGGAAAAGAGGGTCAAGCTTCCTCAAAAAGTTTGGAAAAGATGGGGCGCCTGGGTGGCTCAGTCAGTTAAGCATCCGAGTTCGACTCAGGTCATGATCTCGTGGCTTGTGAGTTCGAGCCCCCCGTCGGGCTCTGTGCTAACAGCTCAGAGCCCGGAGCCTCCTTCGGATTCTGCCTCTCCCTCTCTCTCTTCCCCTCCCCTGCTTGTGCTCTGTGTCTCTTTCAAAAATAAATACACATTAAAACAAATTTTTTTTTTTTTAAATTAAGACAAGAACTACCATAAGATTCAGCAATCCCACTTCTGGGTATGTGTCTGAAGGAACAGTCACTGTCTCCCAGACAGAACTGCACCCCAGTCTCCTGCATGTAGCATTACCGTGTTCCCAAGATACGGAAACAACTCAAGTGTCCACCATTAACAGATGAATGGATAACGGAAATGTATTTGCATACAATGGAACACAATGTAGCCGTCCAAAACGAAGGACATTCTGCCGTTTGCCACAAGGGCGGATGGACCTTGAGGGCATTGTGCTAAATGAGGCAAGGCAGAGAGAAAAAGAAAAACACTATATGATCTCACTTAGACATGGAATGTAAAAGAAAGGTCAAAAAAAAAAAAACCACAAACAACCCACAATAGACACAGAGAGTAGGGGGGTGGTTACCAGGGGCTGGGGGAAGGGGAAATGCAGACATACTGGTCAAAGGGCACAAACTTCCAGTTACAAGATGAGTCCGTGCTGGAGATGAAACGCACAGAATGGTGACCATAGCTCATGATCGTGTCTTGAATACTTCGGAGTTGCTGAGTGAGTAGATCTGCAATGCTCTCACCACGCACACACACACACACACACACACACACACATATATCTGTAAACGGTGATCATTTTTATTTTCCTTTTTATGCGTCTAGAATTCTGATTTTTTTTCTGCCTGAGGTGGTAAAAAGCATCCTCACAATTCGAAGGGGCCACACAGGTATGTCCTTTGGGGGAAAAATGATAAAATACAACTCAGAGAGGCAGTGAGTTCCCTGTTGTTGGAAAAAGTAGAGACCAAAGGTGATCACCAGGCCCTGGTCCTGCCCACCCAGCTACCCAGGAGAGCCTCCGTTCTCCCTTTCTTGAGCTACCTGGGGGGGGGGGGGGCGCGGGGGGGGGGGTCCAGGGATCTCAGCAGGGAAGATGTTTCTTGGCTGAGTCACCGCAGGAGCCCATATGCTGTGCCAGCCTCACTCCTCTGGGGACTGGGGACCTTTCAGTTCCTGCCTGCATTCTCTTACCTGCTTCGCGTGTTCGTGGAGAGACCCTCGGTCAACCTGAGATTACGGACTAGAAGTCCTCTTCTAAGGTACCTGTTTTGAGAGGTTGAGATAGGCTATAGAAGAAAACGCCTGTACCTCTAATTCCCCCCCCCCCCAGGAGACCAAGGGCGAAGGCAGTACGGCCACTTCAGAGGGCGGTGTGTTGAGTAGATAGGTCACCCTGCCTCCCAACGCCTCGTCCTGGGTTGTTTCCTGGAGAAACTCAGGGGCACATGCACCAGGGGACACGGCCAAGAAGGTCGTTCCCACATAACGTGCATGAAGGCTCCAAACGCGAAACGGACCAGATGCCCAGCGACGGAGGAACGGATGAAGGGCAGCACGTCCACACAATGAGTGTCTACGCCCAAAGGGAAGAGGGGACGTCCGGCCACCTGCAACCACGCGGGGGGACCTCACAGGCAGCATGTCGCAGGGAAGAAGCCAGACCCAAGAAACTCACGGGGCCCGATTCCACGCGCATGAAACTCAAAGGCCAAGGAAGCTCCATTAAGCCATATGCTTAGGGACCCTTACACGGGAGTTCAAACTACGGAGGAAAGCAAGAAATGATCATCTCAAAAGCCAGAGAAGTCATTCCTTGCAGGGGGGAAGAGGGGTCCTGGGGGAAATTTGGGGTGCTGGGTCCCGCGTGCTGCTAACACCGATGCTCACTTTGTAAATATCGGTTCAAGCGTGCGTATCCCAAGCAGCTATGTTTCACAGAACAAACCCCAAAACAAAACAAAACTTGTGAAAGACTTGAAGCATCCCGTGGAGCATGATGGTGCCTGCGACACCCCCAGAAAGGTGTTTCGCATGTGGGGCTTTCCCACTAATTGCCAGCTACCAGAAACAGCACTGTGGAGTCCTTGTAAGAAGCCCCATGAATGAGGAAGCTACTGTTCCTGTCCTCAAGGAGTTTAACATCCGGAGGGGCTGACAGTCAACAGGGGAGGCACCACAGTGTCCCGTGATGGCACCTATGCCGGGCAAGTTCAAAGGGCTGGGACACTAACTACCTTGAAGAAGAGGCAGCCAAACGAGAAAAAAAGAGCCAGTGGGCTGAATCCGAGGAGAGAGAAAACCGAGCATGTGGCAGGCAGGGAGAACAGAAGGTACAAAGTCTCAGGGACAGGGTGCGTGACAGAGCGGGCAGGTCATTTGATAAGGCTGGACCATGGACTATGGGCTGTAGTGAAGGAGTGACACGAGAGGCCCCCCAGAAGGCAGGGCCCAGAGCAGGAAGTGTTTGATGCTCAGGCAA
Organism: Prionailurus bengalensis; assembly: GCF_016509475.1. Taxonomy (NCBI): domain Eukaryota; kingdom Metazoa; phylum Chordata; class Mammalia; order Carnivora; family Felidae; genus Prionailurus; species Prionailurus bengalensis. The sequence goes on from NC_057356.1 coordinate 11,774,598, forward strand.
TGGGGAGCCAAGGCAGGATATAGAGCAGGGGCGCCAGATTGGCTTAGGAGCAAGAGGAAGCAGATCAAATGCTGCTAAGTGATTCAGATGAGAGACGACAGAGGCCTGGTTTAAGGCCATTCAAGTAGACGTGGGAGAAGGGAATATGGCAAAGGAAGAGAGTTGAGAATTCACAGGAAAGCGGGTTGAGAATTCACACATTTACAGACTCCGCGGGGGCAGGAGGAGCTCACCTGCCGGTCCGCGGACCACACTTTGAGTAGCGGCAAAGTTCTGCGTGATCTGGGGCGGGCCGTGTTGTTTCCTGAAGGTGTCTTGAGTATAACTAAACTGGATTTACACCCTGGTGCTGTTCTACCCGCTCGCGGCCTTGGCTGTCTGCTTGCCACGTTCATCCTGTTTTCCCACCTGTAAAGGGGCCAAAAGCTCAGATCTCGGTGGGGCTCTGCTGGTGGTTGAGCAAAGCCATCAGCACTTGACCGACGGGGCTCTGGTGTTTGATGTGTCCGCTCTTAATGTCCAATCCCCTGGCTGCTTCTCTGGGGCCCCAGGGGGCTCCACCAGGGTTGATGAACGGGGGACAGCAGATTCGTCACCACACTGACAACCAGGGAAAGAAAATATCACCACGTTGACCCCAAAGACAAAACATGAACTCGTGAGATTTTTGACAGTTGGGGCATTCTCCGGGAGTTCTGTTCCAGGAGTGCACATGTACCTCTATAAAGTCTGAGCCTCGGCTCTGAGCCTGGGGCCACACAGCCTTCCCCGAATCTTACCCAGGAACAACCCCTGGCGACATTTGGCTGTATTTTTCCCCCACGTCTTTGTGTGGCTAGTCTTTAAATTTTTTTTTTTTTACATTTTTTTATTTTTGAAAGCGAGACAGGGCACGAGTGGGGTAGGGGTAGAGAGAGAGGGAGACACGGAATCCGAAGCAGGCTCCGGGCTCTGAGCTGTCAGCACAGAGCCCGACGCGGGGCTCGAACTCACGAACCGTGAGATCATGACCTGAGCCAAAGTCGGACGCTTAACCGACTGAGCCTCCCAGGTGCCCCCTTTTTTTTTTTTACATTTATTTATTTTTGAGACAGTGTGTCGTCTTTTAAAAATTAATTTGGTTGCATATTGTGTATTCAGCCTCACTGAATATTATTGTTTGTTTGTTTTAGGTTATAGAAATACTTGTGTTTTTTTTTTTTTTAATTCAAAGAACACACTAAAATATACAGGTGAAAGAGAAAACTCCCTGTTCCCTGACCCTCCTTGCCCAGATGTCCTCACTGGCTACTCCCGTGTATTTTTCTTTCCATTTGCCAGACAGGTATTTGCACCTATTCTGTGCCAAGCCCTGTCCTTGGCTTTGGGATCAAAGATGTGTTAGGAAGATAAGAATCACAGGTCCCTTGCCCGTCCGAATGAGCCAAGGGGGGGGGGAGGGGCCAGACAAGGCCACGACTTGACCTTAAACCCAGAGACATGGAGTCAGTGTAGCAAGGATGAAAATAAGACAAACGTGTTTTGCTGCATTATAAGTAAGAGGGAGCCCATCCATCCGTGGATCCAGAGTTCCTAGAGAAGGTGAAAAGGAAATAAAATGTTGACAGGGTTCCAGCTCATGAACTGGCTCCAGATTCAACCAGTGGTTGGTTCATCCCAGCCGAGAGCGTTGGGATCACACACGGCACCTTGGGAATGAGATCTCAGCCTACAGCAGCAGTTCTGATTTTTCTTTTTTTCCTTTTCTTTCTTTCTTTTTTTTTTTTTTTTTTTTTTTGGCACAGAAGGACTCTAGCCCCCTCCGCCGCCATCCCAGGGGACATTTGGCTGTGTCTGGACACGTTTTCGGCTCTCACAAATGAGGGAAGAGGGTGTTACCGCTGGCATCTGGTGGGCGGAGGCCATGGGCACTGCTCAACATCCTACAATGCCCAAGACAACCCCACACAGAGAATGATCTGGTCCAAAATGCTCAGAGCACCAGGACTGACAAACCCTGGCCTGAACAGGTAAGTTAGGAGGCGAGGCGGGGTGCTCAGATCCTAGATAGGCCACTTGGTCGCTCAGGCGTCTCGAGAAAACCTTCACCTCTTTAAACCTCAGTTTCCCACTCTGTATAATGGGAGGCAATACCAGTACCTACTTCCTGGGCTTGTAAGAAAGATGAACTATGTGAGGAAGCACTTAGTCCCTGGCACATAGTAGGCACTTGATGAACAGGAGTTAAAACACACACACACACACACACACACACACACACACAAGTGAAAGTGATGGGCATGTGGATTACAGAGACAAAAGCGGAATCCTCAAATGCCCCGAGAAGAGTCTAGGCTTCTCTTCTGTTTGCACGTCTGGAGCCTTGAAGGTGTTTAAACATTCGCAGAATTTTACATTCGAGATAATTCACCCCAATTTGAAAAAGATCTTCTTCAACACATACAGCACTGTTACTCTTAGGACACTGAAACGTGCAAGGGTTTTAACAACAAGACACGTTATTGCTTTTGCAGTGAAGGATAACATTTGCGGGGTGCCTGGGTGGCTCAGCCGGCTAAGCGTCCGACTCATGATCTGGGCTCAGGTCATGATCTCAAGGTTCGTGGGTTCGAGCCCCACATAGGGCTTTTCACTGACAGCATGGAGCCTGCTTGGGATTCTGTCTCCTCTCTTTCTCTCTCTCTGTCCCTCCTCCCGCTCGTGCTCTCCCTCTCTGGAAAAAAAAATAGAGAGAGAGAGAGGGAGAGAGAGAGAGAGAGAGATAATTTGGAAAATGTCCAATTATGGGAAAAATCTTTAAATGGCCAAACAAAAGAATGCATTCAAGCGAAATGCGAAACAAAGATAAACAAACCTCTAAAGATGATTTACTTATCTTTCAAAAAGTCTTTCGGCCACAGCTAAGGAAATCAATCCTTGAATAATTCAGTGACAACACGCACACATATTAACTCTAATGGCTGCTTGTAACTGATTTCCAAGAAAAATACGGAGCTATACTTCTGTGGTTTTTCTCCACCGGGCACTGAATCCATGGCTCATTCATTCACGCGCTGATCGTGGCAAAACTGACCGCATTACCGTGTAAGAAAAAGATCCAGAGGGTTTTGCTGTGGGATACGTCCTCGGTAGCAAAAGAAGAAAGGTGTGCATCCATATTTCTCAAGCAAACTGCTTCGGGGGGGGGGGGTCTCAAATTGGATTTGTCCAATGTAAGCCATCGTCGGTGCACATGAACCACCAGGGACCTTACCCTTCAAGCTTTCTCCTTCTGGAGATCTCTCCGGAATCTTTGACCAGATGCCACTGCCAAAGAGGCCGGGGAAAATACCACGGTCCCCGAAGTCCTTGTCACCCGCAAATAGCTTGGGACCGGTTTTAGTTTAGAACAAGCAAAAGGTGAACAGATCTTTCCTGAAAGTCCGGGCATCTAACAGCAGATTTTTTACATTTTTTGATGTTTATTTATTATTTTAGAAGGAGAGAGAGACAGAGCATGAGTGGGAGAGGCAGAGAGAGAGGGAGACACAGAATCGGAAGCAGGCTCCAGGCTTCTGAGCTGTCAGCACAGAGCCCCATGTGGGGCTCGAACTCACGAGCCGAGCTGTGAGACCATGACCTGAGCCGAAGTCGGACGCTCAACCGACTGAGCCACCCAGGTGCCCCTCGGCCCCAGATTTTAAGTAGAGGACAGTTTGGGGATGGGGAAGGGAGATGTCACAAAGAACATTAAGCACCAGAAGTTGGAACCCATTGGGGAAGTTCTGGGTGTCCTTGGGTATGTCACTTAACCTCTCTGAACCTCAGTATCTCCCTCTATCAAATGGGTCTATTGTCAGCCCTGGCAGGCTGTTGTGAAAGTATAGAGAGACAAAGGAAGCTGGAGAGTTCTGGAAAATGCCCAGTACCTGCTCTTGTAAGAGGTGATCTCTGTTACACCTTCTACCCACATGGCCCCCCGGGCAGGCCATTTAGGCTTCTCAGCCCCTTATCAGCCGGAATGCTGGGAACACCCAAAATAAGAGCTAGTTGGGGCTTGTCTCCACGAGCACAGCTTAACTGGCTTTTGAGGTTTGGGACAACTGGCTGATTCTCCGATTCTATCTTGATTCTGTCTCTGAAAGGGTTGGTGAGAGGCCGAGATTAGCTATCTGGAGCCCTCTCTCCCTCTCAGCATATGCACATACTAGAGATCGGAAAACAACCCAAATCAGATAGTCTCCTGTCCACACCCAGAAAATGTGCGTCCCGGGGAGAAATCGAGAGAAACCAAAGAGACCTGGAACATTTCTCAAGAGATGCCCAGTCCTGAGGGGCAGAGCCCCTGAGAGGCTGGGAGGAGGGGGGAGGGTTCCAGAATCCTAAGCAGGGTATTATTGCTTAGGGAAGGAAAGGTGTAGATGAACAAGGCTGGCCTTTACCGAAGACGTGCCTCTCGGGAGGGCGATCTTGTGGTCTCCTGGAAAATTCGACTCTCGGATGGCCCGTTCAACCCCACCGCCACCCCCCACCGCCCCACTAACAACAACCAAAATCACGGATGGCAACCCTGCATTTCCTTTGAGTGGTAATTCTGTGCAACACATTGTTCTTTCAATATATTTGATCACTTTATCCTCATTGAAACTGCTGCCCCGGGAGAGCGTTAATATCTTCAGCGTATGTATAGATGAGGAAAGTGGGTAATTGACTCCCGGAGATTATGGGGAGCCCTTGTAGGCAGGAAGGAGAAAGGGAAGCAAGAATGGATTTTCTGGGATGTGAATTTGACTTTGGGGTGCTGGATGGACGAAGGGGGAGGGGACAGGGGACCAGAGTCAGGTAGCTGGGGCCAGGGCAAGGACCCTCTGGGAAGAAGGTACCCAGTTTAATTTTTTTTAACGTTTATTTATTTTTGAGACAGAGAGAGACAGAGCATGAGCAGGGGAGGGGCAGAGAGAGAGAGGGAGACACAGAATCTGAAACAGACTCCAGGCTCCGAGCTGTCAGCACGGAGCCCGACGCGGGGCTTGAACTCACGAACCGCGAGATCATGACCTGAGCCGAAGTCGGATGCTCAACCGACTGAGCCACCCAGGCACCCCAAGAAGGTACCCATTTTAAAGAAGAAGAACCGGGTGGCCAACAGACACTTGAAAAGATGCTCAACGTCCCTCCTCATCAGGGAAATACACATCAAAACCACACTGAGATACCACCTCACGCCAGAGTGGCTAAAATGAACAAATCAGGAGACTATAGGTGCTGGAGAAGATGTGAGAAACGGGAACCCTCTTGCACTGCTGGTGGGAATGCAAACTGGTGCAGCCACCCCGGAAAACAGCGCGGAGGTTCCTCAAAAAATTAAAAATAGATCTACCCTGTGACCCAGGAATAGCACTGCTAGGAATTTACCCCAGGGATACAGGAGTGCTGATGCATCGGGGCACGTGTACCCCAACGTTTAGAGCAGCGCTCTCAACAGTAGCCAGATTACGGAAAGAGCCTAAATGTCCATCAACTGACGAATGGATAAAGAAGATGTGGTTTATATATACAATGGAATACTACGTGGCAATGAGAAAGAATGAAATCTGGCCACTTGTAGCAACGTGGATGGAACCGGAGGGTATTATGCTGAGTGAAAGAAGTCAGGCAGAGAAAGACAGGTATCATATGTTTTCACTCATATGTGGATCCTGAGAAACTTAAGAGAAGACCATGGGGGAGGGGAAGGGGGGAAAAAAGAGAGGGAGGGAGGCAAACCGTAAGAGACTCTTGGATACTGAGAACAGAGGGTTGGTGGGGGCTGTGGGGAGAAGGGAAAGTGGGTGATGGGCGTGGAGGAGGGCACCTGTTGGGATGAGCACTGGGTGTTGTGTGGAAACCAGTTTGACAACAAATTATATTATATAAATAAATAAATAATGAACATTTAAAATAAAAAAAAAAAAAAAAGGAAGAACGGGAGATTCAAACTGAAAAGTCTAGGTGTTGCCTGAAGTCATAAAACCATCAGGGTGAGTCGAAGAGTCTTGACCTTGCAAGGCCATAATCTAACCCAACAATACAATTAAATAGCTAATCTCGCTAATCTCTAGAGGCATCTTGGAGTCAGGGACTACATAAAAAAATCCAAGTATCCCCTCCAGATCTCCATGCCACAAATGGGATTAGCACATCAAAGGCTAGGTTCTTTGTACTGTAAGGAGTCCTGCCCTAAGGTGAGAGGTGGGCCAGATGGGAGATCCAGGAGTTCAGAAATGGCTAACTGGCTCATTTCTTGGGCTTCGCTCCTCACTAGCTGTGTGACCCAGGACAAGTTACCTAACCGCTCTGTGCCTTATTTTTCCCCCTACAAAATGCAGATGGCTGGGTTCCCTACCCTTGTGAAATTAAGGTAACTTTATTTAGGGAGCGGTTAACATGTGCCAGACCCCGTTCCAAGCTCTTTTCTGATTCCATCTCACAACCACCCCCGTATTAAGTGAGTTATTACATAAGGCAGTGGACTGTTACATGATGCTTAAAATGATGGCTTGATGGGTGCGGAATCTAGTTAGCCACATGGGAAACACACACTGAGTAAAACAAAGATCGTAAATTTCAAAATACTACGTACTCTGGGTCAACCACCGTTCTCATTTCTGAATGCAAGGGCAGGAGGAAAAAGTGGGAAAGCGAGCCCCCGGCTTTCGGTAAAATCGTCTGCCGGCCAATATGTCTTGGGCTGTCGCAGCGTGATTGTTTTTTTGCAAGAAATGAAATTGATGTGTAATATTTGGATATTCTCATCGCCGAGCGGGTGGATGAGGTCTGAGAAACAAAGATACATGCAGGCACACACCCACACACACGCACAGCTATCTGGTTCCATACCCACGTGTGCGTATAGGTGCATTTACTTCTCAAACCCGGTTCTGCTGCTCTTATCACGTTGCACTTTGAGAAAAAGTTGGCCAGGAGGCAAATCCTGTAGGAAAATGTGGCTGGAATGGCTTCAGCCCACAACTGTGTGCGTCACAGACCCTTTGAAGACCTCGGAAAGGCATGTTATTCTCTCACCAGGAAGATGCCCGCTCTCAGAACCCAGAAAGTAGGTAGCCCCCCATTCATGGGAATTTAGACCCTCCCTCCCCCCAAAACCCAACCGGTGACCGTCCCCCCCCCCCCCCACTCCGCCGCCCCCCGCCGGGATTCTCAGGTGACAGACTCGTGCTTACATTTAGGAAATCATTTTTTTTTTCCCTCTGTAAATATCTATTGGGCATGAACCATGTGCCAGAGTGGGTCAGGGACACTTCAGAGTGTCACCTGGGTAGCATTCACATACTCTCTTTTCTCTGGCTTTCTCCCTTTCTAGTCAATTTCTGACCTTGCTTGTGAAAACAGCAACAGAGATCAAAGAATAACTAACCTCTAGGGGGAGACATTACTGATCAGAAAAGGTTTCTTCACACAGGACCTGACCCGTGGCAAGCCTCTGGGCCATGCGTAAGTAGGTATTACTATTATCTCTGTTTAACGAAAAGAACACAAAAACCCGGAGAAGGTAAAGTGAACGACAGGTTTATCTGCAAGTGGAGGAGACAAAATTCTGAACCCGGAGGCTGGGTTTTTGACTGCAGAGATCACAAGGGAGCCTATCGGCTAGTGGGTAAGACCAGAGTTTGAATTCAGACTCCAGCAGGTGCTGTGTGACCTTAGGGGAGTTACTTTCACTCCCTGAGCCCGTGTTTCCCTGGTAAAAAAAACACGAATAATAATAGCGACGTTGGCTCATTAATAAAAACAACGAAAAACGATAGGAAGAGTGGGAGTAACCACTAGCAGGAGATATGGTGCAATTGTCATCCCATTTAGAAAACAGTGACAGCAAGGACTGTGGCATAACTCGTGGCACAGTGCTCAAGATAGGATAGCGAAAATAAAAAATCTCCCTTCCGTGATTTTTTTTTCATCGGGAGGGGAAAATCTGGGCTGAATCTGTGACAATTCCTCCTCCAGGCCCCTTGGACCTAAATTTCCATTGTCGTGAAAGGTTTTTAATTAGTGAGGACGCCCTTTTTGTTGATCAAGGTGTCGTTTGGCGTCTCTGAAACAGGGCCGGTCTAACCACCGGACACAAAGTGAATACTTGTCCAAATTAAAACCAATGAAAGCTTTCGTGTGGGCAAAATGTAACTTTATGTCAGCTCGTCAAAGCTGAACTCAATGAACCACCGAAAATTGTATGTATTACGTAACACGGGTGCATTTTAACGTGTGGGGCGAGGGTCGCCCCAAAAGTCAGACTGCTAGAAAGGACTCCGTGCAAAGTTATGATAATTGTTGGAACTAGTTGCTACGCATGGGGGTGGGGGGGGGAGTTCATTATATTCACATACGTTCCAGATTTTCCAAATCAAATTAGAAAAGGCCCTTATCCCCTAAATTCCATTTCCCCCCAGTTCTTCCCTGTAAAAGACCTTTTGCTTAGTGGCGTTTGACGTATCTTGTATTTTGGTGTGTCCCTTCCTCCCGTCATTAGACCTGAAGGTCGTTTGAGATGGCAGGAGACAACCAGAATGAATGAACGAATGTTTGTTTTCTCCTCTTTTAAAATTCTGGAAGGCACGAGGCAGTAGGTGAATAAACGAGTAAGTAAACTAGTCAACTGTGTCTCTTACCTCTGTTTTTCTAAGACTCTGAGGCTTTGTCCCCAGTCAGTCAGTAACAAAGCCATCCCACCCTTGTTTTCAAAGACAGCAGGTTGCATTCAAGGTCGAGGAAGGTCTCCCTCCGCAGCTGGGAGACCGGACCCCCTGGCGTCGCGTGGGCTCACAGAGACAGAGATCGTTAGCCCCAGTTAAGTCCTCCCCAGCTGGCCCACTGGGATGGGAGGGAAGTCTTCACAAACACTAAGGGAGAAAGTTCTCTTTGGACACCCTCCTCCTTCAGGAGGGTGAACTCCTGAAGGTCGTTTGGGTGAAATGTATCATAAACCTTAAAAAAAAAAAAAAAAAAAAAGACTTATCTCGCCTCCTGCCCTCCCACCTCTTGGAATTGATCCTGGAGGAATCCAGGAGATGGGATTGCCAAGATGAGGCTCACTGGGGTTTAAAGAGGGAAAACTCGTGAATTAATTGGGAAGTTAATACCTATTCATATGGATATAATGGGGGACACAAAAAACTGCGTGTTGCCCGACTTTGCAAGTGTTAAATGAAGGGGGAGGCGCGTCCCGTTGCCCGGGTGGACTTGAAAAAATGTGTTTAGTAGTCTAAAGAAATCAATTCAATTGCAAAACAATAACAATTTTACTAAAAATAAACTATGCCAGGGCTTGTGCTAAGCACTTTTTGGTGCCCGTTTTCTTTTCGGGGCATTATTTTCCTTAATCTTTTTTAATATATTTTTTAAGTGTTTATTTATTCGGGGGGGGAGGGGCAGAGAGAGAGGGAGACACAGAATCCGAAGCAGGTTCCAGGCTCTGCACTGTCAGCACAGAGCCCAACGCGGGTTCGAACCCACAAACCTAGAGATCATGACCTGAGCTGAAGTCGGACGCTTAACCGACTGAGCCCCCCAGGCGCCCCTAAATCTTCTTTAATTTTTAGATTAGAAAAGAAAAAAGAAAGATCCTGAATTACATTTCAATGACAACTAGCAGCGAAGTGACTGGGAGGGGGGTCAGAGAGCCTAGAGATTTTGATCTGAGCCCTTCCCCTGGCTGTCTTTTGTCTTGAGTTGTCACCTTAAATGTCATCTCCTGGAAGGCCTCCCATGAGATCGGCCCCTCCCTGTCACTCTCAGGTCACCCTGTTTATGTTCTGCGTAGCACTTACCACTGTCTGTGTTTATCAGGTGCATTTTTCACTTGGTAGTTTACTCTCCCTGCCCCCTCTGCCCTGCCAGCCGTGACCTTGGCCACCTTGTTCACGGCTACGAGTCCTCAGCAACCGCATGTCATGTACGAGGTCATGAAGACAGTTTATGGACTATTGCAGAATAAATCAGTGGATGAATATGAGAATGGCTGAGAGTGTGCGCCTATGAGGGAATGAATGGGCAAATAAGTGAATGAGTGAATGAATGAAATTTGACTTCAGTGTGAAAACCCTTTGTGCAGGACTCGGCAATGTTGGCATCTCCCAAATGTGGTCACCCTGCACCGTGACGGTCGGAACGTGAGGGATGCGTGGATGTCCCAAGAGTCTGGAGGCCCCTCCCCAGCCCCCTGCACCCTCTCAACTGACCGTGACGCAGGTCCAAGTAATGCCAACAGAAAGGGACCTCTGTCCCCTGGGATGGACCTCTCATGAGTGCTTTGCACACACCTCCTCCTTTTGCCTTCACGACCACTCCTGGGGACCAGTATGATCATCCCCGTTTTCCTGACGAGGAAACTGAGCCCCAGAGGGGTGAAGCGTTTCGTTCAAGTTCACAGAACGAACAGGAAGCGGTCAGAAGTCTGCCCTCGGGCGTTAGGGCTGGATTCAGACCCCATCCTTCCCACCTCCCTATTATTGTGGGACTTCAATTCGCCTGAGCCTCAGTTTCCCCGTCTGAAAAATGAAGGCAAAAGGCTCATCATGATAGTTAACCAACACAATACTCCATACCCGGCACGACATAATGTCTGAAGACACGGAGGTCTGGAGCCTCTTGCGGTGGATAAAAGGGAGGTACTGTCATTCCGTTTCATCTGGAGCCTGTCCGTGCGTGGCACCATCGTGTAGGGAGCCTTGGAATCAAGCAAATCCGAGTTCAAACCCCATTCGCCCTGACTGGCTGAGCGGCCAGGGGCTGCACACGACTTTCCAAGCCCCGTTTCCTCATCTGCAACTCCCCAGGGAAGGCACCCCGGACAAGAAGTGCTGAGACGTCCGTGGGAAGATTTCAAAGGTGCTCCGCATACAGTCGGCCCCCAGGCAAATCGAAGCCTCTCTCAGATCCCCGTCCCAGCCAAGGAGGCCCGAGAGCCTTGCCAGAATATGTTGGAAACCTGGCATAATGTCTAAAGATAATGAGTGTCGGAATAAAGTGATCGGTAACGGACGGAACTGCGTGTTCCCAGGATGGCCTTTCCAGTAGGAGGGACAGGGCACAGGTCAGAATGGCAGCCACTGTGTTCCTCATCTCTGAGTCCCTGGAGCTCAACACACCTGGTGTTAACACCTGAATTAGCCAGTCGTCCACTGACGGCATCTTTTCGGCGAGGCCTGAGAACTGAGCTCTGGGCTGGATGGCCTAGGATTCAAGGTTAGTGGGTCTAAGCACTTTGTGTCGTCTTACATGCAAATCCCAGAAGACAGAGAAGGTGACAGATCCCTATGCATTCTCGATAATGAAAATGACAAACAGGGACCAAATACTTGCTAGCGGCCAGATGCTGTTCTAGTGACTCTAGATGCGTTGAAGGAAAACACTGAGCTCAGAGAGGCTAGGTTACTGGCTCTAGGACACACAGCTAGGAAGCTACAAAACTATGTGTTGAATGCAGACTCTCTGACAGAATCTAGACATTCCAGGCCATTGTTTCCCAGACTTTTCATTGTTTTGTCCCCCCTCGGGAGCTTTTTCGGACTTTTTTTCCCCTAAAGGTGTCACTTTTTTCTCATGTCTAATGATGTTTTAATATCATGGATGCTGTTCTAGGACACGATGCGTATCTGCTTATGTACGTATGCGCATCTGTGCTTTCTACATAAGCAGAGTAAGCTGCTTGCCCCCCACCCCACCCCACCCCACCCCATCTCAAATCCTTCTTTGCCCCGATGAGAACACAGGCTCTAAACTGCCCCCCCCCCCGCCCCCGAGCCAGGAGCTCACTGCCTTTGCTCTCGTTCTGATGCTGGCTGGAGGGGCGGGGGTGGGGGGCATACTGTGGCTGCCACGTCCCCCCCTGCTCCAGATACAGATCATGGTTAGCTAAAGGTCCCATCTTGGGGGCACCTGGGTGGCTCAGTCGGTTAAGCATCCGACTTCAGATCAGGTCATGATCTCATGGTCCGCGGGTTCGGGCCCCGCGTCGAGCTCTGTGCTGACAGCTCAGAGCCTGAAACCTGCTTCGGATTCTGTGTTTCTTCCTTGAAACAGAACAGGTGTCCCAGTCAACACCTCACGCCCTCTCTCCTCCGCAGCAGCCGCGAGGAGAGGCCCAGAGCTCCCACCACACTTCCCACTTGCCTTTTCATGCACCTCGGAAGACTCAGGGGTCTGTCTGAAGAGGTCGTCAAGAGCCCTGCATTCTTACCCCATTTCTGCCCAGCCAGCACGCTCTCCTGACCCGCAGAAAAGGGACTGAACACAAGCCCCTGATGGGGGGGGGAGGGGCTAGGGGGCTGACATTGTAATGCCAGCCTCTGTGGCCTTCCCAGAGTCGACAGGATCTGCACCCCCCCCCCCCCGCCCCTGCTCTTGTGCACTTCCTCCCCACTCCCATTAACTGATGTCAGCACAGAAAGGACGGATTGTTCTCGGCCCGCCTGGCGGCCGAGCGCACAATCCCAGCCCGGGAGAGAGAGGGTGTGGAATCGAGGAAGCACCCACCACCCTGGAGACGGAAAACTCATTAAACCTCCTGCCAGAGACGCCCCCATCTGCGGGCGCCAATCCTGACATTCAACAACAAAGCCGGGCCTGGCATTCCTGATGAGGGAGGGGACACTTGTCCTTGCCGAGCTCGTAAAATGAATGCCGCCACGGAAAGGAAATGGAACGGGGGTGTTTTTGAAGTCGAGAGGAAAGAGCACATGATAGTTACGGGGCTCCTTGGCTATAAATGCGTGCCTTCCTTTTTTTGTTGGAGCTCTCATGGCCCACCGCCAATGAATCATGGCGCTCCATTGGTGACACAAGAGTTTGGGGCTAAATAGAACGAATCTTCTAGAAGAAGCAACTGACTGACATGGGCAAGACAGACGCTTGGCCTTGGATCTCACGGGGCCACGGTCGCCAAGAGCTTCGAGAATCCCACTGGTCCTACGCGCCCGTTTCACGGGGTCAAATAGGGAGGTTCCAAGGATTCTTTCCTTGGGCTTCCCTGAAGCTGCCTCCCATAGCTCGACACTTGGTAGGTTCTGGTCTCTTATGTATGACTGGGAGGCGCCTTCTTCCCACCGCCTTCCGTCACACTTCACATTGTCTGTGAAGATCAGCCCGGGAATTCTGTCCGATGGTGAGACACAGGGTCGCGGGGGAGGGCGGTGGCTCTGAATCTGTGACTTTGGACAACGGACCTGGCTCTCCCGGTTCCCGTCTTCCCACGTAGGGCAGAGAAGTGCTATCCGTGCTTCACAAGGTCACGGGAAGGCCGAGAATGACGTTGCGTGACAGGTGCACCCAACGCCTGGCATATTCGTTCACTAAGGCTGCCGGAAAAAAAGAGCAACAGACTGGGCGACTGAAGCAACCGAAGCCTCTTTTTTTGCTTCTAGTGTCTGTTTATTTTTGAGAGACGGACTGAGAGCGTGAGCAGGGGAGGGGCAGAGAGAGGGGGAGACAGAGGATCCGAAGCAGGCTCTGGGCTGACAGCACAGAGCCCGACACGGGACTCGAACTCACGAACCGCGAGATCCTCCTGACCTGAGCCGAAGTCGGACGCTTGACCGACTGAGCCGCCCGGGGCGCCCCAAAACGCCACCTATGTTGCTGTGGCCTGCGAGCTGAGAGTGGTCCTTTCGTGGTTTCCAGGGGTTGGAAGAAGTCCAAAGAAGAGTCATATTTCACGACATGTAAAAAATTATATGTCATTTAAGTTTTACTGTCTATAAATCAAATTGTGTTGGGGTAGAGTCACCCCCACTCATTGACATACCGTCTATGCCTGCTTTCGCCACAGCATCAGCGAGCAGTTGTATGGAATCTTTATTACCCGTCTGGACATGTGCAGAAAACGTCTGCAGACCCTTGATTTAGAGAATCGCCAAAGGCACTCATTTAAAATGCAGATCTTGGGACGCCTGGGTGGCTCGGTCAGCTAAGCGTCTGACTCCGTCGAGGCTCAGGCCATGATCTCACAGTTCCCCGAGTTCAAGCCCTGGCAGCGTGGAGCCTGCTTGGGATTCTCTGTCTCCCTCTTTCTCTGCCCCTTCCCTCATGCTGTCTCCGTCTCTGTCTCTCTCTCTCTCTCTCTCTCTCTCTCTCTCAAAATAAAGAAATAAACTAAAATAAAATAAAATAAAATAAAATAAAATAAAATAAACAACTCATGGGGATAAATTAAATGAAAACAAAAACCTCACTGGGAGAGGTGCCTGGGTGGCTCAGTTGGCTGAGTGTCTGACTCTTGATTTCAGCTCAGGTCGTGAACTTGTGGTTCATGGCTTCGAGCCCCATGTGGGACTCTGTGCTGATGGTGTGGAGCCTGCTTGGGATTCTCTCTCTCCCTCCCTCTCTCTCTGCCCCGTGCTCGCTCTCTCTCTCTCTCTCTCTCTCTCTCTGTCTTTCTCAAAATAAATAAATAAACCTCAATTTAAAAACAAAAAGAAAAAGAAAGAAGAGGAAAAAGAAGACACTCTTGGGGAAGGTGGAAGCCATTCAGCAAGTTGAATGAATGAAGGAATCTGGTAATCACACCCTCGGAACATGGAGTCAGGTTTAGATGTACCTCGAGGGTCACGGGTGCGGCAGCCCGGGGCCTCACCTTCACCTTGGAGATATCTTCCAAGCCCAAATAACGAAGCTATTAAGAAGTGTATTTCAATATACTTGGCTTCCTTTGAAATCCTACGTAGTTCACCGTATTCGCTTAAAAGCTTCATCTGAAGAATCCATCCACCAATCTAACAGATGTGTTTGCGGCTTTAGAAAGATCAAGAATTTCCAGGGAGGTGACATTCCTTCCCTCAAGCAGGAACTGAAGAGACATTGAGCTCCATCAGTGTATATGAACTTAATTTCATTCCTTTTGTGGCTATAATAATCCCATCTAGGGGCGCCGGGGGGGTTCAGTCTGTTAAGCATCTGATTCTTGATCTCAGCTCTGGAATTTGATCTCAGGGTCCTGAGTTCAAGCCCCACATTGGGCTCCACGTTGGGCATGAAGCCTACTGTAAATAATAACCGTCATCGTAATAACAATAAGAACAATAATTCCATCTATTTGACTGCAGCCTGATTCATTCTCTCCACTCTGGGCTGGGCCAACATTTGATTTCTCATTTTCCTTTAAGAGGTCTGTATCCCTCCAGGATGCATTGATGGGATAGGCTGCTGCCCAGCTTTCCTTGAGAATCCGCTGACCGCCTTACAATTCATCCCTTCAACACGCCTCTACTCATCACTTGGTTACCCCAGTTTGTCATTTGTGCCCCAGCCCTACTGACTTCTTGAGGGAAACCTTCCCACATCCTCCTGAAATGTCCATGTTCTTCTTGGATTTCTCATGGACGCATTTGTCCCCAGTGGGACCGTGAATCGGTCTGTTGTGCCTCGACCTGGAACCTCATTCTCGTCTTTCAGAGAAGCTCTTGGCCTATGTGAGTTTACATCCGTGTTTTTTTGCACAATGACTGTCTTCTTCCGTAGGCTGTAAATTCCACGAGGGCAGAGCTCTATCTCCCCTGGGCGTCTCCGTATTCCTGACGCTTAGCATAACGCCTGGCACAGGGAAGGGGATCGGTAGATAGCTGTCAGAGGGCTGGAAGGATGCGTATCAGTCAACGATACCGGAAATACAGAGACAGAAGGGCTCAGTTTAGGCAGGGGGGAGCAGGGATATTGGATTCCGGTTGAACATTCTGCCGTTAAGATATGATTGAAATATCTAAGTAAAGACGACCATAGGTCCATGAGCCTGGAGCTCAGTTCAGAAGAAAGATCTGTCCCGAGAGGGACCAGCTTTGAAATGGCGAATGTGCTGATGACTAGAGAGCCCTGGGAATAAGGAGAACATGTTTACCGAAAGGCAGAGGGGGTCCGAGGATGGAAACTGAGGGCTGCATCATGCAACGGACAGGCAAGGAGAAAGACCTGCCCATGTACTGAGTAGGAAGACGGCCAGAGATGTAGCGGAGAAGCAGGGGCCTTGGGATCAAGGGAATTGAGAGGCTTCAAGGAGGCACGGGGCCAAGAGAATCAAAGGAGTGAAGGCCATGGCCTTGAGCAGTTTGGGCCCAGTGTTGGACGTGATGACAGAAGATTTGGTGGCATGAGACATAGTTTGAGCCCTCCCCAGTCTCCTTCCTGGAATACACTTGGTTTGACTTCATTTTGGAGCAGTGACTTTTATTTTTTTTATTTAAAAAAAAATTTTTTTTTTCAACGTTTATTTATTTTTGGGACAGAGAGAGACAGAGCATGAACGGGGGAGGGGCAGAGAGAGAGGGAGACACAGAATCGGAAACAGGCTCCAGGCTCTGAGCCATCAGCCCAGAGCCCGACGCGGGGCTCGAACTCGCGGACCGCGAGATCGTGACCTGAGCTGAAGTCGGACGCTTAACCGACTGCGCCACCCAAGCGCCCCAGAGTAGTGACTTTTAAACTCTTGGGCAGAAGGGCATAGCTATCCACTTACTCTCAGAGTTTGATGAAAACCATGGGTCATCTTTCTAGAAAAATGTACATCGACATATCGTCAGCAAAGTCTGCATCAGGGCATCAGGGACCCGCTGAACATAGAGCCCAGGGAAGAAAACTAATACACCTTAGGGCTAGGGGCTCAGGTCTTTTTTCTTGTTCTTTTCTTTTTTTAACTTTTTAAATGTCTGTTTAGTTTTGATAGCGAGAGAGAGAGAGAGAGAGAGAGAGAGAGCGCACACACATGAGTGGGGGAGGGGCAGAGAGAGAGGGAGAGAGAGGATCCTAAGCAGGCTCTGAGCTGTCAGCCCAGAGCCCGACACGGGACTCGAACCCACGAACCTCGAGATCATGACCTGAGCCGAAGCCGGACGCTCGACCGGCTGAGCCACCCAGGCGCCCCTGACTTGGAGAACTTTCAAGAAAATTCTGAAGCCAACGCCGATCCCCCAACCCCGGATCCAACCAGCCTGGGGGTGGATCCTTTCAAAGCTCACCAAGGTGAGTCTAGTGCATGAGTGGGGTAAGAGTGTCTGTTGGGAAGGGAAGGTTGGCGTGACCAGGAGGGCTTGGTTTTGTCATCAAGCCAATGTTTTCATTCACGTTCCTCACTCTCATACCCCCCTGTGCTTGCTGAGTCGGCCTTGCTTTCACCGCCTGCCGAGCCCTCTGGTCCTGACGCGCAGCCTTGACCCTTCTGGGTCTCCATTTCCTTATCTCTAACCACGGGCTCCTGGTTCTACTTGGTGTCATTGGACACCAGTTTGCTTTTCTCCGGAGCCTGTTCCGTTTGAACTAGGCTACCGCAGCCTATAAAACTTTAATGCACGGATTTCCCATTGTTCGGGCGTCAGTGGGGCACAGGCCTTCCTGTATCGTCGTGGTATGCTGACCAGGAAAGAAACTGGCTGGGAGGTCTGGGGTAGTGGCTGCCTTGTTTCTGGAAAGGCGTGTGATTACGTCCACTTTCGCCGATGGGACCTCAGACCCCATCAATAATAATAATATAATAACAATAATGATAGCAGGTGCACATCAGACGTACGGTGGGCCAGCCCCGGGCTCTATGCTGGATCTATATTATCCTCCAACAGCCCTATAAAGCAAGGGTCATTATCAGCCCTGTTTTAAGAGGAGGGAAGTGTGGGTTTCCAGAAGCGTAAGCTTTTTTTTTTTTTCTTTTTTCAGGGTCAGAAGAAAATTGGAAGCATGGGTGTGTGGGTGGAGGGCAGTGAGGAGAGATCGTAGGTATCTGGCTCCAAACTTCACTCTCTTTATCTAAGAAATTATAGACCTGATTTCAGTTTTTAAGAAAATTCTCCCTTCATTGTCTAATTTTTTTTTAAACACACACAGGCCGCGGCTTCTTTGATGTTTCCGGCCCTGGGAGCGTGTTCACAGAGTCGACCGTCTAGGGCTTGAGTGTGCCTCCTGGATGGGGTTTTTATGGAAACACAAAGGTTATTGACCTCAAACACAAATTGGCTTGGCCCTCCAGAGTTTGTCCGGCTGCCTCGCTCTCCTGGAGTTTTGTTCAGCCCCCTCTCCTTAGCTACCGGCCTTGTTCAACCCGGACAAAACAAACAGGGGCTGTCGGGGGCTGGGGGGTGGAGAACAGCCTCTTCAACCTCACAATGAGAAGTCAGAGTGGAGACAATTACTCCAATAATTCAGACGTGGATGTTAAAACACTCACAACACAACCCCAACGTTTACCTAAATTATCTGGGTAATTGCCTGCATTTTCAGCTTGAATTTGGGTTCTGTAAATCCTGGGGCTTCGCGTCATAAATAAGGAGACCCTCACGTGGGCCAAAGCCGAGAGGGAGGCAGGGTATCCTTAGAGACAGGGCACAGAAGGGGAAGCCCCAAGCTTTGTGACCAGGTCCTGCCTTGGGTGCAGACTCTTGGGCGAATCTCTTATATTCTCCGTGCTCCAGTACAGTCCTCTGCCCCTTGGGGTGAAAGCTATTATCTGGCATAGGGAGGGAAGGATAGAAGGAAAGAGGGTAGAAAGAAAGAGAGAAAGAGGGAGGGAGGAAGGAGGGAGAGGAGGGAGGGAGGAAGGGGGAAGGGAAAGAGAGAGAGGAAGGAAGGAAGGAAGGAAGGAAGGAAGGAAGGAAGGAAGGAAGGAAAAAAGGAAGAAAAAAAATTTTTAAGAAGAAAATTGTCAGTGCACCTGGATGGCTCAGTCAGTTAAGTGTTGGACTCTTGGTTTCAGCTCAGGTCATGATCTCACAGTTCCTGAGTTCAAGCCCCACGTCTAGCCCTGTGGAGCCTGCTTGGGATTCCCTCTCTCTCTCTCTCTGCCCCTCTCCCCTGCTTGAGCTCTTTCTCTGTCTCTCAGAATGAATAAATAAGCATTACAAAAATTCTTTTATTTTTTTATTTTTTTTAATTTTTTAATTTTTTTTTTCAACGTTTATTTATTTTTGGGACAGAGAGAGACAGAGCATGAACGGGGGAGGGGCAGAGAGAGAGGGAGACACAGAATCGGAAACAGGCTCCAGGCTCTGAGCCATCAGCCCAGAGCCCGACGCGGGGCTCGAACTCGCGGATCCCGAGAGCGTGACCTGGCTGAAGTCCGACGCTTAACCGACTGCGCCACCCAGGTGCCCCTGCACTGTTTTTATTTCACTAAGAGCAGGGTCTAGGGCGCCTGGGCGGCTCAGTCTGTGTTAAGCGTCCGACTTCCGCTCGAGTCGTGATCTCGCGGTTTGTGGGTTTCAGCCCCGCATCGGGCTCTGTGCTGATGGCTCAGAGCCTGGAGTCTGCTTCGGATTCTGCGCCTCCCTCGCTCTCTGCCCCTCCCCTGCTCGTGCTCTGTCTCTCTCTCTCTCTTTCTCTCTTAAAAATAAATATTAAAAAAAAAAAAAAAGAGTGGGGTCTACAACAAAGCCGCTTTCACCTCGAGTCTGCAGCCATTCCATTCACTCCCTGTCTTCCGACTCCTGCAATGTTCTTTTTTTCCTTTCCTTTAAAATTTTTTTTTTATATATTTGATTGATTGATTTTAGTTTAAATCCAGGTCAGTTAACATACAGTGCAATAATGATTTCAGGAATAGAATTCAGTGATTTATCAATTCCATACAATGCCCGGAGCTCATCCCAAGGGCCCCACCTAATGCCCATCACCCGGTTAGCCCATCCCCCCTCCCATGGAGGTACTTTCAACGGAAACTTGCCTCTTCTCCAAGATCATGGGCTCCTGCCCTCCGACGTGACCTCTGGCGAGCAAACGGCCATTTTCTTGAGGCCCTACTAAGTGCTGGGTGTCTTCATGTGCTGGAGCCTGTTTGCATTTCAGAGCAACTTTTCAATGATTCTTATGAGCTTCGCTTAACCCGTTTGGAGTCCAGCCTTCAAGAAACGGGGCCGCTGGTCTGCCCTTCTGGTTCCTCCTTCATGTAAAACAGAAACCGAGCTCCAGCCTTTCTCGGGATCTGTGGCAAGCTGGGGGCAGTAACCATGCCTTCCTTTAGACGTGGGGTGGGGAAGATGTGTTCCGCAAAAATGTGTTTAAAACATTAAATATTTCGGATTCTGCCGATCATATCACTTGCTCTGGCACTGTAGAGAGAAAGCAGCCATGGTTACTATGTACGTGAATGGGTACGTGGGTATGTATGTGATTGGATTCCAATAAAACTTTATTTATGAACACTAAAATTGGAACAGCAAGTCATTTTCACAGGTCATATACATCCTTTGATTTTTTTTTTTTTCCTAACCATTTAAAAATGTAATGACCTTTCCAGGCTCACGGGCCCTGTGAAAACAGGTGGCAGGCCCTAGTTCGTGGGCATTTGTTGACATCTGCTTTAGGCCATCGAAGCCTTGAAGGACATCAGAGAGGGGCTGGAGTGACAGGTGGAAAGGGTCCCAGTTGCCCTAAAAGTGTCCAGCAGATGAAACTCCGCTAAAACAAACTTCCAGGCCAGCCCTAATCAGTAGCACATAACCGTCCCAGAAGCCTTGATTAATCGCCTCTTGTTTGCAAGGTCTCCTCCTGCTGAGAAGCTCAGTGAATGAGACCCTTGTGGTCGCTTTCCT
Organism: Prionailurus bengalensis; assembly: GCF_016509475.1. Lineage (NCBI taxonomy): Eukaryota > Metazoa > Chordata > Mammalia > Carnivora > Felidae > Prionailurus > Prionailurus bengalensis. The sequence continues at coordinate 11,795,135 of NC_057356.1, forward strand.
TCTCTCAGGGGAGGCAAATGTGAAAAACCGTTCTCTACGTACAACTGTTTTCTGCTCAATGGAGGAGACATTAGGGGCTCTGGGAACCCCTAAGAGGGGAACCTACTCTGGTCTGGAAGGTCAGGAAGGGCTTTATGGAAGAAGTGGCATGGATATAGGCATGGCAATGAAACCGAGGAGAAAGACAGCAAAGGCATTCGGGCCCAGCCAGTGGTTTTCAGTCAGCGGTGATGTCCCCCCTACCGGCCCCCCTCTGTGGGACACTTAGCGATATCTGGAGACATTTTTGATTGGGACCACTGGAGGATATGCTATTAGCATCTAGTGGCGGGGGGAGGCCAGGGAGGCTGCCCACCACCCTACAACGCCCAGGACAGCTGCCCGCCACAGAGAATTATCGTGTTCAAAATGTCAGTAGTGAACCAGATAATTCCCTATTAAGGAACAACATGTTCAAAGACCTTGAGTTGGGTAGAAGGTGTCGGGTGACTTGGCCAAAATAATTTTATTTTGTTTTGTTTTATTTTATTATTTTTTTATTAAAAAAAATTTTTTTCAACGTTTATTTATTTTTGATACAGAGACAGAGCATGAATGGGGGAGAGGCAGAGAGAGAGGGAGACACAGAATCGGAAGCAGGCTCCAGGCTCTGAGCCATCAGCCCAGAGCCCGAAGCGGGGCTCTGGGCTCCAGGCTCTGAGCCATCAGCCCAGAGCCCGACGCGGGGCTCGAACTCACGGACCGTGAGATCGTGACCTGAGCTGAAGTCGGAGGCTTAACCGACTGAACCACCCAGGCGCCCCTATTTTATTTTATTTTTGAGAGAGAGACAGAAGCAGAGGGAGAGAGAGAGAGAAAGAGAGAGAATCCTGAGCCGGTTCCATGCTCCGTGTGGAGCCCAACGCGGGACTGGATCCCACGACCCTGAGATCATGACCTGAGCTGAAATCAAGAGTCAGACGCTCAACTGACGCAGCCACCCAGGCGCCCCTCGCTTGACTTTAAAGAGCAGGGCGAAGGAAGTTGGAGAAATGGGCAGGGTGAGACCAGACCTGCCTCTTGATGCTGTGGGCCAGGCCTGGGAGTCTCTGAAGCTGAAGGTGATGAGGGTCGTGACATGAGTGTGGGCAGGATGGCAGCAGGAGCTGGGACTGGCATCGTCAATGGCGACTGCTCTCAGCCCCTGTGTGACTGGCAGGAGGGTCCAGAAAGAGGGTGGGGGGCCTGAAGACCAACCTCCTCTCCTTCTTCTTGGACTCTTTGAAGCCCATACCCAGGATCCCCACTCACTAAATACTGGTTGGATTGCATTGCTGGAGATAGCGTCGTAGGGGTAAGGAAGCAGTGTTCCAGAACGATCCGGAGGAGAGGAAAGCTACCGTAAGCAAACTCTGCTCTCATGGAAGCGTAGTCACGTAATTCCAAACAGGGAAGACGGTGTCGATGGAGCTGGCACTTTGCAAATAAAAGCGTTCTTTGTCCTCCGCTCTGTATAGCACACCTACCTGTGAGTACCGTCATTCCAGGTTTACTTTAGGCAGAATCGAGACCCGGGGAAGTTAAGTCACCTGGCCCAGAGACACCCAGCGAGCCGATGACAGACTCAGAATGCTAGTTCCATATCTCTGCCTCCAACTTCCAGGTCTTACCTCTAACATTTTACTCCCTCTGTAGCTTACTTTCAAGGGACGGCCATGAAGCTTGCTTTCCTGGAATACAAGTCTCATGAGAACAGAGACGGTGTCTTGGCCACCCTTATTTGCTGGATGGACAGACTGCCGGATGGATGGATGGATGGTTGACAGCCTCCCAGAAATCTTGGAAAGGGCATGCACTTCTCCATGAGACCAGCAGATGGCGGCAAAGGAACGGCCAAGCAAAGGCGCCGGAGGAAGTTGGGGGAAGCAGCTTTTACGGATAGATCCTCCCTTCCCGGAGCTCTGCAAAACAGGTAGCTTGTTTTTTTTTGTTTGTTTGTTTTTTTCTTTTCTTCCCCTGGGAGGAACCTCGCATTACTGTTGATTGGAAGTGGAGGTTGTCGGAGGATCTGCTGATTTGGGGGGGGGGCGGTGGAGCTGAGGTGCTGTGGGGGTGGGGGAGAGAGGTAGGGAGGCTCAGCCTAAATCTTACATCGTCGTGTTTGAAATCAACCTTGCCTTGACGCCAGGAAGAAATCCATCCCCAAGTGGCCAAGGACGACCAAAGAAGATTTATTTAGGCAGGATGTGGGGTGATGAGGGGCTTCCCCTGGGACCCTATTTTATCAGAGGGGAGGAAAGAGGGACCCTACCCTCTCCCCTTGAATAGTCTGCAATGCGTAGGATGTTCCTTTGAGTGCTTGCGAATTTTCCAGTGCTGTCGGGGTGTCTGCCTGAATAACAAGTGAAAGAACTCAAAGAGGGAAGCATAATAGAGATGCGGAGGGCTTTTTAAAACGTATCCAAAGTAGTGGGATCCCTGAACATGTTTAGACTTGACCCAGACACAGGAGTTGGGTAGGTGTCTCCCTTGTGCTGAGCTCCGCTGGGCAGTAAAGGTAAAAAGAATTATCAGCCCTAAACTAGGTCCCAGCCTTCGCCTTGTTAATTTCTGCCCTGAGAAAAAGGTTCAGGTGGCCCTCAGACCCCAAAGGATCCCCCTCCAACACATACACATCCATAGTACAAAATCCAAGCCCCGGAGTCGACCAGATGTGACTTTAATGAAAAAAACTAAGTAAATCCTCCTGAAGATTCTAACAAAGGTTAAACCTGCCGGTATATCACCGTATCACCGTGGTGTATGCGGAGGGGGCCAGTGAAGGGGTGTAGAGGCCAGGGAGCCCCCGGCCTGGACCCCAGGAGTCTCTCAGCAAAGGGGACCCCCCCTACAGCTCCCCTCACCCCAGATCTTGAGGTGGGAGGAATGTAATAAAAACTAATTGTTTTATGAAAAGTGGTTTCCTTTTATTGCCTGTGCTAGTCGAGTGAGGGTAAGCCTAGCAACAGGAAATTAACACAGAATTCATTAGGGGTGATAATGATTGTTCATAATCATTTGGCTGATGAGTTAATATCATTAACTAGTCAACTAATTAGACAATGCCTGGGGCCCTGGGGGTCTGGAGGCTTAGCTTCAAAATAAGCAAGGAAAGAGTGTCCTTCTAGAAGGTTAGAAAGATGGAATTAGTCCCTTAAGCTAAGGTTGACCTGGCCAAGACAGGAGTCCCCAGGGACCACCCGAAAACTTCCTCTCATTTCTTTTTGTCCCCAGGGCAGCGAGGGGTCCTTCATTTGGTTGGGCTCACGCCTCTCCAAGACTCTGGGCAAAATCGCAGGGCTCCTGTGCCCCCCAAATCCCAATATGTGCGCAGGAACAAACTTCTGTGATTTCTGCGGCTTCCCTGAAGTCGTGAGCTCTGGCTTCCTTGAAGAGCGCCCACCCTAGAGAATAAATACCCAATTAGCTAACCGGTGCTGGCCTTGGGGAGAGTGGGCGCCACGGGGTAGGCCGGGTGGTGACCCGGGATGATGGGTCCACTGTTCGGCTGGCTCCCCTAACAGGCTCACACCTCGGTTCCAAGCCTGTGTTGGAAGGATTGGGGGACCGGGCGACGGGGTGGGGGGTGGGGGGTGCGACGAAGTCACGCCCACGAACAGCCGGCCCTCTCCCGGAGCCACAGCCGCCGAAGTGAAAGATGCCGACACTCGGGCGGGGGGCGAACCGCACCGCCAAAGTGGCGGAAAGGAAGTCAGGCGAGCGAGTGTCAGTTCCGTGCTTGGGTATCCAGGACGCTTTGGGGACCTTGAGGGGGCAGGGGCGCACCGTGCCGGCAGGAAGAGCGCCTAGGCGAGAGTTGGCTGGCGCGGGCCTGGGGGAGCAATCTCCCCCCCCCCCCCCACCCAAGTGCAATTCCCCAACCCGAAACCAGAGCCGGGGTCATTAGCGGGAAACCGAAGTGGCCCGGGAGATCGCATTTCAAAAGCTCAAAGAGACCGGCTGACTGGGGACTTTGGACTGGGGCTGGGGTGGGGTGGAGACCCGGACAGCTCGGGATGGTCCCAATGTCCCCTCACTAAGCCCCCACGCGCCTCCCATTCCAGGGACGGGGCCGAAGCCGCTCGATCCAAGACGCAAAGGCAGCCTGACTTCATCTCAGCTGCGCGGCAGGAAGCGCTTTGCGGCTTGGGGCAGAGAAGAGGGGTGGCCAGTCCCTACTCCAGCAATGTGTCGTTTCACCCCTGCCCGGCCTGCAGCCCACCCGGCCTTGGCTCTCCAGGTGCGTGGGGCCTGCGGACGCCCAAGCTGCAGGAAGCTGGGCCGCGCCGCGCCATAATCAGGTACCCCTTTTGCTATGCAGGGCTGTGCACGAAACACCCCTTCTCCCGCTTCACCGCAGAATCTTTCTCCCCACGAGCTGAGCTCCCAGCTGAGGCCAGAGAGTTGAGCGGAAGAGGGCAGGGACGACTGAGCTCGCTTAGCTTCCGGGAGGCTGGGCAGGGTGGAAGGAAACAAATGGTGCCGGTGCCCGCGGTCCCCACCTGCACGCAGTCCCCGGCCTTGGCGCCTGGGCGGATGGAGCGCGGCGAATGTAGGAAGAGAGGAAGGATCCGAGGCCTGGAGTCGAGACGCCCAAGACACCCCAAGCCCGAGTGTCCCTCTCCCACCCCGCGGGGGAGGCGACACTCTGGAGTCAGCGGGGTCACCCTGCCTGGCCTGGCACAGGCCGGCCCCGCTGTCATTCCTCTGGCTCTCAACTCAGATCAGAATGAGAACACGGTATCTGCCCCTGGGCCCCGCCACAGGCATTTTTGAATGGGGTTTTGCACCCCGTGCACCCCTCGCTTCATCGAGCCTTTGGTCTTCGCCCGGATGGCTCCTTTGCGGAGGGAGGGCGGGGGAATGGAACACCTAAAAGAAGCTGCACTTTTCCCACTGCTAGACCGATGCCCAGAGAAATGAAAATGTTCTCTCCTCCAAAGGGCGCGTGAGAGAGACACAGGAAAACCCGGAACACGCCCATAGATTTCTCTGCAGCCGGGGACACGTGCACCATAGGTACATACATACGCCTCCACCTGAATTAGGAAGAGGGATTGAAGTGGGTTCTGGCGTCCCCTTGGACTGGAATTCCGGCTCCAGTGTCCCAGGTGATCTCGGTTAAGTGACTTAACTGCCGTGTGCCTCAGTTTCCTCCTCTGTCAAACAGGGACAAAAATCATACCCACCTCATAGGGGTTAATGGTGAGCTCACTTGGGTGGGGGTGCTTAACGGAGCGCCTGGCACGCGCACGTGCCCCTTGCATGCCAGCTCCTTTTATGATCGTTCCGTGTACTTTGAACGCCGACATCTGCAACATATACATCTTGATTATACGCATCTTGATTGTAAAACAACCAAATGCATCTGCATCCGGAACTGTCTTGCGCGTGCATCTCGAAGTCTAAATTGGAAGAGACGTCTGCAGACCGGGCACGAGCAAGTACACGCACACGCGCGCCTCAGAACTCACACACCCAAAGAGCCACCCGCAGGTCCGCACATCCGAGGCCACGTACAGAAGAGCCCACGTCCCGGCCTGGCACCCACACCCAGCAGCCTCTCTCTTGGCCGGTTGCCGTGAGGTCGAATTTGGAAACCAGCGAGGCAGAAAGCGCGCGGACGCGAAGCGTGTCAAACCTCTTGCAGCGCCCGAAGGCGGCTGCCCGTGTGCTGGTTTAGGGGAAAGGTCACAACAAGGGTTTTCCTTCTCGGATGGAATTTTTTGGAGGGCCTAAGGGCCGAGAACTTTCCCCACAAGGAAGGAGTGGGTTTCCAGGACAGCGCAGATCCAGAGGGGGGCCCTGCACGCGCGCGCGCACGCTCACTCACTCACTCATACACGCACGCCCGCGTGCACACGCCCCGCTCCTTCGGGCTGGCGGGACCCGGGAGGAGGGAGCGGGAGGAGGGAGCGCACAGGTCGTGACCCCTGCCTCTGCCGGAGCGCGCCCTTCGGCCCCTGCAATTAGCGCCGGGAGGTCAGCAGGAACCCGGACGCCTTTACCCGCGGCTCAAAGCACAGCAAAAGGCGACCCCACCCCGCCCCTCCGCCGGTCTCAGACGCCAGGGCGCAGCCAGGCTTGGAGCCGACCTCCCCAAGCGGCGGGGGCCGCAGGGCTCCGGCCGGCACCCGCATTTGTCACCTTAAATTTACAAATCACGAAGTCGCTCGGCCCTGCCGGCTGCCGCAGCTCTGACCCCCGCCGAGACGGACTGCTGCTCCCTGGAGCCGCGCGGCCTTTGTCCCTGTAGACGCGGCCAGTGTAAAGACGGAAACATTCCAGAGTTCTAAGAAAGAGGGAGAGAGCGCGCGCATCCAGGCAAAGGGAGGTGGCATCCAGGCTACATTTTAAATTATGTTATCTGGGGGAGGAGGGAATCCTTCCTCTCTCCATCTGCCCACTAAGAACTCAGGTTATCCCCCGCCCGGCTGGGTCGGGGAAAACTGCTGGAGATGTCCACGCCAAGCAGGAGGGCGCTTGGCCAGAAAACGATGAGCAGGGTCCCCTCACTGGATTTCCTGACTGTCTTTGGAAACCCAGAGACGGGAAGGACTGTTTTTCTCATCTGAGGCCCAAAGAGGAGTGAAAGTGATACCCAGGAAAGCGACCACTCACTGCTTCTTCCGACGCTGGGACGTGGGGAGGCGGGGGGGGGGGGGGGGGGGGGGTCAGAGAAGGAGGGGAGCACAGGCTGGGGTGGCGAGGCTGCGAAGGGGCAAAGGTGAAACGCCCGAGTTCCGGAACCCGGGAGGCGCTGGGGTGCCCAGCAAGCGGCGGCGACCGGGGCGCATTCGTGGGCCAGACAGATAGGTGGCACTCGAAGCCCGGAAAAAAAAAAAAAAAAAGCCGAAGGCGCCGGCCCCGAGTGGCCTCCGCGGCGGCCGCCGCCACCATAAAGCCCGCGGCGAGATTGCGACCGGCGCCAGGTGAGTAATAGGCCACGAAATCCAGAGAGATTGCGAGCGGTTCACCCCCCGTCCATCAGCGCCACCAGAGTTACTCATTAACATCACTACATACAAATAAGATACACAGGAGATTAAGGGGTGGGGGGGGGGGGGGTGAGGGCGAGCGGTGGGAGAGGCCGGCCACACGTCTGAGCACTGTCCGAGAATCTTGGGGGGGGGGAGCAGATGGGAGCTGAGAAAGAAAAGCATTCCTTCCCCCTCCGAGGCCGAGGCTCTTTGCTCCCCGACTCGGGAGGGAGAGCGCACGGGGCACACCCTGCCCACTGCCACCTTCCAGGGGCGCGGGCTCCGCGCCGAATCCTTGGGCCCAAAGCCGGCCCCGGTGGGCGCGCACCCCGCAAATCTCCCAGCCTTGCGGGGAGCCAGGGCCCCAAAGGTCCCCAGGCCCTATAAGCCCCCCCCCTCCCCCGGTCGTTTGCCCTCTCACCCGGGAAGACAGCACTGGAGAGGGTGTGTGGCGCCCCACGTGCCTGGCTGGAGATGCAAGGAGCTTGCCACTCCCTCCTCCCCCCCCCCCCAAAGGTCCCGACCTCGATCCCCTTCCAAGTCCGGGAGGAGGGAGGGGAGAGGGATCCTCCTTGCCGGCCATTCAAGAGGCCCGAAGGTGACAGGGACTTGGGGCCGGGCTGGCGGGCTCCAGGGAGGGGGAGGGAGGCAGCCGCCAGGCAGGCTCCGGCTGGGTCCTCACGTCACGGCCCCCAGGGCAAGAAAAGGCCTCGAGAACCTTCCCTTGCCCGCCCCCTTCCCACCCCCCCCCCCCCCCGCACAAATACACCTCCACGGCGAGGGTGGGGGTGGGGACACTAGGAGACCAAAAGGCTGTCACGGCCTCGCTATTTTTTATTGAATGTTTCAAAAATAAATTGAACTTCAAAAGGCAACTCCCCAAACAGCCTGGAGGCTGGCTGGAGGGGAGGGCCGGAGGAGGGTGTCAGCCTCCTGGGTGACTTTTCCCTGGGAGGGGGTCAACTATGCGCCCTCGAATTACCTTTCCCTGGCGGTGAAAACCTGCCTCCCCCTCGCGTGACACAGCTAAGTTTGCGCGGAGCTGGCCGCATTCCGCACGCACGTTGGGGAGCCCTGGGTCAGCAGGGTCCCAGCAGAGACACGGGGGACGTTGGGGCCCTGCCAGGTCTCCCACCACCCGGGAGGGTCGCTGCCTTGCCCAGCCTGGTCTGGCGGCGAGATCTCACTTTTTTTTTTTTTTTTTTTTGCACATTGATGCAAAGAGATAGTTTTGACTTGCATTTTCCGGATGGACGTGAAAAGGGAGAGCGAGCCTAAAACGAAAACGTTCGCAGTCCTCGACCGTATTTTTGGTCGGACTCGTGTGGGAACCCCGGACTTGGGGAGGGGAGCATTCTTTTTCCATTAAAACTTAAGTATCTGAAATTGCAATTCAACCCGATTCTAATCAGTCTTCTCTTCCCGTCTCTCGTTTTGCTCCCTGATTTAAAGGAAAAGTAATTTCAGATCGGAGCGGCTCCCTTCGCCCCAGTAAGGGACTTTTGTTTTTAGCTTTGGAACTTGAGTGACAGCTCATTTGGGTTCCGTGGGGGCGGTCTTAATTACTTAAAGGCGAAGGGAAGGGGACTGAGGAAGCAAGAGGGGACAGAAGCCTCGGCTTGCAGAAAAGTTTTCTAAAGAAAGCACTTCACACGAGGCCCAGGGACATTTCAATAAAAATTTATTGAAATTTCAATGCTGTTTTTAAAGAGAGGGGAAGAAATACAGAAAACCAAAGAACTCATCAACAATTATAACACAAAATATACCTTCATGAATTTTTGTCTTTAAACCATCCCTCAGCACCTGACTCGTGAACTGGGAATATAGCTCTATAGGCACCAATTCAAAACACCATCAATATTGAAGACAGTAGTCAATCCCACTTCGTTTTGAAGAAACCAGACTAGCAAATACAAATACAAAAGAAAAATTAGAAAATCAATCCACAGCCTCTGCACTCCCGGTCCCCCCCACCCTTCCCCACCCCCAAGCAATCTCAGAAACACTCTTAGGGTGTTATATTTTAAGGAACTTAAGGTAAGTTGCACACCTCCCCAGTTTGGGGTGAAATAGACAATGGTGCTTCCCCCCCCCCCATTCTTGGACACTAAAAAAGAAAAAACTTTTTTTTTTCAGACAGCTCTTTTCAAAGTCTGTTGGTGTCGGTGCAGAAAGTGTGTTTTCTAGTTTTAAAAGCGATCCTGTGGCCTTGAAATAAAATTGACGAAAGGAAAACAAGAACACAAAACCAGGCGGCTGCGATCCTATTTACAGAGACCTATGTACAACGTCAATAAATTAAAGTTTAATTTTCCGAGCATTCATATTGCACCTATTTACAAGAGTTATCAAATAATTACATAAATACTTTGTCTAATAGTCTCACTTCTTCTTTATTATTTTTCTTAAAACCTTGTTATTGCATATAGAGGAAAGAGAATTAACTGAGACATAAATCCTGCTACAAAGATGAGATAAAATAAATTCACTTTGTGTGTGTGTGTTCTCCCCACCCCTTCCCTTTAAGTCCTCCCCCCCTTGGGATTGCCAATTGGAGGGTAGAGAATGGGGGCGGGGGAAGTATGGGTTCATGTTCTTTTCTCTCTAAAAGCAAGCATTCAAATAAAAACCACAAATACATTACTGTGGATCATGCAAAAAGAGACCTATAGCGGCTCTTAAAACATCACAAGAATATTAAAAAGACACAGATTTCCTTAATAGAGACCAAAGAAGGATGGCAAGGACTTCCTTCCCCAAACAATGCTGCTCAGTCATTTATTTAGAACTGATATGCAAGTCACTATAAAGTTTTAATGTTCACAAACAGAATCATGTTAACGTATTCATTTGTCCCCAGTATATTTTTTTTTATTTTGTTTTTGTTTCTACTTGACACGGTGAAGGAAAAAAAATATATATATATATATAAATCTGCACTGGGGGAGGAGCCTTTCAACACCTCCCCTCCTGGTGGGCCTGGCTACCTTTTTTTCTCCCCACAGCAACCAGACCAGCCTTGTGGCGGGAGGTGCTGTGGCTATAAATGGTTTAACTCCTACCCCAACAGCTCAAGGCAACAGACATTTCTGGGCCCCAGAATCTGAGTCAGATCCTGGATATATAAACCACGCCAAGAAGACAGGGCCTGTTTCTAGCACATTCTCGAGGAGTCCGGCACCCCTTCCCAGACAGGACTGCACAAAGGGCCAACCCCACGGCGCGCCCGTGGTTTATTTTACATCCGACAAAGTGCACTGCAGACTGGAGACTGGAATGAAGAGATTTTTTTCTAGGGAGGGCTTTACGGGGACCCGCTGCGGGACCTGTCCGGCTTGGCCTCCAAGCCGCTGACCAACCGCTGAATGCTCTGCAGTTCGCTGGTGGCCGCCTCCTTCTCCGGGCAGAGTTTGGGCGACAAGGACACAGAGCTGGAGGAGAGCGTGGAGGAGCGGCTGTTGAGTTCCGAGCCTGAGTCCACGGCCACCGAGGCCGGGCTGGCGGCCAGCGCGGCGGCTTTGGCGTCCAGGGGCCCCGCGGCCGCGGCCATGGACGGCAGGGCGGTGGTGAGCAGGCCGCTGCTGTCCGGGACCGGCATGGGGATGGAGTAGGGGCTGTAGCGCAGCCGCGGGCGCATGGTGTTCAGGTTGAGGAAGGGGTGTCGGTGCACCGAGCTGGAGGCCGCGGCCGAAGACGCGGCCGCCGCCGCGGCCATGTACGTGTAGGGGTAAGGGAACAGGCTTCCGAAAGGCGACATGGCCAGGCCCTGCGGGGAGAAAGAGAAATGCAGGCGGTGAATCGGCCCGCAGGGCCTGCGCAGCGGGGAGGAGCCAACCTCGACCGTCCACCTGCCCCCTCCCCCCAACCTTGGGGCCTTGGGCAAGTCATTAATCTCTGGGGCTGGGGCACTCAGCTTTCCTTCTCTAGATCCACTTCACTCCCTGTGCCCCAGCTTTCTTATGGAGGAAAAACAACAACAACAACAACAAAAAACCCCAGGGATATACGAGATAGTTCGTACCCTTACTGGGACTTTGGATAGTGAATGGGCTAAGGCCCGCAACGCGCTACATGGGGCACCTGACCAACAGAACTGTTAGAAATTCTCCCACTGGGGTCAGTCGGTGCACCTGATAAATGGGGCTGCAGGCTAGTCCAGCCACAAAGGTAGCAAAGGGTATAAATTATGGGACATACACTTGCTAAAGGCAATTGGGGGTGGGGGGAGCGAAAGGTGTTTGCTCTAAACGGGGACAAAGAAATCATCTGGCCTGATACACTGGTATCACAGGTAGAGAAACCGAGGTAGGCCCCACGGGTACAGGAAGCCACTCAGCTTCAAGTTCCAGAAGCTGAATTTAAAATTTAGGCCCCCTGCCCTGGGCCAGTTCTCTCTGTCCTTTGCCTTGGGGTAGGTACCCTGACTACCTACCTGGTTGCCCAGGCAGCCCCTCCAGGACAGGGTCTCCAGAAGGAGAGGGGAGCAAGGGGAAGGGCCAGAAGCCAGCCCTGTTCTCAGTTCCCTCCTCCCCTCCCTCCCCCCCCCCCCCACCAGAGGGGAGCAAACCCTGCCTCTTGGCTCAGAGAAGGGAGACGAATGTACTCAGACAAAACAAAGGCAAGGGCGTGCAGAAAACCCCACAGAACCTTTCTCGCTGGGTTCAGAGCATTTCCAGCGGGCCCGACTTCTCCCCAGCTGCCCTGCACCCCGGCACAGCTGTCTGACCCGTATAAGAGGCCGCCAGGCCTGCCACAGCCAGCCGAAGAAGTCTGCCCCTATCCTCTGACATTTCCCACACAGGCACAAACCATTAACCCTTTGGGGGACAGGCTGGCCTGCTTGGGGTGAGGGACAGGGGACAAGCTTCCCACTGGAAGGAAAGGCAGAAGACTCAACTCCCCCCCAAAAACAGTCCCTGCCCCTCCCCAGGCCGTGGTCCCCCCCTTGTGTGATTCCTGGCGGGGCCGTTGGCTATGAGCCATTGGAGAGGCATTAGAGCTCTGAAGCTGACATCATAGACCCTGAAGAAGGTCCTGAAGTCAGCGCCTCTGCCCCACCACTTACAGGCTGTGTGACTTTGGATAAGTGACTCAACATCTCTGGGCCTCTGCCACCTCGTCTATAAAGGGGAGGTGACAACAGTGCCACTGAAAGCAGAACAGACCGCCACAACGGAAGTGCCAGATAGAGCCATTAGCATGATTACTGCTTTCCTACTCTACTAGAAACAGCCCTTAACTTAGAAAAAAATTTGAAGTTTTTTGGGGGGGGGGGAGGGAGGGAGTGTCAGGTTCTGCGGAGTCAGTGAGATAAACCTCGATCTAGCAATTCTTATTATGATTAATTATTATTATTAGGGCTCCTAAGCCAGGGGGCCTGGTGGGGGTCTGGCATCGCACGCAGGGTGGGGTAAGCAGAGCCACCCCGAGGGAGGGTCTGGAGAGCCCCGTGGATGACCCCTAATTACCTGCGAGGCCAGGACGTGCTGCTGGAGGTGGAAGGGCAGGGTGGCCGCCGACGCCCCCGACAGTCCCTGCGCCGCGGCCGCGGAGGCCATGGCGGTGGAATCCAGGCCCGAGACGCCGGTGGAGGCCCCGGACACGGTGGCCAGCAGGGGCCCCATGCCGGCCGCCATGCTGGAGAAGGCGCCCCCCATGGCGAACTGGCCGGGGTGCAGGAAGAGCGGGTGCCCGTTGAAGAACTGCTGACCCGCCAGCCCGGGGGCGAAGCCGAGGCCCGGCAGGGGGCCCTGGCCCAGGTGCGCGGCGGCCGCGTCCGTCTGCACCGTGAGCGGCGCGAAGGCCTCCTTGCCCGGCAGCGCGCGCGCCTCCTCGGCCTTGGACGTGGCCGCGCCCTCGCGGCCCGGGCTCCGGCGCTCCTCGGCGCCCAGGCCGCGGGTGCTGGACGAGATGGTGGCCGGGCTGTGGCGCGAGTCGGGCGACGCCTTGTCCAGCCGCCCGCTGTCCCGGGGCCGGCCGCCGGGCTCGGCGGCGAAGAGGTGCGCCTTGACCGCGGGGCTGCCCTTGTCGCGGCACGGCTCCTCCGACGTGGTGGTGGTGATCTTGGCCGCGTCGCAGGCCTCCGGGCCGTGCTCGTCTTTGCTGTCGGCCTCGGCGTCGCTCTCCCCCTCGCTGGGACACAGATCTACCATAGGAGGGGCACAAAAGCCAAGCGGAAGGGCGTGAGCTCCAATCTGGGCCAGCGGGGAACTCCAGTTGCCTGGTCTGAATCCCAGCTCGGGCCATGTACTAGCTGTGTGGTCCCCGGCCGGCCCCTTAACCTCTCCGGGCCTCAGTTTTCTCATCCGCAAAGTGGGAGTGATGACACCTCACAACTTTCCTGGGACGATCCACTAAGCTAACCCTCAATTTACAATATTTACATAGAACTGAACCCCTTCCCCACAGAACTCCCCCTCCCCCGAACCACTAGTGGACTTTTACTGTTTTTTTGCAATCGAGCGTTGAGCTCCTACCCTGTCAAAGCCTTTACCCGCCTTTCCCCAGTTCACTGCCTTCACTTTTTAGAAACAGAATTAAACGTATCCTAAAACTCACTTCAGGAACACCTCCTAGTTACTATCCAGAGTCTTTGTGCAGTGAGTGTCCAAGATTGGCACCTTCCAGAAATTTGTGAATTCTTCCAGAAGGATCCGTTTGAACCCTGCCCTGGTGGCAGTGGCAGAAATCCACACCCTCCCTCCACACACACACACATTCAACTGGAACCTTCTGTTGCCCCTGTCCCCGCAGACTGATGGGGGCAGCCCGCTCACCCACCCTGGGACAATCACAGATTCTTTCACTACACCCTCTGTGGGTCTCCCCCCAGGGGAAAAAAAAAAAAAAGGAAAAGAAAAAGGGATCCTATTTTATGTTTCAAGTTTAAATGGACTGAAGTCATCATGGACTTTCATTTTAATTCACTTAAAAACAGGTTTCTTCCCACTGAGAGAGTGTGTGTGTCTTTCCAAATAAATAATTCTTGTTCTTTAAACACAGGAACTAACTGGGGATTCGAAGCATCTTGTCCGCTGCTCTCTCTCTCCCCTACTCTCCCTACTTGGATCCCCAGGGCCTCCTCTGCTTCCCCAGTGCTGTTTTCCCATTGTTGGCTCTAAGGCTGGACATTTTCTCGGCCACTGTCCCTGTTCCAGGTGGCAGAGAACCCCCTCCCTGCCCCCCCTCCCCCCCCCCTGCCTCAGGCCAAATACATTTTAATCTAGAGCTCAAAGATAGTAAAAAGTCACCAGTTGCTAGCTTGTTGCTAGCTTGGAGAGAGTTGAGGGAGAGAGACAGAGACAGAGACGTGCTCCGCGCAAGTTTTCAAAGATGGCCCCACCCAGAGGGAACAGCCACCCCGGCCTCAGCCAAACCAAGGTTTGCAGAAAGGGGGTTCGGAGTTCTCCTTTATACACCTGAGGGACGGGGACACACCTGGCCACCCTCTTTGAACTGTGGCTCCTGCTTAGGGACTTGAAGAAGCATCTGAAGTTTTTGAAGGGCAGGGTCCCTGGTGGATACCCCCACCCCCCCCCCAAATCTCCCAGCCGCGCCCCCCCCCCCACCCCCAAACCTGGAGTGGAGAGACTGGAGGCGATCAGGTCCTACCTTTGAGGTTCGATGTCCCTACGGTGGAGACAGCTGGAGACGAGGACTGGGCAAAGCAGTTAAAGGCTGCCTGTTCGCTTGAGGACTCATCTGAGGTCCCATTCTCCTTCTTCTGTCTGTCATCGAACACCCTCATAGACTGCAGGGTGAGCTGTTTTCTGTGCCAGAAACCCACACCCAGCGTCACAGAGCGGAACAGACATTTCCCCTCTTTGTCCGCCTCACCCTCTCCAAAGAGGCGCACTGGGCACACCTCACCCTGCCCACCACCCACGGTTTCTCTGAAACCTGCTTGCCCCGAGGCAGCCAGAGACCCGAGCATTGTTCTGGGGCCTGTAAGGAGGCCTGAGTGTGGCACGGAGGGGAGGAGGCTGTTGGAGGAAGAAGGCTTCAGCTCCACTCAAGATCAGCAGTTCATTAGGGCAAGAGCACGGGCCACAGACAGCTGAACGGCCGGCCTCACAGAAGGAGGGTGAACTGGGTGCCCCAGCTGGTGAACACACACAGCCTCCAAACTCCCCACTGGTTGCTAAGACCGCGGTTGCCAACTTGCTTATTTCATGGTGCACTTTAATTGTGTTATGTTACCGACATACCCATCGTAACCGGAGGGGGGAAATAAAAATCTATGTGGATGTTGGACATTATGTTTTAACGCTCACCGCCCCCCGCCCCCGCCCCCGCAAGGGGAGAGGTTAAAAATCTGGGCTGATCTTCTGGATTTTGGAAATTCTTTGAAAGCGGGTGGGGGAGGGGAGAGCCGCTTCCATATACTATCCAGCTGTCTGCTTCATGCAAAATGATATGTATACCCATGAAGGAGAGCATCCTAGATTTCTCAAGGGGCCTCAGTTCTGTCGGACCGTATTTGCAAGACAAGTTTGCAAAAATTCCAAAGCATTTTGTGAATGGTTTAGTCCTTTCCTGGGACCTGGCTGGGATGAAGTTCATTAGGAATGAATAGGCGACTGTCTATGATCTGTTATCCCTGACACTTTTCTTCCAGAGACCGCGATGGTGTGGCCTAGTTCGTGTCCTTGCAAGCAGGTAGCAGAGAGGCGGTCAATTCTTTTCCACCACCCCCCCCTCCACACACACACACCTTCTTAATATAAGTGCCTGCATCCCGCTTCTAACAGTTGAGGCTTGGGTCCAAGGGAAATAATTCTCCAAATTACCTGAGAAAATACTGGTTAAGGGTCTCCACTCACCTTTTTTCTCTCCTGCCATTTCCAGTGTCCCGGAAACCTTTTGCAAAAGGGTTGTTGTCTATTTTTAACTGAGTTATCTAGAGGAGGAGACACAAGCAAGAAAGAGACATTGGCTTCATTTTCTAGAATGTTTCGGGGGGAGTTCCCGCCCCCCCCAACTTAGTCTACTAGAAATTGGACTAGCCAAAAGAAGTCATTCGTATATGTCAGGTTAAAGAGAAAGGGAGAGGAATAACGGTTGTAAGGGTGGAGGGGACCCGGAGAAAAATCAAGGATCTACACCATGGCTTACACCTCCCATAGGAAGCCACAGCAGGGATTCCAGACTGAAATTATACCGTCTGGGAAATGCCTCATTCTGTTCTGCAGGCAGCCTTGAGAGCTTGGGTTTAGAAATGGAAAGACTGTCAAAGTTGTCAAAAGAGACAACCTGTAGATCTTAAAATTATGCTTTCATTTTGTTTTTTTTCATAGAGTGCAATTCATCATAAAATATGTTATGGCGTAAATCCTGCCCCCAAACACACACAGACACAAACACACACACACACACACACACACACACACACAGCATACACTCCAAACTTTTCTGTGAATCTAATAAAATGATTTATGGGGTTTCGCTGCTCTTGTGCCAGAGTGGGTTTGATTTTTTATTTATTTATTTATTTTTTATTTATTTATTTTTTTTTGCTGGGTTGGGGTCGGTGGGGGGGAGGAGGGTTGAGGAATTACAATATTGACAATTACAGATGTCAAAGGACTGAATGACCACTGGAAACATTTGTTTTCATTTATATGCTCTGCCACCCCCCCCCCTTAGGTTGGAGAAGGCCTGTGGCCTCTTTGTCCCATCAAAAATGCTATGTTTTGTTATTACTTTAACAACTCAGATTCACAGGATTCTGGGTCTAGAGGGAGCGTGCATTTGCACGCTGGGGCAAAATGCCATAGTATGTAATCTTTCAAATCCCTTCCCTTAGAGGAAAAAAAAGAGAGAGATCTAGAAAGTCAGAGGACCCACCCATGGGGACAACGTATTCAAAGGCAAAAGGAAACAAGGCTCAGAAGAGCAGGGGTCCTCTGCTGCCCCCACCCCCAGAACAGCCTGCTGACAGTCAAGCTGGGAGCTGGGGAATCAGCAAGCTTCACTTTCCCCGGGTCTCTCGGTGCACATGCCCATGACCTTCAGGCCAGCATAACTTGACATATCAGGTGCTGCCTGCTGGTCCATTTGGGGGTACTTCTAATCTGGGCTTCAGGCCCAAGGGAGAAAAAAAAAAACCTTCAAATGAAGGGATGACTTTGGTCATCTCATCTCAAAAGCCTCAGACAACTCGATTAGCATGACCCTGTGATCAGAGGAGGTTTTTCCAACCACACACACACACACACACACACACACACACACATACACACACACACACCATAAAAAACACAGCAGCATAAAAGGTAATAAAAACCAGACCAGCTACTCAGGGTTTCTGGCTAGGGGAGAAAATCTGTTCTCCAATGGGATTCTCCTCCCAGGATATCCCAAATGGCTTTTGCCTTAACTTTTTAGCTGGTGCCTTTAGAACCTGGAACCTGGTTTTTGATGCTTCTTCCAGAAGGAGAGGAAGCTGAGCCTCAAAACAAACAAGAAAAAGCCAGGAGTGGGGAAGCCGGTGGCAACACGGTTATAGGAGCTGCTCACTAGCAAAGTTAGTTTGGCATGTTTTCACTCCGAGTTGGAGTCCTAGCTGGTCAAGTTTTTGTTTTGTTTTGTGTGTTCCCTGCCTCTTGGACGCGCTCAGAGCCCCTTCCCCTCCAAAAGCTCCCCTGAAGGTCAAATCACAGAAGAAAACTGAGCCTCTCCCATCCCAATTCTTTTGTAAATCCCTCAGCGTCTTCCCCAGGCAGCTTAAAGGTGAGGGGAAAAATATCACCGTGGAAAAGAAAAAGCGACTTTTGGTTACCTTGTCATTCTGGTATGCTGTCACGGCGATGAACTCAGTTTCGGGGAACAAGTATGTCCGAAATGTACTATAAGGAAGTTTCAAGATGTCATTGGCCCTCACGATGTGGAACCGTGGCTGGTATTTGTGCATGGAGTTCAATATGGTCTGCGGGGGGCGGGGGGGGGGGCGCGCAGGGGAGAGGGGAGACACACAGCAAAAAAAAAAAAAAAAAAAAAAAAAGGTTTAGTGAGACAAACGGGACCTTAGGACCCCTGCCAGGCTGACATCTACCCCACCGAAGGGTACCAAGCTTATCTGGAGCCCACCTCCTCTCCTCGGAGCACCTCTTTGGGCACACTCCGCTCCACACATGTTATCTTCTGGAGAATCCAAACTGCTCCTCGGTTTCCAAAGGGTCCCCCCCACCCTCACCATCTAAGGTCCGTTCGTACCTTGAACCCTAGCCTACCTGAGTACCAAAACTATAATTCCCCTGCCACGTTGCGTGATCACTTGGGAAGGCCAAAGTCTTAAAAGATAGAGAAAAACATGCATTTTAATTTACAAAATGATTCAGTCCTTTAAGCGCCCACTAATTGACGAGCCCAATCCACTTAAAGCCCTGAAAGGTTGAACTCTAGAGAGGAATATTTATGCCTTAATCAAATCAAAGGCTTCAAATGCAATTCCTGCCCGCTGAAGATATTTCCGCGTCATTCACATCTTCCTGGGCCTAATCTTTCTGCTTATTCCTCGCTTATCACTCGGTTTATTTTATTGAAATGTTGGGGAGGGGGAGGGGCAGGGGGCAAAAGGTGTTTTGCTTGACTTTTACAAGCAATTCCAGTCTCCTCAAAGTTTCTAAGGACTCTCCCACTGACTCCATGCATACACTTCCAACATGCACATCATTTTTATCCTGGAGAGCTCCGTCTCATTTCTAGCAAACCTGACTTTCACCTAAGCCCGAGTTTCTTTTTTTCGGAGGAGAAAAAAAAAAAAATCTTTCCAAAAATGTACTCACACCCTTTTAACCAACGTAGCCAGGGCTCTGAACCTTAACCCCCCGCCCAAGAAATAATGAGGCTCGTTTCCAAACAGAAGTAGGATAGCTCAAAACAAATTCCTGGCAGACACATAACTTTAAAATTGATTTTGTAGCTTAACAATTGGTTTTTAACTTCACTGTCAGGCGTTTACCAAGACCTGGAATTGCCACAGAACGCGAGTGGTGAGTGTTCTCGCCCTCGTTTCTTTTAGAGCGCCAGGCCTTCCATTATCCAAAGAGAAACACCCCGGAATCCTCTCTCTGGCTCTGTTTCCGATGGAACAACTTTTGCTACACTTAGCAACAGAGGGCAAGGGAGAAGTCTGAGCAGAAACCGGTGATTTTACAAGGCCAGGGGAAGCGCTGCCTTTGCTAAGGTGAAGAAAGAGAAAATTTTACTGAGCGGTGAAACTTACAAATCCGTGTTTGTCCGAAATGTTGTTGGTGAGTTTCAGTTTGTGGAAAGTGACAACTTTGGACATCCACTGTTCCCCGGTAGCCGGGCTGTCTGGGTGAATGTACATTCTCTTTGGCATTTCAGGGTCAGCCTTACCAGCCACCATCCACCGAGAATTATGGAATTTATATCGACAGTCATCAGCAGCTATAATGTCCATCAACAGAATATATTTGGCTTTTTTATCCAGCCCGGAACATCTTACTTTAAATGGAGGAAACATTCGCCTACAACAGCAAGGGAAGAGAAAAAGAAATGGCTCAGACTCTTGGGTTTGAGTCCCTGTTTACCCTGAAATATTTCAATCAGATTCAAAACTTTCTCCTGTGATTGACTGAGGAGTTTCTGTTTCAGAGGAAGGCCACTGAGGGCAATATTATATCCTTCCACGACAGAAGTGTTAAGCACCCTCAATTTCTCCACGGTGAAATGTCTCAAGGTTCAAAACAAGTGAATTATGGCACTCCCTTTCTCTACAGCGTCTAATAATCTCTCCACAATTTTTTCCTCTTGTAGGACTTCACAGATGGCCCTCTTTACAGAGAAATTCTGGCCTTTCCCCCCTGTCCCCGGAGTGTCTACTTCTAAACAGCTAGGGGTAGGATTTTACTTAAAGTGGGGTCAGTCAAGGCTAGAATTCGCCACTGCTGAGAAAAAGTTAAATTTATCAAGGAAATAAACGTCCAGCTTCCCTGCTACGGAGCAGCGAACCCGCCTCTGGGGGAAATGAAACTGGCCTTCAGTGAGTTCTCAAAACGAATTCTGTAGTTTGGGGTGGACTTCTGGGCCTGATAACCAATCTGCCTGGCATGCTGCTAACCACATTTCTCCCCTGGCTCGGGCCCGTCCCGAAAGGCAAGGCTGTACCACCAACAGCTTCTTATTTCCCAGAAGCGGTGGCAACCCACGGTCCTGACTCGAAAGGAAGCACTTCGCTGCGAAACCGAGGTAACGTCTTCTGGGTTTAGAGAATGTTTATGCCCAGCTTTGGCCTCATTTTGCTAGGAAAGATACCGAAAGCTCGAGACATCCCTCAAGAGAGGGAGTTTATTTTTATTATTCCAACACTATGCCTTGATGGACTTCAATGCCATTAAAAAAAAAAAATCATTGATTTTAAGGGACAGGCAGGTTTCGGTCAGGCAAGGACCTTTTCGTTATATAAAATATGGTTGGTAATATAGAAAAAAGCAGCATGTGTCTCTCCAGGGGCCTTGGATCTGCAAACATCATCTTAATTATCCAAAATTGCCTAAACTCTCCCTCGGATTACGGACACGTGAAGCAGTGTAGACAAACAAACCCAAATGCCCTTCCATTTCTCTGTGACCCTGCCGGAGGCCAGCGCAGGCCCCCCTGCAGACCCAGAGGCTAGGCTGGAGAGCAGAAAGGGCAAATGGAGAGCCAGCTTCGGGGTCTCCCACTACCACACAAAAGAAAAGGGCAGTGAAGTTTTTCTCGCTGGGAACAAAATGAAACAAACAAAACCCAGAACATCAACAAAGACATAAGGATGTTCCAGAAAGGTTTGAACAGCGAACTTCCTGCCATGGGGTGGTTTTCTTTCTTCCTGCAGGAGATGTCTGAGTGCCTTGGAAAAATCCTATCTAGCCTGTAGGGAATCCAGGGTGCGGACCGAGGTGGGAAAAACTAGGGCTGCAAAGGGCCAGGTAAGCTGAAATTTCCGACCCGTGGGGCAGGGGCCGGGGAATGTCTGTACCTGGTTCCAGGGGAACTAAGTTTTGACTAAGCCCGAGTAACCGGCAAACCGGGTATTCTGGGAACAGAGAGAGATAAAGGTAAGGTGGGGGGGAGAAGAAAACACCTCCATTAGCTTGGGGGAGGGGGCCCGGCTACGTGCTTACCTTCCCGACTTGGTAATGACCATCTCGGTGCCCCGCTTGTGGAACTGATCCCAAAGTTCTTTGGCCTCGAGGTGCACCTTGGGGTCATCCTCCACCTCTTCTTCGGGCTCCATGGTCTTCAGAGGCCTCAGATGCGCCTGGGGCCCCAGGGACGAGAAAGGGATGCCGGTCTCGGCCGCCCCCACCAATTGATCCATGATCGGCTTGGCCAGGGCGCCCGGCAGCGAGAGCGCCGCCGCGCCGTTGGGAGGCAGCGTCAGCGCGGGGAAGAAGGGCGGCTGGTGACCCAGCACCGCGCTCATGGCGAAGTCCGGCGCCCGGTGAGGTAGGAACGGATGGTAGGCCATGCTTGTCCCAGGAATGACCGGATCTCTCATGGAGAGGCTCATCCACTCCAGGCGGGGCGCTGGGCTCCAGCCGGGGACAAGTCCGCAGCTGCTGTTTGGTTTTGTTTTGGTTTTTAACAGCAGCACATAGTTTGAGAAAGAAAAAAAAAAAGAAAGAAAGAAAGAAAAAAAGGGGGGGAGTCACAACTAAAGCACCCTAGGGAAGGGGGGGAAGTGTCTTTTGGGGAAGGGGGAATGCCTCTTTTAAAGAGGGCAAGGCGAGAAATCAGGAGACATAGTCGCTTGGGTGACTGTCCTTGTGCCTTGCGTTTTTTAAAAAGCCGCTCCTGGAAGTCGGTTTCACAGGCGAGAGCAGCGAGCAGGGTCTCACTGGCGCCCGAGCGCCGCCGCTTAGCCGAATCGACACTTCAGCCCCCGGTCCCAGGAATCGCTCCCCGGCCCCCGGTTCTTTGTTGCGATTGCGGACGACTCAGCTCCGAGAGACTTTTTACCTTCTCTTCTCCTTGTTCCCCGCCCCCCTGTCTCTCTTCCTCTCCCTCTCTCTCTCTGGAGGCGTCTGCTGTAGCGCTAGACCCGGCTCCGCCAGCGAGCGAGAGAGCGGAAAAGTCTCTCGCCTTTAAAAAAAAAAAAAAAAAAAAAAAAAATCTCTGATTCAAGCTCTCTTCTACCAGCGCTATCAAAACTTGAACTGCAAACTGGCTTCCGTCCGCCCTCCTCCTCCTTCCTCTGCTCCGAGCCTCCGGAGGGTGTCCTGGGTTGCAATCCGAGTCCCGCGGCGCTCCTCTCCCGCGCCTGTCTTCCTTGTCCTAAAACGTGAGCGAAATCGCTTCCTAAATCTGCGTCCAGACGCGCAGGGCAGGGAGGATTGAGTGGGGGGAACGAACTGGGGAGAGGGGGAGAGAGAGAGGGAGAGAGAGGGAGAGACAGGAGAGAGGGAGAGAGGGACGGAGCGGGAGAGGGAGCGCGAGGAAAGGGAGGGAGCGAGAGCGAGCGAGCGAGAGCTCCGCGCCACCCTCCTCCGCCTCTAGAATTCCCCGGGCGTCTGCACGGCGGCTCTAGAAGGTCGGGCTGTGCTGTGGGCTGCGGGGAGCCGGAGGCCTCTTGATTGGCTCTTTGACGCTTTCGGACCAATTGTGTTGCTGCATAGGCGTGGTTTTCACAGGTCGAGTGCTGGGGGATAGAGCCGAGTTATAAAAAGAAGGTGTCGGAAACTGTAACGTCGCAGCGCCGCATCGGTACTACTGCCTGTCCTGTGAATATGTCAACATGATCAGAGGGAGGGCGGGGAGCCACTGGGGAGCGCGCACAGAGTCGCCTCTAGGTGGCTTATCGAGAGATCGCTGCAGCCCCTGAGCTCGCTCGCTCGCGCTGGCTCAGCCCACGTCTGAAATGCCTCAGTCATCCAGCCCCGGATCGAGGGAGGAGGCAGGGCCCGGGGAGGAAGGGGGAGGAGGAGGGAGCGAGCGAGCCGGGCCAGGAAGGCGGAGAGCGCGCCGGGCGCCGGGCAGGGGCGCTCGCCTCTCGCGCGCTCGGCTCGCCTCTCCTCGCCGGCCGCCGCGGCCGTTTCCCTCTGCGGCTCACCCTCTCGCCGCGGCCCCGGGAGGGCCAGGCGGACGGCCGAGCCCCCGGCGAGCTGCCGTTCGGCCGCCGGCCGCAACAAAAGGCGGCAGCGGCGGAGGGGCGAGCGCCGAGCGCCGAGACTCCGGGCTTGCGCGCTCCCCGGCCCCACGTGGAGCCCAGCTCCGCCGGGCCGCCGCTGAAGGGCTCCCGAGCTCGGGTGGCTCTCGGCGCCGGGCTCCCGGCTCCTGGGCTCGCGGGCTCCCGGGCACACGCGTGCGGGGGCTCCCTCTCCCCCGGGCCCCACCCGAAGCCGTGGGCGGGGACCCGAGCGCCCCGCCACTCCCGCGCGCGGACACGCGCGGGCACCCCGGGACCGAGCCACCCGCGCGAAAACACGTACACGCAAACACGTACACAGCCTGCGCCTCCGGCCCTGGTTGCGCTCACCCCGGGAGGCGGACTCGGGGATTTTTTTTGAAATGCATTTGCCAGCCCTTTTAGATCTCGTCTTCTATCCGAATCCGGGCTCCCCGAGTTCCACCTGAATGTGTGCGTGAGTGTAGAGGAGAGAATGGAGATCGGGACGGAAGGAGCGCGGCGAGGGACTAGGTTCTGGGCCTGCCCCGGCCGAACCTCTGCCCTCACCTCGGCGGCCCTGGGAGAGCTGGTAGGGGGAGGCGCGCCCTCCTTGTATCTTCTCCGGGCATTTCACCTATCTCTCTCGTGCCTCAGTCCTTTCTCCACCCGGGGACTTATCTCACCAGAAGTCGGGGGTGAATTTGTAAAACAAACCGTGATACGCCCCCACCCCAGAGGCGAGGTGACTGGTTCCAGTTCAGGTAGGGTGTGGGGGGGGGAGGGGGGCTCAGCGGGGGTGAAGGGGAGGGAGGCGTCTTCCGAATCAGACCTGTCGCCGAATTGGTATGTTACCACAGGTTCCCTGTCTGGATCAGAGGCTTCCCCAAACCCACGTTTCTCGCTTCTGGGGTGGGGGGCAGGGAGTTGGGCCGTCCCTGCCCGGATGGATGGAAATCTTGGGTGGAATGTTCTTTTACCCTTTCTGGGTGGAGAGCTTCCTTGAGTGTAAAGGAGCGGAGAAAGGTTTGATTTCAAGGCCTAGGGGGCTAAGAAACCCAAGGCTTGGGATGTGTGTGTCTGTGTGTCCGCAGCCAGCGCGGTCCTCTCTTAGTCCGCCCTGTACATCCCCACGCCCCCAGCTCCCGGACTCCGAAATGGGAGCAAGTGGAGGGTGAAATGCACTTCTATTGTGGGCCAACGGCCTCGAGATAGGGGCGGAACTTTAGAGGCGACAAGCTTTGCCAGCCTCGCATTTTTGACGCACATGGTTAAGAGCGCTTGGCGCCAGCGCTGAGAATTCCCTGAAGTCACCAGAGAGAATGGAGTGGTTCTTCGAACTCCGTCTGGCTCGCCATCTCACCCCCTTCTTTCCCTTTCGGCCTGTCTTTCTCTGGTGTCTCTCTGCCGGTGGTGGAGAAGAGAGAAAGAGGGAGAGAGAAGAAAGAGGCAGCAGGGCCCTGGGGTGTCAGACGCCCCCTCCCCGATCCTGGAGGGTGCGAGAGGCCAGGCCTACCCCTCCTTACGCCTTCCACCGAGGTCACTGCAGGGTTTCACGAGTCTCTGGAGGCCCAAGCCCACCCCCTCCCCCACATCGCTCGCCTCCTGAGCCCGGGGCAGCTCGGCGGCCCCAAATCCCCGCGATCTGGTTTTGCCTGCACTCGCCAGCCAATCTCTGCCCTGCCGCTCCATGTAGAAAGTAGTTCTGCAGCCACAATGCGACTGACACCCCCCCCCCCCCAACTCCTCACTGTCTCGGTGCCCTCAAGCGACCAGATGCACGGGAGAGAGATGTTTCACTAGGTCCTCCGCTTTCTTGGCCTCCCTTCTGTTTTGGACTTGGGAAGGGAGCTTGCTAATTTCACTCGTAAATATCTCGACTTGCCTCTGGCCCCAGCGTGGACCGAGCGGGATTTCTGGCCCTCACATGGCCCCCTCCCTCGAATGCCTGTATTTTGCCCGTAGTTCTGACTTAACCCTGGGGTCACCCCTGTTACCGCTCCATAACCCGTCCCCCATTCTTGCTCACAAGGGGTGGAGGGGGGGGGAAGAGAGGAAAGTTTGCGGGGTTCTGGATCGAAAATGTCGACATCTTGCTAATGGTCTGCAAACTTCCGCCAATTATGACTGACCTCCCAGACTCGGCCCCGGGAGGCTCGTATTCTGCTGGGAGGCCGCGGTAACTCGGGATCAAAAGCGGGAAGGTGCGAACTCCTCTGTCTCTGCTGGGCCGTCGCGCCCCCCTCCCGGTGGGTGATAAACCCACTCTGGCGCCGGCCGTGCGCTGGGTGATTAATTTGCGAACAAACAAAAGCGGCCTGGTGGCCACCGCATTCGGGTTAAACATTGGCCAGCGCGTTCCGAAGATTTGTGCCAGGCCTGGCAGCCGGGGGAACCCACAAGGCTAGTGCGCCCCGAGACCCACGGCTTTAGGCTCCAGACGCGGGGTCTACACGGCCTTCTCTCTCTCTCTCTGTTTGCAGACCCCCACGATAGTCTCTCTCTCTCTCTCTCTCTCTCTCTCTCTCTCTCTCTCTTTCTCTCTCTCCCCCCGCCTCACACTCAACAAAAGACATACGGTTAACATTGAAGGAGCCTGGCCTTCGGTAGAGTCTGGAAAGCGGTGTTTTAAATGTCGGAGAAGGGGGGGGGGGGCTTGCAAAGTTCGGAGAGGACCTACGGAACTTCTGGTGTCCCCCAGATAGTCCTGCACCTTTTTGCAAAAAAGAGTTTTCACTTAATTGCAGGCCTGATTTTTTTTTTTTAATTTAAAAAACAAAACCCACCTCTGTCTATCTGTAATGCCTGCAGCATTTAAGGAGAAGCTGTGTGTGTGTGTGTGTGTGTGTGTGTGTGTGTGTGTAGATGGTAAAGCGGGGAAGGGGCAGAGGAGCCTCAGAACAAATTTCGTGTAGGCACACACAAATGCGAAACCAAAGCACCTATCCTCATAGTCCGGGCCACCAATGCGGCACAGAAGTTAGCCTTCCCAAAGAATGGCCCCGGGAAGCCTCTGGTTGATCCTTCTTTTTCCCTATGGCACTGCCTGCCTCCAACTATAAAAGGGACAAACCGACCCTTTTGTGACCGAATGGTGTTTATCTGAAGTTTACAAAAAAAGGGGGGAGGGAGGGGGAAAGGTTGGTGGGTAGGCGGGGTGGTTTACTTTGGCAAGTTTGCTGTAAATACTCTCTTCAGCATGTGTGAGGTCTGGCGAGGGACTATTACACGCTTATTCCCTCTTAAACTTTCACCCCCCCCCCTTTGCCGCCCAGCTTTTTTCAGTCCGAGGTGTCGGTAAATTGGAAACTCTGTTGACATAAAGACATCCGTGTTTCTCTAGGGGTCTGAGGCCTAATTAAGAAGTTTCCTACAGTGGTCAGGTCAACGCAGACACTTTTACTGGGGAGGGGTTCTCTGATCGCCTGGCAGTGTAGAGATGGCTCCCTGTTTCTTCCCAGTGCCCCCCCTCTGCACCGAGGATCTGGCCTTTTTGGTTTTGTTTTTGCTTTTGAAATTGACAAGCTTTGAAACCCACTGTATGTGGCTATAGGGCTCCCACCCCCTTTGGCCGCCCCATCCTGCTAACTGGGGACTTGATCTTCCTGCCAGAGATCCCAGGGAATCAGCTGTCTCCGGAGTGCCTAGCTTAGTGTTTGTGAGTCCTGCAAAATGCTGCCAGCAACCTCCTCCCCACCTGAGCCCTCCTGTGCTACCCCAAACCCTGAGTCTGCCATTTGCGGCTCTGAACCCACTAGAGGACCTCAGCACAGACCACGGAAGCTAGATGTTCCTCCTGGAGCTTGACGGTCGCTTCACCCACCCACCCCCTCCCCAAAGCTTGCTTTGAGAGCTCAGTTCCTCCCTGGCCGGGAGTCAGGAATCAGCCTCCCTATCTTTCCTCCCTCTGGGGGCAGGCACAAGCCTCTAGGTTGGACCAGACAGGACACCCATCTTTTGTTTCTTTTTTGTTTTTGTTTGTTGGCCGGTTGGTTGGTTGGTTGGTTGAGGTCCCGGTCTCTGTTCATCCTTCAGGACTGTGACTGTAGACCTGTATAATCTTTTTTGCTCTGTTTCTTTGACCTTTTCTCTTCTCTCCCTTGTCTCTGTCTTGTTCTGTTTCTATTTCTCCTTCCGGGCTGTCTCTACCCGCCCCCTGCCCCCACCAGCCGTTAACTTCTCTTGTTCCTTCTGCTTCTGATTTGCTCTCTTTTCCATCCTTTCTTCATCTTCTTTCTTCCTTTCTATTTTCTCTGACTTTTTTTTTTTTTTTTGGCCCTCTCTGAATTCTCTCCTGCTTTTCTGTGTTTCTGGATTGCCCCTGTGTTCCCTCTCGCGCCCCCTTCATCTTTGCCAGTGACCAAAGCAGGCTGGAAGCTCTTCTTGGGGTTCAAGCAGACAGCTCCCCCCCCCCCCCCCCCGCCATGCCCTTGGCCAGGAAGAAGACACAGTGTCCTGAGAGAAATAGGGTTGGACCCATCTGTGTAGGTTGGAAGGATCACCCAAGTCACCTCCCCCTCCCCCCCAGAGGATCTCTCTCCCTCCCTTTCTATCTCCTTTGGAAAGCAGGAGTCCCGGGTGAGGGGAGGCCCCTCTGCCCTAAAGCCCCAGCTCCTACCTCTGTCTTGCCCTAGCAGCACAGGGCCTTCCCGTAAGGCACATTTCCCTGTCCTCTGACAGCCCTCTAAATTATTGATCAGGGCGATTCAGTGCTAGAGTCTGGGGTGTGTGTGTGTGTGTGTGTGTGTGTGTGTGTGTGAAAAGGTTGTCAAAGTTGTCTAGCTTGGGGAAACAGTATTTTTAGTACGGAGGCTCACTTTGGTGCCAGCTGGTTTATGCTGTTTCTAGAGCATCATCCGTTATTCACGTAATCCCTGCTCATCATATGTCCTTTTAATGTAAATATGGTTTGGGCTGAAATAAAATGGAAAGATTTCACCCTCTGCATTATTCTTATTAGCACCTACCTTTCATCAAAGCCGATCACCCTGGAAAATGGCAAATTTGCACATGGCTAGTGAGTTAGATAAGTTGGAAGGGAACCGAGGGAGGGGGGATGAAGTGGGTGTGGGGGGGGAGAGTGCCTTTTATACATCTGTGAAGGGTTTTTTCCTCCCTCTCTCTCTCACAGGAAAAGGAACTAATTGTGGTTTCCTAATTTCAAACCAATCTACATCTTCAATGTTCCCTTTGTGTGTTTTACCCAATTACTTAAAGAAAAAAAAAAACCAGATAATGTAATGGACGTTTCTTAGGCCAGCAGCAATGAATTCAGGAGGAAGAGGGCAGGGAATTTTTCCTCTCGTCTTATCTGACCCAGAATCAGCGAGACGCAGGCCAGAGCTGGCTCGGGCCTCAGGCACCTGTGACCACCCAACACCTTTCTTTATTCAACATCCTCTTTCCAGATTTTCAGTCCAGACAGGTAAGCGGGCAAATGGTCCCTCAGCAGTTCACGCCAGGAATTTGGCTTGGGGGGGGGGGTCTGAGGCTGAGGGACAGAATACTCTAAAAAGGTGGAGGAAACAGACAACAGTACGTTCTCCAGTCCCCCCCGCCCCCCCCCCCCCCGGCAGATGGGAGGCTTCATCTGGACGGGGGAGCTTGGTTTTCCACGGTTTCCCGCTTCTGCCCCTTCCCACTGTTACTGGCGGGGCTGTCTGGTGCGAGTGGCTTGGGGGCGGTGGGGTCTTGCCCTCTGAGAGCAGACGGGGCAGAGGGAACAGGGGGATGTGTAAGCGAGGGGGCATGGCTAATTAAATGGCCGCCACTGTCAGGAAGGTTGACGGGGCCAAGAAAGATGGGCTCCTCCAATTCTGCTGAACTAACTGTCCCCTTAGAGCTACAGACACGTTTTCTCAATTTGAGCACAATATCCATTACTATTTCCCGTACTGGGTTTCAATTAAAGAGGATCAGAGCAGAGAGGGAAGGCAAGAGATAAATGAAAGAGAAGAGTGGGTGCCGAAGTGTGTGTGTGTGTGTGTGTGTGTGTGCGCGCGCGCATGTGTGTGTTTCCTCTCCATTTTCTTCTAGTAGCTGCTCCTTGTGAGCCATCCAGGTGGCCTAGGTTCTGAAAGTCATGTTTTCGTGTCTCCCCCAACCCATTAGGAGATAACACACTCAGATAGTCTTTCCTATCCATTGGAGCCCCAAAATGTGGCTGTCCCTGGGAGAGCTATGGCTTTGGGGAGGGATCGGTCTTTCCTATGTGGGCGCGAGGTTCCAAGGACTCAAGGGGTGTGAGCCTGGAAGGCTCACACGTTTTACCGTCACACTGAAAGCTGCTAAAACCCTATCTGCCTTGAACAATCCTATGGGAAACATAACCTCTTGTGGGTCTGGGACAGAGGGTGGCGGGGGAGTGATTTCACCCGCTTCTCCGGCTCCCTCGCCTGGCAGGTGGGGGACTTGGAAACCGGTGGCCAAGGCTAGGGTGTGAGTCTTAGGTTCAGGATGGTGACTCCAGGCCTGGTCTGTCCCTGAGCAGCTAGCTGCCTCACGCCCAGGGAAACGCTCTGGCCCAACTCACTCCTCACAGTTTGGAACCAAGCCCCAGCTCCGTCTCTGTGATCGCTGACCCCGCGGGGCCGTGGCCACTCAGAAAAGGGGGCGGGGGTCGCTGAACCTCAGTGTCAGTCTTAATTACCTGACAATCTGGGTAGCCTCCTCCTCTGTGTCGCTGAAACAAACTTGAGGCCTCAACAATGTGCCTTTAAGTCGCTGCCTTGCCTGCAAACTGATCTTCCCAGCCTTCAAATAGTGCATAACAAATCCTGCCTGAGTCTTGTAGAACATCCAGGGAGCGATGGGGGGGGGGGGGTGCAGCGCAGCTGGAGGGACTGTTGTCTCTCTCCCAACCTGAGCCCAAGGTTTGGGTGACACTTGTGACCTTAGAGACCCCAGAAGCCTTTCCAAGGCCCCAGCTTGGAGCCTTGGAATAAACAACCGAGAGCTGGAGAAGTGTCTCTCTCTTTTCCTTTTTTTATTTATTTTTAAGAGGAGGAAGACAGACGCAAAGACACACACATACATAGAAAGAGAAAGAAAATGTTTGCAATTGTCAAAGCGCTTTCCCCAAGACCTGCTTTTTTTCTGGTGCCCAGACCTCAGTGCATTTCATCTCCAAGCCAAATATTAAAAACCCTGGCAGGCGCGCGGGCAGAGGGCAGCGGCCTTCTCGATCTGGGAACCTCTCCTGGCAACATCCTTTCCTCCTTTCCCCTGGGAAAGGAAAACTTGCGGCCCCCAGGAAGGAGCGTGAGGCAGCGACAGCCCAGAGCTCCCCATCCAGGTCCTGTGGACGACGTTGTCCGGCCCCCGGGGTGCTTCGCCTCGCGCCGCAGCCGCCTTACCCCGGTTCCAAATGCGGAAGCTGGACGCGTTCCGTGCGGCTCCAGGCCTCGCCCAGCACGGAACCCGAGGAGACACTCGCTGCCTCGGATTACACCCGCACCCTGGGGTGGAAGGGTCGAGACTCGGGTCTGCCCCCCCGCCCCCCGGAACGCCGCACCGGCCCGCCGGGGAGCCAAGAGGCCCCGGGCAGGCCGGCCTACCCCGATCTCCTGTCGCCAGGAGGTCCCGCCGGCCCGGGAACGCGCGACCCGCGCGCACTGGCTCCCCGCGCTGGTTACCTGCTCTCCCGCCGCAGCTACCGGGGCGGGGCGAGGCGAGGCGAGGCGGGCTCCCCGGCCCGAGTGCAGAAAGCGCGCCGGCCCCGTCCGCGGAACGCAGGCCCTTTTCCCGTAGCTCAAACTAGGGTTACAGGGGTTCCGTGAGGAGCCCTCCTTCTCCCCCCCCCGCCCCCCACCAGCTCCGAGTTGTCCTTTTCCAGCATTGACTCCCACCCCCACCCCCCTGCTTGCAAAGGACAGATCCGGGGTGGATACTAAAGACCTTAAGTGCTGGGGGTGCAGGGGTTACCAAAAATAGAGGAGAAACGCAGCGCTCTCCGGCTCTCAAAGTGATGGAAAACCCACTGCGAGGAGATAGCCTCCCGGGGAGAAAAGCAGGGCTCGGAGGCCGCCGAGCAGAGCCGGGAGAGAATCTTCGCGTACAAAGGGAGGAGGGTGGGGTGCGAGGGAACGTTCTCCTCTCCCACCGCTGGGGTGTGTTTTTACATGTTTTCTTAGCAGCGAGTTCTATAAACAGGTCAGCCCTACACTGCCAGCCGAGGGAGTTTGAGGCCGTGTCTGGATCCGAGTGCAGAGCAGACGCCTCTCTTTCCCACTCGCCCCCCTGCAGGCCAAAGGCGCTGGGGGCGCTGGGGGCGAGGGCCGGGAGCCAGAGGCGGGTGCGCTGCCCCCCACTTCTGACTTGGAGGGGTACAGTTGCTTTTGAAATAGCTGCTCTCGTCTTCAGACGGTAAAATACGAGTTCCCCACATGTCTGACTCTGGTCTTCTGGTTTGGGTAGTTTGGGGGTGGGGGGTCGTGGTGCTCTAATTACCTCTGAGCTGAGTGGGGGTGGGGCGGGGGGATTCTCTCTTTCCAGCTCGGCCCTGCTGGGGTGCCGGGGCGCGTTATTAAACCCAGACGCTCCGTCCAGGAATTGGGGCCATGAGGAAAAGATTTACAATTAAGCCAATTGGGGCCGAATGCAGCCATCCAGGTTTGCAGGTGTAAATAATGCCTTGGGTTTTCTTTCTTTCTTTCTTTCTTTCTTTCTTTCTTTCTTTCTTTCTTTCTTTCTTTCCTTCCTTCCCTTTCCAAGTGACTTCATTTCACCCCCACCCCACCCTGGCAAGATTCTAGTATTTTAGAGCAAAGTGGGGAGGAGGAAGACCGGTGGGGTCAAGTTAGGAGTTTTCTATTAGACAAGTTAAAATACGATGTTGGACTCACTTTTACGTCCGTGTCTTAATGCCGGGATTAACCAGGACAGGGGCCTCTATTTCATTTCTCCATCCAGAATTCGAGAATTGTTGGGGCCCTTGAAACACCTTCTGAAGGTGGGTTATGATACTTTTAATTTTTAGGGAATGAGACGGATTTCTGTAACAGGGATATTGGAGCTGACTGACTATAAACTCTTTTTGGTCCTAGAGATCAGGTTCGGGAGGGGTGAGGGGCGAAGGAAATCCCTCTTATTTGGGATATCAGAAGATCGCCCCAAACTGAATCTGGAGGAGAGGAGGGGCCTAGCTTTCTGAGAACAGAGCCACATACCTTTCTAGGGTTCATTTTTAGATCTCCTTAATGCTTGGGAAGCCACGTATGGGTCCCACTCAGAGGCTATATTCCATTGCATTATTTAAACATAATAGAATATGCATGTGTGGTTCTAACACATCCTATGCGGGGATGATGTGTACATGTGGACATTCCAGGTAGCTCCAAATATGAAATTTTTTTTTAAATTTTTTTTCAACGTTTATTTATTTTTGGGGACAGAGAGAGACAGAGCATGAACGGGGGAGGGGCAGAGAGAGAGAGGGAGACACAGAATCGGAACCAGGCTCCAGGCTCTGAGCCATCAGCCCAGAGCCCGACGCGGGGCTCGAACTCCCGGACCGCGAGATCATGACCTGGCTGAAGTCGGACGCCCAACCGACTGCGCCACCCAGGCGCCCCTCCAAATATGAAATTAAATCTCAGATTTAAAAATGGCATTGCAATCACACCCCACGGGCAGACTCCCATTGGATCAACGCAGACGGAGTTAAATTTGTTTTTCAGCTACACAGTTACTCCTTTTCTCTCCCAGCAAGAAAGTCTGCCTGTTACAAATTACCAGGCAGTTGGAGCATAGGCCCCCCCACCTCCACAACTGTTGTTCGGTATGCTTCGTCTTGCACTAACCCTCTCCATAATACATGTAATATGTGTATACACAGGCAGTTTTCCAAAAAATTAGCGATAACATCCCGGGCGTATGAAGAATGGTCTGTCTCTCCCTCTGCATTTAAGACTCGGTGCGCGCTGCGTTGCTCCCTCCGGAGCCCCCATCTCGGGGGATTGGTGCCCACGGGGATCTCGCGGGGAGGAGGTTCCCCAGCCTCGGCTGCACGCAAGGGCACGGAGTCAAAGCGCCTGACTCCAGCCAGGATAAGGTCATAGAATTAGGGAGGCAGGACTTAACACGTCCGTCCCGGGGCGAAGGGAGAGCAAGCGTCACCCAGCCCGGGCTGAAACCCCCCAGCCGCCACCGGAAAGTTGTCCGGGCAGTGGTGGTGCAAACACCTTTTTTTTTTTTTTTTTTTAATTCTTTCTTCTTTCTTTTCTTTTCGTCCGCCTTTAAAAAATTCCCAGCCCAGGGCATATGTTGGGCATAAATAAAAGGGGGAGGGTGGTGTTGAACGCTGGGTGAACCCGAATCAGCCTGAAGCAGCGCGGGAAGTACGCGGGGAGGCGTGGGAGATAGACGGGCCCTAATGTGGGGGGGGGGGAGGGCAGGTGGGGGGGGGGGAAGGGACTGCCGCTCGCTTGGAAACCTGCGCTCCTCGCTCCTGGAGAAGCTCTCCAGCGACCTCTGCGAAGGGTGCCCCTGGCGTCTCGCCGCTGGATGGCGCTCGGCGGAGACGCGGCGGGCGGACCTCCGCCCTCCGAGCGCCCCGCAGGGCCGGAGCCAATCTCCGCCGCCGCCGCGCGGGGTTGGGACCTCAGTTTTGAGCTTCCGCAGTGGCAGTTCCGGAGGCACCGGGAGGCCAAAGCTGTTCCTGGAGGCTGGGGCGGGAGAGGGGGCACTCACGGTCTGCCAAACCTGGAAGGTGGATCCAGAGAGGCTGGGCTAGAACCGGGATGTGGGGGAAGAGGGTTCTCAGGGCAAACTAACGCCTCGTCTCCTAGGCGCGTGTGTGTGTGTGTGTGTGTGTGTCTGGGGAGAGTGGTCTGCAAAGGAGGACAGCCAGGTGCATGTGGAGTTGCAAAAAGGGAACACGGTTTGCGGAACCTCACGGTCCCGCACCCCGTCGTGCAAAGGCCAATCCGGTTCTCACCGGCCCCCTCCAGATAGGCTCCATGGAAAACAGCGTGGCTGGCCTTACCAGCCTGATTGTACCTGTAATTGGGAATGTCAGGGTTGGAGTGCACCCCAGTCAAACAGAGCCCTCAGTTGGAAGTGTCCCTGAAGGTGCGGGAGATCTCTTGCGCAGAAATTCACCCAGCACCTGGTGAGCTCTTACTGTGTGCCAGGCACTGCGTTAGACTTTATGATCTGGTCAAAAGTTACTTGAAGAGCTAGAAAGTGGGGAGGGGGGCCTGGGGGTGGAAAGTCAGCCATAACCAAAGAGGTATATTGGCTACATGGTCCAGCTAGGCGTGGCTAATATTAGGTCTTTATTTTCCAAGTTCCTGGAAGGGAAGGAGAGGACTGACTCATCCTTTCTCTGACTCCGATCACAGTGCTTGGCAATTGGTAGGTGCCCAGTACATAATCTTTCCATACAGGAATAAAAGTCAATGAAGAAAGGGAGAGAGGGACTAACGGGGCTTCTCCGCGCTTTTGAAAACAAATGACTATTCCCAAAGTGCACTTTTACAAAACCAGCATCAAGCTGATTAGTTGCCCCCCCAGACGGATTCTGATATGTAAGGCGAAACAGTGAAAATGTGGTAGTGAGAAGAAAAGTTTGGTCCAATGGATAGGCACATCCACTAGGTCATTCCCCAAATATTGACTGGGGGGCTTTCTCTGTCCACGCAGTCTGCTAAGCCCTGGAGACCCTGGGTCCCGGCTGGCTTGATGCTTATTGTCGTGAACTTTATCCACTGCGGTGCGTAGAATATATATACATTTCCATTTCAGAGAGGAGGAAAATCGAGGCCCAGGAAGGGCGGGGTGGGAGAAGGCTTACATTCAACATCTCAGGCAGGAAGGCCAAACTCAGTCCAGCCCCAGCTTTTCTGCGTGCTGGGGGAGGTCGGGCCAGGTGGTTTTTCCGATCCTGGGAAGAGGCAGCAGCGTCTGGGAGCCCTGAAAATGCCAAAGGGCCCTCGAGGTCGTCGCAGGTGCCAGGCAGTTGTCAGGAATCAGTCTACGCCCTGATGAGGTTTCGCAAAGGACTTCCCCAGATCTGCTCCCTGCAGCTCTGCGCTCGAGGGCTGTACTGAAAGATGTAACCTCCAGACTCTTCCATCCGTTTCTCCCAGACAGCGCCTACACCTTGCCTAGGACTGGGCAGTGCTGTGTCGCTCTTCACGGGTAGGGACTGTGGGAGAGAGTCTGGCCCAAGGTCACAGTGCTAAAAGTGACAGCGAAGAAGCCTTTACAATGCCCCCCCCCCCCCGCCCCGCTCCCGCCAGGATTTTCTATTTCTTTGCAGACCTCTTCCCTCATTAGTAGCCCAGTGACCAGCTCAGTCTGGCACGTGCCGGGCGTTCATCCAGTGTTTGTTGATTGAATAAACGAATCCTTGTTTGTTTGTTTTTGGTTTTTAAATATAGAACAGAACTAAAAAATGACACCATGATCGCGTAAAGAGGAGTGAGGTGAGAAGCTTGTTTTCCCGACGCGCTGCGCGAGGGTGCGGCGGGCACGGGTCACCCGGGCGTTCTGGCGCCCCAGGGCCACTTTCCACTAGCTTTACAAAGACGGCGGCTGTGATTTCTTTTCGTCTCTAGTTCAGTCCCAGACTTCGTTCGGTTGATCGATGATGGAGACGGAGCTGACCCACCGTTGAGGTCAATACAATCGATGAGGTCCCCACAAGCGCTGGGAAATCACCCTCGCTGCTGAGCGCTGGCTTCCAACCAGAGCTTTCGGGATTTGGACTTTCTCACTCTCTCGCAGCCGGGATGGGGGTAAGGTGGGCGGGAAGAAGCCTCCAGTCCCACCCGAGTGAGCCTCTGGGTCCACCGGGCAGGGAGAGCGCTCTCCACTGGCACCCAGCCCCGCCTAGCCCTTGAAAAGCCCCACTGGTAGGTTTCGTCCACCAGCATCTTGGCCTTGGAGTCAAACACCAGGATCGTTACGGCAACGGGTCTGCGCTCCTTAGCCCGGGGTTCCCTCCTCATCTTCGAAACGGGGTTTTTATGAAATGCCCTTTTCCGAAGACAACATTTGTGAAAGGCTCAAGTGAATGGTCATGTTCTAAGAACGTTTCCGCCCATCAGCTCATCAAATACAACAATCGGAGGAGGCAGGTGTCTTCCCAGTGAGCTCCAGTCTCCCGAGAGGAGGAAACTGAGTCATGCAGGGAGATAGAAAGACTTGCCCCGGGTTTCACAGCTCGTTCGTCTCTTGTGGAGCTGGGATTCCACCTGGGGATTCTCTGGTTCATTTTTTGGCTTTTAACGGGGAGGCAGTAGGTGCCCCGCGCGCGCACACACAGTAGGTGCACAGTGGCCATCTATCTCCTTTCCTTTTTTGCCCTTTATGGGGAGAAATTCCATTTAACCCTCGCCCAGGCAGATCTGGAAACTGCCCTAGCCCGTCGGTCCCTTCCTGCTGGAAGCAAATGCGATTGGTTGGGCGGGGTGGGGGGAGGAGGGAGTGACAGGCTGACAATCCGTCTTAAACTCTGGCGATCCCGCGCTTTGAAGACTTTTTTTTTTTTTTTTTTTATACGTAGGAAGGAGGGTGAGGGTGTGTGTGTGTGTGTGTGTGTGTGTGTGTGTGTAGAATCAATATGGTCCAGACGGCCCTTCACAAAGGGGCTCCAGGCGGGCGCCTAGGCCTCACGGCCCCCGCCCCACCGCCCGCGGCGAATTAATTGGGCCCCGAAAGAAGAGGCGACCTAGCTTCCAGTTAATTAGTCAAGAAATGAATCAAGCCCCAGCGGCCAGGCAAAGCCCCCTGGGGCGCGGGTTTTGTGCAAGCCAAATTGGTCGGTGGGGAGCTCCCCTTGGGCCGGGTGGGGCGCGGTGGGGGACAGAGCTGGGGCGCCTCTGGCCGTCCTGCGCCCGGCGCCTTGCGCCCGGAGCGGGTTCGCGCACTCCCGCGGGCTCTCGCTTCCGCCGTCTGCTTCCCCGTTTCTGTGTCTCTCCTCTTGCTTGTCTTTTTCCCCCCGCTTTCCGTCGGGGCCTTCGCCTTCTCTCCGGCTCCCTCAACGTTGCTCGGGTTTCGGGTTTCCTGCTTTCCCTCCCTCGGCGCAGCGCCTCTCGCCAGGATCTCCGCCCGGGACGTTTCCCTCTAAAGCCCCAGGCTCAGCCCAGCAGGAGCTGGAGCTGGGTGGTTTGGGGACAGCGCTGGGGATGCTGCGAATCGTTGACTTAGGGAGACGAGGTGGAAATGAACACCGGCTTTGGATCCCTGAGGCCTGCAGTGTTTTGCTGGGGACACGGACTCTTCGTCCTGAGACACCTGGCAGCCAGGCTCCTAACGGCGGTTCGGGGAGCCGTCCGCGCGGTTTTGAAAGGGTTTGTTCACCAGTCCCCTGTGTCCGCCTATGAGGGACAGTTAGCGCAGACCCGCAAAACACGAGGAATGATTGGGCGCTGGCTGTGTGCATTCCTCCTCCGGCATCTCCAGTCATACCCTGTCAGCCCAGGCAGGGCAGCTCAGGGGGGTTTCGGCAAAGGAAGTTCCGTTGGAGGGAGCGGAGGGGAGGAACAAACAGTAAACCCAATTATTTCAAGGTCTTTGTGCGCCCTGTGCCAGCTTCCTGAACTAAAGGTATGGCGTCCAGGGCTCAGAGACGTGAAGTGATTTTCCTGGCGGTACACAGCAAAGGGGAGGCGAGGCTGAGGATTCTATCCTCTAGGGAGGCATTGGGTGTCCGGATCATTTGTCCTCCTGGCCTGGCCTGGCCTGGCCCAGGATGTTTCCGGACAGAGCGAGGGTCATCAGGACCACGTTGCCTCCTCCAGCGTGGCGCTAAGGCTCAAGTCTCTCCTGAACTCTGCATTTCTCTCCCTTCTCTCTGTCTTTCTAGCCGCGTCTCTGCTTTGGACTCTCTCTCTCTCTCTCTCTCAATTGCGCATGGAATCCGGACTCCGGCTGAGGTCAGGACGTCCATCTGCCGCCTACCGCCAGGATCCGAGCTGCGGAAGCAAATCCATTTGGATTCCATGCCCTCCCGGCTGTGCCCACCGCCCGGCCCCATTCCCAAGCCGCATCCATGAAGTCCTAGACCCCGGCGGATGCTTTTGGTGAATGCACGGCTTCCCAACAGCAGCCCCTAACCGCGATTTTTCTTTCTTCTTTTGCCGACTTGGCCGACTTAGGCTTCGCTCAAGGCCCAGAGGTGCCTGCGCCGCGCTTGGCCACGCTCCCCGCGTCTCTCTGGAGGCCCGGGACTGTGGTTTCCGCTCGCCGTGTCCCTGCCTGGCGGGCATGCGGCAACTTGGCCAGCTTCCCGCGCACGCGCTTGGCGCCAAGCGCTTTAGGCCTCAGTTTCCCCGCTCCTTTCGGGTTGGAGATGAGACGAAGTACGCGGTTAGAGGAGGAGGAATGGCGATTGGATGGATTGGATCGGTTAGCGGCGGGGCTGTATTGCTGATTGGGGGCAGGGGGGCGGAGTCAAGGCGAACGTTGGCCGCCTTTCCCTCTCCACCTCTCCGCGCACTTTTACCCACGTCCACGCACACAGGAGATGAAACGCTCCCCACACTAGCAATGGAGCCACCGACTGCCATGACCCCCGCCATGCCACCCCACAGCCTGATGGAGCGCGGCTGGCAGTGTGGGTGGGTCCTGCTGTAGGTGAGGACAAGCCAGGTCCCAGCCAGCAGGTGCACGTTTGCTGAGCGTGAGCGCAGGACAGGTTCCGCCTATCGCCGCCTGCTCCCCTGGGGAGGTTGCTGCTGCTGGCCTTGGTACATTGGCGGACCCCGCAGTCAGGTTCAGCGGGCTCATTCCCGCCGTGGGTTCACACACCTCCTACTGACCTTTGAGAGGTGGCCTCTCTGAGCCTTAGAACTTCGGATGGGTCCCTCAGTCCTTCTAAGCCTCAGCTGCCTCCTGCCACAAAGGACACGGCCCGGGGTGGGGGGGGGGATGAGATCAGGGGTGGACATTTCTCAGCTCCACCTTGGCACATAGTAAGTGCTCATTAAACATTCGCTGTTTGGGCACCTTCCACTCTCTGTGTCCAGTCTCTATCTCATCTACTTTTCGTATACACTTAGTATAAATCATATACATTTACTCAAAGTATATACTCCAAGTATATATTTAGAGTATCTTGAGGTATATATATCTACATACATAGATCGTCTTAGACGACTACCTAGCGTCTATTAAGTCCGGTCTCTCTATTAGTATTACTCTGGCCCAGTTCTGTTCCCAGCGCAGCCAGAGGAAGCCCCATTTCTGGCTCTTGACGCTGAGGTGAGATGCTTCCTCAAGCTTCCCATTCAACACTGCATGCCCCTGTGGGCCCTTTTCCCAAATCCCAGGATCTCAAACCCGTAAGCGGCCCAGAGATCAGAGTTAGGGTCCCAGCTGGGCTTAGAGACCCGGTGTCCTGAATTCAAATCCGGAGCCGTTTCCACCCCACCCCAGCCCGAGTCCCGGATCTTCTCCACCTCCTGAAGTGAGGGAAAGTTTCTCAGATCCACTGAGGAAAAGGAGTTCGTGGAGAACGCAGGGCCGTTCTTGGGTGCCTTGCGCGCTGTCACTGAGGCCCGGCTGCCCGCGGAGGGGTTTCAGGCCCCCTGGTGGGGCCCTGAAGGCCTCTTGGTCCTGGGTGCCGCTGCGTGTGGCTGGGGTCCCCCCTCCCAGGCCCAGACTTCTGATCAGTAACAGGAGCCCACCGTCCCCTTGCCCAGTCCTCTGGGGCCCTGCAAACCGCGGCAGGGGCTGCAGACCCGCCTGAGGACTTGGGGCGGGGTGGGTGGGGTGGGGAGGAGAGAGGAGTGATGGAGAAGGACGATGGAGAAGGGGGGAGTCGGGGAGAGAAGGAGGGAGGGGACACTTGGGGAGAAGGGGGGAGACAAACCGGAAAAGAGAAAGACGGGCAGACACCGAGAGATGGACAGAGCCCCATATACACCTGGAGGGGTGGGGAGGGGCGCGGAGGTGAAGGCAGAGAGAGGCAGTGAGGGGGCGAAGGGCAGGACACAGGGCGACGCGGGGGAGCGGGGGTCGAGATGGGTGAGAGCAGAGGGGGGGAAAGCGGAGAGTGGACACCAAGTGCAGAGACAGGGCGAGGCGCAGAGATAAACAGAGACGGGGAGACAGAAGCCTCCTTCTGGCGAAATGTGGGGGCCGCGGGAGGCGCACGGGGGAGGCATGGCCCCGGGGCGACTGGAGAGGCGGCTGGAGGCCGGGGGGGGGGGGGGGGGCGCACGCACAAGGCCCCGCCACGCCCCGGCCGCCCTCGGGCTCTATTACTTAACGTTTGGAGATAATCGAGCCCCGTATAAATGCCTGCATTAAATCACGGTCGAGCTGTTCCGAGTGACCAGTTCCCGAAGTAGCTAGCCTCCAGCCCGCGGGGAATATGGTTTGCGAAACCACCCAAAGCACCAGATACCAGCAACGTAGCAGATACGTTATCCTTCATTAGGGGTTTCCAGGGGCCCCCTACGAGGCCTTCGCGGTGGGGGTGGGGAGAGCGGGGCCGAGAGCCTGGGAGCCAGCGGGGTGCGGGGAAGGCGCTGCGTTTCCCTCTTGTGCCCCTCTCCTCCCCAGCACGCGGCTGCTCAAACCCACAAGGAGGAGGGTTTGGTTGGTGGGGTCTTGTTGGCCATGAAGAGGAAGCATCCCCCACTCTCGACCCTCCCCAGTCCTCCTCCAGATTCTCAGAGTGCATTTGGCGAGCCGGAGAGGGGGAACAGCGCCGCGTCCTAGAGGCCCCCTCTGGAGAGGGATGGGGTGCCCTGCGGTGGGATGGCATGGCGGGGAGGAGCCCCCGCTCTTTGTGGGAAGGCAGATCGTTGCTCATGGGGTGGGAGGCTGGTGAGAGAGGAGGAGACGGGTTCCTGCTAGAGAGGAAGCCGGTTAAGGTGAAGGTCTCTTCCCCGACCCATCACTCTAAGCGGAGCAAGGAAGCCAGAGCTCCTCTTCCGCCGTGCCCTGCCTCTTCCCTTACTGGCCTCCTGGTCTGCCCCAGTGGGGTTTTTTTAAAGAACATTTTCATGGCAGCAACGAAAAGGACTTCTTTTCTGCCCCCCGCCCCCCCCCCCCGCCCCTTTTTCCTTCCTTGCCTTGCCTTTTTTTTTTCTTTTTTGTTGCAAAGGCTTGTGTTTGCTTTGCTTTAACAAACAGCTGACAGAGTTTGCTGTAAGGGAGCTTAAAAAAAAATGTACCCACATGGCAGGCCAAGCATTAACTGTGAGCATGCACATTCGTGTGTGTGTGTGTGTGTGTGTGTGTGTGTGTTTAGGCCTCTTGAGCGGGCTTGCAGTAATGGGACCTGCTTCAGGTGCAGAAAGCTGGGAGGGGTAGTGGGAAGGAATGCATGGACAGATTTACACCTGTCCCTACAGCTGCCATCAACAACACTTACAGCCTCCAGAAGTGACCCTTGGTGCCGACTTGTCTGGAAGCCATCAGGGCTAGTTTTGAAGCAGGAATCCTCAAGTGGACCAGAGGGCGAGCTTTGCCCCCTCCCCGCCCCCCCGCCCCCTGTTGCTGTCCTCAAGTGCTGCCCAGTGGAGTAGTCTGGCTGCCTCGGCTGCCCACCAGCCCCTCCCTCCCCATTTCCTCTGTCAGACAAATACCATCATTGACTTTCAGCTGCCTTTGGTCCTGCCGCCTAATGAAGGCTGGGGGGGGGGGGGTTGCAGCCAGCGCATCATGACCGCCCTCCACCCTCCCCAGGAGCTGGGTCTGGTCCCGGGAATCTGTGTGGGATTTCTGACTCCACCCTTCAGCCGGTTTCTGCCCCCTGCCACCAGCCCCACCCCACGCCACTGGCCAGACAGTTGAGTGACTGATAATATCCAGATGCCTCTGGAATCTTGCTCCCAGTCTTTCCAGCACTCTGCCTGGTCTGCAGAAGTGGGAGCAGTGGGCAGCAGGCGTCCTGCCCTTGAAACTTGTTGCCACCTCTCAGAGGCTAATGAAAGCCCCACTCAACCGGGCCCTTCAGGACGGGGGACCCTGGAGCCAGGACACTCAGAAGGCATGTTTGACACCCATGCTGGGAACTTTGAGTCCCTGGCTTTCTACCCCTGGCCCCACAGAGGTCTAGGAGGGCCGAGGAGGGGGCAGAGTGCAGGCCCC
This sequence comes from Prionailurus bengalensis, assembly GCF_016509475.1. NCBI lineage: Eukaryota > Metazoa > Chordata > Mammalia > Carnivora > Felidae > Prionailurus > Prionailurus bengalensis. Next base: position 11,837,300 of record NC_057356.1, read on the forward strand.
AGCTGCCAGAGAAGCCACAGGGGAAGGCCCTGCGCTTTGCCTGGGAAGGCACAGGCTCTGGGGTGAGTATCTGGCCTCAGTTCCCTTACTGGTGAAACTGGAGGTGGGAGGGGGCATCGTGACACAAGCGCACTCACGCTTGACAGACCTTGGTGCCGCCGGCACAATTATTTCCCTGATGTGTATTTTCATAACCGGCTCACTTTTGCACAACAGCCAATTTGTCGGAAACGAAATCCTCATCCAGCTGGGGCACATGAGCGCCCGTCTCACCTCCCAGCAGCAGAAGGGAAGCGGAAGGCGATAAGCAGGGAAATCAAGGCCATGTTAGGAGGCTCCCGGCCGGCCGGAGGCCCGCTGTGGCCTTGACGATGATGCGGACTGCGGTCAGAAGGTCCCATGAGCACCCGATGAGCACCAGCCTCGCACTAGACTCCACGGGAGGGTCTGGAAGAACTGTTTTCTTGCTCTGTGCTTCAGAGCCGTCCAAAGCCACGTTCAGCTCCTACGTGCGTACGTGCGTACGTACGTATGTACGTACGTACCCCTTTGATGTTTCAGGGAGCTTGCACAATGTGCTCTCCTGGAACTTTTTCAATAGCACAGCGGCACTAACAATCATTTTGGGTTTCAGGGCTCCGCGGCCTCCTTCAGCTCAATCACGGTCAAGGCTTTGTTTCATTGGTTCCAACGCCAGGAAGGGCTTGGCCACCTGGTGGGGCCACGGACCCCTCGAGGCAATCTGGCGAAGCCTACGGATGCCTTCTCAGAATAAGATTTTCAAGAGGCATGGAATCACAGTTTTGAAACAAAAGCAATATTAAACCTAAGAGCGTCGTAACACGGAGGCGCCTAATAAATACGTCCAATTGTGCAATCTACCGATGGCTATGGCATTGCCCTTCGCGAGTCGGGATGAGCAAGACGACATTTCCCATTGCACCTGTAATAACATCGGTATGAAAATACGTGTGGTTTTCTTGGCGACCAAGTCCCGGCCACGGCCAATCCTCCTGGGTGTGGTCACCTACGTTTCTAATGGAAGGAAATACTGATTTCGCTTCGAGTTGAGCAGAAATGAGCGTTGAGTGAAGGCCCAAGTTCACAGACCCCCGAATTCGATCCTTGGGCTCCCGCGTTCCTATAGGAGCCCGTTGGAGGACATCAGGGCAAGAAGCAAGAATCTCTGACGTGTGGATGGAATGAATTGGGCTCTTGGTCTCCATAGGGACGGAGGAAGGGTCCCATGGGAAACAAGGTCCAGTTTTTTGTTTTGTTTTTTTTTCAACGTTTATTTATTTTTGGGACAGAGAGAGACAGAGCATGAATGGGGGAGGGGCAGAGAGAGAGGGAGACACAGAATCGGAAGCAGGCTCCAGGCTCTGAGCCATCAGCCCAGAGCCCGACGCGGGGCTCGAACTCATGGACCGCGAGATCGTGCAAGGTCCAGTTTTGAAAGGTAGCACAACCTGCTGGTATGTGGAGCAGGGAGGAGGGAAAAAGCCATGATCACCTTTTCCAGGGTTGTTTCTCAGTGGGCCCAGGAGGGAGCGAGGTCTGGCCTGGGGAAGTTTTGGCTCAGAGAGGGTGTCTGGGGAGGGAAACGTCTCCTGAAAGTGCTTATCAATACTCCCGTCCCAGGGCGTCCACCCTCCTGCCCTGGGTTCTCCTCTGGGGTGACGTTCAGCACGGCTCTGGCCCCTCTAAAACCTCAGTTTCCCCACCTGAATAAAGGATCCTTGCCTGCCTCCTTCTCTCTGATAACACCGCGCACATTTGCAGCTCTCGTGCCCCCAGAGGATCCGTGGGCAAGTCCCACCTCAGCAGTGGGTAAACCCTTCGTAAAGATTAAGTCAGGGAGCTGAGCCATTTATCTGTCTTGAAACAAAGCACGGAGTCAAACATCTGTGCTCAGGGAAGGCAAGTTGCAAACGGCCCCCGAGGATAGTGGCACTCGCTGACCTTGGTGAAATACGGCTTCAAGAACTCCGAGCTCCTGGGACGAGCACTTGGAGGCCGATTTGAGGGAGAGCCAGAATTAAGAAAGCTGGACGCTGTCAGAACGTTCGCAGGTTAAATTGGGTGCTTAAAGGTGAACAGAGTAATCTCAGGGGATTCTATGTTCCCAACGAAACAAGTACAAAGGCACTGATGGACCAGCTACTTGGTGTAGGACCAAGTTCTTTGCCTGTCTTCAAGCTGCCGTTGCCAGATCCAATGTTCATTCATTCATTAGCTCACTCATTCATTCATTCCACAAAGGCCTAATAGATGTCTCGGGCTAGGGAGTTAGCAGTGAGCCAAACACCTAAAAACGACTGTCCCCAAGGACGTTTGAACGGGGGACAGAATGACAATAAACAGGTGGAAAAATGTTTGATGGTGAGGAGTCATATGGAAAACGGAACATCAGGAAGAAGGGGGTTATGTATGAATGGGGGTTCATTTCAAGAGGCGGTCAGAGAAGGCCTCACCGAGAAAGTGCCTTTTCAGCCACCACCTCGGGGAGGTGGGAACAAGCCGTGGGGATGACGGAGATCTATCCTTACTGGAGCACCTGTCACGCCCTGGACCCTGAGCCGGCCACTCTGTCCGCTGTCCTGACCCCTCCAGCAGGGCTCAGAGGTGGTTGCCATTTACTTCTCTGTTTGATTTGAAGCCTTTGTTCAAAGCGAACTCTTCCCGTAGCACAAGGCAGAACACGAATCGGAACCCAGGACCCAGTTTTCCTTTTTCCTACACCACGCCGCCTGGGACACCTTCCCGGGAAGACGGAAGGAAGCAACAGGGCGCCTGGGTGGCTCAGTCGGTTAGGCGTCCTACTCTTGATTTCTGCTCAGGTCATGATCTCACGGTTTGTGAGTGTGAGCCCCTGTTTGGGATTCTTTCTCTCTCCCTCTCTGTCTCTCCCTCTCCTGTTCATGGTGTTTCTCTCTCTCTCAAAATAAACTTAAAAAAAAAAAAAGAAATAAAGGAAGAAATGAGAAGGAAATGGAAGACTGGCGGAAGAAAACCTAAGAGTAAAATTTCCTTTTATGACTCATTAGCCTGGTCTTACAACTAGAGAAACTGAGACCCAGGGAGGAGAGGACAAGTACTCGTTCAAGGTCACAAAGAAAAAAATGAATAACTAGATGCCTCAGCTCACCAGCGACTCTTTTTCTGGTCTTGGCACCATATGGCAAGTCACTTTGGTTCCCTGAGCCTCAGTTTCCTTATCTGTAAAATGGTCTTATAATGGTCAAACCAATCATATGAATTCCCCCACAGCTGCTGAAAGGAAAGACAAGATTGTTCATGAAAGAGAAGTTATTCTAATGCCTGGCATAGAGTTAGCACCCAAGAAATAGATTTCTTCTCTTCCTCCTCAGCCCACCTGGTACTTGGCATTTTGGTCCAGAATGGAGTTGAAGTATCTGCTGATTTTCAAAGTCTATGCTAACGATCTCCAGACCTTTCTTTCTTTCTTTCTTTTTTTTTTAAGTTTATTTATTTATTTTCGAGAGAGAGAGACAGAGAGAATCCCAAGCAGGCTCCCCACTGTCAGTGCAAAGCCCAACTCGAGGCTGGATCTCAAGCACTGTGAGGTCATGACCTGAGCCGAAACCAAGAGCCAGATGCTTAATGGACTGAGCCACCCAGGCAACCCCCCGCCCACCCTTTTTAAAAAAATTTTTAACGTTTATTTATTTTTGAGACAGAGAGAGACAGAGCATGAACGGGAGGGTCAGAGAGAGGGAGACACAGAATCTGAAACAGACTCCAGGCTCTGAGCGGTCAGCACAGAGCCCACCGCGGGGCTCGAACTCACGGACCATGAGATCATGACCTGAGCCGAAGTCGGACGCTTAACCGACTGAGCCACCCAGGCGCCCCCCCCCGCTCACGCTTTTTAATGAAACATTTCCAACATACAAAAAGTAGAGAGACTGGCAAAGTGCAGTCCCATATACCGGCCACCTAACTTCAATAATTATCAACTGGTGGCCAGTCTTGTTTCATTGATCGCTACAGTGGGTCGCTTTAATGCAAATCTGGACACCATATCATTTCATTTGTAGATATTTCGGTACGTATCTCCATAAGATGAGAATACATTTAAAAAAAGACAACCACAGGGGCGCCTGGGTGGCTCAGTCGGTTGAGCGTCCGACTTCAGCTCAGGTCACCATCTCGCAGTTCGTGGGTTCGAGCCCCGCGTCGGGCTCTGGGCTGACCGCTCGGAGCCTGGAGCCTGCCTCGGATTCTGTGTCTCCCTCTCTCTCTGCCTCCCCCCCCACCCCCCCCCACGCTCATGCTCTGTCTCTCTCTGTCTCAAAAATAGAGGAACATAAAAAAAAAGACAACCACAATACTGTTATTACACCCCTCCCCCCAAAAGACAATGATAGCACACGCTTATGAAATACTCGGTTAGGACTCAATGTTTCCCGATCGTCTTCATTCTTCTTATGATTTCATTCCAGTTGGTTTGTTTTACAACGAGGACAAGGTGTCTGCACTGTGTTTGATTATGAATCTCTTACATCCACCATCGCCCCCCCTTTATTTCCCCCTTCAGAAATTTTTAAATTGAAATAACGCAATCATTCTGGCTCTTTCTGTTTGCATCCCTGTGGTGTTCCCTGTTTGTGTCTCTGTCCCCTGTATTTCCTGCAACCTTGTGGTTAGAAAGCGGATGTTTGAGGATTCAGCGTTGATGCTTTGGGCAAGCCCCCTCTAGAGACAGCCGTGTATACTTCCCTCAGGGGGTGTGTGATATTACTCCCTTTTCTTCGCCCTTTGTTGGAAGCTTCTGATGACCATTTTCTAGACGGATCCACCATGCCGTTAGGGGGTTGAAAGATGGTGAGATTTTGCGCCTTTCATGTCTTCTTCATTTATTAGATGGGATATTCCCAGATTTCTTTGGAAGACGCCACATCACGACAAACGAAGGTTCAAGAAGAACTTTCCAGTTTCTGTTTTCGCGTTTCCAAATTACGTACCGCTTCTGCCTACTTGACAGGTTGTATGTTGTCGAACTGCGCTTGCGTGGAAATCAAACCGGATGATGCTCGTGGAAGTTCCTCCTGTGAGTTCGGTGGCCCGCCTGCCCAGTCCAGGGGCGAGAACCGCTTTATCGGGGATTCCCTTCTTAAATCAGCCAGGATGTCCCTCGCAGACTAAGAGAAAAAGGAGCCCGTAGGAACCCTGACAGTGTTCATCCATCCGATCTCCCCACAGTTCGCTGATGCCGGGTGGGAGAGTGAAAGGAAGATTCTGCCAAAGCTGGGTCCATGTGGGGACGGTCCTCTGCAATTAGGCTTTACAAACTGGAGACTGCGTTAGAGAAAGGCGTCCGTCCGCGTGTGTGTTTGATTTTTAATTTTAAAATCTTCACTCCCTCAGAGCAAACGGGAGGCAGGTCAATCGCTCAGCAGAGAGACTTTAAACAAACCACATTGCCCGCAGGTCTGCTTGGTGAAGGAGGGGATTTACTTATTTTTCACCCCTCTGCCTGAGGAGTGTTAACAGCGGAATTAAGGCTGGGGAATCTGGCAGGGCTAGCTTGCTGCGGGGGGAGGTGTGTCCTCTTTGCAAGGCATTAATCACTTGTTTATAGAGGGGGAAGGAAGAAAAAAAAACACAACAGCAGGGGGAGAGGGTGGGGTGCTGGGGAATCACCCCATCCCTTCCCCACCCCCCATTCTTCTGGGATCAGCTCAGCTTGCCTTTGTCCTGGGTTCCAGAGCAATGTGTGGGGGGGGCAAACCCTGGGGGGCGGACAGTGCAGAGGGTGATGATCCCTGCAGCGTTGGGCATACAGCTGGTGGGTGCCAAGGGTTGGGCTGTCCCCCCCCGCACCCCCCCCCCCCCCGGCCACCGTGTGCACATCTGCAGGTCTGGGCTACCTTGAAGTATTATTTATTTTTTTAAATTTTTTAAAATCTGCATTTCTTGGGGCGCCTGGGTGGCGCAGTCGGTTAAGCGTCCGACTTCAGCCAGGTCACGATCTCGCGGTCCGGGAGTTCGAGCCCCGCGTCGGGCTCTGGGCTGATGGCTCGGAGCCTGGAGCCTGTTTCCGATTCTGTGTCTCCCTCTCTCTCTGCCCCTCCCCCGTTCATGCTCTGTCTCTCTCTGTCCCCAAAATAAATAAAAACGTGGAAAAAAAAAATTAAAAAAAAAAATCTGCATTTCTTTTTGAAGGAGAGAAAGACAGAGTGTGAGCAGGGGAGGAACAGAGAGAGAGAGGGAGACACAGAATCCGAAGCGGGCTCCAGGCTCTGAGCTGTCGGCACAGAGCCCGACGCGGGGCTCGAACTCAAGAACCGTGAGATCGTGACCTGAGCCGAAGTCGGAAGCTTGACCGACTGAGCCACCCAGGCGCCCCCTACCTTGAAATATTTAAAGTATAATGTACTCCTTCTCTTCCTCCCCACTCCACAGGTACACCCCTTTTCATATATCTGTCTAATCACGGTATTTCTCAAGCTCACACTCTGGACCCATGTTCTGGGGGGGGGGGGGGAGAGCAGGGAACCCAAGCTGTTATTTTCACACAAATATTTATCTGGAGATACTGGTTTCCCACGGGGAGCTGAGCTTGGAAACCAGAGCTGGAAGGGGAACCTACTTTCAACTGTAAGCTTTTTGGGATTGTGCGACATATACGTGCATTAGCCACTGGTAAGCAAATTAGCAGATGTTGTTTTCTGATTTAAAAAAAAGAAAGGTAAATACACTCTATAGTGTACGATGTGTAGAATAGCTTGGTCACAATTCCAACAATGATCACTTTCCTCCCTCCCTCCGCCGGCATAGAGTTCATCAAAAATACCCTTTTCTCTTAACTATGTCCTATATGTACAGGCCATCAAATCTAAGGAGTAGAAAATGGTAAATGATGAGTCATCCTCTCTCTAAACTTTCCCATTTCCATTCCTCATAAGTGGTCACCGATATCAATGTGTATCTGTCTAGTTACGTTAAGATATATACATTAATATATATGTATCCTTCTAGTTATAGTAATATATAGTGTATATTATATATAGTATATATAATATGTGCTATCTGTATATACATTACTATCATAATGCAGATAGATCTTTAGATCTATCTACATTATTTACATTATATGCAGATATGTGTGTGTGCGTATATGTACGTGTATATATATGTGTATAGGTATATGTGTATATATACTACATATGCAGTTTCCCTGATGCATTCCTGTCTTTTATTGTTTTTGAAATACATTATTTAAGGGGCACCTGGATGGCTCAGTCAGTTAAGCGTCTGTTTTATATAAAGGATGGGTTGTTTGGGCGGGGGGGTGGGGGGAGAGTATGAGCTGAAGAGAGGGACAGAAGGAGAGAAAGAGAGAGAGAATCTTAAGCAGACTCCATGCGCGGTACAGAGCCTGATGTGGGGCTCCTTGCCACGACCCTGGGATCCTAACCTGAGCCGAAATCAAGGGTGGGACGCTCCAACTGACGGGGCACCCAGGCGCCCTAAAGGATGACTTTTTATTATGAATTTATATACATGGAATGTATGTTTAATAATAATTCATATTGAAATTGACACCTAAGGAATCATCCCCGTAGAAAAAAAGAGAGACTAAATCAGAAAAAAATGGATGCTCCGCAGGGAAATGGCAGCCTGTGGCAGCCAGGGGTAAATTACAAATATCCTCTGCGTACACAGTGAATCTGTTGGGCCAGGTGTTACCCAGACACAAGCCATTTTTCCTTGGCCTTTATCAATAATAAATGCACTACCCCATCAACCGGACCTCGAGACTTTTGCCTACACTGCTAGCCGATCTTGCTAAATGGACAGAAACTGCCCGGCTGAGCAAGCGTGTTGAAAACATTTACATCTTGAAACCCTCAGCAGTTTGGCCGTGTGTGTTATAAGAGCATTGGCCCCCGAAGGTTCCAGCTGACTCCTTCGTGCTCTTCTCTGGCAAGCTGTGCCACTTTATGGTGTCCGTGATGTTGGCTGGGTCTTAAAATGAGCCTTCCACGGTCCCTCCGTGGTCAGCTCAGTCCACTCCTCTGCTGTCTCCAATCCATTTGCAATGGCTGTAAAAGGCTGTCAGCCGCCCCCCTTGCCCCCACCTCCCGCAGTAAATCTTCCCCTCCCCTTCAAAAAGGCTGACAAGAGAAGCTGCTTGAATTTTCACCCCAGCTTTGCAAACTTGCAGTCCTGCTGTGCTGGCCTTGTTTCTCCCTTGTTTCTCGTGTGCCACCAAGCGACTAAGTAAGCGTGCGTTTGATCTCCCCCACGGTGGCCCCGGTGCAGACCTGAGCCGTGGATCTGTGGTTTCATGGTCGTGGAAGAGAGAGGGTCAGTCTGTAGTCCTTGCTCTTCGGGCTGATCGGCTGATTGCTGTTCAGATCACATGGCCCCTCTCTCTCTGTGTCTTTGTGAAAAATTGTGAAATTGTGCTGGCAAACAGGTTTTTCTGGCTGATTACCCTTAAGATGGATGTTTCCCTTGACTGAGGGCAGCCAGTGACTTTCAGGAATGTTTGGAGGCAAAGGAGGTTCAATGGTGTTTGGAGAAGTTCCAGGACTCCTTTCTGAACCTACCTCTTAGTTTAGTCACTGTCCCAGCTCATCAAACAATTCTAGAAAACAGAACATTGGCTGGACTTACTGATTGGAGTCTTGTGACAGGCAAGCAGGCAGAGAAGCCAGCTATGGGGTTTGAACGCAAAAAAAACTGGCATCGGACTCCCCTGGTCCTGACGTTTGTGAATAAAGTCAGCCAGACAACCTCTCCATCCCTTTGTACTTATCCAGGGGCTGAAGCTTCCTGCTCTATCTCCTGGGGGCCCGTGGATGAAATCCTCAGCAAACTTTATTATTATTTTTAAATTTTTTAATGTTTATTTATTTATGTGAGAGAGACAGACAGACAGAGCTCGAGAGGGGAAGGGCCAGAGAAAGAGGGAGACACAGAATCAAAGCAGGCTCCAGGCTCTGAGCTGGCAGCCCAGAGCCCCACGCGGGGCTCAAACTCCCGCACCGCGAGATCGTGACCGGAGCCGAAGTCAGATGCTTAACTGACTGAGCCACCCAGGTGCCCCCAAATCCTCGGCAAACTTTAAAGCACAGCACGTTTGGAAGCTGGATGGTTACGATGGCAGTGACAGCGATAAGGGAAGGAAAGCCTCCTGGGAGTGAAATTCATTGCCATTTGTGAAACATGCCGGAATCGTCCTGTTCTCCATGCTGGAAAAGTGTGAGCTTCTGGGAGCTTGAGAAATGGATCACCAGTATTGTTGTTCTAGTTGATACATGAACAGGCTGATCTTCAGACGGATGGAAAGATAAATCCTAGGGTGCCACATTCTCCAGGGAAGAGCTGGGCATGTAAGTGTGCAGGCATAAACACTTGCACACGCACACACACACACACACACTGAAACACGTGCAGAACTAAAGCCATACGGTATGGGGAATTTTTATTATTTCTTACTGTTGTCTGCCGTGCTCTCTCTCCAACAGCACCCAGAGGACGATTTTAGAATCCAGATCGAATCATCGTTCGGCACCTCGCTATAGATCTTTAAGAACTCCCCGTTGCCCTTCAGGGAGAGACCAGAAAATTTTAAATAGACCCGTGAGGTGCTGCAAGGTCTGGTTCGGCCCTCTTCTCCGATTCCATTGGTCTCGAGTCCTCGGCCATTTTTCCTCTGCTCTTGCGTTGTGGCAGATTGAATGATTGAACCCAAACCTTCACACTCTTGCCTCTGTGCTCTTTGCCTCGTGTCTTGGCAGTTCATGTTTGTTTGCTTTTTTTTTTTGGTTAAGTTTATTTACTTATTTTCAGAAAGAGAGAGAGACAGAGAGAGAGAGAGCACAAGCAGGGCAGGGGCAGAGAGAGAGGGAGTGAGAGAGAATCTGAAGCAGGCTCCTTGCCATTGAGCCCAGCCAACCTGGGCACCAACCTGGGAACATATGAGAAACAAATGCTTCCTGTTGCTGCTGCTGAGGCGTGGTGATTGTTTGTTTCACAGCAGTAGCTGACTGATACAAGACATCTTGCTTTAAAAAAAATTTTTTTTTAATGTTTGTTTATTTTTGAGAGAGAGAGAGAGACAGAGTGTGAGCAGGGGAGGGACAGAGACAGAGAGGGAGACACAGACTCCGAAGCAGGCTGTAGGCTCTGAGCTGTCAGCACAGAGTCCGACGCGGGGCTTGAACTCACGAACGGCGAGACCATGACCTGAGTGCAAGTCGGACGCTCAACCGACTGAGCCACCCGGGTGCCCCATTTTATTTTTGTGGTTTTTTTCTCATACTCATTCTTCTCATGGTCTCTGTACCACTGGACTCAGGATACTGCCTCCTTATCACCTGAGTGACTGTCATTCATGCTTCAGATCTCAGCTCAAAGTTTACTTCTCTTGAAAAGCCTTTCTTGACCCTTCAGATTAGGTGTGAACCCCCTGACGTACACCCTCTACAGCCCCGTGTTTCTCCTTCAGGGCCCTTATCAGAGTCGTACTTTATGTGATCATTCAGTTGTTATCTGTCTTCCCTCCTAAAGCCCGGTGAGGTCAGGCACCTTCTGTCTGGTTTCAGTTTGTATGCCCTGTCCCTAGGACAGCCCCTTTCCAGGCGCAGAGTAGCTACTCAATACAGTTTGTGAGTGGGTCAATGAATGAATGGGTTGAGTGCAATTTCTCCAGGCTACAGATACTTTTAGGTCTAAGATGAACAGCTTTTAGCATATGAAAGAGAGAACAAGAACGTGAAACAAATGAAGAAACATCTGTACACAGCAGCATGTCCACAGGGGTGACAGGATTGAGGTTGAGCACGAAATAAGATTGGGTTGGCTGCATTCAGCATTGACTCCTTCAAGGACGCGCCAGGCCCTTGGAGTCTCCATACGATGCCAGGGAAGACTTCTATTTAAAAAAAAAATTGGGGGGGTGCCTGGGTGGCTCAGTCGGTTAAGCGTCTGACTTCAGCTCAGGTCACGATCTCGCGGTCCGGGGGTTCGAGCCCCGCGTCGGGCTCTGGGCTGATGGCTCAGAGCCTGGAGCCTGCTTCCGATGCTGTGTCTCCCTCTCTCTCTGCCCCTCCCCCACTTGCCCTCCGTCTCTCTGTCTCTCAAAAATAAATAAACATTAAAAAAAATTTTTTAAGGGGCCCCTGGGTGGCTCCGTCGGTTAAGCCGCCGACTTCGGCTCAGGTCATGATCTCGCCGTCTGTGAGTTCGAGCCCTGCTGTGCTGACAGCTTGGAGCCTGGAGCCTGCTTGGGATCCTGTGTCTCCCCCTCTCTCTCTGCCCCTCCCCCACTCATGCTCTGTCTCTCTCGCTCTCAAAAATAAACAAACATTAAAAAAAAATTTTAAAAATATTGTTTTTAAACCGGGCCATACAGACAAGTCGAATCCAACCAAGAGGCATGTAGCGGGGAGGGGAGATCTTCAGGACAGAGGGGGTGGCACCCGGAAACACACGGAAAGATGGACTGGGGCATGGAAGTGTTCAGGGGATGGCAAATCGCCATCCATTGCCATTGATGGTACCAGCCAGGGAGGGTCAGGGTGTGAGTGCCTGGCCAGCTGGCAGATAATGAGGGTTAATACGTATCCAACCCTTATCCCGTGTCGTGTTCAACACTTGACATGTATTATGAGTCTCATCCCAACGTCACGAAGTTCCACCACCAGGGAAGTTGCTGCTGTCGTCTCCCCGGTTTGCAGATCAGGAAACCAAAGCACAGAGAGGTTGAGTAACTTGCCCAAGGCCACAAGGCGAGAAAGGGCCAGGGCCAGGATTTGAACGCGGCCAGCTTGGCTGCAGACGCCGTTGTCTCGGCCATCAGACAATTCTGCCAGCAGCCTGTGGACGGCTGGGCTTCGCCGTCAGGACACCGTTCTTCAGGGAAGGCAGGTGGTGAAAGGGTCTCCGTGGGGGAGGGGGGGGGTGGCGTGCCACGGCCGGCCTTGGGAGCCACGTTAGGGACAGTAGCTCAGGACAGAAACAAAGGGAAAGGGGTTCCTGGCAGGGGAGGGGCGTGATGAGTCAACGGCGTTAGAGGCCAATGTAACAAGTATCGAGGGCTTATGGAGAAGTTCTCAGAAGCCGGAGAGAGGAGGCTGGCAGCTGTAGGAGCAAATGAGAGAGGCAGAGAGCTGCCCAGGAAAAGATGAGGAAGATCGAAGTAAATATTTCAACGTGGGGGTAGCGGGGCGGGGTGGCGGGGAGCCTGGTGACTTCTTCTGCCCAGACCTCAGCGCGGGAGCTAATGGGAGAATGTGTAACCTGGGGTTACGGAGTATGGGCGAGGAGAAGTCAGATGGAAAAGACAGAGGTATCAGAAGGGAAAGCTAATGCAACCACACGGGAGACATTAAAAAGCAATAAATCTGGGAGCCTGCATGGTATTCGCCCAGGAATTCTGTAGAGGGTGGTTAACTCTTAGAAACCCGCTCACCTGGGGCTGGGGCTGAGCACGGTGACGGGTTGGTGGGGGGGGGGGGGTCCCACATGGCCTGGAAACCAGGGCTCTGGACCCACCCTGAGAAGAACCAGATTCCAGAGATGTGTTTCCAGGCCCAGGGCAGCCCGGGGAGCCTCTGGAGACGGGGGAGGGAGCCCCAAATTGCGGGAGGCCGGGCCGGCAAAGGGAGTCCCGACACCTCAACCACTGGAGAACATTCTCTGGGAGCGTTAAGCAGCCCGTGGGGAAGAGAGAACCACAGGATATGATTTATTTACCTACTCCCTGACAAAATCTTTCCCAGAAGGCTGAGGATAGTAATTCTCTGCAATTATATCTCATTCGAGGTTCTGCAGGCTCTTAGACTCGTTAACTCATTAGTGCTCCCGGCACACCTTGGGGGTGGGGGGGAAGGAAGTGGGGGAGGGGATGACTAACTTCGGCGGCCAGATGGGGGAAACCGAGGCACCCCCGGCGAGAGGTGCAGAATCAGAACTGGGACCTCCTGGAGGGCAAATGCTTAAAGGGAGGAGAGGGAGAGGTTAGGCATGGGGTCTGGGTTCAGTCTCTCTTCTTCCTGTGTGATCTGGGGAAAGTCCCCCAGCCTCTCTGGGCCAGGGTTCCCTGAGCTGCAAACAAAGAGAGCCGGGTACAGAGGCCTCTATGGCCCCTGACTCAAGAGCCCGTTTGGAAATTTAACCTCCCGCCGAGTCATGGAGATGTGACCATGAGAGTGGCTTTCGGGTAGACCAGAAGTGGAACTTGGTCACGTGGCCCACAGGAGACACCGCGAGGAAGGCTTCGTGACCTTCAGGGGCCCGTCGCGAGCCTCAGGTTGAATTTATAGTATCGAGAAGCCATTCCGTTCAGGGCTGTTGGCTGCAGGGGGGTCAGAAACGGATGTGGTGGAAAACTGGGGTTTTCTTGTTTCTAGAAACCCTGATTTGTCTCCCCGTTGGGTCCATGTGTTGATGGCTCCTTCTCCAGGTCCCGTTGGCGGGGGACATTCGAAAGCCATGCCCTTTCCCCTGTAAGAATTTCCACTGGCCGGAAGGAGGGAACCGAGAGCCGTGGAAGTTCTTTGGGAATCACGAAGCGATGCTCACGTGTTGGTGTGGCGATTGTTACATTTTCCCCTGGCCTTCTTCCTCACTGAGTCAAGGACAGAATTTAGGGAACGGAAGTGGGACTTGAGATCCACAAGAGTTGACGGAGACTCTACTATGGTTCGAGGTCCCATGTGATCGCTTTCCGTCCGTGGTCCTGCCCGCTCAACAATCCTGTGAGGTACAGATCCCATTGTACAGATGGGCACATTGAGGCTCGGGAAGGTCGAGCAGTTGGGCCAAGCCTTCGCAGCTAGGCTGTGACAGAGCCAGGATTTGAACCAAGGTGTCTCTGGGTAGACAATACACTCTGTCCAGTGGTCCGAGCTTGCGTGAAGAGAGAGAGGTGGCCTCTGAGGCCGTGCGAAATCTTTGACTTCTTCTCCCTCGCCTTGGCCCGAAACTGGTTTGGGAGAGAGGGAATGAGAAACCAGGATCTTTTCTTTCGGGTTCCACCTCGGGCTTTAGATCAGGGAATCTCTTGGCAGGAAATAGTTGCGTCTGACTATTCGACCGGGAAGAGTTAACTGTACTTACTTAACTACTTACAAGGGGGCGAGTAGGGTTAAGGGACCCAGCAAGGGACACTGGAGTTCTCTGGGGCCAGCAACCGTGAGAGCCGTTATCCCCCTCAGGGCTGCAGGGGCTGGGGGTGGGGGGTGGGGGGAGGTGCACAGAGCCAGAGAGGGTTGGAACCACGCAGACCGGCTGTCCGCACGAACCACTGTCGTGGAGGGTGATGTTTGGGGAGGAGTAGGGACTAGACACCCTGACATGATCTTTCAATCCGCCCTGCCTCCTGTCCGTAGCCAGTGCCTTCCATCAGCTGAGTCCGATCAGCCAGGAGGGCAAGAGCCTGGTGATGAATCTTCAGCGGCTGAGTGTCTGGGGAGCGGGCAGAGCATTGAAGGTCGAGCACAGATGTGCGTGATGCAGGCATAGACTTGGCCCCATCCCCCGTCCCTTTCGAGCCTGCCATCAGGGACACAGCCAGTGACCTTGAGACTGTTTTCTGCAGAGAAGGGCGCCTCTTGGGTGCATTTCCGTAGGTGCACCGGGCATTTCTTGGAACGGTGGCGGGCCCACCAAATCCTCCCCGAAACACTCTCTCCACCTGTCAGCGCCCCGATAGGCTCAAGTGTGTGGCTGTCGCACTTGGAGAGGAATTTGGAGGGTGTATGTCTCCGGGGCAGTCTCCAGCCCCTTTTTATCAGGAGTCTCATTTTAAAGGTAGTGTTTATGGGGGGCGCCCGGGTGGCTCAGTCGGTTGAGAGTCCAACTCTGGCTCAGGTCGTGGTCTCGCAGTTCGTGGGTTCGAGCCCCGCGTCGGGCTCTGTGCTGACGGCTGGGAGCCGGCTTCGGATTCTGCGTCTCCCTCTCTCTCTGCCCCTCCCCCGCTCACGCTCTGTCTGTCTCTCTCTCTCAAAAATAAATAAACATTAAACATTTTTTTTTCAATAGTAGAATAAAAGTAAAATGAGGAAATAGCAGAATTCATAATTCATCGAATGCTTTCCCCGTGTCACGGCCTGTGATAGGCTCTTGCAATTTTCAGCTTCTAACTTCCCTGGAGCTCTGAGAGGTGGGTATTCTGGGCCTTCCGTCCTGATCAGGACACAGAGGTTCAGACATTTAACTTGCCCAAGGCCAGCCACCAGGGAAACCCGAGGCTCTGGCGGGCTGGGGCAAACCGTTTCCTGGCGACCGACGATGCGCTAGGTGAAGGAAAGCAAGACCACGGGAGGTTGCGAAGCTGCTCTCTGGGTTTGAACTTGCCCGTGACAAGACGGGCACGGACACCAAGCCACGTTCCCTACGCTCCGTGTGACTGGAGGTGAGTCCCGGCTAGTGTCTCCCCTATGTGAGATGGGCCAATATTCCACATGGCTGCGTGGGATTGCGAAGGGACCGGGAGGCCAGAGGGACCACGAGGAACAGGAGGTCTTAGGAGGTCATTTGGCCTGGCTCGTGAATTCCAGCCCCGCGTCAGGCTCTCTGTTGTCAGTGCAGAAGCCACTTTGGATCCTCTGCCCCCCTCTCTCTCTGCCCCTCCCCCGTTCATGCTCTGTCTCTCTCTGTCCCAAAAATAAATAAATGTTGAAAAAAAAAATTTAAAAAAAAAAATAAAAATTTTTTTTTCAACGTTTATTTATTTTTGGGACAGAGAGAGACAGCATGAACGGGAGAGGGGCAGAGAGAGAGGGAGACACAGAATCGGAAACAGGCTCCAGGCTCTGAGCGGTCAGCCCAGAGCCCGACGCGGGGCTCGAACTCACGGACCGCGAAATCGTGACCTGGCTGAAGTCGGGCGCTTAACCGACTGCACCACCCAGGCGCCCCTCTCTCTCTCTCTTTCAAGATAAAGAAATAAACTTAAAAAAATGTATGAGTCAGCTTAGGCGGTCATAACAAAATGGTACAGATGGAGTGGCTTAAACAACAGAAATTTGTTTGCTCACAATTCTGGAGGCTAGAAGTCCAAGGTCAAGGTGCTGGGAGGGTCAGTTTCCTCCGAGGCTTCTCTCCTTGGCTCGCAGGTGGCCACCTTCTTGTTTCTCTTCACATGGCTGTCCTTCTTCGTGCACGTGTCCTGGCGTCCCTAATGTGCCCTATTCTTTTCTTGTAAGGACACGAGCCAGATTGGATGAGGCCGCCCTAAAGAACCCCTCTAACGTAATCACCTCTTTAAATACCCTGCATCCAAATACAGCCACATCCTGGGGTGGGGGGTGGGGGTCAGGGCTCCCACGCAGGAATTTCGGGGAGTTGGACACATTTCAGACCCTAACAAACCCACTTATTTTTTTTGTTTGTTTGTTTTTAGTTCCCACACGAGATGAGGTTGAACCTTATGAAATTGCCGGCAGCCAATCGAGTTCGAACTACAAAACGAGCGAGTCCCTTTGGAGCCTGTCCCGCGCCGCTGGTAGAGGACGGAGGTGCGGGGACCTCCCACCTCTGGCTGTGCGAACCCCTCGGGACAGACGTGCAAGAAAGACGGCAGGTGGGAAGAAACCTGCGGAGACCCCTCTCAGGTCCGGAACAGGGTCCCTCTGGCCGCCCCCCCCACCCCAGGCTAATTCTGAGGCTGCAAATCTCCCTGTTCTTCACCCGCCCTACGCGGGTTGTGTGTGGTGTGTATCCTACCCGTGTTTCTTGCCCTACGGAAGTTCACTTTCTTCTTCCTTCCTTCGTCTCCTCTCCTCCGGGGAATCTGAGTCCCAGAGAGGATCTCCTTATGGGAAAAGCAGGCAGGCTCACCTCGTAGCCGTGGCTATCAGGGTCTAAGCATCTTACAAATACGAACAGCTTTACCCTGAGGTCAGCCCTATGAGGGAGGTGTGGCCCTCTCCCCATTGTGCAGATGGGGAGAATGAGGCACTGAGACATTCTATAACTTTCCTAGAGTCGTGCGTGCTAATAAATGGCAAAGCTGGGCTTTGAACCCAGGCAGACTGGCAGTTCTAGGCCCCACCCTCTTTTTTTTTTTCTTTTAATGTTTATTTATTTATTTTGAGACAGAGATAGGGAGCGAGTGGGGGAGGGGCAGAGGGAGAGGGAGACAGAGAATCCCAAGCAGGCTCCCTACTGTCAGCAGAGCCCAGTGGAGGGCTTGACCTTACAAACCGTGAGGTCATGACCTGAGCGGAAATCAGGAGTCGGACGCTTAACCGCTTAACCGACTGAGCCACCCGGGCGCCCCTAGATGCTACGCTCTTGACCACTAGGCACCTGCCTCTTGCAGGACTGATGAGTCCCGCCGGGGACATCAGAGTGAGAACCTGATGAGCTCCAGTTCCGACAGGTCACTGGGGACAGCAGCAGAAGTTTCTTTTTCCAGGCTCCATCCAAGGGACGGGACTCTGTGTCTTTGACCAGGCTAGCCCTCAGTTCTTGCGGTCTCTTGGGCAACCTGTGGCCTCTCCTAGGGGACCGGAAGTGACAGCTGAGACTGGTTTTGTGACGCGCCGTCACGGGAATCTGAGAGCATAGAGGCTTTGAGGTTGGCGGTAGTGACCCGCCTCACGGCCTGACGGGGAGGGTGCACGAGGTAGCGCATGGAACAAGGTCGGCACAGAGCCGGGCGCTCAGAAGGCACGCTGCGCGGTGGCTGTGGTTGGCCTCGTTGATTGTTCTGTAGCCTGTTAATTCCTGAGACTGGGATACAAATTCGACGGATTGCAGGGTGCCTGACGGAATCTGTTTTTTCAGGAGTAGACGGGAAGGAGGCATTGGGAGTTGCAGGGCACTTACCTAAGCCAGGCGCCCTGGGAGTCGCTGGACGCACGCCGTCTCAGAATCTCCGCGAACAGCTCTGGAGAACACGATGCAGAGACTGAGGTCCAGGGATGAGCTTGTTCAAGGTCGCTCAGCTGGTAAGGGGTGGATCACGGTTTCCGATGATCTTTTGTGCTTCACCTTTTCTCGGAGGAACTTTTTTTGTTTAAATGGAGTGATAATTTTGCCTTTTGAAAAATTGTAAAAATGGCTATTTATTTTGAGAGTGAGAGAGAGAGAATGAGAGTGAGTGAGCGGGGGAGGGACAGAGAGAGAGGGAGAGAGAGAGAGATTGAGAGAGAGAGAATCCCAAGCGAGCTGTCAATGAAGGGCCCAAAGCGGGGCTCAAACACACATACTGTGAGATCATGACCTGAGCCAACATCAAGAGCCAAACACTCAAGGGGTGTCTGGCCGTCTGACTTTGGCTCAGGTCATGATCTTGCAGTTCGTGGGTTCGAGCCCCACGTCGGGCTCCGTGCTGACAGCTCAGAGCCCGGAGCCCGTTTCGGATTCTGTGTCTCCCTCTCTCTCTGCCCCTCCCCTGCTCACATTCTGTCTCTCTCTCTCTCTCTCTCAGAAATATATAAACATTAAAAAAAAAAAAAAGAGTCGGACACAACTGACTGAGCCACTCAGGTGCCCCCGGTGGGATAATTTTATATACAGCAAAATTCATCTTTTTCGTGTGTATGTTTCTATGAGTTTGATGGATGCAAACGGTCATGTCACTGTCACAAAGATCGGGATTTCTGTTTCCAACAGCCGCCCAAATTCCCTTGTGCTCCTTTCAAGGCGGCCTTGGGGACCCCCCTTCCGTGTCCCTGTTTCGTCCCCATCTGTCTCTGTGTCTTTTGGATACCCCTCGGCCTCCTGGATCTCCCCACATTGGCATTTTCCAGTTCTCTTCTCATTAGTGTGTTTTTATTAGATGTCCCCCCCCCCCCCCCCCCCCCCCGCTGTGGTTCTACGACTTTCTGTGACAGCTATTTGCCAAGTTGCTAGCTCCCGCCTCATCTCCTTTTCCGGGCTTAAAAATTCATCTCACGGCCCACCGGCCTCTCCACGAGAGCTGGCATTTCAGAGGTCCCCAGCAAAACTCTTAGCGCTCTCCTTTGGCGACCTCTTTGTCTGGCATTGGCTTCTATCTCTCACCTGCTCCGTGTGCTGGAACCCAAACTCTCACCTGACTCGGCCAAGCCGTCCTTCAAACTCTGCTTCCGACCTACCTGCTTCTTTCTAACTGGACAGCCGCCCTCGTTGCCTACTTGGAGACTGTGAGCCTCCCTGTGGTTTCCTGCTCCTCTCCTATCAATTTTTGGGAGATCTTGAGACTGTAAATGTAGGTCATGTTATTCCCCTACGAAAAACTCTTGTTTTCCTTCCCAGTGCACTTAAAGGCCCTCCTTCCATCACACCTGAATGCTTTGCTTCCTTTAAAAAAATTTTTGGGGGGGGGGTGAGGAGAACACAAGCAGGGAAGGGAACCGAGAAAGGGGGACTGGGGATCTGCAGTGGGCTCTGAGCTGACGGGCTGACGGCAGTGAGCCCGATGTGGGGCTCGAACTCACGAACCTCGAGAGCATGACCCGAGCCAAGGTCAGACGTTCACGCAACTGAGCCATGCAGGTGCCCCCTGAATGTTTCTCTGTTCCGTGTGGACGGAAGACAGCATCTCGGACAACATCCTTGTTTCTCAAGAGGGTCAACACCATCACGGATGTGAGAGCATCGTGCAACCAAGTGTTATGCCAATGACCATGAGGATGACCAGTGTTGTTCCTTCTCCCAGTTTCAGAGAGGGCCACCCCCCCCCTTTTGTTCCTTTTTGTGATTCTGTGTCCTCCTGGCTGCTTTTCACGTCCTTTTCCAAAGCCTTCCGCCTTCCCACCCAGGAATGCCACATGGTGCTTCATCATTTCCAGTGACAGCCAAATAATTGAATTGTTATTGGTTTGGAAGGGGGAGAAATGCTTGCTAAATTGTTCCTCTTTGGATAATGTTCACGTACTTCCCAGTTGTGATTTATTTCTGCTGTTGGCAGGCTTTGCTGTCTGGAAACTAATTCTTCGATGGGAATGCGAAGGGAAATGGATAGCGGCGGGGTGCAATGCAGTGCATGGGGTTTCCTTTTGGACGTGAGATCTGGATGAAATGTCGGTCGAGTTTCTCTGGCTATGGGGAGGTGCAGGAGGTGGTCCGGGCATTGAGAATCTCGGGGTGCCCAGCTCTCTGTGAGCCGCACAGCAGGGTCTAGCCTCTTGAATCCGGGGGTGCGGGGGGGGGCCGTGCCTCATCATTTGCTATTTGTGTGAGCACATTCCACTTCCAGGAGCACCCCTGAAAGCGTTCTTATCCGCATTTTGCAGATGGGGAAAGTGAGGCTCGGATGGGTGAAGGTCCCTGTGGTGGTTATCGGATGCTCCGGGACAAGCCACCGCGGACTTAGTGGCCTCAAGACCACTCACTTCTTACGCTCACAAATTCCGTGGGTCAGGAATTTGGATAGGGTATAGAAGGGATACCTTCTGCTCCATCATGTCTGAGACCTCAGCTTGGAAGACCTGAATGGCCAAGAGCGACTGGAACAGTTGGCCAGCTCATTCACTTGTCTGGAACCGGGGCTGGGTGGCTCACAGGCTGGGCTGAGCGGGGACAGTTGACTGGAACAACCCCACACGGCCTCTTCCTTCAGCCTGGGATCGACTCCTTGCATCACGGCACCGAGATTCATTTTTTTTTTTTTAACGTTTATTTATTTTTGAGACAGAGAGAGACAGAGCATGAACGGAGGAGGGTCAGAGAGAGAGGGAGACACAGAATCTGAAACAGGCCCAGGCTCTGAGCCGTCAGCCCAGAGCCCGACGCGGGGCTCGAACTCACATACCGCGAGATCGTGACCTGAGCCGAAGTCGGCCGCTTAACCGACTGAGCCACCCAGGCGCCCCACGGCACCGAGATTCATTATAGGAAGTGGCTCATGTGATTACGGGGGCTCAGAAGTCCCGGAGTCCTCCATTTGCAAGTCGGAGACCCAGAAAACCGGATGGTGTCATTCAGTCCAAGTCTGAGGGTCTACAGATGGGGGTCTACAGATGATGTAAACCCCCGTCAGAGCCCCAAGGCCCGAACACCAGAAGCAGTGATCCTAGCTCAAGCAGAGAGGAAATTTGTCCTTCCTCTTCCTTTTTGTTTGATGGGGGCCCCTCGACAGATCGCACGATGCCCACCCACACTGGTGAGGAGTATCTTTTTTTTTTTCAACGTTTATTTATTTTGGGGACAGAGAGAGACAGAGCATGAACGGGGGAGGGGCAGAGAGAGAGGGAGACACAGAATCGGAAACAGGCTCCAGGCTCTGAGCCATCAGCCCAGAGCCGGACGCGGGGCTCGAACTCACGGACCGCGAGATCGTGACCTGGCTGAAGTCGGACGCTTAACCGACTGCGCCACCCAGGCGCCCCTGGTGAGGAGTATCTTATTTAGCCAGTCCACTGGTCCAAATGTTAACCTCTTCTGGAAACACCCTTACAGATACACCAACAAATCAAGTTTTCCCAACCGCCTGGGCATCCCTTAGTCCCGTCAAAAAATTAGCCATCACATCACCTTATTCTGGATCATCATCCCAGCTTTTTATTATTTTTTTGTTAAAAAAAATTTTTTTAATGCTCATTTATTTTTGAGAGAGAGAGAGAGAGAGAGAGAGCGTGCGCGCGCACGCAAGAATGGGGGAGGGGGAGAGAGAGAGAGGGAGACACAGAATCCGAAGCAGGCTCCAGGCTCCGAGCTGTCAGCACAGAGCCCCACGTGGGGCTGAACCGTGAGATCCTGACCCGAGCAGAAGTCGGATGCTCAACTGACTGAGCCACCCAGGCGCCCCCACCCCCCAACAGCTTTTAAAACTTTGTTTGTTTGTTTTAAATTTTTATTCATGTTTTGAAAGACGGGGTGGGGGTGGGGGGCGGAGAGCATGAGCAGGGGAGGGGCAGAGAGAGAGGGAGACACAGAATCCAAAACAGGCTCCAGGCTCTGAGCCGTCAGCACAGACCCGGACGGGGGGCTCGAACCCACAAACCGTGAGATCAGGCCCCGAGCTGAAGTCAGATGCTTAACCAATTGAGTCACCCAGGTGCCCCTTAAAAGTTTGTTTAACTGCCTGAAATGAACAGGGAAAAATGCCTGCTGGGGGTGAGGGTGTAGAATAGAGGATCGGGCACTGAGTTGACGGCAGGATGCATGCTGGGCTGTGGGCTGGGTTCCTTCAGCCCGATGGCAGCGGCTCCCTTCCAGGGCTCAGGGTGTCTGGTGACGTGCCTCTGGGTGGCTGGCCCAGAGAGGGGCAGCCCCAGAGGCCGCACGGTGCCTGAAGAGGTCCTAGCAAGGGGTGTGGATCTCAGGCAGGAACAGCCTCCCCTGTTGAACGGGTCCCTGGGAGAGGAGGGTGGAGCCGTGAGGACATTCCCCCCTCCCATTTCCCCACCGACTGCCCAAGGCAGAGAGACAGGTCAAAGGGTGGTTTCCTCCTGTGGGCAGTCCCCAGGCGGGGGCATCTCTCCCAAATCCTGGTTGGCCGAGAGGGCCACACACAAACAGACGGAGGTTTCCCTGCAGTGGATGGTTAATTGTCTCCAGGTCGTAGGGACCTGCAGAATTAGGCCTTTCCGGACTGGACCAGGTCACACGGTCTAACCTCTTGAATCCGGTGGGCCCTGTCCCCACCCCCTGGCCACTCTCATTTCCTCACCAGTTGTCCCGAAATCCAGGTCAGTTTCAAAGCCTGGGGCTCCAGGCTGCCTGAGCATGGGGTCACTTCCAGGGTCACTGACTGGACAAGGAGGTCAATTTCAGCAGGAAACCTACATGTAAGTGATGCTGGCTACATCAGGGTTCTGAACAAGGGGGCTTCAGCCTCTGCAATAGCCTGGCCTTTGCATTTCATTTTACACCTGGGGAGCCCGAGTCCTCCAGAAACTAACATTCATCATTTATTAAACAAACATGCTTAATAAATGTGTATCTACCTACCAGGCTTACAAAATAACTATCATTTGCAAACCTCACGATCCTGAGAAGGAGGTTTTTTTTTTTTTTTTTACGAATTCCCATGTTAATAGATTTTTTTTTTTTTACACTTTCCCATTTAATAGATTTCCATTTGCTAGATGCGAATAGTGAGTCTCAGAGTGGTTAAGAGGCTTCTTCTCCGAGCTTACTCAGCTGGCCACCATCAAGTGGAACTTGAACTCTTCCCCGGTGGCCCCCCGTGCTCAGCCGTCTTCGGGATTTCACCTTGAACCTCTGAACCCAAAGGCTTGCCTGACAGCAGGCCGCTCTTTGGCTTCTGGCTTCCCAGTTGGGAGAGGAGGAAGCAGGGGCCCTCCCTCTGACCCACCCAGCCACCCACCCGAGGTACCATTAAAGTTAATTGTTTTTACTGCCAGTTTAACATAGTCTTGTAAATTTTTTTACGACGTGGCCCAGGAACGCCGAGCTGTGTGCAGAACTCAGGGACAGAATACAGTTTGAACACAGAAGCTGGGCACCCCCCGCCCCCCCCCCCCCGGGATGTGTAAGATGGCCGGTATCCTCAGCTCTCCAAGGGACCCCCTTTCCCTCATCCTGTGTTACCTGGCTGACAGTCTCCAGTGACACTGTGGCTGCACTTGGGAGATCCTGCACCCCACCCCCACTGACTGGATGGGTATCCCTCTTGACCTAAATTGGGGAATCCTCTGGAATCTGAAACCCCTAAGCCCTGGTAAGAGTTTCAGGACCTTTCAGAAAGATTCTGGGCAACTCCAGTGTGGCTCTGGGGGCGCTGGGTCTCTCCCAGCCTCGGGATGCACAGATGGGCTGGTCCAAGCAGGTGCAAATTGGGTGCTGGGGGTGCACATTCCAGATTGTGGGAAGCCTGGAGTTGTGGGTCTTGTCTTTTCTACTATTGCCTCCTAGAGAGCCCAGCCTTCCCTGACTGTCCCTTTAAGACGGGTAGCCCCAGAGTAGAGAAGGCAGTGGTTGCTGAGCACTGGGCGGCACTTGGCTTCCCCACCCTGAGTCTGGTGTCTCTCTCCATCTCAGTGCCTGGCATCCCCATCCTGAGGCTCTGTTTTGGCATCTGTCCGCGCTCGTATTAAACGAACTGCTACTTCCAATGCCCTCAGAAAGGTGTCAGGCACACCCCAAACATGTGTAATGGGTGACATATTTGGCATTCATGATTAAGCCCAAATACTCAGAAGGCCCTTTCTGTATGCAAAGCCTTGTGGTAGGTGCGGGGCGCGGGGCGGGGGGTGGGATATACAGAAAAGCCCGGCATCCTTGCATTTAAGGGGCTTTTAGTCTGGGCGTAAGCAAAATATGTAGACGTTAGGAATGGAGGAACTTCGCAGCAACCCAACAGGTAAAGCGCGGGTTCTCAAAATGTATTCCGGAATCGGCCGCACCAGCAAAGGGCGCCCCGGGGAACCTGTTAGAAAATGCAAATTCTCCGGCCCCCTCGCTGACCTATTGAATCGGATCTCTGGGGTGGGGCCCGGAAATCTGGTTCTAACAGGCCTTCCAGGTGGCTGTAATGATCACTAAGGTTGAGAACCAGTGATCCAATGGATACAGGCAGAGGCTTTGGAATGAGGTTTGAATTTCCCTGTTAGTTTCAAGGTTTTGGCCAAGAAATCCGAAGAAGCTCAGTGGGGGCTGGGAGGAACAGAGAGGGAGGAGAGAGCGAGGAGTTCGGGTGGGGGAAACTGGCCCCAGCCCGGTGAAGATGAGGGTGAGGGGAATCTGCAACCCTCTCCCCGACAGGGCCTCCTGGGTCAGCAGCTGCCCTTCTGGGCAGGATGAACCACTGGGCACGACCCAATTCGAGGAGGTCGGAGAGGAGCCTCAGGACGTGCCCACCCCATCTGGAGCCTGTAAACCCTGAGTTCAGCCCAACTCCGTCTCTGCCGGACAGCCTGCCTTTGGGAGCACCCTAACCTTTGTGAGAACCTCGATTTCCCCGGTCTTGGGGGATCACTGAGGCTCGGATGAGCCTAGAGGCTGGTAGAAACTCCTAGGAAGCTGCACAGTCCCGCGTCAGGACCAGTTTCCAGCGTTACTCAGGCCAGCAGCTCATAGAAAGTTCCTCTCTGGTGGGGACCACGAAGCCCGAGCGAGAGAGGTAGGTGGGGGCGCACGCTGGCTCGGGGCTGCGGGTATTGGGGGTGGTGGGGTCGTATATCTTTTAGGAGACTAGTCCACTTGGGGTGGCACGGCCATAAGGTTCACGTGCAGACTTTTCTCCAAAGCGCCTGGAGTGATTGGGTGTCTGTAAGGCTAATGAGTTGCTGAGCCTGGGGGCTGACCTGGGAAGCAGGGGCCGGTCCGCCTGGACCTTGTGGGGCGCAGGGCGCACCGCGTGGGGCTTAGGCGACCTGGGCCTTCTCCCAAGTGGAGGCAACTGTGATGTAGAGAGAATCCGCGGCAGGAGAGCTTGATCCTAGTCTGGCGGGTTCCGTAGGCTTTCCAAGTGTTTTTTTTTTTTTTTTTTTTTTTTTGCGTAAAACGCAAACAATGCCCGACCTCCAGCATAGGATCCATTGAGCCAATGATCTAGCTCCTGCCTACCTTTCAGGACTCAGCTTTTACTAGGGCCCTGCCCGGGACATCCCAATGGGTAGGTCCTCCCCAGACCCCAGGCCCCCGCTTCGGCTGGAGCCTGGACCACTCTCAAGACCTCCTTAAGTTCCCGGAGGAGGGAGGGGGGCGAGAGGGCGGGGAGGCGCTCACCTCCCGGGGTAGAGGAGCTGGAGGCCGGGTGAGTTTCTCCCTTCCAAACTCGAATGGGAACAGCCCCCCGGGGGGCCGCGGCCTTGCCCCGCGGCCACTGCCCGGCCCCTCCCCCGCAGCCCGGCCGGGCTTTGAAGAGCGCAGTTTACGAACTTTTCCATTTTCCTTCTGGAGGCGTGTTTGTTCTTCTCAATCACCTCGCTGCTTTTTTTTTCTTTTTTTTTTTTTTTTTTATGAGCTTCAGAGCTGATCTGCACGTTCTTCCCTCCGTGTAATTTCAATTTGAACTCTTCCCGGAGCGGCCTTT
The DNA here is from genome assembly GCF_016509475.1 of Prionailurus bengalensis. Lineage (NCBI taxonomy): Eukaryota > Metazoa > Chordata > Mammalia > Carnivora > Felidae > Prionailurus > Prionailurus bengalensis. Next base: position 11,863,218 of record NC_057356.1, read on the forward strand.
TCCCTCTTGTGGCCTGCCAAGTCGTTTGAAGGCTGCGCAAACATTCTTCCCCTCTCCTGTCCCCGCGAATCTCGGTCTACACCCGCGAGGGGGAGGCGGGGGCGGTTCGGGTGGATCCGAGCTTTTCAGCAGACGCCTTCAGACAGTTTCGGAGGGCGAACTGGGGGAGGGGAGGTGAAACATCCGAATAATGGCCTCCCTCCATGGTCCGTTTTCATAATTGTGTGTGTGTGTGTGTGTGTGCGCGCGCGCGCGCGCGCGCGCATTCCCTGATCCGTATTGGGAGTCTTTCGAAGGTAGTGGAGACGGGAAAGGACTGGGGCTCCTGTGACGTCAATTTCCTTTCCGTGGATTTCCTCATTCAACTTTTGCCATTTTCCTGGCGAGGGAGGTATTATGGTCATTTTTCAAGCGAGGGAACCTGAGGCTGAGCCATGAGGTCAGTTTCTCAGCCACCTTGTTGGAATTCAAATCTCATTTGGAGCAAAGCCCTTTTTTGACAATAATTATTAGTTATGACTTAATGTAACATCATTAAATTCTTACAACAGCTGCCTTTGCTAAGCAGCTATTATGTGCCAGCTACTGTTCTAAGCCTTCCACTCATTTATTTTCCCACAAGTCTCTTTTATAGCGCCCTTATGAATTATGTACTTTCCACAGGAGGGAGAGGAAAATCAAGGCACAGAGGAGTCGCCCCAAATTCACGCAGCAGGGAAGAGCTGGTGTCAGGATTTGAATGCAGGCACAGGCACCCCTACCCTCCACTGTTCATGCCTTTGGAGAATTTTCCCCAACATTATTCTGAGTCATGTGAAAGAAATGCCAGGCTAACTGACCCTGGGCTGTGTTTTCTTCCCCAGGGTCACTCTGGGGACAAACAGGAAGATGGGGGGGGGGGCAAGGAGTTATGTAAGGCGGTGGCTTCAAAGGCGGCCACCACTGGGGTGCATAGCCTTGGCTCTGGGCAGCTAGCCAGTCTACAAGCTAAGGGCTGTCCACTCTCCATCTCCTGAAAGAGCCTACCTCCTCTTAGTCCGTGGGCTGACCTGGTTGGGGAGTAGATCCAGGGCGCATCTGGGAGGGAGGCCTTGAAAGTGGAGGTGGTGGGGGGCAGATCAGGTGTTGCTAATAAGAATAAAAATAATAGGGGCGCCTGGGTGGCTCAGTCGGTTAAGCGTCTGACTTCGGCTCGGTCATGATCTCGGGGTTCGTGAGTTCGAGCCCCACATTGGGCTCTCTGCTGACAGTGCAGAGCCTGCTTGGGATTCTCTCTCTCCTCTCTCTCTCTCTCTCTGCCCTTCCCCCACAGGTGCTTTCTTTCTCTCTCAAAGAAGCTTAAAAATTAAAAATAATAACAGTCACGGTGCTACCCATGATACATAGTTCTTTTTAAAAAAATTTTTTTTTCAACATTTATTTATTTTTTGGGACAGAGAGAGACAGAGCATGAACGGGGGAGGGGCAGAGAGAGAGGGAGACACAGAATCGGAAGCAGGTTCCAGGCTCTGAGCCATCAGCCCAGAGCCCGACGCGGGGCTCGAACTCCCGGACCGCGAGATCGTGACCTGGCTGAAGTCGGACGCTTAACCGACTGCACCACCCAGGCGCCCAATGCTTATTTATTTTTGAGAGAGTCAGAGAACGAGTGGGGGGAGGGGCAGAGAGAGAGGGAGACAGAGAATCCAAAGAGGCTCCAGGCTCCGAGCTGTCAGCACAGAGCCCGACGCGGGGCTCGAGCCCACGGACCGCGAGATCGTGACCTGAGCCAAAGTCGGACGCTCAACCGACTGAGCCACCCAGGCGCCCCTATTACTGTCACTTAAGGGCTACACCTTCTTTAGCCCCTACCATAAACCAGCCATGTTGCAATTTACAATACTGTATCTCCTTGTCTTAAATCTGTCACGGAGCTGGATCATCCTTGACACGATCACAGACACCAAAGCCAGAGTCCCAGGAAGTGGATTGTTCCTGCCACGACTGGACTGGCATCATCTGTGCTGTGATCGATAGCTCCAGAAATGGGCAGATGAATGTCTTGGGACTGATTTATTGAGATGTTTCTCTTCCTAGTGACTCCGGGGAGGGTGGAAACAGAACTTTTCACTACGGAAATTGCGCCTTTTCCTTCTGTGCTCCAGAAATGGGAGGGGGATTAAAGGATGCCCAGAGGGGGTTGGTGCCCAAGGCAGCAGGTGGAGGTGGCCTGAAGGCCCCAGCTGGGAGGAGCCTCTCAGGAGACCGGCTGTGGATTTCAGTCAATGCATCAACTACATTGGGAGCTGGGCACTCGTGTGGGTGTGGAACCAAGGGGCAGAGAGCTGGGTCAACCATTGTCCCCCCAATTAGAGTTGGAGGAGGCGCTTTGCATTAAGTGAAACTCTGGTTTGCGAGCATGATTCGTTCCAGAAACATGCTTGTAACCCAGAGCGCTCTCCTGTCAAAGCGAATTTCAAGAACCGTTGGCTCGGTTGCGATCATGTGACCTTGGGCGGCTCGTGCGGTGAGGCTTCGCTCGTTTATCACGTTAAAATTGATCAGAAATGTTTGCTCGTCTCGCGGAACACTCGCAGAACAAGGTACTTGCAATCCGAGGTTTGACTGTGTTTTCCAGAGCCAGAGAGGGGCCTCCGATGATGGCCGTGAACTTGACCTCATCCACACTGCAGGCTGCCCAGTGGAGCTTTGAGCAGCAGGGGCCTGGGACTGTGGGGTAGTGGACGTGGCCATGGGGGTGTCTCCCGATGGCCCCAGGGGGTTGCGTAGGGGTGGTCCAGCTCTGAAGTTCATCCTCAGCCCGTGCACGCGGGGCGGGTGCACATTTTTCCACATTATGGGCCGGAGAGACGTGCCTAGCTCTCAGGCCTGGGAAGGAGGAAGAGAGAGCAGTCCAGGAGGGCGGGCAGTGCAGGGGAGGGAGCTGCGAACAAAGGGGTTGCGCTGGATCAGGCAGGGCCGCTGAGTGACGATCCCCAGGCCCGTGCTTGGAGCCGGCTGCCAGGAGGCACAGGGGGCGGGGAGGGAGATCCCGAGAGACAGGCGCACACAGAGACCCAGACAGAGGTTCGGAGACAGACTGCCTGAGATGGAGAGAGAAGAACACACAAAAAGGAGAGATGGAGGTAGTTTTGGAGGTCGGCGGTTGGAGGGAGAAACACGGAGAGATACAGGGAGATAGGAAACAGAGACGGGGAAATCCGCAGAGAAGGAGAGACGGGAAGACAGACCCAGAGAGTCAGAGAAGACGGCAGAACCACAGGAGGGGGAGAGGAAGAAAATCGAAGGGGAAAAAAGGACCCGGAACTGATAGGGAGACAGAGAGAAACAGACAGACCTAGAGAGAGAGAGACAGACAGACAGAGAGGCAGAGGAAGAGACGGAGAGAGCGAGCGAGTAAAGGAGCAGAGGTGAATGAGACGGAGAAGCAGTCACTATGATTTGTGGCCGACCGTGGACAGAAAACTAAATCCGTGTAAATTCATTTCAGAGCAGGGATCTGAGACTATCTGAGTCCTTGACAGACCCCGCTTGATGGGTCCTGGGTCCGGAGACCGGTGCCTCTCGGGCCCCAGCGTAAGGGGCTTCCCATTGCAGCCGCTCCCTGGGCACTCGGAATTCACGTCCAGCTGCAGGGACATGCGCGCGCGCGTGTGTGTGTGTGTGTGTGCACGTGTGTGCGCGCACGGGGTCACACAACCTCTCCTAGATACACACATCCTCACCACACGTGCGCACGCCCTCATGCGAGTCCGCCATTCACACTCACTGTAGCACGCTCGTGTGCGCACAACATCGCTTGAGCACCTACCACGTGCTCGGGAGTGCTGGGCTGGGCGGTCACGATGGAAAGAAAGAGGAGAAAGTGGAGAGGATCCTCTCAGGCTCCCCCTTGAGGTGGGGGTGCCAGGGGGGGCCGGGGGACCAGAGTGGGGGGGGAGGGGAGAGAGTGGGGGTGGAAGACCCGGGAGGGGGGAGGGGGGCAGGGGTTTTGGGCACTGGAACCGTCCCTCAGCGTCTAGGACATAGGCACTACCCCTGTGACTTTGGGGATGTCCAAATGCAGGGTCTGTGGCATGGGAGGGATGTCCAGCCCCTCGCTGTGGTCGGGGCCAAGACCACCCATCTTTGTGCAGGTGAACCTGGGACAAGTCAGGCCTCTCCGAGTTTAATTTTTTTTTTTTTCAACGTTTATTTTTTGGGACAGAGAGAGACAGAGCATGAACGGGGGAGGGGCAGAGAGAGAGGGAGACACAGAATCGGAAACAGGCTCCAGGCTCCGAGCCATCAGCCCAGAGCCTGACGCGGGGCTCGAACTCCCGGACCGCGAGATCGTGACCTGGCTGAAGTCGGACGCTTAACCGACTGCGCCACCCAGGCGCCCCATGGCCTCTCCGAGTTTAGACTGTGCCCTTTCCTCACCCTTGACCGCTGATATGAGGAAGCAGAGGGCTGGGGGTCCTGTCCCTTCGCCAAGTCTCAGAATGGGTCCCCATCCGTATCTGTGTCTTTCGGGGAGTCGGACACAGGGGCCTGCCTGTCTCCATTGCCAAGTTGGGGACCCCAGCGTCTACCCCAAAGGGGATCTGTGGGGAGGGGGCCAAGAGGTTTGGTCTCCTTTCGTTTTTGCGTCTGTGTCTGGGGAGGATACACGGTGATCCGGGCAGAGGGTGATGACAATAACCTGCTCCCAATACCAGCTGGTCTTTTTCATTTCTTTCTTTCTTTCTTTTTTTTTTTTTTTTTTTAAATTTTTACCGTTTTTATTTATTTTTGAGAGAAAGAGAGAGAGAGAGAGAGACAGTGCGAGCAGGGGAGGGGCAGAGAGAGAGGGAGACACAGAGCCGGAAGCCGGCTCCAAGCTCCGAGCTGTCAGCACAGCTCAGAGCCCGACGCAGGGCTCGAACTCACAAACTACGAAATCATGACCCGAGCCGAAGTCGGACGCTCAGCCGACTGAGCCCCCCCGGCGCCCCTGGTCTTTTTCATGTCATTTCAAACATCCCAGTGACTGTAATAACAGCTAGTGTTTATTGAGCCTGTGCACCACACACAGGGCGATGTGCTGTGTGCGCTTTGCCCAGATGGAAACCTCACCGAATCCCATTGTACAGATGAAGAGACTGAGGCCAGTGGGGGCGGGCGGGGGGGCGCGGGGAAAATCATATGGCAAGACTTGACACCCAGACAGGCTGTCTCCAGAATGCAAGCTTTTACCCAGCATCCATCCTTGGAGCAAACAGCCCTCACCGACCCCCGCGGCCTCCGGAAACGGACGAGATGCGGCGCGCGCGTGCGCCCGTGAGCACGCACGCGCACGCGAGGGTGTCGTGGGTGGCGTCGATTCCAGGGGTCAGTCCGGAGTTGCCCGGGGGACTCTCACGGCAGAGGCCCAGGCCGGGAAGAACTTTCCCGAAAAGCAGCCATTTCCTGACTGCGAGAAAGGGCCTTCCCTGCCCGAGCCCACCAGTTCATTTAAGCTCTGCTTTGGTCCTGCTGCAGGATTGCAGAGCGGCCCGGCTCTGTGCCCAGCCTGCCTGCCGTGTAACAAGATAGTTTATATTATACCGCTGAGCAGAAATAAAACTACCGAGTCAAACGTTGCAAACAGATGCCGCCGGCCAGAGCCCAGGGTCCGTGGCCAGATGCCGTTGTGGGCACCCCGGGAGGGTAGGGGCGGGGAGTCTGGTCCCTCCAGACCCTGCGGGTTGGGCTGGGGCTGGGGGGGGGGGGTGCCGCTGGAATTGGAGGTTTGGGGGCCTGCTGAGAGGCTGATCGGAAATGGAGAGGGGAGGAAATAAAAGAAGGAAAGGGGGCCTATCTTTCTTTCCCGGACTCCTTCCTCACACACATTCCAGCCCTTGTGATCTGACAGTTTGTAGCTGTTAGTGGCCCCTCCTTGCATGAAGTGGTGAAGCCCAGAAAGCCTCCCTGAAATACCCCCCCCCCCCCCCCAAAACCCGTTCTAAGAAGATTCAGCCTCTAAGCTCGCCAGAGAGTTCTGGCTCTTCCCTCATGCTGTCTCCTAATGCATCTCTCCTGCCCCCCCCCCCCCCCCCCCCCCCCCCCCCCCGGTCCTCTATGTCATCTTCCAGACTGCAGCCCTCCGTAAGCCCCGCACTGGTAAAGCCATGCTCTTACTCTCACACCTTCCTTGGCTCCCCATTGCCAGCCGCCATAGAGCTTCTCAAAGAATAGCCTGAGGCACGCATGCCTGGGAGGGTTTCTGAACTGCAGATTCTAGGAGCACACCCCTGTGCTCCTGAATCCACCCCTTTGGAGGCCAACAATCTGCATCGTAAACAATCTGAAAACCTTTCTGGAAGGAAGCCAGGGGATGGATATATATATATATATATATATATATATATATATTTTTTTTTTTTTTTCAAACGAGCCCGTTGGGGAATGAAGAGGGTCAGTACAGCATTTCCTCGTTCGGTTATCCGTCATGTTGGGAGCACCTACTGTGTGCCAGGTACAGGGGAGACTGCAGGCACAAAGTAAGCGTGGGTCCTGCGGTCTTGTTGTTGCAGGGGCTTCACAGGAGGTGATGGCGATTCTATCCTCTGGGTGGTTCCGGAAGACATCCTGGGGACGCATCCCAGGGCTGGGTATGATGGTAGGTTAGCCTCCAGGGTTCCGGTCGTCGCTCCTGGTGGAAGCCTGGTGTTAGCAAAGGCTCTGAGGCAGGGAATTGTGAGACAGGAGGGAGGGCACTGACCTTTCAGCAGCATCGCAGACCTGGATGTGGGTGAGAAACGTCGAGGAAATGGGGAAAAGCTCCGTTTTCTCATTCTGGGGAGACTCCGGAGGAGGTGGGGGCTTATCTCCTCTTTCCTGGAAGCCCCTGGAGGGAGGTGCCTGAGGCGCTCTGGAAATGTGGGTTGAATGAATGGAGGAAAGCAGGGTGGCTGGAGGGGAAGGTGGGGAAAAAAGACAAAAGAGAGGAGAGGGAAGGACCAAATGAGTAAGGAGATAGGAGAAGGGGAAGGAGGAAGCAGGAAGGAGACAGTTGGACCCACTGTGTGGTTGGTAAGCTCCAGCAGCTACTTGGAGGAGGGTAAAAACAGCATAAGCAGGGATGGTGCCCAGGCGGAGGCTGAGCGTGTGTTCTGGGAAACCGGGAATGCGGACGAGGCTCCTACCCCCCCCCCGCCATTTTCTCCCGCGGGGACGGGGGAACTTCTTCAAGGGAGGCTGATAGAAAATGTGTTGCGGGGGGGTTGATATCAGGGTGGGCAGTCACAGAGGCTTCCAGAGAAAAGGCGATTGTGTGTGTGTGTGTGTGTGTGTGTGTGTGTGTAACAGGCAGAGACATTGAAAGCAATCAAAATAACTCTGATTAACACTCTCTCCCACCGCCTCCCTCCCAGATCCATTTCGTCCCAGCCAAGGCCCAGGGCAGACACGTCCGACTGTAACCCTAAGAGGCAGGGGAAGCTTGAGCAATTATTTTTATGCTAAAAAAAAAAACCAAAAAAAAAAAACCAAAAAAAAAAACCTCAAACCCTCAACGTCGCGGGCGTGCTCAGGGCCCGGCCAGCTGAGCCCTTTGAGACTTGGTGGAGGCCCGGCCCGCCCCATCCTTGAGGGTCCCTTCTCTCCTAGCCTCCATATGGTCTGGCCTCTATCTTCGGCCCGCCTGTGACAGACAGGCCAGGCCAGGCACCCCCTCCCCCGCCGGGGGCCTGTCCCCTCTGAAACTGATCCCTGGCCTTTGGATCTAATTTGTTTCTCTGTCTGCGGGGTTTGGGGGGGGTCTTGCCTGGAGACGCGGTGGTCACAGGTGACATCAATCATGTCTGCGTCTTCCGAGGGCTGGGGATAGGATATCAGAGAGGTGACCAAGCATTTGCCACATGATTCAAATCATCTCAGCATTGATTAATTGGGTTCATCCTGAGATTCAGAATCATAACAACTGTTTTTCTCCTTCACGGAACATCAACAGGCCCTTAAAGGGGAAGGATCCATTTACCCAGGGCATGTGGTGCGTTAAGTTGATGAGCTCCTATTAAATGTTAAATGCTGGATGCATTTTAGACAAACTCGATTTGCTCAAGATACTTTTCAAAGGTTTCGTGATGATTAGACAGCTCTCTCGCTGCCCCGCCTCTTCCTCTCTGGCTTTTCCTGGGACGTGTTTTGGCTTCAGCCTCTGACAGATGTGATGAGGGAACGTGTGGGCTGATAGAGAGGGTCTTTTGGAGGGGGGCTTGGGGGTGGGGGAGAGCCCCCACAGGCTGTTTAAAAGTGATACAGTTTCTGAAAAGTTTAACAAGGCAGAAAACAATCCCGGATGCCAAATTTGCCTTCCAAAAGCTAAATATCCGGAATGCGTCCTGCCCCTAAATGGAGGAGAAAACCGTATTTCCAAGCCAAAAAGAAAAGAAAAAAAGAAAAGTGGTTTTCTAGAGAAAAGAAATTCAGTTTCTGTGCTGGTATGGGTTCTGGAGGCGGAAATGAATGAATGTGCTTGCCTTTCCTACGAGTGAACAGGATACTCAGCAGGGCGCTCTTCAGACTGGCCGTGTTACCTTGGATAAGTCACTGTATGGATCTGAATCTCAGTTTATAATAATAGAATAAGTAAGATTCGCTGGACTGTTGAGAAGTATAAGCTCGAGGAAGGGTTCATGGATGGCTCAGCACTCACTGTGTTCCTGGTTAGACACTCGGCAGAGAACTGTGTGTGTGTGTGTGTGTGTGTGTGTGTTGGGGGCGGTGGCCATGCTGGGGCAGGGAGACCCTGGTCCCCCGTGTGTGTGGATACATTTGGTTCCTAAAGTTTCAAAGTGTAGACGAGCTCCAAGGTTTAGCCAAAGGAACATGTCGGGCTGTGGTAACTGGCGGAAAGATGATCGTTCAAGAGCCGGTTTGCGAGCCTGGGCTCCGCAGCTCCCAGCAATGTTGGAATCGTGAATTGGAAGTTGATTAGCACGTCTGGAAGGTTCTCGGGGACAGTAGAGGCTGCTCACGCCCACGCATCAAACTTCCCCAGAATCCTCATTAGACGTTTTCTCTCCCAGCAGTGCGTTCAGATACTGGGAATGACCTTGGTCCTCTGTAAGCCCAGATGCATTCTTATTGGTGGAGAGAAGATGACTGAGGCTTTGGACAAGGTCACCCAAACCGGGGTGCCTGGGGTGAGCTCTGGGTTGGGATGAATTGCACCAACCCAAAGCACATGTGCATGGCTGCTGCTGTCACCCCTGCTGAACTGTTCTGGGGGGGGGGGGAGATGGGCTTTCCTGGTGCCCTGGGGGACAGAGAAGGGACCAGACTGACCAGAAAGAGAGGCAGAGGTGGGGTGGGAGGAGCCCAAAGAGAGACAGAAAGAGACAGAGAGAGAAAGGAAGGAAGGAGAGAAACAGGGAGTGAGGCAGAGGGAGGGACAGAGAGCTTCAGGGAGCTGGACAGAGAGGAGAGGAAGAAACCCAGGGGTTAAGAGTCTGGGACAGCAAAGGGAGAGCAGGGGAGAAAGGGAGAGACCGGGAAATGAGGGAGAGTCAGAAACAGAGAGGGAGGGAACAGGAGCGGGTCAGACCTACTGGACTACACGTGCAAAGAGAAACAGAAGAACAAAGACACGGCCTCACAAGAGTAAGAAATGGGGGACGAGTGGGCAGATGCTTGAAACATGGGGATACGGGCCTTGTTTTTGTCCCCCAGAACATGGGATTCTCGAAGTCCCCCTCTAGCCCCCGGCACCCTCAGAGACACCGCTGGGATATCGCAAACGAGGCATCAGCGCTGCGGGGCTGGATTGCGTCAGGGGAGGGATGGTCCATGGAGAACATCAAAGAGAACCAGGGCCCTGGATTCATTGGCAGGACTCCCGGTAGGGCCCACAGGCCTGAATTCCCGGCCAAACCCCCAGGAAACATTCTGATGGGCAGATAGAGACACTCCGAGGAGGCTGCCTCCTCCCTCTCTCCCTCCTCCTCCTCTTCTCCCTCTTGCGTGTTCGTTGCAATCACATCTGAGGGTTGGCCAGGGCTTAACTGAACCAAAGACAGCAGGACATGCTCCTCCGAGGCCCCCAGGTCTTGAACCTTCTAGTAACATCCGGGGGCTGCCTGACGGAGGTGTCCAAAGACCCTACGGAATGGTGCTCAATGCTCGGGGAGCAGAGGAGCGTGTTGATTCGGCAGAGGCACCCGTGGGATGAAATCAGGCCGCATTCCTTGAAACTAGTCTGGGACATGGGATGATAGGGACACCTCCCAGGGCCCTACGCGTGATCCCCAGTGCTAAGGCTCTGAGAGCCCAGCGCCTGGTGCCTAGTAACCACGGGCACATGGCAGTTCTACAGTGTCTAGAAGACAGAAGCCAGATTGCTGTCCCGGACAGGGGGTAATATATGGCATCGAGCTCCGGCCGAGAATTGAATTCCACCTCAGCCGGAGAATTAGAACATTGTGATTAGAAACGAGAAGAGAGAAGGGACGAAACAACCTGTCTTCAAGTGCACGATGACAGAGCACAGACTCTCCTGGCAGCCCAGGGGGCTGGGGAAGGACAGGGCAGATCATATTAATAACAATAAATTATATCTGCACGGTGATTTATGGCTCTGATGCGCTTCCCATTATGTTATCTTAAGCATCGCAGAAGGATGCATTCTCCTGATGAGTATCCCAGCCGCTTTAACGTAATCTCTGCTATCAGTGGCCACAATGGTGTCTGTGCCACCATGGATGGCATGTCTCCTAGTTTCCTCATGGGAGAAACTGAGGCTCAGAGAGAACAGCGCCTGGCCCAAGGAAACAGCCGGAGCCAAGATTTCAGTGCAGGTTTTGTCCTGCTGGGTCTTTTCCTGGTGCTCCACCATTTCATCCTGGGAGCCAGACAGACGACTTCTTCTTCTTCTTTTTAATGTTTATTTATTTTGAGAGAGAGAGAGAGAGAGAGAGCAAGCGGGGGAGGAGCAGACAGATCTGAGCAGAGAGGGGGACAGAGGATCTGAAGCAGGCTCTGCACTGACAGCAGAGAGCCCCACGCGGGGCTCGAACTCACGAACCGTGAGATCATGACCTGAGCCGAAGTCGGACTCAGCCGGCCACCCAGGCGACCCAGAGAGCCTCCTTCTCATCTTGCCATTTTGTCACCACCTCCGTGGAATCCTGGTTCCTCCTTTCCTGTGGTAGATTAGTTTTCTCTTCCACTCAGCCACGGGTGAAGGGGTTGTAGGATCCCTCCTGCCCCGCCCTGAGGCCCTCCCTCTGCCCCACCACCCAGCAGCCCCCCCCCCCCCCCCGCGCCGCAAGGGTGACCCGGATGCGGACTTGACCTTTCAGGTCCCCGCTCCTTGGCTGGCCTCACCTCTGCCTTTGAACCCAACAGCCGCCTGGCTGGCACGTTCACCCCACCCTCCCTCTCCCCTTCACCTCCTTCTCCTCTCCTTCAGGAAGCCCCCAGCCCGGCTGCCTCCCTCCGGGGGCTGAGCTGATTTGGGGACCAGGTTCATTTAGCATTTGCCGAGTGAGCTATTCCAAGAATGTGCAGATTTAGTCCTGGAAGTGGCCCTAGAAGGAGACTGGCTCGGCTTCTGAGGCTTCTGAGCAGGAGAACGAATGAGCCCCCTCCCCCCTCCTGCGATTTCCTTTGTCTCAGTCCCAAATCCCCCTTTACACGATCCCAGAGGCTTCCTCGTAAAACAGAACTGTAACTTTATCTAAGATGAGCGCAGCACCTGTAGAATGGATAAGGTGTAATTAATAACAGAAAATAATGTTTCCCCCCTCCTGACCTTTCACCCTCATATAAGTGTCTTAAGTTTTATGACAGCTAAGCACAAAATGAGTGTGTGCGTGCGTGCGTGTGTGTGTGTGCGCGCGCGTGTGCGTGCGAGGTGCAGGCTCCAGCGGGTGAGTTCGAGCTGAGTCTCCGTGGGGCCGATATGTCTGTCTGGTGAGTATTCACCTAGCCCTGGCTGGAAATGGTTTACGTTTCTGGCTAGACTGGCCTCTCGCTGAACCCAGGCACTGCCTGAAACCGATCTGATCTCTTGAAGTGAGGATTCCGTCTAGATCTCAAAATACCCGGTATCTATTTCCATGCAAAACTTCGGATGATGCAAGAAGCTGAATATTTAAAAAAAAAAAAAAAAAAAAAAAGGCGGGGGGTGGGGGTGTGGCACGTGTGTGCGTGCACACGCGCGCGCGCACATGCTCTCTTGGATTGTCAATTACGTTTCAGAACCGCGGTGGACGCCGGGGAGGGGGTGTTGACGGTCACTGTGCCCGTAGCAGTGGGCAGGAAACCAAGATGCACATGTCCTTGGTCTCGATGCTGTAAATACTTGGGCCTGCGCGCAACTCATTATGGAAAATGTTCACCTAAGCAGTTATAGCCCCCGCCCCCAGAGTGGCAACATCCTTGCTGTTTATCTGGGAAAGAAGGAAAGATCTGTGCTTGGCCGTGCAGGTGGGGCTGGAGGATGCAGGAGAAGGGGTGACGAGAGCCCATCTCCCAAGACCCTGTAGATTGTTTTCTGCAGGCCGAATGGAAGGGCCCTTGGACGGATACTGCCTGTCTCAAGGGTTCCACAACTATGTTCGTTTTGAGTAATACTATCTTGCTTTAAAGGTCACTGGGCTGGCCCAAGCTCTTGGTTTCTCGTGATTCATTCTGTTTGATATTCAACTTTTCGAGAAGTCGGCAGCGCCAGCCTCTGGGTTAATGGAAGCCACACCAGCCACGGAGCCAGTAGCTTTGAATTCTCCCCGGATGGGGAGGCCTGGGCAGGGCGGAGTGAGTTGCCTCCTTTTGATCAGCAGCGCTGATGTGAACCAGAGGTCACGCATGTTCGGGGCCTGTGTGTTAGTTCTAGTAGACAGCAGCAACTGGGACCCCCGACATGACATTCCCTCGCCCCCTCCCCCCAACCCAGGGAGTTTTGTTTTCCATGCCTGTCCCTCTCTGGGCTGACTTTTCCAGGACCCCTGGGGCACCAGAGGGACTTTGTTTTGGAAGATCCGGAGCCCTAAATCATCCGAGAAGGCCCCTCCGTCCAGTCCTGGCCCGTCTCTTTCCATCTCTGGCTCCTTCGGACGCAGAGAAACCAATTCCTGCTCCCACGGGGCATTCCTGCTTACCGCTGTTAGGTGACAGGCTGGATTTGGAGGGAGATCTCTTTCTCCCAGGGGAGTCATTGCGTCGTTGAGTTCTTTTATGGGCATGCTTGAACTCTGGAGGGCCCCCAAACTGATAGCCACCTCTGCTAAATTGATCGTAGGTTTTTCTGTCTTTATGTCATTCCGTCATCCTTCTGCAAATGCTTTGGTCCTGCCATATTTTTATGGCTCTTCTTCCAAGACTTCCGTGGAGGGGGGGGTCAGCGTGATTTATCTGCAAGGAGAAGGGAAGGAGAATTTCTTATCTCTGGTATCAGAAGGTGGGACTTCCCTCTTATCACCCTCTCTTTTGCTTTGGGGTTTAAAGGCAACACCAACTGGTTGGATTCGACCGTTTAGGGAGTTCTGGAGGCCACCAGCTTCGTAAAGTTGACAGTGACCAGAAACTGGGGACTCAACCAACCGTCTCCTAATTTCACCTCCTCCCAGATACTTAAAATCCCGGCACACGGTCCCCGAGTTTGTTGCCGGGACAAGGAGATCTTGATTGGATTAAAATATTTCCCAGCGGAGGTTTTGAGGCTTTGGCAAACACAATGAGCCGAGCAGCTCTTCAAAAACAGAACTTGAAAAATTAAACAAGTGATATATATTCATCATCGGGAAACGGGGAAAAGGCAGATAAGGAGGAAGAAGAAAATGAAAATCGCCTGTAATCCCCCCACATGGGGCTCACTATTCGCATTTTACCACATGTCTTTCCAGTCTTCCGTGTAGAGTAAATGCCTTTGAAACGAAAATCGCAGCAAAAATAGGATCATCTTGCACATGCGGTCGGTGCCCATTTAAATAATCACTGACAAGCACAGTAACAACAAAACCCAAAACTGCCACCCCTGCTGACTCTCCAGCGAACGTCTTTCTAGGTATCGCTTTCCGTGCTGTTTGATAACGTGCTTTCAAAAAATCTGAACAACAGAGCACGGTCTCCTCCATGTCAGCGAGTGAGTTTTCTCTACATCCTAATTTTCCGGTTCGGAGAGTTGGGGGCCCGTTCGCGGGAAGCGCCGCGATTGAGCTGATACATCCCCAGCAGGTGAACCGCTGAATTGTTCATAAACTCTTCTTGTGGCTGAGTCGGGTTGCCAACGCTTTATCAGGTGGGACTGGTGTCCCGCCCACGGCTCCTCAGATGAAGGTCATCCCCGCCTGTCAACGACTCTGCCTGGCGAGACAGAAATACGAATCCCTTCAGAGGACCTTTCTTAGCACAGCAGGCCCGACTCTTAACCGACTGCGCCACCCAGGCGCCCCAGCGTTTGACATTTCTGAGGCCTGTCTTCCTCATGTTCGAAGATGGCTGCTTCGGCTCCAGGCATCACGGCTGCATTAAGACCGGAAGGGGAAAGGAGTGGCGCCAGAAGGAAGGCTCTCCTTCCTCTGGAACTTTCTCTTTGATAAGAAATCAAAAGGCGGCTTACGTTTAACGGGCCCCAGCTGTGCCACGTGGCCGGCTCTAACTGCGAACAGGCCGGGAGGGTGAATCTTTTCTTTTTCTCAGGGGGGCAGGAAAGGGAGAAGGACGTTGGGGATGGGTGTTTGGATCGGTGAACCCGTGGCCTAGCCATAGCCTCTAGAACGTTTTCACCAACAGCTAGACCTGTTTCGGGGCATTGTCTCCACTCCCCCCACCCCTGACCCCCACTCGCTCTGACTTCCCGTGTGCCTCTCCCATCTCTTAGTGTCTCCGAACCCCGCCCTCCACTCTTCCCGTTTTGAGCTGGGCTCTTGGTTTGGGGAGATGCACCCAGCCTCTGCCATGCTGGACTGGGTTTTTCACTCAGCCCCTGGCCCCTGTTGTCAGGATGCTTTCGTTTGTACAATGCTGGGGCCCTAGTTAGTTCACGGGTCTGCTAGATGCAGGGCTGGCCAAGAATGGCCTGAGTTAGATTCTTCCAGCGGTCATTTCTTTGGTGGCCCGTGCGACTGCTTGATCTGACGTCCCTTTCCCAAGAGGAGACCCCTCCTGGAGGATTCTGCTTTTGAGTACATGTCATAGGAGACTTTTGAGTTGGACCACGGTCCCATGTGTTTCTTTGCCCTGCAGCCCCAGAGATCGTCAGCTGGGTGACAGCTGAAGCCGTGTGGCCACGTTTTGCTGTGGCTCTCAGAACCAGATCTGGGTTCATTATGACCATTTTGTGGGCACCAAGCCTAAGCCTGAGTAGGTCTGAAATCCCGCCTCCCAGCCCGTCCACAGGCCCATGCAGACTCAGGAGGGGTAGGGCTTGAAAGAAGCCTCGGGAGATGCACTTTCTGGTCCAGACTGCTCCCCACTCACCCTGGAGAGAAAACAGAAGGGGAAAGGTGGAAACAGCTCTGAACGTGGCCGCCAAGTCAGCTGGTGCGTGGGGAGCACAATGTTCCAAACACAATTAAAACCCAATCAGAGTCCGGAAAAGCGCATTAATGGCCCTCAATCAAGCGGCAGAGCACATGTGGTGTAGGCGTCTCTCTGGGGACCTGCTCCTTCAAGAGCTGTCATGATGGTACGACAGCCCCCAGCCCCGCAGCACCCCTCGCGACCCTGCCTAGGCCTGAGCCTCGGGCACCGGGATCCCTGGTGTAGGGAGGGAGCCCGGGGCCATCCGTGTCTGTGTTTTTAACTTTTGTTCTGTGTGGATGCCAGAGGGGGGAATCAGGTGAGTCTACCTGAGGGTCCATTCGTTTTCGGGAAAGCATGTGAGAGGCTCGCTCGTTCAGTCAACAAGTATTTCATTCGGGGACCGCTTCTGTGGGCCCAGCACTGGCCTAGACCAGTGCGTTCTTGACCTGCAGGCAGTGTCCCCCAGGGACACTGGGCAGTATGTAGAGATGACTTCAGTTGTCACGACACGGGGTGCATCGGATTTGTAGAGGCCGGAGATGCTGGCCGGCATCCCACAATGCATGGGAAAGCCCCTGTAATAAAGAGTTGTGTGGTTCAGTGGCGCCCGGGTGGCTCAGTCGGTTAAGCGTCTGACTTCGGGTCCCGTCACGATCCCGCGGTTTGTGGGTTCGAGCCCCGCGTCGGGCTCTGTGCCGACAGCCCGGAGCCCGGAACCTGCTTCGGATTCTGTGTCTCCCTCTCTCTCTGCCCCTCCCCTGCTTACGCTTTGTCTCTATCTCTCAAAAATAAATAGACGTCAAAAAAAAAAAAAAAAAACCAACAAAAAATACCCCAATTGTGTGGTTCAGAAAAGCAGTGGTGCTGAGGTTGTGCCCCTAGCTTGTGTATGTGTATATGTATATGATGTATATGTATATGGTGTATACGTATGTGTATATGGTGTATACATATGTGTATATGGTGTATACGTATGTGTATATGGTATATATGTATATGATATATATGTATGTGTATACATATATGTATATATATGTAGTGATGAACAAGACAGATGTGGTCCCTGCCCTGGCTGATTGGAGTCATCGTAACTGTTTCTTTAAGTAGCCAGACTTGGACAGAAGTCTCTTTAAGAACAACATTGGTCTCTCTTTTGTCCTCTCTCAGGTGTGGGCCTGGTGGTGAGTGTGTATGTGCCTGCGTGCGTGTGTGTGTGTGCGTGTGTGTGTTCAGAGCCGTGGGGGGTATATGTTTGGACTTGTGTGGTTGTCTGTTTACATCTGTGCGCATCGGTGTGGCTCTGTTTGTAAGAGAGATTTTTTTTTTCCTTGTCATTTCCTTCCTCTGTTTGCCAAAGAAGCATGGGTGACTTGCTAGGACCTTCTGGGGTTGAATTCGTCACCAGACACAATTAAGAAATCCTTAGGGACGACGACCCTTCTCTGCCCCCTTCTGTCTTCCTTGTCTCCACCCCCTCTCCCTTTGCTTCCCTCCCTGCCTCCTGCTCGGTGATAAAACTCTAGAGGTCAATAAACTTGTCTCTGAGTCAAAGCTTTGAACTTGAAGTTTGGTTTAGGCTAACTCTGCTGGGCCTGCAGGAGTATCCAGGAAACGATAAAAATGGTGTTCCAGAAGAGTCAAAGCACAACCATGAGAACAAGTGTTCCAGGCAAGCGTTTTCCACCTCGGCACCATGGACGTCCTGGGCCACTTGATTCCCTGCGGGGTGGGCTGGCCTGTGCATTGTAGGGTGTTGAGCGTCAATATCCCTGACTTGGACCCATCGGAGGCACTGCAGCCATGAGCAACCACGGAAAATGTCCCTAGACGGTGCCCGGAGTTCCCTGGGGGCGTGAAATTCACCCTCACCCCTGCCAAACACCAGTGATCTACAAATGCACAGAACAACATGATAGAATCTCACCACTGACTTTTTTTTTTTTTAATTGTTTTTCAATGTTTATTTACCTTTGAGAGACAGAGAAAGACAGAGCGTGAGCGGGAGAGGGGAGAGAGAGAGAGGGAGACACAGAATCTGAGGCAGGCTCCAGGCTCTGAGCTGTTGGCACAGAGCCCGAGGCAGGGCTCAAACCCATGATTCGTGAGATCACGACCCGAGCCGAAGTTGGATGCTTAACCGACTGAGCCACCCAGGCGCCCCTCACACACTTACTTTTGCACAGAAGATGCCAGATACTGAAGAGAGATACCGTGTGATTCCATTTATATAAAGTACAAAAACCAGCAAAGCCAAACACGATAGTGGTTGCCCTTGGGGGAAGCGGGACAGACGGAGCCTGAGCCCTTCCGGGACATTGCTTTTTTATTTTATTTATTTTAAAGTTGATTTATTTATCTTGAGAGAGAGATACAGAGCGAGCTGGAGAGAGGCAGAGGGAGAGGGAGACAAGAGAATCCCAAGCAGGCTCTGCGTTCTCAGTGTGGAGACAGACCCAGGGCTCGAACTCACGAACCGTGAACACGAGATCATGACCTGAGCTGAAATCAAGACTCAGATGCTTAACTGACTGAGCCACCCAGGTGCCCCGCTTGCTTTTTTTGTTTTTGTTTTTGTTTTAAATCTAGATTCTGGGTACACTTAACGCTGTATGTGCTTTGCTGTATGTATGTTACACCTGGACTGAAAGTTGTGTGTGCATCGAGGAGGAGGCACATATTCAACGAACACGTTTGGAGAATCAGAGAAGACTGTCTTCAAAAAAGAAAAATCCCGATGGCACAGGTTTGACCCCCTTCCCAAGCCCTGGAGTGGACGGTTTATGAGCAGCTCTATTTAAATGATTCTTACACAGTCCCCCCCAGCTGTTTCTAAAGCTGTGAACAATAAGTCTACTGAGCAGTGATCTGATTGTGGAGAACACGTTGTCAGCCTCTATACAAACACACACACTCTCTCTGTCTCTCTCACACATACACACACACCCCAAACAGAGATGTCACCGGGCCTGTGTTGAATTGAGTTTCCTGCCTTTGTGTTCTCCAGGCAGCCCTTTGGAGGAGAGTGAACTAGAAACTGACACATGAAATGGACCCATAGGCCAGGTTGAGACTTAGGAAAACAAATGGCCCCTTTAATCTTCTGGAGGGGGGCACAAATACTTGCCGAGTGCGACAATCAGCGTTTGCCTCTTTACGTTATTTAAAGGAAAAGCTCAGCCTTAGCCCTCTGTCCTGAGTCCTCAACGCGCGCACCAGCCCCATCTCAGCCCGGAGGGCCCTGGATTATTACCCGTCGGGCGCTTCGGGTCTTTACAAACAGCAGCACAGCCACGTGGGGTGCCCAAAGCAAAGGCTCCAGGGATTCTGTGTTTTCTTTAGCGCTTCCCTTTCAGGGAACCCCACGGAAGTTTCTGGAAGCAGGCAGGCCACAAGATGTGTCTGAGAGACCCCCAGTCTTCCTCCCAGAGGCCTCCTCAGGCATCAGCATTTGGGAAAGGCTGTGTAGATGTTTGCTGCAGCCTTCCCAGCTGGTCAGCATTTATAAAGCCGAGCACATCTGTTCTCCACTGCGAGCGTGGCGAAGGGGAGAGAGAAGAGAAACCCCAGACACGGGGATCGATCCCACCTAGTGCCAAGAGAAAAATGCTTCTAAGTCGGAGTCATGGGGAGTGCTTCATTCCAGGGCAGAGACTTCATCAAAATGCCCCTCTTGGCCACCTTCCTCCCCCCCCCCCCCCGCCGCCTCCCCCCTTTCTTCTCTCTCTCTTTTTACAAGTCTCCAGGTTCCAGCCCGTCTTGAGATTTATGATGTGTTTCGCTTTGCAAACACCCTAAGAGCGGATTTGGGTGACAAAGAGCGGAGGGGGTCTGCAGAGAGAGCCTGTTGGTTGGAAAAGAGAGTGTCAGGTATAATGAACACAGGGTATTTTGCAGCATACAGCAAGTTACAGATGCCCCCACGCGTGTGAAAAGCTCACAGCAACAGCCTCGGAGGCAGTTCACCAACACCCCCCCCCCGCCCCGCCCCCCTCCGTCACATGCACAGAGAGGCGTGACGTGCTTGCAAACGCATGCAAAAGACCCACGGGCGTGCGGAAGCGTGTTCCTACACGAGCAGGCCCACACCAATGTAGAAAACCGGAGACAGACTCAACCCCGTTTGCAACATCAGAGCCGGATGGGGCTACGCGCCCCACGACGACGACGCAGGCACCTCCCCGGGGCTCCTCCGAAAAGTTGAAAGGAATGGCCTTGGAGGGAGCCGGTTCGCCTCGTCTTGCGCTTTCCTGGCAACGCAAAGGTCCTCCGCCACGCAGTCCTGGGGCCCGCAGACCGCGCACCGTTCTGCTTTCTTCATAAGACCCCCAGGCCTCCTAACAACGCAGAAACCTCCAGAAACGGCATCTCCCCGAGCTCGGAGCCCGGGCCTGGCCCCGGGACCGTCTGGAGGCCTCTGTGCCTGCCTTCACAGCTGCTGCAGTAAAGTTTCCAAGGGGAACTTGGCACCTCCACAGTGTCACCGGAGACCCTGGCAGAAAGCGAGCACAAGGATCGAGGACCCAAGGCCACGTGACGGAGCAGGCCCTTGCCAGCCAGGACGGGAAATTACATGGGGGTCTCTCGGAGAGACCAAATAAAAACTGGCCCCCAGCCTTCCATCCTTTTCTCTAAGATCTCAGTGCAGATGTCTTGACATTCCTTCTGCATAGAGTTTCCTCAAAAGATTTGCCAGGAAGGAACATTTGGAAACTGTGTTTTAGGTATAATCCCGTCGGGGAGCCACTCTTCGCCGGCTGGGTCTTGGGACTACAAAACGCTGCACGACCGCCAGCGCCACGGACCCCACGTTGGGGAAACTGGCTTCTCCACCCGCATCGTGTATCCCGTGCTGACCACGGCTTTTTGGCAACACTCGTGTCTCTGATCGCACGTTAATTACTACGCAGACATGCTTACTGTGGGCACCGAGTTTCTGTGGCGGGGTCCTCTCGACACATGTTCACAATAAAAACCCATTTCCCATCCCCCCCTTCCCCTGACCCCTAGGGAAGAAAAAAAAAAAAAAAGGATGAACAGTTTTCAAGACGCCGTTTTAATGGCATGAAAACGGAGTGTTCACTCTGCTTTGGTTCTGTTTTCTTTTCTACTTTTATTAAGAAAAAGCCTTTAAACCAAACATTCCTGGCTTGTACTTGGGCTTCGCCTTGGCTTCTACGCCGAGGGAGAGACAGATTAGATTAGATTAAAGACAGAGGGACGCCTGGTGCCATCCATTCCGTCTACAGGTAGTTGGGTCGATAGGGTGGGTGTGCTCGCGCGCGCGTGTTTCTTCTCGTGGCTTTACTGACGGTCTTTTTACGGACGTGGTGTTCTGGTTTCTAGGAATGCATTTGTTCCTCCGGCTTCCTCCCTTCAAAAGTCTGCAGCCTTTGATTGTGGCCTGGCTTTTAGGGGTCTGTGGCATTTGGAAGCAGGGGGGAAGGGGGATAGTAAATCTTATTAATTCTTCTCTTTAGCTTCTCCCAACTTCTCCAAACATTTTCCAAAAGCGGCAGCAATTTCCTCGCCGACTGTAGATGAAAGGGATTGTTTCAGAGACCCTCTCCCCCCCCCCTCCCCCAGGGCCCCAGGTTTGTCCGATGATGTCATAGAGGTAACCAAGGTAACACGCTGTGACATCACAACCCAAAGGCTACTGACCTTGGCCTGGAATTCAAAGGAAAAGCAGCCCATGAACTTCTAAAGCAGGCAGGAGATAAATATCCTTAGTCATAAAAGAACAAACGAAGTTTGGGGTCGGGGGGGGGTGCTGGGAAAAAAAAAAAGAACTTTTTTTTGTTTTGTTTTGTTTTAAAGAAATACAGTAAAACAGTCTGCCAAATATTCCAGGAAGTGCCAGTGGCCATGTTGATGATGTGAACTAGACTTTAAAACAGAAAGAGGAAAAATGAACACGGTGAGGAAGGGTTGTTTACAGTATTAGAAATCATTAGGCGAAGCTTCCCCCCAATTCTCATCTGCACAGTGAGCCAGAGCAGAGCAGAACAATAAGCCAACATCCGTTCCTGAGTGGGGGTGGGGGTGGGGGTGGGGGTGGGGGGTGGAGATCAGCTACCAGAAAAAAAGGGAGAAATTCAGGGAAGGTATTTGTCAGAAAGGGAAAGTGTTCCAGGCCACAGGGTAGCCTGGACTGGATCCTGGAACAGAAAAATGGGTGAAGTTTCAATGAAATCTGGAGTTTAGCTAATAGTAATGGACCAGTGGTGATTTCTGAGCTTTGAGCAATGTCCTGGGTGGTCACGGGAGACGAGAACGTTAGGGGCAGCTGGGTGGGCTCTCTTGGTTGAGCGGCCGACTTCGGCCCAGGTCACGATCTCGCGGTTCGTGGGTTCGAGCCCTGCGTCGGGCTCTGTGCTGACAGCTCGGGGCCTGGAGCCTGCTTCGGATTCTGTGTCTCCCCCTCTCTCTGCCCCTCCCCTGCTCATGCTCTGTGTCTCTCTCTCTCTCTCTCTCTCAATAATAAACGTTAAAAAAATTTTTTTAAATGAAAGATATCTTTATTTTTTTAATGGGCTGTTGTGCATTGTGTGTCCTGGAAAGTCTTTTCATTTCTCGGGTCTGGAAATTCTGCTCGTCTCCAGGGGCTTGCAGCCATGTGCCCACGTGCTGGGTCGCTGGGGTGGGCGATGAGCTCGTGGCGAGCAGGTGGCTGGTTAGACATGCAGGAAGGAGGCAGAGGCCGGGAGTTACCTCTGGGCACCTTAAGAAAAGCAAAGGAAACCAAAGGCAGTCTCCTGGGCCATCCCCGACTGTTCTTGTCCTCAGAACCTTGCGTGCGACACCTGGCCCCGATTTCACAGGAATGCTTTTTTCTCAAGACATCCAGAGGATAGGTTGATGACACAGCATGAGGGGCCGATCTCCAGACGCCCGTGGGGATAGGAGGACAGCCCCGAAGTGGGAGAGGAGAGATCCTGTCCCTGCCTCCGCACGGACTTGCCTAGGTATGGGGACAGCCAGTGCTGTCTGCCCCCCTATTTTCCTTGCCTGCCAAATGGGGGTGTTGGACAACAGATCACATGGGCATATATATAGACTTCGTGTCAGATGCTGCTTTGGATCAACTGGCTGGGGCCCTCCTGAACCTGAGATCCGGGAGAAGGAGTGCTGTGATCCATTAGTCATGTCTGCCGTGGATGTGGGAAGGGAAAGGGGAGGCATGTTTGTCAGACCAGATCCCTGTATGCTTGGGCCCAGACTGCTTTTCCCAGTAGGCTCTGTGTCTTCACCGGTATCCGTGTGGGCCAGTACAGAGAACACAGACCCTGGAGTCAGCCAGCCGTGGCTTCCCACTCCAGCTTTCCTCCTTGTACTGGTGGTTGTGTGTGGCATTTGACACGTAGGACATTTGGGGTGTCACATCTGGCAAAAGGTGGCATTTGATATTTACAAGTAGGAACCACGGTGTAGGACACAAGTTAACAGGCAACAAAAACAACAATGACATAGAGTGTTTTCAGAGTACTCAACGGGGTGACCTGACTCACGCCTAAGGGGCAGGCAAAGAAGACGTCCTGGAGGAAGTGGCATTTAAGCCAGATTCTGCAGGATGAGCGGGTATTCTCCCGGGGAAGGGAGCAGGGAGAGATGGGGTTGGAATTTGGCTGGGCTCCGATCAGGTGGGGCCTGCTTGGCCTTGTTGGGGGGAATTTGGGCTTTTTTCTGAGGGTAATAGGGAGCCATTGAGGAATGTTTTGCGAGGGAGTTTCGGCAACAAAAATGTCTCTCTGCCTCAGAGCTAGATTTGGGGTGAGGGTAAGACTGCAGGCCATTTCTGAATCCAAGTAAGGAATGACAGCTTATAGTCGAAAGTGGAGCAGAGCAGGCAGACTGTTAAGTATTCGGGGGTTGGCTGGATGTGGGGGACTCCAGTTACCGAGCTCTCTGGACCTCATTATCATCATCTGTACGAAGTCGTTCGCCCCTACAGTCATTTGAGGTTTCAACGAGATGAGATGCTCACGGCGCTTAGCATGGTATGCTGTAGGTGCTCGATAAATGCTAACCGTATCCATTGCTTCCCAAGAGTCCGGCAAGTCAACCAGGGATCCACAGATCCATTAGAAACAACGGTGAGGGGCGCCTGGGTGGCGCAGTCGGTTGAGCGTCCGACTTCAGCCAGGTCACGATCTCGCGGTCCGGGAGTTCGAGCCCCGCATCGGGCTCTGGGCTGACGGCTCGGAGCCTGGAGCCTGTTTCCGATTCTGTGTCTCCCTCTCTCTCTGCCCCTCCCCCGTTCACGCTCTGTCTGTCTCTGTCTCAAAAATAAATAAAAACATTAAAAAAATTAAAAAAAAAAAAAAAAGAAACAATGGTGAAATCGGGGGCACCTGGCTGGCTCAGTGGCCAAGCATCTGACTCCAGATTTCTGCCCAGGTTCTGATCTAATGATTTGTGAGACTGAGCTCTGCGTCCAGCTCCGTGCTGTCAGCGTGGAGCCTGCTTGGGATTCTCTCTCTTCCTCTCTCTCTCTCTCTGCCCTTCCCCCACTCGCATGTGCACGGGCACGCTTTCTCTCTCAAAATAAAGAAATACACTTAAAGAAAATTGCTACAAAATGGTGAAATCAAGTTCCAGAGAGAGGGAAGGGATGGAGAGCCATTGAACAGCAAGTCAGTGGCATATTCAAGGTGTGACCCCAGCTTCTCCATTGTTCCTCATCCGGGGTCCCAGTGCCACTCTCTTCCCCAGCCAGCCGGCCCTTCGGAGCTTCCTTGTGACCTGCTGTTATTTGTTGTTAGAGGAACGTAAGGTCTCTGCACTAAGTTGAATTGTATGTCCCTAGAAAAGATATGTTCAAGTGCTAACTAACCCAGATACCTGTGAATGTGATCTTTGGAAGTAGGGTCTTTGCAGATGTGATCGAGTTAAGGCGAGGTCATACTGGGTTGGGGTGGGACTTAATCCAACGACTGGTGTCCTTATAAGAAGAGAGAAAGGAACACAGGCACCCATAAGGAGAACACCCTGTGAAGCAAAGGGATACAGTTACAAGGCCAAGGAGGGCCAAGGATTGCCAGGAAGCACCAGAAGCTAAGAGAGAGGCATGGAACAGATTCTCCCTCACAGCTTCCAAAAAGGCGCCAACCCTGCTGAGACCTTGATTTCTGACTCCTTGTCTCCAGGACCGTGCGAGAAGAATACATTCCTGCCGTTCTGGGCCCCCAGTTTGTGGAACCTTGTTACAGAAGCCCAGGGACACAAACGTAGTTCCCTAAGGGGGTGTCTCACTCTCAGATAGCATCAGCTACTGCCAACGTATTGGACCTGGGCTGTAGAGGACATTGGGAAAGGAGGGTGGGGGCCCGGGAGGGGGTTGTATCACAGGTGCTCTTAGAGTGATCTTGACCATGGCATGGTTTCCCGAGTGTGTCTGTCAGCTGTTGGCAATGGCCAGCCCGTGGGATGACTGGATGGTCAACCTTGAAGGATGACCCATCAGAGAAAAATGCAGGTGGTGGAGGGAGGGGAAATGGGCCACTCGTGTACAGATGAGAGGTTGCCCCTGGCCCGTGGAAGGACACGGCAGGAAAGCTATAGGATGACCGTCAGAATAATAATCACAACAGCAAATCCAACTGTTGGCTTCCTCCTCCTTGGACCAAGCCACCTTCACCTCCCACCTAGATGACTCAGTGGCCTAACACTCCTCCCTGTCCCCAACCTGGACGCACTCTTCACTAGCCTCTGTTTTGCTCTTATTCTATTTTTTGTAAAGTCCATTTTATTGAGGGATAATGCGTACACACCCACACGCACCCAGTTCAAGCGTGCGGTTCAACGAGTTGTGGTAAATGTATGCGTCCGTGTAACCACCGACACAATCAAGATACGGAACACGCTTCCCTGCAGAGCTCCCTCCCGCCCTTCCGGTCACCTGCTCACCTCCATCTATACAGTCAGGCCCCGGGCGACCGCCGATTTGCTGTCACTGTGGACGCGCTTGGTCATTTCTAGAGTTTCAGTTAGTGGCATCATCCAGTGTGAACTCCTTTATGTCTAGCTTGTTTTGCTCAGCATTGTGTTTTTGAGATCCGTTCAGATTGTCGCATAGTTTGATGGCGAGTTCCTTTTTTTGATGGATGGCATTCCATTATATGCAAGGGCTGCGGTATATCCGGTGACCTGTGGATGGTGATTTGGGTCGTTCCCAGTTTTTGCCGATTGTGAATAATGCAGATACGAACATCCAAGTGTGTAAGACTTTGCAGGCGTGCGATTTTTTCGTGGGTTGGTATCTGAGAGCGGAATTGCTGAGATGGATGGTTAAGTGTATGTGTAAGTTTTTAACGTAAGGTGAACGAAAAGAAAAACTAAGAAAAAACTAAGCCTAAGAGCTCCAACTATGTAATTTCCAGAAGAAAGCACGCTAGGAAATCTTCATGACGTCGGAGTAGGCACAGATATCTTAGGATGCAAACAGCATGTAAGCCATAAAATACAAATAAATGATCAACGGGACTTCGTCAAGACTGTAATTCTTCCACTCCTTGAAAGACCTTGTCGAGAAGTGTGATGTATGGAAGCGTTGAATCACTATATCGTACCCCTGTAACTAATGTAACACTGTATGTTAAGTAACAGGAATTAAAATAGAAACTTAAAAAAAATAATAAAAATGTCACTATGGTGACAAAGGACGTGTATCCGGAATATTAAAAAAATTTTTTTTAAAAGTTCATTTATTTTTGAGAGAGAGAGAGCGAGGGAGCACGAGCAGGGGAGGGGCAGAGAGAGAGAGAGAGAGAGAGAGAAGGAGACAGAATCCAAAGCAAGCTCTAGGCTCTGAGCTGTCAGCACAGAGCCCGACGTGGGGCTCGAACTCATAAACCTGAAGATCACAACCTGAGCCGAAGTGGTACGCTTAACGGACTGAGCCACCCAGGTGCCCCTATATCCAGAATATTGAAAAAAGTCCCATCACTCACTAATAAGAAGGCAAAGGACCCAACTTAAAAATGGGCAAAAGATTTTTTTTTTTTTGAACTTTATTTTTTCATTATTTATTTTGGGGACAGAGAGAGACAGAGCATGAACGGGGAAGGGGCAGAGAGAGAGGGAGACACAGAATCGGAAACAGGCTCCAGGCTCTGAGCCATCAGCCCAGAGCCCGACGCGGGGCTCGAACTCCCGGACCGCGAGATCGTGGCCTGGCTGAAGTCGGACGCTTAACCGACTGCGCCACCCAGGCGCCCCAAAAATGGGCAAAAGATTTTAACAAGCACTCCTCAGAAGATATGTGAGCAGTCAAAAAGTTCCTTAGAAAGTACTCAACACCAAAAGTCATCGGGAAAATGAAAATCACAGCGAGATACCACTATTCACCACCCCCCCCACGATGGCTAACATTGAAAAGCATGACCAGTCCAAGGGCAGACAAAGACGCGGGGAAGCTGGAAGGCCCAAAGCCTGCTGGTGGGAACACAGAATGGTGTGGCCACTTTGAAAGACTTTGGCTTCGAGAAGGAGTATACCCAACTCTTGGAGTATACTCTTGGAGTATACCCAACCTGCCTGGCCTGCAGGTTTACCCTGGGTGAGCCTCAGTTTCCTGCTCTATGGAATGGGGGAGATGATACCAAGGGCCATTCTGCAGCATTCTCCAATTCATTATGTGAGGAAACACGTTCAAAACAAGGCCCGCCCCCCCACCCCCCACCCCATGGAGTGGGGGCCGCTGAGCATCCTTAGAATGCGTCCTCGGGGACCAGGTAAGCTCATTCGTGGAGCGGAGGGAGCCGACTCACGCCAGGTCGCCAGGAAAGAGCAAAGAGCTGTGTGTGTGTCCAGAATCCAGAGTTCTGCCCTTTCACTTCCTGAGACTTTGGGCAAATTACTTCAGTTGATGGAATCTGTAAACATGGAAAAGCCACTCTCTTTTACAGAGTTATGGGGACACGCGGACGGCGAGGGGTGTTGAAAGGCACCAGGCACGGCGCCGGCACTCAGGGGGTCTGGGAGCAGAGGAAGTGAGTGGAGTTGTGCTCTGCCTGAGCTGTTGGAGTTTCTGAAACTGCCCACTTGGCTCCAGAAGAGAGAGATTCCCAGACGATTTAAGCGCCCGGGACATGCCTGAACTTGCAGGTGCCATGTTGAATCGAGTTAAATGCGTTCGGGGAAAACGCCGCTGTGCATCTCGTAACCCTATCTAGACCGATGCAGGTTTCCTCCCCAGCCCAGGGAGGGGAACAGGAATCCTGGGCTTTTACGAGCCTCTGGGACCTCACCCACCCTTTATCTCATCGGCTGGTCACAATAGGCTGGGAGATAGCCCAGGCAGATGCTAATGTCCCCAAGATCCCCCGGAGAGATAGCTGCGGACTTCAAAAGGGACTGCATCTGACTGGTGGGCTGGAGGACGGGTGATTGCAACAAGCTTGCGAAGCCTTGAGGTCCCCTGGCCAGGGGACTGACAGGTCTTGGGCATTCATTCAGAGGAGCGATTGATCAGAGATGGCGATGGGGCCTTTTTGGCTTCGCACGGGTCTGCCAAGATGCTAAGTGAAGGGAGGGAAGTCGAACTCATGACAGATGATTGGGAAGGAAGTAAGGAAGCTGACGTTTACTGAGTTCCAGCTATGTACCGCAGGCCCCGTGGGGTAGGGCTAAAGATACCCATTTGACAGATGAAGAAATGGAGGCCAACAGCAGTGAAATGTCCTGCGCCAGGGCCATCCAGCTGTCAAGAAGGCAGAGGTTGGCCCCTGTAAATGGTGACCTACCTTTCACTCCCAAGTTTCACTGAGTTGTATTTAACACCTACTCTGCGGTTATACTTGGGCGGTGGGGGGTCCCGAACTCCCTGACCTCCTGTTTCCATCTCTAGGTACTCTTGACCTTGTTCTCTGGATTCCCGCCACCACCCACCCCCTCATTCCCTTCTTTGAATGAACCCTGTTCTCTCCTCCCCTGACAGCCTTTGCTTAGAAGACCCCTTCCTACCGAGTGCCTGCTTATCTTTCAGATTTGGCACATCTGGGGAAGTCCTCCCTGTTCTCCCAGACCCCAGGAAAAATTCAGATCTTTACTCCCGTGCCCGTGACACGTCCTGTAGTTCTCCACCACGAAACTCACTGCCCCGAAACATACCCGCGGCATCGTTAACGTTTGTGTGCCACGCTCGAAGGCTCCAGCCCCACGAGGGTCGAGACCTCACCTGTCTCCTCCGGGGCTGCGTCCAAATACCGACGGAAAGGATGGGGAAGCTCGCGAGGAAGATCCGAGCCAAGCGAAGGGATCAGTGCACGCCCAGATGAAGAGGAAGAGAGAAGAACCCAGAAGTCGGTAGCCTCCGAGAGGCCCTAGAAAGAGTCCTTCTCCTGCTGCCTGTCCCAGCTACAGCTACTCGGATTCCAGGCAAAGGTGAAGGGCCAGACATTCTCCAGGGCTCCCATTACGAAGCCAATATGTATTTTGTGTCCCATATGTTTATGTTTTTCCCTTTGAAGGCTGCCTGGAAAAGGCTAACAGTCATGGAAGTAACAAACACTTTGTCTTCTCTTCTGTTGCCAAAAGCAATCTTTAATCACCCCACCAAGTAATGGGCTCAGAATAGCATAATGGAAACAAAGTACTTAAAATACTTTCTTGGGTGGATAAACACAGCCGAGGGGGAAAAAAAAAAAACAACAAAAAACCAAGGCTGCCCAGCCCCAACCTTTTCACCGTACACACAGCTTAGGAGACGTGGAAGGAAGAGAAGAAATCTTTCCCAAACAAATAGGTAATTGTGAATAGCCAGAACACAGATAGTTTTTCATGATAGCATGGTGGGCCGTCCGTCCTGAGGACTAGGTCTTAGTATTTGCTGAATTCGTACCCTGCTCTCCCCCCCCCCCCCCGGCCCTCCCCTTTTAGCCCTGTCACCGAGTGACAAAAAGTAGGTCTGATAGTGTGTGTGTGTGTGTGTGGGGGGGGGTTCTCAGAGTCTTTGAGCGAGGTCTTTCTCAAATCTCTTTAGATGTGGGAACATTCTGGGAAGGGGACGGGTGGCGTTGGATGGATGTCCTTTGTGAATCTGAATGGTTTCCCTGTGTTTAGAAGAGGGGAATCTTTGCCGATCGATGCCCACTCTGGCTAAAGCCAAAGCCGGGAAGAAAGTGGCAAACCTGTGTGGGTTATGGAATCCAGGATGCAGACTCCTACTACTGGGATGCCGAGTTAGGTATAGGAGGAAACGGATGTTCGTACTGTGAAAATTAGACTCTTAAGATTACCAGCTCCTCCAAGTAGCCTTCCTGGATTTCCGCAGTTGGAATCCATCTGTCTCTCGGAGACAAACAAGACAAGAACTAGGAGGCTTCTTAACCACGTTGCTTCTTCTCTCTGTAACGGGGAGATAAAAATACCTCCTTTGTGAGTATCCCTTGACATAAGATTCAATAGTTGGTGGTCCAGTTTCTTGCTCAGAGCACCTCACCCAGTCTGACTGGAAGTCAGAATTACCCAGGCATGTGCGAGGGTCCCTAAAAGTGTGTGGGGACAGGGGAGAGAGATGCAGACATGAAACTAGCATCTTTCCTCCGAGCTCTTGTGCCCTGGCCGCTGCGTTAGATCTCTTTATATACAATGTCTCTTGTGTTCCTTGTAATAACGGCATTTTCCAGGAGGTATAATTAGCTCTGCTTTTCAGATGGGCCGACTAAGGTTCAGTGCGTTCAAATAACGTGGCCAGGGTTACAGGGTAACGTGATTGAACCCTGCAGGGAACTAGAACACTCCCCACCTCCCTCTTGGTCCCCTACTGTGGTGACAATTGAGATGCCTCACGTTTCTTCTTCTTTTTTTTTTTTTAAATTTTTGAGAGAGAGACAGAGTGCGAGTGGGGAAGGGGCAGAGAGAGACGGAGACACAGAATCCGAAGCGGGCTGCAGGCTCCGAGCTGACACAGAGCCTGTGGGGCTTGAACTCACGAACCTTGAGATCATGACCTGAGCCGAAGTCGGACGCACAACCACTGAGCCACCCAGGCGCCCCTAGATGCCTCTTGCTTCTTGAATGCTCATTCACTGACTGATCATCTATGAATAATTGCAAACATTTTGACATTCCCCATCCCTCCCCCATATATGGAACCTGATTGTCAGACATGAACTATTTAAAAAAATTTTTTTTAACATGAATTTTTTAAAATGAATTTTAACATGAATTTTTTTTTAAATGAATAAATGTTATTCATTTTTGAAAGGCAGAGAGAGAGACAGAGCGCGGATGGGGGAGGGGCAGAGAGAGAGGGAGACACAGAATCGGAAGCAGGCTCCGAGCCGTCAGCCCAGAGCCCCACGGCTGGGGTGGGGGGCTGGCTCGAAGTTTCATTGAGAGCCTGATGCTTGCAGATCTGCTGGTACTTGGGTCTTTATGTCTGTGGTTAAGGCAGCCCAGGTGATGGTCTGACCTAGTCTTCTCCATCTGGCTTCCTCTTCTAGACCCTCCTTGCCCTCGGGCAAGGTGGAAACGTTTTGAGTTTTGGCCCCAAAAGAAGTGGGTTGGACTCTCCCAGTCTTGACATTTGTCACCGGATAAATCCCTTAATCTTCCTGAGCTACGGTTTTTCCCAGTCGCGAAGAGAGCAATTGTCTTCTTGGGAGGCCAAGAGGATGGAGGTAAATGGCTTAGCACAGGGCCCCCGGCTCCTCCGTTCGGCTGAGCTCTTACTGTCAGGGTCAACATCAGACTCGTTCGTTCAGGCATTTATTCAGCGTATACGGAGCGTTGCCTCCTTCCAGGTGCCATGCGAGGTGCTGGCACACCCCAAGGAGCCGGGCAAAGGGCCTCCATTGCTTTGAGGAGGAATAGACAAGAAACAAGTGAATATTCTATCAGCGGGTGGCAGAAACCGGGACACCTAAAACAAGCAAGGGGCTAGAGATACTGGGAGGCAGGAAGTGCTGTCTTATTAAATTTTTTTTTCCTAAAATTTTTTGAGGTTTATTTTTAGTTTGTGTGTGTGTGGTGTATGAGACAGAGAGAGAGAGACAGAGACAGAGACAGAATCTGAAACAGGCTCCAGGCTCTGAGCTGTCAGCACAGAGCCGGACGTGGGGCTCGAACTCATGACCTGCGAGATCCTGACCTGAGCCAAAGTCAGACGCTCAACTGCCTGAGCCACCCAGGCGCCCCAGACTGTCTTGCCTTTTTAAAAAGATTCCCTCTGGCTGCCAGATGGGGAAAATACTGGGGAAGAAAAGACAGGAGTAGATCAGCTGGGAGGGCCTCCTGCAGTTTAAGCAAGAGTTTTGACCACAGCTTAAACTCTCTGTGTCCATTATTATCTCAGTTAACAAACATCTTCTAGCTCTTAGAAAACTCCCTTCCCCTGGGGTTGACCCGTCCCTTCTTAAGGAAAGACAGGATTGATAGGTGTTCTTTCTTATTCCATCACGCTTGGTCAAAGGTTCTCCAAATCTTCTCAGTTGCAAATTTGCAAACAGGAACTTTGTAAATGGATGCTGTCAGTTAAGGCACCTTGTCCTCAAAGCGTTAGGCGAAATGGGAAAGGTCGAGAGGAAGATGAAAAGCTCTAAGTAGCTTTCGATCGAGAGGACTGGGGTTGGGGCGGGGTGAGATGGAAAATACTCATCATAACAGCTCACGGATTCGAATACTCACTACCGAGGCAGACCCTGTGTTCAGCGCTCTCCACACCGTTTCTTACACGAGGCGTGAATTATGAGTGTTCCCATTTTATAGAGGAGAGCTAGGATTTAAACCCACCACGTGTGCCTCAGAGCTGGCGCTCACCACCGTAGCTACACCGACGTCCTAGGACGGATAGAGTGGATGTGATGGAGCAAATTGGTTTTCTTTCCTTCCCAACAAGGTCGACCCCAGATTGGCCAATAGGTTTTCCGAAATCACCGTTGAAAGGGATACCGTTCAAAATGGCGACATGAGCTCAAAGTGGGGCGCGGGGGTAGGGTGGCCAACTCATCCTGGTTTGCCTGGGACTTGGCCTGTTTTAGCACTGGCAGTTCCTGATGCATGGGGATGGCCAGTCATCCTACTCGTGGGAGGTGGTCAGTGTCCAGGTGGAATGTTTCCATTTGTGATCTGGGTTGAGTGGTGGGTTCTCACAAGACCCTAGGAAGATGAATTTACCAGCCAAGGTGCTCTTTCAGTTTCTGCCCTGCTGAGCCTTAGAACAGTCTGGATAAGGTCCCCAGAGGAGCAAACCTAGCAACTTGCGCCGTTGATCAGCTGGTATTTGAGGACACACTGGCAAATAAGGGTGCCTTTTTCTAGAAGGCCCAGGACCGTCCTTGGCTCTTCAATGTTAACTGCAAGCTCTGGGATCCCGAAAGGAGTTTTTTCTTTCCTCTACATAGACCGATGGCTCTTGATCACGGCTAAGGTTTCCTGACTCAATGGCCGTGAGCTACATTCCGATCATTTCCTTTCTTATTTGGATCGGGACATTGAGTTGTTAAATGCTCTAGAGGCTTTGAAACCTCATCACTGTAATTCTTCCCACCTACTAAGTAGATCACCAATGAGACCCTGGGTAGTAGAACCACACCCAGTCAGTCTGATTTCAGAGTCTATCGCCTCAAGCAATATGCACCGGGACAGTGACCGGGACAGTGACCTAGAGACAAGCGTAGGTCCAGGAGAACTTACAAAGAGGAAGAAGAAAAATAGATTTCAATAGACCCTAGAGTGAGATGAACTAAAGGGAGGGAGAGAGTCTAGACTAGCTCTTCCCCAGCGTTCGCTCCTTGCCTCCCCAGCATGAAACTGCCTACCTTTCTAATCCTGTTTCTTGAACCATTCTTGGAGCTGTTGACTCGTCTCCATTCTTCACCCAGTATCTTGGTTCAGGCCACCTCCCTGTCTTACCTGGATTTCCAAGGAATCTTCTGATTGGCTGCTTATTTCCATGCTTCCCTGCACTACCCCCTCCCCACCCCCCCCCCACATTCTTCGCCCACTGAGTGACTGGTCTTCTGAAATGCAAATCTGACTCCGGCTCTAAGCCCTGCAATGGCTTCCATGTGTGCGCAAGGTAATGTCCAAATCCTTCCAGGTCTGACCCGTGTCTCCCTCTCCAGGCCCATCTCTTGCCACCACTGGCTTGGAAAATATTTTCAGTTCCTCTGCTATCTCTTCCTTGGGTCTCATCGATCTAAGTTCCTCTGACTTGCTTTCAGATTTTCCACTCTCCAGTGCCCCATCCATTCAAGGACGTGAGCTTTCCGTGTGTTAATCACGTCTCCAGGCTTCGCTGTCCCCTGTCGCTGAGGCGGGTGCTCTCATGTTGTCCTGCAAGGCAGGAAGGAGAGCCACACCTTGAGGCATGCGCGTAAGGTGAACCGGGCATCAGCATTGTAGAGCTCCACCCATAAATTCAGCCCCGTGCCCCCCGATGATGCCGGTCTCCCATAAGTGGGGCTCGAAGAACCAGCTTGCATCTAAACATCATCATAGGGTGGACCTCCAAGCTCGGCTTTTGAGGTCTAAGGAAGCGCCTAGATATGTACCTGAAATTGCACTATTCTTCCCCGCCCCCCCCCCCCTTGCTGGTTGTAGATGTTATCAGCCCTTGGCCCACCGCTGGCCAACGTCAGTTCAATCACATATCATGTAGGATGCAGAATACGCAGAATTCCTCTGCGTAACCAATCGTGGCCTCCGGCATCGGCCGCTTGCAAAAGCAGGCGACAGGGGCACTGCTAAGGGAGTCAGCGTCCGGGTCAGACCCTCAGGGCTTGATCAGTCGCCCTGACGCTGCATCCGGGGGCCTCTGTGGGGGCACCGGGGCAGCTTCGCTGTGCACTTTTCTGGGACACGCGGACTGAGGTCCTGGCCAACTCTTGTGGAAGGAAGAACAAAGGGGGAAAACAGGAGCAGATCCCACAAAGACGGTAACCAAAAAATGCCTTGGCCTTGGAGAGAAAAAAAAAAAAAGAGGGGGAAAAAAATTAGAACAGGGCCGACAGCAGCCTCGGCTTATGCTGTCACTGAGCAGACACTCAATTTATTTGGTTTTTGCTGGGAGACGTAGCACGGTTTTTGACAGATGTGCTGAGCATCCTGTCATTAGGGCTGCAAGAGATGTCTCGATATGATTGGGAAAATTACAATTTTAATATCCTCCTTCCCCTTCAAGCCTTTTACATATTTTCCACTACACTAGCCTCTGGTTGCTCACAGTTAAATATAAATGAATTTTCCTCCTCTAGTTTACGGGAGGAACTAGGGCTGTTATTAGGGCTGGATTGTGTGTGTGTGTGTGTGTGTGTGTGTGTGTGCGCGCGCGCGCGCGTGCGTGTATTTAATCTATGCAAGGAAAAAAAAAAGCGCAAAGCAACCTATAAATGAGGCAGAAATAAGACAGAGGAAGACAAGAGAGTCGGCTCTGGAAGCCACGAGTTAGATTTATGGGCATCGAGACCGTGGATTTAGCAACATGTACCGTACTTAACCACCTTCTCTGTGACGGATGTCCTATTATATTGGCATTCTTTCCAATCTTTGACATGTGAGCTGATACTTGTTTTCTATCCACCTTACAGATGAGAAAACTGATATTCAGGGAGATCACCCTTTGCCCAAGGTCTGGAAAGTGGTGTGTGATCTGTAGGTACGCAGCTCCGTACCTGGAACCGTGCTTCTTTGCCGCTGTGAACCAGCAGGGCGTAGACAGTGGGCAGTTTCCCCTGCTTAAGGTCCCCCATTTATGGGACTCATCCCAGTTTCCCCTTTGGGGACTGCTTCTATGCTCTGCTTCTTGGTGTGTGTCCATATCATGAGGGTAAGTCTGGACCCTGATCCCCAAGGTCCAGGGGCAAGCACCTGACCAAAGCCTGACCGATCCGAGCGTTGTGACGCCTGGCCAAAGTGATGATTGATGCACGGACGGCCGTGTGATCCGAGCTGGGACAACGGGACTCATTTCTGAGATTCTTAAACGGGATGGTTAGGACACTGGAACGCATTTTCGGCTGAGGTTGCTAAATCGGTAGGATGTTAGCTTCAAGCCTCTGAAGGTCTTTGCCACGACGGGGAAAGAGCCTGTGTGGACGGAAGTCCACTAAATGAGGCGTTCTGCATGGCGTCGTCTGAATGTACCGATCTGGCTCCGCTGGGGACTAGAGAGGATCCGCTCCTCTGGACTTTGGAGCTAACAGAAGTCATTACTTTCCCCAGGTTGCGACTAAGATCTTGGACAGGAGGGCTACCTATCACCAGTGACAATGGGGACCCAGT
Source organism: Prionailurus bengalensis (assembly GCF_016509475.1). Lineage (NCBI taxonomy): Eukaryota > Metazoa > Chordata > Mammalia > Carnivora > Felidae > Prionailurus > Prionailurus bengalensis. The sequence goes on from NC_057356.1 coordinate 11,898,912, forward strand.
GAGGCAAGGGGAAGCGTCGGTGATGACAGTATTGTAATTTATAATAAGAATCTGGTCCTTGTCCCTGTTTCTGTCACAGAGCTACTGTAACCCTTGGCATTTCCTAACTGATGAGAGCAGCAAAGGTGACTTTTGGGAGCTCTAAGGATGGGGACTGGAGGCCAGGGGACCCACCCATGGGTTCGGAGGGCTGGAACTTTCAGCCTTACCCCCGTGACCTCCGGGGAGGGGAGCGGCTTGGAGACCAGAACATCAGCCAGTGGCTGATGATGTAAGTAAGCCTCCTTAAAACCCCAAAGGGACAGGCTACTGAGAGCTTCCAGGTCAGTGACCATGCGTAGATTTGGCGAGAATGGTGCCCTCCGAGGGCTCGTAGAAGCTCCACGCCCTCTGCCCACACCTTTCTGTCTGTAACTCTCCCGTCTGGCTGTTCCTGAGTTCTGTGCTTGTATAATAAACTGGTAGCCTAATGAGGCAATGGGTTTCCTGAGTTCTGAGAGCCGCTCTAGCTGGTCGATCAGAAGTACGGGCAATAACCTGGGCTTGCAACCTGCATCTTGAAGTGTGTGTGTGTGTGTGTGTGTGTGTGTGTGTGTTGGGTGGGGGGAGGGAGGTGGGCAGTCCTGTGGGACTGTGCCCTTAACCTGTGGGATCTGATGCTATCTCCAGGCAGACAGGGTCAGAATCGAGTTACACTGTAGGACACCCAGCTGGTGTGTCTGGAAAATTCCTGGTTAGTATGAGACACCCTCCCATGAGGTAGAATTGGGATCTGGACACCTGTAATATGGTACTGCCATATATTTGCCCGCTTTTCACCTATGAAGCTTGCAAATCTCTGATTGCACGCAACAGAAAGTGACTTTCGTTGAGTTATGCAAAGAAGGAATTTGCTGGAAGGATATGCGCGAGCCAGTAGAATACAAGAACAAGGTCTCTCAAAAAACAGGAGCAGGGGGAGCTGGGTAGTAAGAACTCATGCACTCAGCCGCAGGCCAGAATATGCTGCAAACCTTCAGTCCTTGCTTCAAATGCAGATTCCTGGGAGGCAGCATCTGATGGGCTGAGCTCGGACCCTAAGCCTGCCCTTTGGCGGTGACGTCATGATTCACAGCTTCACTAAGACTATATCCCATAAAAGGTCATTGGTTTTCCCAAAGCACCTTTGAGAAGCTGGCGCCCCGATAAGAAATACTGCTGATGCAGGGCTTCAGGGAGAGAAAAAGTACAGCCTCTCCGTCCTCCCCACCAAGTGTAGATTGCTTTTACTCTAGAACACAAGTGGTGGGGTTATAAGGTTTGCATGAGCCCTCTCAGACATAATACTCAGAAATTTTGATTCAGGCCCGAGAGACACTAGAAAAAACACATTTCTGGAACCAAGATCTTGCATTATTGTGTGTGGAAGGAGCCAAAAGATGTGACACCAGTTTTCGCCGCTCAGCCTCCCTGCTGCCTGGCGGGCGGGAGGAGCGGGGAGACTCTGGCATTGAGCGGCCCTCCCAGCTTCACCGCCCTCATTTACACGACGGGCTATCCCTTGCGGAGAAGTTCCCTGGTGGCCAAAAAAGACAAACAGAGCTGCGAGGTACGGAGTGATTATTATGTGTCAGGTGCCGAGCTAGGAGCTGTGGACATCTCCCAGCGCAGAAAGGAAGTAGGCACCCCAGTACCCGGCAGGAGCTTACTAAACGATTTTTCCTTCCCTTTGCTTCTGGGCAATGGTGTGGCTTCCCGAGAGCCGTCTTTCCTCTCCTGTCCCATCCCCACCTCCTCCCCACCCCTTCCCCGTCCCTGCCAGCCCAGCTGTTTGGATGAAATTCTTTTTTTTTTTTTTTTAAAGTTTATTTATTTTTGAGAGAGAGAGAGAAAGAATGAGTGGGGAAGGGTCAGCGAGAGGGGGACAGAGGATCCAAAGTCGGGTCTGTATTGACACCGGAGGACCTGATGGTGGGGGTGGGGTGGGGTGGGGAGGCGGGGGGCTCGAACTCACGAACCGTGGGATCGTGACCTGAGTTGAAGTCAGACGCTTAACCCACTGAGCCACCCACGGGCCCCTGGATGAAATTCTTAAGTCTGCCGAAAGTGACACCTATATCGATGTCCCTCTCCCTCTCCCTGCAGCCAGTCTGGACAAGAGATCAGGTGTGAGTTCAAGGGTAAGAGGGAAATTCAGGCTTTTGGCATGTGGAAGCTTCTGGAATCTGCCAGATAATCTATTGAGAGGGTAGATCCCCCTCCCCCTCCCGCCCCCATTCCTTTCCAAAGTCCTACCATCGACATGTTTGGAACTGGCCGGCTGCCCGCTGCCCAGCCAACAGAGGCCACAGCTGGAGCCAGAGCAGTGGCTGGGTTTCTTCCAGCTGCAGACGAGGGGGTCAGCACCTTGAAGGACACCCCCCCCCCCCACAAAAGGTCCTGGCACCAGCTGGTGGAAACGGTCCCCGAGTTCATAAAAGCTGAAAGGAAGGCAGGGGGGGTTTATTGTTTTAATTGGCAGTTGTCTCTGGATTCTAGTTTAAGAGAGCTTGGAGATGAGAACCTGGGCAGGTGTGAGTGTGTGCGTGTGTGTGCGTGTGTGTGCATGGATGCACGTGTGTGTCGGGGGAGGTGGAGGGACACTGTGCGTCTGAGAACGGAGAAGCTCCCGCCAGAAGAGGCAGCTGTGCGCGCGTATTGGTGGGGAGGTGAGGAGGGCCGAGGCCACCCTCCGTCCGTGGTGTGTGAAAGGGGGAGACACGGAGAGCAGGGGGAGGGCAGGAACAATCTGTCTTTAAAATATATATATATTTTTTAATATTTATTTTTGAGAGACAGAGAGAGACAGCGCACAAGGGGGGGAGGGGCAGAGAGAGAGGGAGACACAGAATCCGAAGCAGGGTCCGGGCTCCGAGCTGTCAGCCCGGAGCCCGACGTGGGGCTCGAACCCACGAACCGTGAGATCATGATCTGAGCCGAAGTCGGATGCTTACCCGACCGAGCCCCCCAGGGGCCCCCCGGAACAATCTTTATTGTGTGTGTGTGCCCACACGCATCTATGACGGTGGAAGGTTCTGGATCAGAGAGCAGGAGAAAACCCCGAACGTGCGGCCGTGGAAGGAAACCGCGCGTGGGGCGTGAGCGGGCAGGAGACAGACCCCCCAGCCGACCTGGAACGAGCCAGGACACCAGCAGCAACCTCCTGCCCGGCCAGAAATAGTTTCCGGGAACCGAGCTGCTTTCCCGGCCCCAGCTCTGGGCCAGCGGGGAGATAAAGCCGCCCGCATCGCTTGTCTTGGCTGCCTCTCAGCTGACACCGCTGCTGGGCCACTTTGATCTCGGGCTATCAGGGTCTAACCCTGTGCCCCGGGCCTGCTCTGCCAGCTCCCGCCCGCCCTCACCTCTGGAAAGGTCACTGCTGGGGCCGGGGTGGGGGGCGGGGGCCGACCCAGCCCTCCTGCCGGGCTGGCCTTGGAGCCTGGGTGCTTGATGCCTTGAGGGCACGGAAAAGGGGCCCGACTGGAGAAAGGAGGCCCAACGTGGAGAGCACGGTTGACCTTCATGTGCCTGCATATCCGTGCTGGCCGGGCCTGGCCCCGAAATGAGCGGTGGCTGGAAAGAAAGGAGGAAAGGCGGCCGGAAAACTTGCTTTCTTGTCTTAGGACTGTGGCCGAGTCATTGGCGACCTTGGGCAAATCCGACTTCTCTCTGGACCTCAGTTTCCACCTGCCATCTCGTGAACGAAAGGGCTCTTATAGCCGTGGGAACCTCCTTTCAAATAAAATCACATGCAGAAATGCCACACGGAAAGCCGATTAAAGAAGGGTGGAACTCGAAGGGGTATGGGGACCTGGTACCCCAATACTCAGCTTTGTCCTTGACCTCTGTTGTGGTTAGGGTGTGAGATCTCTAGGGTCACCAGAACAAAATCCCACAAAGCGGGGTGCTTAAAACAATGGGATTTTGTTGTCTCATGGTTCCGGAGGCCAGAAGTCCAAGATCAGGACGCGGGCCCGGCCGTGTTCCTTCCAAGACCTGTACGGAAAGAATCGCCCCCTTGCCTCTTCCTAGCTTCCGGTCGTTTGTCGCGACTCTTCGGCCTTCCTTGGCTTTGCAGATGCATCACCGAATCTCCCAGGTTTCCACGGCCTTTTTGTCCCTTCGCTTCACACTGTGTGAGTGGGTGTCCACATGTCCTCTTTTGATAAGGACATCAGTCCTATTGGACTGCGTGCCCCTGAGGAACTCTTGTTAGCCTGAGTACCTCCGTGAAGGCTGTTTCCAAATCAGGTCGCGTTCTGAGATACCGGCAGCTCAGGCCTCAGCTTTTCTAAATTTCTGACTCAAAGGATCTGGGAGCATCGTGATGTGGTGGCTGTTTTCCATCCCAGGTTTCGGGGCAATTTGGTATTCATCCATAGTAACTGCAACAGGTGTTCAAATGGAAAGACTGAGTTCAAGCCAAGCACCTCCCCTTGGTGTGTGTGTGTGTGTGTGTGTGTGTGTGTGTGTGTGTGTATTTTTTCCCCCTCCACTTGACATTTTAATCCATCTGACTGACTTCTCTGAGCCTGGTTTCCTCATCAGAAAAATGGGCGATTTTCATTTTGCAGGAATATCTCTCAAGTTCCTGGCATCCTAGCCGGCCTTCGAGAAGGCTCTTTCCTCCCTAGGCTCTCTTCCTAAATTACCCTCCACCACAATGCTCCTGGGATTTTTTGGAGCACATCTTGAGTTTCTGAATTCTGTGGGAAGCCCCTGGGTCCCCGGAACCAGATCCTTATTTCATGCCTACTTGGAAGCCCTTCTCCGCTCCGACTTTCAAGACAATTTAGTCTGAGCTAACCTTGGTTTTTTGTTACCAACGAGACCCAAGCCTCCTGCGAGGGCTCCTCCGACATCAAACAGCAGCGGCCCTACTGCCTTCGGAGGGGCTGAGCGTAAAGAAATTGAAACCATACCCTCTCCCTTTCCCTGTAAGCGCACACGCGTAATTTCATTACAGCCGGAATGATGTGCCGCGGGCCAAACGCGTTTGGGGCTTGGCTGAACCCAGCGCGCTCTTGGAGGACCCGGATCTGCGGGGCCAACAACCTAGAGGAAGCTTTGTTTGGTTCTTGCCCTCCGCCCTGATCGCTGGGTGATCCGCGCGCACGGGGCCGGCGTCAGGGCCTTTGGTGTTAGAACGCGTGCCTGGGTGGTGGACTTTGTTTTTTTTATTTTTATTTTTTCACTTAAAAAAAAAAAAAAAGAAAAGAAACCCGTGGTCAGCTCCATACGTAACACAAAATCGATCGTTTCCATTATATTTAAGTGTTCAGAGCTGTGGCCTCATTCCCATCGTTGGCGGCCGTCACCACCCTCCGTCTCCAGGACTTTTTCGTCTTCCCAAGCCGAGACTCTGTACCCACCGAACGCTAACTCCCCATTCTCCCTCCCCGGCCCCCCTGGAAACCACGGTCTTTCCTTCCACTTCGTCCCCGTGAGTCTGATGGCCCTAGGTCCCCCATATCTGTGGAACCATCTGATGCTTGTCCTTCTGTGGCTGGCCGGTTTCGTGTAGCCTGGTGTCTTTGGGGCCCATGCACGTAGCAGGTGCCAGAATTCCCTTGCTCTGTGTGTGTATACCGTTGTGCTGTATAGAAGCACCATGGGTCGTTGATCTATTCATCTGTCCGTGAACGTTTGGGTTGTTTTCCCCCTGTGGGTCATCGTGAGTCATGCTGGTGTAAACATTCGTGTACCAATGCCTGTTTTGGGTTCCTGCTTTCAGTTCTTTGGGGGGCATATGCCCAGAAGTGGGATTTCTGGATCAGGTACAGATATTTTGAGAGTGCTCAGCAGGATTGAAGATCCTGGATGCCCTTGGAATTGGACAGTAGCTCTGTGAACTCCCCTCCTCTCTCAGTGATGCCACCATATGCACCCGCTCTCCAAATTTCATGCAATATCCGTGGCCCAAAGTCTCCCTGAAGCTCAGGTGCAGATCTCACGAATTGAAAAAGCCATGGGGCACCCGGGTGGTTCAGTCGGCTGAGCATCTGATTTGAGCTCGGCTCGGGTCATGAACTCACGGTTTGTGAGTTTGAGTGCTGACAGCGTGGAGCCTGCTTGGGGGATTCTCTGTCTCCCCCTCTCTCTCTGCCCCTCCCCACTCACTCTCTCTCAGAAATAAACATTAAAAAAAAAAAAGAAGAAGCCAAGATATTTTTTCAATGATTAAAAGAATAGTCATATAGTAAGAGTAATAATACGATCTAACATGCATTACGTGCACTGGGTAAGCCACTGTCCAAAGTACTTTCCATTTACCGTATCATTTTATCTTCATGACAGTCGTATGGGTGGGGGTACTGTTAATACCCCCACTTTACAGATGAAGAAATGGAGGCTATGTAACTTACCCAAGGCCTAGACGCTGGGATTCAAACTCACATCTGGCTGATTCAAGGGCACCCTCTCCGAAACACTGCACACTATAATTTCCATCATGATGTCAGAGACGCTCTCATGAAAGTGTGAGGTGACCTGATACATTGAATGTTGAGCATCACCTTGACTCCAGAAATTTCACTCGATAACACTAACTGGCGACTCCTATGCGCTATCCCTTGGGATGTAGTGATGAATGGGACTTGGTCCTTGTCCTCAAGGCACTTAAAGGGAGACAAGGAGGCACAAAATCAAGTTATTTTAGTTGTACGCCATCGGTAGAAATGCGGATCCCGCCAGCTTATGTCAGAAAACTGCTTACACACCTTGAAAGGAGAGTAGGACCCCTTACATGATAGAAAAAAGAAAGGCAGGAATCAGGGCCTGAGACTGAAATCAGGATTCATTGCCTCCTTTTCTTGTTCGCTCTCCCCCTCTTCCTCTCTCTCTTCTGTTTGCCTCTGCCTGAATTATTATCTCCCACAGTAGACACCACCCATGTTCTGGAAGAAATGGTTTCGAGCATCTTCAAACAGCGTCTTGATCCTTGATCCACGTGGGAAGAGAAAGAGCCTTCCTCCCAGCAACAATATATGAGTCCCAGGGAAAGGCTCTGATTGGCCCCAGTTTTGGTCATGTGACCTTCTTCATCCAGTCAGTCTCATGGCATGGAGTTCTATGTAGACCAGGCATATGGAATGTGCCCATTCCATGGTCAGAGAGCCAGAAAAAATGGGAAGGAAAAGATCCCTGGGCAGACATAAAGCTATGGCACCCTGCTCCAGAAGTAGTCCTTAATATCTTCATCGAGGTTTCTTGTTTGTAAAAAATAAAACCCTCTAGGGGCACCTGGTGGCTCAGTCGGTGTCTGACTTTGGCTCAGGTCAGATCTCACGGTTCGTGGGTTCGAGTCCCACATCAGGTTCACTGCTGTCGGCACAGAGCCCACTTCGGATCCCCTGTCCCCCTCTCTCTGCCCCTCCCCTGCTGGCACTCTCCCAAACATAAATAAATATTTAAGAAACACCCCCCCCTCTCCCCCCGTAAACTAATGAGTTTGTAGCAAGATGAGGCTGTCATTGGAAGGGATAAGAATGGGGAACTGTAAGGCCAGGATTAGATGTTACTTTCTCTGTCTCTGTAGGATCATACGGCATCTGATCTTTTTAAAAAAATTTTTTTTTTCAACATTTTTAAATTTATTTTTGGGACAGAGAGAGACAGAGCATGAACGGGGGAGGGGCAGAGAGAGAGGGAGACACAGAATCGGAAACAGGCTCCAGGCTCTGAGCCATCAGCCCAGAGCCTGACGCGGGGCTCGAACTCACGGACCGCGAGATCGTGACCTGGCTGAAGTCGGACGCTTAACCGACTGCGCCACCCAGGCGCCCCTTTTTTTAAAAAATTTTTTTTTCAACATTTTTTAATTTATTTTTGGGACAGAGAGAGACAGAGCATGAACGGGGGAGGGGCAGAGAGAGAGGGAGACACAGAATCGGAAACATGATCTTTGTTTCTCTCTGTACATCTGTTTGTTTTTTCTTGTTCTTTGAAGAATAGTTTTCTCTGGTTCAGCACCTAGCGGATGGCAACAGCCGCTCCACCCCTCGAACTAACATTTGGCTGTGTCTGGAGACAGTTTTGGTTGTTACAGCCGAGGGTATTCTTGACATCTAGTGGGTAGAGGCCAGGGATGCTCTTAAATATCCTATAATGAACAAGACAAGCCTCACAATGAAAACTCATCAGTAGTCATTAGAATGATCAATTATTGATAATTATCAATGATCAAATATCAATATCAATGATCACCATTGACCAAAATGTCAGTAGTGCCGAGGTTGAGAGATCTTGGGTCAAGGGAATACCTTAAACAAAGGGACAGTCATGAAAAATACGGTGGGTTGGGAGAAGTAACAGCACAGTAGTTACAAATTTGGGTTCTGGTATCTATCAGTCATGGGTTCAAATCCAGCCTCCTCTACTTACTAGCTACGTGACCTCTGGTGAGTTGCTCAACATCTCTGAGACTCCTTCGCTGAGAATAATGGTAGAATCCACTCGGCACATAGCCTGACGTTTGGAAAGTCTCAGCCATGGTGGCTGTGTTAGGACCATTTACATTTTTTGGTTCAACTCTAACGAAGTGTGTCCATAAGAAGCACATCTAAATGAGGAGTATACAGAATGGTATATAAAAATATATAAGCAAATACACACTAAATAAAGCTGGCTTACTCGTATTGAGAATACACGACACAGACTTTGTAGAACAGGTGTTCTTAAGAAGGGAGAGGGCCACCATAATGACCATTTCCTCTTGTAACTTAAAGTGTCTGAAGCATAAAGGTGAGGGTAGCCATGGGAGATGTGACCGGGGAGATGGGGAACCGTCAGAACTTGGACGAGGGAGGGGCAGTTCTTGAACACTACCTACGAGAGCTGACTTTTTGAAATTCAAGTGAAATTCACCTAACATGGCGATTTACCATTTTAAAGTAGACAGTCCAGGGGCATGCACACGGTGGTTCATCCATCACCTCTCCGTAGGGTCCAAACTTCTTCGTTTTCCCAGAAGAACACCCCATGCCCAAGTGAGTAATCACTCCCTATTTCCCCTGCCCGCAGCCCTAGGACACCACAAATCTGCTTTCTGCCTCTACAGATTTCCCCGTCTCCAACATTCCATGTAAGTGGAACTGTACGTGACCACTTGTGCCTGGCTTCTCTCACTTAGCATTGCGTTTTCAAGGTTCATCCCTGTTGGAGCATGTTCCTTTTTTATGGATAGATAATATTCCACTGTGTGGACGACCCCCGATTTGTGTATCCGTGCATCCATTGACGTTGGTTTGTCCCCACGTTTTGTCTCCGAGAAAGAATGCTGCCACGAACAGTCGTGTACAACGCGTGGGGTTATGTTTCCATTGCTCTTGGGCGTGTGCCGGTGGGTGGGCTTTGTGGGCCATGTGATAATTTTATGTTTAATTGTTTGAGCACCTGTTACACTGTTTCCCCCAGGTTTTGAACTTTGTCTGTGCCAGGCACTGTGCTAAATGTATCAAGAGACTCCATTCTCATAACAGCTTTGTGAAATTGGTTACTATGTGGGGCGCCTGGGTGGCTCAGTCAGTTAAGCATCCGACTTCAGCTCCCGGCTTGTGAGTTCGAGCCCCACGTCGGGCTCTGTGCCAACAGCTCAGGGCCTGCTTCGCATTCTGTGTCTCCCTCTCTCTCTGCCCCTCCTCGCTCTCCCCACCCCCCCACGCTCTGTCTCTGTCTCTCAAAAATGAATACACATTTAAAAAAGTTAAAAAAGAAAGAAATTGGTTACTGTTATCATCCACACATCCTAATTAAGGAAACTGAGGCACAGAGAGGTTAAGAAACTTGCCCAAAGCTGCACAACCGGTAAGGGACAAAGGCCGGAAAATGGGAGCCACGGAAGTGCTTCGATCAGAGAAACGAAAGAGTCAGATTTAAATTCTTCCTTTTCCTCTCACTTTTCGCCAGTCGTATTTTCAAGGACCAGCGCTGGGGTGGAGGACGGTGGAATTAGGTTGGTAGGAATTCGAGGGCAGAAAAAAGAAAATCATGTCACCCCTCCTGGAAGACTTTCATTTCCTCTCATGTGCTGGGACACAGACGCCCGGGAGGTGTGCAGATAAACACGGGGAGACCTTGCTTTCTTGCTAAATCACCAGGCTGTTTGACAAGGCTGGGAAACAACTCGGGGCCCGGACAGAGCCGCCCAGTCAAGGCAGGCTCACTCGGGGAGGCAGTGACGTCACCAACACCCCATTTTCCTCTGCCTGTTTATAGTTTCCCCCTCCAGGGCCCCCAGGGTGTTGGGACACTCCTCAGCTGTGTGGATTTGCGTGCAGATGTGGGAGGCAGGCGTGCACGGAGGCCTGGATTCTGTCTATTTCCCCCAGGGTGCAGGAGAGTGGGGCTGAAGGGTAGATTCTTCTAGTTAATGTGCACGCATGGACTCCCTCACCCCCTACCCCTGCCAGACAGAGCCATCAGTCCCTTGCAAGCCTTTATTGGGCGCCTGCTGTGTGCCTGCATTGTTCTAAGCACTTGGGGGGTCACCAATGAAGGAGAGTCAAGGTCTCTGGCTCCTGGCATCCCTTCTTGCGAGGGAGGAGGGAGGCTGACGATAAGCAGGTAGGCAGAGCTCCAGGATGCCCGCAAGGTGCCAGGTGCTCTGGAGCATATGAGGAGTGACGAACGAGAGATGGAGGGAGGATGCTGGTTCGGATCAGATACAGGCGTCTTCTGGTAGGTACAGTGATGGCCCTGAAAAATTATCCAGGTCCTCATCCCTGGAATGTGTGACCGTGTTCCCTTCCAGCACAACAAAGGGCTTTGCAGGCGTGATTAAGTTAAGGGCCTTAAATGGGGGGGATCACCCTGGATTATAAGGAAGGGAGCAATGTCATCGGAAGTTGCTTACAAAGAAGGGGACAGGGTGGGTCAGAATCAGGGGAGATGAGGTGACAGAGGCAGAGGTCATGGTGATGCAGGTCCATGAGCCCAGGAGAGCAGGCAGCCCGTAGAAGCTGGAAAAGGCTTCCGTCAAACAGATTGCACCCTGGAGCTTCTAGAAGAAATACCGCCTGCACAATCCACTCTAGACTTCTGATCGCCAGGACTGTAAGAGAATAAAGTTGTGTGGTTTCGAGCCGGAGCAGGCATGGGAAATTAACATAGACTTGATTGAGGTGTAGGCCTAAGACTCTCTGGAGAAGAGCATTCTAGGTAGAAGGAACAGCAAGTGCAAAGGCCCTGAGGTGCAAAGTCAGGTAGCGCAGCAGGTGCTGTCAGAGAGATAACATGCGGCGCGCCGTGCCAACACATAGGATGGCCCGTGCATTTGAGAGTGGGTAACCCTGGGGGCGCCTGGGTGGCTCAGTCGGTTAAGCACCCGACTTCGACTCAGGTCATGATCTCACAGTTCGCGAGTTAGGGTCCTACATTGGGCTCTGCGCTGACAGTGTAGAGCCTGCTTGGGATTCTCTCTCTCTCTCTCTCTCTCTCTGTCCCTCCCCCTGGCTCTTGACTCCAGTTGGTCTGAGTTCCAATCCCGGCTCTGCCATTTGTAAGTGGTGTGGCCCCGGGCAAGCCACCTTCTCTCTGTTTCCCGATCTGTTACAAAAAGGTTAACAATAACACCTGGTGGTGTGGTTGGGAGGGAATCACGCAAAATCCTCAGCGCTGTCCGTGGCACATTTTAGGTCCCCAGGTCACGTCTCAGTTCGTGACGACGGCCAGGATGACGAACAGGGTAGCCATCTTGGTTGCAGGGAACAGCATGGGAAAAGACCAGGAGGTGTGACAGCACCCCTGATCCCGTGATTAAATCCCGCGATGCATCTGTAGGTCTCTCTTCTCTGCTTTCCCATCTGGTGGTGTTCACGGGGTCTGAGGCTGCCCTCACGCACCTGCCCCGGGAGAGAGGTTTCTGGTGTGAATGCAGGAGGAGCTGTTGCGAGCCGGTCCCTAGAGAAAGGGCAAGAACGTGGGAAGGATTCCTTGCAACCTGGCCCTACCGGTGAGGGGAGGGCCAGAAGCATCGTTGACCAGGCTGTGCATTCACAGGCTGGCCACCTGCCCCATGCCCAGGGCCACCAACCTCCGAGCAAACTGCCCGCCTGGAGGGCAGTTTGGGTCCAGGCAAAGGCCGGCCAACTGTATGCAAGCATATTTTAGCCCTTTTGCCGCCTTCGGGCTTTTATAGGCAAATGCTGTGCCTTGATCTTACTTTTCTTCACAGGCCATGCAAATACCCCTTTTGAGATGCTGCCCTGTGGTGGGTAGATGAGTCAATTTGTTGGTGTCCCACAAGGACAAGGGCAAATGTTGAAGGTGGGTCTGCGGGGGGTGGGGGCAGGGAGATCCAAGAGAGAGGGTGACTGAATTTGAGGAGGGGACAGGGTAAACGACGTTCGTAGCCCCGCTACTCATGGCCAGTAGCACTGGCCGCCTGAGAATCCGAATCTGCCTTTTAGCAAGATGCCTAGGGGTTGTGGGCACCTGTTAAAGCTCTAGATCACAACTTCTGTCGGATCACAAACTTCACGGCTCATTAGAAATCCCCAAGGAGCTTTGAAAAGTACTCACAGGTCCTACCCCAGAGATTTGGACTTCATCCGTCTGCCATGAGGCCGTAACATCAGCATGCTTCAAAAACTCACCAGATGGGGTGCCGGGGTGGCTCAGTCGGTTCAGCATCCGACTTCGGCTCAGGTCGTGATCTCACGGTTCGTGGGTTCGAGCCCCACGTCGGGCTCTGTGCTGACAGCTCGGAGCCCGGAGCCTGCTTCGGATTCTGTGTCTCCCTCTCTCTCTGCCCCTCCCCCTCTCATGCTCTGTCTGTCTGTCTGTCTCTCTGTCAAAAATGAATCAATGTTAAAACAAAAGACAAAAAGACTCCCCAGATCATTCTGGCTGAGAATCCCTGATTTTACTCAGAGCAGGGGTTCTTAAACCTTTGCATGCTTCAGTCACTTGGAAAGCATCTGGAAGCACAAACTGGTGGGCCCCACCCAGCATGGTAAATGTCGCTAACCACAGGCCCTCTGGGGTGGGCACGGGGTTGGGGGGAGAGGACCTGATCTGTGGCCAGTTTCCGTGGTGTAAATATTCCCACGGTGGCTCTCGTGACCCGGGGCAAGCGGGCCCCACTGGCCGTACCCGCAGGTTTCCGATTCGGTAGGTGTGGGGTGGGACCTGAGAATTCGTCACCCCGAGAATTCGCATTTCTAACAAGTCCCCAGTTGATGCCCATGCTATGGGATTGCCCCAGGGACCCCACTTTGAGCATTGCTAGGTTAGGTGAGAGGCTGGAAACATGGGCACCCCGAGAGCCAACGCTAATCAATTTATGGGTACTTGGAGGGCGATGTCGAGTAGGATCCTGAGGCTGTAAGAGGCTTCCTGAGGACAAAAGCTCGGTGATCAATTAGCCATGTCTGCTGCGGGCACACCTTGGAGGCATGGGCCGGATCTCTGCGTGGGACTTTAGGATCCTTTCATGGAAAAAAGAGAGTGAGTGAGGGGGTAGCTAGAGTTCCATTTCCCAAGGACACTGGGGAGTTAAGGAGGAAAGCTTGCTGTGTGATAGGTCATATAGGTGCTTGTGAGTATCTGAGAAAGCATACCCAGAAAATCAAGTTCAGAGGTGCCCCGGGAGATCTCTTGTCGTGAAACCCCTTTCTTTCAGAGAAACAGCCTCGCAGAAGGGACGGGCTCCATCCAGACACACAGCACAGCTCATTTGTGTGGATTCATGTGGGCTAAAGCCGTCCTATCTCCAAAAAAAACGCGGGAGAAGACATTTGCCTAGAATATCAGGCTTTCAAGTGCACCAAGCCGAGGAGGGGAGAAGATCGGGCAGAAAGCGTACAGGAACTTTTTCCAGCCTTGGCGGGCCGGGCCTTGAACTCCTAAGGCATTCCAGGAGCAGAGAGCTGGAAAAACAGAAAGGGTGTGGTGGTGGGGGGGGGGCGGACCCCCCAAGGCGGGGGTGATGGGAGATAAGCAATCCCCGATTTCAATCTCCTTATTTCCTCTGCTTCCTCAGACCCAGGCTGTGGATACACTGTATGCAAATGTGTTTACTTTACATTTTATTTCAATCCTCGTCACTCAGCTGTCAGGAGCTCTATCAACATGTCAGCGGGGTGGAAGCAACAAGGGTTTTGAGTGGAAATATTTCAGATAAACAGACACAATGTTATGACATATCAAAACTGCCCAAACATGGGAAGCGGAGGAGGAAGGGGCGGGGGTGGGGGGGGGGCGATGGTGGGAGAAGGAGCGGAAAGCCACAGAAAGGGGATCTGTTTTCCCTGGTACACGCTCTGTACGGTCAGCTGAAAGCAAAGTATGTTCTTTTATTACTTGCGTTGCACAAGTTTCCCTCCTCGGTGGCGTTAATGCATTTTGTCAGCTGAAGGGAAGGCCTGCTTGGCCGGTGACCATGCACTTTTCTCTCTGGTGTCCCTGCCGATTCCGAGGGAGGAAATCAGGCAAGAAAGGAAAAGACAAACCCATCGGATTAACTTAATTAGCGATGGGGCGACCAGTTGCTTGGCTAAATCCGACAGCCTGTTCCAAGGGTGTCCTCACTCCTGCCTCTCACTTGGGCTCTTGGCAAATGGAATCGAGAGGAGGCACACAGAAATGCCCTCTAGCTTCTGGTCCCGGGGAGGGGCACGGGGAGGGGCACACGGAAGAAAGAATGATCTGGGCCCCAGGCTGTTCTCCCAGGTCCTGTGTGCTTTGTAATTCCGTTTCCGGAGGAAGTAATACCCTTTGTCTGGGTTCAGTATTCGGAGAGATGTTTGCTTCTCTTTCCCGGCCCGCCCGTTTTTCTGTCTCTTACCACCTCCAAACACACACGCGCACACGATTGTATTCTGTCGGGCGGTGTTCGTGTTTTAGTTCCCACGCCATGGGTTGATGGGGGCCTGTCGAAAAGAAGAATAGTGCTTTCCTTCAAAGACGAGTTCCTATTTATTGAGCACCTACTATGTGTCAACTGTGATGGGCTTAGGTCACGGCCATGCCCAACCATAACTCTGCGAGGTTGGAGTTACTCAGGCCAGGCTGGGGGTGAGGCGCCTTCGCTCTCAGAAAGGGGAGGGGCCACACGGTAAGCTGAAGCGCCGGACTCAGGTCTGTCTGGCTCCAAAATCTGTGGGGAGTGTGTGTGTGTGTGTGTGTGTGCGTGTGTGTGTGTGTTTTCCCCAGCTACATCAGGTGCTTGGCTAAACTTGAGAAGGAAAGGGGGTGGGTGGCAAGGTGGCTTGGCTTCCCCAGGGAGGGGTGGCTCAGTGGTGTTGGAAGCTGTCAGCCAGCTCGGCCAGGCTGAACTTGTCCACCCCCGAAAGGAACTTGCTTAGGAAAAGAACCACGTGCTTTTCCAAATGTGGGACAAGCCGGCAGCTGCCTCGGGGGGTGTGCTTGGAAGATGTTGGCAAGGCCCCCACAGCGCAGAAATGTCTTCCCCTGCCACCTGTCACATGGCCTCAAATTCCAGCCACCACAGAGGTATGCCCCCGGGCTTCAATTAAAGCCTTTTTCGGCACGGTTTAAGTGTAGACACTTCCCCCAGAGAGGATACACCTACACCGTCCTCTTAAACTCCTGTGTCTGAAGGGCAGCCAGCCAGAACTTGGCCTTGCCGGGTGGCTTTGTGATATAGGTGTTCTGAGGGGCAGGGGGGATCCGGGAAGAGGTGAGGGCCGTGGGGAGGTAGGCAGGCCAGCGATGGACCCCAGGGCTGCTGGCGACCATAATGTGGACTGTGGGGCCATTTGCGGACCAAGGTCTGCGTGTTTCCAAGAGAGAGGGCCTCTCAAGGCCACACCTGTCTCGTTGCCAATCCCGACTGGTGCATTTTAGGCTGGAACCCTAAATAACCGTGCTAGGAGCAGGGGAAGCCCAGAGTTTGTCGCCGGGTCGCAGAACGTCACAGCTGCTGTTCGGCAAGTCTTGAACTCCGGCTAGTCATGTTTTTTCTTGGCCTTTTTTTCCCCATGATTACACCACCTGTAGGATTATTCTCTTAATATTTTCCTCTAAAATGACTCACTTGAAAAAAAAAATAAACATCTATTTTAAGGCTGGCACGTATGAGTTTCCTCACCAATAAAGGATGCCGACGAGTCTGAGCCCTCTAGCTTTTGTGTGGCAAATGCAAAAAAAATAAAAATAAATAAATTTTTTTTTTTGGAGGAAGACACACATTTGTGAAGCTTTTTAAAAAAGGAGCACATTTGTGTATACATCCTGGAGTCTGTATTGCTCACGGTTTGATTTGCAAATTGTATTTTTTTTATTTTTTTATTTGAGAGTGCATGGAGGGGCAGAGAGAGAGGGAGGGAGAATCCCAAGCAGGTTTTGCACCCGCAGCACAGAGCCGGATGCGGGGCTCGAACTCACGAACCGTGAGGTCAAGACCTGAGCCGGCATCAACAGTTGGTCACTTCACCGACTGAGCCACCCAGGGGCCCCTGCAAATTGCTAACATAACCTGTTAAAAAAATAACTGTTAGAATAAAAATTAACTGTGTATGGCAGATACGACCATACATCATATGATCTGGGTATCTGTCTTGCCCTAAGCTCCAATTCTGTGTATGGAGAAACTGAGGCTCTAAGAGAGATAACTTATGCAGGGCGCACAGCTGGCTGGGGGCAGAGCGAGGTTTCAGGAGCACCCTGGAGAGATGTCAAAAGAGCACTGGACAGGGAGTCTGGAACCCTGGCTCTAGCTCCAGATCTAAGAGCAAAAGCATCTTCTGTTTCCCGTCTGGGCCTTACATTTCCCCAACCATGAAAGACCCGAATGATGTTCTTTGGGGTTCTTCATTTGAGGGTCTAGGAAGAGGGGGGGCCTAGGAATGAGCTTGAAGTTCTCGGAACTTTTTTGTTTTTTTAAATTTTTTAATGTTTATTTATTATTGAGAGACAGAGAGAGACAGAGCATGAGCATGGGAGGGGCAGAGAGAGGGAGACACAGAATCTGAAATAGGATCCAGGCTCCAGGCTCCAGGCTCTAGCCTCTAGCTGTCAGCACAGAGCCCGACGTGGGGGTCGAACTCGCAAACCGCGAGATCATGACCGGCACCGAAGTCGGATGCTTAACCAACTGAGCCACCCAGGCGCCCCAAGTTCTTGGAACTTTTTTAAATCAAGGTAAGATTCGCATCACATAAAAGTCGCTATTTTCGAGCAAACGATTCAGTGGCATTTCGTGCATTCACCATGCGGTGCGTTGTGCTACCCTGACCTCTGCCTAGTTCTGGAACGTTCTCATCACCCCGAAAGGAAACCTCGTACCCGTGAAGCATTTAGTCCGCATTCTGCCCTCCCCCCAGCCCCTGGCAGTCACCGGTTTGCTTTTATCTGCGCGGGTTTGCCTGTTGGGATCATATGCTTTGTGGCCTCTTTCGATGGGCATCTTTCACTTACCGTCATGCTTTGGGGTTCATCCACATGATAGCACATATCAGGACTTTATTTCTTTTTGTGGCCGAGTAATATTCCATTGCAGGGACAGACCACGTTTTGTTGGCCCATGCCTCTCAACAGCGGCTGGTCCCCACTGTTTTGGCTCTGATGATCAATGCGGCTATGAACATTCATACACGAGTTTTTGCGTGGACGCACGCTTTCGTTTCTCTTGGATGTGTTGCTAGATGTGTTACTAGGTCCTGTGGTAACTCTATTCTTATTTGTTTTTTAATTTTTTAAATTTTATTTTTGAGAGCGAGGGAGAGAGAGAGAGAGAGAGAGCGCAGGGGAGGGGCAGAGAGAGAGAGGGAGACACAGGATCCGAAGCAGGCTCCAGGCTCCGGGCGGTCAGCGCAGAGCCCGATGCGGGGCTCGAACCCACGAAGCGTGCGATCGTGACCTGAGCCGAAGTTGCACGCTTCACCGACTGAACCACCCAGGTGCCCCTGTCGTAACTCTATTCTTAACTTTGGGAGGGCAGCCCCTGAGAGTTTTGTTTCTGTATTTGGGCGTGTGCATTTAAGGAGATGGGTCTGAGTTTTTTGTGTTTTGTTTCTGTGTTTGGTTTTCTGTTCTTCGCTTTTAAGTCAGATTCTCAAGAAAGGGCAAGCAGCCTAGGGAACAGTGAGCCCTCTCGACCCCCTGCTCAGCGGCTGCACACGGAGAAGCCCTCCTCTTCTTTCCTGTCCCGTTTTGCTGGCCTTAACCAGCCTCCCCCTACGCCAGGCAGCGTGCTGGGCCCGAACACACAAATGGAAGGGCTTCTTTCGGGAGCAGAGGTGGGAGCGCCGGGGTTGGGGAGGCTTCCTGGAGAAGGCGGTGCCCGCAGAACCTAGTGAGAGCCAGGCAGGCTTTTCTGAGCCTGGAGGTGGTGCTTCCCAAAAGTCTCCTCGGTGGGGCTGGGGCTGCCTTTCCTTTCCCCCGTGGCTCGGAGATTCTGGAAGCCTAAGTGCTTGGAAACCCACCCGCTCATCAGTGTGGCAGATGCGGGCCATTACTCTGATTGCCGCTGAAAGCGGTGGCTGGGGCCCAGGGCACGTCTGAGGATTACTCAGGGCCCCCGGGGAAGCGGGGGCCCCCGCGGAGGGTCTGCCCTCATGCACCCCCGAGGCAGGTGTTCCACAAGCTTCCCACACAGGCCTGCCAAAATTGTCCTCACGCTCTGCGGCAGGCACACACGCACACAGGCGTGGTATTTCATCCCTGGGTCTCCCTCCCCTCCCCACCCCCCGCCCCCCGGAGCAGCTGGCAGGGCCACTGGGTGACCCGCCGGTGCTGAGTGGGGTCTGCTGGGCCCCGGCTGACCCTTGGGGGGGGTCACTTTCTTAGTCGAGGACAGGCAGATTTGGGGGGGCCACTTTCTTAGTCGAGGACAGGCAGGCTCGGGTTTCGCAGAGACTTTGGAGGGACAAAGCCTCGCGGTCCCCGGCCGGACGCCTGGCCCTGCAGAGTCGTGTGGTTAACATGTTATTTATGGCGCCCTCCTGACTCTGGTCTCATATTAAGCCTCTGGGTGGGGCATCGTGCCTTGACCAATCAATCAACCAACCAACCAACCCTCCGGGCTGATGAGCCAGGGTCAGCCAGCTAGTTTTATGTTCTCGTACGGAGGGCCAAGTGCGGCTGTAAAAGCTATGGCAAATGGGGCCGGTCCATATATCTGTGTGTGTGTGTGTGTGTGTGCGCGCGTTGCTATATGAAAGTAACTTTTCATGTGGCGTGTTTGTTACTGTGGATCTTCCTTTTTATTTATTTTTTTTTACATTTTTAAATTTCGGTAAAAATCACCAAACGTGAAATTCAGCGTCCCACCCGTGGTCACGTGGACAGTTCAGGAGTGTGGCATCTATTCCCCTAGTCGTCCAGTGGATTTGTACAACCGGCCTCCAAAACTTGCAGTACTGAAATCGCACCCGTTGAGTAACAGTGACTCCCTCTTCCTCCGCTCCCCACCCCCCACCCCCACCCAGCCCCCAGGGGCCATCATTCTACCTTCTGTGTCTATGGACCGGACTACTCCAGGTACCTCAGAGAAGTGGACCCCAACGATATTTCTCTTTTTATTTCACTGAGCGCAATGTCCTTAAGTTTCATCCACGTCATCGTGTAGGATAGGGTTTTCCTTCTTCTTTTTTTTTTAATATTTATTTATTTTTGAAAGACACACACACACACACACACACACACAGAGCGTGAGCAGGGGAGGGGCAGAGAGAGAGGGAGACACAGAATCCGAAGCTGGCTCCGGGCTCCCAGCTGTCAGCACAGAGCCCGACGCGGGGCTCCAACTGGGGAACTGTTGAGATCATGACCTGAGCCGAAGTTGGACACCTAACCAACCGACTGAGCCACCCCGGCACTCCCGGATTTCCTTCTTAAAGGCTAAATACTCTTCTAGTGTATGGGTGTACCACATTTCGTTTACCTATTTTATCCATCCATCCATCTTTGGGTTCCTTTCACCTCTTGGCTGTTGTGGATAACGGGGCTGCGAACTGAGGTATGGAAACCGTGGATCCTTTTCTTAAGATGAAAAATTTAGCTGCATAATTGATGAAATTCCTAACACTTCTTTTAAATTAATTGATTAATTGAATTTTTGTTGAGGTCTAATTGGCAACAATATGTTAGTTTCGGGTATATGACATAATAATTTGATATTTGTACATACGGTGAAATTTAATAGCCCTCTCATGAAAAGTTAAATCTGTACAGATAAGACTGAAGTCCTGTTAGCTAGGACCTTCTCCAACCACCCCCCTCCCCCCATGCCAATGACAAAGTAACAGCCATCCGTGTATCGGGCTTGATTCTGTTTATCTGTCCACCCACATACACACACATCTATATGCATAGATCTTTATCATAGATCATACACTCTAAAGTGTGTATCTTTAGAAACAAATCCCACATGTGCAGTCAATTCTGCTATACTGTGACATCTGCATTGTTTTTTTCTTTTCTCTAGCTTACTTTATTATAAGAATATGGCATATAATACCCATAACATACAAAATACGTGTTAACCAACTGGTTGTGTTATCAGTAAGGCTTTTGGTCAGAGGCTATTCACAGGGAAGTGTTTGGGGAGTCAGAAGTTACATGTGGATTTTCTTTCTTTTTTTTTTGTGTGTGACATCTGCATTCTTCAAATCACCGCAGTAGGCAAAATGGCACAGTAAAAACAGGGCTTAGGAGAAAAGTAGGGTGAAGGGCAATACCCCCCCCCAAAAAAAAACAACTTCAGTGACACACACACACACACACACACACACACACACAAGGAACCTAATAAAAACAATACCGCCATTTTCTACATTCTGTGGTTAAGAAATAGATAAATAACACAAGAAGTATGTCATGCGACTTTGGAGAAGTCTTGAACTTTTCTTGTGGAGGTGGCATCAGAAGTCTCGGAGCTTGCCAACTCTCCGGAAGTGATAGGAGATTGGTCTGAAATCGGAACACTGTAAACCAGGTGGGGAGGGGTGTGGCTCAGCACACACGGATGCTCCGAGGCAGCTGGTGCCCGACGGAGGGGGGGTTGTTTTGTGTATTCCTGTGTGGTCAGTTCAGCTGGGTGCAATTTTCTGCAATGACCCCGTGTTTTTGGTGGATGAAATCATGCATGAGCAAACACAAAATTTGCTTAGGCTCAGATTGTTCCCAAATGTATCAATCCCATTGGAACGAATTTATGTCTTCAAAACAAACAGAGCCCACTGCATCCATGTTCACAAGCAACAACCGCAAAAGCGATACGTTTTCGGGGGGTGGGGGGTGTTAGTATTTTTGTGTAAGTGGATTCATACTGGATGCAGAAGTCTGCGATGGGTTCTCTTTTTTCTTTTCCTTACCAGTATTCCTAAGAGACTTTTCAGACCCACTGGGTTTTCTCTGCTGTATAGCTTTCCACCTGCATGAACACTTTCCATATGGCTGTTGCCCCATGGAGGGTCACGGGTATTGTTTCTCCTTGCTCGTTAACACAGCGACAAGTGAATTTGCTGCGATATACCCTTTATACTCCTTTTCCTTCAAGAATGATGTCTTTCATTAATTATAGTCTGGTGAAATTTACATAACGAAATTTACTATTTTAACTACATTTTAAGGGTACATTCACATTGTTGGACAACCATTCATCCCCAGACCTTTTTCTTCATCTCAAATCGAAACTCCATACCCATCAAACAGCAACTTTTTTTTTTAAGGGTTTCTTTTTTGAAAAAAATTTTACATGTTTATTGTCTATTTTTGAGAGAGAGACCGGGGGGGGGGGGGGGGTGGTTAGAGAGAGAGCGAGACACAGAATCCGAAGCAGGCTCCAGGCTCTGAGCTGTCAGCACACGAGGCTCGAACCCACCAACCGTGAGATCCTGACTCGAGCCCCAGTCACATGCTTATCCGATGGAGCCACCCCGACGCCCCAAATAACTTCTTGAGTTCAAATCCTGGCCCATCACCGGACTTTGGGTAACACCCGTGCCTCCCTGAGCCTCAGTTTCTTCCTCTGGACGTAGAAACTAAAGTACATAGCTCCTGGATTGGGGCTGAGGATTGCGAGCAGTGACCCAGGTGATGAGCCCGCTGTAGGTTCTTAACAAGCAGCTTTTATTATCCTGGGAAATTGACCACGTGCCCCTGCGCGCTCCGTCCGACGTCCAGTTCCCGGGAGTGGGGACGTGGCAGGGCATGGTTTGCTGGGACCTGGTGGGCGCGACGTTCACCGCCCACGCCGCTCTTCCCGCTAGCGCTGGAGGAGGCCAGTTCCAGGCCCCTCCCTGCTCACCCCCTGCCCCAGCCCGGGGCCCAGGCCAGTCCTCGAGGCTCTTGGGAGTGACCCATTTTCAGCCTTGGTCAGTGCCAGCCTGCCCGCTGGGGCTGCCACTTGCAGCGTGCACGGTAGCCAGTGCATTGAGGTCACAGAACAGATGGCAGTAACTTTCGGTTGAGATCTGCCAGGCTGCGTTGGAACCAGTAACCCGGAGGCAAATGCACGTGCGTGGCCCTTTCTCCCCCTTCGGTCTGTAACCCTGGGACCTTGCCGCTTTCCAACGCCCGCCCAGGCTTCGCCCCAGGGGACCCGAGTGTCCTTTCGGGCTTCCTGGGCTCCACATGATCTCTGGGGGCCGCGGCCACATCCCAGCCCCGCCCCCCACCAGCTCCTGGCCCCGCCCTTTTTTCCAGGAAGCTCAAAGCACCTTGATCTCTTCATCTCGTTAATCTGCTGCTGCTCTCCTTTTGGGGGGTTGTCATTATCCCATTTTATAGATGGAGAAATAGAGGCAGGAGGAGGGCGGCCCAGGGACCCATAATGCCTGTGTGTCAAGAGGAATTTATGTGACCTCGCCTAAGCACACTGTTTAGCGCATGGGGCAAACTATTAAGCCGCCTTCAATCAAGGAAAAACAGCGGCCAAAAACAGTACTCTTTTTTTTTTTTAATTTTTTTTTTTTAACGTTTATTTATTTTTGAGACAGAGACAGACAGAGCATGAACGGGGAAGGGGCAGAGAGAGAGGGAGACACAGAATCAGAAGCAGGCTCCCGGCTCTGAGCCGTCAGCCCAGAGCCCGACGCGGGGCCCGAACTCACGGATTGTGAGATCATGACCTGAGCCAAAGTCGGTCGCTTAACCGACTGAGCCACCCAGGTGCCCTCCCCCCCTACCCCGGGCCTCGGTGTCTTGACCTGTAAGTCAAGTCTGGGACGATAGCACCGAACCTTCAGGGTTGTGACTCCCGACGGGACCTTAGACACCATGCCGGGGAAGCGCTGGGCTCTTAGGAGGTATCTACTCCTGCTGGTCCAGAGGAGTCTGAATGCTGGACGGGGGCTGGAGCTATTTGGGGTTACGACCACGAGACTTTCTTCAGGGTGCGGTGGAGGGCACTTTTATGAGCAGTCCTCCGGGTGAAGGCCCAGCAAGCTGCTAATCTGAGGCTAATGATAGTGCTGATTAATCACAGCTTGGCTTTGTAGGCCCCCTTTCATGCAGAGGGCTCCCCAGGTCTTCTGCAGCCGCTGGCTGTGGCCGGTTCTAGCTTTCATCCCGGCATCAGGCACAGCTTAATAATTATGATCTCTGCCCCCGGCTCCCCCCCCAGCCCCAAGTTCAGTGACCGCGTTGTTAACCTTGATATCTTCCGCCCTGGGGGGATGAATGAGGGCATCAGAGGAGCCCGGGGATGCGCCCCAGGCTCTGCTGCCAGCTGGTCCCAGAGTCTGGCCCCCCAAATCAGCTCCTTCCAATGCCCAGCCTGCTACTCTGTGTTGTAGGCGCTCCCGTGGGAGGTGGAGAAGAGGCAGCTAGTGGTGCTTTTTGTACATGCGTGATTTTATATGTAAGCGTCATTACTGGGGTTGTTTTTGGTTTGCTCTATTGTTTTTTATTTGAAACAATTCCTACAGTTTATTCATTTTGAGAGAGACAGAGAGAGCGAGTGGGGGAGGGGCAGAGGGAGAGG
Organism: Prionailurus bengalensis; assembly: GCF_016509475.1. Classification (NCBI taxonomy): domain Eukaryota; kingdom Metazoa; phylum Chordata; class Mammalia; order Carnivora; family Felidae; genus Prionailurus; species Prionailurus bengalensis. Next base: position 11,922,820 of record NC_057356.1, read on the forward strand.
GAGAGGGAGAGAGAGAATCCCAAGCAGACTCTGCACTGCCAGCCCAGCACAGGGCTCGAACTCACGAAATGTGACATCACGACCCGAGCCGAAACCAAGAAGAGTCTGAGCCACCCAGACGGCCCTGTTTTTGTTCTTTTTTTTTTTTTTTTTTTTTGAGATTGATACAGCTTATTTAATTGCTTACCTGTTGATTCACCTTCTTCCCTCTAGTAGATTTAAAATTCTGTGAGCTTGGGGACCTCATTACTCTTATTCTCTGTATTTATGACACCTGGAAATGTCACCGGCACACAGCAGGTATTTAGTGAGCCCCCAGATTCATGAGGGAATAAATGGAATATAGACATAACTATGGGCCAAGCCATTGACAATGGGGAGCCTGAAAGGAGCAGAAAGCATCTCAAATAGGGTTTGAAGGATGCGGAGTTCTCCAAGTGAAGACAGAAGCCTGCATCCTGGGCAGAGCATAAAGTGTATCCAGAGGCACGGAGGAAGATTCGAATGTGGATGGAGTGTAGCAGATGGGAGAAGTCTGAGCGTTGGGCAGGAGGCGACAAACACTGGGAGGTGTGGCTTGAAATCTGTGTTAGGTCCAGATTCTTCAGTGGGGAGCTTGGAGTTTGCTTTGGAGGTAACACAGAATGGCGTCGCCAGATCTGAATTCCAGCCACACCTCTTGGGCTTGGGTGGTGTTGATCACTTGGGGCCCACCGCAGTGGCCCAGGAGAGAGGTGCCGAGGCTCTGAGCCCAAGGCACTGGCGTTGAGAAAGTGGTTGTCTCCAAACTTTGTAAAATTCTAATCATCCCATGCATGTGGGGGTCCATGCTTGTGTGACCTCAGTAGCCACTGGCTTGCAACTATTTCTTTTTCTCTTCTCTGTGGGATTGGAGACAATGGTTGGTGACTTTTCCAAATTCCATGGTCTTTCAGGGGGGGAAAAAAAAATATATATATGCACTTGTCAGGCATTTAGTCTATAAGCACTGAGTGAAAAACAAAAGATACCCTTCTTTATCTTTCATTTCTTGGAGCCGAGCTCCAAGGCCATTGGACAACGGCCAATGTGGTGGAAAGAGATAGGATTCTGGAATTCTAGCTGTCTCTCTGTTTGATGCATGAAGGTTCCCATCGCCTCCCTGGGTCTCAGTTTCTCCATCCATAAAGTGAGGGGATTGGGCCACCACTCATTTTCTATGGCCTGGTTCTTCTGGTAGATACTCCATTAAAAAGAAAGGAGGAGGGTTGGTGATCTGTGTTGGGGACACAGCGCATTTGCTCTTCCCCCCCTGAAGTTTGTGAAAGATCATCGGTATATGAAAAGCTTCCAGATCTGAATCCTATAGCCAAGGAACCCTGTTGAATTTTGTTGAAGTCACCGTTCCTTTAGCAGTGGGACAGTCAGACCTCAGCACTGACAGAACTCTAAAATCCTACAGGGCTCTGGTTTTGAGATGCTCTGGTCGTGTCTAGAATGTTCTATCAGTTCAAATAAGCTGAGATTCTGTGAGCAGTTGGCCTGAACTCCTGTTGGTTCTCTGTTGCCTGAGTTTTACAGAACGAACAGAGTGGCCTTAAGGATCTGTCTGTCCCCAAACTACAAGAATTCACCACTAACCGCGATGACCATCTACGGCCAAGGAGGGAGGTGAGGGTTACCTCACATATCTCCATTCCAGAATCTCTTGGTTTCTCTCTTGATATTTCAAATATGAGTGTCTTTATCAACCCAAGTCTGTTCGGGATAAAAATAAATGAGAGATCGTATTCTGATAATGAAGTTTTCTCCAATAGGGCTCCACCCCATCCATAGTATTCCCATATTCTCCCAACATCTGATAACAACTTTCCTTTCACAGATCACTAAGGATGGGAGCTGTTACATGAAAAATGATTCCATAGTGAATAAATTTGGAATTAAAAAAATCTCACAGGTTTTGTTTTTTTCCTACAGACCTTTTCAGAGCCTTTAGTGTACCAATGTTTAATATGAATCTCTACAAAGGGACGTGTCAAGGATGCGAAGTTGACCATGCAGCATTTCGTCCCTTAACAGAGTGTCAGAAGGTGCTGGTTAAATGGATGTCCATTTTTGGAAACTCTGCCTTCCCAGGATTATTTAGATCTCTAATGCTGATTTCTTGTGTCTTTACTCTTCCTCGTCTACCAGTAAGAAACTCTGCTGAGGGCAGGGACCAGCCTTACAGTCTCGTATCTTCTTCCAGGGCTATTTGTTCCCCAAACCACTCATTAAGGGTGCTTTTGGGGGGTCCGTGTTCAGGACTAGTTATTTCATCACTACATTGTGCATTTCTTATTTGTTTTGTTTTGTTTTGTTTTGTTGCTATTCCACATCTAAAGGTATTTTTTATTTGGGAGAAGTCCCAAGATAGGAGGGATGTAGTCCCCATCTCCGTCTACGTAAGTCAAGGGGGACAGATTCCTTCTCGCCATCCCCCAGAAGCTAGGGGGGCTGTCTGTCAAGTGATGACTGTCGTGTTCATTAGACGTTCCTGCCCAGGACAGGATTTTGGAACAGCATTGACCCTGCTTCGCGTTGACTCCAGGGGCGATGGCACTGCTGGTGATGGTGAGAGCTGGAACATTCTGACTTGGCTATTGCTGTGCTGAAGCATTGTGTGGGGTTTTAGCCTGCCAGCCCCCCTTGTGTCTTACCCACTATCCCTGCAGATCCTACGAGCGATCCAGCATTCCAAACATATATTTTCTGCTTCAGTTGGAGTTAGTTGCTTGGAACCAAGACTACTGACCATCCTGTCAAATCCATGCATCCATCCACGTATCCATCCATCCGTTCAGAACATCTACCCATCCATCACTGACCCGGCCATCTTTCTAACATAACACCGAGCTAGGCACCAAACATATGCAAGGCAGCAGGAAACGGCAAAAACAGATGCCGTCGTCGTTAAGTCTGGGAATCGGAGTGGAGTTTCACAAAGGAACAATGAATAGAAGTGTGTACCGTGTTAGGAAAAGGAATGATACTGTATCCCAGGACTGGAAATAGTACCACCCCTTGGCCTGAGGGATGAGGGGAGGGAGTGGTTTTCAGGATCCGAAGATTACGTGGTGAGGCCTCCTGATAGCAGCTGTGGGCTTAGGTAGAGGGACACAGTCAACCTAAGGCGACCTGGCAGGAAGGAGACAGGAGGATAAATACCTCATCAGCATGCTCCTCCCTCCCTCTGATCTCCTGCCAGTGCAAGAGAAGATAGTGAGTTAGCTTGTACAGGTCAGCTTCCCAGTTGCAGAGCAGGTTGGAGAAGGGTGGAGAGTGCATCTGGAGGGCCAAACAGAAGACCCCAAGTGCATCAGTGTGAGGAGGTTCGTGCCATTTCTCTGTTCAAATCTTTCTTGTACAGTATCCCAGACATTTATTTTCTGCTTCTGTTAGTGTCAGTTGTTTGCAACCAAGAATCTTGACTTCTGTGGCAAACACATCCATCCATCCATCCATCCATGCATCTGTCCACCCATGTACCCACCCACCTACCCATCCATCCCATCCATCCCATCCACCCATCCACCCACCCATCTATCCCATCGATCCCACCCACCCACCCACCCATCCACCCACCCACCCACCCATCCACCCACCCATCCACCCATCCATCCCATCCATCCCATCCACACATCCACCCATCCATCCATCCATCCATCCATCCACCCATCTACCCACCCATCCACCCATCCATCCATCCCATCCACCCACTTAGCCATCTACTTACCCATCATCCATCCATCCATCCATCCATCCATCCATCCATCCACCCATCCACCCATCCACCCATCTACCTACCCATCCACCCACCCATCCACCCACCCATCCACCCACCCATCCATCCCATCCATCCATCCACCCACCCACTCACTCATCCACCCATCCATCCCATTCATCCCATCCACCCATCCACCCATCCACCCCATCCATCCCATCCATCCCATCCACCCACCCATCCATCCCATCCATCCATCCACCCACCCATCCACCCATCCATCCATTATTCCATCCATCCATCCCATTCACCCCAGCCATCCGTCCACCCATCCATCCCATCCATCCATCCATCCATCCACCCATCTCATTCATCCCATCCATCCATCCATCCATCCATGCATCCATGCATCCATGCATCCATCCACCCATGCACCCACCCACCCATCCATCCCATCCATCCCATCCATCCACCCACCCACCCACCTATCCACCCATCCCATCCATCCTATCCATCCCACCCATCCATCCATCCCATCCATCCCACTCACCCACCCACCCATCCACCTACCCATCTATCGCATCCATCCCATCCATCCCATCCACCCATCCACCCATCCATCCATTTATCCACCCATCCGTCCCATCCATCCATCCCATCCATCCATCCATCCACCCACCCACCCATCTATCCAAACATCCATCCATCTCCAGTGGATTTATACAACACTCACATAAAAGCCAAAGTATTCATGACCCATCAAGCCTTCCATGACTCGCCCCCCGCCGCCACTCCCTCCCCCCCCACCCCCTGCCACCCCACACTGCCCACTTGTCTTCATCTCCCTTTCTCTTCTCAGTTTTCTCCATCCCAGCCACACTGGCCTCCATGCTGCTCCTCTACCCTTACACGTCCTCTTGGTCCCTCCCTCCCTCCAAGTTTTTACTCAAATGTCATCCTCCTTGTCCTCTGTTCATCAGATGGTGACTTCTGTCTACCACTGTCACTTAGTTTCCTCCTTGGTACTTGACACTGTCTCACCTTCTCTAGATAATGCTTGTCCATCTTGTTTAGTGTGTATACTGTCCTCCCCCGCCAACTGGACCCTCCAGCGGAATAGAAATTCTAGAATGAAGGGTTTTTTGCTGTCTTGTTTATTGGTGTATTCTTAGTGCTCCAGAGAATCCCAGCATACAGAAGGTGTTGGATACACATTTGTTGAACAAATAAATGAACGTATGGGAGCAGCTCTGTGAGAGCTTCTGACCCATTCTCGGAGGGGAATTCAGCCCAGCTGCGAGTTTGTGCAAACTCATTTTATCCCTACTGTTGCACAGGCCAGGACGCACGTAAGAGTTAATATGCTGCTTGTGCCCTCAGGAAATGTCCTGAACGTTCCATGCAAGCCGTAGACTTGGCTCTCGGTGACTTCTTGTCCTGCTTAGGAAAACCTGAGGGCAAGGGAGGGAAAAAATGAACACTTTACACATTTCATCTTCAAAGCACTTACTAAACGCTCAAGTAATTAATTCCCCTGGCTCTCTGGGAAGTGGATTTTATTGTCTCTGTTCTGGCAATAGAGGCATGGGTGTGCTGAGAAGTTCCATCATTTCCCCAGGACCACAGAGTGAGCCACGGGTGGTGCCAGAACAGCATTGACACGCTTGGAGTTTCTGGCCGGGAGGCCTCCTCCTTCCCCTGCTGGCGGGCAGGGCAGTGGACTCAGATGGGAGGTGGCGGTGTGGACAGTCTCAGAGGATGACTTTCTTCCCCTTTCAGAGGCCTTCGGGAACTGGGCACTTGGGGGCTGCAAAATCACCAGAGCCCCCTGGGCCCCTCTTTCTTCCAATGTTTCAGGTCCAAGCTGAGGCTTAAGTGTAAACTGAAAAAAAAAAAAAAAAAAAAGTCTGAGGACATGAACTCTTTCCCAGTGCAGGCCGGGGCAAAATAGGAGATACGTCAAGACCGCCTTTGGGTATGCCCGGCTAATCTGAGTCTGACCACGGTCCTAACTCCTCTGCTCCAGACTTTTGCTTTATCCCTTCTCCAGCAGCACGAACCCGCCTGATTTTCCATATGGTCGGTTTCCTACTCTCTTGGAGAAAGGCCAGCGGAGAGGATAACTACTTGATATTAACGATATTGATGGGCGCTCCAGGGAATTAACATTCTTACCCGCTAATTATCTCCGGGCCAATATTTTCCTGTAGGCTTTGGACTGAAAGTCGGAAGACCTGTGTGTTCGCTTCTGCTACTAACTTGCCACGTATCAGGTTGGGTCTTAGTTTTCCCATGTGTTGAATAAAGATAATAAGAACAGCATATATACATAAACACTTACCGGCTATTAGACAATGCTCTATGTGCCTTAAATATAGTGTCTTATTTGAACCTCACATTTGCTTCCGGTTTTGCAGATGAGGAAACTGAGGCATAGAGAGGTTAAATGATTAATCCGAGACCCAGAGCTGGAAGGGGTCAGAGGTGGCAGAATCTAGGGGGTGTGGCCCCCGAGTCTGGGCTTATAACCACTAGAGCGGTTTGAACCAGGCACAGGAACCGACTTCAGTGCCAAAGGCAATTCCAGTGTAGTTTGTATTGAAATTACCCTTCCTCCAAAAACACGATAAAAGCTGGACAGAAAACCATGAAACAGCTACGTATAGAAACTGGAATGCACCAGCACAGATTGAATTTGGGACCTGAAAACAAATCTCTGAAATATTAATTGCACATATGGTTCTTTTTTAAAAAAAAATGTTTATTTATTTTGAGAGAGAGGGAGAGAGAGAGAGGGAGGGCTTGTGCACACAAGCCGAAGAGGGGCAGAGAGAGGGGGAGAGAATCCTAAGCAGGCTCCACACTGTCAGCTCAGGGTCTGATGTGGAGCTCGAACCCACGAACTGTGAGATCGTGACCCGCGCCGAAATCGAGAGTTGGGTGCTTAACCGACGGAGCCAGCCAGGCGCCCCTGCATAAATGGTTTTAATAGCTGATTAGACTTAGCAGAAGAGAAGATTAGTAAACTGAACAAAAGCTCAGTAGAAAATAAATATGCGGGATTGGAGCAGAGAAAAACAGCGGTGAATAACACAGAGAAGGGCGTAAGATTCATAAGGACACAGTGGAGAGGTCTAAGATACGTATATTCGGACTTGTAGAAGAGAGAAGAGACAGAATGGGACAGAAGCAACCTTTGAAGAACTGTGTTTTCCAAAACTGAGGACAGTAAGCCCATTTGAGAAGCTCTGGGAAGCCAAAGCGCATGAAACCCAAGAAACCACATTAGGCACGCCATAGTGAAACTTCTCACGACCAAAGGCAACGAGGATATCATAAAAGCCGTCAGGAAATAAGAGACGTTACCTTCAAAGGGACAACAGCGAGCCTCGTGGCCGACTTTTCAAGAACACGAAAGCCAGCTGTGATCAGATGTTAGGGGGGATGCTCACCTGGGTTGGGAAAGATGCCAGGCTCAGTCTGAACTCATCTGAGACGCCCTTGGTGGTAGATTGGTAATGTCTGCCACGTGCATGGAAGGAAGGCGTGACAGCAGCCATGCCACCTGCTGGCTTTGGCTTCGATGTCTGCCGCGATTTCCTCCCCTGGGTAATCGCAGAATGCCTCCTCCTTCCGAACCACTTTTCGGGTACAGGGAAGGAGTCCAGAGACTTAAAGAAGATTCCAGCCACTCAGTTGTAAACCCAAGTAGCAGAGTTTTGGCTATAGGAAGGTTTCATTTCATAGCCTAGTGAGTTCTGTGTGACCTTCAGCATGTCCCTTTACCTCCCAGAGCATCAGTTTGTTCAATTTTAAGGTAGTTTCAATAATGGTACTTAATTCACAATGACATTGGAGTTTTCAAGGAATGGATGCGTGGAAAACATCAGACCCAGACTCTGAAACCCAATAGGTCCTCAAAACCAGTAGCTGCTCCTATTTTCTGCACAGGGGCCGTGGGTCCCCGGCTGGCTGCTGAGTTCCTACTCCTACAAGGAACACTTTTTCCTTGTCAAGCACCTACGTTTGTCAAGCGCCTACGTTGTTAAAGGAGACATGTCGGGTGGTGGGGACCACGAAACCCATACAGTTCTTGACATGCATGGTTCTTACCATCGAATGGGCTTTGAGAACAGTTGAGGCATCACAGTGAGTGTTTTTCCTTTGACTCTTGGGGTTTTAAAGAGCCAGTGGCACCTCTTGGGGAAGAGACATTCACAGGGACCGCGTTTTCCTTCGGTGAATTCAGATGTCCTCCTCTGGGACACGTTCAGCAGTAGCCACCAGTGTCCCAAACTTCTTCCGTCGAGGAGGCCAGGGTCTCTGTGAGGATCCAGAAGGATTCTTTGCGCCTGAGACCCATTTGGGTCATCACCCAAGGGGATTGCAGTCCATTCCTATCCCCAGCTCTGCCACCCCCACCCCCACCCCCACTGCTTATGCCGTGGCCTTATCCAGTGTCCCCTTCCCCCTTACAGGTGTAGTATTGACCAAAGAGAGTGAAGCAGGACATTCCAGTTTCCCAAAGGGCCTGGAAAGCTTGTTGGCAAACAGGGAGTTTTGCGATGTCCTCAGAGTGGGACGACAAAATGCCCCAACGCGTGGTTAACTCAGAGGAAGCGTCGTCGTATAGGGAAGCGAGAGGGGGCTTTGGGTCAAATCCCGGCCCTGCTCCTGGCCGAGGGGGCTTTGCCGATTCCCCCCGTCAATGAAAATGGGTTAATAGTGCAGCAACATTGTGAGTAAGAACAAAGATGCGTCTCGAGTGCTTAGCCCAGTGCAGGGCCATATTTTTGTTATTAGTCAGCGTTGCATGTTCAGGGGATCTGGAAATCCCTGCCTCGGGAAGGCCTCCCCCTGCCCCCGCCGCCCCCATGAGCTCTTACCCAAAACACGCATTCATTCCCAGCCGTGTAGGGACTTGATGTAAACCCACCCACTTTCCTGTGAACAGAAAACGCTAACAGAATTTTGGCCCCGAGAGCCGGTTCCGCAAAAGTAGTAAAATTGTTGTGGTTAAGCCCCTAGAACTGTTTGGGAGGCCTGAGAGGTCTTTGGGGGAGCCAATGGGAGTGGCGGGGCCGACCTCAGAATGGAGCAGCGGGAAAGCTGTGCTAGTATTTTGCACCGTCCAGCTGCACCCGGCTGGGCTCCGCTTCTGGGGGACCGGGAAGTCAGGGAGGACGGTTCCTCGACTCTGCCGGGGCTGGGGTCAGCATCTGGGTTTACAGGTGTGCCACAAACCAGGGTGTGGCAGAGTTGGCCGGGCGTCTGACAAAAATCTGTGACCTCTCACCGTTCCCTTAGCGAGGATATGTCACTTGGAGGTGACTGCACAGGCAGGGACAGTTGTCCGGGGCTCCCCGCAGCCAGGTAGGGCCATGTGACTGATTCTGCCCGTGCAACATGAGTGTGTCCCTCCTGGGCCGGGGATTTTTTTTTTTTTAATTTTTTTTTCACGTTTATTTACTTTTGAGACAGAGAGAGAGACAGAGCATGAACGGGGGAGGGTCAGAAAGAGAGAGGGAGACACAGAATCCGAAACAGGCTCCAGTCTCTGAGCTGTCAGCACAGAGCCCGACGTGGGGCTCAAACTCATGGACCGCGAGATCATGACCTGAGCCGACGTCGGCCGCTTAACCCACTGAGCCACCCAGGCGCCCCTTGGGCCGGGGATTTTAAAAAGCAGTGGGATTCTTTGACATTCTCTTTCTCCCCTTTGGTGATCGGCTGCCGAGGACCTTGAGGTCCCCAGGGGAGGGGGAGGTAGACCCACAAGATGTAACCTGTCTGAGTCTCTGAGTCATCATGGCGGGGAATACCCCTGGACCTACATAAAAAATAAATTTCCGGGCGCCTGGGTGGCTCCGTCGGTTAAGCGTCCGACTTCAGCTCAGGTCACGATCTCACAGTTCGTGGGTTCGAGCCCCACATTGGGCTGTGTGCTGACAGCTCGGAGCCTGGAGCCTGCTTCTGATTCTGTGTCTCCCCCTCTCTGCCCCTCTCCCACTCACGCTCCGTCTCTCGCCCTCTCTCAAAAATAAATAAACAGGGGCGCCTGGGAGGCGCAGTCGGTTAAGCGTCCGACTTCAGCCAGGTCACGATCTCGCGGTCCGGGAGTTCGAGCCCCGCGTCAGGCTCTGGGCTGATGGCTCAGAGCCTGGAGCCTGTTTCCGATTCTGTGTCTCCCTCTCTCTCTGCCCCTCCCCCGTTCATGCTCTGTCTCTCTCTGTCCCAAAAATAAACGTTAAAAAAAATAAATAAATAAACATTAGGAAAAACAATAAAAAAGAAATTTCCATTGGGTGGAGCCACTAGAAAGTTTTGCTGTATTTGTTACAGCAGCTCGTGTTGCCCTGATACACCATGTTAGGTATCCTTAAATTCAACAGATACCTAACCCTCCCGCTCACGGTGACCTGGGGCTTCTGGGATGGCAGCTCCAGTGCCCTCTGCCCTACCCCCCTACTCCATCGGCTGTATTTTGTCTCTCTAAATTTGGACGAGTGAAAATACCAACCGCCCCAGCTGTTGGTGAAGATGTGGAGGACCTGGAACTTTCCTACGCTGCCGTAAGGAAAGTAAAACGTTACAACCTCTTTGCAAAACAAGCTGGCAGTTTCTGAAGCATACACGGGCATTAGGACCCAGTCACTCTGCTCCTGGGATCTACCCAAGAGAGACAAAGGCATATGTGCGCACAGAGACTTGCACACGTGTTCACAGCAGCTTTATTACTAGTCACAAAGTGGCCACGGGTCCCCCAGTATTCCCCAAAGCCCCGCTAAATGTCCTGCCCGCAGTTTCCACGAGATGTCCGAGAATACCCCGGTCTTCAGGCTGCACTCTGCATTGAATCCTGTAGAAAAAGTCCCGAATCTTCTGGCCTCTCTCCATGTCCATCTTGGCTTCTAGTCGAAGGCACCGACACTTCCCGAAGACGGTGACCACGGCCTCCTCTCCGGTCTCCATGCCTTCCATTCCCCGCCAACCTCCTCCCCCCCCCCCCCCCCCCCACCAATTCCTTTCTCAACATGGCGGCCAGAGAAGTTTCTTTCAAAACAGATCCAATCGTGTACTTTCAACTGCTTTCCCGTCTACTTAACGTAAAATCCCAAGTCCTTGACATGAACCTCAGGGCGCTGGGTAATCTGACCGTTGACTCCATGGCTCCTTCCACTCTTTCCTTGACCACTAGTTTCAACCATACTTGTCTCCTTGCTTTTTCTCAAATGTGCCAGACTCCTCCCTTCCTTCAGGAAACCATGCCCTTGCCATTCTCTTTCCTTCTAACACGGGTTCCCTCCGCCTTTCCAAGTAGCTTCTTAATGGTCTCTGCTCAGATGTCACCCACCCAGAGAGGTCATCTCTGGACACCCCCATCAAATAACCTTCTATCCACATCTTGTTCCTCTACTTTAATGTTCTTCGTAGCGCTTATTACTATCTGTGGTTATTCTATTGCTTTGCTTTGGCTGTGTAAAGTGTTACCAACTTAGCGGCTTAAAACAACACACATTTATTATCTCACAGTGTCTGTGAGTCACAGGTCTGGGTGTCACTTATCTGAGTCCTTTGCTTAGGGCCTGAAGGGCTGTAGTCAAGGTATCGGCCGGGCTCTGCACTCACCTGGCGGCTTGGCTGGGTAAGGATCCATTTCCAAGCTCACCAAGGTTATTGGAAGAATTCATTTCCTTGTAGTCAGAGGAGTGAGGGCCTTGGCTTCTTACTCACTGCCAACTGGAGGCCACTCTCAGTTCCTAGAAATTCCTAGAGACTGCCTGCCATTGCCCAACTTCATCAACCCAGCAAGAAAGGTCTTTAGAGAGAGTGGCCGGCAAGATGGAACCTTACGTAAAGTCACAGAAATGACCTTCCACCACAGCCGCCATATTGTATTGGGTAGAAACAGGTCATAAGTCCTACTGACACTAAAGGCAAGATGGGGATTACCCAAAGCTGTGAATACCGGGCGGCCAGAATCACGGAAGGGGTAACTTAAAGTCTGTCCATCACAAGGATATTCTATATTTATTTACTGGTTGGTTTATTATCTGCCTCCCTCACCAGAACATAACCTTAACCTGTACCGATTAAGAGTACAGAAGAGTACAGGACTTTAATCTGTCTTGCTTGTGACTATGTCCCCAGCACCTGGAACAATCCTTGGCACATAGTAGGTGCTTATAGTATATTTCTTGAATGAATAAAATAAACTTGTTATTATTATTTATTCAATTATTTTTTACATTTACATCCAAGTTAGTCAGCATGTAGTGCAACAATGATTTCAGGAGTAGATTCCTTAGTGCCCCTTACCCATTTAGCCCATCCCCCCTCCCACAACCCCTCTAGCAACCCTCTGTTTGTTCTCTGTATTTAAGAGTCTTTTTAAAAAAATTTTTTTTAACGTTTTTTATTTATTTTTGAGACAGAGAGAGACAGAGCATGAACGGGGAGGGGCAGAGAGAGAGGGAGACACAGAATCGGAAGCAGGCTCCAGGCTCTGAGCCATCAGCCCAGAGCCCGACGCGGGGCTCGAACTCACGGACCGGGAGATTGTGACCTGAGCCGAGGTCAGCCGCTTAACCGACTGAGCCACCCAGGCGCCCCTAAGAGTCTTTTATGTTTTGTCCCCCTCCCTGTTTTCATATTATTTTTGCTTCCCTTCCCTTATGTTCATCTGTTTTGTATCTTAAAGCCCTCCTATGAGTGAAGTCATATGATATTTCTTTCTCTGACCGACTAATTTCACTTAGCATAATAGCCTCCAGGTCCATCCACGTAGTTGCCAATGGCAAGATTTCATTCTTTTCCATTGCCGAGTAATACTCCATTGTGTATAGATACCACATCTTCTCTATCCATTCATCCATCCATCTATCGATGGACATTCGGGCTCTTTCCATCCTTTGGCTATTGTCGATAGTGCTGCTGTAAACATGGGGGTGCATGTGTCCCTTTGAAGCAGCAGACCTACATCCTGTGGATAAATGCCTACTAGTGCAATTGCTGGGTCGTAGGCTAGTTCTATAAAATAAACTTATTTTCATTGAGCTATTTTTGCGACGTTTTGTTCCTTTAAACAAACAAAATGCCACGTTGAGGTGTATTGCTTTGGGGTTTAAAATGTGATATCGGCAAAAGTGGTTTGTGAACTGTAAAACATCCTGTAAGTGCTAAGCAGTCTTCTCTGTATGGTCTTACCAGTTTATCTCCTTGGAACATAATTTTTTTTTTTTTAATTTTTTTTTTCAACATTTATTTATTTTTGGGACAGAGAGAGACAGAGCATGAACGGGGGAGGGGCAGAGAGAGAGGGAGACACAGAATCGGAAACAGGCTCCAGGCTCCGAGCCATCAGCCCAGAGCCTGACGCGGGGCTCGAACTCACGGACCGTGAGATCATGACCTGAGCCGAAGTCGGCCGCTCAACGGACTGAGCCGCCCAGGTGCCCCTGGAGTCCTGGTCTCTTAAAGTGGCCATGGACGCGCATTGGCCGCTGGAAAGCAAGTGGCTGTGATCCACATCACTGATGGATGGAAGCTCTGAGAGCTGGTGTGCAAGATGACATTCGCCCGCGATGTGTTTGGCAGTGGCCTCGACTTTCTCCCTTCCTGTCTCAGCTTGGGTCCCTGGCTGTGGATGATGCCAGGCAGAGTTCCCAGCTGAGTCCCAGAGAGGGAGGACACAGGTAACGCGTGAAACAAACCACCGATGATTTAATCCACGGGGATCCGGGGGCTGTCTCTTACTGCTTCATAACCTGGCCCATCATGACGGAAGCAGTACCCAGCCTTCCTCAGACAGTCAGCTCCTTCCCGCTTCTCAGCCTAGAAGACACCAAGGAACACGGGAGAAGCGATTTGATTAAAAAATCCACGTCTGCCCTCGGGACCGTGAGTTTGCTTTGTTCAAGGTTTCTTAACGGATGTGTCGGTTACGTGGCCTCATTGTGCATCGGTTTGATTATTCTGAAGAATGACTTCCCATCCGTCTGCTCCTACCACCTTCCCAAAGTCAATTTCGGGCATCGTCACGATGATCGCATTCACCCTCTTGCCTCCGACTGCTTGTGTTTGCCAAGCAGATCCCTTGAATTGCAATGCTTAATGCGGTTCTAAGGGACACTTTGCACCCACCTAACTGGATTCTCAGGCGTCACTCGGTATCTTAAGACCATCCCGGACATCTCCTTCCTTAGTTTTCAGCGAGAGCTGCAGTTGTCCAACAAATGGAACATAGAATGCCGTTTTCCAAGAAACGCAGCTTGGGATAAGTCAACCTCAAAGTCGCCTGAAAACGCGTCCTGGCGGCCGACTTGGGGACAAGAAGGACCCTTTCTCACTGTGGCCTTTGTGATGAACACACCAGATTCATAAATTCGCATATGTGTTATCCACACATCCATTTCATATCAATAGCAAATGCTTTCCAGATGTGTGTTAGAGGTGCTAGGCTTTGCGTTGCTGGCTTCGTATTTTCTCCGAGGTCTCTGCCTGGCCTGGCACTCGGCCTGTTGTTTTTACATCAAAAAGATGGGTCGTACCTGCTTAATAAGCCGGAGGAATTCACGGCAACCTGAAGGAGCTAAAGGAATGTGGTTTTCTGATCCGATTAGAGAGATGTGGCTGGGTCCCCAGGGTTCTCAGGTTCAGCTGCCCCAGCCTACAATGTCATTCATTGTCTTCTGGGCCGTGTGCGCAGTGATTCGGGTTTCTGCACCCCCTTCTCTGAAGCCTTGTGTGCACAGCCCCGGAGCTCACCCGGAGTTGAGTTGACCACTAAGGTTTTTCTCTGTTGGCTTTCCGATCTTCTGCCCTTCCTGCAAATGTTCTTTGTGATGGCCTTTGTAGGGGCACAGAGAAGGGAGCCCCAGGTTTGAGTCGTTCTTAGGGTAGTCCAAATCCTCCCCACGTTTAAGAACCTTTACCGGTCGCTTGTGGGGGTGGTGGAGGGTTCTGGAACATGAGCTTTGAAGTCAGAATCCCGGTGTGCCCGTTTACGAGGCTGTGTGACCTTGGGCAGGCCTCTTGACCTCTCTGAGCCTCCGATGGCTTATGTGGATACTCTACATCTTAACACTTCATATCGCTTGGGTTATTGTGAAGCAGAAATGAGCTAATGCACGCAAAGCTCTTGGCACAGAGTCTGGAGTATAGCAAACCCTTAATCGCTGGTAGCTAATATCATTATCACTATTGCTACTACTGTAAAAAAAATTTAACGTGAGCCTGGACCCACACTGATTTTCCCATGGTGGAATGCCTTCTGGAAGTCCTCCCGGGTCCCACCTTATAAAGTTTCTCGTGAAATGTCCCACTGGGCACAACCCACAGAGCTCTGGAAGCAAACATTATGGCCTCATGTTCTGGACTCACCTCGATGACTTTGGACTCTAGGTCATTGTGTTTTCTTTTCTTTTCAGAAAGAGCCATGCTGAGTAGGGTGTAGACCCAGATCAGAGATTTAGAGTGAAGTCCTGGGCTTTGGAGCCAAGGCCGGCTCAAGATTGTTCTTTGGTGTGTGCCTTCCTCTTTCCCCAAGGTGGGCTGCTGCAGAGCATATGGTAGGCGCTCAACGCGTGTTGAATGAGTGGCTAGAGAAGGCACTTAACCAGTAGTTATCCTTGAGGAAGCAATAACACGATAATGGTAATGACTTTGATCTTGGCTATTTTCTGGGTGCTTAGATCCTCTGTGCCAGGCAGCAGGCTAGTGTATCTGAAGTTGTTCACTTACTGCTCAGGGAATACCCTGGGGGGTAAACACGCAGAAGTCCTTTTGGGAGGTAAGGATATTAGAGATTTAGCCTTGAGACCTCATGAAGGTGAAGGGGAGAGCCTGGATTTGGGGTCAGGGAATGTGGGGACGGAGTTCTGGCATCTGCCCATCGGGTCATAGCCTGCCTGATTCAGTTGTCCCAATGTTCACAGTCTGAGTCGGCTTCCTGTCGAAGTCCCCAGGGAGCTACCCCATCCCCTTCCAGTTTGGGACGACAGAGGCAGAAGCCTGAAGTCGGAACAGCGATGTGTCAATCCTCTCCTTCATTTTTTACTTTTTTTATGAAAGTTTTTTTTAACGTTTACTTACTTTTGAGAGAGAGAGAGAGAGCATGAGCACGAGTGGGGGAGGGACAGAGAGAGGGAGACACAGAATCGGAAGCAGGCTCCAGGCTCTGAGCCATCAGCACAGAGCCCGACGCGGGGCTCGAACTCCCGGACCGCGAGATCGTGACCTGGCTGAAGTCGGACGCTTAACCGACTGCGCCACCCAGGTGCCCCAGACTTATTATTTTTTAAATTACAAAATAAACCAGGAAGTGTAAAAGGATATACAGCAAAGACCCCCTCGTTCCCCTGTCCAGGGGCACCCACCTCTTCTCCCAAGGAGCAACCCAGACTTTCAATTTCTTGCGTGTCTGTCTAGAAAGGGTCAATTATCAGAGGCTTCAATAAGGATGGGCAGAAATTTCCTTTTAATGCATACCTGGTCTGTATCTATTGTTTGAGCTTTTGACCACGAGCTCGGTGTAAAGAGAACGAAAGGCAATAAAAGCCATTGTGAAAGGACACCGGTACCTTCTTTCGACCCTGTCCTCTGTCCCAGCTTCAGAAGCAGACACTAAGGGGACTGTTCCTCGTCCCACCAAGACAGCTGACCGTGTTCTCTGGTTCTCCGGTTGCTACAATTGAACCTTCAACTCCCAAGGCAGGAGCAAATCAGGGGCAGGCCTTTGATCTCTTGTCCCGTCACTCCCCTCGGTCTCCATGGCAACCACTGTGCCCCAAGGGGTGGAGAATACACCCCATTGTTCTGGCCTCCCTGCCTTCATTCCATCTTAATTACCTGTGCCCATTGGGTTCCGTCCCAGGCTCCCGTTGGGTTTGATGAGTCCCTTCCCTCCTCAACTGTTTCCATTTCTCTACGTACCTGCCCTCTGGGGCCACGGGACGCCTCCCGTGGCTCCCACGGGCCTGGGTCCACCTCTCGGTTATGTGAGTCACTGAGTCCTATGAACTCTGTACCGGGAGTGAGTCACTTTGCTCCTTAAAGCCTCCAGCTTCTCATCTGTACGACCGGGATAAAAGTGGTCTTAGGGCCGAAAACCCGAACACCTTCAGCGCACAGCATATAGTAAGTCATTAATGAAGGCGATGTGTCTTTATGAAACGTGAGTGGCTCAGGGGCCTGGTGACTTCTCTAGATTGGGTTATGGGGGTTGATTCTCACTGGTGATTGAACTCTTACTGTCAGTCTTGGACAATCCATCCATCCGTCATCTCTTTATTAATCATCCACTATCAATCACCCGTCGTCTATGTATAATAGCCCCTTGCCCCCCGCCCCCCATCCACGGTTCCCGCTTCCTGCCGTTTAGACCCTGCTCATCAGCCGTGGTCTGGAAGCCGATGAGCCTCCTTCTGACATCTGGTCAGGCCAGTAGTAGCCTAACCCTGCGTCACATGCCTGTATCGTCCACCGCCCTTCATCTTGTCCCGGCTGTGTTTGGTCATCTCGCATCATCACAGGAAGGAGCGCAGCACGAGAAACTGGGAGAGACCACATTCGCATACTTTCATGATCGTGTGTTGTTAGAATTGCTCTATGTTATTATTGTTGTTGCTAATCTTTTACCGTGTCCCATAAGTTGAATTTTATCCTAGGGGCACTTGGGTGGCTCAGTCAGTGAGGCGTCCGATTCTTTTTTTCTTTTTTATGTTTATTTTTGAGAGAGAGAAAGAGAGAGGAAGAGTACGAATAGGGGAGGGGCAGAGACAGAGGGAGACACAGAACCGGAAGCAGGCTTCGAGCTGTCATCACAGAGCCCGAGGCGGGGCTCGAACTCACGAGCTGTGAGATCGTGGCCCGAGTGGAAGTCGGACGCTTAACTGACTGAGCCCCCAGGCGCCCCACGGACGTTTCTGATTTTACCCTTTGCTTGAC
This sequence comes from Prionailurus bengalensis, assembly GCF_016509475.1. Taxonomy (NCBI): domain Eukaryota; kingdom Metazoa; phylum Chordata; class Mammalia; order Carnivora; family Felidae; genus Prionailurus; species Prionailurus bengalensis. The sequence goes on from NC_057356.1 coordinate 11,940,509, forward strand.
CATGTGATTAACTCTCAGAGACTGGTGGGTGGGGCCTGGTCTGGGGGATGCTGGGATTATCCAGAACCATAGAAGTGACAAGTGACCTGGTGGTACTTTTAAGATCCCCCCCCGCCTTTGCTGCTAAATAACACGTACATTGCTTATTAAAAACACTGATTTTTCTGCTAAAAGAAGCATTCCTTGCCCACAGAGAGAGTGTTTAAATTAAGTTTTGTTGAGAAGCAAACATTTATGCTATTATAGACGCACAACTACGAAATTGTTTTGGAGGGGGAGAAAGGATTTATCCAAGGCTTAAGAGGCGGTGGGGTGGGCGTGGAATAGGGAAACAGAAAGAGAAAAGGCTGGGCATGGGCTTTCCTTCCCCCGTGGGGCTCGGAAAGACCCCATCCGTGGCCACAATACTTGGCACGATTGCATTTGGTGAGAGCCCAGCTGTTTTTCTCCTGTTTATGCAGAGACTGTCTTTCCGAAGGGGGGCATTCTGCCCAGAATCCGGGACTCCTGGCTTCTGTTCCAGTCCGTTCGTCCTTCCTTCTTTCCTTCCTTCCTTCTTCCTCCTTCCTTCCTTCCTTCCTTCCTTCCTTCCTTTTTCTTTCTTTTTTTCTTTTCTTTCTTTTCTCTTTCTTCCTTCCTTCCTTCCTTCCTTCCTTCCTTCCTTCCTCCTTTTCTTCCTTCCTTTTTCTTTCTTTTTTTTTTTTTTTTCTTTTCTCTTTCTTTCTTTCTTTCTTTCTTTCTTCCTTTCTTCCTTTCTTCCTTTCCTTTCCTTTCCTTTCCTTTCCAGTGCTGTTCTTTACTCCATGTAGTCTTTCGACCCAAGGACATGATTCCAGACGTTGCTTTTTTTTTTTTTTTTTTTGAATCAGAGATGGTCTTGTCAGTCCTAGTGGTAGGGAACAGAGTTGTCTGAGAGCCCTGATAAAGTCACTGGGCTCCTCTTGTGCAAATTAACTCGACGATCTCCTAGGACTGGGCGGCAGTGCAGGTGAATGAAGCTGTTCAAGGACGTACTTGGGGTTCTTGGGAGGAAACCAATGACATTCTCCAAGGAGGCCTTTGGGTAGGAAGTTGCTCGAGGGACTGGTTGCAGGTGCCTGGGAAACTGAGATGTAGGGAAACTGAGGAGGCAGAGGGAAGCCACGAGGAATCGCACCCGTCTGCTAGTAGTGAGGGGGCGCTCACCTCTCCTAGGTGGGAAGAGACGTACCTGAGGACAGCAGGGGTGTGGAGAGGGGCTGGACAGGAGCCCTGACCTTGGGTGGAGGGACTCAGCTGGCTGTGGGGGTGCAGTGACCCCCCCCAGGGAGGGGGCTGGGGACTATATACCCCGTTTTCACTTCCACTCACATTTCCTCTTGTGTCCTGTTGGCCAAGTTCGACAGGAACCCAAAGAAAGCACCTGACAGATCCATAAGGATCAGCCTCAGGGGCAGAGAGTAGGGTGGGGAGGAGAGAGGGGGGATCTGCAGGGACACATAGACGGTGTTTAAGGTGGTACATAGGCCAGGTTTCGTTTCCATGGAGAAATGTATCCCGTGTTCCCTGAACAAGATGGACTTCTGTGTTGACCTTAATTTCTCTGTGTCTCACTTTCCCTTTCTCCAAAACGGGACTGACGACGGCAAAATTGATCAGAATTACAATCACATTACCAACTGTCGTGAGTTGTTGTCGGGACGTAATTCATTAATTCGTGCCATGCTCTTAGACTATCCCAAGTATTAGCTTTTATTTCAAGATTACACCGTCACGATCCTTTGTTTCTCCTCTTTTAATTTTTGTTAATGTTTATTTATTTTTGAGAGAGAGACAGAGTGAGAGGAAGGGGGGGGCGGAGAGAAAGAGGGAGAGACAGAATCCGAAGCGGGCTCCAGGCGCTGAGCCATCAGCACAGAGCCCAACGCGGGGCTCGAACTCACGAACTGCGAGATCATGGCCTGAGCCGAAGTCGGAGGCTCAACTGACTGAGGCACCCAGGCACCTTTGTTTCTCTATTTTTAGAAACAGCCGTGGGTACAAGACCTATTTTACTGCCCCTTTAATTCTTCTACGAGTAAAATAACAGTGAGGTCTCACTGCTGAAGAGCCAGTGACCCTGAGCACAGTCTAGGGAGACAATAGACGATAGGCGGGGACTGTGGCAAACTCACAGTGTCTCCCCTCAAGGGACCACCTGCCACTCAGCTCTAGCAGATTATGACCGTTTAGGAATGTAGGCAGCGTTTCCAGAACTTTCGGGTTTGCAAGAAAAGCTGAACAATTAGAATTTTTATGTGAAAGCTTCTGATTTTTAAAGGTTGGCAAATGGTTTCAAAATTTTTAAAAAAATACATCATTTGAGCCAACACTCTGCGAGCCAAGCAAAACAGATCTTGGGGCTGGATTCAGCTCACATGTGGCCAGTTGTGATCTTGGGTTAAGCTTATGCCTGGGGACCAAAGGAAGCTGTTGGCTTCTTAAGGAAGACAGGACGTGACCTTGGCTCCTGGAAGAAACTTCTTCAGAGAGGCCTCAGCTGAAACCCCAGACATAAAGCAAAGCATCCTTGACTTAAGATCTAAGAGCTGGAAAAACGCACAGGGCAGGGGTGGGGGCAGGCTTTCGCATTAAGGGGACCCGCGGGTGGGATTTTATAAGAAGCCAGGACGGTTCTCAGATCACATTCATGAACCAAAGGTAGCCCGAACCCCAGTTTCCTCTGCATCGCGCCTCCATGAAGGGATTTCCGCTTTGTCCAAAGTTATTTAACCTGCTTTTGGGGCCGGGGAGAGAAAAAAACCCCAACTCCGTGATATTGTATACATTCGAGGAATTAACATCAGCACGCATCCCGGGATTCTTCTCGGGAGAAACCAGGCTGCGGGTAAGGCAACTGTGTATTTCGGGGCCTTCCCACTTCTTACGCCCCTGGCGTGGGTTCAAGCTCTCCTCTGCTTCCTTGTCTTTAAAAAAAAAAAAAATACAAACGCCGATTCGAATTCCCCATCTTTGGAGACAGCCCCGAGCACACAAGCACGTATAGACACCCTCTCCCTGCACACACATCTGTTACACACATTGCCACGGCATCCTCTGGTTGTTCAACAATGAACAGAATTATTTCCTCTTATTACTTCCCATGTTGCCTCAAAACCGCACTCGGAACAATAAAACCACTGAAGGGGGCTCGGCCAATCGCGCTGCACGGCTGGCTCTTCTCGGCTCATAGGAATTGGGGGGGTCGGGGGGCAATGGGGGAGGCGCTGGGGTCCTGAGGGGAGGCTTTGGGCCGCGTGGAAGGGAACACGGCCACTGTTGCCATGGAATCCACCGCGGCCCGCGTGTCTCTGTGCGTGCGCGTCCGTGCGGCTGTGCCTTTCTGTCTGTGTCTGTCCGATCGTCTGTCCGCGCGTGTGGGTCTGTGCGCTGGGTGTCGCTTGTTTCATTGCACTGTATCTTATCGTTGTTTTTCAAGCTTTACTGAGATCTTGTCGACGTAGCACGTGTATACGCGGAAGGTGTACCATGTGATGATTCGGTGCATGTGTGTGTGGCCAAACGATGCCCACAAGAAGGCAGTTAGCACTTCATCCCCTCATCTAACGACCTTCCCGATGTGCGGTGGTAACATTTGACATCTGCTCTCTTTACAATTTTTTTTTTTTGGTCGGTTTTAAGTTTATTTATTTTGAGAGAGACAGAGAGTGGGTGCAAGCAGGGGAGGGGCACAGAGAGAGGGAGACAGAATCTGAGGCAGGCTCCAGGCTCCGAGCTGTCAGCCCAGGGCCCGATGCGGGGCTCGAACTCACGAACCACGAGATCGTGACCCGAGCCGAAGTCGGACGCTCAACTGACTGAGCCACCCAGGCGCCCCCATTTTAAATAGCACCTATTTGCCAACTGCTAATGATACACCAGGCCCCATACTAAATGCTTTAGCACACACAGGCTTCTCTATTTAATCTTTACAGCAAGCACCTAGTGGAGACCAGAATCTTAATTGTGCGGATCACTAAAGTGAGGCTGGCTTGTGCCTTCGTCCCTTCATTCAAGTATCTATCTGGCACCCGAGAGCCAGGCGCTGTCCCGGGCATGGGGAAATGACAGTGACGCGGCCTCTGGAAGCAGGACTGTCACATCCGAGTGGGGAGAGGTGTGTTATAGATACGTAACAAGCACATTTTTTCGGGGCTCGTGAGTGGCTCTGCCGGGCGTTCACAGAACTCGCCAAGGATCAGGGCTGTCGGCTCAGTCCCTGAGCTAGCATTCGAGAGACCTGGGCAGGTGCCCGGGTCAGGGCCACCCTTTTGCAAAAGGCACATCTTTTCCCGGTGCAAGGGGGGGGCCCGGTACGGAATGCTCCTTTGGGGAGTCGCCTTAGTTATTTGCCTGTAGGAAGGATAGACCCTTCAGGATTGGGGTCTTGGAAAAAATTACTCGGCTCCAGACGGCGGGGGAGAAGATGCTGGGTGGGACCCGCTCTGTGCCTCTCGCTGCAGGGGTGATGGTTGCATACAGGGCAGGCACAGACCTCTCATTTTCTGTCCTGGATTCAGTCGGGGCGCCGCTGTGGGAAGGCGCGGGCGTGGTCACCGCACGCTTGTGTTGTGTTGGAGCGTTGGCTCAGCCCCTCGTGGTCGTGTGCTCTTGGGGTGCAGTGATCCGGGCATTGGGCTTGAGGTGGGTAGAAGGCTGGAAGGCCTGGAACGAAGTCCTGGCGGAACGGAGCCCCGAGCTCTCTTTGGGGCTGGTTCCTACCACAGAATTCCTTCACCAAAGCCGAAAAGCAATTGTGTGTTTCAACAGCAGGCGGCTAGTATTTATGGAGCCTTTTTTTATTTTTATTTTTTTAACATGCTGGGGGGGGAGGGGGAGAGTTAGACAGTCATTGTTTTCTATGGGCTGTATTCCTCTGAGAGACAAGCCGATTTCCGAACGGAGGAACCAGCTCAGGATGGCTGAGATGTTTGGCCAAGGCCGCACAGCTAGGAAGCCATAAAAGTGGGGTGCAAACACGGGTCTTTCTGGCTGCGAGGGCAGCGCTCACACACGGCTACCATTTCGCTGTCACAGGCACCTGGGGCCTGAGGGGATGCCGGAAGGGGCTGGGTGAGAGAAGTGATGTCCCATAGCTGAAAACAGGACTCTGGCCTTGGGAGAGGGCCTATCAGCCCTGAGTGTCCAGAGAAACAGAAAGATGAGTGTGTGCCATTGGAAGAAGACCAAGGGAGAGAGAGGAGTTTAGAAGCTGCCGGGGTATTTCCTTAGCACGCTGGAGGGTGTGCCTCCCAGAACACCCCACGGCACGCGGCAATCCTCTGCTCTGGTAGATTCGGGGCATTATGGGGCTGGGAGTAGCCCTCGGAGACTGGCTTGGCAAGGGAACCTCCGTGAGTTCTGGTATCATTTCATCTCTTTAGGGCAGACATCACAGTGTTGACTTGCACAGACACATCTGTATTTCTTGTGAAGCACCAGGGACGAGCCCTCCTGTTTTTTTCCTTCTTAGTTCCAAAAGGTGAAGAAAGGGCAACCCGCCCCTTCGAACCGCTCCAGGTACTTGCAGTAGTGAGCCTCCCGTCCCCGGAGGCATGTCAGCAGAGGCTGCGTGATTTCCTGGAAGGGAGTTTTCTATTGGGTAAGAAGCTGGACTGAATAGTCTCTGAAATTTTCTGTTCAATTCCGAGTTTCTGGGGCATTAAGGAACTGGTTATGTTCAGGGCAAATCGATAGAGACATATACGCAGCGTCCACCGGGTTCTCTGAGGCTTGGCCACTCAAGAATCATTTGGCAAGGTTTTTATTTATTTCTTTTTGCCTTGAGTCTGAATCGAACTTCTTCCTTTTTTTTTGGCCTAAATTCAGGCACAAAGGCCAGCACAGTCAGTTGATGAGGCGTTTGATTTCTAGGTAGGTGTACAGTGGGGATTTAACTTCTGAGCCAGAGTTAAATCCTGCTCTCCCACTCCCCAGCTGCGTGATTTTGAGCAAGTGATCAAAGTACACTTCTCTGAGCCTCTGTTTTCCCGTCTGTAAAGTAAGACGAGTAGAACTTAGCGGATAGGATGGTCGAATGAGATATCCCAGGGAAATAAAGAATTGTCATAGTGCTTAACACAGAGTGAGCGCCTTGTTAACTCTGGTAATGGTTCATACTCAATAGATTTTTTTTTTTTCAACGTTTATTTATTTTTGGGACAGAGAGAGACAGAGCATGAACGGGGGAGGGGCAGAGAGAGAGGGAGACACAGAATCGGAAACAGGCTCCAGGCTCTGAGCCATCAGCCCAGAGCCTGACGCGGGGCTCGAACTCCCGGACCGCGAGATCGTGACCTGGCTGAAGTCGGACGCTTAACCGACTGCGCCACCCAGGCGCCCCTCAATAGATTTTTTTTAAGCTTATCTATTTTTGAGAGAGAGAGAGAGAGAGAGAGAGAGAGTGCAAGTGGGGGAGGGCAGAGAGAGAGAGAGAGAGAAGGCGACACAGAATCCGAAGCGGGCTCCAGGCTCTGAGCTGTCGGCACAGAGCCCGACGCGGGGCTCGAACCCACGAACCGTGAGATCATGACCTGAGCGGAAGTCATAGACGCTTAACCGACTGGGCCACCCAGGCGCCCCCTCCCTCAGTAGATATTAACTGAAGGTCCATTAATTGTCAAACCTGGGGAGTCGCGGGCAATCTGTAGGAAGACAAAAGATCCTTCTGCTGTGACTGGAAACTCTTGTATTTTCCTACTCTGAATGGATGGCACCAATATGGACGGAGGAAACACACACATCCCTCCTCTTGGCTTTCAAAAAAAATCTTCCCACGAGGTCACATTTGGATGAAATCCAAGGCTCCGGTGATGCTCGGGCCTTGATTTCATCAGAATCGGCCTTTCCCGACCAGACTGCACATGCTATTGATATATAATATAGCGTTATTTATTACTTGTTGAATACCTACAGTCTGTTCAGCCCTTTACAAGAGATAAAGAAGATAAGCCCGGGGCCTCGAGGGGTTTGCGATTTGGTTACTCAGATTCCAAGTGCCCCAGATGAGAGTGAATTTGGATGCCCGTGGCACGTTAACTACAAATTCGTTGATTCTTCCCATAAAGAGGACACAACTGTGAGAGGCTGACCTGAGATCTTCACAGGTTTTCTCCATGGCGGGGGGTGGGGGGGTGGGTGGGAAGACAGCAGATGGTATTAAAAATTAATTGGAAAAAGAAGAGCTCTTTCTAAACTCAAAACCATGGAGCAGGAAGCCATCACAAATCGTGAAATGGAGTGAGTTTGCGTTTCCTGGCTTCCTCTGTTAAGACTCGGACTTAAAAAGAAGTTTTTTTTTTTTTTTTTTTAATTTTTTTTTTCAACGTTTATTTATTTTTGGGACAGAGAGAGACAGAGCATGAACGGGGGAGGGGCAGAGAGAGAGGGAGACACAGAATCGGAAACAGGCTCCAGACTCTGAGCCATCAGCCCAGAGCCCGAAGCGGGGCTCGAACTCACGGACCGTGAGATCGTGACCTGGCTGAATTCGGACGCTTAACCGACTGCGCCATCCAGGCGCCCCAGTTTTTTTTTTTTAATGTTTATTTTTGACAGAGAGACAGAGTACAAGCAGGGGAGGGGCAGAGAGAGAGAGGGAGACACAGAATCCGAAGCAGGTTCCAGGCTCTGAGCTGTCGGCACAGAGCCCGACGCGGGGCTCGAACCCACGGACCGTGAGATCGTGACCTGAGCCGAGGTCGGACACTCAACCGACTGAGCCACCCAGGCGCCCCGCCCCCCAGTAAGCCTCTGACTTAAAAACATTACCGGCCAACTTACTTCCTCTGTGGGGGTGGGTAAGGGGTGGCCGATGGCCTTTTGAAGGCGGAGAAAGAAATATAGATGGATGTCGTTTTGCCTGGAATCTCGGCATAGTTAGGAACATCTTCCTTCTGTGCTGGAGGCCCCACCCCGAGGTCCCAGTAAAGCCCGGGTGCTCTTACTGTCGCCCTTGCTCAGTGAAATCATGAAGGTCCGACGGTAAGAACACATCGGCTCATCATCCTTCTGTTTCAAGAAAGGAGACAGACCCCACCGACCCAGTGAAAAGAGGATCTGGATGTTTGCTAACTCGGTCCCCAGTTGGCCGATTCTGTCCAGAGTTGCAGGGAAATTGGACAGAGGAGTTCTTCTGACATGGGAGCCTCCCTTCTTGCCGTCTGTCCAATCCCACGCCCCAGAGAGGAGCTGGGAAGTTACCCTGGACTCTCTCCCTTCCCTTTTTCCCTCCTGTCCACGCAGCCACGGCACTCGAGATTCTAGGTAGTTCTTCTGTCCGTTCTGCTGACGCCTGGTCCAGGCCAGCCTTCTCTTTGCATCTAGAAGACAAAAGCGACTTCCTGACGGTTTTCTTTGCTGCTGCTCTGTTTTCTTTTAGATGCTGTTTTTATCATTGTGTTCATTCATTCCCAGTAAATGTCTGCTTGTAGTTTGACTCACGCATAGCAAAACGCACTGATGGTAATCTCCACGTTTCCACCAAAGAAAACCAGCCTGTGAGCCGTGCCCCCAGAAACGCGACATTCCCAGCCCCCTGGGGGCACCCTGGTTGCCCCTGTCGGCCATCACCTTCCCCCACCCAAGGGCAACCGCCCTCCTGACTTCTTACACCCAGACAGGGCTCCATGTGGTTCTGAAACTTCTATACCATGGAATCCTCCAGGGTGTAGAGGCCGTTTGGCCACAGCGCGGAGTCTGAAGATGCGAGTGTGTTCCGTGACCGATCTATCCGGGGATGACGGGGACGTCGTAAGGCAAATTTTGCATCGGCTTGCCCGTGGTTTTGCTGTAGACGACAGCAGCCAGTTGAACCGTATGGTGGGTGAATCCGCAAGATGCGTGCGTCTCCAGCATCTGCCCCCTACCCGTCCACACCTGGCGTTCCGACTTTCTCATCTCAGACGCCCCCCTTCTCCGCCCCTGCGCCAGACCTCACAGCTGCAGCCCTTCCCCCGCTGCTTCCATGGGCAAACCGCGAGACTCTTCTCGAGTGCCCCCTGTATTGCAGTATTCCTGTGCGTCCCTGCTCAGTGCGCGTACGACTACCTACCCTTTTCATCAGTTTTGCCTTTTTTTTTTTTTAACGTGTCACCGACAGAATGTTCGCGTGTTGTCCCCCGACCCCATTGTCTCCCGAAGCCCTGGGGGTCTCATGGGGCAACTTTGCACAGGGCAGTGATCTCGAGATAGGAGCATACCGCCGCATGGCAGAACGGATTGCGCTCTCTTGGGTCTGGCTTCCTTCCTTCGGCCTGCGTTTGTGAAATCCAGCACGCGGCTGTGGACCTGTCCTGCTCCGGGCTGTCTTTTACCACAGGGTTGCAGGACGACACTATTTATCCGTCTCCCCATGGCTGGGCGTTTGGATTACTTCCCATTTTTGGCGACTGCATACAGCGCGCCTATGGATGATGGATTGTCTTTTGGTGACCACGTGCGTCTTGCACCCGGGAGTGCAAGTGTTGGCTCCCGGGGTAGGAGTATAGGCAGCTTTAGCAGAAACTTCCAGTTTCCAAGGTGGTTGTACCAATTTGCCCTCCCAACAAAAGTTGAGATGTCCTCGGTTGTCTGTGTTTTGCCAACTCTGGTATCACACAAAAAATAAATATTTGGTCTTTGTCCCTGGTGCTTGGCACACAGCTCCTAACACCCTTGGAGTTTCCCGTATGGTGATTGTCTTTCTAATGAGATGGCGGGTGGCTGGGGAAGCTTCTAGAATGGGGGATGGTCACCAGAAAGACCGAGGTATGATTTTAGGGTCGGGAAGTTCAGCCCCCCTCCGACCTCTGGGGAGGGAAGAGGGGCTAGAGATTGAGTTAATGGCTCATGGCCGGCGGGTTAATCCATGCTGCCTTTGTGACGAATCCTCCATAAAAATCCCTCAACAATAGGGTTCTGAAAGCTTCTGGATTGGGGAACACATCAGGATGCTGGGGAGGGTGGAAGAAACAGAAACAGCGTGGAAGCTCCACGGACCCCCATCCCCACCCCAAACCTTCCCCTAAGACGTCTTTTCTACTTAGCTGTTCCTGGGGTGTGTCCTTTGGAATAAACCAGTAAACGTAAGTAAACTGTTTTTTGAGTTCTTTGAGGGATTCTAGGAAAGTATCTGATGAATGTCTCACCTCTACTCTTTCTCTCTCTCTCTCTCTCTCTCTTTTTTAAATATTCATTTATTTTCGAGAGAGAGAAAGTGCGAGCAGGGGAGGGGCAGAGAGAGAGGGGGAGACACAGAATCCGAAGCAGGCTCCAGGCTCTGAGCTGTCGGCACAGAGCCTGACGTGGGGCTCGAACCCACGAACCGCGAGATCATGACCTGGGCCAAGGTCGGACGCTCAACCCGTTGAGCCACCCAGGTGCCCCTGACCTCTACTCTTGACCTATCCGATACTATCACCCTGCCCGACAGCCAGGATGAACTTAAAATATGCACCTGTAATCATGTCCCTTCCTTATTAAAAACGCCTGGTCACTCTAGGTTGCCCCGATGACAAAGTACAGACCCCTTAAGGAGCCCCTGACTTCCGCCTCCTGCCAGTCTCCATGCTGGTTTCACTCCATCCTACCTGGATTCCTTCACATTCTCTGAACACGCTTTACTCTGTCTTGTAACCCCATCTTTGCAATGATGTACCCCTTGTCTGGCACACTATGCCAGCCCGCTCCTTTCTCTGTGATGAACTTCTGATCGTCGTTCATGCGTCCTGTTAATAAAAACCTCCCTTCGGCGGCATCTAACTCACCTCTCACGCGTGCTTACGTCCGGGGGCAGCAAACCATGACCCGTGTGCCGAATCCTGTCCACCATCTGCTTTTGCAAGTTAAGGTTTATTAAAACACAACTCTGCCCTTCGAGTATATGTTCCCTGTAGCTGTTTTTGTGATACAGTAGCAGAGTTGAGTAGCCGAGACAGAGACCATGCAAAGCTTCAAAAATGTATTATCTGGCCCTGTGAAGGCAAAGTTTGTCAACCTCTGGGTTAGGTCTCCCAGTGTATATGCTCCAGTGGCCCTGTGTATTTCAGAACGCTTTATTACACATGATTTATCAATGAATTACCCAAACTACCCTGAATTGTTAAGGAAGATGTGGCTAGTTGCCTTTACAAAATCCTTTCTCTTAGGGGCGCCTGGGTGGCTCAGTCGGTGAAGCGTCCGACTTTGGCTCAGGTCACGATCTCGCGGTATGTGAGTTCCGGCCCCGCGTCGGGCTCTGTGCTGACAGCTCAGAGCCTGGAGCCTGTTTCAGATTCTGTGTCTCCCTCTCTCTCTGATCCTCCCCCGTTCATGCTCTGTCTCTCTCTGTCTCAAAAATAAATAAACATTAAAAAAAAATTAAAAAAAAAACCAAAACAACAAAATCCTTTCTCTCCTATTTCCATAGAAATAGACCCCGATCTCATGGTAATGGCCACGCACCGGTTAAAAAGCTCTGTTTCTGAACTTGCCTTGTCGCTCATTATGTTCGTATGACTAAGTTTTGCCCGTTGGTAGGTAAGTGGAAATGTGCATGATGCCTTGGAAAAACGGATTCACACAAGGGACTCAGCTGCGAATGCACCTTTTTTGTCCTCTCCTGACTAATTTCTGTACCGCAGTGTGGAATACTGATGTGATGGCTGGACCTCCGGCAGCTACCTTAAACCATGAGGTCACTCAGTTATGGTGGAGAAAGATAGAAGGAGATTACCTCGGCCTCCCTGAGAGCTTGCTGGAATTGCCATATCGTTCCTGATCGCCCCCTTCAGGGATTCTTTTATGCGAGAAAAGGTGAAATCTGAAGGATTTAAGCCACTTGTAGTTGGGCTTCAATACCCAACCAATATAATTTGGGACCTCATTTCCTTTGATTTCTTTCCCTTTCTCTCCCCTCCACTTGGACTTCTTTTGGTAAGACAAATCTAAACATGTCCTTCCTTCTGTGATAATTTTTCCAGACTTTCATCTTGGTCTGACACTGCATTTGAGCTCCGATGTTGCAATGAACCTCTATCCGACAAACTACCAGCAAGGTTCCTTCTTTTTCTTAATCCTGCTTAAGCCTCCCAGTTTTTGACACCTGTCCTCTACCTTTCTTCTAGAACACTCATAGCTGGGAGAAAGAAGTGTTGCTAATGTTTTTGGGATGGGAATCAAGTTCCCTTTCCTTTGACCTTTAGTTGTTCACTTAGGAGACAGAAACTTACTAGCCCGTACTGAGTGCCAGGCATCATGCGCACAGCCCTCAGGGGGCTTTCACTGTAATATCCCAAATGGACATCAGCCATTTCTTTTGCTTAACCACCCTCCCTCCCCCCGCCCCTGACCCCCCCCCCCCAATTTTCTACCTATCGATATACATCTGTCTACCTGGCCAAGACGTCGTATATCGTAAGAGGGTGGTTTCCAAATAGAAATATGTTTGTAACAAAACCCCTAAAGGACAAGATGATTTAACTGCAGAGGTTAGCAAACGGGTTACCAGCAGCCAAATCCAGTCCGACACCTGTTTTTGGTAAGGTTCTAGAACGAAGAATGGTTTGTGCCCTTTTCAGTGGTTGACAGTAAAAAACAAATCGAAAGCGAAGGGAGATTAGCATTTTGGCCCGCACGAAATGCATATGAGACTCAAACGTTAGCATCGCTAATAAAGTTTTATTGGAACGCGGTCACGTCCATTCATTTGTGTATTATTTATGACCGCTTTTGCATTATAACGACGGAGCTGAGGAGCTGTGACAGAGACCATAGGGCCCACAAAACCTGAAACATTTACTCTCTGACCCTTTGTGGGGAAATTTTTGCGGGCTCCTGATTTGATGGAACCCTCCCCCCACCCAGCCCCAAATACAGTGAGAAAATAATCACAGGGTTTGGCACAGACACTAAGATGCCCGATGGTTCTTTGTAAGGGCCTTTCATAGTGAGTAGTATTTCCCCCATCATTCAGTTTTCCTCCTCTAGCTCCGATCCTGGCGAACAATACCATGAGACCCTCAGTTCTAGAACCTTCACCTGGCAAAATTCAAGGGACCTCCCCAAGGCGAGATGTGATTCTCTCATGGGGGAGGAGAAAGGGACCCAGGGAAGGATCGTCAGTCAAGAACTTTTGCCGAGGACTCAGGGGGATCTTTGGTTTCGCCAAGGTTGAGGAGTTCACCAGTGATGGGAATGTCCAACTGCCCAGCTCTGGGAATGGGGACGTGGAGGGAGCCCAGGGGGACTTGGTCAGCCCCCGGCTGCACACGCTCCTGGGGTGGCCGCGGAGGCCAAGGGTCGCAAGCGCACCAGGTATTTGCAAAGTCAAAGTCCCGGATCCTAGTGGCATTCCACGGGAACTTGGTGTTTTTCACTGTAGTTAAAGTTGATTTGTTTAAAAAATTTTTTTTTTTCTCAACATTTTTATTTATTTTTGGGACAGAGAGAGACAGAGCATGAACGGGGGAAGGGCAGAGAGAGAGGGAGACACAGAATCGGAAACAGGCTCCAGGCTCTGAGCCATCCGCCCAGAGCCTGACGCAGGGCTCGAACTCACAGACCGCGAGATCGTGACCTGGCTGAAGTCGGACGCTTAACCGACTGCGCCACCCAGGCGCCCCGAAGTTGATTTGTTTTATATTTACCCCGTGAGGTCAGGGGAACCAGGATGTATCATCAGTCCATGCCCTTTCCCTAAGTGTTTCTAATCCCTCCGCCACGACGTGAGCGCTCCGTGCTTTCTCCCTCCCCTTCGCACCCTAAATTTTGTTCCCGCCATCAGGCCAACTTGGAGGAAGCCTTCGCTAAGCCAAAGAGGCTCTTGATCATTGGGTCTGCGCCTAAGCGAGGCCAGCCAGTTTGTTTGACTTTATGACCCTCCATATTGCTGCCAGCATTTTGGTAACATCGTGTACTAATAGAACCTAGTATTTTTCTTGAAAACAGAACAACCGACCACTTACCTGTTTCACGTTTGCTAACATCAGTGAGTGGATGACACCCATCCCAACTAATGAATTTTCTTGGGACAGGAAGTGCAAATGTCCAAGACGAGAGAGCGGGGAGGGGGCTATGCTTCAAGAGGGTGGTGGGACAAGAAGCATTTTATTCTTTATTGAAACGGGAGTTCTGGGCTCGGGGTTGAAAGAAATGACGCCACGTATGCATTCATTCTTCATAGGAAAGATGTATATGGTACGGAAGAATGTTGAGTAAAATGTCCAGAGCTCTCCTTTTTCGTTCCCACCCTCAGGTCCTCCCCGAAAACAGTGACACCAACAGCCTGGTGTCTGTCTTTGAGCGCCTTGATTTTGTGATGGATTTTTTTCCCATGGATGGTGGCTTATCGTTGGCCATGATAAACAACATGGGGGTGGGCACACTTGTAAATATGCAAGCAGTTTTGCAGGGTGGAGTCCTAGAGGTGGAAATGCTGGGTCACACAAGACGAATAGGGGCACTTGGGTGGCTCAGGTCATGATCTCACAGTTTGTGGGTTCGAGCCCCGCGTCGGGCTCTGTGCTGACACCTCAGAGCCTGGAGCCTGCTTCCGATTCTGTTTCCCTCTCTCTCTGTCCCTCCCCAGCTTGCACTCCGTCTCTCTCTCTCTCTCTCTCTCTTTCTCGAAAATAAACATTAAAAAAAAAAGATGTAGAGTTTAGATTTTGATAGAGAAGTGCCAATTTGCTTTCCAGAAAGATATTCCGCATTTATTTTTATTTTTTTATTTTATTTTATTTTTTTTAAATTTTTTTTTCAACGTTTATTTTTGGGACAGAGAGAGACAGAGCATGAACGGGGGAGGGGCAGAGAGAGAGGGAGACACAGAATCGGAAACAGGCTCCAGGCTCCGAGCCATCAACCCAGAGCCTGACGCGGGGCTCGAACTCACGGACCGCGAGATCGTGACCTGGCTGAAGTTGGACGCTTAACCGACTGTGCCACCCAGGCGCCCCAAAGATATTCCGCATTTAAACACACCCAGCAGTAATGGTCTCCATGCACTTTCACCAATATCGGATATTATTATTATTTTTTTTTAAATGTAATTTATTGACAAATTGGTTTCCACACGACACCCAGTGCTCATCCCAACAGGTGCCCTCCTCAGCGGCCATCACCCACATTCCCCTCCCTGGATATTGTTAATTAAAAAACCAATTGCCCCTTAGCCAAGAACGATGGCTTACTGTTATTTCTTTTAGAGGGAAACTTATTGGAATATAATTCATATACAAGAAATTTTACCCTTCTTAGGATAAAGTTTGATGAATTTGATACATATCCATCGCCACAACCAAGAGACAGAACATTTTCATCACCCGGAAGTGTTTCCTTGTGTCCCTTTCTTTAAAGTTTTTATTTATTTATTTTTGAGGGGGAGAGAGAGAGAGAGAGAGCACGCACAAGCAGGGGAGGGGCAGAGGGGGGGGGCAACAGAGGATCTGAAGTGGGCTCTGTGTATACAGTAGAGAGCCCGCTGTGGGGCTCGAACTCGCGAACCATGAGATCACGACCTGAGCCAAAGGGAGCCGCTTAACCGACGGAGCCGCCCAGGCACGCCCCACCCCTTGTGTCCCTTTCTAATTGGTTCCCTTCTCCCACCTCCAGCCTCTGGGAACCACTGATTTGTTTTCTGTTTGTTTAGACTTCGCATTTCCAGGATGTCGTAGAAATGGAAATCATATCCCGGAGTCGTTGGTGTCTGGCTTCTTTCACTTAATAGAATGAATGCCTTTGAGATTTCTCCATGTTTCGGTATGTGACAGGGGTTTGTTCCTTTTTATTGCTGTGTCGTATTCCACCCCACAGATACACCCCGGTCTGTTTATTCAGCATCAGCGGTTGGGCGTTTGGGTCATTTCAATGGTGTAGGTGATAGTAAGGAGGTACGATGGAAATATTAATATTCATTTTTAGGTCTTTGTGGCAACACGTTTGAGTTTCCCTCGGGCGAATGAATACCCAGCAATGGAGTTTGTGGGTTTCATCGTTAGTATCTGGCTAACTTCATAATAAATGGCAAACTTTTTATTTATTCGTTTTTTTATTTTTATTATTATTTTTTTAATGTTTATTTTTGAGACAGAGAGAGACAGAGCATGAACGGGGGAGGCGCAGAGAGAGGGAGACACAGAATCTGAAACAGGCTCCAGGCTCTGAGCTGTCAGCCCAGAGCCCGACGCGGGGCTCGAACTCACGGACCGTGAGATCATGACCTGAGCCGAAGTCGGCCGCTTAACCAACTGAGCCACCCAGGCGCCCCTATTATTATTATTTTTTAACGTTTATTTATTTTTGAGACAGAGACAGAGCATGAACGGGGGAGGGGCAGAGAGAGAGGGAGACACAGAATTGGAAGCAGGCTCCAGGCTCTGAGCCATCAGCCCAGAGCCCGACGCGGGGCTTGAACCCCTGGACCGCGAGATAGTGCCCTGAGCCGAAGTCGGATGCTCAACCGACTGAGCCACCCAGGCGCCCCCAAACTTTTATTTTGAAAAATATTTTTTAATCTTTATTTATCTTTGAGAGAGAGAGAGAGAGACAGAGTGCAAGTGGGGGAGGGGCAGAGAGAGAAGGAGACACAGGATCCTGAACAGGCTCCAGGCTCTGAGCTGTCAGCACGGAGCCGGACGTGGGGCCTGAACCCACGAACCGTGAGATCATGACCCGAGCCGAAGTCGGATGCTTAACTGACTGAGCCACCCAGGTGCCCCTGTCGAACTGTTTTTAAAGCGGTTTGTAGCGTTTTGCCTCCCCCCTTGGATTATTGGCTGGGGCTGCCGTAACAAAGTACCACGGGCGGGGGGCTTCGACAGCGAAAGTGCGTTGTCTCACAGCTCTGGAGTCTACGAGTCCAAGTCCGAGATCAAGGTGTTGGCAGGGTTGATTTCCCCCGGGGCCTCCCTCCCTGGTTTGTAGATGACTGTCTTCTCCTTGGGGTTTTACATGATCTTCCCTCTGTGGGTGTCTGTGTCCAAACCTCCTCTTCTTATGAGGACACCAGTCATTACAGCCCACCTCCCATGACCTCATTTCAACTCAACCACCTCTTCAGAATATATATATTACAAGTTTATTTATTTATTTTGAGAGAGAGAACAAGAGAGCGAGAGCGGGGAGGGGCAGAGGGAGAGGGAGAGCGAGAATCGCCGACGTGGGGCTCGAACTCAGGAACCAACTGCGAGATCAGGACCTGAACCAAAACCAAGAGTCAGACGCTCAATTGAGCGAGCCACCCAGGCGCCCTTCATCCGCCTCCTTAAAGAACCTGTCACCAAATTCAGTCACATTCAGATTGCTGGGAGTTAGAACTTCAACCTTTGGGTGGCGGGTGGCGGGGTGGGGGGACGACGACACAACTCAGCCTGTGACGTCCATCATCAAGATGTGAGTCTTCTGGTCATCCGACACCTTCACCAACACCGGGTATCATCAATCCTTTTACCTTTTGTCATTCTGGGAGTGCGTCAGCCTCATTGCTTTTTTGCTGTGCCCATTTTTATTTTCTTTGCAAGCCAAGAACAGCACCGGTGTCTGTAAGTTAGCTCAGTGCTGTTAGGGAGAAGGCCAGGGCCACTGTTGTATCCCCATAATGACCAGCCAGTGTGCCAGACCGGGTCCTTGTGTAGAGTCCAAGGACGTGTGGATGGTTCAGTGCAAACCTGGTGCCACTCCTTGAAAAGTGAGCTTTGCCTGGCAGACATTGGGAGGCTCTCACACATTCTTGGACTTAAGGAAAAATTGTGAAAGCATTAGAAGTCAGACGCGGTCAACGCTTGGCGGGGGCTGGTGGTTTCGGCTTTCTCAAGATAACACTCCAGAGGGCAGACTGGCAAGTGGGAGGTTCTAGAAAAATAGAATCCGATAAAATGAGGGAGAGATTTATTACCTGGGAGGGAGCTGCTTTGGCTGAGGGAGGGGGCGGGGCAGGGCAAGTCATAGCTTACAGGATTGATTGTGATCAAGGTTGCTTAACCGGACACAGTGTCATTCAAGGTGATGTTAGACATTACCCTTGGACACTGGGCTTCAACCGAGCAGAATGAACTGATAAGTGACATGCTTCTTAATAATAACCCTTCCAGGTGGTAGGGGATATTTAGATACAGATATAATTTATCTATCTATCTATCTATCTATCTGTCTATCATCTAAGATGTCTGTCTATTTATCTATATATCTATCATCTAAGATATCTATCTATCATCTAAGATATCTATCTGTCAATCATCTAAGATATCTATCTATCTATCTATCTATCTATCAATCATCTATCTATCTATCATCTAAGATATCTATCTACCTATCCATCTATAATCTAAGATGTCTATCTACCTATCATCTAAGATATCTATCTACCTATCTATCTATCTATCTATCTATCTATCTATCTATCTATCTAAGATGTCTATCTATCTATCTATCTATCATCTAAGATGTCTATCTATCTATCTATCTATCATCTAAGATGTCTATCTATCTATCTATCATCTATTTATCTATCATCTAAGATATCTATCTATCATCTAAGATATCTGTCAATCATCTAAGATATCTATCTATCTATCTATCAACCATCTAAGATTATCTATCTATCTATCTATCATCTAAGATATCTATGTCTATCTATCTATTTATCTATCTATCATCTAAGATGTCTATCTATCTATCTATCATCTACCTAATTATAGAGATAGATAGATAGATAGATGAATTGATTATCTACGTGATATGGGACAAGTGGCTTTACCTTGCTAAGTCTTAGTTTTCCCATATGTAAAAAGGGGGGAAATTTTGTATTTCTTTTTGGGTTATAGTTTTAACAGGTAGGTAGGTAGGTAGATAGATAGATCGATGATAGATATCTTAGATCGATGATAGCTTGATGATAGCTCGATCGATAGATCGATAGATCGATATCTTTTGTAATGCAATCTGTTCTTTTCTGTGTGGGGGGATGCTTCCATTTCAGAATCAATGCACAAAAATTCTCTTCCGCTCCTTCATCTCCCCGTTGCTTCCCCCTGCCCCCGCCACGCCCAGACCCAAGCCCACAAAAGCGACTCGGAAAGATGTAGAGGGATATTACAATTGATTGGCCTCCCACGGATGGTGCGTACGTGTCTTGTCGTTGGTGGGGAGGCTGAAAGGGGGCCGAGTAATAGAATG
Organism: Prionailurus bengalensis; assembly: GCF_016509475.1. NCBI lineage: Eukaryota > Metazoa > Chordata > Mammalia > Carnivora > Felidae > Prionailurus > Prionailurus bengalensis. The sequence goes on from NC_057356.1 coordinate 11,959,658, forward strand.
ATTCGGCCTACAAGACAGCTCCTCCTTGATGAACAATCAGACACAAATGTCAATAACAATTAGATTGTCTGCAAGCTACAGTCACTTAGGGCTCCCCGAGCCTGTCCACAGGGCCTGGATTGAAACCCTCAGCCTTGTGAACTCCAAATCAGGTTTGGCATCGGGAATGAAAAGCCATCAGCGGTAATAGTATTAGGAGGCTGTTGGTCGAAGACGTGCAAAGGGCTTCGAATCAGGCTCTGGTCCTCGTGGGTCGCAAGGGCAGAGAGCGACTGCCTGGAAGGAGGAGAGGGGAGGGGAAGCCGGCGAGGGGTGGGGCAGGGGGCACCCAGGAGCACATGGGGGCTGGCGAGGAGCGATGCCGCTTGCAAGCGAGGCGTCCAGAGGAGCGGAGTCCTGCATGTGAGTCCCGACTCCGCCATTTGTAAGTCGCGTGACCTCGGGCAAATGCGGTTTAGTGTCTGAGTTTCTTCATCTGGAATTAGGGATGTCACAGGACCTAAAAAGAGGCGGTGTCATGTTACAGGGTTGTGTGCTAAGGAATCACCACAATGAATTATTATTATTGGCAGAACAGCAGGTGGTCGATAAAGTTAGCTTCTGCGTGTCTGGTGTGGCCCTGGTTTATGCGCCAGAGCTCAGAGTCCCCATGATGCCCCACTTCGACGTGGAGCAGACAGCATCGTGTATATCAGGCACTTAACTCCGTGCCTGGCATTTAATAAATCATGATTATCTTCACAACCCCCCCCCCCCCCCCCCAGGGTGGTGCAGGGGACGCCAGAAAAAGAGAAAACCAGAGAGCGACGTGGCCCGGAAGATTAAAAACTCGATTTTTTCAGTCCCTAACCTGTCGAAGGGCCCCGCCGTTCAGGCAAGAGGGAGACGGACATGGAAAGTCATGGGCAGCAAAGGGTTCTGCCCTCGTGTCTGCTTCCTCGGCGACTCACCTGTGTGATTCAGGCTCTGTGTGTTTGGAGGAGAAAATCTGGGAGCAGAGGAGAGGAGGGGGAATCAGGATTTCAAAGACAGGACCCCTTCCGGGTTGGAGGAAGAGGTGGGAAGGAAGAGATGAGATACTTCGCAGCCACCCAGACCTGGCTCTGGAGTGCTGAGCAGTGGGTTCCCTTCTGGTAATTGTAGGGCGGGGAGCACCCCTAGCTGACCCAGGTAGAGAGTTTGGCCTTGAAGGATCTTAATTTCCACGGCGAATCTGCCTGTTTCTTTCGGCACGCCTGAAGCTCATCCCTTGGCCTATCTCTTCCACTGTGTTCCATTCTTTCCCATCTCAACCTACACCCTTCGCCTTGACCTGCCGACCATCCCGTCCGCAAAGAACGTGGATTCTGAGGTTGGACAGACGTTGGTTCAAATTCCGGCTGCAGAATGGTTAGCGGGGGAAAGTTGCGTATTTCCTGGTGGGTTGTAGGACGTCCTTGGGCTCTTGTCATCTACTGCTGCATAACAAACTGGCCTGCATCTTAGTGGGTTGAAACGGTGAGTCAGATTTGTTTTGCTCATCAGCGTGACGTCAGGTAGAGCTCACTGGGGACAACCCGTGGGCTCCACTTGGGGACCACTGCAGTAGTCACCTTGCTGAGAGGCTGGGGGCTGTCATCATTTGGGGGCTTGCGCCCCTTATGTCTGCTGATTGGTGAGGCCTCTGTTGGGTCGGGTGGCCAGAACACCCACGTGGGTCTTCTCCGTGTGGCGACCTGGCTTCCTGACAAGATGAGGGCCAGGTCCCCACGATGGGCATGCACAGAGAGAAAGCCCGGTGGAAGACACATTTATTGCCTTTTATGAGCTCCCCTGGAGGTCACAGAAGGTCCCTTCTGCTGCTTTCTGTTCATCAAGGAAGTCACACAATTCTAGCCAGTTTTGAGGGGAGCAGAAAGACTTCATCGGTTGGTTGGGGCCGGGGGGCGAGTGGCAAAGTTCTGGAAGGGCATATGGGCCCGGCAGTATGCTGTGGCCGTTGTTTGGAAAATCCACTGTGACAGTTAATATACGTATAGATCTCTGAGTAGTAGTTGGCACACAGGAAGTTGATTTTATCTCAAGTTCAAGTTCTTCCTGCAGCCAGAAATTGCAGGATCTTGGACGGCGGAGATTGTATAATTCCCAGTTACTCTGCACTGGGCAAGACCCAGGGGGGATACTTGGAAAGTGTTTGTTGGATGATTAATGAGTGATTTTTTTTTTTTTAATGAATAACGTTTTAAAAATTTTTTTATTTTTTAGTGTTTATTATTTTGAGAGAGAGAGAGAGAGAGAGAGTGAGCAGGGGAGGGGCAGAGAGAGAGGGAGACACAGAATCCAAAGCAGGCTCCAGGCTCTGAGCCGTCAGCACAGAGCCCGACGTGGGGCTCGAACCCATGAACCGTGAAATCATGACCTGAGCCGAAGTCGGACGCTTAACCGACTGAGCCACCCAGGTGCCCCAATGAGTGATTTTTAATACTTCGATGCAGTGATCCTCAGAACTGATGGCTGATCAAAATCACTGAAGAAGATGCTAAAAATATCTCCAGGTTCTACCCGTGACCTACTCAATCTGAATCTCTAAGGCTGGGGTCTGGGGATAAGCGTTTTTTGTGACCTCCTCCAGTGGTTCAGAGGTAGTCAGTGTGACGACGGGCATTTCCAAACCATTGGTTTCCCGCAGGAGAATCCAAGATTCCGAGGATGAAAGAGTCGACCCATTTTATAGATGGGCAAACTGAGACTCTGTGGACGAAAGCACTTGCCCAAAGGCATACTGCGAGTCAGAGTCCCTTCTGAAAATCAGCGGTGAAAGCACTCCAAGGCGCTGTGGCTGGTTGGGGAGGGCAGTATTTTTGGATCTGGAGTTCAGTGGTGGTGGGGAGAAAACTTGGGGGTTTCTCTACGTTGGCAGTTCTCACGTTTGACTTTTTCATTGGTTTGTCTCCCTTTTATTCTTTTGCTGCATTCGAGTAACATCTGGCAACTAATTCGCCTCCTACTTTTTTTCTTTCAATGGGCTCACTTTTTTCCATAAACAAACTCAACCCCCTCCTAAGTAACAATGGCCTCAAAACCAGGGGGCTGTTGCTTAATTCCACGCTTGTCCCTACACATATCGAAAGGGGCACGTAACTACTTACCTTAACGAAAGCTTTGCCCGTGTGGCACCTAAAAATCATCTCCCGCGCAGTGAGAGGCATGTGCCTCCGGCAGGATCGGCCACAGAATTGGTGGGCCCGGTGCAAAAGTGGAACGTGGAACGTGCAAAATGAAAACGCGGGCCGTCTCGTCCACCAATCACTTGGAATTTCAAGACCATGGGCAGGGCCTTCAAGCCAGCGCTGGGCCCTTCTGCGTGCACGGCCACTGCGCGCCCACGAGGCCAGCCCCGGTCCGGGTTTGGGAAGCGCTGTTTCCAGTGGGACTGATTGTCTAGCTCAGCTCAGGTTCCTGGAGCAAAGGACGTTGGGCATCTGCCCCGCCCTCTCCCCCCCGGTTAACATTTGAGGGGCACCCAGGAATCAAAAGCCTGGTGGCCAAGTGTGGGGTCTTTATGCGGCCAGGACACCTGTTAAGCCTCCAGCCCGGCAGGAATCCTGAGCCCAGTAGGGCTGGGAGACCTGTTTCCTCGAGGGACCAGGAAAAACGGAAGAGGGATGTTCTCCAAAGTGGAGCTCGGAGGGATGTGTTTGTTCTCTGTGTGGCCAATGCTCACATGCGGGGATAAATATTTTCCTCTCGTTGTCGTGGAAGGGGGTGGGATGGAGGAGCCAGAGGAACAGAATGAGCTGGAGGAGGCGGGAAAAAATTTTAGTGGATTTCTAGAGCCCTCAAAATAGTTTTGACATCCTTTCTGGCCCGGCTGTTGCCTTGTTACCTTTAGGTGCCTGCCAATATCTGGGAAAAACTCGGGCTCCTGGCTTCGGGGATCAAAATACTGGGCGTGTGTATCGCTTAGAGCAAAGCGTCAGGGGACCCGGAACGTTCTTTGGGTTTTGAGCTGTGGGACATCGGCAGCAATTTTAGAAGTGTTGCTATTTCAACAGGGTTGGTATTTCACACTCCTTTTAAGCTAGAGACAGCCAAGCCCAGAGCACCAAAATACCCCTGGCAGGGCCAGCTCTCCCTCGGAAGAGACACGAGGTCGGCCACAATCGTTTCTGCCGTTTGGAGGGAAATCAGTGAAAGCCGTTTCCAATTCACCATGGAGAGTCCGTAGGAAAATCGTGCTTTTGTGGTAACGGATCCTAGCTCTTAACAAGAATCTTGGGCCTGATTCTCTTTTTTCTTGCTCTCCAAGACTGGAGCCGAAACGGGGGAGTATGCGAAAGTGCTGTTTAATGAAGATTAAACTTATATAGCCCGATGGGAAGGGAGTGGGACATTTTTATACAGATGGACAGGCCAGTCATGGCACCCGGCACCACCCTGGGTGCTTTGGGGAACTTAGTTCCATTCTCCACAGAGGGAGGTAGGTATGTGATTTCCCCTTCTAGAGGCTGAAACTGAGGTTCTTTTGTTTTTAAACGTTTATTCATTTTTTTTGAGAGAGAGAGAGAGAGAGAGAGAGAGAGAGAGAGAGAGGAAGGGGCAGAGAGAAAGGGAGACACAGAATGTGAAGCGGGCTCCAGGCTCTGAGCTGTCAGCACAGAGCCTGATGCGGGGCTCGAACCCGTGAACCGTGAGATCATGACCTGAGTTGAAGTCTGATGCTTAGCCAACCGAGCCCCCCCAGGCGCCTCTGAAACCGAGGTTCCGATGGAGCGAGTGACTTCCCAGATTACACAACCTATCAGGTGCTCCCATCGAGATTTGAATTCGTGCTGGTCTGACGCTTGCGTCCCACAAAGAAGCAGGGACACGATGCTTTGCTCTCATTCACTAACGCCTGCCTCCAACAAGCATTTATTGAGCACCTGCTGTGTGCCGGGCACTGTCTTGGGCACTGGTGACACAGCGGCGAGCCAAGCCAGTCACAGCTGTGTCTGTGGCTGCTCCGTAGACCACCCTCCCTTGGCTCTCCTTCTCCCCTTCACGCAAACAGCGCTCCGCAAAGTTCCCTCGGAAACTAATTTGTTTTCCTCTTTCTCCTGTGGGAATAGCTGTGTACTGAATTGTAGCTGTGTGTTGACTTGTCCCTCTTCTCCATCGCACGAAGAACCCCAGAACAAGGCGCTGGACCCCCGCACGAGCGGAGGACCTGTGTTGTGAACCACAGGTGTTCCGCTCGGCTCAGCACCCCCTCTTCCAGAAACATTTCCAGGCGGGTCCTTTAGGGAAACCACTTCTCCCCAGCTCCAAATACGGGACTCTGGCAGGAGCAGCCAGTCCCGGCATTCTGTCCCTGGCCACGGTGATTGGTCGAGGCGCCAGCCCCGTGATTCGTGTTTGGCCAATCAGATTGCCTGCCTGGGTTTTTTTTCTAAAGGGGCTGGTAGGGAAGCAGCAGCTATAATTCTGGCTTCCTGGTGGGATCTGGCTTTGAAAGAGAGAGGGGACAGAGGACTGCCAGGGCTGGATCCTTGATTCCGGGTTGATGTGTTTGAGCCTTGGGCGGCTGGGTGGGTGCTCAGAGGTGCCAGGAGTGGGGGCGGCGGTCCTGCGGCCGGTGGCACTGCTAGGGCATGGGTGGGTTAAAAGTCTGGGCTTTTATTTTATTATTTTTTAATTTAAGACATTTTTTTTTAAGTAGTTATTTTTGAGAGAGAGAGTGCGAGTTGGGGGAGAGGTGGCAGAGAGAGAGAGAGAGAAGGAGACACAGAATCTGAAGCCGGATCCAGACTCCAAGCTGTCAGCACAGAGCCCGACAGGGGGCTCGAACTCATGAGCTATGAGATCATGATCTGAGCAAAGTCAGACGCTCAACGGACGGAGCCACCCAGGTGCCCCAAAAGTCTGGGCTTTCAGAGACTAAAGGTCTTAGGTTCAAATCCCAGCTCTTGTCCCAGGCTAGCTGCGTGATCTTGGGAAAGTCGCTTAGTCTCTCTGAGCCCGTTACTACGAATACTGATAGAAATGGCGAGAGCACAGCAAGATGGGATGTGACTGAGTCCAAATCCGTGCAGCTGGTGAGTGCCTCAACCACCCCTGCCTTAGCCTTCGTGCTGGTGACTCTCCCCGGTCACCTTTCGGGTGACGTTCGCTCAGCAACACTGATGGAAAGCGCGAGGCCCTGGGGATAGAGTGTCGAATGAAATGGACATCACCCCTGTTCCTTCGGAGCTTACGCCCTAGTGGCTGGACCCGTTAAGTGAGCAATTACAGAACGGCCCAAAGACCGAAGACGCTCAGGGTGGGGTGCGGGCGTTTGGGAGGGAACTGTGATCTAGAACCGAGAGTTCAAGGAAGGCTTCCAAGGGAAAGGGAGGCACACAGGTGCAGGCATGAACCAGGCGCACACATCGGCCAGGTAAAAAGGGAACTGAGGTGAAGGGGTGCTCCTGGTAGAGAACTGAAGCAGACTGAGAGAGCACCCCTTTGGGGAAAGGGGCAGTGACTTAGCATGGCTATGTACGCGCGGCACGAGTGATCACTAACGACAGAAAGAAACAGAGAGGGAAGATGAAGCTGAGTCTGGGGTCTCATGCTGAGACGGCGGGACTTCACCTTTAGGACCAACCCATTTTCCGGATGGAAAAAACCGAGTTCCCGAGGACAAACGTGACCTGCCCGGATACCACGAAGCGGGTGAGAGGAGGGGCTGGAACCAGAGCCCGGTTCTCTGGATCGGAAACCGGTGGGGTTTTTTTGGTTTTTTGTTTTTGTTTTTGTTTTTTCTGTCCCTGGAGTTCTCTACTCCAAAACCCCCACCTGGACCAAATCCGGCCCTCGCAGCTCTTCTGAATTCGGGAAAGCTCCGATTCCTCACGTCTGCACAGCCACGCTGTCTCAGGAAGGTCGCAATAAATTTTTTTTTTTTTTTCAGCCAACGCCTTGCTCCCATCCCTGCAAAACAATGTATTTATTATTGCTAAGCCTTTTCCATCTTGGAGGAGAAAATGCATACCACATGACTCCCCAAAGCCGAGCGGTCCCGGTTTACAAATACAGTACGTTAATAGCTTTGTAAACATTTATTCAGGATGACAGCTGAGGGAAACATGTGGCATTAATTAGAAAGCTCAGCAACGCGGCCTATTAAGAGGGAGGTTAAATCTGAATTAGTTGGCTTTGCCCGAACAAGAGGCTCTGGGGTGCAAAAACTTCGCTCTAATACGTTCTGACTCTGTTGACGTGGGGTGCGTTGGGGCACACGGGGGTCTCGGTTCCCGGGGAGGAAGTCTGTGTCTTGGCAAGGTGGTCGCTGAGTCATGGGGCTGCGGCACGGTCTGGGTTGGCCTCCCCAAGGGCCTGTCCCCTGGGTGCTGTGACTTGTCATGGCGTCAGATGGTGGGCACGTCAAGCCGCGGGAAGCCAAGAGCTCGCAGCCCATCAGGGGAACGGAATGAGCTTCCCCGAGACCCCTGGCTTGTTGGGGGGGGGCACGGGGGACCTTTCTGGGCCAGGAGTCGCCTCCTCCTTGCTTCGCCATTCTCCGTCCTCTGCGCTTGCCCGGTATGGTTCTTCGACGGTAACACGCTGGGTTGTCTGTGCTGCGTGGTACCCAGGAGGCTCTCCAGTAGACTGGATGCTCTGGGAGCCCAGAAGCTCTCTACCCGCCCGGTCGGGCTTGACTTAGAGTAGATGCCCGAGGGGCTATTTCATCGAAGCGTCCCGTCCGTGAAAGCCTGCAGGTGGGGCTGCTCGAGGTGACCCCCGAAAGCTATCCACACCCGGAAACGTTCCCCACCGCACTGAAAGGAGGTGACACCTGTCACGTGACTCTAAACTTCTGTCCTGTGCTTAAAAGGCATCCCTCGTCTACAGCTAGGCAGGAATGTCCTTTTACTTCTCAGAAGTCCTGTAATGACCTCGTGAATACCACGCTGGCATTGCCTTGTGGCTCTCCAGCTGTCTTCCGTGTGTGAACTTGTGACATGTGAACGTTAAACGGCACCCTGATTTGCTGGCAATCCTGTTTGGATCTCTCTGCATCTGAGAATATTCTCAAGAGCCTCTGGATGCAGAAGGGAACCCCCCCCCCCCCATCCCGGTCTCCTGCACGCTCCGAGAACCTGGCTGGTGCCCTGTGAACCTAGCTTGAGTAGAGGCAGGGAAGGATGAGGGCGAAAAGCCGTGTGTCTTCTCTGGGGCTCAGTTTTATCATCTGTGAAATGGGACGGTGGGCAGGGAAGGGGGGCTGGCTGGGTGAGGGCCCGAGGACGAGGTGCAAACCACAGCACCAGGCAGAGGTCTGGTTTGCAGTCTATTGGCTCTGCCCGCAGGACCCTCTGGTCCCTCTGTCGTGATGCCACCACGTGCCTCCCTCCTCACCACCCCCTGGGCGAGCCGCATGCCCATCTTTCCGCTGCTCCGCACCAAGTCTCTCTTGGTGTCTCACATTGACCCAGGAACGGATCCGACCCTCCTGGATGGAGTGGAGGCCTCCCCCTCCCTCTGTAGATTCTGGGGGGTGGAGAAGCTGGTTGCAAAGCCCTGATGTCATTGTGACGTCCATTTAATGGCGGGAGGGCCTGTGGTCCCGGAGGGTCAGTGCTTAGCCTGGTGGGGCGGGGCGGGGCTAGAACCTGGCTCTTTCCGCTGCATCTCATCTACGAGAGCGAGAGTTTAGAAAAGCCTTAGCAGTGACTCTGGTAGGGGGTGATCGGGGGTTGGTAGCACAGAGGTTCGAGGGTGGCCAGGAGCCAGACTGCCTAGATCCCCGTCCTGCCCTCACCACTTAGGTATGACGTGCCTGGGCAAGTCGCCTTGTCCCTCTGTGCCTCAGTTTCCCCATTCCCCCCAACGGGGGTAAGACTAGCTGGGTTGTCGGGAGGTTCAAACGAGATGGGATACACGTACTGGAGCCCGGCCCATAGGAGGCGCTCAATAAATGTCGGCTGTCATTATGAATGGGACACAGTTTGGGGGACTGCCTCCAAGGAGGGACAGTGTGGTAGAGATCAGACCAGTGGGGATGTGAGCTTTGCAGCTAAACATTTGGGTTCCAGTCCGGGTCTCCGTGATCAGCTGTGTGACCTGGGGTGGGTGTCTTCACCTCTTGGAGCCTCCTGCACCTCCCCGGGGACAATGAGAATCAGCTTCTCTGGGTTCTCACGAGGACCGATAGAAATGAAGCGTGAAAAGCCCTTAGCTCAGTGCCTGGCGTTCAATTTGTCCCCAGATGAGGGTGGCTATTTTTCTCAAGGCTGTGTTTTTATTCTTTCATCTTGGTGGAGGATATAGGGCAGAAAGGTGCCCTCTTTCCAGTCCGTCTATGTCTTTCTCAGTGACAACAATGGCCGCTGTCATTGTTACGACTATTACCAACTTACACACGGCTTGGGCTGAACCATCACTCTGAAACTTCAAAGCTTGCTCTCATTGAACATCATTTTTCCCATCTGTAAAATGGGTTGATAATGTACCTTCTTGGGGTGGTGAGGATTAAATGGACGGTACGTGCAAAGTGCTGAGGCGGGAAACTTGCAGCGAGTATGAATTATGACAGTATTCTTATTATTGCTTACGGTTGAAAGCAATCCACGCCACCGCTGTGTTTCCTCTTTAGTGCGGCCTTGTGGAGGCGTCCGATGATGGTAATGGTTTGTACCTTTTAGCGACACAGGAAACCGAGTCTTAGATCGAGACACTTGTCTCAGCTCATCAGGCCTGTAGGAAGCTGTACTGGGGTTTCAGCTCTGTGGCGTGGCCCGTAGAGTATGGAGTCGGAGAGCCTGCGTTTCCCAAACGCTCCCAGATGATGCCAGTGCCCCAGTGCTGCTGCTGGTCCGCGGACCGCTGTTTGAGTAACAACAGTTCACGCTAGCGCCGTGCGCTAGAAATACGCGAGCCATACGTGCAGCTGTAACTTCTACCAACCACCTTGAAAACGTAAGAAGGAACTGGAGACTTTCATTTCAACATCTCTTGTTTCACCCACGATAACGAAAATACCATTCTAACCCAGTATAAAAACACAAAACCAGTATGAAAAAGAAAATACACAGAGAAGGTAGTTTACGTTCTTTTTCAACGTACTAAGGCTTGAAAATCCAACGTGCGTTCTCCACTTACGGAAATCCCACTGCAGACCGGCCTCATTCCAAGCATTCCATCGCCACCCGTGGCTGGTGGCCACCATATTGGATCACATGGGTCTAGAAGAGAGGTTGTGGTTTAGGACTGCCTGGCTTACAATTCTGGCTCTGGCAGGGACGTTTGGGTAAGCTGCTCAGTTGCTCCAAACCTGAGTTCCCTCATCTATAAAACAAGACTAAATCCGAGGTCACGGCACCTGGCTAGATCATATACTCTCTGGAACCATCCGGGCCTCCAAATCTGAAACTCAGCCGCAGTGGAAGATGGGGAGCACTCCCAAGACTCTAAAGGCGTTTCCTGACCGTTCCATGATCTACTCACCCCTCCTTGGGTCTGGGTAAGAGGGGATCACCTGGACTCTTGTCTCTTGGTTCTCCGTTGGGTGGCCCACGAGTGGCATTTCGCAGCTTCTGGTCGGCTGGCTGGCTGCATGGAGGGCCAGGTGAGGGCTCCGGGGCTGGAGAGGGAGGAGCTGGGTGAAAAGGCAGTTCGGCCTCTTCCGTGCCAACAGTTGGTTGCAGGTGCATTGAGTAACAAAGGCCCAAGTACTGGGCTGCTTCTGGCTTTTCGAGAAGATTCCAATAAACATTAGGTAAATGCATGGTGGATGAGCCAATTAATGGGAGCCGAGGCCAACCCACTGTGGGAAAATAGCTAAGACTCATGGGCCATAGGGTCTGAAGGGCTTTATAAACCCGCCCGAGGAAGCACCATTTCTTTTCTTTTCTTTTTTTTTCTAATGCAGGAAGGAGGAGGTTGCTTTTGTTTAGTCTGAGTATTTAGGCACTTCTGTGGGTCCCGTTGGGTTCCAGTTCACAGTCCCGGGGCTGTGTCTCCCAGCCCCACCCTGATTCCCCACCAGTACCCCGTGGAATCCTGCAGATAAGGCTTCAAATTGACAAGCCCTCATCCTCTCCCCAAAGAAGCAGGGATGCTTGTTGGAGCCTGGCTCCAGATCCCTGACGTCCGCCAGGCTCTTGATGTAGCCGGGGCATCAGAGGAGACGGAGCGGGGTGTGGGCGGCGTGGAGGCATCTCCTGGAGCCGGAACGGACCGTGACCCACTGCCGCACGCTCCCGTCTGCTGGGTCTGTGACAGATGTGGGGAAGTCACCTTACATTTTCTCTCTCTTCCTCCCAAAAGTCAGAGGAAGAGCGTAGCCTCTCCACAGCGCATGGGGTCGGTAAAATGGTGGAAGGGGTTTTCCTTCCGTTTTCTCTGCCCGGGTCCCTAAGCAAGGATGTCACTAGCGTGTCGCTAGAAAATCCAGGTGTTGGCACTCTGCTTCCCCAGCTCCCTGATGCTAAAGAGAAGGGGTCACGTTGATGGGAACATTGTCGAGCAGAAGCGCAAGGGGAGTAAACGCGTTCATAGGATCCAGACTGGACGTTGGAAGCCTTGACTCCGGTTACAATTCCGCTGCTGACCGCTGTGTCCCCCGGACCAAAGTCGCTCCTCTCCGGGCCGTTTCCTCATCCTGGAGCCGGGAAGGAGAATTTCTTCTGCCTGGAAAGATGGGAAAGAACACCCACAACCAAGCCCACATCTTTATGAGTATCGTCAACCCCCAATGTGCTTGTAGATGGGGCGTGCTTTGCCTTCAGTGTTTCTTTGCTCTGTAATTTGGGGGACCTTGAGGTTTTCCTCTCAGGAGGTTGGAGAGATAGAAGTTAATGACCGTGGGAAGGGGTCTTGGTTAACAGAAGGGAGGGATGTGTGAAGTGTTGTTAACCATAGCTCAGGCCGGGTGCGTAACGGGATTCATGGGTTCATGGCCAGGTTCACGACCAAGTTCACGGCCACGTTCTGAGAGCAGTCTCTCAGTCTTGTGCTTAAAAAGAAAAAAAAAAGAAATCATTATTGGGGCTGCCAAACCAATATTAAAACCAGTGGCTTATGAAAGGGCCTGGCAGTCGGGGCTGAGAATCTTTTTACAGAGAGCAGGAAGCGTCTCCTCTGGGGCAGGTCTTTCAGTAACACCAAAACCAGAAATGGAAAAGATTTTCCCCGGTCACCTGGTCTCATTTCTTCAAGTCTGAGATGGTTCTCTTTGGAAAGGAGTAGGGAGGATCAGTTTCCCAGCTTGCGGGTGGGAGACGCTCACGGGACTGAGTCAAGGAAGATGACCTTTTCGAAACCCAACGGTGATCGATAAACAGCCCGGAAGCCTCTGTCTTACGCTTGTTTTTTTTTTTTTTTGAGGATATCTTTTTTTTTTTTTTTAAATCATTGTCAGTGAAGGAAACCCAAGACTCCTGAACACTGCCAGTGAGAGGGAAAATTGAGAAATCTTTCTGGAGAGGAAGCTCCTTAAAAACACACAAACCGCCTCGGAAATTCCACTCCTGGGGGTTTATCCCAAGGACGTGATCAGAGAAACGCACCCAGGACAAAGGTGGTCAGCACAGCATTGTTGATGGCAGTAAAATGCGGGAAACAGCTCGAACATTAGCAGTAGGAGATTGGTTATGACGTTTGGCTATATTCACACACTGGAAGATTCAGCAGCTGCTAAAATTATTTCCTCCTTCCTTCCTTCCTCCCTTCCTCCCTGCTTGCCTTCCTTCCTTCCTTCCTTCCTTCTTTCCTTCCTTCCTTCCCTCCCTTTTTCCCTCCTTCCCTCCCTTCCTCCCTTCCTTCCTTCCTTCCACAAATGTTTTTTGAGTGCCTATGTCCCAGACACTGTATAGCTAAATGGGTTGAAATAGAACGATGTTTACGACATAACAAATAATAAATACATAATTAAATAAAATGAAGGGGTGCCTGGGTGGCTCAGTCCGTTAAACATCCGACTTCGGCTCAGGTCATGATCTCACCACTTGTGAGTTCTAGCCCTGCGTCGGGCCCTGTGCTGACAGCTCAGGGCCTAGAGCCTGCTTCGGATTCTGTGTCTCCGTCTCTCGCTGCCCCTCCCCTGCACATGCCCTGTGTCTCTCTGTCTCTCAAAAATGAATAAAAACATTAAAAAAATTTAAAAAATGGGTTAAATTAAAAAGCCAGTTTCATGGATGTATTATCTGATCTTATGCTTATATATATATATATATATATATATATATATATATATATATTTGTATGATAGGATATGAAATAAACTGTTTGGAAGGCCAAGCACCAAAATATCCTGGGTCAGTTTTCTCTAGATGTTGGGATTATGGACGAGTTCGCTCTCTTTAGATCCTTTACTTTATTGGCACTGTCTACCTCATGTATGGTGAGATTATTTCATAGTGTCATTCAAGGTCAATGATTTGGCCCCAAGTCACCCCTCCCTGCCTTCATCTCCCATCAGGGTTCAGCTGGCCTGCCCCACTCTAGACACAGCATCCCTGTTCTTCAAACATGTCAGACTTATTCCCACCTCAGGGCCTTTGCACGTGCTATTCGTGCTGCCTGGAACACTCTTTCCCTAGGCCTCTGCTGTTTGCTCCTGGTCTTTCTGTTCTCAACTCAGGCATCCCCTCCTCAGAGAGAATCTCCTTGCCTGCTTCATCAAAATTGGCTACCCCTGCCCATTCTATCACATTTCTCTATTTTAGTGTCTTCTTAGTGTTTATAACTCTGCAATTCTTACGGTTTTCCTCCAACTTGTTAATTTCTGCTCTTTTCCATTCGACTGTAAGCTCTATGTGCACAGGGACCTTGTGTTCTTGGCCTCTGGAATGGAACCTGGCACACAACAGGAAATCAGTAAATATTTGTTGAATGAACAAATGCTGGGATCTATATTTTCAAAAAAAAAAAAAGAAAAGAAATCATTTTAAAAATGAAGAAAGAAATCCCTCGTTTTCTTGCGTGCCAGCGACACGTGGGCAACCGGTGCCTTTCCTCTGGGGGACTCTCTCTGCTCTGCCGGTTCACTGCCTCGGACCCGGTAAGTAACCCCATGCGGGCCCCTGTCGCTAAGCGTACCGTGCCCATAGGGTCATTCGGGAGTTGGCAACCACCCAGCTGGAGGGGGGCATCTGCGTTCTCATCCATGGAGAGAGCGCCTCTGAGGAGCCTCAGACACCCACGTTGCTGTTCTCGATCCGTGACTGATGTGCTGTGTGACAAGTGTCAAGTTACTGACCCTCTCTGGACTGTGCTTTTGACGAAGCTCTGAATGGCCAGCTCGCGCCCCCTGTCTCTGTCAGAATTCTTTTCCTGGTATAGATTTAAGGGGGAAAGGTTGCAAAAACCCGAGCGTCTTGCAGGTACCTCCGATTAAAACCCACCGAGTTGGGGTATTCGCTCCGGGGCCCACCCCACGTAGCCCCAAGGGGAAAAATGATCGTGCGCGGGAGGCCACCTCCAGGGAAACTTCAGCTAATGGCATTGAGCCGGAGGCCAGGATCTTGAAGGCGAGGTCAAGTGCTCGTGGTCCTGGCAGGTGGAGGGCGGGAAAATGAGCTCCAGTCTGTATTTTCTTAAGAAAGTTTTATTGAAATTCACATGACATAAACTCCAGCGATTTCAAGTGTGCAGTTCAGTGGCGTTTTGTGTATTTGCAGGATCGTGCAACCCCCACTCCCATGCAGTTCCGCAGCGTTTTCATCACTCGCAGGGGAGACTCTGTTCCCTGTTAGCCCCACTCCCGTCCCCACCCCTTAGCCCCAGCCCCTGACAACCACTAATTTGTTCACTGTCTCTATGGATTTGCTTGTTCTGGGTATTTCGTATGCATGGAATGCTACAAATACGGGACCCTCTGTGTCTGGCTTCTTTCTTTTGGAATAGTACTTCTCGGGGCCATCCATGACGTAGCAAGCGTCTGTCCTTCCTTCGTGCCTTTTTATGGCTGAGTAGTATTCCGTGGCGCGCATAGACCACACTTTTGATGAACACTGGGTTATTTCCACCTTTTGGCTACCGTGAACTTCTTTGCTCTGAACGCTTGCGTGCAAGTATTTGTTGGGATACGCATTTTCAACTCTATGGGGTCTGTCCCTAGGCGTGGCTTTGCCGGGTCACATGGGGCCTCTGTGTTGAACTTTTTGGGGAACTGCCGAACCGTTTTCCAGGGTGGCCCTGCCGGCCACGTACGAGGGTTTCCGTTTCTCCGCATCCGCGACGAGACTTGTGATTTTTCTTCTTTTCTCGATTGTGGCCATCCTGGCCGGTGGGAAGGGGTGTCTCATTGTCACTGTGATTTGCATTTCCCTGGTGACCAGTGACGTTGAGCATCTTTGCATACGCTTGCTGCCCATTTGCATATCTGCTTCGGAGAAATGTCCATTCAGATGCCTTGCCCACCTGCCCAGATCCAGATAATCCCGGGACACGGCAGTCAGGAAGTCACTTTTCAAGTTTGGCCAAACTCGCGGGGAACTTTAGGAGTCTCCCTATAGGATGCTAGAAAGACCTCTGTACTTCTTGCTGGAAAGTACTCCAGTTTTGGGACACGAGCCGTTCGTCTCATTATGAGAACGTTCCACACCCTTAAGTTTCTTTAATCACTTAAAACACTCTTTATCTCTCATATGGAAGCAATATGTCCTCTTTTCCATATGCGGTAATTATCCCCCCTTTGATAAAACCATGTGCAAAGCCATGCACGACAAGCCAAGTATTATCCACCTGGCCAATTTACATACATTTAATTTATTTTTTTTCGACCTTGGATTTCGCTTCATGTATTTTTACAGCCACGTTACACGGCATCCGTCAGAGAGACTGTAAATGGAAAATGTAGAGTGTTTCCAAATGTTCCTCCCTCTTTGCCTCTTCAGCTTCTTCCCTGTAATTCCCTTAACCCGGCACAGCAAGAAAACAAAACTTTGGAGTCAGGGATATCTCTCAACACCTCCGATGGAGGGTGTGGGGCCAGTTCTGTCTTGGCATCGGGAAGTCCTTGGAAGTTCTGGAAAAGGGCCCTTCTTAGCCCCCCTCCAGCCACCTGCATGCAGCTGGAGGGAGGCCCTCAGTACCAGCCTTCTTGGGAAGTTAATGCCAGGTCTCTGGAGTTTGACCAGTTCTGTCGGACTCTTGACTCCTTTGGGGGGAAGTAGAGGGAGTGAAGCAGAGGGTCCCTGGGCCGTGGGACCGTAAGACTTGACGTCAAAATAACGGGTCTTCTCCTCTGACGGATGTGGGACCAGGCGTGCATCTCTGAATCATTCCTGGACTCAGTTTCTTGGCCTTGAAAATGGGGACAGCAAGCATGCTCCTTCCTCAGAGTTTGCTTACGATTATGACGGCGAGTCTTGACCAAGTACTTACCATGTGCCAAGGACTGGATACGAGGTTTCACAACCATTTTCCAATTTTAGCCATTGCCACAATGCTACCGTTGAGCTGTCCCGTGTAGCCCCATTTTATAGATGGGGAAACTGAGGCCTGGGGACATTAGCTTGGCCACCTTCACAGAACCGGCCCTTGGGGGAGCTAGGATTAGCACCCCATCTCCTGGACGTGACTGTCTTCCGTACCCTCCCACCTCTTGGATGATATGAAGTGAGTCCCCCTCCTGGAAGGGCTCCCTCGAATGGTACCTGTGACGTGCAAAGGTCCCAGCACGTAGTAAATGTACTGTGTTTATCCCTATTCTTCCCTTTATCGCTCAGAATGAATCCTGCAGCGGGGGCCCCTCTGGGAGACTGAAGTTCAGGAGGGCAAAGCGGAGTTCTGGACGGGACTCGCCTAACCTTGCCAACGGCTTTCAAAGGTTTCGGGGGTCTACAAAGCCCCTGAAGAATTTGGCTTTGAGAAGTTTCCCCTTCGTTTCTAAATCCGTGGGCAGATTAGGCAAAATGGAATCCGTATGTTTCTGATTCATTTACACTTAACTCATCAAAATGTTCCTTTTTATGAGCTATTTGATGTCCAGAAAGCCTTTTGAGTAGATTTTATAAGCCTTTTAAAGACTTTTCTCTTAGAAACAGGCGGTTGCATTTTGCCAAGAATAAACAAACTTGAACCTCAAAAGTGCGGAGCTTGCCAAGGATCTCGATGCCAGAGGGCAAGTCACCCCTTCCTCACTCCTGACACCTTCTTCCATTTCTTCTCCCCCCCTCCCCCCCCCCCCCCCCCCCCTTGCCCCCAATTTCGGCCCCTCTGGTTTCTTTGCAGGAACTTGTTAACCCCAGTTCCAAACATTTGCACCTCTTCCCAAATGTTGTTTTGTAGCCGCTCATCTTAGCGGGGGCAGAGCCCCAACCGTCCTGTCTCTTGCTGCCCTAGTACCTGCCTGGGGGCAACCAAGAACACATGAAAAGGTAGAGTCGCTCCGAAATCAATACCAACGTGTGCATTCCTCACCTGGCCATTTACAAGTTTCATTATTCCTTGTGAGTTTTATAACAAGGGCAGGGAGGATAGCTTTTCTGATTTCCATGTTAGAGTCCAGGAAACAGAGGCTCAGCGGTCCTAAGTGATTGGCTAAGACCATCTAGCTCAAAAGATGCTGAGTTCTTTTTTTGTTCCTAATTTTTTAAAAATTTTATTTATTCATTTCAAGAGAGAGAGAGAGTGGGGCAAGGGCAGAGAGAGAGGGAGACAGAGAATCCCAAGCAGGCTCCGCACTGTCAGCGTGGAGCCCGATGCGGGGCTTGAACCCACAAAACGCGAGATGGTGACCTGAGCTGAAATCAGGAGCGGGTAGCTTAACTGACCGAGCCACCCAAAGGTGCTGCATTCTTGTCTTAGTCCATTCAGGGTGGCTTATAAACAAGGGAAATTTATTTCTTACCGTTCTGGAGGCTGGGAAGTCCAAGATCAAGGTGCTGGCAGACCGGGTGCCCGGTGAGGTTTCCAGGTATGTAGATGGCCGTCTTCTCGCTGCGTTCTCACCTGGTGCAAAGGTCAAGGCAGCTCTGCGGGGTCTCTTCTGCGAGGCTCTAATTCCATTCGTGAAGGTTCCACTCTCGTGATCCCTTATCCCTGCCTCCCCGATGCCATCAACGTATGGATTTTGGGGGGACACAAACATTCAGTCTGTAGCAACTCCAAGGGCTTTTTGTTTGGCTTTGTTTGGCGGTTGTACCACCGCGGAGAATGGCTTGAAAGGTCATCTCCAGAGACTCTCGAAGGTCTTGTTTCCTCCAGGGAGCCCAGTCTAAAGAAGGATGTTGGGGGGGAAAAAAAAAGGACCTTGGAAATCAAAGCAAGGTTAAATATGTTTGCTATTAATTCCTCGTAGCAGTTTTGTGTGTGTGTGTGTGAGAGAGAGGGTACAAGTGAGCGAGGGGCAGAGAGAGAGAGAGAGAGAGAGGGAGAGGGAGAGAGAAAAAGAACGGGGCTCACCCAGGGCTCGTGTTTTACGCGAAGCGGGGCTCGAGTTCACCCGGTGTCGGACTCAAACTCAAGAACTGTGCAGTCGTGACCGGAGTCAATGTCAGATGCTTAATGACCGAGCCACTCAGGTGCCCTGTTTCCTCGTAACCACCTTAAGGGTTGGCTGTGTTCTTTGCATTCCACAGATGAGGCAACTGAGGTTCCTTCTCTAGATGAGAAGACGATATCAAATATTTCTGCGAACCTCAGTTTAGAAGTCATGTGAGTCATTTCTATGATGTCACGCGCTAGTCCCGTGGAAGAAGGCACTGGGAGTTCGACGCCCTGGTCTGGTTTGCAAAGGATGGAGTGGATACCACTGATGGGTGCGGCTCACCCAAGGTCACCCCGAAGCATGAAAATAAATGACGCTGAGCCTCACGGTAAGAGTGTTTCCCTTGCAGGGGCGGCCCGGTGGGTTAAGCGTGTGACTTGCGCGACTCGGCTCAGGTCACGATCTCGAGGTCCGTGGGTTCGAGCCCCGTGTCGGGCTCTGTGCTGACAGCCGGGAACCTGGAGCCCGCTTCGGATCCTGTGTCTCCCTCTCTTTCTCTGCCCCTCCCCGGCTCACGCTCTGCCTCTCTCTCTGTCACTCAAGAGTGAATAAACATTACAAAAAAATTTTTTTTCAAGGAAAGGAAAACATACAGGGAGTACATGAGTGTATAGGCGCTGAGTAGGGCAGAAATGTTGGAGGTATCGCCGAAATGCCCGATGTTTAGGAAAAACACATCAAGTCCATTTTTATTTATTATTATTATTATTTTAAGTGTTTTTTGAATGTTTATTTATTTTTCAGAGAGAGAGAGAGACTCACAGAGTGCGAGCAGGGGAGGGGCGGAGAGAGAGGGAGACACAGGATCCGAAGCAGGCTCCAGGTTCCGAGCTGTCAGCTCAGAGCCTGACGCGGGGCTCGAACCCACGAACTCTGAGATCGTGACCTGAGCCGAAGTCGTAAGCTTCACTGACTGAGCCACTCAGGTGCCCCTCGAGTTCATTTTTAGTTGACGAGGCCGAGTCCTAGGGAACACGTGGCTGGCTCCGGAGCCAGCGGGAGGGTCACTGAATGAACTCAAGAGTTCTGGTCAACGTTGGGAGGGCAGAGCGTGTCCTAGCTGGTACCTGCTTGGGCATCTTTCGTTTTTCAATTTTTATTAAAACTGTTTTTTAAGTTTATGTACTTATTTTGAGAGAGAGAGGGAGAGAGAGAAAGAGACAGACAGAGAGAATCCCAAGCAGATTTCATGCGGGACCGGACCAGGCCGGCGTGGATCCCAAGTTATCTTCAGTACCTCCCAAATATGAAAGTGCTTCTTTAGCCTAAGACCGGTGGTTCTTAACTGAGCGTGATTTCGGTCCCCCCCTCCCCTGGGGACATTTGGCAATGTCTGGAGACATTATCGACTGTCATGATGGCGGGAGGGGTCTATGCTCCTGGCGTCTAGTAGATACTGGTCGCGGATGCTTCCAAACATTCTGCAAGGCGCAGCACAGCCCCCACAACACAGAGTCATCTGGCCTGAGAACCGCAATAGTGGCCAGCTTGAGAAACTCTGCTTTTAAGGACCTCGCGGAGTCACGGACTCTTGAAGGCAGACAGGATCTGAGGATATCTTGAAGAGTACAGTCTTGCGGAGTGCTTCAAAATATGTTTTTCTGGGGCAGCTGGGTGGCTCAGTCGATTAAGCTCCCGACTCCTGATCACGGCTCGGGCCGTGATCTCACCTTTCGTGAGATCGAACTGTGGTTTGGGCTCCGCACCGACCGCGCGAACCCTGCTTGGGATTCTCTCTCTCTCCCGCTCTCTCTACACTTCACCCTCTCTCTGTGTCTGTCTTTCCCTCAAAATGAATAAACACACCTTTCAAAAATACATGTTTTCCTTCCTGGCCGTCTGTCATGTAGCAAGGCTTCCCCACATCTCGCTTTTGCTGATTGGGGCATAGACCGCAGGTGCGTATTTATAATAAACAAAGGTATCGATCAACACAAGTAGTAACTTGTTGCCGTGATCATCTTCGATCATTTGCTGCGGTAGTCCAAAAGCGGGTTCGATTCCTGTATCCACCATTTATGCCTGGAACGGCCTGGCAGGATCTCTGCGGATTTCCGCAAGTTCTTTGTTTTGCTTTGCGTCGGAGGGGAGTATTTATGGTGGGATCTTGTCTAGATCACTCTGAAATTATTTTGTCTGTTGGTCAGGTGATGGTCAGGATCTGAAGCCTACCATACATGACCGACGTCAAAGAACAAACCACAGTCCGTTGTACCGATCTGTTTGTGTGCCGACCCCTTGCACCAGACGGCCTGCTCCGTGAGTGCGTGCCCGGGTCATTCTCGTGGCTGTTCCCTCAGCGCCTAGCATCTTGCCAGCCACCTGACAAGGCATTAGTAAATATTATTTACTAAGTAGTTAATGAATTGTAGCGAAAATATTATTTACACGAATGAATCCTACTTCTTAAGGGGCGGTAAGGAACTACGATCTTCCCTTTTATCGATGAGAAAACGGATATTCAGGTGGGTTAAGTTACTTACGCGAGGTCACACGGCTCAGGAGTTATTTTCTGGGCATTGGCTTTCAGGGCCCAGAGTCCTGGATCATCCCGAGCGTCTTTGTTACCCTCTAAGGATCTCAGTCCCTTCGTCCCACCGATGGGCACAGAATACCGGCTTCGTCAACCTGCCATGAAGGGAAGTTGCGCTGCTCTGTGCCAAACCCGGGTCCTGGTTAAGAACGCTGGAAAAATGTGAGCTATTAGTAACATGGGCATGTGTGTAACATTTCCCTTTAAGGAAAAAGAATAACATTTTGCCTCTGTGGGGATTAGTAGGGAAATAGCAATCGAGGGGCAGAAAGAGAGCCAACCTCTCGTCCCTTGTAACACTGTGAAAAATTAGCTCTTTTGCTTAAGAGCACACAGACCCTTGAGAAAAGTAAGACGTAAAACATAAGCAGAGAACAGATGCTGGGAAGATGCCATCTTTTATTGGCACCGTTAGAGAGAAATATATGAACTGTATAATACCGTCATAAATACAGTTATTTGTAACGTCAAAGTAACAATGCCAGCCACAGCGCGCGCCTCTTTCATTTTCTCCTCTCGAAATGCTTCCTATCCAAGCATACAATCACAGGAAAATGTGAATAATATTTTCATTCATTAGGGATTCATAATGATACACTGGCGATGTTACCCTGCATTCTTCCGTATGAGGTTCTCTGCCTCTCTGCGAAAATATTTGTTCCTCTTTCTGTCTAAGTGGCAAAGCTTTTTCATTTAAAAACATTTGAAAAAGAATGAGGTCCTGGAGTGCATATCTTGACAAACCATCAGGTGGCTCTCAAACCTCCCCCCCCCCCCTTCCCTATTCCAGTTGGCATGGGAACCTACTGTTCCCACCGAGGAAGCAGGTTGGGAGGAAATCATAACGTAGTAGAACAGAGAGGTAGCAAAGTTGCTTTGAAAAGACAAAATCGTGAACGTACTTGGCCCTTTTTAGTTCTTTCTCTCTGCTACACACACACACACACACACACACACACACACACACATCCAACCATCTCACCAAACAACACAGTGAGGGGTGTCTGGGCTCCTGGAAGATGTTGACCATGTAATCATTTCTAGGAAAAAGGGACAGCACTCCCAAATTCTGGGATTAACATGGCTTGTTTCCCTCTGGTTTTCTGAACGTAACATGCGTTTGCCCCCTGCGACTGAATCTGTTTTGGATTTTAGTCTAAAATGGAGCGGATTGTAATTTGTTCCCCCCTCGCGTTAAGATTTCTTTTATCCTAGGACAGGGAGCCTGGCAAATTAATTTAGCTCGTGGAGGGGAATTGGTTTTTCTTCAAGTTTTCAGCTCAGTTGTTTAAGACCAGAAGTGAAATGTTTTTATGGACAGAGGAGAGAGGGAGAAGGGTAGCAGTTGTACGTATGTGTGGATGGGGAGTAGGTTTGGATGAAATTAACTAGAAATTAACTAAATTTGAAACAAGAAAGAGGCTGGCTTTTCTGTCTGTTTGCCTTCTGTTTCTCCCAATCTTTCCCCAAGTCCCCGTTACGAAAAGCACAATGCTGACTCTATAGAATTTTGAAAATAGGCAGAACGTGAAGAAGAAAAAAAATCACCTGTAACCTAACAGTAAGAGATAATCACTCTCAAACATGTTGATTTAGTTCCTTCAGGTCGAGATGCTGCTGCAGATAGATACAGTTTCAAGTCATTTTTCATGTACCGTTATCTCATGAGCATTTTCTCCTAACGTTAAATATCCTTTAGGGTCCTAGTGTAACATGTTTTTGCAGTTCTTGATTATGCCATGATTTTACCTGACCAGTTTTAGTTGCCGAATATTTAGCTTTAAACGTTTTTATTATTGTGAACATCAGTGCGGCGATCGTCTTCAGGCACAAATCATTGCCCCGATCTGAATTCAAAGACCGTGGGCGTTCGGCCTGGCTGTTGCATAGAACGTCCGTGGCGAGGCGAGGTTGAATAGGTAGGTGAGAAATACATCTTGCCAGCCCCGGGATCCCACGCCAGGGACTTTGGACTTTATTCAAACAGTAACAATAGTAATCATGGTGAAAATGATAGCTAGGTAGTATTTAGTAAGTCCTTGCTTCTCACTAGACACTTTTCCAAGTAATTGTTACTTATTGCGTCATTTAATCCTTGCAGTGACACTGAGCCATAGGTAGGGGTTGCAAAACCGAAGTATGTATGAGAAGTCGGGCCATGTGGCCAAGATCCTAAGGCTACTGGGAACCCAGACTGCAGAGCTGACCTAGTTTGCCACTTCGACCCATTCCCTCGTAGCACTAGGGAGCCACCGAGAGATTTGGGTGGCAGCAGGGGCCACGGTGAGTGGACTCGCCTATGTAAAAGTCTGGTCTCTCTGTAGCGGGAGGAGGGTTGGAGGACGGAAGCCTAGAAGGAGGTAAGGCCAAATCCGAGAGAGGGATGGAGATCGTGAAAGCTGGGGTCGGCGGGGACAGATGGAAGTGGATGGATATGAGGAATGTTTGGGAGGTAGGGCTGCTAGGTTTGGATCTGGAAACAGAGGCAAGGAAACTTGAAGATGCCTTGCAGAGTTTGGCAGCGGGGTGGAGGGTGGGGCACGTGTTGAGCAGAAGGGACAACTGGATGGCCCGCCCGAGATCACTTAGCTTCTAAGCCAAGGGGGTGGCATTTTGACAGCTGAAGCCAGGGGTCTATGGTTCTGGAGATGGTCTGGGAGAAGCAGGTTGTGCTGAATGAGAGTCTTTTCAATAAATGGAGGAGAGGAGAACAGAGCCAGAATTTACACGACACAGACTGGAGCATTATCATGCCATGAAGGTCATCCCTTATCTAGAGGGACTGGAGGACAGAGCCTAGGGACAGCAAGGGGTGCCCTGTGCCCTCAGACTGCCGTGGGACACGCAGACACGTCTCTGTGCGCGGGGAAGGGTCAGGAGCCAGGAGGAGATGGGAGGCCAGGAGGGGGTCACTTCTTTCGTTGCCTGGCTCTAGGAAGCCACCCAGACAGAGCCAACCAACTCCACTTAAGGACTCCTGTAAATTCTGTGGCTGAGAATTGGGGCCTGTTGATTTTGAGGAGAGGGGTCCTTACCACAGGTTAGGCCTTTAAACGTAAATCCAGTTGAGTAAGGTTTCTTTTAGGGAGTTCTTCTGGCAAGTGAGGTGACAAAATGGGGGGAAGGTAGGGGTTTTGGAGAGTGGCCATTCTAAATTCGAATCCCGGTGGTTCCATTTTTTGGTCTGGTTTTACTTCCTTGGCCACTTAATTATTGCAGCATAAAACAGGGATAATATGGTTACCCCAAAATGTAATACACAGCTGGCCCCTGAACAACGGGGGGGTGAGGGGTGCCCACCTTCCCCCCCCCACCTCAGAAGTTGAATGTCCGAGTATGACTTTTGATTCCCGAGAAATTTAACTGCTGGTAGCCTACTGTTGAGCAGATGTCTTACTGATAATACAGTTGATTCACACATATTTTGTACATTACATGTATCGTGTGTTGTATTCTTACAATAAAGTAAGCTAGAGAGAATAATCTCTTTCTCTCTCTATCCCTATAAACCCCAGGGCTTGTGATAAATAAACTATGTTGACATGAACTCCATTTTCTTTCCCCTACTGTCTTTTTCTTTTTAAGGTTTTTAAAATTAATTTACTATTATTAGTTTTTAAAGTTTCTTTGCTTTGAAAGAGAGAGAGAGAGAGAGAGAGAGAGTTGGGGAGGGGAAGAGACAGAAAGAGAGAGAGAGAATCCCAAGCAGGCTCCGAGCTGTCGGTGCAGAACCAGACACGGGGCTCGAACTCGTGAACTGTGAGATCGTGACCTGAACAGAAATCCAGAGTCCGACACTTAACTGACTGAGCCACCCAGGTGCTCCTCTTTTCCCTCCTATCTTGACCTTCTTCTCCACTGTGAAGGCCTTGACTGTCCCGCCAGTGTTCACGGGCTTGTAGTTTTGTAGTTCTTAATGTGACGGCCGGTCCCTGCCAGGCTGGTGGATTATCTGACGCTTGGGCAGCTCTTTATAATATTCTCACGCAGCACTCTGTAGTACAGCTCTCACACGTAGGTGTTAAGAACATTTCCATTTAACTGATGAGGAAACGGAGTCTCAGAGAGGCAGAATGACCAGCCCCGGCTCCGGAAAAGGTACAGTGGAAACTTAGACCCGGGTCTTGTAAGCTTGGATTCCTTGTTCTTTATATAACCCATCCTACTGGTCTGCAGTCCCAGGGGGGAGGGGAGGGAAGCCCTGACCTCCAATGCAAACTGTCCCTACGTTTAAAAATAAAGGACTGCATTTTCCATTACAACAGTCCTCTCTGGCCTGGGAACGGATTGCACTAGCCAGGATCTCGCCCTTGTTCCTTCTCGCATGCTGGCAATGGCCCTCAGAGCTCAGAGATACCAGCTGTAATCCAGCTAGCCGTTGAACTTCGACCCCTTCCTTTCCATCAGCCCTCTCTTTCAGGATTCAACAACCCCATCCCGCCATGCACACGCGCGAGCCTACAGAGGTTATACACTGGTATTTGTGTTTCCATCAAGCGGACGATGGCCAGACAACAGGCATCCTGAAATGGTAGTTGACATCGGAAGCAAAAACAAAACCCAGGAAACCAGGGTAAGTCAGCGCGTCCTGAGAGGGCGAATTATGACTTTCCTGAAGGTAGGGTATACGGAGTCGGCACAACCACGGCTTGGGGTTTAAGACGGTTTCGGGGTCCGTGTCTGAGCTTCGCCACTCACAGCTGGGTGGCTTTGTGCAACAGTCTCCACTTCTCTGAGACTCCGTGTCCCCGTTCCCTAGATCGGGATGTGTGTCGGCTAGTGGAGATTTCCATCCGTTTTGCTCACGACTGCAGCTCCGGTGCTGAGAGCGGTACCTGGGACGTCGTGGTTGTTCGGAAGAGATTTGGCCAGCGGCCTGTGGCGTGGACCTGTCACACAGAGCTGATCATCCTTCCCTCCCAAGGAGGTGTCGTGGGGATGCGAGGGGAAGAGGCACGCACGGTGCCGAGTGCAGCGTCTGGCCCGTTGTGAGCGCTCCAGTAAGGCAGCAAGGATCGTTGTGATTGCCGAGGCCGAGAGCGGTGTTCTCGTAAAAGAAGGGAGAGGTCTCGTTCTGTCGTCTCCAGCTCTCGGGGCGGGACCCCCTCCGCCCCACATCCTAGCGAGCTGGAAGAAGTGTTTTTGAAGTGCACAAGGGGAGCGGCAGGACTTGAGATTTGGCGAGGAGCTCCGTGTATTTAGAGGGGAGGCTGTCGCAATGCAGGAAACCAGAGAATTCGGTAATTAAAGACCCTCCTGCATCTGCAGAAGAGCGCCAAGGATTTGGATTTGGTGTCCAGCCAGCTGTCAGCTTGGGTAATTGTGCTCTGATGACCTCGAGGTCTCTCTGGGGATTTCAGGGGACGTAGTTCTGTCTCACGTCTCCCGCCAGCCCATAGCTTCTGTGTTGGAAGGGCCGTGTGGCAACAGTGGGAAGAGAGGTTGGGTTTGTCTTTGGGAGAGTCGGCCAACACCGGAGGGTCTCACTACACGGCTGTCCCAACACAACGCCACCCTCCAGTGCTACATCACAGTCCGACCCGACAACACCCCCGATCAGACCCAGCATGGTGTGCGCCATTCTGAAATGGTTCCATAGCCCAGCATGGCACCCGGGGGCAAAATAGCGTAAGACGACGCAGGAGGACAAGCTAATACTCCACCGCGAGAGTCGCGCAAACCCAGCGATGTCTTCGACGCAGCATGCCTCGACAGAAAACCGGGTCTTCGACCCGGTGTGGCTGCCCTAGACAACGAGGGCCCAACAGAGCCCCAAGCACTGGGGCTGGATCCCAAGCCGGATCAGTGCTGATCCAGCGAAGCATAATTGGCCCAAGGCGATGGAAAGAGGACACCAAGCGGAAGGAGCTAGTGCTTTGGAAAACCCGGTCTCCCTCCCAACCACGCTTTGTGGCCGTGTATGACTGGGGTTTTCCCAGCCTTGGGAAATGAAGAAAGCCAAACTCCCTGGGGTTCGCCAGGGCGCAGTAATTCCTCTGACCTTGACTCTTGTCTTTCTTTCTGCTTGTCCCCTTGGCCGCCATTCGGCTTGGCTAACCGTGATGGGGACGTCGGTGTCCGTTGGGGCCTTGGAGATGGCTCGGAGAGAACGTGGAGGGAAGGCGCCAGGCCTGGGGGGGCGCGGCGGATGGGAATTCGCAGCATCGCCGGCGAGGGGGCGGGGGGGGCTGTCCACTGGCACCTCTGTGTGGTCTCCTGGCCCATCCAAGACAAACCCCAAACCCAACACTTGATTTGGCAGACGGGGAAAAATAGAATAAAGTTTGTTCTCTTTTCCAAGACGTGGGTGCAGGGATCCCAGGCTCTAGACTTCCACTCTTGGTCATTTTCCTTTTTAAACAAACCGCCTGGCTTTTAAGATCTTCAAAATCCCATTAAAGGCTTTTACCCCTTCATATATGGGAGGCGTCTGATGAAAGGGGGTAAAGGGAAGGGGAAAGATAATGGGGCCTCAGAGAACAGAGACCAGAGGCCTTAATTTCGCCTGTCTCCCCTGCCGGTAATGGTGTTGGATGTAAACAGTGCTCTGGTGAACGCTGGAGCGTGATTACAGGATGGCTGGGGAAAGAGGAAGTGTTTGCAAACCGCAAGGAGGAATGTCGCCCTTTGAAGGAGTTTGGCATTTATTTTTTGCCCCCCTCCGCTGTCCCCCCACCACCCCAACCCTACTGCTTCCCTGCACCGCTTGCTTCTCTGGGTTCCTGGTACTGTAAACACAGTGACAGAAATTAGATGTGGGCAAATCTGTTAAACATTTCAAGTCAGAGTGGGGCTGGTGGTTGTCTCCCTCCACGGGACATGCGAGACGAAACTAATAACTTCGTAATGGCTCTTTTGTTTTTGTCTGGGGACGGGAGGGAGGGGAGCGGAGGGCAGGGGCCAGGGCCGCGGAGGGGGCTGCCGGCTGGAAATTGGGGCCAGGCTGCTGTTATGGAAGCGACCCAAGCTTCCAGGGTTGTGGGGCCGAGAGGCCACGGCCGGTCCGGAACCCTCAGCGCCGTCGGGTGGGGGCGGCCAGTGACCACCTCCCCCACCCCCTCCCCAGTCTGAAGGCTTCTCACCCACCACGTTGTAGGGCAGGCACCCTCTCTGGTCTCCCAGGCACGAAAGCACCCCTTGACAGCTTCACGCCACGATCTTCTGCGGCCGCGTCTTTATTCGTTTCAGCCGTGAAATTCCCAGTGACGTCAGTGGGGTTCCCATGTGCAAGACACGTGCGGTCCGTGGGACCGCGGGGCGACACCGGGGAGCGGAGCGTTGGCCCTGTGGATTTTATGCCTGCATGTTTGGCTGTCTGGAAACGTCTGCCTGGGATCAAGTTCATGTTCTTAATTCTGCTCAGATGGTCGGGGTGGGAGCCTGCAAACCCGCGGCTCGAAGCTCCGTCCGGCCATCCTCTAATTAATTCAACTGATACACATACTGAGGGTGCGCCCTGTGGCCGGTGGGACTAGGTGTTGGGGATACGGTGGGGAGTGAGAGGTGCCTGGCCTTCGCCTTCAGGGGAGTGTTGTGCGTGAAACCAACAAATGCACGAATGATGATGGAATATTCACAGCATATTAGGAGCCACAAGGAAAGCGGGAGCTAGGTGGTATAGAATGGGGTGCCAAATCTAGTCTGGGGGAGGAGGTAGGTCCAGTGGCCCATTCTCTATCTTTAATGGAAGCTTGCAACAGGCACTTGTAACCCGGGGTCTAAGGACACTTGGTTTTCAGGAGTCTTACGAACTCCAGGGCACCAACTGTCTGCCCTCAGAGGAATCCAGAGTGGATGTTTCCCATCTTGTCCTGGACTTTTCCAAGGATCGAGGTACCGCAACCCCCCTTACCAGAGCCCGTTCTGGTGTTTTAGCCCTCCTGGCTGCGTGCCTCGCGTCATTTTGGTGCTTTATTAATTATAACTACAGTTAACAAGAGGGGAGGCATTTGATGTCTACTTAAATAAGGCACTGTGCTTAACGAGGCATGCTGCCGAACATGATTGGATGTCATTTTCACGGAAGCCTTCAATGCAGAAACCGCAGCTCAGAGAGGGGGTCCGTTCCCCGAGGTTACACAGCTATTAAAGGAACGAACCAGGGTTCCGACCCAAGACTTCAAACTCCTAGTCCGCAGTCTTCCCTAGCAATACCCTGCCCTCCGTAGCCTCTTAGGTCTTCTGTTTCTGTCTTTTCCGTCAGATTTTAGATCCCTAAGGGCAAGGAACATACATTTTAGCCTCACTGCTATCAACATCCTCAAAAATACACATGGAATTGACTATCTGTTATCAACATCCTCAGAAATACACACGGATCACTGGGGATACGTGATACCTCCTTAGGTCCAATTACTGCCTCTCCTCTGTTGCTGTCAAAGTTCCATTTATGCGGGTGATGCAGTTTTTTTTTTTTAACGTTTATTTATTTGTGAGACAGAGAGAGACAGAGCATGAACGGGGGAGGGGCAGAGAGAGAGGGAGACACAGAATCGGAAACAGGCTCCAGGCTCCGAGCCATCAGCCCAGAGCCCGACGCGGGGCTCGAACTCACGGACCGCGAGATCGTGACCTGAGTTGAAGTCGGACGCTTAACCGACTGAGCCACCCAGGCGCCCCCGGGTGATGCAGTTTCTCTCCCTCAGATTCCATGTGCACATTCCCTTTCGTTTCTTCTCAGGACCGTCACCTCGTTGCCCATTTCTGCCACTCCCGTACTCTCCTTTGGATTCTCTGGTTACTGCTTGCACGCATGGAACTTCCCAGAGGGACCCATGTCAAAAGGAGATCTTTACAAGTATTAGCACAGTTGAGATGCAGGCTGCTTGTGGGCTCCAGGGGCTCTCGGGGTCTCCGGCTTTGTCCAGTCACCCAGAGAACATGGGGTAGATATGTGATTGCCACTCTTTCTTTGCTACTCTGACGCTGAGAAGTGGACCCTCATGGCCCTCTTCTTGAACCGGACCTGACGGTACTGACTTGCTTGGCCGATAGAATGTGCTGGCATGCTATTTTAGGACTTCTAGGCCTAGGTCAGAAGAACCTTGCAGCTCCCTCCTGAGCCTCTTGGAATACTTGTTCTGGGAACCGGCAGCCAGGCAGTGAGGGAGCACAAGCAGTCCACGAAGAGG
The DNA here is from genome assembly GCF_016509475.1 of Prionailurus bengalensis. Classification (NCBI taxonomy): domain Eukaryota; kingdom Metazoa; phylum Chordata; class Mammalia; order Carnivora; family Felidae; genus Prionailurus; species Prionailurus bengalensis. Next base: position 11,989,761 of record NC_057356.1, read on the forward strand.
TGTATCTGGAGGAGACCCAAGGCCCCAGGCTGCCATGACAACCTTGCCATGTGAATGAGTCATCCTGGAGGGGAGTCCTCTCCCCCCAGATGAACCGTTCCATCTAACTGATGACCACGGAACAGAGATGAGCCATCTCCTCTGAGACCTGCGTTACTGGATCGTTCGTTACACAGGAGTTGATAACTGGCGTGGAAGTTTCTTCTCCTCCAAGACTGGTTGTCGGTCTTCCTGAAGCAGGGTAGGGTCGGAGGAGAAACAGGAAACCTTGGGCTAGTGTGAGCAATTTTCAAGATTCCCTTCACTGGACCTTGTTTTTCAAGCATCTATCCTTAGATCTATCTTTTTCAAGCCTCTATCCTTAAGAGGATAGAGGCTATCCTCTTAAGATCTATCCTTAAGATCTATCTTAAGATCTATCTTTTTCATCTATCCTTTTCAAGCCTCTATCCTTAAGAGCTTTTTATTTGGGGGGGGGGGTGGATTGATATAGCAGATCAATTCCACAATTGGAGCTCTGAGTGTGCCCTTTCTTCCTTTACTTTAACTTTTATGTACTGAGATCATCATCAGAGCCAATAGCTGGTCATTTATAAAGCGCTTTTATATATGAAACGCACCATCCCAGGCACATTCCACGCATTAACTCTTTTATTTTTCATAGCAACCCTCAAGGAAGGCGCTATTATCTTTCCCATTTTACGGATGAGAAAATGGAGGCATAACGAGATTAAATAACTTTCCCCAAATTATTTCCTCCTACTAAGTGGCGGAAGCAAGAATCAAACCCCGAATCAGTGCTCTTAAAACGGCTCTCTGTACTCTTTTCCGGGGCCTGCCACAGTGCTAAACGTAGGGTTTAGAAATACACTGGTGATAATCACAGTTAGGCATCGTGCTAAATGCTTTGCTAAAATAACATTCTCTCATTTGAGCTTCACAACAATCATGCAAGTCAAGGGCTATTATTTTCTCCATTTTACCGATGAGAAAAATCAAGGCTTAGCGACATTAAGGGACTTGTTTGAGGCCACACGGCGGGCCGACCATAGAGGCTGTGTCCTTGGCCGCACTGTGCTTGATTGTTGCCCTCTGATTTTTCAGTCGGCCGGGGGAGGACAGACCAATGAGCAGGTACAGTATGAAGCCACATAAACTCTATATGAGAGATGTATCAGACGCTGGGGCAAGAGAGAAGAGCAGGTACCCTCCTTTGCCCAGGGAAATAGGAGAAGGTGTTTTTTTTGGTTTGTTTGTTTTTTAACAGGTGGCAGGAACTCGGCGACCCCCTGAGGCACGGGATTCTGCCAGTCACACGGAAGAGAGAGAGTTCTTTCCAGGTGCAGGTGGAGGGGAGGCAGGGAGAGGGTACAGCAAGAAAAAAAGGTGAAGAAACTACGAAGAAATGCACAGAAGGAAACTTGCAGTGGATTCCTATTGCTGGGGAAACCACCGGACAAGGAGGCTGGATTGAGAAGGGAGTTTTGTGCCGTACCAAGTACTTTGGGCACATCTCTGCCAAGGACAGTGCTTTTAAGGGGGTGGGCACTGACTCGAAACTAAGGGGATGTCGACGGGAGCCTGCCTCTGATCCAGCCACCTTGGCTCCAGCCCCTCCCCAGCTGTATAAGAGCAGCATTTGCAGAAAGCAGAGTTCTCTGCGATTCATATAAGCCTGTCTCACGCCCCAAGAACACATCATTTATTTCCTATAAGTGCCTGTCTCCCTCTTCCTCCAATATGCTCAGGGTTACAACTTTCTCCGCTTCCTGGGGGAGTTGCCCACCCCACGCAGTCATTACTCACTTCATAAAGGCTGTCTCCAACCCTCCTTCTCAGCCTTTTTTTTCCTGACCCTTTGCAATGACCAGTTAAAGGGCAAGCATGCTGCCTCTTTACTTGTGAAAAACAGCCGCCATTTTGGATCTCACCTGGAAATGGACGCCCCTAGGGGAAAGCATCCTTTTCCTGCCCCTTCCTTTTCTTAGTTTGAAGTCGGCGTAATTTATTTTGTGCCTGCCCACTCCTTTTCTACACATCCAACCAGGAAAATGGAGATTTATTTCCTTATAACTTAATTATAAAATTGATCTCATGCTCATGCTCATGTGATGTCGAGATGGATTAGGGGTGGTGAATACAGGCTCCCAAGTCAGGACTATGGCTGTGAATACAACTTCATTTCATCTCTTTGGGTGTCATTCTTCTGGTGAGATGAAGACGTGATTCCTGCTCAGTTTGTCTCTATCGCGGCCGGTGAGGTGGACGGAACAGATAGGCAAATGTGGTTCATCTCACACACCTACAGGTAACAGAGTATCTGTACTCATGATGTTGGCGGTAGCCGAATCAGGGATAATGATGGCGGTTGGAAATGAAAAAGAATAATTAGATATGAGCCCGATTGCATGAGTTTGAATGCCACCCCCTCTATTTGATAGCCGTTTGACTTTGGGCAAGGTGTTTGGCCTCTGTGTGCCTCAGTTTCCCCAATTTTAAAAAGATAACAGTATCTGCCTCCAAAGGTTGTCGTAAGAGTTAAATCAAGGAATACGGAAGGGCTTGGAGTAGTGCCTGGTGCATATTAAGCACTATTGGATGTATGTAACTGTTATTATCATGATTTACAACTTGTTTCTACATTTGATTACGGAAACATTGACTTCCTCTTTTGATGGAAATACGTCTTCAGTTTCAGAAGCTCGCATTCTGTAATTCATTCCCGTGAACAACAAAAACCAGCAATACTAAGAACTTGGTGGTAAATGGACCCCTCCATCCTCAGAAAAGCGTATTATTTACAAAAAGGGAGTTTTGGGGCGCCTGGGTGGCTCAGTCGGTTGAACGTCCGACTTCAGCTCAGGTCATGATCTCGCGGTCCGTGAGTTCAAGCCCCGTGTCTGGCTCTGTGCTGACAGTTCAGAGCCAGGAGCCTGTTTCTGATTCTGTGTCTCCCTCTCTCTCTGCCCCTCCCCTCTGTCTCTCTCTCTCTCTCTCTCTCTCTCTGTCAACAATAAATAAACATTAAAAAATAAAATTAAAAAAAAGGGAGTTTTGCCGTCGAGGTCCTAACCGCACCAGGCTCTTTCTAGATTCTTTGTTGCACAACTTGATGGGACAAAGCAGTGGAAATTGAAGGAATTCATCCTAATACAGTTCACCGATTTGGTCTTAGTAGGGGGTTAGCTGATAGGCACTGCACACGCAGTTGTAGCGAGAAGCCCCTTTGTGGTTTTTGTGAGTGTGCCTTTTTTTTTTCTTCATGAGAACCTCGCCGGTCACAGCTCTGATAAAACTACCTGATGCCGTCGGGGCTTCGACTCCCGAGGAACCAAAACTAACGCTTTGAGAACTCCGGCGTTTTTGGAGGAGGGAGGCATGTTCTGCTTAGCCATCCAAGGGATGGTGAAACTTGAAAAAGGAGAAAAACAAAGAAGCAAAAATGTATGAAAGAGATTAAGGCCCGGTATGAAAACTATTTTTATAGGCAGTTTGGTCTCAGCTTTGAAGTTCAATAGGGAGTGATGTATTGCTATCAGCATGGATTTCACACCTATTCAATTCTGTAGCCAGGTAATGATGAACGCGTCCTTCGGGTATAAAATAATGGAACAAAATTAAGGCAAGCTGTGAAATGGCTCCCTTGCTTCAAGTGCATCTCCAGGAGAGAGGTGCATTTGCCCGGAGTGTGTTTAAACGGTTTCCCCCTCTTTGAATTAGAAAGGTAGTGTGACAGCATTCATTTCTTTCCTCTTTTCTTTCTTTCTCTCTTTTTTTTTTTCCAAAGAGGAAAAAAAAAAAAAAAAGATCGCTCAAACCCTAACACCCCAAGACCAACATATTTTCGTTTCTCTTTAAAAAAAAACAAACCTCTTTTTAAATGTTTATTTCTTTTTGAGACAGAGAGAGGCAGGGCACGAACGGGGGAGGGGCGGAGAGAGAAGGAGACACAGAACCGGAAGCAGGCTCCAGGCTCCGAGGCATCAGCCCAGAGCCCTGACGCGGGGTTCGAACTCACAAACCGCGAGATCGTGACCTGAGCCGAAGTCCGAGGCTCAACCGACTGAGCCCCCCCCCCCCCCAGGCGCCCCGACATATTTTCGTTTCTGTGCGATGCTTCTTAGCCTTGGTCCACACCACGTGATTACAGCATTGCAGACGGAATTTACTCTCCAAGAGGTTTTCACTCTGAACCGGGTATTTTATCACCCCGCCTCCCTTTTCCCTGGTGAACAGGCAAACCTAGAGCCCCAACATCGCGGCCTGGCTTGCGTGGCGAGAATTGTCGCATCTTTGCTGCCAAGTGTCCTGTCTGAAATGGTACCCAGCTTACCGGGTTCCCGCTTTGCTTTTTGTTGTGAAAGGTTTTAAAAGGGAATGCGTGAGGCGCGCCCCCGGCCCCGTCTCTGCAATAAGCAAGGTTCATGTAGACCCTTTGCCCACACGGAAAGCCACTGCGTCCAAGTTTGGACGCATAGTCACGGCCTTCAGGGTTTATCGCTAGACACCCCCCCCCCCCCCGCCCCGCAGATCTGCCTCTTGGACCTGAGTCCGGGCAGAGGACCCAGCCTGCTCCTCAGGGGGCCATGGGTAGCTACCACCAGCACCTGACTCTGGAATTACTCGGGGGTCCCCTCCCCTCAGCCTGCCAAGCTTGTCTGGTCTTAGGGTTTCCGTCTCTGTCACCCCCACTGCCTGAGACCCCCCCCCCCCCCCTTCCACACCCTTCCGGTCACTTAGGTCTCTGCTCCAATGTCCCCTTTTCAGAGGCCCTCCCCGGCCACCCTAGCCACCATCGGTCCCCCATCGCCCTATGATTTCCTCTCTTGCACTTGCCCCTCTCCGAAATGACCCTGCAGGTTTATCTGTGCATGTGGACGAGTGTCTGGCTGTCCCCTAGCCCCGACATTTGTTTCCTTCATGTACATCCACACCTGACATCATACTCGGCACACATCGGTTTTCAATTAACAAATTGGCTTTCAATTCAGAAATGCTCAGTGAACGAACGGCAGCCTAGCTCACTTACTCAGATCCCCGCCTGTTCCATTTCAAGCCCCCACTTTAAAAAAATTATTAAAGTCATGGCGCCTGGGTGGCCCGGTCGTTTAAGCGTCCCACTTCGGTTCCGGTCACGATCTCGAGGTCCGTGTGTTCGAGCCCCGCGTCGGGCTCTGGGCTGATGGCTCGGAGCCTGGAGCCTGCTTCCGATTCTGTGTCTCTCTCTCTCTCTCTGCCCCTCCCCCGTTCGCGCTCTGTCTCTCTCAAAAATAAATAAGTAAAGACATTAAAGACATGAAACAATTAATAAACTAAATTTTAGAGCAGTTTGAGTTTCACAGCAAAATTGAATAGAAACTTCAGAGACTTCCCATATATCCGCCCCCCCCCCCCCCAATCTACGTTCCCACCGGAGGGGCACATTGGTTGCAATCGATGAGCCTGCATTAACAGGTTGTTATCACTCAGAGTCCGTAGTTCTCATCCGGGCCCCCTCTTGGTGTTGCACATTCTGTGGGTTTGGACTGACGTACATTGACACGTATCCATCATTGTGGTATCCTTACGGGTTAGTTTCGTTGTTAACAGTGATTAGCATTTATGTGGCACCAACGGGTGGCGAGCGGGCCCTGTGTGCGAGCGGGCCGTGCTAAGGGGCTTGCGCGCACGGTCGTGTTTTGTTCTAACAACCCCGAGTTGTGGGGGTCCTCCCCATATGCTTCTCCTTCTTTCCAGTTTTCTCCCAACCGGCTCCCTCCTTTGTGGTCCCCGCTGGCCCTGCCGTCCAGCTCCTCCTCCGCTACTCCCTCCAGCCTTGACTTGGCTTTTCTGCTTTCACCCTCGGGCCGTCAGGGTCTGCGGACCACTGGGGCCAGATCTCGCTGGGGAGATCTACCGGGCCAGCCCCTGAAGACAGAGGAAGGAAGCGTCTTTTAGAAATTCAGTGAAGCGTTTATTCAAGTCTCTGCCAGGTGTTGGTGACAGGGAGGACTCCACCGTGGTCTCTTCTGAAACCCGTACAGGGTTTCCCTCCCTCCCGCTTTCCCCCCTTCCCTCTGTGCTCCTCCGAGCCTGCGAACTCCCTTTCTGCAGGCTTCACCAGAAACAGGGTCAGAGAGGCGGGAGGCAGCTGCTGTGATGGCCAGAGGAAGGCCACTCAGATGCACAGACAGATGGCAGAGAGATGGGCCCTGGGACTGAGTGGAAAGCTCACTGCCTAAGGTGGTCAGGGGGAGCGTGTCCCTGCCCACCACGCGCCTCCCTGATCTTGCAGCTTGTCCCCGCCCACGACGCACCTCCCTGACCATCGGGTGGGAAACATGGCACCAGGCCCTGGGTACCACCGTTTGTCCATTCTGGAGAAAGGCTCCCCATGTGCTCTTATTTTTGGATGCTCAGAAGTTGCTAGAGCACCCACAGATCCTTGCATTAGAGGTGTGTGTGTGTGTGTGTGTGTGAGAGAGAGAGAGAGAGAGAGAGAGAGAGAGAGAATTGGTACAGAATGAAGACCTTCTTCATCTCCAAGAGCTTTCTCCTCCCAACAAGCTGCCCGTCTTGGGGCACCATCATTCCCAGACTCGCCCTGTCTACCAACGGCTGGAGGCTTGATCAAAACTTACCTGACGTCCTCCTTACCACCCCCCAACTCTGTTCCTCATGTTTACCACTTAGCTCCCCACCCGGCAGATCTTGTATCAGCAACAGTGTATCTCCCTGCCCCCCAGCTGCACCCTTTAGGCTCAAGTGAGGCTCCCAGACATTGAAATCCACCAGGAATCCCACTTCCCTCTTGTCCCCAGTTGGCTGTACTGATGCTATCTGCTAACTGCGCCCCCCCACCCCCGCCCTGCCCTGGTGCTCCGGGTTAATTTCTACTCTTTGTTTCACATCTGGGGAAACTGAGGCACACAGTCGTTCTATAGCTTCCCCATGGTCACACAGTACATGAGCAGCCCAGCTTCAGACACAAAACCCAAATCTGTGTGCCTCCAAAGCCCCTTTGTTACCCTGTGTCCTTTTATTATATACTATAGTATATATAGTATACTATACATATTATATATAATGTATATAATATATACTATATATGCTATAGTATATATTATATATAACGTATATAATATATATACGTATGCATATATAGCATATAATATATGTATATATAGTATATATTAGTATAGTATATATATTATATAGTATATAATATACAGTATATTATATGTATATATAGCATATAATATATATTATATATAATGTATATACTATATACTCTATATACTCTATATACTATAGTATATATATAATGTATATAATATATACTATATATATACTATAGCATATAGTATATATATATTATATACACTATATATAGCATACTATATATAGTATATAGTATATATATAGTATATATAGTATACTAGAGTATATTATAGTATAGTATATATAGTATACTATATATAGTATATATAGTATATAGTATAGTATATATTATATATAGTATATATATAATATACTATTACACTCTCCAGATGGCTAGGAAATTAGAAGCAAAAACGATTGATTATTGAGTGCACAGATGCCCCCCTCATGGGCCTCAGTTCCTCCCAGAGCCTGCCATTGAGTTGGAGATGGGGCCACCAACTCATAGCTCACCTGGCTTCACTACACGCCTGTTTCTACATCTGTTAAATGGGCTTAATAATAGCCAGGGTGTTGTGGGCCAGATGAGGTAACGTTTGGACAAGTTCTTTGAGACGCCTTGGATGAAAGGTGCCAGAGAAGTGCCAAGGGTTATTAAGGCGGAGACATATGCTGTGCCTAATTTAGGATTCCCCGTATTTTCCTACTTGGCAGAGTCCGCGGTGATCACAGGCTCAGAAAATATTTGCCAGGGCGGGCAATACCCCAACGTCAGGCTTGAGCCGTGACAGCAGAGGGGATGGGTTGCGGTGGCTTTACCCGGGAACGTTGCCTCATTTCTTGCTGGTGGTCTGTCCTCCCACGTGATCCCGCGGATGCACGGCCCTTGGCTGGGGCTGAAGGCTGTACGTGGAGGGGAATACGGGATGTGTGGAGGCTCTGCGGAATGGCTTGACCCCAATACGGTTCAGCCCCTGTGGGGAAAGATGGTGACAGTTGTGTCTTTACCCGTCCCACGAGCCTGGAAATCAAGCAAGTGGGGAGCAGGTGAATTTAATAGCTACCTCTGAGTGGAATAGATGGGTGATGAATAGGTTTTACACAGTTGTGCCCGCCCCATCTCAGAAAGGTGCAACCTCGGTGGGAGAAGAACTAAAAAAGCCAAAAAAGAAAATAATAAAAGATCCTTCTCATCATTCTGCTTCTCTTTTCATCATGCCGTCCAGTTACACAGATGATTATTTATTTTTGAGAGACAGAGAGAGACGGAGCATGAGCAGGGGAGGAGCAGAGAGAGAGGGAGACCCAGCATCCGAAGCAAGCTCCAGCCTCTGAGCCATCAGCACCGAGCCTGGTGCGGGGCTCGAACTCATGAACGGTGAGATCATGACCTGAGCCGAAGTCAGACACTTAACCGACTGAGCCACCCAGCTGTCCCGATGATTATTTTTAAATAGACTTTTAATTTTAGAACAGTTTTATTTATTTATTTTTTAAGTTATGTATCTTGAGAGAGGGAGAGAGAGCGCACGAGTGGGGGGAGGGGCAGAAAGAGAGAGAGAGAGGGGGAGAGTGAGAATCTCAAGCAGGCTCCGAGCTGTCAGCACAGAGCCCCATGTGGGGCTCGAACTCACAAACCGTGAGATCATGATCTGAGCCGAAGTTGGACGCTCAACCAACTGAGACACCCAGGGGCCCCAATTTACTTACTGTTTTTAAAGTTTATTTACTTTGAGAGAGACAGAGCATGAGTAGGGAGGGGCAGAGAGAGAGGGAAACAAACAGAGAATCCCAAGCAGGCTCTGTGCTGGTCAGTGCGCAGAGCCCGATGTGGGGCTCGAACCCATGAACTGTGAGATCATGACCTGAGCCAAAATCAAGAGTCAGACGCTCAACCGACTGAGCCACCCAGGCGTCCCTAGACTAGTTTTAGATTAACAGATAATTGTGAATGGAGGGTTGCCATATAGCCCATGCCCGCTTTCTCATAATATTTCATCATGTTGATATAGTACCTTTCTCGTAGTCCGTGAACCATTACGGGTGTATCATCGTCACTGAGGTCCACACTTTATTCAGATTCACTGATTTTTCTTAACGCCCCTTTCCTGTCCCAGGGTCAACTCCGGGGCAACACATTACATTTAGTTGTCATGTCTCCCTAGGCCCATTGACAGTCTTCCACACTTCTCTTCTTTTGGATGACCTTGATGGTTTTAAAGGAGGGCTAGTCCATCGTTTCTCGGCCTTTTGGCCAAGATCAAACGTGGTATCTGTTCTTATCAGTTTAAGGGATCGCTAGTCAGGGAGTTTGTAGACTCTCCCTCATTTGGGGGTTGGAGAATATCTCTCAGTTGAGAATCTCAAATGATCTTCTCATGATTAGACTGAGGTTATGGGTTTGGGGCAGAAAGGGCACATAAGAGGCTAGTTGCCATGCTCATTACACCCCATCAAGGGTATGTATTTATTGCTGTTGATGTTAACTCTTGTCACGTGACTTTGGTGGTGTTTTTCAGGAGCCGATTATCTCTCTGCATTTATTTTTCTATCATGACACAGTCTAGCCCCATAGAAAATGCTGCGCTTTAGTTGCTCTGTTGATGCGTGTTTTAAACTTCATGAGGATTTGTTCGGAAGATTTCTTTTTCGCCCATAGTTCTATGCTCACTGAGTACCTAGAAAAGTAGGATATGAATCTTGTTTTTTTTTTTTTTTTTTTTTAAAAACTTGAATGAAGATAGATGGTCCATATTAACATAGGAAACGTGGTATCTGAGGAGGAGTGTATGTATCAGTGTTGGATGGATAGAGGAATAAATGAATGGTGTCTCCAGCACGCCTAGAAGAATGACAAGCCAACTGGCTGGGTCATTCAAGTTCACGTAGCATATTTCTCCCTGTAGTGGAGGGAGCTGCCAAGTGCCATCGATTTTCACCCAACCTGCACCTCCTTGCTTTATCTCCTGTGCACCCAGTGCCTTCCTGGTTATAATTCCTTAAGGGAAGGGAATGGGTTGATTGGTTAGCATAAGCCTGCTAGTTTTCTTGGATGCTCTACTCCTTACATTAATGAAGACACTGACACTAGACGTGTTCCTTTTTCCCCGGAGAATTTGGACTTTGCATGCATGACTCTAATTCCCCTCAACAAATATTGGTGGAGTGCCTCCACCAACGTGACAGGCACCGTACTCGACCCTGTTTGCTTAGGGGCGCCTGGGTGGCTCAGTCGGCGAAGCGTTCGATTTCGTCTCAGATCACGTTCTTGCGGTTCGTGAGTTCAAGCCCCGTGTCGTCTCGGTGATGACGGCTCGGAGCCTGGAGCCTGGAGCCTGCTTCGGATTCTGTGTCTCTTCCTCTTCACCCCCGCTCTCCCCACCCCAACTCATGCGCTGTCTCTCTTCTCTCTCTCTCTGAAAAATAAACATTGACAAAAATGAAAAAATATTGAAAAAAAGAACGTGTTGGCTAAGTAAGACCGAGATGGCCGCATCCCCAGGGAGCTCACAGTCTCCCCAGAGAAGGTTGTCATGGCCGCCTTTGGATGCACGATTTGCTGAACAGTTAGAATGTCATCAGGAGACGCCTTCCCTGCTCTTCACTGGCACGCAGTGCTGGAGTGAACAGGAAGCCCCTTGTGTCATTTACAGTCTTGGGGTCCTTTAATAGTGACAGAGGAAAAGAGGCGCACCTATGAAAGATGGTAGGCATCTTAGATAAAGGGGCCATCATCACTGACTCCTATCGGAGGAGAGACAAAATTAGAAACAAGACTAGTTTCCGATTCAGCTCGTGACTTCATCTGTCCTCCTGCCTTACTTGACAGTGTAACACACGCCTCTGTCTACCTCGGTTCACTCCATCAGACTTGCTGTCTTTCTGGTATACCTGAAGTTTTACTTTCATGCTCCCATGAAAACCCACTCCGGTATCTTCATCCGTCCGGCTATTTCATTAGCCAGCTCAGAGGCCATTGGTGGAGATGCTTTGCTGCTGGATGAGGATTTGCAAAGCCTTTCACCCGATCAGGACGCTGGAGGGATTTTCCCTGGAGCTGGGAACACCGGCTCAGGAAGGATGCTGCAAAGTGTGAAAGTGCTCCAGGCACGCTGGATCCAGACCTTAGTTCTGTGATGTGGCCTGATGCCCAAGTCTTTCTTCAGCTATCAGAGAGGAATAACCCCCCTCCATTTCATGGAATCTATAAAAGATAATGTATTTGTAAACTGCAAAGTCCTCCAGTAATGGAGAAGAAAGTGGTTTGGAGAGTCACCAGATGGGTGGCGAGGACCTTGTCTTGGTCGTGGTTTGAATCCCCAGCACTTTGCGCAGTGCCTGTGCCTGGCAGGATGTCAATTAATGCATGCTAAATGAATAAATAAATGAACGGAGATGGATGGATGAATGGAGGAGTGAATGGATGGATAGAAGGATGGATGGATGGATGGATGAATGAATGAATGGAGATGGATGAATGGATGAGTGAATGGATGGATAGAAGGATGGATGGATGGATGGATGAATGAATGAATGGAGATGGATGGATGAATGGATGAGTGAATGGATGGATAGAAGGATGGATGGATGGATGGATGAATGAATGGAGATGGATGGATGGATGAGTGAATGGAAGGATAGAAGGATGGATGGATGAATGAATGAATGAATGGAGATGGATGGATGGATGGACGGACAGATGAATAATGAATGAATGAATAAATGAATGAGTAAGAGTAATCATCAGAGCCCTCCTACAAATGAATCTTTTCTCTCCAGCTCCTTGTGATTAGGGGAGGGCAATCATCCCAAATTTGGCTTCTGCCTTACAACTGTTTTGTGGCTTTGAACCAGCCAACTAACCTGTCAGTTGCCTTGCTCATAAAGGAATGATAATGACATCTGCTTTGGGGGCTGGTGGTGTAGTGGGTGTTGAGAGAATTAATTGGGTGGTGGTAAACGGCTTTGAGATCTCCAGATGAAAGGTGCCGTCGCGGTGAGCTGTTATTAACCTTGTTACGTTGGGTTTCCTCTCCCTGCTTCTGCCTCCTCAAGAGTGACTCCTCTCAGCCTCCAGGGGACTCATGGTGCCCGAGAAGCAAGTTTTACTTGGAGAAGGAACCTGTCTTTCATTGGACTGACTCTTCCCTGGGGTCATTTGGCAGAAGGCTCCCAGGTGCGAGGGATATAATCCTAGGAACTTGGCTGTCCTGCCTCATTTCCCTCCAGAAGGATTGATCTTCCCAAATGCCAGCCAGGTGCTGCAGTACACAGCAGCCTGAACACAGCCTCTCTTTTTCCTCTTCCTGGCGTGATAAAAGGGGGGACCCCTCTAGATCCTATTTTCAGGGATCTCACCTGTTGGTAAGGCCAGGCCTTAGAATAGGGACCAGGTGTTTACCATCTGGTGGCCCAAGAGATGTGGGATTCATTTACAGCCGGGACCAGATCACAGCCTCCCTCCTTTCCATATGTGGTACCCCAGGAGGAAGGCATGAGATACGTGTATCTTTCCATTTATGCCTTTCTGAAAGAGGACAAATGTCACAGGCAATGCTGACCGTGCAGGATTTGGGGGAAGATTTCATTCATTGGTGCTTTTCCCCTCCTCCTCCTCCTCCTTTTAATTTGAGAGAGAGAAAGGGAGACAGAGAGGGAGAGTCTTAAGCAGGCTCCATGCTTAGTGCAGAGCCTGATGTGGGACCTGATCCTGCAACCCTGGGATCATGACCTGAGCCGAAATCGAGAGTCGGACGCTCAACCGACTGGGCCACCCAGGCGCCTCGTGAATTGGCGCATCTTAAAGTGTCTTCCTCTACATCCGAGGCTGCTCCTGGGATTCCTTTTGCTTCTAAAGAGTCCGGCTTTGTTCCTTGCACTTCGCATCCCAGCAGACATCAAGTTCCCAGATCCAGAAGCACGGACACAAGCCTGACCTCATTTTTGACCCCCCGTGGCCCGTCACTGTCCACGGATAGACTTTCTCGTGCTTCCTGGATTCTGTCCCCTCTCTTCTATCTCCATCTGCCCTGCCCTGGATGAACCCACCGTCTTTCTCTCAGGACGATGGCAACAGCTCCCTGGGTGTTCTCGCTTGGCCATGTTCTGCCTCCTTCTCTGGAGAAGACAGAGAGGTTTTATGAGACAAGTCAAATCAACCTGCTGCCCCACTTAATGCTCTCCAGGGCCTTCCCGAAGGGAGTAGATGACTTCCCAAAGCAGCAGCATTCTGCACAGCACTTCCTCTCTCTCCCCTCGGGGTTCCCCTCTGGTCTCCCTCTCCCCCTTCCTCTTTTCCTGTCCCCTCCTCTTTGTCTATTCTTCTTCTTCCCCTTTGGTTCTGCCAATCTGCTTATCTCCCTCTCTTTACCCCTCACTCATCTTTCTCATGGAGGCCTCTTGGACTGACATGGCAGAGAATCCCATGTCTGTCACCACCACCTCTTGGTGTGGGGCGTCGGGACACCAGGAGAAGAGGCTCTATAATGCCTCCTTCACCATTGCCATGGCCATGCTTTAGGGGGAGCCACTGAAGTTACCAACATCTGGTTTGCCCAGGTAGTTCTGATCGGAGAGTGACCTTGGATTGCCCCCACTTTCCTCTGTCTGTCTCCATTCTTTTTTGCCAGGAACATGGCACCTTCAAAGGGTGTCTTGTCTCTTCAGAAAGTTTCATAACTAGGCTTTCTCTATCGTTTGAGAACCTTATTCTCTGAGAATGAAAACTGGTCCTGTTGTTCCTTGACTGTAAATTTCTTATGGGGAGAGACCATATTTCGTACATGTTTCCACAGGGACAGTCCAGTGGCTGGGACATCATTGGAGCTCAACACCTGTTTGTTGAATTGGATGGAGTGGGGGAAATGATCTCCTCCCAACTGGGGTATTTTAGGCTAAATTCCCTCTGGTTTTTACCCCTCTCTCAATGGGTCTGATTAGTCCAGAGCCAAAAGGGAGCTTGAGACCTCCTTTGCTCGGGGTAGGACAATTCTAGGCTGCTTGATCAATTGCTTGATCGTCCTGCTCAAGATGTCTCGAGAGGGAGTGTTCACAGATTTGCTCAGCTGCCCTTTGATGTGTTTTCTCTTTGGCCCTGAGTATGTTTTTCCTAAATGTCCGTTCATACCTGTCTTGTCTTCAACTTTAAATCTGCTTCTTGTTTGCATGTGGGGAGTGACTTCTTAGAATCTTTCCCTTAAAATGATTCCCGGGGTTGAAGACAGCAGCTGAGATTTTCCTCTCCTTTTATTTCTTCTGACTACCAGCCTCTCACCATAAAAGGGAGAGCTGGCTTCTGTTTTTGGCCCAGCCCGCAGTTCACCTTGAGCACATCACTTCTCCTCTAGGGTTTATTTTCTCGTGTTAACTTAAAGGCTGAGTGAGAGTAGGGTCCCATGAGCTATGGCCCACAGCTTGTGTGTGCAAATAAAGTTTTATTAGCACATAGCCGCAGCCATTGGCTTCCTGATCGTCTGTGGTTGCTTTGGCATTGCAAGGGCAGAGTTGAGAACTGCTTCATTTGCTATCCGGTCCTTTATAGAAAAAGTCTGTTGACCCCTGGAATAGAAGGTTGGTTAAGGCCCTTTTAGTCGGAACGTTCATACCATGATGTTTATTTAGCTAGTGCTACTAAGCTTGTCCCATAGGCAGGCATGGCCCCATCTTGTGCCGTAAGTGCTGCTGACGGTCCTGGACGTGACTGAGACGGTCCCTCCCCGGCATCAAACAGCATCGAAATCCATCCTGAGCAAGTTCCTGCCTTTCTGTTTCTGTCTCACCGCTTCCGGGTACATCTGGAAGACAGGCACTGGTTGGTTCTAGAATGTTCTAACATGCTCATCCCTGGCTCATTTCTTTAGACGTGGCCAGCTGGACCGCAATCCTACTGCTTTGCCCCCACTTTACAGGTTTATAATCCCTTATGTGAAATTCCAAAATCCATAAGTCTCTGAGACTAGATTGTTTTTTCATACATCATGTGATGGCCATAATGAACCCAAGCAGCCATGAGATTATTGATAGCCTTTTTTAAACCCAAATTAATGTGAGTGTTAAGCTGCAGAAGTATGAATGCGTTTAATCCTGGGTGCAGTCCTGGGGATGGGGGGGGTGGTGTGTGTACCGCGTTCCGTTTCCAAAGTCTGGAAGTTTCTGAATTCTGAAACACGTCTGGCCCTGGGCTGTTGGATTACGGATTGTGGACCCGTAGTGATTTTTATGGTTGCCCCTTATTTACGGCAAGCGTTCAAAAGTGTTCCCGGTGAGTTAATTTCAACAAGCAAATGAACAAAAGGGGCACCAAGTAAATAAGAATGAGGAGCACTGAGATCCGGCTTAAGCGTAGCGTGGTACCAAAGGGATAAAAGTTTAGGAAACCCTGTCCTGCAGGGTATTTTCCATCCCTTTAATTTTCCATCTGCTCATTCTTTGTCTACTCTGCTCTGCCGTCACCAAGCCGTTCTTTTAGTGTCTCCAAACCCAGAGCATCTCTGCGTGATGGTTAGTTAATGAGCAATCCTGTCTTGCCCATAAAACAATATGTGGCACCGAGAGCTCGTTTGACATTCCCGACACTTGCGGAGACCAATCTCGGGGTCACCCAAGACCCTGGCGGGACCGAGTTTCGCTGCAGAACCGGACTGGGGGCAGGAATCGGGAATCTCAGAGGTCAGGGTCCTGGGGGTGGGTTGTGGGGAGGGACGGTGGCTTTGGGGCCAGACTCACCCGGGGGCTGTGTTCTGAAAGGGGCTGGTTCGACCCTTTCCAAGGGCAGTATCCCTGGCCTTAAGTAGTTCTTAAAACACCAAACAACATTAGCTCCCACAAAGGAGGGAGGTTTAAATGTAAACCCGGTTATAACCAAGAGTGACTAGGCGGCCAAGGTGCTATAAAGAAATGATGTTATTATGTCCAAGGGATGCCATTAAAACTCTGTTTACAAACCGAATGTGCCAGAGAATGGGTCAGGGAAAGAATTATTAGCAAGAAGCTATTTGATCTCTTTTATGATCCAGTGAGTGAGTCATAACGTTAGCTCCATGCTCTAGAAGGGGAATAGTGAAAACCTCAAGCCTGTTGATTTATAAACAGGCCCAGAATTCCCTGTTCTTTAACCTCAGATGCCCTCTTAAGTGTGACTTACCCTAAATCAAACGTGACATCAGATGCCACTGGGCCTCTCCCTCCTCCCGAGAGGTAATTGAGGAGTTGATTGGCGTATAGGGTGCATAAAATCCCCGTTCAAGATGACGGATAGCTGTGGGAAGGGTCAATGGCCAAGACTCGGAGACACAGCCTTGTTTCTACATGCCCCTTATCTGCAAGGCTGGAGGCTCCAAGGCTCTCTTTGTTTCAGGGCCTCGGATTCTCAGCAGACCAAGGAGAGGGAGTCTCAGAGGTGGACGTACCGCTTTGCCCTAAGGGCCGTGGTTTGGGCCCCTCTCTTTCCCCCTATAAAGAGGTCATGAGGGGCAGGACCAATCCGGGTTTTTCATTCGAACTCCACCCATTACTGGATACAACCCCAGGGCAAGTGATTTCAGCCTTCCGAGCCTCAGTTTCCACATCTGATAGATGACACAGCCGTGGCTTATTCTGTGCCCTCGACACCGTGCTGAGCTGCCTTATACGTGCCGTGTGCCAGCCCCTGTCAGGCCTCGTGACAGTCAAACCGATCTTATCACGACCTGACTGTGCGGAAGATGCCGTCCTGAGAACTTTACATCGATTCACTCATTTGATCCTTATATTAACTCTCCGGGGTGCGCAGTGGCCGTGATCGATCCCACAGGAGCGAACGCTGGATGGAGTCGGGGTGTAAGTGGTTCATCTGTGAGGCATCTGGAAGGATCACCAGGAAGTGAGAAAGCAACACTGGAAAGGAAGCAAACTGGTCGAGCCACAGCCCTGGCCCTATAATATCCGGATCCCTACCGTGGGCAACTGGAGGGAAGTCCCCAGAGGAATCTTCAGGAAGAATGCATAGAATGTGCCCCAGCGTTGTCTCACCAGAGGGGGAGGAAGTTGGGGCCCTTATGTGTCAGCCCTAGTCCATCATGAGGGGGCTCCTCCAGGACCCTTACCCTAACCTAGCATTCCCAGCCTGCGCTGTGAGCCAGCCAAGTGGATCCTGAGGGCCAAAGACATCTCTCAGGCGAAGAACCATAGGTGTTCAGTTGGAAGCCTTTGGGTTAGCCTGCATGGGAATGGTGCCCAAAGGCACGGGCTTGACCCCACAGTGTCCACTACGGTCTATGCTAGGGATGAGAAGACTGAGCCACAGACAGGTTGGGGTCTTCCCAAAGGCTCCCCACCTGGCAAGTGAGCTACCCAGAGTCTGTATCTACTCGTCATCTGACTTCGGGATGCACAGTAAAGCTTTTGGTCTACACGTCCCAACGCCTCCCAGAAGGGATCGCTCACCCATTTCGCAGACAAAGAATCGGGCGTTCAGAGGGGTGAACCGACTCTGTCCCCCGGCAAAATTAGCGACTGAGCCAGGATGGAAAGTTGGCTCCCCTTGGCTTCAAAGTCAAGGCCAGCCTCAGCGTGCTGTATTCCTTTGGCCTGCCGGGGCTCCCCCGAGTTGGCCCGGATTGGAGCAGTGTCCCGATGCCTCGAACCAGGCGACAGGGGCAGGCCCGAGGCTCATGCTGTCCCCTTAGGTCGGCATCGTGGCTGGAGGCAAGGGCAGCCGTTGTGGGCCCTTCGCCGGTGAGCCCACGCCCCAGCAAGGCTCTCTCCGAGGGGCTGACTCGAGGCTCTTGTCCCGTCCACGCTGGTTCCGGTCCCTAGCTGCTGCCTGACTCAGCTCTGATTGCTTCTGCTTCCTGTTGTCACCCAGGTTGTCCGGATGCTCTTTGGGCACCATCGAAAAGGATGCACCTTTGAAGCACAGCTGGCATGAAAGGCCGTAATTATGTGTCCTAAAATGGAATCTTTGAGGCCGTTAAGCAGAAACCCTACCTCCCCTTCAAGGAATGGTACGGATGCTTAGAAAGTCCCCCCGGACCCACAAGCACCCCGGCGGAGAGGGCGGATCGCTGCATTAGGAAACCACACGGCGCTTACAGGCGCCCCCGACGCGCTGTGGTTTTCTGGTCCGCTTGGCGAGACCGTGCCCAGGCCATTCCCGGAGCAGTTTGTCGCTGTACTTACGACTCACATCACACGCCCCAGTCTGCCTGTGACCCCCGCAGAGCCAACAGCCTGGCCCTTTTCATACAAAGCCAGCAAACACAGACCGCCGGCCGAGCTGGAAACCGCGCAGGCTCCCGAGCCTCTCCCTTCCTGCAGAAATAATAAATGATAATGGCACTGAGATGGACGGGGGCCTGGTGACGACAAGAAAAAGCCAGCATCTTCCAAGCCCCGGGCTGGGAGATGAGGCCAGGCGTGGGCACGCGTAGCCTTGGTGACTTTGGGCGCGTGCCTTCCTTTCTCTGGGCCTCCTCTGTGTTCTCCTCCACAGAACGGCAATGCTGGGCTAGAAATGAACCTGAAGTTCCTTTTCAAAGTTCGGGGCTCGTGTTAGTTTTCTGGGGCTGCCGTGACACAGAACCACAACCTAGGGGGGTTCAAACAACTGAAATGTATTCTCCCGGTTCTGGAGGCCGCAGGCTGACATCACGGCGTCTGCAGGACCATCCTTCCTTGCCTCTTCCAGCCTCTGCCGGGCCGGCGATGCTCGGCATTTGGCTGCATGGCTCCAGCCTCTTGCCTCCGGCTTGGCACGGTCTTCTCCCCTGAATCTGTCTGTCTGTCTGCCTGTGTGCGGATACCTTTCCGTCATATTGCATCAGAGCTGATCCCACCCCCGCACGGCCTCGTGTTAACTTGACCACGCCGGCGAAGACCGTGCCTCCAAATGAGGTCGTCCTGACAGCGACTAGACCCTTCCATATCCTTTTCTTGGGAGGCCATCACTCAACCCCTAGCAGGTCTCAGCGAGTGCCTTCCTAGTAAATGGATTTAGGGAGGTGCCTCTTTGGAGATGTCAGTCCTGGCGGCTGTGGTCATAATCAATGCCGCCAGGCCACGAGCTAGTGGCTTCGGCGCCTGCTCTGGGGAACTCTCAACTTGGTAAGTGGGGACACAGGCAAGCAGATATTTACACTATAGCCTGAAGCAGGGTATCAGCCTGTGCAGGTTGTATGGGAGGCAAAGGCCTGCGCGGTCACAGAGTGCTGAGGACCATCTACCGCCGGCTTTGTCGGCCTCGGTTCTGGCTTTGGCTACTCTGCCGGGCTGATGCCTGTCCCTTCTTCTGACCTCAGGACCCCCTTCCCTGTGGGGCTCCTCCCTCCTCCAGGCTTTCCTGGAGTGTCCTCCCACCCATCTTCTCCACCAGGATCGCCTTCTCTCTTCTTTCTGTTCTGGATGGCAGTCCCCTGGGGAAATGTTTCCATAAGTTAATTCAGATATTCACCCTTAGAGATTGTTTTAAATGTCTACCTTTGGGGAACACCTTGGCTTCCCAGAGCAGGTGGCTGGAGGGCGGGCCCTGAGAACATGGCACCAGAGCGGTCTGGACTAGGAGAACGGGCTCTCTGGGGAGTTGGGTGGTGGAGGGGGTACTTGGCTTGGCTCGCAGCGGCTGATCCGTGCTGAGGGTTAGAGTGGCCTGTGTGACCAGCTTGGGAATATTCGACTAACTTCTTATGGGACCCTGGATAAGTCCCTCCCTCCCTCAGCCTCTTCCTGTCTGGACTCCGGCATGTTGGTCCCTACTAGTCTCCCCTGTACTGACTTCAGCAACGGTGGGAAAGGGCTCCAGGACCCCATCCTCACGTCAAGCAGAGGACCCTCCGGTTAGGGAGGATGCTGGATCACATCTTTTCGCTTTCATGTATGACGAGAGAGCGCACGGCGTCTAAGAAAAGAGAGAAGCGGGCCAAAGTCGGCGGTGGACCAACGCGGCACATTGAGGAGAAGCTTGGTTCCTAGCGGGTGGTCTTCCGGCCAGCACCTCCCTCGGGGCAAAGTCCCGTGCCTGTGTGTGCCAGCTTTGCAGGCAGGTGGCCCCGGGGGACCTTGCGCCCAGTTGGGAAGAGTGTGTGTGCGTGTGTGTGTGCGTGTGTGTGTGTGTGTGTGTGTAATCAGGGAGCTTCCAAGTTGTCATGTTGTCGTCCTGCTGTTTATTTGTTTCTTGGAGGAAATTTTTGTTCTCTAATAATATGATTTGCATGGATTTGAATGCATTAATCAGAGGGAAGGGGGGGAAGCTCTGGTTAAAGCAGTGGTGGGGGGGCCGGGACTGGGTGGCCTGACCCTTTCTTGAATGTTTCAGGGTCAATACAGTTTGTAGATCAACCTTTCCTTCCTCCCTCCCTGGCCCCTCCCTCCCTCTCTCCCTCCCTCCCCTACCCCCTCCCTTTTCCTTATCTCCCTCCTCATCCCTGCCTCCCTCCCTTCTCTTCCCCTCCCTCCCTCCCTCCTTTGGTTTTCTCTCCCTTATTTTCTTCTACCCTTCCTCCCTTCTCTTTTCCTCCTCTCCCCTTCTTCCTTTCTCCTCTTAACTTCTTTTAACAGTCTCTCAGTTAAGGAAACTTGCAGAGGAAAGAAAACTTCCCCAAGGTCTTTGACTCTCCATCCAGTGCCCCTTCTTGGGTGCCATCAGCCCAGAAATGGCTTCTCTGTGGTTGTCGGGCAGGGAAGGAGGAAGCCCAGGGTCCGAGGGAAGCAGCTAGGGGACTGTGATGCTCCATTTCCTTGCAGATTTTCACTCTGCGTCTGTTTTGAAGCAGCCCCCAAAGCCTCCAGGGGGTGGGTTGCTCCTTTTCTCTCCTCGCTTCTTTTCATCTTTTTATTCCATGTGGTTGCCTTTTGTCTCCTTTTCTCCCTATTCACAGAAAATCTTCATCTATGGACAAGTTAGTTTTATGGGGGGGGGGGATGGGGGGTAAATAACAGCAACGTGTTCTTACAAGGGGCTCCTCGGGCAGACATGCTCATTTTGTCTTCAGAGCCACCCTGGGGGGTGGTGTGTTCTGCTTTGTCCCCATTTTGCAGATCAGTAAGCTGAGGCTCAGAGGTAAGTAACTTGCCCAAGGCATACTGGGGCTATTGGGAGAGCTGGGACGCGAACCTCGATCATGTGATCTCTTAAGCGCTCTCTTCAGCAGCCCCTCCGGATATTCGGAATTGAGCGAGATGAATTTAGGATGTGGAGACCGCTAGGCTCTGGGGAGAACAGGGTCAGACTCTCACCCAAGAAGAGCTTTGCTGGAATGTTAATCTGGAGAAAACTCCCAGGTGGAGGCATTTCTTGGGTTTGGCATCACCATCGGAGTCACTGGAGCGCCCTCCCCTCCCTCTGCCCCCGCAGCCCCTGCCCCACATCATCTTGGTGGCTGGCAAGTTCTTTCAAAATTTTTGTCTCGTGCAACGAACATGTTTGGGAGAGCAGGACGGCACCCACGAATTCACGTAGCGCATAGTTGGTATTCAGGGAGGATGTGTCGCTGCGTCGACGACACACAGAGAATGCTTCTGGCTCTTTCGGTGCTGTTTCTGGGAGCTCCTGCGCCATCTTGCAGGTCCTGTCCTTCGCTGCTACACCTGCAGAGCCTGGCCTTTGGGCTCATAACTGCCCCTTCCCCTGTCCAGGGTAAAGACAACTCTTGGACAACCCAGTCTTTCCCCCGTGGTTGTCAAACAACCCTGCTCTCGCCCCACTTACAACTGAGACGTCGGTCCCGAACCAACTAAAACCTAACTCCATCAGCCGCTGCGTCGTGACTTTGGGCAAGTCGCTTACCCTCCCTTCGCCCCAGTCTCCCCATCTGCAAAAGGGGAGCCATTACGGTTCCTACCTTGTAGCCCCAAGGACAGGACAGGGTTGGTGCCGCGTTCGACATCGGGAAGCGCTTTATAAATATCGCGTGGGTTACCATTGCTATTGTTTTTATTATGTAGGTGCTAAATCATACCTCCTCTGCCCCAAAGATTCAGTTCTCGTGGGAAAGATGGCTCCGTGAAGGATGACTCTCGGTCTTTCTTCCCACACATACCGTACATGGTGCTCACTTGAACTTCAAAGAGAAGTCGCCGCCAGGAAGTCCTACTGTGCGAAGCGGGTGCAGCAGGCCGAGGGTTGGCCTGCAGAAGGGGGCGCTGGGCAGCTGTTTGATATCACACGGGGGTGGCCGAGACTTCGGGGATGGGCCTGTTTACTCCTTGCAGACAATGTCTCCAGCGGACTTGGGGAGGGATGGGAAGGACGCTCAGGGTCAACCTTCACTTTTGCAGTTGTTTAAATATCTATTATCAGGCCACCGAGGCAGACTGGGGCGAGGGCGGGGAGCTAGAGATGTCTCGGAAGATATGCCGCATAGCCACTTGCGAACTTCATTTAGAAAAGCTTAAATCTCTTCCCAAAGCGGGTAATTCGCCACCCCCCGTTTTTCCGGCTAAGAAAGCGTTAAGGAGCTCTTCGTTAAGCATTCCCATTGTTGAAAACTCTTTCTGAGATGCTGGAGGCTTTCTCTGTCTTAATCACATCTTCCAGGGAATATTAATAGGAGACCGAGCTTTCTCGGCGATCAGAATGGGGCCAGGATGCTAATCGGATCTCAGGAAATAAGGATTCCGTGGACAGAGATGTTTGGGAGACACCCTGTTAAAAAAAAATGCAGTGGTTTTTGTAACTGCAGGACTTCCCAGGGTCTATCGCGCCCTTATGTGCATTTTGATTTTTTTCTTCTCCCTGAGAAGGATCCAGAAGTCCACATTTCTGCAAATTCTTTGGGATCATAGACTTTGTAACTCATAGAGGGTATTGTGGGGTTAACATTCTGGGCAACACTGTGGACAAGGCCACCATATGAAATAAAAAAGGATAAAGTCCTTAGAACAGTACACGTGATACCTAGTAAGTGCTTGGTACACAGCAAACGTTATTGTTACAGAGGCGGTTGAAACTGAAATTCACCTCCAAGGCTAAAAATCTCTGATTCGAGTTATAATGTCCTCACGAAAAGTGATATGGGCTTCTTGGCTTGGAAGAAATGAAGAAAAAAAAAAAAGAAATCACGCAATTAATAAGGCAAGTCAAACAGTCTCCAGTGTAGATTTCAGGGCACACATCTCAGTATTTGGAGAAAATGTGTTGTCTTGAGAAGGTGGCATACTTCATTGGAACATGGGTTGGACCCATGTCCTACCTTGGACTTGTGTTAGTTATGACCA
Source organism: Prionailurus bengalensis (assembly GCF_016509475.1). NCBI lineage: Eukaryota > Metazoa > Chordata > Mammalia > Carnivora > Felidae > Prionailurus > Prionailurus bengalensis. The sequence continues at coordinate 12,013,089 of NC_057356.1, forward strand.
TTTGGAAACCCCCTTACTGCCTGGGCTTTGGGCTTCTTCTTCTTTTTTTTTTTTTTTTAAATTTTTAAAATGTTATTTGAGAGAGAGTGGTGGGGGAGGGACAGAGAGAGAGAGAGAGAGAGAGAGAGGGAGAGAGTGATTCCTAAGCAGGGTCTACACTCAGCACTGAGCTCAATGTGGGACTCGATCCCACGACCCTGGGATCATGACCTGAGCTGAAGTCGAGAGTACGATGCTTAACCGACTGAGCCACCCAGGTGCCCCATGGGTCCTGGGTTTCTGAGCTGTCAAACACAACCTAGATGAAAACACCGCCTCACCGCTCAAACTGTGGTCTGTAGAGGTTGGTAGCCTTGACATTGCCGGGGAATCCTTCTTTTTCTTGGAGAGTGTCAGGTCCCTTCCCACCTACTTACCACTTCCTGGTTTTGTTTGGCGACCTGCTAAAGCGGCCATTTGCTTAGCCCAATGTGCCTAAAGAATTTGGAACCCCAGGTCAAAACGGCAGTTCCTGTTCTAGGCAGAAAGCTGCTGCTAACTTTAATTTTCCTTTCTAGTTCTGGTTCAGTGACAAACCCCCCCTCAACCTGGAAGGCTAACTTTCCTGCTTTCCATCCCGAGTCCCCTGTCACCTTTCTAAACCCCTTGCTCACCCTTTCTCTCTTCTTTTCCATAAGAAAACAGCAATGTGATCAGACCCTGGAATGTGCCTTGGCACGAGGAATAAACTCAGGCAGCTTGGCTTATTAGCTGTTTCCATGGGAGAGAACTCTTGGACCAAACAGATATTTACAAATATTGAAAGCACTGTGCTGATCCCTAGCAGCGCCCTGGCTGTCCCGAGATAGCTGGCTGCTTAGAGGAGTTGCGTTTTTGTCTATGCCCTCTGTTCTTCTGTCCTCCTCATCTGTCCTGCTCTCAGCTGGATCGTCTATAACAGGAAGGTCTCTAGAAGAAATTCTTCATTGCCTTTGGGGAGTTCAGGATCTGAGGGCTTGGGGTTCACTACTTTGGGGGACCAGACTAAAGATGGGGTTTTGAAAGATGAACGTGTTGGTATATCTGGTGGTTCAGCCGGCTGCGAGCCTTTGTGAGCAGAGGCACGTACCCCATAAGAAGCAGGTTCAGCCTTACGGGTCTTCAGAGCGGGCAGAGGACAGAGGTCAGAGGAATTACGTTAGCGTCTTGCCCATCGAAGCATCCGTTCATTCCACAAACGTGCATTGAGTACCCCGCACATACAAGGTGGTGTAAAAGTTGCCATGTCAAATCTGTCAAGGTCTGGACTGAAAGCAGACATCACTAAAGGTCCTTCAAGCAGAGAGAATTTCATGCAGGGGGATGAATCCATAGGTGAGGGAGGAGGCGAGGAGGCAAACGGGAGCCGAGGAGGCAAACAGCTCAGAGATTACCAACAGCAAGAGATCAGTACTACCCTTAGCGGAAAGGGACAAAAAGAGGAGCTTAGATTTCCAGAGCCCAGGTGCCAGGAGCTCCAAGTGGAACCAACGTCATGGAGGGGCTGCCAAAGTCGGGTGGGTGTGTGGAGCGTGAAATCCCCCAGCAGCTTCCACTTCCCTCCCTCTGGTCTTCCACCAGTGCCTCCCATTGGCTGAGCTTACCAGGAAGCCATAAGGCAAAGGAGCTTGGGAAATGTAGTTCCCTGCGATTTGAAGCAGGTGCCTGCTGGCCCAAGTGGACCCCTGCACAGTCCCTTGCTCTCTTGGAAAGATGTGGATGCTGACTATTGCCTGGCACTACACGTGCCCTCCACACCCATCTCCCAAACCCAAACTGAATAAGAGATCATGGTCTTCCAATGTTTTTGTTTTTTTTTTTCCATATTAGAACTCGCCAAAGGGAAAGCAAGTCCACATTTCAGAAGGAAATCCACATAGTGGATGAGAAAAACTTTGGATGAGTGAATTCCCAGTGGCATTGCTTTAGCTTTAGATCCCGAAACCGAACTTAGCACTGGGGCCTCTTCCAGCCCTGAAAGCCCTTTTCCCTGTAATAATAAAAATAATAGCATTTACTGAACGCTTGGTTGTTACCGTGGTGACAGTGCTACTCTCCCGTGTCCTGCCATTAAAGCCCGATACCAGGAAACCTTGCATCGGTCCCCTGGGGTGGCTACTCTTCGTATACTCAGTTTATGCATTAACAATCCAAGGCTTAGATACGCTGGATTATATTCACTTATCACATCCGTCAGAAAGCGTTAGAGCTGGATTCGATGCAAGTTAATCCGACTTCAGCATCCCTAGGTTTAGCCTCTCCTCGATATGGCCTCCAGTTTATGTCTCCTGCCCGTGGGGGTTGCGTAAGGAGAGCATGTTCAGTTGCGTGGCAGGTAAGAGAAGAATGACACTATCGTAGGTAGGATACAGTTGGGCGCGGGAGAAGCAACTCTGAATAGTGGCAGCTTCGACGAGGTCCCCGTTTACTCCTCTTGCCCATAAGACGCCGTGCGGGCTGCTTGTTTTGTTTTCTTTTCTTTTGTTGTGGTTCCCCATCATGCTTAGGGTGTTTCCATTGTTTGACAGTTTTGTAGGCATTTCGCCACACGGTCTCGGTCACTGACAAGTCTGTAGTCCCGCTGGTGGACAAAAGAAAAAGAAAACGAAGGAAGGAAATGCCCCTTCACTCTGAGGGCGTGGCCTGGGAATTGCGCGTAGGTTTCCCGCCCCGGGGGGGGGGGGGGGGGGGGGGGGGGGGGGGGGGCCAGGACACAATCACCATGCCAACCTAGCTGCAAGGGAAGCTGTTCTCGGCGGCCCTGCCCGAGATGTGATACGATTGCCCTATCGATGCGGCAGAAGAGAACTGCTATTGGGGGGGCAGCCGTCTGGCTCTGCTCGCAGGTGCCTTTCTTCCTACCTCCGTTGTGGTCGCGACCCATGTGCAAATCTTGCATTTGCCCCGATTTTGTCTTCAGTTTACGTGGGAGGCAACTGAGGAGAGGAGACGTGATACGATTTGCTCCAGCCCACCGAACGGGTCCATTGTGTGCGGAAGGGGGGCTTGACTGGGGATTGAAGTTAACTTACAAGTGGCCATCCACTTACGAATTCTTTTTTATTAAAAGTGGCATGTTGCTTCCAGATACAACCTCATGACCGTGTTGGCGTTGGGTAACAAATTTTTATGTAATGAGGATGCTGTGTGCCTGTAAATGCCCTTTGTTTCATGGTCTGTGCTGTATTAGAAGTTGTTACTGAGAACATTACCAAACCTGCTTTTTTTGACATTTACGCAATTCCAGCAAGTCTGAGCTAAATAATTCATGTGAAACAATACAAAATTAGTGGGAGAGCTTAAGTGTCTGGAGGATTTCGCCAAGAAAGATTTGGTTTTGTGGACGGAAACTCACCCCATGCAGCTCGGGCCGTGCACACTGGCTAGGATCTTGTGCGTTCCAGGGCTAGCAACAGAATTTGGGGGATCCTAATAATTGGGAAGTCACGGCCTGAGCCTATGTGTTGTACAGAGCTGTGTAGACGAGCAATGGTTGCCATGATATAAAAATAATGACCCACAGGGGTGCCTGGGTGGCTCAGTCAGTTAGGTGTCTGCCTCTTGATTTCAGCTCAGGTCATGATCTTACGATTCGTGGGATCGAACCCCCTGTCAGTCTCTGGGCTAACAGTGCGGAGCCTGCTTTGGGATTCTCTCCCTCCCCCTCTCTCTCTGCCTCTAAATAAATAAATAAACAAACGTTAAAAACCGAAACAATGAGCGATCCACTCATCGTGTATTCACATGTTCCCTCCCCAGACATCCTGCCCCACTTCCCACAAGCACCACGATCCACCCGCTTGTTGGACGCTCCCTTCGTCGGTCGCCAGATGCGGTGGGCTGTCGACAGAATGATGCAAATACGATGCCAATGGATTGCAAAGTGGAATTGCAGGTCTTGCAAAAGATGCAGGATTTCATAAAGTGGCTGAACGTTTTGCTGGAGAGCGGCTCTAATTACAGGCAAAGCGTTTGATGGATGGGAAGGCGGTAGTCAGGCCAGTCGACGAGACAGGTGCTTCAAGCAAGAATGATTTGTGTATCAAAGGATTAAGAGAGGCCCTTAGGAAAACTGATGAAGGCCTCCAGTATTTCTGAAAAATTACCCTCTTGATGATCCTGGTGCAAAAAGTCAAATGTGAAGGGAATGTGTCATGCTGTGGGATCACCCTTTCCATCTACGTGTCTACACCGTGGTGGGATCGTCTTATCTATGTGTCTCTGCGTCTCTATAGATCGGTTCAGAAAACCTGCAAAAACTTGATTCAAGCTTTGTTCTTTCCAAGAACTAGGACATCACCGCCGGACGGTTGCTAGATAGGAGAGAATAGCTTGTTTTTTATGATTTTCACTTTGAAGAGTATTCAAACCCCTAGGGTCCCTTGAATGTTTTATTAGATCGTGAAGTTTATTGACTGTTCCTTCTTCCAAAGCGGGTCACGTCGGCCGTTTGGCGTGAGCTGGCTGGAGGGGGCTGCGGGGGCCGGGGGAGGAAGGGATACTTGGCAGCCTATCTGGGCACCGGAGTCAAAGCACGATACCACTGACAAAACAAAAACAACCAATGCAATTGGTATGTGTTAGTAGTTGTATTTGTATTTGTTGTTGTTACCAATTGTATTTGTAGTGTTACTAATACAATTAGTATTTGTTAGTACGTTCGTATGTTCCGTATGTTCCCGCCGTTCGTATGTTCCAGGCACTATGCCAAATACTTTGGGTTCCGTCATTCAATTCTCAGATAACACTATAAGGTAACTACTCTTTTATACCCACGTAGCAGTTGAAGGTATTAGGATTTGGCAAAGTTAAATGTTTTGTCAGGAAGCTTCAACCTTTAGTCTTTTGGGAGCCTGCATTCTCCCTTTGGTTTAAATTCTGGGAAGAACATTTAGCATGACATTTAACAAATTTTGTTTTGGGACATTTAACAAAATTTTAAGTGTATGATATGATATGGCTATGACTCTAGGCACGATGTTGTACCCTGGGTCTCTAGAACGTATTCATCTCGTATAACTGAAGCTTTATGCCCATTGAACAGCAACCCCAACTTTCTCCCTCCCATCCCCCAACCCCAGGCAAACATCATTCTATTTCTGGCTTCTATGAGTTTGGCTATTATACGTATGTATGTATGTATGAATGTATGTATGTATAGACAGTCAATGGGGGAGAAGGGTGGAGGGAGAGAGAAAGAATCCCACGCAGGCTCCAAACCTGGTGTGGAACCCAATGTGGAGCCCAATGTGGGGCTGAATCCCATGACCCGTGACCTGAGCCGAAATCAAGAGCTGGACGCTCAACTGACTGAGCCACCCAGGTGCCCCAGAGTTTGGCTATTGTAAATACCTCATGTAAATACTCATTCAGGATTTGTCCTTCTGTGACTTGTTTATTTCACTTAACCTAGTGTTCTCCAGGTTCATCCATGTGGTCACGTGTGGCAGGATATCTTTTTTTATTTTTATTTAAAAAAAAATTTTTTTGTTTTCAACGTTTATTTATTTTTGGGACAGAGAGAGACAGAGCATGAACGGGGGAGGGGCAGAGAGAGAGGGAGACACAGAATCGGAAACAGGCTCCAGGCTCTGAGCCATCAGCCCAGAGCCCGACGCGGGGCTCGAACTCCCAGACCGCGAGATCGTGACCTGGCTGAAGTCGGACGCTTAACCAACTGCGCCACCCAGGCACCCTCTTTTTTTTTTTTTTTTTTTTAATTTTTTTTCAATGTTTTTATTTATTTTTGGGACAGAGAGAGACAGAGCATGAACGGGGGAGGGGCAGAGAGAGAGGGAGACACAGAATTGGAAACAGGCTCCAAGCCATCAGCCCAGAGCCTGATGCGGGGCTCGAACTCACAGACCGCGAGATCGTGACCAGGCTGAAGTCGGACGCTTAACCGACTGCGCCACCCAGGCGCCCATCTTTTTTTATTTTTAAGGCTAAATAAGTAATATTCCATTGTGTGTATAGACCACATTTTTAAAGGCTGAATTCCCTTCTGATTCTTGCAAGTTGATCAAACACAGGAAAGGAAATGAGAGAGGCTGTAACGTAGATTTGAAATCCTAGATTTGGAATCCAGCTCAGGTCATGATCTCGCGGTTCGTGAGTTCAAGCCCCGCGTTGGGCTCTGTGCTGACAGCTCGGAGCCTGGAGCCTGCTTCGGATTCTGTGTCTCCCTCTTTCTCCGTCCCACCCCCACTCATGCTCTGTCTCTCTCTATCAGAAATAAATAAACATTAAAAAATTAAAAAAACAAAACAAAAAACCTTGGGAGAGTGACTTAACCTACATCACATAACTGCCATGACTTTTCTTGTGTTGAGAACATTTAAGACCCGCGGTACGGTATTATTAACTATAATCACCAGGCTGTACATTAGATCCCCAGAACTTAGTCATCTTATAACTGGAAGTTTGTGTTCTTGGTCAGAATAATTTTGATACGGTTTTTCTTCGTATGGTCTCATGACCGGATCTGGCCAAATCTCTCTGCTCTTCCCACCTCTCCCAAGTTTTGCTCAACGTAATAACTCACGTATGCGCTGCGCTTGGAAAAATACGAAAGGTTTTACATTCATTCTCCTACTGCAGACCCACACTGGCTCTGTGACGTAGGAACGAATAACCCCACTGGCAGATAGAGAAAGCAGGGTTCAGAGATGAAGTCACTGGTGTAGGCTGCACAGCTAGAAAACGTTTTTCCAAATGGCACTAACTTCTGTTCCGCTTGCTCATCTCGGTCGCCGTTAAGTCTCCCAGCGCCTATCCCCTAGCCTCGCCGATGGAGGCAATCCCTTCTTTATTCTTGCGTGTCTTCCTACCAATGTGAGATGGAGGCATGTGAATACAGTGAGCGGTAAGCTGGTTTTCTTAGTGAGGGCGCCCTTAGGTCGCTTGGACCCGAGGCTGTCGGGAAAGGCTAGCCATGTCTCTGTAAACCCAACAATCATCCTGCTGATGGCTTCCTTATGTGTCACCCAAGCATAGCAAATGCAGTTACCCAATGACATCCATGCCCAACGTTGAATTTATTTACAGCAACTACACCTGCTTCTCCAGTAAGGAGCTCCTGTGTAATTGAGTGGACCAGGCAGGAATTAGATCTGGGCCGGTGATCTATACACCCAGCCCATAGCTTAATCTATGTCAATTATTTCCACGGATGGCTGTTCTGTAGCAAAATGTAACCACGTGGCTTTCAGAAGGCCAACAGACGGGACACGGCAGGCGGCAGATACATTCACGAGACGGTCACTCGGGTGGCGTGACCTGTCAGTCTGAAACTAGAAGAGCTTTGGGTGGCCTTGGGTCTTTTTTCTCATAAACTCCAAGCACTCTCCTCCCCTTTTCCCCGGTGTCCTGGGCATCCTCTCCAAGGGGTTTCCCTTCCCCTCGCGACAGTATCCACCCTGTATTGGGATATCTTTCTTTGGCCCTCTCTCCGGCCAGAGTTTCCCGGACACAAGGGTTGTGTCTTGTTGATTTCTGTGTCACTGGCCTGTCATTCGGGGCTCGGCACCCGGGAGACACGCAGGCATCGCCGAGTAGTTGACCTGGAAGTAACAGGAGGGAAAGAGGCGGGAGAATATCTCCCCATGCACTCCCTGGCCATTAGCTTGCCTCTTGTCTCCCACTGATGTCAGCACGGGCTGCAACGTGATTTGTCGCCAGGAATGAACTTGGTGCTGGAAGTGAGATGGGATGTGGAAGGGAATCTCGCCTGGCCCCCAGACGAGACCTGGATCAATTTGTCCAAAGCTTCGTCTCCCTTCCTCCCTCCCCGCTCCCTTCCATCCTCCCTCCCTGCCTCTCTCTCTCTGTCTCTTTCGCTCTCTCTCCTCTTCCTTCCTTCCTTCCTCCCTTCCTCCCTCCCTCCCTGTTTCCCCCCTCCCTCCTTCCCTTCCCTTCCCTTCTTTTATCTTTTCTTTTTTTCTCTCTCCCTTTCTCTCCCTCTTTCTTCCTTCCTTCCTTTCTTTCTCTTTTCTTTTCTTTTCTTTTCTTTTCTTTCCTCTTTACTTTTCTTTCTCCTTTCTTCTTTCCTTTTTTTTTCTTTTCTCTTCTTTTTGTTTTCTCTTTCCTTCTTTCTTTTCTTTTCTTTTCTTTTCTTTTCTTCTCATTTCTTTCTCCTTCCTCCCTGCTTCCTTCCTTCCCTCTTCCTTCCTTTCTTTTCTTTCTTTCATCCTTCCTTCCTTCCCTCCCTCGCTCCCTCGCTATTTCCTTTCCTTTCCTTTCCTTTCCTTTCCTTTCCTTTCCTTTCCTTTCCTTTCCTTTCCTCTTTCTTTCTTTCTTTTCTTCTTTCTTTCTTTCTTTCTTTCTCTCTTAACTAAGACCCTGGATATTATATTTTTCTTGGGAGATTCCAGTTGTATCCTTAACAACATGAAGGCTCTGAGGAGTCCCGACATACTTAGAGAAACTAGAATCCTTTTATTTAACTCACTATTTTACAAATTATACCATTTTCTTTATCCCCTTTAACAAAACCTAGTTGAAAGTGTTTCACTCTGCTCTGGCCTGTGGCAAAGTTGAGGAGGGGTGGGATTGTCTCCTTTGGAGATTTTTATTGTTCTTTTAGAGAGTGCAATTTCTAGTTCATCTCTGGGTTTTTTTTGTTTGTTTGTTTGTTTCTTTTTTTAATTCAAAGACTCTCAGACTCACTTTTATCAGCCATGACTGTTTTGGTTGCAAGTGGCAGAAACCCAGTTAAAGGGAAAAAGACTAATAAACAAAAGTAATTGATTAGCTCATTTGACTGTGACGTTCAGACATAGATCTGGCTTCAGGACCATAAAGAATCTGATAGTTGCTTTCTTTCTCTCTCTCTCTCTCTCTCTCTCTCTCTCTCTCAATCTTTAGCTGTTTTTTTCTATATCGGTATCCTTTTCTGTCACAACAAATGAGTTTCCTCCATCAGGGAAGGAGGGGGAAGGAAGCACAGGGTCATGGTCACAGGACGTTTCAAGCTTACATTATCCCAGCTTAGTAACTCCAGAGTAAAAAGCTCCCTTTTCTCTCATATCTTTGTAGAAATTCCAGGCCAGGGATATGATTGGCTGGTTTGCGTTAACCACCTCCCCCCGCCTCCCTAGGTCGCTGGATCCATCGGTCGTGGGGATGGGATCCTGGAACTCCCGGTTTGGGTGACATACCTACGCCAATGGACGGGAGGCTGGGATAGCTTCCGATTTTCAGCCCATCGAAAGCTCATGGAATGAGTTTCCCTCCAAAGGAGGGAATACGGCTTCTGGAAAACAGGTTAGGCCATGGCATACGAGGCAGGCAGAAACAACAGATTCCATGATACCTTCTTGGCTGTCATCTTGTCCCTTTTGACTTCCGTGTGGTGACCATTCAGGGATTTACATTATAAAAGGTGACAGAAATCGTCATTTGGTCTCTAGCTGGGCCACGTGAAGTGAGTGAGTCCCACACAGTTTCTTTCGGGACATGAAGTGAGTCAACATTCTTTGCCTCCGAAGCTTAACCGTCTCATGGAATTGAGCTCTGCTTGGGGAGAACATAGGTGTCACAGCCTAAAGGTATCATATCCCAGAAACTCATTTTTCGTGCTTTCTAAGATTCTATGAAATGGAGTAGATCTTTTTTTTTTTTTTTTTTTTTTTTTATTGGGCTTGGTGAGGGCACGTCACGGAAACCCCTCGATGAGCTCAGTTCCTGGTCCTTGTTACTTTGGGGCCCCAGCTGAAATGAGGACAAGGAGACAGGGCCAGGTTGGCACCTCTGTCCCCTCAGCGATGCTTCCCCAGTGCAGATAAACCCCTTTGGGTATTAAGGAGAAATACCTGAAATTCATGTTCATGTTGGAAGGTGCTGGTGATTGAGCCGCTGATGACAGATGCAGTTTATTGACGATCCCTGTTTCGCCAAATTTCAGGCAAGGCATTGGCCCCTACTCGTGCGATCCTACTTGACAATTATCCCAAGCAGAGGAGGTAGAAACTAGTATGCCTACTTCGTAGATATGGAGCTGAGACTCAAGAGAGTAAGGCACCTGCCGAGGACCACACGGGGAGTCAGTGGTCGAGGTGGAGTTTGAACGTAGGCGCTCATCTTGGGGCCTTTGTTGGGAGGACCGGGTGAGGCCCACGCTCAGAGCAGGCCTGGGGCTGCTGGGTTGTTATCAGGAAGTGTCTGCATTTATTTCTCTGGTGATTTATTCCCTCAAAGACCTGGCTGTCAGAAATGAGGCCCGGGCTTTCCTCCTCTTCCTTCTTTGTGGAGGGAATTCAGTCTCTGTCCGCGTCTGTGCCTGCCTATGTCCGTGCTCGTATCCATAACCACACGTGCCCCTGTGCCTGGACCTATACATACACCCACACCTGCACCTGGCACGTCCGTCTACACCTCCGTCCCTATATCTGTATGTGCGTCTGTATCGATATTTGAACTTACCCTAGACCACCGGGCTTTCTCGACTTTGCTACTGTGGATATTTGGGGCGGGGTGATTCTTTGTGGTTAGGGACTGTATTGGGCATTATAGGATGTTTAGCCACAGCCCCTGACAGTTGGGACAACCAAATATGTCTGTAGACATTTTTAGCCAAGCATCCCCTGGAGAGTAAAGTTATCTCCCTACCTGCCCCCACCCCCCCAACTCCCATGACTCTCAGTGAGGAGTGAAATGAGATGAGAAACCAGGCACTGGCTCAGTTTTGGCGAAGGCCCTGAGACCACAGATTTCAAAGGACCTTATGTCTCAGGGCTAAGTGCTCCGGAGCAAGCCCAAGCAAGACTTTCAAAGGAAGTGGCTGGAAACCAGATGGTCGTCCCCCATGACCTCTACCAAAGAGGCAACTCAGAGAAGTCACCTGCCAAGCAAAGCCGCAGGGCAAGCCCCCTTCACCCCCCCTCCCCCACCCCCCCACCCCCTCCTTTTAGTCCAAAGCATCACCTTCTTCCTTGATTTCTTCTGTCCATTTATTCGTGGCCTGGCCAGGAAGGAGATGGTCAGCAGCGTCCACGGTCCACCCATTTGTCATTTGAGTCATTTTGTTTTTACTCCATAAGCAGCCCCGTCTCTATCTAATCAGGGGGCTGCTTCCTGTGTTTGTTCACTGCTATTTGTCCCGCTGGAGCGATTTTTATCATCAAACAGTATGAAAATAGAATGTTAGGAATTGGCACCCCTCTCGTCTTGAGAGGCCATGGGGCCGGCCAGTTGGCTTGGGCAGAAGATACGGAAGCAGGGTAAGACCCGGGCATGTATTGTCTGCAGGACAAACCCAAAGCATGCCCCTCACTGCCTTCACATGGACTCCCCTCACAAAATAGAAACCATGATGCAAATTGTTTAAACCTCACGACGTGTATTTACAAGCACTTTGTGGTCACTCTTCCTGGCGAGCGGGGGGAGTTTTCATAGTTTGATGAATGGGTTCCTTCTGCCATGCGGAGTGAGCACAGAGGTGGGCATTCCCATTAGGAGTGGCTCTTGACTTCCTCCCTCGTCATCGTCTACAGCCCGGAAGGAGCCATGGTTCTTGGAGTTGCGGCCGAATGGCGGTGTGTGGCTGACGAGGCACCGATTCCAGATCTCCGGGCAAGCAGGAAGGCTCAATGATGGGAGTGCCCCTAAAGGGCTTTCTCTGTAGGCCCCCCAGTTTAGCCAGCGCATGACCACAGGTTGTGTACCGCCTGCCCGGCGGGGAGGAAGGGTGGCGATCCAAATCTGTTCTATTGCTGTGACTTCTAGTTCAAAGTGTTGGGTTAGTGCTCACGTGCGAAAGCACCTACTGGGTGCCCTGTCATCAGGAGAGCTGCTCTGGGGAAAGAGGAAGACACAGAAGACCAAGAAAGAGAAAGCACGGTCTCTGCGTAGTGAACAGTTGCCTTCTTTTCAAGACTCAGCCACATTTCCATTTCTTCTACCGCTTCATTGACAACCCCCCTTTTCCCATCCCTTCTTTCTCATTAAGGAAAAAAAAAAAGGCAAATGGCCAGAGTTCAACACCCCAATTACACATCATTCTGAATGTGACCTGTGGTTGTAAATAAATACCTTCCTGGCGTAACTTCCTTCTCCGTCCTGGACCCACGGCAGACATTACTAGTCAATCATGACATCCTTTCCCGTAGTTACTGCTGGGGCTTTAGAATCCTACCTCCTAATCTCCATCGGAAGCTCCCATTCCTTCAGAAACTATCGTCAGCTACACGCCAAACAAAGAGCGAGTGAGTAGAATTTATTCACACCGATGACGTACAAGCGGCTCTTAACCGCTTCCGTACTTTGGAGTTGCCAGAAAAAATACAGGATGCCCAGTTAAATTTGAATTTCAGCTACATAACCAAGAATTTTTAGTATCCGCATGCCCCCTAACTATGGCGTGGGACATACTTTTACTAAAAAATGATCTCTTATTTGTCTGAAATTCGGATTTTACTAGGAATCCGATATGTTGACGTGTGTAATCTAACGCCAAGATCTAACGTCCCCCTTTAAAAACAGAGTTGGGAGGCTCTGGCCTATCTTAATCTGCAACGTGGATGTTTCGGGCCTGGGCCACAAAAGCGTGAGGCTTTTCCTAGCAAGCAGGTCGTGGGAGCGGGGTGTGTTTTGGGGCCTTGGCTGTGGTGCAGGACGAGAGCCTTTCTTTGTCTCGAAGTTACACCCCATCTTCCAGTCATCTTAGCCTAGAAGACAGGTTGTGGGAACGGAGACACATCGGGCTCACCAAAACCAATGGCTTTTGGATGACCAGCCCCTTCAGCATCGTGCTGGGAACGGGAGCTGGTAAGACAACCTGTAACTAGCCGACCAGGTCTCTCTGTCACCCATCCTGTCTTTGAGGGTGTGGATTTTTTTTTTTTTTTTTTTTTTTGCTCAAGAGCACAGTGGTAAGGACCAGGGAGGAGGGAGAGCGGCAGAGCCCCCAAGGGATCTTAAGATACTTGTGCACGATTTCCGATGCCAACATCCAAGATTAAAACGCTCCTCTGCACTTAACATTGGCTGTGTCCACATCACTTTCTCAGACACGGCTGGTCAGTACCCAGCCCATATGGGTACGACCCTCCTGATTCAGGTTCTCTGCCTCTGCCGGCCGTTCCCAAACGTCCCCGCCCGCCCGGGTCCTCTGGAGAAGTTTTATAAATCCCAATGCTTGGGCTGCTCTCCAGACCAAGGCAACTCAGGATGTCTGGGTGTGGGGGCCAGGCGTTGGCCTTCTTTGAGGATTTCTAGGTGATTCCAACGTTTGTCCACACTTGGGAGCCACTGGTCTCTGGTAGACATGTTTCTTCTGCTTCAGAAAACACGTTCTCAGCTAGCTAGACACCCGGGGATGTGACTGGGGGAAAGTCGCCCTTCCTTGTCCGGCCAGGGGGAGGAAGAGGGAGGAGGGAGGGGTCCCCTCAGGATAGAGTGGCATTGTTTTGTATCAGTTTCTGGCTTTCTAGCTTGGCTGGGCTGGGGGAACAAAGAAGGCTTCATGCAGGACAAAAGCGCACTGTTTCACCTAATGAGGAACAGTTGAGAGGTCTGGAGACAGCACCCCATCAGTGAGGGACAGAGGGCGGCAGAAGAGAGGCTTGTGGGGCCCCCGCCTAATGAAGACCAGTTGAGAGGTGCCGGCCAGACACCAGACTCGCCTTTCTTTGTGAGCCCCCAACGCCACCCCCTCCCACCTCTCCTGTCTCAAGAGGCCTCGCCCTCCTTCCAGTGAGAGAGAGAGAGATGCTCGGATTCATCTGTCACAGTGACGGGTCCCGACCTCGTGACCTCTTGAGCCGTGCCCTCCGGCCTCTGGATCTGACCTTTGCAAAGAGCCCCCAGTCCTCGGCCAGAAGGTCCCTATTGACGACCTACTAGTGGCCACCTGCTGAAGCAGCCCCTGAGAAATTAAAGCCAGCAAATGGTTCACCGGGGACTCTTTGAGGCTTTGCTGGATGGAGTGCTGTGTCCGGGGCTGGCGAACCAATCTCTCTAATTGTCTGTCGCCAAGATGCCTTTCCGCTCCCTTGGAGGACTTGGAGCTTCGTTGAACTTGGGGGCTTGTAAAAAGCAGCCCTGTGTGACCAAGAGAGAGGAGGAGAATTGCGGGGAGGGTCTCTGACGTCCCTGGCTGGCCTCCAGGCCTGGCTGGCAAGAGGACAGCATGTGCAGGCAGCTGAGCTGGAAGGAGAGTTACTCTCCCGGCACATGAGCTTCCAGAAGCACAGCCGGCTTCTGCCGAAGGCCACAGGTTTTGACTTGCACGGGACCAAGGCGCTCTACACTCAGGCCTGCATTTATGCGGACCGTTGAGTCCCTCCCTAGGTCAACGGAGAGGTCATCACCATGTGTGGGTCAACACGGTCACATGTTGGCGACTTCATATAGTTTAAACTAAGAACTGAATTTGCACGAATTGGAGCTTCTGTAAGAAAGAAGTGATGGTATGTCAGTTATCTATTGCTATATAACAGATTTTCCCGAAACTCAGAGGCTTGAGAAAGCAAACATTTATCATCTCACAGTTTCCATGAGTCCGGAATTTGGGAGCCGCTTAGCTGGGCGGGTCTGGCTCATGGTCTCTCCCGAGGGTATAGTCAAGATGGCAGCTGGGGCTGTGGTCTCATCTGAAGGCTTGGCTGGGGTTGGAGGATCCACTCCCAAGGTAGTTTGCTCACAGGGTTGTGGGTGGGAGGCTTCAGGTCCTTGCCAAATGAGTCTTTCCACGGGGTTGCTTCAAGGGTTGCCACAACATGGTGGCTGGTTTCTCTTGAAATGAAGGATTCAGGAAAAGAGTGAGAAGGAAGCTGCATTAACTTTTGTGACCTATCCTTGGAAGTCATACTCTGCCGCTTCCGAAACATCCTATTGGTTGCACGGGTCAGTCCTGTTCAACACGGGAGGGGGACATACAAGTATGTGAGTCCGAAGACGAGGGTCTTTGGGGCCATCTTGGAGGCTGGCTATCACCACAGAGCGTCAATGCAATGTAATGGCTTACTGGTCCCCTGCAACTTGATATTCTTTGAAGGCTGAGTCTCCTTGTCACCTCTCTCCTCTGCCTCCATTTTACTAGACAGGAGTCTAGTTAGCCAGGAGCTCTTAAAAGTTTAGCTGGAGAATAGCAGGGGCAGACAGTGTTGGCAAAGCAAAGACGTCCTTTGCTGTCTGGCTTCCAGGATTTTGGTGCCCAAATCCCTATTTAAGGGAATCTCAAATCTGGCAAGAGGAGCATGAGAATAGGATGTATTTTTGTGATTAATTTATTAGACACAATTAAACCTCCCAAGAAACTCTAGCTTATACATTTTTTCCCACCAGCAGTCCTATAAATTACCTACTAAGCACAGAAGAAGTTAGCGATAGCTCCTCATATGGATCCGGTGAGAACCGCGCGTTGGGCCCTTGGCTGAGGGCGTTGCCTGCCTTGTCTCATTTGATTCTGATGATGACCCCGGACGGCAGGCATCACGATTATCCGAGTTCCTAGACAAAAGAGATTCAGAACAGTTGAAGCCTGCCTACGCTCACGTGGCTATCGAGAGTTGGGACTGGAAAGCAAATGTGTGACTTTGGAGTCTGAACTGATAACAATGGTAAGGAACCAATTTGAACGAAGGGGCAGGGAGGCTCTGACAGGGGGCCCCTAACATCCATCCCATGTTCTGATGCAGTGATGCCAGCCTTGGCTCCCACATGTCATCGCAGGCTGGGCTCTCTGGAGGCTGACTCTGAGATGGAGATTAGGACACGGGAAGTTTATTAGGGATAGCTTGCACGCCTACATACAGACACAGATACAGTCCATTCGCACACACGGTCCCCCGGGCGCGGGCAACATCCACGCACATGCATGCCTGTGCACAACACACGTAGGCCCCTTCCTACACCACGCGTAGCTGCAGGACCCGCCACGCCTTCATGCCTACACAAACGTAGACAGCGGAGTTGGTCTCCAGTCAGTGAGGAAAATCTCCTAAAGGTGGAATTATCTTTGAAAACCTGTTACACTGACACCTCACGGGGGGATACACGGGGAATGAGACGAGGTTGCGGGCACAACGGAGGTTACACCTTAGCATCCTTTGCCCTCCCTGGGGTGGAAGATGCTCGTTGGGCAGGATGTCAGGCGGAGTTCTGCTTGCGTTATTAACGTCATCCCTCTCGGTCTCGCTGTCTCGCTCTCCCTCCCACGTTTCTCATCCTCTCAGTCGTTGAACGAGCATCCGATAGACAGGTGATGTTTCTGCACGGTCTCACATTACCTGAACACACACACACACACACACACACACACACTGCAGCAGTGGAGGGGAATTCCAAGAAAGGTGGAGAAGGAAGGATTTCTGCCTTTCCCCTCTGATGTCTCTTCATCTGAGCTACGGCTGTCCTCACCGCACCGGGCACCCAGTCTGCGAGCCGAGTTGTCGGTAAGAGGTAGACCTCGAGGTCCGGGGAAGGCCTCTGTAGTAATTGCCAGGGGGCCTCTTACCCCGGAGCAGACACTGTGTAAGTCTGAAGGAGCCCTATCAGATCGAATAAGGCTGTCTCCTCCGCATCACCCATAGTTGGAACGGTGCTTTCTTTTCCCTTTCTGGTCTTTTCCATAAGCAATGAGTTCTTTCTTGCCCGTTCCCGCTTCCCTGAACCCTCTTACTTTGCCGGTTCAACATCCATTGTTTGGAACAGGTCACCTCCTGTCCCCCATACCCTAAGATCGCCCCTCTTCTCTCTCTGGAAGATCCCTCCTCACTGCGGGCGGCCCATCCGTGAGTTCACCCTTCATTTTTCATCAAGAGCTTCTTTCCGTCCCCAAGCCCAATTCAACAGTCTCCTCCTGCTTTTCTACAGCCCATAACTCTTAGGCCAGGGGATTAACATGGTGATTTATCTGCAGAATTCCTTGAGTGAGGGATGCGGAGGGAGGAAAACCCAGAGAGACCCTTGTCCCTGAGTACTGAGTGGTTATTCTTTAGCGAATGATAAAGCAAGCTCTAGGGGTCCGGGATGCAGGCGGGCGGGGGGAGGTGACTGTCTGGTTTGGGTTCAGTTAGGGGATAGTGTCATTCTGGAAAGTTCTTAGATTTCCTCCCCATCCTCTATGCAACCCATGCATATAGTCTGGCCCCCTTTTGTAGGCAATCTAATACTCATGTACCCTGTGCTGCCCCACCTCGACCTTCTTTCAAGACCCCCTGACCCATATGGCAACAAACAGCATTGGACAAAGCACTTCTATTTATTTATTTATTTATTTAAAAAGAATTTGTAACGTTTATTTATTTTTGAGACAGAGAGAGACAGAGCATGAACGGGGGAGGGGCAGAGAGAGAGGGAGACACAGAATCGGAAGCAGGCTCCAGGCTCTGAGCCGTCAGCCCAGAGCCCGACGCGGGGCTCGAACTCACGGACCGCGAGATCGTGCCCTGAGCTGAAGTCGGGCGCTTAACCGACTGAGCCACCCAGGCGCCCGGACAAAGCATTTCTAAAGAAGCCATCTCCCTGTAACCCTATCAAGGAAGAGGTCCGGAAGAAAATAGGACGAGGGGATGGAAACCGCACGATCAGAGTCTCTCCTCAGCCTGCTTTGGCCGTGATAGTTATAATTTGATATTAATACCCCTAAAGAGTTCCACACAGAGGACTCTATATATCACTACCGGAAGCTCCTTCTGTTGTAAATTCCCTTTCTACTAGTTGGGAAGCACTTATCCAACGACACTCGCTCTCTCCCGGGTGGCTCTGAAGCCCGCGGCATCTGGAAGCCAACCAGCCTAAACCAGAGGCACGGTGTGCTGATGTAACATATAGAAGGGCTGAAGGCACTTTTTCCCCCCGTTCTCCTTAGCTTCTGCTTGATTTTGGCAGGTCGAGGGTTCCAGAACATCAGGGAAGAGGGAAGCGGCTTTTGGAAATGGTTCAGGTGCACAGGGAATGCCTGGAGGGAGATTGTGGCACCTGGATTGTGTGATCCCGAATCACAACTGAGACACAAGTTGGAGGAACCCCCCCCTCCGCCCTCCCCCCAAGAAAAAGGAAATGTGGAATTGGCCGCAGGAGGACTGAGAACTTATCTGAGTAGCTTCTGGGACCTGAGTGGTGTAACTGCTGTTGATCTACGTAGAGGCCGGGGAAGCTGCGGTAATGAAGGAATACAAATAAATATGTGAGAGTAGAGAAGGGGGCAAGGTGGTGATGGAGACAGCCCTCCCCCACCCCCGCCGCCCCATCCCCACCGTTTTTCCTTCATTTCCGCTGTTGGCCCCGAAAGGCTTCAGTGTGACGTTCTCAGTGGCAGCCCAGAGTTCACCAGAAGAGTCCTTGGCCCAGAGTTGCAATCCCCCATGGTTTAACCCTCTCCACTTAAAGCACTCCCCCAATGCCTTTCATTGCCTCTGTTTCAAAGAGTGTCAACAACCCGTGGGAGATCAATACACATTAGTCCATCTGTTTTCACATCGAGACACACATTCAGCATATGTCTTGCAATGGATTAATTACTGACAGCGCTGCGATTTTGATTTCAAGTTGGAGTTCCCTTGCCTTATCCCCAGGCGCCATGTAAACTTGTAACCAACCGAGTTTTCCGTAACGGCTCCGGCGGAACATCGCTCCTCCCCCGCAGTCAGCCCAACCGGGGAATAAGGTCGCGCGCTCCGGTCCCGAGGGATCAAACCAGAACCCTGTTCCCTGGTTCCCTGACTTGGTTCATCCCTTTGGGCGCCACTGGCTACTCGACTTCTAGCCCAGTTGCAAACCCATGGATTCCTAAGGCGTTGGCAGAACCGTTTCCACTCTCCGGCCAGACGCCAGTGCAACTGGTTGACTTGGGAAGATGAGCTGGTGCATAATGAAATCAGGGAGAACTAATGCAGGTGTCGTCTCCCCCGAAGCCTGGAGGCAGACTCTGATCATCATCGGGGTTGATGATCAGACTGCGGAGGGCACCAGCAGCTATGCTCGGGTGAACCATGTTGGATGTACAAAATATACTGGCATTACGTAACAGGGATCATCTCTCAGTGCCCCAGCCATTAATTCCTGACACGAGTTCCTGACGGTAATTCTGACGTGGGGTCAGATGACCAGGGTCTGGGACATTTCCATGGTTGAGCTTGCGGACGCAAAGTACAAATTACGGAAGGCTGACCAAAACCACGCCATGAAACCCTTAATTATCCATGTCTGCCAAGAGGCATTTTAGCACGAATAATACAGAAATGAAATGTCATTTATCTTGGGTTTTGGATTATGTGCTAGGACTGTTTCTTTTGTGCATCAGATTTTCCATATTCAGTATTCTTTTTATTACTGTTAATTTTACATAAAGTAACAGCATTGCAGAATTGTAAAACCAGAAGGCGGTCGACGGGTTTATTAATCTCATGGTTTTCAGACTGTGTACAGGGAAGATCTGGGATTCCAGAGAGGAGCCCTGGGCAGGAGGTGGAGGACAAGTAGATGCAGGTCTCCCGTTGTACAGAAAACAAAACCGAGTCCCAGGGAGGGGCCGAGAACTTCCAAGCTGGTTAGTACCAGAGCTAGAACTCTGATCTTCTGCTTCTTAGAGAAAACAAACATCTATGAGAAAGATGTAAGAAAATGATTAAAAACCTGTGCACTAGTCTCAAAAACTGACCGATATAACTTATATAGCTCCGAAAGGTTTGGACCAAGAAAAGGTCCAAAAGGTTTGGTCCAAGACTTTAAGATACCGTAAAGATTTCGGATATAGAATGTTTAACAGAAATTTTAGGAAGTTTAGTTATCACCTACTGTACTTTATCAGGGTTGACCTACAGACTGGGGTCATAAAAATGCAGAGGACAGGTGTACCAGCCAGACTGCTGGTCAGTGCAGTGTGTGTGTGTGTGTGTGTGTGTGTGTGTGTGCGTACGTAACAGTGAAAGCCAAAAGCACTGAGACACACATTGAGAGACATAGAAACAGAATGTCACAGGATAGATAGATTAAGACGGAGATTTGTAATGGAAGTTTCAAAAGGGGGAAAAAGAAAGTCAGCCTCTCGGGGACTCTGAACTCCCCAGGATGAGAGCTTAGGGTCTGGAGTGAGAAGGATCTAGATTGTCACCCTGTTTCTTCGACTGCCTACCAGAAACTGATTTAGAGAGACACATGCTACCTTTTCAAAGTACACTTTCCTCTTCACTAAAATGCATTCATGACAGTAACTTTCTCAGGGGCTTGCACTGAGAATTGCACGAGATAGTATACATATAACGTGTTTAGTAGAATGTTCAGCACCTACTTCGTATTTAAGAAGTGGGAGTTAATCTTATTTTGGTTATTTCTACTTGGATTGCTAATATTGCCCAGTTATATGCCAGCTATGCAAAACTGAACATTTCCCATTAGGTGGAAATTTCTATCCCTGCCCCTATTTTTCAGGCCCCTTTCTGTTTCCAGGATTCCTAGACTTTCTGTAAATGTCTCCAGATAGTCCGGGAATGATTTTCAAATACAGCAGTTTCTGAAAGATACGATGGCATTGCTGTTATTGCTTTGAATATTGAGAGAAGGAAAATGTGCCCCAAGTTATTCAAGAGTGAGAATGATAGCTCAGTTCCCAGATCTACGGTCTTGACCCACTGCAAAGAAAAAAAAAATTCTTTCGTCGTTTCAGATGCAGCTGATTAAAATTATTTTCACCAGGTTGCTCCTGGTAGTTAAGAAAGGATTTGGAGTTGGGGAGGGGACAGAAGAAAGGAGAAGGAAGCTGATACTTGCTTCCCTTCCATCAGACCCTGTGCATGATTTATCTCATTAACTCTTTAAAATATTCCTCTGATTCTCATCTCCATGTCACAGCCCCAAGACTTTAAGAGATGACAGTTTTCTTGCCTAACGCGGCACAAGAAGTGTCAGGGACGGGATGCCATGTTCTCTGTGGCGACTGAGACTCCAGTCTTCCCAGGAAGGAACATTAAGGGTACAGACCAACAAAGCACCCCGGCAGAGATAAAGCTCAAAAACGTACAAACCCCAAATTTACCCAGCCAAGGAGCACCCAAAAGACCAACAACTTCCCGTCTCCCTAATTTGGCTGGGAATCCTTTTCTTTGGGAATCACTCCCAATATTTCCCCCCCATTTTTCTTTTTCTCGCATGTAGCCACACCAGCACGGGCCCCCGCAATACAAAGGATATGAGATTTCCCCCAAAAGCCAAATTCCTTGGGTGTTAAAGCTGCGTTTTCTTGAAAAGGCTGGTGGTGGCTTTGCCACAGGAGAATGAATACGAGCTTGCCCTCCGTGCTGGGAAGGCGCCTGTGGGATGGTGTCACCTGTCACTTGGAGACAAAGAAAGTCGTGTTCTGTCACTCTTTGAATGGCAACTCTGTTGGAGCTGCTGACCTTGTTTGTTCAAATCCTGACTCTTGTCTGAGAGGGTGCAGGCGTTTTTTGTTTTGTTTTGTTTTGTTTTGTGTTTGGCCCTTTTCGAGATTTCTTTGGTGAACACTTACCCTCACAACAGAGATTTGGGGCTTTAGGATAGCTGCTTCTAGAAGCTTCCAGGATTTCATCTTTCTGCCTGTTGCTCCTGAGAAAATGGACTGAACACAATAGAGAGATTTATGACTCTACCCAGAAGCTTTCATAGAGTTAGCAGACTGAGGGAGAAGACATCTTTTTCTCTTACACCTGTACCAGAATTTCAGGATGTGAAGAAACCAGACCTGTCTTTCCTTATCTGTTTACCTTCCATCAGCCCACAGATAAATGAGAACTAGCTTTATTTTTAAAGGAAGCAAACAGTTTAATTCGGAGAAACGTGATAAAGTGAAAAAAATTAATGACTAACAAAAAGACCAATATTAACATGCGGAGAAATTTCTAGAAGAAAAATTCTAGAATCTAGAATCCTAGGAGAAAAGTCTAGAACCTAGAATCCTAAGAGAAAAGTCCAGAATCTAGACTCCTAAGAGAAAAGTCCAGAATTCTAGGAGAAAATTCTAGAATCTAGAATTCTGGAAGAAATTTCTAGAATCCTCCTTGGTGACACCCTTCACGTGTAATCTGAAGCAGTGTTGGTATTGCATACTACACGTATTTATTGACTACCTACTATACCTTCGGCACTGTGACAGGCAGTAGATGTACAAGTGCAAATCAGACAGATATGGTTTCTCAGGGCGCTGATAAGCCACTGGGGAGGACAGACATCCAGACAGGATTTGATAAATATGAGTCCGATGAAGAAAGGTGTATAGTGGGAAGAGAACTTGTAAGAGGAGGTCTTAACTTTGGGGATGAGTGGAATGTCCTACATGAAGTGATCTTGGGACCTCCCTGAACCACATTTGCTTTCTCCATTCTGCTAGACCCAAATTTATACGGTACCATATGAAAACTTAATTCTCCCTAACCCAGAATTCTATGACCATGACACGGATGATGAGCCTCGTTAGCCCCAAGTGTCACATGAGCGAACATCAGTATCAAATATTCATGTGCTGTTGGGAAAGCTGACTTCTTTTTATACCTTATTTTATAATTTGTGAAACCAGAAGGTTGAGCTAGGTAATCTCAAAGTTCATTTCTACTCCTGATATTTCATGCTGATGCCTTAGACCTTAAAGCATTGCATGACATTAGGATATTCTAATGGATTTCGATGTACAATACCAGCTAAGGCAACTGGGCGAATTTAGAAATATGACCTTATGTAGAGCTGCAGAGAAAACCCGTAAACGGTTCCATCTCTGAGGTACCATCTTGTTTCGGAAGACTAAGGGAGTCTCCTACAATTGAAAGTGTGAAAATATTATGGGGGCAGTTTGCGAGACAGACGGAGCAATGTTGACGACCCGCCAGAGGAGGTACACAATGAATGCGCAGTGATTGATTGTGTGGATGATTCAGTGGATGGATGGATGGATGGATGGATGGATGGGATGGATGAGGAAGTCTTCTTCTCTGAGCTGGAAAGTAGTTTACTCACAAGGGGACCTTAATAAGGGAATCCATCTCTACTAAGATCAAATGAATGCTGTAAGTGGTGTTCAAAGCTCCAGGTTGAAATCCTGCCCCCTCCTGCCATGTATACTTAACTTGCTATATGGACTTGATGGGCTTAAGTAACCTCTGTGACCTTCAAGTTATTCAATTTTTTATGAGGACGCATGAGATCCTGTGTCTAAGAGTTACGGCTCCTAGCGTGTGCTCAGTAAGAGTGTTGACTCTGATTAGAACAATGCTTTCTTCACTCAATCCCATGGAAAGCAGTTGGCCAATTTGATTGTAAAGGTAACCAAAATTGGGGGGGACCAGTTCATTTTTTTGTAGACAGCCTGCACTGTAGAGAGAAAACATTTTTTTCTCACCTCACCCCAGTGTCCTGGCGTTTCGTTTACTCTAATGTGCCCTTTGTCTGTCTTTAGAGCTTTTGCACATGCTGTTCCCTCCACCCGAGACACTTTTGCCTTACTTTGTTTACCTCGTGAGCTCTTACTTTTCTTCCCCAGGCCTTGGTTTAAATACCTCTATCTTTCAGGAGCCTGGGTGGCTTAGTCGGTTGGGCATCTGACTTCGGCTCAGGTCATGATCTCATGGTTTGCGAGTTTGAACTCTGCATCGGGCTCTGTGCTGATGGCTCGGAGCCTGGAGCCTGCTTCAGATTCTGTGTCTTGCTCTCTCTCTTCCCCCTCCCCCCTCTCTCAAATAAATAAACATTAAGATTAAAAAAAAATATCTCCATCTTTCTCTAGGGTTCCTCTCCTGCCCTTCTCCACCAAGCCCAGGTTACCTCCCTCATTGTGGTCTCTTGCACCCTATACTTATCCACCTCAGAACACTTAGTCTATCCTGTTGCAACTGTCTTTTCTGTGCCTCTCTTTCCCACCAGACCTCAAGACCTGGAAGGAGAGACTGGGTGTTCTTCGCTGTTAGATATCCAGCATCCGGCCCCGTTTGGGAACAGACCAGACTTTCAGCACAATTTGCTGGTGGAGTGAAGAATGCCTAGATAAACAGACAGTGAAAGAGTCTAGGGGAAATGATTACAAAATGGCGGCCACAGATGAGTCAGGAGGGAGACCGAGACGCCGGGGCCTGCTATTTTTGTGCCATCTCCAGTGGACGCTCCAGGGAGGGTCCTGTTTCAAGTCCTGGTACCATCAGATAATGAATGGCCCGATGGAGGCTCCCCATTAAAAGCAGAGAAAGCCCCCTGGCTGGCCCATAGGAGGCCTGCTTTTCCCTGAGACTCAGGCGTCCCTTCTTGCCTGGGGTCTTTCTTCCACTTTCCAGTCTGGGGCCCTGTCTGCTTTTGGAGTCAGGAGGGGACTGTCTGCACCTTCTGCGGAGACAGCGAGGGAACATGACGTCTCACTCTGGCCCCAACCCCGAGCGTCATTGGTGTTGGCTGGGGATCAAAGCCGCTGTTCCATTTTTAACCTTCATCGGGCTCCACCTCACCCTGAACATGTGTTCCCGACATTTCATTGTGTGCCAGGGGATAAACAACCCCCATCCCCTGAGTCTAGGGAAGGATGCCTTCGGGGGAGAGCTCTGAACCCGGCTGAGGCAGATAAGTGTTTTTCCCACCCAGGGCCCCCCTTGAGCACTGTGGTTTTTCCTGAGCTTACATGACACCACCATAAGGGAGATGGATGGCTTTATTTTTGTGCAGAGCAAATCTACAGATGGTGACCCCCGACCAAAAACAAAACAAAACAAAAAAAAACCCATGCGAAAAACAACAACAAAAAACCAGAACCTAGTGTGTGGGGGCGGAGAAGAGGGTGGGGGCCGGGGATTCTCTCTCAGGCTGTTCCGTCTGTCTCCTACCTTCCTTCTTTCTCCCGAGTCACCTTATAAATATCACCAGGGTCCACCCCCCCATCGGGGGTTATTGGGGCTATTGACGGGAGACCATTTTATTTTCAAATTCGCTGCGAACCCAGGTGCCCGTAAATCCATGCTTCTAGAATTCTCAAGCAATTAAACATAGGCTGAAGGAAGAGAGAGGGTGTCTGTTACAAAGTGGGAGCTCAGTACATATTCGTGGAAGGAAGGAAGGGAAACACAGATCCCCCAATGGTCCACCACTGTTGATGTGTTGACGGACATCCGTCTATGTTGTTTGGGTGTGTTTAAGCAACATGTACAAATAGGATCATACTATAGTCACACATAATATATTCATACTTCCTATATATGCATAATAAAAACGATACTATATACTATCACGGGCATCCATAGTCCGTTCATGGTATTTTACAATCTGCTTTTTTTTCACCATGCCCTGGACGTCTTTCCGCGTCTACGAATGTAGAACAAATTTATCACAGTTTACGGCTGCCAAGTGGCCATTTGTGAAGCTATCCTCTCTCTGACTTCACCAGTTCAAGAGAGCTGCTTTTGAAATCCCCACCTTAAAGGAGGCTCATACTTTATTTTTTCTCTTGTGACTCTCTCTCTCTCTCTCTCTCTCTCTCTCAGCTGTCTTCAGGCCACACGGAGTCGAGATCAGAGTTTTCTGCTTTCTCGATCGCCAGCTCGTCAGCCACGGGAGGATGGACGTTACATTTGCAGGGATCTTACGGATTTCTCTGTTATGCTGCAGCTTGGACCAAAGAGCCCTCTCTTCGCCTCTATCGATCTAAATGTTTCCATATTTGTTTCCTTGTGGAGGCATTTACTGCATCAGACTTTCAAGAGATGGGGCCTGGAGATTTACAGAGCTCTTTGTGTGTTCCGACGTACACTCGGAGCTCAGAGACATGGAAAGACGTGGAAAGAAGTGCCCTCTGATGTCCGAAAGGGCCACAGCATCATTCTGCCTCTGACCTTGCAACACTGACTTACTGTGCATGAAAACACAGCCTCCTCGTCAGCGAAACTGGGGAAGTTATCATCGAAGCAGCCTTCCTGGATTATTACGAGGACGGAAGTAAGTGCCTGGTACACAGGAGCTGCTTAAAAAATGTCAGCTTTTATTATTTTCTGAGAGGGGCTGGATGTAGCAGACGGTAGGCTCTGGAATTGGCCATTTCTGGGTTTGGATCTGAGCTCCAATGCTTCGCAGATGAGTGACTTAAATCCGAGTTTCTATGTGCTCATCTGTAAGTTGGACCTAAATACTTAGCAGGAATTTTATCGTCGTACAGCTTACAGATAATGCGTACAAAGAGCCAGGTCGAGGGCACTCGAATGGCAGCCACTCTTAGGGTTTGCTAAACCCTGACCCTTTGTCTCCAAAGGCTTCTAGGAAAGCCTTGACTTGTCTACTGTTCCTGCATCTGTGGCCCTGTTTTCAAGGCTTTCGTGCCCTAAGACGGTGCCCATTTGTATGCAGAAAATATGGGGACAAGAGTCAGAAACTTCACTCGAATCCCGCCTTTCCTATTTACTTCCCGAATGACCTTGGACAAGGCACACACTCTCTCACTTTTCTTGTTTCTCGCTCCTTGATGTCATTTAAAATGAAAACAACTCTGAGTATATTCTTGGTACTTGGCAATTTACAAAGCCTCGTCCGTGATCATTATTCAACCTGAACATCCCAGTCAATGGTCGGGGCTCATACACACGCATTTAACGCATCAACATTCCATCAAATCCGGAGTCCTTTTGGAATATGTTTCTTTTTCATAAATTTTTTTCATGTTTATTTTTTGAAGGAGAGAGCGACAGAGCATGAGCGGGGGAGGGGCAGAGAGAGTGGGAGACACAGAATCCAAAGCAGGCTCCAGGCCCTGAGCTGTCAGCACAGAGCCCGGCGTGGGGCTTGAACCCACGAACAGCGAAATCATGACCCCGGCCAAAGTCAAACGCCCAACCGACTGAGCCACCCAGGTGCCCTATGGAATATTTTTATTTTTCTTAATTAGGAAGTAAGCTGTGGGCAGAGGGGTGGAAATGGATGTTACTACTAGTAAGTAGTAAGCTTACTAGTAAGCTAGTAAGAGTACTCAGTTAGGGATGCATCCAACGAGCCTTGTAGAATCCCTATAACGCGCTAGTCATTGTAGTATGATCTAAGGATAAAATAAGGCACTATCATTGCTCTCGGAGTCTCGTTGTCTGATGGGAGAGATGTACACGGTGGGGAATGGTGTTCACAAGATGTTGTAAGGCAGGAAAGCCTTTGAATTCATCCTCTGTGAGAAGAGTTCACTGGATTGAAATGAAGTTGACGGGCTGAAGGGCCCAGGGGTCAGCGCTTGGCAGATGGTATCCTGTGTTTAAAGGCCGAGAGGCAGGAACCATTATGGTGTTTTCAAGGTACTCCGAGTTGCCTAGAGAACGATACGCATAGGAGGGCAGGAGACGAAGCCAAAGCAGTCAGCGGGAACCCCAAACTACCCACTTGGGAATCTGCCTGTTCAGAGGGCAACGGTGGTTTTTCCATGGAGGAATACGGTGGGCCAAATTGTGTTCCTGGATGACCAGACTTGGTGGTTTCTCTGTTTGAGCTCTGCAAAATGTAGATCCCGAAGCAAGGATTTGGGTTGAAGTGGTCTAGTTGGGAAGCACGGGGAGGGAGTGGGGAAGTGAGGCAGGGCGCGGGGAGAAAGCCAGTGAAGACAGGGTAAGCTATGGGGCAAGTGGGGTTCCATTCCTTCAGGCCTCTGGGCGACATTGTGGAAACATCAGGCTTCTTCCTCTGTGGCTGAGGAAGCTGGGGGATTTATCCATTGGATCCCCCCACCCCCGGTGGAAGGAGGCCCCTGGGGCATCCAGCCCCTGGTGCTCCCTGTATGTCCCTAGTGCTCCCAGCCAGAGAACCTCCTTGGACAGAGATGACGCGGTTGGGGTAGGAAGCCAGGCGCAGGGATCGTCACCGAAGTTTCAGGTGAGCTCTGGGGGGTACCGAGGGGAAGCGGGCAGGGCACTGACTGGAGCCGCGTGGAAGGCGGGGGTGGGGGCGGGGGAAGGTGCCAAACCAGAGGGAGACATGATAAAAACCCAAATTAGGGCCGTTGAAGCAGAGACGGAGGTCAGAGAGTCACTGATGCTCCTGAGTAGCACCCCTAATGGTCCCAAAGGTGACAGCGGCCGTTTAGAGTCACTAAGGAGGAGGCGTAGTGATTCCCCAGCCTGCAGGCCCACTCTAGAAGGAACGGCACTTGCTCCATTCCCCTCCCCCCCCTCCCCCCCCCCCTTTCTCCACTCTCTCTGCCTCCCTCTTTCCTGGACGTCGAGTGTGCTGACTGCCCGCTGGCTCTTTTACCCCGTCCTTCTGGAAAATACAGGCTGCGTGATGGTCAATTTTCTGTCAACGAGGCTAGGCCAGAGTGTCCAGTGATGGCGTGAAACGCTAACCTGGAGGTTGCTATGCAGATACGTTGTAGATGGGATTGAGATCCATAATCAGTCGACTTTAAGTACGGGAGATTATCCCAGGGGATCTGGCCAGGCCTGACTTAATCAGACCAAAGCTCTCAAGAACAGAGTTGATATTTTTTATTTTTTTAAGAAACTAACTTAAAACAATTTTTTTAATGTTTTAATATTTTTATTTTTGAGAGAGAGAAAGAGCGTGAGCAGGGGAGAGGCAGAGAGAGAGGGAGACACAGAATCGGAAGCAGGCTCCAGGCTCTGAGTTGTCAGATGTGGGGCTCGAACTCACAAGTTGTGAGATCATGACCCGAGCCGAAGTCGGCCACTTGACAGACCGAGCCACCCAGGCGCCCCAAGGCTTTTCTGATGAAGAAACTCGCCCTGTGGCCAGCAGCTTCGGTTCATGCTGGAGAGAGTTCCAGCCTATCCTTCCTGCTGGCCCGGCCTTCCCTTCGGGATTTCAGAATTGCAAAGCCAGCACCCACGGTCTTATAAGCCAGTTCCTTGCCACAAATCCCTTAATATGTATCTCTTACTGGTTGTGTTTCTCTGGTCAAACCTTGACGGATCCAGTGGCCTTCTAGGAAGCGTGAAGGTTAATTTTGTATGTTGGTGTCGCTGGCCATGCTGTGCCCAGAGAGTTGATCAAACGTTATTGTGGATGTTTCTGTGAGGCTGTTCTGGGATGAGATTAACTTTTAAATCGGTGGACTGGGTAAAGCGGGTTGACCTCTTGAAAGTAGGGGGAGGGGGGCCTCACCCAATCAGTTGAAGGCCTGAATAATAATAATTAAAAAACCCATGTGGATCCCCACCCCCCCCCCCCCCCCCCCCAGTAAGAGAGAATTCTTCTTGGGGCGCCTGGGTAGTTCAGTCGGTTGAGCCTCCGACTTCGGATGGGGTCACGATCTCACGGTTGGTGAGTTCGAGCCCTACCTCGGGCTGGCTGCTGTCAGCCTGTCAGCGCAGAGCCTGCTTCGGATCCTCTGTCGTTCCCCCCCCCCCCCCCGCCCCCCGCTCTCTCTCTGCCCCTCCCCTGCTTGTGTGCTTTCTCTTTCTCTCTCTCTCTCAAATAAATAAATAAATATATAAAAATAAACCATTAAAAAAAAAAAAAAGAGAGAGAGAATTCATTTTGCCTGACCGCTGCATCAGCTTTTTTTCCTGCCTTTGGACCCAAATTGAAACATGGGCTCTTCCTGGGGGTTGAGGCTGCCAATCCTGCCAGGAGAACGACACCCTTAGCTCTTCTGGTTCTTAGGTCTTTGGACTCAGACTACAGCTAAACTCTCGCAGCTCTCCTGGGTCTCCGGCTTGCCAACTCACCCTGTAGCCCTGAGGATGGGTCAGCCTCCCCGGTTCTGTGAGCCGATTCCCTATAATACATCTCATTATTAATCTCTTTATCAATACACTCCATTGGTCCTGACTCTCTCTCTCTCTCTCTCTTTTTTAACATTTTATTTATTTTTGAGACAGAGAGAGACAGATCATGAACGGGGGAGGGGCAGAGAGAGAGGGAGACACAGAATCGGAAGCAGGCTCCAGGCTCTGAGCCATCAGCCCAGAGCCCGATGCGGGGCTCGAACTCCCGGACCGCGAGATCGTGACCTGAGCTGAAGTCGGCCGCTTAACCGACTGAGCCACCCAGGCGCCCCGGTCCTGACTCTCTTGAGAAGGTGACTAAAGTAGAAAGCCAGTTTGCTTGGTATGCAAATCTCCCTGGCACGGAAGGGGTCACATGACCCAAGCCTGGCCAATCAGAATTCTGCTGTAGCCTAGCTCCTCTTTGGTTTTTTCAGTCTTGTCTACCGTTGCCACTGGTGCCCTCTGACTGGGGTCTGGCTTTGCCACGGAATCAGGACTTGGGTTTGGCCAGCCTGGCGCTCCCTCCAAAACCTTGCGTCCTCCACTGCTCTTTAGATTCTGGAACTGCCTTTGTGTTGAGTGAGAGTGATCCCGTAGAGGGTCAGGACCGGCTTTCCTCTGCCTTTTCTGTCTTAGGGATTGGAAGTTCCCCGCTGGATGGACAGAGACACCGGTTGAACTTTGCTAGACGCCTACTGAGTATCTGTAGTGTCACGTTATTACCAAAGTGTCAGGGGAGGTCAACCAACAGACAAGAGAAAGGTCATGCTCTCACTCTAAGCTTTTAGCTGTTGTCCCTCTCAGCCGATCTGCTGGACCGCCAGCCTTGCTTGGAGTAATGCCTGTCACCAGATACCCTTCCCATCTCAGCGTTTCTGTATACAATCTGATTTCCTGCCGCCATCGGAACCTCCATTATGAAGGCCATGACGAAGTCTGCCGCATAAAGAATATACACATAAACTCTCTGTCTTCTGAGTCTAGAAATCTAGACCATCAGGCGTACTTATCCAAATAGCCCCGAAAGGTTGGAAACATTAATCCCGTTTGCTCCTAAATCCTGGGTCACTTCATGCACAAGGGGCGGGGCGGGGGGTAGGGGGGTGGGCGCGGTGAGGGGAAGAGCCCTGGTCTTGTGGCTTTTTCGAGATTAAAGATTTTGGCAGAATTGAGTGGTGTCCAGCCATTATGGGTCCAGTGACCTTTTAATGGAGCTGCTGCACGGCCGATGCAGAGTTAAATACCAGAGCGGGGCCCAAATCAGTAGCTGCAATCAGAGATACTCAAGTCAGTCCAGTATTCACAAAAGAGAAAAAAAAAAAAAGAGAGAGAGAGAGAGAAAAGGCTCCCAGCCAACTCAGTGTTGATGGTCTGTTAATAGTTTTAATGGCTGCTTCTATAAATATGCAAAAATCCCCACTTCTGTTTCCCAGTGTGGTCTTATCGATTTTCTGAACAGCTGCTTGGGCAAGAAAAAGGATAGGGGGTGGGGGCGCACCTCTGGAAAAAGTGGGGGAAGTGATGGCTAGAGGCCCAACAGGATGTCACTGGATTTTCTGTGACAAAGCCAACCTGAGGGGGGGGGGGAAATAAGGTAGAGTGTAGAGAAGCCTGGGTTGGAGTCCCATCCGCGCCTCCGGTTGGCCTTGGACAATTCAGTTTCTTTCCTCGAGCCTCAGTTTCCCCACCGGTTGCAACTCAGCTGGATCGGTGACCCCAGAAGGCTACCGTAGAGCCTTTTGTTAAAATCATGTTGGAATCGCTTGTGGCAAAAGATGTCAAAATGCAGATTCCCAGGCCCATCCGTATTGCATTAGAGCCTCCATCCCCCTAACCCCGGGCTGCGAATGTAGCTTTCAGAGTCCTCCCAAGGTGACTGTTAATCAAAGCCAGGTTTAGAAGTCACCAGGCTTGTTCAGCCCCTGGTCCCTTCCAGCTTTAGCGTTCTTGGAGGACGGCCTGGGGACAGATTTCTGGGTTTTCCTCTTTTCTGTGGGAAGAGAGACAGTTCTCTTGCGGGCTTCTTGGCTCTTTGTGTCTTAGGTACTCCTGCCAAGCGCTCCCAGCTTCACCCCCTTTACACAGAAAACGTTATGGGCATCCTGACGGGAAATGAGAATAAAGAAACCCACCGTTGCTGGTTTCTAGACAGAACTGAGCCTCTGACTTTTCACACGGCGGTGGTTTTGGGGCCTGTAGCAAAATGACCCGCGTCGGCCTTCTCGAACCGACCCAGCCACGTGGAAAATCTGCTGGACAATCTGTAGACCTCGGTTGCTAGTTCAAAAAAGAACTAAATCAGAAACCCCAAGCCGCGTGTTACCGTTTATTGAGCACCTACTCCGGGCCAGGCACTTTACCTGAAAGGAATCAGCCGCTCCATCCTAGGAGATAGGTCCTATGATTACTGCCCGCATTTTACATTCGAGGAAATCGAGGTGCCCGGAGGCTGAGTCATTTCCCCAAAGTTCTCTGGCCAGTAAGCGGAAGAGGTATGATTATAAACACAAGTGGTCTGCTTCCTGATGCCAGGCTCTCTGTCCCTATTGCTGCTGTGAGCAGCTGCAGTTTATTTAGCGTCCCCTGTGTCCTTGGAATCTGGTAAAATCCTTATACTTACTGACGCTTCATGAAAACCGTGTAAAGTATATGTGTGTGTGTGTGTGTGTGTGTGTGTGTGTGTACGTATGTATATGTGTATATAGGTATATATATACCTATATACATTTCCATTTTAGGGGTTAAAAAATGGAAGCTGAGAGCTTTTCTCCATTTAGCGGAGTTACACAGTAGCTAGCCTCAAATATATGTGCTTGACAGGAGAGTCCCACACATAACATGAACTTCGTGTGTGTGTGTGTGTGTGTGTGTGCGCGCGTGTGTGTGCGCGCATAGCTGGACCACAAAACAACCCTTTTGTGTAGAAAGGGATGGATTGAGCATTGTCCAGAAACATCTAGAGGGTGCAGGCTCCGATCTTTAATTCCCTGTTTGTAAGAAGTGTCGTCCAGATAAAATAAACAGAGCCGGGGATCACACGTTGTGCTGCTAGCCTCAGCCACCTTGCACGTCCAGCATCCTGTTATCTCCTGTTATCCCTCTATCCCTTCTGGCACCTGCTCCCTTCACTAAAGGGAGCTGGGGACATTAGCAATGCCATATACATATATATGTGTGTGTGTGTGTGTGTGTGTGTGTACACACACACACACACATATATATATATATATTTTTTTTTTTTTTTTTTTTTGAGTTACAGAAAGGATTGCTGAGACTGATCTCGGGGCCGTAACATGGAATCACAGAGTGACAGGTTGAGAGCGATTTTCGCCAGACCCAGAAAGGACTGATTTCACGACGATTTTCACGATTCTGCTTCCCCACCACGTTTCACATAACGCCGAGATTTATAGTGTAACGGGAACTAGGTGGGATTTGATCACTCTGGGCTTCAGTTTACCGCTGACC
Source organism: Prionailurus bengalensis (assembly GCF_016509475.1). Taxonomy (NCBI): domain Eukaryota; kingdom Metazoa; phylum Chordata; class Mammalia; order Carnivora; family Felidae; genus Prionailurus; species Prionailurus bengalensis. The sequence goes on from NC_057356.1 coordinate 12,046,214, forward strand.
AGAGCACATGCTGCGTTTCCTCAGCAAAGTCTGACATGGTGGGGGGTGCGGAAGGGAGGGGAGTGTGCCGAGCTGAGGATGTGGACCTTTGTTCTCTGTGGGGGTGGGAACCACGGTTTCCCACTGTGGGAACCTCAGTGTGTCCATCTATGCAATGGGATGGTTGGGTTGGAAGGTTCCCAAACCCCTTTATAACTCGAATGTTTATTCAGGTCTCACCTTCCTTCTTCTCAGCCCACAGTCACAGAGTGGCTACTCCATGCCGGGTTTTTTGTTTTGTTTTCTTTCTTTCTTTTTTTTTTTTTTTTTTTTTTTTGCTAGGGGCCTGGGACCCAGAAAGGCAACAGCAACAGCCAGCGCACCTGCTTTGTGGGGCAGAAGTTGTGTCGCAGCTTCTCTGCCGCCACCCGCCTGGGTGACCCTGAGCTGGTTCTTTGTGCCATGAGGTTTGCAGAAAGACGTTTCTTCAAGTGTGACCAGATGACCTTTTGGCTCAGCAAAGCCCGGGGTGCTTGTTAACAACTTGGATCCCTGGATCCCAGCCCAGATCTGCTGAATCAGAATCTTTTGTGGGAAGGAGAGGGGGAAATGCATTTCAGCAAGGACCCCAAGGTGATTCTTAAACATACTGACATCAGATAATGTGTTAAAGTGCCTCACAATTTGTGAGTGTGCTTGCTGACTTTTAGGGATCCGTGCTCTAGAAAACCCTGGACTTCAGCTACACTCGACTCCATTCAGCATTTTCTTTTTATTGCACCTGTAGGTTTCCCCTTTACTGAGAAATGTGTGTGTGTGTGTGTATGCATGCGTGTGTATGTACACACACATATATACACATATCTATTAAACCTCTATTTATTGAAGACTTATTATGTGCCAGAGTTTTCCTTATGTAGCCCTATTTAATCTTCACATGTCCCTAGGAGCTGAGTTCTATTAAAAGTGAGGCATGTGAGCTTCAGAGAGGTTAGAAGCTTGCTCACCATCGTGCCGTGGGTGAGGGGTGGAGCCAGGGCGCAAACCCAGGTCCATCTGCCCCAAGTCTCTTAACCTCCTGCTCTTTCTTAACCCTGGGGCAGCTGGAATGTACCTCTCTCAAGGGCACCATTCACGGGAAGACAGCATGAACAGTGCCCCCTGGAGTCTTGCTTTGAGGATGTCCTATAGCCACGCCCCCTCCTCTGCTTCTCTTTGGGCTGCAGCCTTCAGTCCTGGGCGATAATGCTTTTATTTTCTCCTCCCCTTCGTTCCTGCGCGGAACTGGAGTGCTTATGGGGACCCAAATGCGAGGGACCCCAACCTCCTTCCCACCCCTCACCCTCCCAATTTATTTCTGGTTCCAATTCTTTCGTGCCACGTATCTATGGCTGTGGGCACACAGTGCCCAGAACTCAGTGACTTAAGGTCCGTTTTATTTTTTAATGATTTTTCCGGTTAGGAATTTGGGCAGGGCTCAGCCAGGCGATTCTTCTGTTTCATGCGGCATTATCAGAGGTCACTTGGGCTGGTCTAGGGCAGGGGTCAGAAAGCTGTGGCCCACAAGGCACACCCAGCCTGGCACCTGTTTTTGTAAATAAGGTTTTATGGGAACACGGCCATCCCCATTTTGGGGGCATACCGGTCTGTGGTTATTTTCATGCTACAGCAAAAGTGTTGATTAGTTGTGGCAGAGACCCTATGAGCTGCAAGGCCACACACGCGTATCACCTGGCATTTCACAGAGAAAGTGTTCTGACCCCTTGTCTACGGGGTCCAGAATGGTTTTACTCACTTCTCGGGTGCCTTGGAGGGCCTGGCTGGAGGGCTGGCTCAGCTCGGACCATTACCAGACTGCCTACAAGAGGCATCTCTCTAGCACAGAAACCCCAGCATACTTGAACTTCTTGATGGCATCTGAAGGATCAAAGAAAGCAGGTAACAGGTGGCCTACGACCTAGCCTCAGAAGCTTGAGAATGTTCTTAGTGCCCTACTCCATTGGTCAAAAAGTTCACGAGACTTGGTACAGATTCCAAGGAAGGGAGTGAGGTTTTATCTCTCGGTGGGAGGGGTAAGCAAGAATTTGTGGCCATCCTTAATATACCACAACTCATTTCTGAAAACCTTTTGAAACTCGTCTCCCTTCTTGCCTTGGCCAGTGATGATCACAACTGAAGTCTTTCTTCGGTGATTCAATATCTAGGAGCTACTTGGCCGGGGAGGGGGTGTCCGCCTTGATTCAGTGAATACTTGCTGCCCTCCTACTGCGTGCTATGCACTTGGCTAGGTATTAAGGCTGCAGCAGTGGATAGAAAAATGTGGCCCCTGTCTACATGGGATGCACAGTCCAGTGAATGTAGATGCAAATGTTACCGAAGGCACTGGGAGTTAAGTCGAATGTGCTCTGAGCTCTCCTTTTGACTCAATTTCTTTCTTTCTTTCTTTCTTTCTTTCTTTCTTTCTTTCTTTCTTTCTTTGATTTATTCAATAAATAGTTTTCTTTATTTTTGAGAGGCAGAGAGAGAGAGAGAGAGAGAGACTGCGAGTAGGGGAGGGGCAGGGAGAGAGGGAGACACAGAATCCGAAGCAGGCTCCCGTCTCTGAGCTGGCAGCACAGAGCCCGATGCAGGGCCTGAGCGCACGGACCGTGAGATCATGACCTGAGCTGAAGTCGGACGCTCAACCGACTGAGCCACCCAGGCGTCCCTCAGTTTCTTTCTTTTTTTAAAAAAAATTTCCTACAGGCACATGAAAAGATGCTCAGCGTCGCTCCTCATCAGGGAAAAACAAATCAAAACCACACCCAGATACCACCTCACGCTGGTCAGAGTGGCCAAAATGAACAAGTCAGGAGACTATAGATGCTGGAGAGGATGTGGAGAAACGGGAACCCTCTTGCACTGTCGGTGGGAACGCAAATTGGTGCAGCTGCTCTGGAAAACGGGGTGGAGGGTCCTCAAAAAATTAAAAATAGACCTACCCTATGACCCAGCAATGGCACTGCTAGGAATTTACCCAAGGGACACAGGAGTGCTGATGCATCGGGACACTTGTACCCCAATGTTTACAGCAACACTTTCAACAATAGCCAAATTATGGAAAGAGCCTAAATGTCCATCAACTGACGAATGGATAAAGATATTGTGGTTTATATACACAATGGAATACTACGTGGCAATGAGAAAGAATGAAATATGGCCTTTTGTAGCAACGTGGATGGAACTGGAGAGTGTTACGCTAAGTGAAATAAGTCATACAGAGAACGACAGATACCATATGTTTTCACTCTTATGTGGATCCTGAGAAACTTAACAGAAGACCATGGGGGAGGGGAAGGAAAAAAAAAACAGGTTAGAGAGGGAGGGAGGCAAACCATAAGAGACTCTTAAAAACTGAGAACAATCTGAGGGTTGATGGGGGTGGGAGGGTGGGGAGGGGGGGTGATGGGCATTGGGGAGGGCACCTGTTGGGATGAGCGCTGGGTGTTGTATGGAAACCAATTTGACAATCAATTTCATATTTAAAAAAGACCTTGGAAAAAGATTTTTCTAATGTTTATTTATTTTTGAGAGAGAGAGAGAGGGAGACAGAGTGTGAGCAGGGGAGGGGCAGAGAGAGAGGGAGACACAGAATCCGAAGCAGGCTCCAGGCTCTGAGCTGTCAGCACAGATCTCAATGCGGGGCTTGAACTCACAGACCGTGAGATCATGACCTGAATCAAAGTCGGATGCTCAACCGACTGAGCCACCCAGGTGCCCCTTGACTAAATTTCTGAATCCAGGTTCATTTATTTTTTGGATCCATTCTTCCCCCCCAGAAGAAGAAGAAAGGAATTCTAGTTCATCGAAGGTTCCAAATAGTCAGAACTTTGGTTAGATGCTTCTTTGTTTTTCATAGTGTTCATGTGTAGATGATATTTCATCATTCATATACTTTACAATCTACCTTAATTTCATTGTTTTTTTGAATTCTGACAGATGGGTTTGACACAGTCTCCATTTGTATTCTTTTTTTTTTTAAAGTTTATTTATTGAGAGAGAGAGAGAGAGAGAGAGTGCAGTGGAGGGGCAGAGAGAGAGGGAGACAGAGAATCCCAAGCAGACTCTGTGCTGTCAGCACAGAGCCTGATGTGGGGTTCCATCCCAAGAACCGTGAGATCATGACCTGAGCTGAAATCAAGAGTTGGGTGCTTAACATACTAAGCCACCCGGGCTCCATTTCTATTTTAAGTCCCACTGTGGGGATGATCACGTGCCTGCTCCCTACAGCCCGTAAGTTGGAACCTGAAATGGTGGTTGAGTAAATGGTGTTGCACCCACGTGGCTGCAGGTGGAAATGCCTTCTGGGAACCAGGAATAAGAGGGATTGATAGATTCCAAAGCTCAGCTCCATACGTCTCATTGACACTTGACAATTGTTCGTTGTCAGAGTCTCATGTGGCAGGTTCTCCGTGTATCTGTTAGTTTGGCCCATGGGTATTTCTGACCATCCTGACCTCGTGGCCCACTGGGAGCTGATGTTCCCAGGTCACATCCTGATGCCTCGGTGGCCAAGGTCTCAGGAAGAATGGAGGCTTTATTGGCCTTTTCCCACATCTATCACATTTCCATCAAATCTCTCCCCTCCTTGGACCTTTCAGCGTTGCCTATCAATGGCTTCATTGTAGTCATAAGCTCTCATTATCTGAAAATTCCTTGCTGCTCACCTTTGTTTTTCCTGTAGCTGTGGAGGAGGACGTTTGTGTGTGTGTGTGTGCGTGTGTGTGTGTGTGTGTGTGTGTGTGTGTGTGTGTTTTAATGAATCTACTCGTATATCCATGAATGTGTTTTAGTGGAGTACGTTATATCCTGAGAGCTAGCACTTTTTACTGGGGTGGAACTGGTTGGAACCTTTTTCCTTTCAAACAACTTTATTGAGGCGACTGATACACAAAAAGCTGTACGTTCATAGTATATACAAACTTTGAAGTCTATGGTACGCCATTGTTGACTATAGACAACGTGCCGTATGCGTCTCGGATTTATTCATGTAGCTTCACTGAAACTTTGTACCTTTGACCAACACCTCCCCGTTTCCCTCTCTACCGAGCCGTTGGTAACCACCACTCCACTCTCTGTTGCTGAGTTGGACTCTTCTAGATTCCTCATATATGCGATATCATATTGTATTTGTCTTCCTGCGTCTGGCTTACTTCGCTTAGCATAACGTCTTCCAGATTCACCCAGTCATGGCCAGTGGCAGGACGTCCCTCTTTTTTAAAGGTCGAATGACGTTCCATTGTGTGCGTATGCTACCTTTTCCTTATCCACTCACCCATCGATGGACATTCAGATTGCTGCCGTATCTTGGCCACCGTGACTAGTGCTGCACTGAGTATGGGCGGGCAGATAGCTCTTAGAGATCCTGTGAAATACCCGGATGTGGAATTTGGGGAGCGTCTGGTGGTTCTATTTTTCATTATCTGAGGAAGCCCCATACCGTTTTCCACCCTGGCTACACCAATTTCCATTCCCACCAATAGCGCACATCCTGGCTGGCATTCATTTTTAGTTTTTGTTTTTTTGAGAATAGCCATTCTACCAGGTGCGAGGTGACAGCGCCTTGTGGTTTTGATTTGCATTTGCCTGGTGATGAGTGATGTGGAGCACCTTTTCCTGTATCTCTTGGGCATTCATGTGTCGCCTTTGGAGACCTGTCTACTTAGGTGTTTATATATACTTTGGATATTAGTCTTCATCAGATACATGGCTTGTGCGTACTTCCCTTTGTTCCGTAGGGATGAATGTTCATTTTGTTGATTGTTGCTTTTCCCGTGAAGAAGCTTTTCAGTTTGATGTAATGCCACTTGTTTATTATTGCTATGTGTGCTTTTGGGGAATACCTCCCTTAGGAGGTGGCACTTGACTCGAGTCTTCTCACTGAATTCTCACACCAACTTTCTACGTTAGCCCCACGATGAGGATCTCGTTCTCCAGACCCCGACAACATAGGCATCCTTTTCTGGTTCTGCCATTTACTCTGTGATTCTGGACAGGTTGCTTCATTTCTTTTCCTTTTTTTTTAAATGTTTATTTTGAGAGAGACAGAGAAAGAGAACGTGAGGGAGGGGCAGAGAGAGGGGGAGAGAATCCTAAGCAGGCTCCGCACTGTCAGCGCAGAGCGTGATGCGGGGCTCAATCCCACGCACTCTGAGATCATGACCTGAGCCCAGATGAAGAGACAGATGCTTAACCAATGGAGCCACCCAGACGCTCCAAGTTGTTTCATGTCTCAGCCTTGATTTTCTGCAAAATGGGGATGAGAGCTCAAAGATTTGTCTTGAGAATTAAGTGAGCTAATGGCACATGGTAAACATGCAACACACATAAGCTATACTGATAACAATAATAATTATTATTTTTAATGTTTATTTATTTTTGAGACACACACACACACACACACACACACACACACACTGAGTGCAAGTGGGGGAGGGGCAGAGAGAGAGGGAGACACAGAATCGGAAACAGGCTCCAGGCTCCGAGCTGTCAGCACAGAGCCCCACGCGGGGCTCGAACTCAAGAATCGCAAGATCATGACCTGAGCCGAAGTCAGACGCTTAACCGACTCAGGTGCCCCAGCTATAATTATTATTTACCACACACTTCCTAATTTGCCGAAAAGGCCACCGAGTCTCAGAAAGGTGAAGTAACTCGCTTAAGGTCACACAGCTAATGAGAGCGGAGCCAGGAGTTTAGCGTAGCTCGGTCTGATTTTACTCTGTGCTCTTTCTCCGTGTTCCATGAATTCCTACCACCCAGTCATGCACACGTGGCCTCTGGTGATGTACAGAGCACGTCCTTGTAGGTGCCATGTCACCCGTGATTTATTTTATTTTCCTCTCATTGTATTTTCTGTCGGAGAAGCTTCTCTTTCCTCTAGATGACGTTTGTTCTCTTTGGTGGGTCTCCTAGATGGAGCAAAACACACACAAGCGAACTAAACGGGGTCTGTATTTGAAACCGAGAAAACACTCCACGGATGTCCGCAACTTGGGAAGAGTACAAAAAGCAAAACAGAGAAACAATTGCCCAAGATGTGGAAAATCAGTGCTTCCTTGGCTAATATTGCCCAAGACTTGGAGAGGCCATGCTTTCTGGAGAACCAGAGTGGCCCAGCATCGTTCCTGTCCATGAGAGTAGCCCCTCGTGAGAAGTTGCTGCTGTGCCTGGAAACCCTCTTCAGAATCTCCATATTAGGTGGGTGGGAACTGGTAGCATCCCTCCGATGATCCCAAAGTATGGGGAACATCACCCATCCTTACAGATGGTCTTTGCTGTGCACCTGAATCTCAGCCAGTAACCATCTCACTCTCCACTCAGGGTCACCTAAAGGGGGGTCCCCAAACTTTGCTCCACGGTAGAGCACTACTCCCAAGAGGTGGTCCTTGACCAACAAGGTCCTGAGGTCAGAAATGACTAGAAACCCCACCTACCGCTCCTCTGACTTCGAGTTGCTCGCTCGTCTGGAACCCAGGTGGCTTCTAATTCCCTGCTCTGTGAATCTTAGCACATCACTTGCGTTTGGGAGAACAGTGAGGGAGAGGAAGGCGGAAGAGAAACCCCCTTCCCTCTAAGGGAATTTCCTGGAAATAACACACAGCCCTTCTGTTGAATCTTTATTGATCTAAACTTAGTCCCACGGCTTCTCTTGGCTGTAAGAAGCTGGAGAGAAGTGGCTTTTAGCTGGGACGTAACCCCCCTGTTAAGTGAGGGTGCTGACATTGAGGAAGAGGAGAGCTGTCGGAACAGACATCTAGCGCCCCGCGGCCGGCCACAGTCCACTTCTTACCAAACACTGGACACAGGAATGACCGCCACTTAACATATTTATTATTTACCAGGCACTGTGGTATACACTGCATCTCATTAGTCCTCGGATCAACCTGTTGAAATCAGTACTGCCATGTTACAGATGAGGAAACCAAGGCTAAGAGAGGTTACGTGATTTTCCCAAGGATGCACAGCTAGAAAGTAGCACAGAAACAGTTGGATTCCACCTTGGTTTTGCAAAACAAGTGAACAAAACATCATGCCGTTAACACATTAGATCCATTTATAACCCAGGATCTAGGTTCCGGGCTCTTCCTCTGTCTTTTTTTTTATTATTATTATTATTTAAAAAAATTTTTTTCAACGTTTATTTATTTGTGGGACAGAGAGAGACAGAGCATGAACGGGGGAGGGGCAGAGAGAGAGGGAGACACAGAATCGGAAGCAGGCTCCAGGCTCTGAGCCATCAGCCCAGAGCCTGACGCGGGGCTCGAACCCACGGACCGCGAGATCGTGACCTGGCTGAAGTCGGACGCTTAACTGACTGAGCCACCCAGGCGCCCCCTTCCTCTGTCTTTACCTTATTTGCCTGAAGGACTGCTATTCACCTGTGAAGACCTATCACAAATATCCCTTCTCCTGTGAAATTTTCTTTGAAGCCGCCAACCTCTATGATGTGACACACCACCGTTCATTCATTTTTCCAACAACCGTTTCCTGACATTGCTCGTGTATTAATCCTGGCTCTAGGGGATACAAGAAAGGGAAACACACATGCCTGTCCTCTACATTTGTTAATCTCTTAGAACGCTGAGAGTAACACTTCACCCAACAGAACTTTCTGGAGTGTTGGAAATGTTCTATGTCTGTGCCATCCAATATGGTAGCCCCCAGCCTGTGAAACTACCGAGCGCCTGAAGAGTGGCTAGTGAAAGAACTGAATTTTCAATTTTACTTAATGTTGATTGAATTCACACTAAAAACTGACAAAACCTGGCAACTGGAAGGTTTTGCGGTACGTTTGGAACAACTTGTGCTGGCGAAGCTACCCCTTTCACCTGTAAATTTATGAATTCCAAATAAAGATCAAGAACGTTTCGATGCAAAGGTAGCATCGAAATCAGGTGCCCTGTTAGTTTTAAAATACACATCCTTGTGAAGGCTTAAGGCTGAGGAAAGAATATAAACTAGCTCATTATGTTTATGCTGATCACGTGATGAAATGGTATTTTAAATACATTAGGTTAGGGGCGCCTGGGTGGCGCAGTCGGTTAAGTGTCTGACTTCAGCCAGGTCACGATCTCGCGGTCCGGGAGTTCGAGCCCCGCGTCAGGCTCTGGGCTGATGGCTCAGAGCCTGGAGCCTGTTTCTGATTCTGTGTCTCCCTCTCTCTCTGCCCCTCCCCTGTTCATACTCTGTCTCTCTCTGTCCCAAAAATAAATAAACGTTGAAAAAAAATTAAAAAAAATAAATACATTAGATTAAATTAAAGATTTATTAAAATTAACTGCACCGATTTTTCCTTTTTTATTGTTTTATTTTTACCATTAAACATTTTTTTAATTTTAATTTTATTTTTTTTTAAATTTACATCCAAATTAGTTAGCATATAGTGCAACAATGATTTCAGGAGTAGCTTCCTTAGAGCCCCTTACCCATTTAGCCCATTCCCCCTCCCGCAACCCCTTCCATAACCCTCAGTTTGTCCTCCATATTTATGAGTCTCTTCTGTTTTGTCCCCCTCCCTGTTTTTATATGATTTTTGTTTCCCTTCCCTTATGTTCATCTGTTTTGTCTCTTAAAGTCCTCCAATGAGTGAAGTCATATGATTTTTGTCTTTCTCTGACTGACTAATTTCACTCAGCTAATTACCCTCCAGTTCCATCCACGCAGTTGCAAATGGCAAGATTTCATTCTTTTTGATTGCCGAGTAATACTCCTTTGTATATACATACCACATCTTCTTTATCCATTCATCCATTGATGGACATTCGGGCTCTTTCCATCCTTTGGCTATTGTCGATAGTGCTACTATAAACATGGGGGTGCACGTGTCCCTTCGAAACAGCACACCTGTATCCCTTGGATAAATACCTCATAGTGCAATTGCTGGGTCGAAGGGTAGTTCTGTTTTTAGTTTTTTGAGGAACCTCCATACTGTTTTCCAGAGTGGCTGCACCAGCTTGCCTTCCCATTATTTAAAAAAATTTTAAGGGGCGCCTGGGTGGCGCAGTCGGTTAAGCGTCCGACTTCAGCCAGGTCACGATCTCGCGGTCCGTGAGTTCGAGCCCCGCGTCGGGCTCTGGGCTGATGGCTCAGAGCCTGGAGCCTGTTTCCGATTCTGTGTCTCCCTCTCTCTCTCTGCCCCTCCCCCGTTCATGCTCTGTCTCTCTCTGTCCCAAAAATAAATAAAAACTTTAAAAAAATTTTTTTAAGTTATTTTTTAAGTTTATTTCTTTTGAGAGAGACTGAGAGAGGGTGAGTGGAGGATGGGCAGAGAGAGAGAGGGAGACAGAGACTCCCAAGCAGGCTCTGCACTGACAGTGGGGTTCAAACCCATGAAACCGTGAGATCACGACCTGAGCCGAAACCAAGAGCGATGCTGAACTGACTGCTGTAACCGACTGAGCCACCCAGGCACCCCATGGAGCTACTGGCACTTTGAAAATGACAGATGTGGCCTGCCTCGGACACAGCTGAGCTAGACTGTCGTGAATTACCGCAGCATATGCACGAGCCCGCGTGGCCAAGTCCGACCAAAGACCATTTTATAGTCCGTCCTTTCTGCTGATGAACAGATACCTCTTTTTACTCACCTCTGCTCTTCTACACCAGGCTCTCATTTCACAGCCAGTGGAAGAACGAAGGAAGACCTCTGCACAACCTGAATGAAGTGTGCTCCCCACTTCTGGGCTTCACCACTCCTGCCGGAAGCTTCCGTCTCACGTGGGAGGCTTCCCAGCTGTTGCCCGCTTCGTCAGAGAGCCCATAGTTTCTGACCCAAGACATTTTTCTTATGTTCCATCTCCAGCCAAGATCTCAGAGCTGACGTCCACCTGGAGATATGGAAGTCAAGGATCCTCCACTTGACTTCATTCATTCATTCATTCATTCATCTGGCCAATAGTAATGGAATGCCTACTGAGTGCCCTGCACTGCTCTAGGGGGGTGTGGATGCAACGGTTCAGGAGCCCCCGACACTGTCCACATCCTAACTGGGCGAGGAAAAACCCAAATCACAAGAAACCTGTTGATCCTTTAATGAAGGATTTCCTTCCCTATGATCTTTCACTTGTTATTCTCCTGGAGAGAGAGAATTCATTCTCCTTTTGTTGTTTGCCCTTTCCCTCCGAGGCAAGGTTAGGGAGAGCCAAGATTTGTGAGATTTGTGATGAAGTCCTTGTTGTCACAGGGACAGGCTCCGGGATGTCGGGGGGTGGGGAGGTGGGGGGAAAGAACGCTGCAAGCCGGGCCCCAGAAATTAGCCAATCCACCCAACGCTCTTAACGACCTTCTCCGTCTCCACTTCTTGACAGATAATCAAGATTAGTCAGCAGGAGAATTGACTGTGGTTCTTTAAAGTAGCATATAATTATAATGGTTAGTACTTAAGGGGTATCTTTTCTTTCACGCTCTTTCAGCACCATTATGAGCCCTAAGTCCATAATCTTGGCAGTTTTCACTACATTACTATTATTTTTTAAAATTAAATTGTATAATGACCTACTTGAACAACACTTAAAAAAAGTTTTAATGTTTATTTATTTTTGAGAGAGAGGGAGAGACAGAGTGCCAGCGGGAGTGGGGCAGAGAGAGAGGGAGACACAGAATCCGAAGCAGAGTCCAGGCTCTGAGCTGTCAGCACAGAGCCCGACGCGGGGCTCCAAACCCACAAACTGTGAGATCGTGACCTGAGCCGAAGTCGGACCTTAACTGACTGAGCCACCCAGGCACCCGTTGAACAACAGTTTTAAAGAGGCTTTTTATTAAAACAAAACAAAACAAAACGAAACCCTGATCTTCTACTCAATGTTCTTCTCTGTCCCCTCTGTTTCAGTTTGCTAAAACTTTATGACCCTACTGTGTGCTGTTTGAAGGCTGCTTGAAGTGCCATATAAATGCTTTTCTTTTTCTTTTTTTGCTTTGGTTTAAGAGATAAGGCTGTTCCATTCCCCATCCATTCATTGTTCCATTCACAGTGTGTTGAGTTAGCCAAGGAATTTTTAGTTTTTGAGAGTAAGGTTTACCATAAATCATGCAAAGAAAAGGTCATGTTTTGGAGGCCATTGAAGGATGTGGAACATAGCAAGGGCTGTGCCAGATGTCACAAGGTCTTGGAACCAGGATCTCCGAAACTCAGGACCCAAGATGCCTTCATCCATCTCTTCTGATTCACGTGGCTTCTCACCTCAGTTTCTCTCTCTCTGTATATCAACTTGTTCTCTTTTCTCTGACTCTTCTGTTTCCTTGCGTAATGGCCAGACATGGCCCCAATACTGAGATCTCGAGAAGGAAACACTGATTGGTTCCATTGGGGTCATGTGCTCCCCTTGGGCCCAATCAGCTGTGGACATTGATAAAGGTGTGTCCGGCCCATAAATTCCTTAGGAAAAGGAGTCGATGGCTCAGCCACTTTGGGAAACAGTTCCACACGTTCGCAGAAAGTTAAACAAGGACTTGGCTTGTGACCCAGCAATTCCGCTCATGTATTTACCCAAGGAAAATGAAACGTGCATCCACATATAACTCGCACAAGAATGCTTGTAGCAGTCAATAAATGCAAGTGACTCAAATGTCCATCATTTGTGAACAGAAAAGCCACGTGGTTTTGCCAGGCAATGGAATGCTCTTGGGTAATATACAAAGACATGAGGCATGGATGTATGCTACAACCCAGGTGAACCTCAGAGGCACTACGTTAAGTCAGAGAAGCTAGACGCAAAAGGCCATATGTTGCCTGAGTCCATTTACATGAATGTCCTGAAAAGGCAAATTTATAGAGACAGAGGGTAGACTCCCGGTGGCCTGGAGCTGGCAGTGGGAATAAGGAGTAACTACAAATAGAGATTCGGTTTCTTTTTGGGTGGAGGGCAGTTTCAAAATTAGATTGTGGTGATGGTTGCACAACACGGTAAATACACTAAAAGTATTTAGTTGTTTACTTTCAGTGGGTAAATTTTACGATACGGAAATTATTTCTCAATAAACCACCTGGGGAGCCCCCTCCGTCTGGATCCCTGGTAGATGGGGTTCCCTCCAGTTGCGCCAAGCTGCAGGGTGAAATCCTGCCTCTGTGTCATTGTTTCTATCATTCCTTCCTCCTAGCACACCGTCCCTGCCCACATTTGAATGATGGGCTTTTGTGGCACACCGCATCGGTCATTAGCAACTTCCGGCATCAGGGATTTCTCTTTTCTATGAACTGCTTGCTCTTCAGGACCGCCGTTGCCTGGACTCATGCTACTTCTTTTTAAAATAGTGTCTCAGTCCCAAATATCTTGTTTCCCCTCTTTCCCCCAAGAACCCAATCTACCCTTCCCACCCTGTTCTCGGCCCCTGGAATCTGATATATATGGACGGCATCAATGGGCTCCCTTGCCTTCTGGCTTCTGTTGGGTTTGGCCAACGGGCTTCTGTTGGGTTTGGCCCTGGTTGGGGTCAGAGGGAAGGAATTGAATGAGGCTAGACTATTTAGCCCCTGGATCCAAAGTGGTAAGATGGCCTGTCCTGGATGTCGTGCTCTTCAGCCGAAGACCACTGTTCTTCTCGAGGGTTCCAGCTCCACACGATCTCCTCGGCCCCATCCAGCCCTCCCCTGAGACCTTCTAGGCACAGATGTGGTACCAGCTCTTTGCAGCCCTGCGTTACTGTATTATTCTTTATGGTTCCCAACCATACAAGCCTTTGTAAAGAGTCTCTTTGTAAGTAAATCTTCTTCACGTAGTCATATTTCAAGGGTGCCATTTCCTGTGGAGATTTTGACTGCCACAGCCTTCCTCTCCTTCTCTCCACCCCCTCCCTACTTTCCTTTTCTTCCTGGCTTCATATATTTATGTCCTTGTTGTCGGTTTCTCCCTACGAGTCAGAACAACTGCTGCTGGTTGCCACAAGAGAAAACCCCCGAAACTCTGTGCCTCGCTCCATAAACTTTTATTTCTCTTTCATGTCGCAGTCCTCTGTGTGTGGGAAGCCCTTCTCCATCTTCTTGCTCATCCACGGGAGCATGTGGCCCACGAAAGCCGGCCATTTTGGCCCATGTTCCCATTGAGTAGAACCGAGTCATGTGACCCCAACCTAATCGCAAGTGTGGCTGGGAAACACGGAAGCGCACAGGGAAGTCTGATGAGCACCATTGCCTCCACCATCCTCCCCTATTAGAAGGTAAGCTCCCTGAGGGAAGGGACTTGGTCATCCTTGTCACCACTGTCTCCCAGCAGCTGCCACGTGTTGAACGCCTGCGAGGCTTGGATGCATGAATAAATGAAGATGGGCATGAATGACGCCTTCCTCTCTGAAATTTTCATCTAATTCTCAGCAAGATGCTCTGATGTAAAGTTCATCATGAGGGCTAGAACCCTATCTCGCTAATGGCGTTTTCAGTCTTATTAGGATAGGGACTAATCTTGAAGTGCTTTGGATTCACACTTTAACCCACCCCCAATCCCTTGCGGATGTCCTTCTCTTTGACCCTGTATTTGGGATAATGACTCCTGTATTTCCCATAGTTCCCCAGAAGAAACACTGATCACAAGACCCTAATTTATTCTGTGTGGTTTCTGTTCTTTCATTATTTTAATGATGTTACAAATACTTCTTTATTTAATGCCCTTACCATGTGCCAGGAATTAGATTCCTTGTTTCTCTGCCATGCTTTCTCTTCTTAGTTCCCTTCTTCAATCTTCTGAAACTTTTAGGGCCTCGAGGCAATGACCCCCGATGACCCTAACATCCATAGATAATGGCTTCTAAGTACATCTGAGAAACTCCCACAAGTTACTTTTTCTGGGATGATTTGTGAGGAGTCTGTGAAACTATGGCTTTGTGGCCAAAAATCCAGTTTCTTGGTCCCGGACTCTGTCTCTAGATTTGGCCTTGGTCCCAAGAGGATTTGGGGATAGAGTGTGGACGCCTCCATAAGGGCTCAATACCCTTAGTGGAGACATAGCTCAAACCACAGATCCTAGGCCCTCATTTTGCATGCTGTGTTCAGAGAGAGTTCTATACGAGGTCAAAAAGTGTTCTATCAGAAAGGTATTCCTGGTGAAAGAAATTGGGGAAAAACTGCTTGGTCCACCTCCCTTTTGGGAACTCACAACTTAAAGTAAAGGCTCTGAAAAGGCCTGGAAATAAAGCAAAAAAGCAAGCAAACCTAGTCGCTTTTGTTTGGCCTAGTTTATCCCACACGTATTCAACCATGGATCCCATTTTCATGCAATGTGTGTTAACATCTTGTGGACTTACAATCCTTCTGAGCAGTTTTGGAAACTCTGTCTCTACCTCTGTGATTTCCGGTTCTTAGGTCCATCCTGCAACCTTTTCCATATGTCAGAATTAAGGCTCCGAGATGTAAAGTAGCTTTTGTACGGTAACTTAAGCTCGTGAGTAGCACAGCTAGAACTTGAACCCCTGCCCAATGGGTTGAAAGCCCATATATTTTTGCCTCTGTCCTGTACTCTTCCCCCTGCATGGTGAGCTGCCTGGGATCCATGTTAATTATTCGATAAAAATAATTCGTAATTAATCGTCGATCGCCTGTCAGTGAATACTATTCTGAAGAACTCGAAGACGGTTTCTTCGCATCTCCAACAGTCTGCTTTGCATTATCAATTTGTTAAGAAACTCTCTTTTTGGTCGAGCTGTGCAAAAGGAAACTTCCATCCAGACTGTCTGAATTATCCCCAAATTCTGAACTGATGGCATCCAAATGAATAAGACTTTACAGAACTGCACTTGGAGAGTTGATTGGATTTGTCAGTTTTCCTGTGGCTATAAAGCCCTGGGTGGTTTGACTGCAAGTATGCTAGAACATAAATAATCACCAGATTTTCAGGTGAATTCCACAGAGTCCATAGGAAAAAGAAAACTCGGGCTATTTGTTTGGGAATCTACAGGCTATCTGAGAAAACCCTGCGCATAGTCCCAAAGTATGAGCTCAACGATGAGCATGTTTGCAAACAAAACAAAACAAAACAAAACAAAACAAACCAGATTGATCTCTTTCGTTTCTTTTTTTGTTTCTTTTCTTTTTTTGAAGCCAAAGTACTTTGCAGCAACCAGTGTTAAGGTTTAACAGCCAAGAAGGTCAAGGTGATGAACTTCCAAGTGCTCTTGGACACCGGGCAACTAGTCAACTCCCCAAACCCCAAAATGCGAGAGGGTCAGAAAGCAAGGAAAACATGTTTTCATAACTAAAAAGATTACATCTTGGACCGGTCCATTTATTTATTTATTTCCCGCAAAGGGGTTGCTAGAATGTCACGTCTCTTGGCTTCCTGATGGCTTCTTCCTATGTTTCAAGGAGGGTGAGATATGGGGCAAGGCCTCGCAACACTAGACTTGGACTTCTCTCGTTTATGTTTTCCAGAGGCTCCGTGCTCTGACGTGATGAAAGATCTGACCCGGGAATTGCAAGTTCATGAGTGGGGCGGGGAGGGGAAGGGGGGGCCCGGAGGCTTCCCAACCCCAGCTTCCGTCTGCCCCCATTGGCTGGACTCCAGCGACGTTCATTCTTGAAGGGTTAGGTCAGCGCTGCAGTTCTCTAGTGGATCCGTGTTCCCTCACAAAGAAACGGCTTGTGCTTCTTTCTGGAACTTGAGGTGTGCGAGGCGTTTATAGTTCATCCTCAGCAGAGCTCGCAGTGGGCGTCAGCACCTGCTCTTGCATTCGGTGGGCCCTAACTGAGCATCTACTCGTGCCAGGCACTGCCGAGCACTGAGGGTGTCAGGAACAGACGGCATCATCTCTATCCTCTTGAGAATTCCCGCATTGTTTGGAATTATGTGACACCCGCTTCTGCCGTCGGTCACTTGGCCTCAGAGGCAAGGATTGTATTAGGAGTCATCTCTTCCAGTCTTCTCATTTGATAGGTGGGAAGACAAAGGTCCAGACAGGAGGAAGGGGCTCGCTCAAGGTCACCCAGTGGATTAGTTACAAAACCTAGAGAAGGATCCGGGTTTCTGGCTTTCCAGCCCAAAGCTCTTTCCCCTGTACTCCGATGCCTCTCACAGTTCATTCAGTTGGGCTTTGCTGAGCTCTCTCTCACTAGGCACCACGAGCCGTGTTCGGCGCTCCATGAATCCCAAAGTTGTCACTCAAGAAACTAAAGATCCAAAGTGGAGGTGATGGATCCTTGAGCCACTAGTTGGGAAACGTGGAGGGAGAAAGGTTAGACGTGGGAATCCGATAGTCTTGGATTTAAATCCTCGCCTTCCATTCACTCATCATGTTCTTTTGGGCAAGTAATTTGAGCTTTTGTGAGGCTCAGTTTTCGCATCTTTGAAACAGGAGTGTTGATAGTAACTCCCGCCTATGAGTGTTGGGCAAAGAAGCAGTCCTATATGGAAAATGTTTTGCAAAGTTCCTGGCACAAAACAGGGAACCCTGCGTGGTTGTCATGAATCATAAGTACTGTGATAAATGCTATAGATGGTTATACGTAGTGTTCTGGAAATATATAGAAAGGAACAGCTAATTATGTCCCCAGGCTGGGATAAGAGAAAGAGACTCTTTTTTTTTTTTTTTCTATTGGATTTTTCTGCCTGATTGATGTGCGGGGAGGGTGTATATTTTACGGCTGAAGTCTCTGTGTAGACATTTCTACACTGAGAAGTTCATTTTCCTGTAAGAAGCAACAAAGCTAAAAACGGACGTTGAGTGCACAACAGGACCCTTCCGTTGCTGACTAGCCAGATAACAGGCTTTTTTAATGGCTCTGTCCACTTGCTCTAAGTACGTGGACAGCCCATGTCCAGAGGATGATCTAAGACATAGAAGTTCTTAAAAAGGTTTATGAATCATCAGAGATCAAATGGGTTGAGTCATCCAGCATTATATAATTTTTGTGTGTGTTGGAATTGCTTTGAAAATGGGTAATGCTATCAAGGTCATTCTCTGGTGTTGCTCAAGCAGTTGGTATTGACAAACATTTCCCAAAGCCTGCTTTGTGGAACACTAGACCCGTGACATGCTCGGGAACTTTGGGCACAACGCCTACCCGGATTGTCCCAGTGTATCTCAGAGCGAACGCACCGTATGATCCATGAGGAAAGAATCCAATTTGTGTTTTTAAACCCAGGAGAATTGTCTTTAATCCCCAGATTATGAGGTCTGTGAGTACAGGAATTATACCTCCCTTTTTCTCGATTGTAACCCAGCAACTAGCACAATTTGGGATGTAGCACAAATGGGATGTAGTGTCCACTTAATACATATTTGTTAAAAATAAGTACATGTTCCCCACACTTGCTTGACCACTGAAGCCCCCTTTTTGTCCACGGTATACGTAACAGCATTTTGCTGAAGGAAAGGAAAGTTTCCTTCAAACCCAAATAGCAAAATTGGCTCCACGAAGATGTCTTAGGGTGGAATTGGTGGGAGGGTTGTATTGGTGGAGCTCTGGACCCCCAACCCTTATCTCAACCAGCGCATCCTCGCCATCATGGTAACCTCTTTATACCTTAGGATTTCTTCTGAATTAAGAGTTAGGTGTTTATCATACACTTGAAATACACTATTCCAGAAGGAATTGGATTCCTGGGGGACGTTAATATAACCGAAGGGAACGATCAAGGTTGGGCTTGACAGATTTAGCTAGATGTGTTTTAAGAAAAAGTGTGCCTCTAAAACTCATTTGATTATAGATTCACTCGTTTGTCTGTATTTATTGAATGTGTCTAGGGCCAGACACTCTTCTAGATCTTGAAGATACAGGGAAGTCTGGTAGATAAGGTCTCTGACCTCAAGGAGCTGGCAGTTGGCGGGACAGGGGGATACTGGTTAGTAAACCAGTGGGCAGTCACGTAACAAGCATGCTTTCCCAAAGGCACACACGACGTGAGGGCGGTATAATGGTGAGATCAGAGTGAGGGCGCTAACAGGAGGTTAGCAGTGTGTATAGAAAGCCCTGTACCGGAAGGAGCCCCTGGAGTTCAGACCCAGACGACATCTGACGACCAAAAAGGAGGGCATCCTCAAGCGCAAAGACATTGAGGCGGGAACAAAATCGGCGCACTCAGAGAAGGTAAAGCAAAGCAGTGTGGCCAGAGGACAGCAAGCTAGGGGGCGAAATGAAATTGAAAATATTCATAGCACCTTACCAGTGCCAAGAACGGTACCGTGGATACCTGGTGAATGTGCACATTTATATAACGAGTTAATTGCACTCTTCCATTCCTGTTCTCCATGATCTTTGGTTCCCTTGTTTGTTCATGTTTTAGAAGAT
The DNA here is from genome assembly GCF_016509475.1 of Prionailurus bengalensis. Taxonomy (NCBI): domain Eukaryota; kingdom Metazoa; phylum Chordata; class Mammalia; order Carnivora; family Felidae; genus Prionailurus; species Prionailurus bengalensis. The sequence goes on from NC_057356.1 coordinate 12,065,445, forward strand.
AAAGCTATTTTTTTTTTTTTAAGAGCTAGATACCGTTTTTGCTACTCTGGTGAGTCTGACCATATCCGATGTGATATCAGGTGATAAATATTGCTGGTTAACTTCCTCGCGAGGCGTCTATTACAGAAGGAAGAGGCCCATGAAGGACCCATGACGTGGCCAACCTCGCGCAGGGCACTTCTCAGAAACCAGGGGTGGGGACCCACCTTCTCACCTTGCGATTGAGCTCCTGGCTGGAAGGATTAACTGATCCACTTAACTCCATTTACTTTGACATGCTCACACTTGAACTTTCCCCAGTATGACGTGCTCAGTTCCCCAAATGTGGGATTTTAAGTGAAACCCTGACATTTAGCTCTAGGGCTCAACAGCAGTACTTAAATCCCCCAATTAGAAGCAGAAATGGAGATGAAATGGTCCCAAGGAATCTGGAGACACAACAGTTTCAAAAGGCAGCAACAGGCTGGGGCAGAGAGAGAGAGAGAGAAGTTTTCGATCTCACACCAGGAATGTGGAGCTAAATGAGAGCCATTGGAAGGCTCTGGGGGTTGTAAAATGGAATTCTCTCTTGTACAGTACGCAAGAGTTATTAAGTGTGTATACGAGACTCCTGTTTTACTTCACGTACATGATTATTTTATACTGGCGAGTTTGGAAAGAGTTATAGGCTGAGAACTGGCCAAGACACAAGATGAGCAGTGGGGAGCGGGGTGAGAGCTGCAGGGTTGCTTTTGGGGGCTCGGGCTACTTGGGGAAAGCCAACGCGAGGTCCATCGTAGGTCGGGGGGGTTGGGGAGAAGTGGAGTGCGGCACCGGGCTTTGTATAGGCTCATCTCCAAAAAGGCATCCCGGGCTTGGTCTTCGTGGGACAGTGCCAGGTGTGAGAATTGGGAGAACAGAATCTGGACCCAAGCCCAGCCAACTGGGTTTGGCCCACCAAGGTCTAGAGACCAGGAATATAAAGAATTTGGATTGGACTTGCTTGGCTTTAAGACACGAGAGGGACCATGAGCCGTTCTCAACACACTCGGTGACTTCCAAAGTGAGAAATACATTATGTTTCTGAACGAAGTCCAGGAGGCAGGGAGCTGGGGAGAGAGAGCTGCTTTGGGAGAGGCCCAATTACCAACAGCTTGGGCTGGTTGCATCTTTCGCGGGTTACATTCCTTTTTCAAGGAGGCAGGGCTCTGGCATCAGAACAATTTGGATCCCTAGTTTTGCTTCTAAATTCCGTGACCTTGAGAATGTTAATTAATCTCTCTGGCCTCAGTTTTGCCGATTGTAAAATAGGGGTTAGAACGTCTCCTGGGGCGCCTGGCCTGGGTGGCTCAGTCGCTTGAGCGTCCGACTCTTGATTTTGGCTCAGGTCATGATCCCGGGGACGTGGGATCAAGCCCCGTGTCGGGCTCCTCGCTGGGCATTGGAGCCTGCTTAGGATTCTCTCTCTCTCTGCCCCTCTCCCCTGCTCTCTTTCTCTCTCTAAAATAAAAACAAACAAAAAAATCCCCCACATCTGCTTATACTGAAGATATAATATGGCAGAGGATACACAAAGTTGAGCCATCACTCAATAATAATGATTTATGTTAATAGTAATGTGAACGAAGGACAATCGATTGGGCTGGGTGGGAGGCCTGACTGGCAGTGTGTATGAAATCTCTTGTTTGTTGAGCAGGGCTCTCTTCCTCTCTGTTCTTTGTGCCCTAGGCTCACTGTGGCACAGCTACAAAAGCCTTACAAAACCTTGTTGAGTTGACAAAGTGGTTTTTATAGCTTGGAAAGAGGCTGTCTTCCCGGGGGCCTGCCTCCCACTCCTGGGTGACTTAGGTGCTGTGGACTTCAGACTGGCTGAACGCCAATCATATCCGGCCCAAAGCTTGCTAAGATACGCTTCCATTTAAGATACACTTGCAGCCCTAATCCTTCGAAGTGACAACTTCCCTCAAGGGGAAAAAAAATCATTTATAACTATGTGTTCCGGAGACACGGAATCCACCTCTTGATGGAGCTTAAACGAGATAGATGTTTGTTTCTCTCTCACGGCAAGGTGGTTTCCACTTCGTAAGGGCCGTGCAGAGACACAGACGCCTTCTGTCTTGCCCCTCATCCCACGACCCAAGATGGTACGTGACCACCTGCATATTCTAGGCGGAGGAAAGAAGACAAGAAGGCGGAGGCATGACCCTTCCTTTTAAGGGCATAACCATTGGTCAGATTGGAGTCGTGGGACGGGTCCGACTGCAAGGGAAAGTGGGTAACGAATGTAGTCTTTGTTCTCTGTCCACGTGCCTTGCTAACCATCAGGGATTCTTAAGAGGAAAGGGGCAATAGATTTCGCCAGGCAATGGGCCATCCAGGCCTTAGTTTCCTTCTTGACCAAGCTGGGTTGTAAAGTAGATAAAATACTGTAATAATTCCAACTTCACAGGGCCGTCGGGCGCTGGGGGGGATACATGCAGAATACCTATTCCAGAATCTGTGGCTCGTATCCAACCTTTGGCCCCCTCCTCTCCCTCCTTATCTCATTGTGCTCTACCTAGACGGTAGCAGGTCCTGGAATGTTTCTTGTCCTTAGCTTGCTACATGCCTGTTCCTCCCAGACTGTGAGGTCTTAAGAATAGGGACCATGCTCAAAGAAACACTTGGCATTTTGAGTAGATTGCATTGTGTCTGGAACAGACTAGGTTCTTGGTAATGTTTGCTCTATTAAATACATACACACATGCATAAATGGAAAACCACTGTCGATGAAGCCAGACATGACCATGAAGGGTACATGTATGCTGGCCCAAGAAGGCACCCTGCATTCCGGATTCTGCACTAAAGTTTCTTACATGGGTTAACTTATTCATTCATCGTTAGCAGATACCGTTGTTACTTTGCTTTTCAGGCAAGGTCTTCTCAGGTTTTCCAGTCACCTCTACAAGGGTCCCTTGGAACAAGGTCCAGCATTTTATGCGACATACTTTGTAAACCACCAGTTTCATTTCCCTCCTTCCAGTACAGGGGGAAAACCAAGGCCAGCGCTGGGAGGGATCTGTTCGAGTTTAGATCGGAAGTGTAGAAAGTGTCCCAGTGCCCAGTTTAAGACCATATGGCACGAATCGCCAAGAAAACCATCAGACACATTCAACCAGGTCACCCAAACTCAAGAGTAGGAGGTCACAGTTCAGTTATTGTGAATTACAGCTTCAGATAACTAAAGAGAACACATTGATTATTTAAGACTGTTGTGGTTAGGCAAAACTATATGTGGGCCAGTATTTGGAGTCAGAACTTTTGTTGCGATCTATGCTTTGAAAGACAGACGTGTTTATTTATCCTAAGAGCTTGCAAAGTGCCAGCTCCCCAGCAGCGAATAATTCAATGACTCAGATGCAAACCCCAAACTCCAAACTGGCTCAGGAGAGGTGGCGATTATGGAAAATCCTGCTTCATCTAGCCCACGGAACTGACCACCCGGGAGCTGGCAAACAGACCTCAAAGCAGGAAAGAAATAGAAGTGTCCAAAGAAGAAATGGAAAACACAACCTAGAAACAAACCGAGCCTTGAGCAAGACCATGAGTGAGCTGAGTCGGGGGTAATATTCCAGGGTAGTTTCTCAAGGCTGCTGGGCCCTGGCGTTCTCTGTGGGGATGCATTGTGAAGACAAACATGTCTATTGTAAAGGACTTCAGAGAATTTGTATCCCAGAAACGGTGGACGATTGTCTTAAATCTGATTGCAAAGCCCATGTCCACTTTGGCCGGGCGGGGAATGTAGGTGAATAAGTGAGCTGGGCGTAAGATGATAAAATGCAGCTGGTCATAAGGCCCAGGGTTGATGGGGAGCTGTGGGGAGCGTGGTAGCCACAGCAAGCATGCCTCAATTAGAGAGAGCAGCTGCCCGCCCCTAGCCAATTGTTGCCACATGGAAATGTGGGTCCAGTGTTGATAGATCCTGCACCTTGTCAAAAGAATCTAAAAACCTTAGCTTTTCACGAGCAATCTGCTTTTTAAAAGATTGTCAGCTCATGCACAATTCAAAAGCCGTCTGGAAGCTCTCTCCTCCTGTGCCTCCACATGACCACTAATGGTGGCCGTGGACCGTCTGTTGTGACTCCCTATTTAAGACCCCTGGAGAAGACAGAGGACCTCTAATTCTACCCCTACATTCTATACAGGTGACAAACGGACCTTGGGATTCATCTTAAGTCCCACGACCGTGGCAGTGGCAGGGCCGGGTTCTGCTTTTCTTTCCCTGGCGGTGCAGATTCTGGACCTGTCCGTCTTCCAGAATGGAACAACTGTAGGTTCCGACTAAACACAAGCTAAGGCTCCTGCCTTTCAGGGAGAAAAACCGAATCCCACTCTAGCCCTTAATGATAGCGATGCTGGTGGTGACAATGATAATAAATACCCAGTAGAACACTCTGGGTGGCAAGTAACAGGAAACGCTGATTCAAGTTGACTTAATACATGAGATTCTTATCTGTCGTACCTGGAAGATCAGAGGAAGGACGGGTGCCGGGTTCAGTGTGATCAATGACATTATCAAGAGTCTGGGTCCTTTCTGTTTTTCTGCTTTGCGGGCCTCATTTTGTTTCATCCCCAGACTCCCTCCCTCCCTCCCTCCCTCCCTCCCTCCCTCCCTCCCTCCCTCCCGCCCTTCCATCCTTCCCTTCTCTTCCTCCTCCTCCTTCTTCCTTTCTTCTTCTTCTTCTTCTTCTCTCTCTCTCTCTCTCTCTCTCTTTCTCTCTCTCTCTCAATAAGGCTGCCAATACCAAGTGACTCTGTAGGCTTTATTGTTCTATCTGGAAAAAGAGAACAACAACAAAAAAATCTTAAAACTTCTCCCTCAGACATGGACTATAGATCTTCTCTTCCATCTAGTTGAGCCAACTGTCCATTCCGGGACCGATACCAGTAGACAAGGAGAGCTGTGTGCTGACTGGACGAACGGTGCAGTCTCCTTTAGGAACTGCGATGGGACCAGTGGGAGAAGGGTTGGTATGTCTGTGGCTACCTTCCTCTTCAGCTAGACACCTTGGCTCTTCTCAGAGGCCAGCGAGCCAACTTATGAATCTTCAGAATAGCCTCGTGGTGGGCTGGACCCTGGGCTTTCCCACAAATATCCCAGAGGCCTGGCTCTCTGTTTTTCTAGCAAACCTACCTTAAGGCAGAATTTCTCAACCTTTAATAGTACCAGAAGCCCCAAGGAACCTGCTAAAAAATGAACATTCCAGTTCCCCATCCCAGAGAAGTCTGGTTCAGGAGGTCAGAGAACCTGTATATTTCACAAGCTTTCCAGACAATTTTGATTTGGGTGGTCAGGTATCCTACTTTAAGAGATGCTTCCCTAGACTGTGAAAACTGGATGTCCCGCAACTCAGGAGTATAGAAGGAGTAGCCATCAGGGAAATGCTTAGGCTCGTGAAATTTCTTTCTTGTGATTCCCTTTGAATTCTTGGAATAAGAACACTGCATCGGAGTTTGCGCGCGTGGTTTTTCTGGAGTGCATTGAAGGAACCTCTGGAAAAGGGTGAGGAAGTGCTGGAAGGAAGATGAGAGGAATGTCCTCTGTCCCTTCAGCTTCTACGCGCGTCCGGAATCATCCTCGGTGCATGGGTCGCGAGATATTGGAAGGCGGGATGTCTCGATTGTAATTCATCAGTGGAACCCTATTTGTGGATGCTAGCCGCTGCGTGAATTAGGTCGTCCTGCGAATACACAGAGCTGAATCCCCAGTGACAGAATGCTTTTATTTCCATTCTCACTTCATTGTTCTGATAGCTGGAGGGAGGTTGGGGCTAGTATGTAATGCCTCTGCACAACCTGCTATCTCCCTCTTTGACGAAGAGACAGCAGAGCTTGGGCTCAGGGGCTTGAAATGTAATATCAGCATAATTCTATTAACTTTAATATAATTAAAAGCATTGAGCTATCATTTAATTACACTGCTTTGCTTCCATCAAGTGTCTGATAGGATAGATGCTAGCTTAGGCAGCCCTAAAAAAAAAAAAAAAAAAAAAAAAAATCCCAGTGGCCTAAAACAACACAGCCTTATTTGATATTTAGACTACTGAACTAATCGCTCAGGGCCCTGGGCGGAAGGAGTGGCCACTGTCTCAAACATTGTCAGGTTTCATGGTACAGCAAAAGAGAAGTCTGAACGTTGTCCTACTGGCTGTGAAATACCGCGGCCTGAATATGACACCCGGGGCTTCTGCTCACAGCCCATTGGCCAGAACTCGTCACATGGCCCCACTCAATGACAAGGGCTCATGTGACTAGGGTGATAGACGCGGAAACGTTTGATCAAGAGCGCAGACGCCTACCGCCCAGTGTGGTTATTTGCTCTGTCTTTCAGCCACTTTTCTTCCACTACTGTTTTCTTCCGGATTCTCAGGGCGGGCACCTTGCCCGGGGATGCCTTAACACAGATGTTCATGCAGGACTGTAGTGGGACAGCCCAGGCCTTGCTTCTGGGTTCAGTCCCTTCCGGTCTATGTAACTTTGGTCGAGTCACTTCACCCCAGTGGTCCTCAGTTTCCCCATGTAAAGCGGGATAATAATCATAACAACACCGACTTCAGCCGTTCGTTGAGAGATTGGAAGTGTTAATATATGGAAAACACAACATTGTGGCCCGTAGCACGTGCTCAGTAAATGCTCGTTATGGCTTGACGTGCCCTGCATCCGATGAGTTCCATAAACCGTTACAATGAAGTGTGACGGGGATGTCCTATAGGGGTGCACAGGGTGCAGGGGTGCCTAGCACTGGGAAGGAATCCAGTTTCGGGCTCTGTGAGACACTGTTCTCCCTAAAGAAGCAGGGATTTAGGAGGAAGCATAGTTAGCTAGGTGAACAGTGTGGCAATATATGTTCTAGGCAGAGGGAGCGGCCAAGGTGTGGGGTTGTGGTGACCTTTCATGCACTTTCACCAGAAATTCTGGGTTGACAGCTCTTTTCCCCAGATGCTCTGACGCTTTTCCTTTGATGCCTTGTGAGCGATGCTGGGTTCTTGGCTCTTGCAGAAGTCCTGATTCTCAAGAAGGGTCCTCGGCTTCCAGACCAGTCTATGCCTTTCCCGTTGGATGTTAATTTCCCGTGGCCCACGACCAGTTCGCTGAGATCTTGGAACTACTCTCTCAGGGTAGCCGGGGCATGACTGTCACCCGTGGTGTACTGGGCTTTTCTTAGAGGATTTTTGGAAACATGGGGACTAGAGAAATTAGGGATTGGATTACTCTAGCGAGTGAGGGATTTTCAGAGCCTAGAAAGCTGGGGTGTTTGTGTGCCTATCGTGGCCAGAAGCTAACTGAGGAAGATGCTAGAAGGCTGTACCCACAGGCAGTTCTTATAAAAGGCAAAAAATGGCCGAGCTCTGGTTAAGAACTAAGTCATGGCCTCGCTCATTTCATGCCTTTACCTTCCCCTGTCACTTTGGCTTGGATTTGCTCACCAGGAACCCTCCACTAGGCGTGTGGCTTTAAGAAAACTGCCTTGAACCCTGGTCTTGGCTGCCACAGCCGCCCCACTGGAACTCTGATGGGGCCGGTGGGTGGCATCATTTGGCTGGCAGCCCGGCCGGAATGTCATTCGCTGAACAACACTGACCTTCTGGGAGGAACGTCCACTTGACCGCCAGGCGAGAGCAAAGGACACTGTGGCGAGGCACATTGGAAGTTTCCTGCTCTCCAGGAATCACGAATCAAACAAGCGTGAGGCGGACCAATTAACGAAAGCAACAATCAGGGCAGCGGGATTTGCCATCATGACTTGAATCCCTGCTGTGCGTCCGTCACTGCCACAGGGCCTGGCTGTAGATGATGTCACCCAATTCCCACAACAACCTGGAAAGGGAAGCATGATTTCAAGGATCCTCTGCTCTATCTGATTGGACACAGCTCGTTTGAGGGAATAGCCATGGCCAAATGCAAAAATCACGGTTTGTGTTACTAAGAAACATGCATCGTATGTGCCCCAGACCTCCACTCTGTCCCTGGCTGTGTCACTCGTCTCCTCCCCCGAGAAACAGTTTAAGAAGTTAATATTTTTACCATTTTGACCTTGTCCCCCCGAAAGGAAATGTCCTGTACGTTAGCACAGATGTCCCCATTTTGAGATGACGGAGCTGAGGCTGAGAGATGTCAAGTCACACAGAGTTCCCAAGAGGCAGAGCTCAGATCCTTTTGTCATCCTTTTGTTTTGACATCATCTCAGACATGCCCAGAAGTTGGGAAGGATCCCTTTCTTACCCCTTCCCCAGTGGACCCAAATGTTAATGTTTTTTCACATTCCTTTTTCTTCCCCCTTCCTTTTTTTCCCCCCTTCTGAACCATTTGAGATTCAGTTGCAGATTGAATGCTCCCTTTTACCTCTAGGTATTTTTGTGTTTATTTCCTAAACACGAGAACAGTCTCTTCTGTAATCCCAGTGCCGCTGTTCAAATCAGGCAACGGATATTGATACAGATACGGTATCATTATCTAGTCTACAGACTTTGTATTTCACCAATTGACAAATCGCCCCAATAATGTCCTTCGCAGCAACTGATAAGAAAGAAGAAAGAGCAGAGAGGGGTGGTGGTGGGGGGGGGCGGGGAGAAGAGAAGAACAAAGGCAAAAAGAAGCAAAAGAAAAAAATTCTCGAACCACTCGATGTATTTATGTGTCATTGCCTCTGGAGTCTCTCTGTTAATCTGGAAGAGTTTCCTTAGTCTTTCTTTGTGTTTTGTGGCAGAAACAGCTTTGAAAAAGGACAGGCCAGTTATTTCGTAGAAGGTCCATGGGTTTGGATTTGTGGCGTGAGATCTATGTTACGTGCTTTTGGCAAGAACACCATAGAAGTGTTGCCGTGTACTTCCCAGCACATCGTGTGGGAGGCACATGACATAAAGACTTGTCCTAGGATTGGTGATGTTGGCTTTGGTCATTTGGTTAAGGTGGTGTCTATGATTTCCTCTGGGATCCGGAAGTATTTCGGAGCGAAATCGTTTGAAACCCTGTGATGATCAGAGCCGGGACTTTCCACCCAGTAAGTCTGACTCCAGAACTGACAATTATCTGTTACGCTTACCATCTCCCTATACAGCTGGCATTTAGTCAGGATTTACCAGGCACTGTGCGAAGCAAATTCAATGCATTCTTTCTTTCTTTCTTTTTTTTTTTTACGTTTAGTTATTTTTGAGACAGAGAGAGAGACAGAGCATGAATGGGGGAGGGTCAGAGAGAGAGAGGGAGACACAGAATCTGAAACGGGCTCCAGGCTCTGAGCTGTCAGCCCAGAGCCCGACGCGGGGCTCGACCTCATGGACCACGAGATCACGACCTGAGCCGAAGTCGGACGCGTCACCGACTGAGCCACCCAGGCGCCCCAATGCATTCATTCTTTTTAAAGTTTGTTTATTTACGTTGAGAGAGAGAGAGAAAGAGAGAGGGAGAGCAAGCATGAGCACGGGAAGGGCAGAGAGAGAGGGAGAGACAGAATCCCAAGCAGGCTCTGCCCTATGAATGCAGAGCCCAACTTGGGGCTCGAACTCACAAGCCATGAGATCATGACCTGATCTCAAGAGCTGGACGCTTAACTGACAGAGCCGCCCAGGGGACCCTGTGCATTCTTTCTTTTAACTCAGAATAATTTTCAGCTTGATAGGGACCCCATCTATCACACTCAGTCTTCATCGGCATTATACACTGTACTCAGGATCCAGAAGACTTCATCAGCTCTCGCTAAAATAGACCCCAGTTTTATCCGCTGGCCAGAGAATCCAAACTGGGAGCTCAAATGGCACTCACAGATTCCCAAGGAGCAGATGTCCCCAGAAGTCTTATCCAAACAAAACCCGGGCCAGAGATGTGAACTAATAGGGGAAAATCCATGTGCGTGCGATGCCGAAAGTGTCTGGATGTTCCGAAGGAATGGCTTTTTATGAGATTTAATATTCCCCTCACTGGAGACACATTGCTATCAAATAATAAACAGCAGAGTCTACGGTGTTGATCTTTAAAGTAAACCCTATCCCTATTAGCTTATCTACCCAAGTATTAAAACTAATAAAATAATAAACTTTATGACATAGACACTTAGCTCAATTCCATTCTGCCCCCACTTCTAACTACAGTTTTCTCCTTCTATGACTGTTGGTTGTTTCAGCCATTTCCTGCTTATCATTAAACTATCTGGAACATTTTCATGTGTTTGGATGACAGTTTTCAGTTGCCCTGGGATATTTTTATCTTTCTTTCTCTCTCTCTCTCTCACTATCCCCTCCCCTCTGTTCTCTGACTCTGTCTCTTTCTGTTTTGCTTTAAATTGAACCTTATTGTCTGTCTTTCCTTCGCCCCATGTTTGGCTTTTGCAGCCTGTCAATCCCAGCAGGCAAGAACGTCTCCTTATCAGGTTCAGGATCACCTGCATCTTGGGGGCCCTTGTGAGCTTACTGAAGGGAAAGGAGAAAGCGTAACTGAGGAGGAGCATGGGAGACTCAATATTCATTCAGGCAACATTTGGTCTGAGGTCTCTGAAGGCCTGGCAACGTCATGTTACAAGGTTGAGGCAGGTCAGGGAAGAGAGGAGAGGAGAGGAGAGGAGGGGAGAGGAGGGGAGAGGAGGGGAGAGGAAGGAAGAAAAAGAAAAGAAGAAAAGAGAAAGAAAGAAAGAAAGAAAGAAAGAAAGAAAGAAAGAAAAGAAAGAAAGAGAAAGAAAGAAAGAAGGAAGGAGGAAGAGAAGGGAAGGGGAGGGCAGGGAAGGGAAGGGAAGGTCAGCAAGGGGAGGGAAGGGAAGGGAAGGGCAGCAATGTACAGAAGGGTTGCTCCTTACATGGGTGGTTAACTCCATGAAGAGCGAGGGCGTAAGTCACGCGTGCGGAGAAGAAAATATCCTTGACTCTCCCTTAGGATGTAGCTTTGTTGGAGACCGGTGTCTCATCTCTCCATAACCAGATCCAGATTTGCTTCCACCATTAGATGGCTTTCTGTTACTGAGAACCAGCAAAAGTAGCTGGCTGTGTTTAAGAGGCATGTTGCATGCAAACACGTATCGAAGGCCCAGAAAGACACCAGCATGGGAGCTGCTCATACACTAGGGCAGCACTGGAGCTGGGCCTGAGTAAATGAGGACTAATGTTTTGGCCTCAGTCTTTAGAGCATCTCCAAGAGACAGGTAGACGTGGACGCCAGAGACCGATCTCGTGGCCCAGGCATCTTGTGTTCCATCTCCAGCCGTCCATACAAGCAGCGTTCTGCCAGTGGCCACAAAAGCATAGTATCGGGTAACAATCGACTGACTGAATGGTAATTTGACTCACTGCCAACAACCCACAGGTCTTACACCTTCCCCCTTCTTTTTAACTTTGTGGATTTGTGTATGTCTGCGTCTGGATGAGGTGAGAAATATGTTATTCAGGCAAGAAGAAAGTCGTGCTCAGGAAGATTTTTAATTTAGCTTGAGTACTTCCGTGCTCTGAAAATGACTTTTCTCCACACCCTGCCCCCACCCGAGCGTAAAGGAAATATATATTCATTCCAGAAAATATGGAAGAAACACTATCGGTCAGGGGACTTGATTGTTAAGAAACATAAACTCGCTATGACTGCCTTAAGCAAAACTTAATTTATTCGATGCAAAGTCTGGATCTCTCAGAATTGGCAGGAGGTTTTGCAAATTAGGTTTAGAAAGTGGGAATGAATCGTGGAAGCTGTAGGAGGTGGGAGGGGCAGGGACAACAGCTACAGTGTTATGGTAGGAAGACTCAGGATAGCATACCAATGCTATCTGCCTTTTTAAAAAAAATTTTTTTTAATGTTTATTTCTGAGACAGGGAGAGACAGAGCATGAGTGGGGGAGGGGCAGAGAGAAAGGGAGACAAAGAATCCAAAGTGGGCTCCAGGCTCTGAGCTGTCAGCACAGAGCGCGACGCGGGGCTCGAACTCAAAAACCGTGAGATCGTGACCTAAGCCAAAGTCGGTTGCTCAACCAGCTGAGCCACCCAGGTGCCCCTCTCCCTTTTTTTTTAATTACATCATTCAGTAAGTGTTAGGGGCTGGACTGTGCACCCTAAAGATTATGTATTTAAGCCCAAATTCCCAGTACCATAGAATATGATTGCATTTGGAGATAAGCCCTTTAAAGAGGTAATTTAGTCAAAATGAGGTCACTAGGGTGGGCCCTGGTCCAAGCTGACTTGGTGTCCTTTTAAGAAGAGGAGATTTGGACACACAAAGAGACACCAGGAATACACACACACACACACACACACACACACACACACAAAGCCACATGAGAACATAGCAAGATGGCATCCATCTCCAAGCTGAAGAGAGAAAAAACAACCCTGAGGGCACCTTGATCTTGGACTTCCAGCCTCCGGAAGGGTGAGAAAATAAGTTTCTGTTGTTTAAGCTCCCCATTCTGTGGTATCTCATTTATGTAATCCCTAGCAAACCAATAAACTAAGGAAGTGAAGTTTTGGGGGAGGATGTCCTATTGACTGGAACGAGATCACAGGACTGTTTCCCAGTTGTATCTCTTGACTTCTGTCGTGGAAGGTAGACATCTGGAACTGCCTGGCCACTAACGCACAACAAGGCAAAGATCAGCCTTCAAAATAAGATCTGGACATGTGGCAGCCGGCCTTCTTGATGATCCCCAGTGAGCAACGATCCTCACTTCTGGCATTCACACCTGTGATAGGTCCCTCCTCTGTTGAATCAGATCTAGTCTGTGTGACCAACAGATCATGCCAGAGGAAACCATGTAGAGTTAGGTTATGACAGGTGTTATGCATCTTCCTTGACCCCCCCACCCCAGCTTGCTGACTCTGGTGGAGGTAGTGGCCATGTATTGAGAACACTCAGGCAGCAGGTGGAGAGGCCCCCATGGGGAGAAACTGAGGCCTCCTGCCAACAGCCAGCGTCACATTGCCAGTCATGTGAGTGCCCCACTTGGGAGGCACATCCTCCAGCCCCAGTCTAGCCTTCGGATGAGACCACAGCCCCAGCCAGTCAAAACCACAACCTCACGAGAGACTCTGAGCCAGAACCACCCAATGAGCTGCTCCCAAATGATCGACCCACAAAAACCATGAGGCAAAGTAAATGTTTATTATTGCTTTCAGGAGCTGGGTTTTGGCATGAGTTGTGACACAGTGCTTGGTAACTAAAACAGCATCCCACCCACCTGGCTGTTGTGGGTTCATTTGAAATGCCTGGGAGTTATGTCTTTCCTCAGCAAGTAGGGCTTGATGCAAATATTGGACTGGTTCATGGGCACAAGGGCCCTTCTCCTTTTTTCAAAGAGGGACTGACTCCATGTTGCAGTTTCTCTTCCAGAACTCCGTACAGGCTCAAGCTGGGCCAAGACTGCATTTGAATTTTTTATTTTTAACATTTTTACTTATTTTTGAGAGACAGAGAGAGACAGAGCGTGAGCAGAGGAGGGGCAGAGAGAGAGGGGGAGACACAGAATCTGAAGCAGGCTCCAGGCTCTGAGCCATCAGCACAGAGCCTGTTGCAGGGCTCGAACCCATCAATTTGAGATCATGACCTGAGCTGAAGTCGGACGCTTAATCCCAGGTGCCTCCCTACACTGCATTTGAAAGCAGCCCATCTTTGCTGTGTTTCTTTCTTCCTACGTTGCTTCTGTCCCTCATGTCACCTGCACAAGACTTCTGATGTCAGGTTCCGCTTCTAGGAAAACTGACCTCGGATGGACTGCATCCAGGAAGGAACAATGGATGCCAAGCAGTCAGAAACATGATATGACGAATACAGTCCATCCCTTCACTGGCCCAGCTTGTAATTTTTCCATACACCCACTTTTTAAGTGGATGTATGTTTCCATACACCCGCACATCCACACCTCCTTATACAAACAGACACAAATTTACCTTCTCCCTGAAGGGAGAGAATTTGTGTCTGTCACTGGCTGCATGTGCCAGGAGTGTGGGCTTCCCGGATCACCGTATACTCTTCTGTTCTTTTGTGACTGGCTTTCGATATGTTGCAGCCTAGGAAATGGTCAATTTAATCACTGCCATATGCCGTAGGAGGGCAAGGGAGACGGAAGAGTAGTGGAGTTCTTTAAAATACATAAATACATATCTCACCCTTGAAAATATAACTGGCTTCTGTAACTACTCGTAATGTGGATAATCTTTCTGACTCCTGTGTTTCCGGGCCCATCCTCCCTGCTTGAGCTTATTCCCCCAGCAAGGTGACCCAAACCCTTATTTCTCAGGGGGTTTAGTCCTCGGTGTCCTTGCATGTAAGGATTTGCCGTGGCTTTGCACGAGCTTGGACCCCTGGGTGTGGCCACGTGGGCGTGGCCACGTGGGCATGTCCCATACTCGAGACATCCCTTAAGTTCTATACGTACTCATGTGGCTCATGGTGGGAAGCAGAATTTCTATTTGCCTTTCGTAGGGTCATCACTGCCAGCCTGCCGGCACTAATAAGGGAGCCTCACCTCCCAATTCGGTGGGATCATAATTGAGTTCTTTCTTAGAAAAGTCACAGGTTAAGACTGAGACGCAGAGTTGTTAAAAATCAGCCTGAGAAATGGTGCCCGGGGAGGGGGGCGGCGCAGTGCGGTGGAGTGGTCCATGGCTCGAATTCCAGATCTGTACTTCTATTCAACATATAAAAAGTCATTTCTTGAGTCCCTTCTAGGTGGGAGGCGCTGTCTTAGTTACCGCCAACAAGGTAGCATTTATACGCCTAGTCCTACATTTTCCTTGTTAGTCATAGAAGTCATAGAAGTTATTTCACTTCTCTGGGCCTCACTTTCCTGACCTGCAAAATGGGCTGTTAATACCTACCAGGGGAGGGAAATCACTTTGTTTTGTCACCAGGAAAATGGGGACACTAATACTTGGTTTTGCTGGGAGAATCGAATCAGACTAATGTATAGAGATCCATTCATGCAACAAAGAGTTACTGAACATCTAACCATGTACCAGCGATGACGGTAAGCTCTGGGAACACATCAAATGCATTTCCTGCCCCCTGGGACCCTACACTGAATGAAATTAGATGTCAAGCAAAAAACAACCACTGTGATTAGGGTTTCTAATAAATAGGCAACCAACCACGGGTACTGCTAGAATTCTTCCTTCGTCATTGCCCTGTTGGCCCTCGGGACCCACTTGGAGACCACCAGGCTTCGGAGAGCCTAGAATACCTACCCTGTTTCGTTCACTGAGGCCTGAAAAGGAAAGTGACACGTTAGTTCTGGAGCAGCAGAGACAGGTAAGAGTTAAAAGTGAAAAGTTCCTCGAGGAACAACCACCAATGTGTTTGCTGCCATGTTGGCTGAGCCTTGTCACTTCGCCATGACTTTAGGTTTATGGAAAAAAAATAAGCCCGACAGGGAGGAGGAGAGGAAGTCATTTTTCCTACAGCACAGCTGAAAATCCCATCGCTCCATGGAATTTTTTTTTTTTCTCCTTTAAAGTGCACAGTTTTTGGATGGATTTTGCTCCTCTGTCAGCTTCCTTTAGACATTTTATTGTAAGGTGTATTTATGGACTTTAAAACCCGCTATACATGGCCAAGCACTAATTCTGGGGTTCTCTGGCTCAAGCTGAGTGTGCCTAGCATAGTGGCCGGTGTGCATAACGTGTCCTATCTACTCGACAAATGTTTGCCGGGTGAACCGTTGCCTGGAGACTCCAGGTCACTCATAACTTTCTGGAAGTTGTGTCCTGTTGACTTCATCTTGCTTGCAGAAGAAAAAGGTGTCAGTCTGTTTTTCTGCATCCGGGAGTCTGGTTTTGATCTGTCAGGGTAGAAACCCATCAGGACTCCGAGGCAATTAATGTTTGCGGAGCACCTATTAGATGTAAGTCATTGCCTTGGTGTTTCGAATGTCAGATCCTCGAGATATTCAAGAAACAAGGAGGTGAAGGCATCACGTCCCTTCCCCCCCCCTCCCCTGAGAAGAAGTTATGAATTTGTTCAGCTTCGACCCTTAATTCATTTCCACGGGGATCATGCTTTCTGGTCGCTGCAAGTCTCTTGTATCCGCCGAGATGTGTCTGTCTTCTTGTTGGCTGATGGTTTTGCCATTAGTCTGATGAATAGACTCAGCCTAACATTCTTCAACTCCGGGATAGGAAGAGATTCTCGGAGCCACCCTGCTGACCCTGTCATGTTACAACACAGAAAGCTTCCAGTGGGGGCTTTCTCGAGGAGGCAGATCAAGCAGGGAAAGGCTTTCCTTTTCTCTGGCCAGCTCCTTCTGGACGGAGGGAGGACAAACTTTGCATTGTAGTCTGAAGACTGTCCAAGAATGCAAGTTTCTGGTTTACTGCCATGGTTAGAATTGCTTGGCTAGGACATCGTAAGTAACCAGCGCTTTGCCTGTGTGTCCCGCCTGTTGTAAACCCCAAGCCAGCCGGAGGTATATTTATTGAGTAAACAGTTACTGAATCGGTGGGAAAAATGAATGAAGAGAAAAGAATGCGTGAGGGTGGGCACATAGCAGATGCTCTATAAATACTGAGGCATGAAGCAAGAAAGGAATGAGTAAATAAAGCAAATGAAGACACGAATGAGGGTGATTTCCAGGAGGAAATAGCAGTAAACGGCCGAGTTTGAACGTGCTAGACAGTTGTGGGGCGGCTTCTCGT
Source organism: Prionailurus bengalensis (assembly GCF_016509475.1). Taxonomy (NCBI): domain Eukaryota; kingdom Metazoa; phylum Chordata; class Mammalia; order Carnivora; family Felidae; genus Prionailurus; species Prionailurus bengalensis. The sequence goes on from NC_057356.1 coordinate 12,082,058, forward strand.
GGCGAATGGCGCCCTTGACTTCCCGCAATTCACAGGGATGGTTGCTCTGTCCCTGCCATTGTCCCCTGTGAGTCATCCTTTCTGACCAGGTGTCTGGACCAAGAGCGGCATCTAGGCCAAGGGGACAAATCACAGCGTCTTCTCCGGGAGGACGGGCCTGGGGCTGAGCCAGAGTCTCTCTGGCCTTGTGGTGAAGCTGCTCCCGGGGCGACCGTGGGCGATCTCGCTTTCCCCTCACCAGGGCGGCAAGGAAGAAGGAAAAGGTGGCCTGGCAAGAGGCTCAAGGGTAAAAGACACAGGGGAGGGAGGCAGGGAAAGAGAAAGAGAAACGGAGGGGGAGAAAAGAAATGGGGGAGGAACGCCCGGATTCCGGAGATTCTTCTGGCTCCTGCAGAACTTCTGGCCCCCGTGGTTCCTCCCAGAGCCCGGAACCTGTATCCTTTCCCCAGCATTTTCCCGGAAGCAGCACCAACTCCTTGAGGCCGGCACCCCCGCCCCCCTTCCCCAACCACCAAACAACCTGACTGCGCATGCCCAGGGAGAAGAAGACCCTCCTGGCCTCCTGGTCGGTGCGCGGGCGGCCGCAGCCGGACCCCTCTGCATCTCTCTTCTTTTCCTCGCTTCCCTTCCCACCTCTTCATCCCTTGGGATTTAAAGATGGGGGTGGGGGGTGGGGGGAGGGGCGGAAGAGGGAAGGCCAACAATATGGGACACCTCTGCCCTCGTCCCTTCAAGCTGGTTGGCGGGGGGGGGGGGGGGGGGGGCTGCTGTTGCTGTCGTGGGATGTGGTGTCCTTTCAGGGCTGAGGTTTGTCATCCCTGCTTTTAGCCCGGGGTCTCAGTGGCTGTGTCCTGGCGTCTGGCCGCTCACGGGGACCGAAGGGTGTCCGGGGCAAGCTGCTGGGTAGCAGAGGGGCCTGACCTCAGCCTTGCAGTGAGCGCACCGGGAGTTTCCTTCCCGGGGTGCCGGGTCCCGGGGATCGGGGCAGAACGCACCCACGGCTGAGTTTCAGGGCAGCCTGACCGGAGTCCCCTAGCAGGCCTGCGTGTCGTGGGGCCGCCACAAGGGATCACGGGAAAGATGTGGTTCTTGTCTTCCCTCTTCTCCCCGGCGAGGGAGGCTGGTGGTTTTGGCTGCCTGGGTGGAAAAACAAATACCCTTCCGCAAATAAGTTCTTCTCACAGCCTTGAATTAGTGTTGGCACGAAAACACCTCCGAGTGGGGATTCCACAGAGGCGCAAGCCAACCACACCTTTGAAGAGGGATGACCTCCGAGGGGTGGGCTGGACGGGTTGGGCGGAGCGGGGTGGGGGCCGAAGGGGCGGTAGGTGCCCCTGAGTGGCAATGTCGTCGACGCCTAGAGCTGGGGAGGCACGGAGGGACGGGGCGCCCGGGCCCCATTCTCCGGATGGGGCCCAAGGCGTTCATTTCCCCCAGTTTCCTCGGTGTTGGCAGAGGGATCTGTGACTCCCAAGCAGCCAGCGAATTCATGGCTGTCTGGGAAAAGCACCATTGCAACAAGAAACGAGGAGAAAGGAACTTGCTTTGCAAATGAACTCGCAGACCCTGGAGACTGCACATAAGGGAAAGTTTAGAATCACGGCACTTTGATGGAATCTCTCTCTTCAGCCTGGAACACGCCTCTTTTTTTTTTTTTTTTTCTTTTCTCCCCCAGCATCCCTGAAAACCGGTCCATTTTCAGCATCACTTCCACCCTTTGGCATCCTGACCCCCTTGGCCGGCCGTTTCCTCCCCTTGCCCTCTCGGATGCACCGGGCCTGCCAGTCCGAAGGCTGGGGCATGATATCTCTGTGCCATGCGTAAACACCCCTCGCCATTAAGAGCTCCATCTAATGAGAAACAGAACCACGGAGGGGAAGCTTCAAAGTGGTTAACGGAAGGAAGTGCCTGGAACGAAATCCGACTTGATGTCCCAATTAATACGTCCCCTAATTCTATTTCCTGCCCTTGTGGGCTTGCGGCTGCCTCCCTGTAATTTCTGTGGGCGACGGAGGCTTGGCTGATGGGGAGGAAGGAACCTGGAAATGGGGCGGCTTCACAGATGGCTTCATATGCAGGCAATGGGCATATTAGGACAAATTAGGGAATTAAGGAGGAGGAAAAAAAAGAGACAACGACAGTCAGAGGAAATGTCATCCCAAGTAATAGTATTAATGGAGACGGGGGCTCTGCTGGAGAGGGTGGCTGGAGAAATTGAGAGCTAAGAACAGCTGAGCAGTCTTTTCGTCCAGCCTGGGAGTGGGGAGCTGTTACCGGCGTCCTTCCCCCCCCTGCCCTCCCGGACCTTGGGGTGGAAGCAGCCGTGTGGGTCTGCTCAGGAGGATGAAGGACAGGTGTCCGGACCTCAGCCAAAAGCCTGTTGAATTTAGGTGAAGACTTTGGGTGCAACTAAGGTGACCTGGGAAGACGGGAGCCCGGGAAGAGTCCAGTTAGAATGCATGGGGGGCTCTGGGAGGGTTGTAAGCTCTTGGACATGATCGGCCCAAGTGGGTCCACTGTTGGGTCATTCTTGGCAGGTAAGCACATCGTCCACTACAAGGCAGATGCTTGCAGAGGGCAAGGCACATCATCACTGATGCCCGGGACCAAGAGTCTATCAGAGGCATTGGGAACCCTGAGAGACATGGGGACCAGAAGAGCCTCAGCCAGTCCGCTGGGGGCAATTTGGGCAAAATCCCTGGATTGGCTTCCCTGACTCCAGTCTCTGCAGCACTCTGGTCTGTCCTCAGCCCACCTTGCGTGGACCCACCTGGCGATACTTCTAACATACAGAATCGGTCTCATCACCCCTTTTCTTAAATGTCTGCTGGGCGTCCCAGTGCCTGTGTGTGTGATCGAGTCTGGCCACAGCAACATGGCGTTCGTGGCCTGTGAAACCCCCGGTGAGCTTCCCCTGTGACCTTGCCACCCTTCACTCTCCTTCTAGACCTCCACCCTGCCCCACCGTTGCCCCCAGCCTGCCAAGCGCTTGTCTCTTATGTGGCTTTGCACATGCAGTGCCTTCCTCCAGCTTTGCCCCTCTCCCTCTTCTTTGCTCCTGTGTAGCCATCAAATCCAAGTTAAAAAAATTTTTCTTTAGTCTATTTTTATCTATTTTGAGAGACAGATATAGAGCCAGTGGGGGAAGGGCAGAGAGAGAAAGAGGGAGACGGGATCCCAAGCGGGCTCTGAACTATCAGTGCCGAGCCCGGTGTGGGGCCCGAAGCCACGGACTGTGAGATCATGACCCGAGCTGAAATCAAGAATCAGACAGACAGACACTTCACCAACTCAGCCACCCAGGCGCCCCCATTAAGTCCATGTTTACATGGCTTCCCCTTGCTGAAGCCTTTCCGGCCTGTGAGTTACCTTCTCTGTGTTCCTGGGGGACTGTCTTTGGATCTCTGAATCCTCACTCCATGGCGTTGTAATAATTTGCTTTTGTGTCTGGCTTTCCTCAGAGAATGTCTCTCCAGAGAGACCCAGAGGACAGGACCAATGGTATACGTTTCTCTACATTCACAGTGTCTGACCTAACATAGGAGCTCAGTAAATGGGGAGGCAGGAAGGGAGAGAAGAAGCAAGAGGGTGTAGACAGAACAGGAGACATCTAGAGCTGTGCCACCCGGGACATAGGGATATTATCGGTATGGAATACAGATGTCCGAGTGGACATGAAATGAACCTGAGTTCACTTTAGAACTCGTTCAGCGTGATCACATGGACCAGACTGCTCGATGCACCTGGTGATTAAGAGCCTGTGCTGGAGCCCTGGGTTCAAATCCCTTTGCAATCTCTCAGTCATGGGGGAGGTCACAGCCCCTCTCAGAGCCTCTGTTCCATCGTCAGTGACATGGGGAAAAGGTGGTCATGAGGGTCAAACAAGGGAAAGCACTTAAAACGCTCTGCCCCGTGCCTGGTGTGTAGTAAGCAACGGACAAAATCTAATATCCGTGGAAGAGTCGAGCCTGGGAACTCCGTCATTCTTTTAGACTGTCTGTGGTTCTCTCTCCTTCTCCTCTTACTGGTCTCTATCTGCACAGGCCCTGCCCCATAGTCTGAACCGTTCACTCTTTTCACCGTCAGGATAGACAAGCCAGGGTGTGGCCCCAGCGTTCATGCCAATTCATTCATTCAGCTCCCGGCATCTTTGGTTACTGGGGGACAACGTCACTGCTGTGGCTTGGTTCCTGCAGGTCTGGAATCCGATGCCTGGTGCTTCTGTTCTTTTACTGTGGTTTGTCAGCCCGTGGGAGACATGACAAAGCTGCTGAGGTCACACCGGGGGGGTCTTTTTCATCAAGATAAACCTCTACCCAGTCCACATTCCTTTCACGAAGTCCCTAGGATCTGGTGTTCTTGCCTGGAGCTGAAGCCATTAATCCCTGGTCAAATAGTACCTATGTAAATATTGGTGTAATGGCCACATCAGTCTGGGTTGTCATTTCTCCTTAGGAAATCACTGAAGATAAGGAGAATGGCTCGAGGTCCATGCAGGATGGTGTTAGGGCTTGCCAAGGCTTTATCCAAGTCATTCTCTAATGGGCTGAACAGGGTGCCGGTGGCCTTGAGAACTTGCTTAAGACAAGACCGTTCCATCTGAATCATCCGTGGAGGTGATGTGGCCCCATGAGTTTCACTCTTGACAAACTTGGAGCAGGGCCCCAAGTCCCCCTCTTGATATTTCGGGACATCTGCCAAGTTTTCCTTCCTTCTTCTTTTTCTTCGTCTTCTTCTCCTCCTTCTCCTTCTCCTTCTCCTTCTTCTTCTTTGAACCATTTCATATCCAGGATTTATTTTGGGTCCTTCCTTGGGGTTTGAGAAGAGAGTGTCATCATCTCCATTCCACTGATGAAGAAAAGAGGCACAAAGATTAAGGCCAAGTGTCAAGGATGCGTGATGTGCTACGGAGGTTCCTTTCAGAAGTGAAAGTCTTGTCCCACCCTGCCCCCCTCCCCCAGATTCTAGGAGTGTTGCCAGTTAAACGTCTTTAGCTCCCAGCCCTGGTGGGTCTGGCGCTGAGCTGAAGACATCCACCTTGCTTATGATTACATCCCCTTCCAGGGACAGCCTGCACATTAAGACTGGCAGTACGGGGGAATGATAGACCATCCTGTCTTCAGAGCTTAAGTCAGCCGAAGCCTCTGTTGAGACTGTCACAACTGGACGTTTCCCTTGACCCAACCCCCATTGCTTTCCTTCTTTTCCATCCCCAGTAAATGTCATGCTCATTAATCCTTACTCCCGCCTCCATTTCCTAGGGAACCTGCCACACCAAGGTCATACAGGGTGAAAGGGGAGAAGGTGAGGCTGAAATCTAACTGCCGAGACTCTTGCTGACTCAGAATGTGCTTGACCAATTTCTGTGTACTTAGTAGGTACTAGGTCCTGAGCCAAGAGCTGGGGATGATGTGATGAACAAGGTTCACAGGATCCGTGCCCTCATGGGACCATGTCTGGAAAGACAGCAGACATTGAATTTACAGTTTTACAGGGGTGACGGGTTTTAAGAATGAGAGGTACCAGACGCTAGGGAAGTAACAAGAGCACCACACCAATCTGGGGGATCATGCAGGACTTCCTAGAGACAGTCATGGCTGAGTTAGGAGGACAAAGACAAGTTGTCTAGACAAAGAACAATTTGCTCGGGGAGCTAGATATTGAAGGGGGCATGGCATCATGGTGGAACTCACAGGACTGTGAGCATGAATGGATCCTGGAGGTGGGGGTGGGGCAGTGGCTTGGACCACTTGGGTAACCAAGAAAGCTCTGGACCCTCTTTGTGGTACATAGCTTCCAAAGGTGCCCGCGTGTAGGACTTCACCTCTAAACACATCTACTGCTCCATCCAAACTTTGCATCTGGGCTGGGCTGGTGGCTTGCCTTGGCCAACAAGAACACAGCAGAAGTGATGTTCTGCCAGCTCTGGGCTTAGGCCTGGAGAGGCTGGCAGTTTCAGGGTTCCCTCCGAAAACCCATCATTGGGCTGAAAAGAAGCTCACACTATTACGGAATGATGAGATGCCATGTGGAGAATGAGGGGCTGCATGGAGAAGCCTTGGGGAGCCAGATGTCAGAAAACATCTTCCTGAACCTTCCAGGATAGCCCGAACACCAGCCGAATGCAGTGCGTGAACCCAGCCGATACCTTGTGGGGCTGAAGAGCTGTTCAGTTGTGCCTTACTTGGATTCTTGACCCACGGAATTATGAGAAGTAACAAATCATTTGGGTTTTTTTTTTCAGTCTTTCAGTTTTGAATTAGTTTGTTACACAGCAACGGCTGACTGAAACATTTTTTCCCGGGGCGGGGGGCAGTATCCTAGGTACACATATATCCCCCAAAGCTCACACTGAACATCAGTAATGTGCTAGGCTTTGTGCTATGGGTTTTCACAGCTTGTTTCATTTGAACCTCAACAGAAACCCAGTGAGGTAATCAGCATTTATGTCAGATTATGTCAGCATTTCACAGATGAGGATAGTGGAGACTCGGGACGAACAGGGCTTGCCCACCAGGCACAAGTTAGAAAAATGGTGGAACATGGACTTGAACTCGGGCAGTGTGGCCCTGACACCCACTCTCCATCACTATATGGATTGCTCTTGCATTGGGTCATTAAGATCTGCACTTCCATCTGGTGATGGCCAGTGGCACGGAGCCAAGATGCATTGTCCAGACAGTAATCCCTGCATCTCAGACACTTCCGTGACCACCCAGTGCCTCTCTGGAGGCCTGGCTCCTCAGGCAATAGAGCTAGTCACACAGAAGTCAGGATAGGGGCAGACGGACCCCACACTGCAGCTAGGAGACCTGGCTGTTAGCCTCGGTTCTTGCCCGAGTGACATGGGGTCACGACTCCCCTCTCCTGTATGTCTGTTTGTCCATCTGTAGAAGGAGAACAGAGCTTTCCAGCCATTTCCAGATTTGTTATGTTGGCAAATGACCACATCTATTATCCACTTGCTTTGTAAATCATCTCACATTTGTCACTGAAAAATGCTTGTCTGGGCTATAAAATTTGTTAACCAGGGGATTTCATGTGCTGGTTATAGATCTTTTGAAAACACTTGAGAACAAGTATATACTTTTAAAAAACTCGCCTCCGTTGCCACCTAGAATTATGCCCCATGCTGCTGGGATGTGGGTGCTATTTAGAGACCTGGGGTTGGTGGTCCACATGGTCATTTGTTCTCGGCAAGGACTGAGGCCTGAGCAAACGAGTGGGTTTCAGGCTTGGGTCCCACTAGACTGGCTAACTGTCACCATGTGAACAAAGGTGCTCTCCAGGCCTTCTGTGCCTCATCTGGCCCCACCTTCTCCTGTGGGTGGGGTGGTCAGTGGGGGTTTCTCCTGCCACCGCAACACCTCATTATGGAACAGGAGACTTCACATTAGGGTGCAAGTCTGGGCTTGGGAGAAAGACCTTGGGCAGGGAGGCGGAAACAAGTTGACAAGAGAGAGTTCAGCCCCTCCAACTGGTCTGTAGAAAATTTCTCTTCGTCTTTACTTCTAGACAATTTCTAGATTTCCTTCTTTGAGTGTCCCTGGTCTGAGGCTTGGCTCCCAGAGATGGAGAAGGTCCAGCTTGAGGTTGGTCTGCTATTAATGGAGTACCATAGTTGGAGAACAAGGCTGCTGGGAGGGTTGTGTGGCATTCCCTCCATCTCTGGCTGAGGTCCTGGCATGTCTCAGAGCCAGTTGAATGGAGGAGAAAGAACATTGGATCCAGAGAGAATAAGAATGCCTAATAATTAATAATAACCGCCACCCCCCTACCATCATGACCATCATCACAGGTAACATTCACTAAGTGCCCATACTCTTGACTTAACTCATCTGACTGCTCCCCACCACAGCTCCGTAGGAGGTAGATCTACTCTTCTCTCCGTTCTGTCGATGGGGAAACTAAGATTAAAGAGAGTACGTCACTTGTTCAAGATTTCACCCTTTGTGAGGGACAGAGAGGAGATGCTCAAATCTTCCTCTCTCTGGACGTTTGGTGGTCCATTCTGTAAAATCAGGGCATTGGGCCAGATTGTTGGCACTTTAGGGATTCTGGTTTTCAATCTCAGACTCATCCTTCCAGGGAGGCCAGTCAGAAAGCCTGATACATAAGAGAGAGGTAGGTGCGATTGCTGGGTTGTTGATGCAGAGTGGAGGGGAGGGAGCTCAAAGCCGTGCTAACAGAGCCAACCCTTGCTTTGCTGAGACACCCCCCGGGGAAACTTCCAGGATCCCGTGGACTTTGTCTGCAAACCAGGGCAACAAGAGCTTCTCCCAGGCTGCTTTCTGGCTTTGTTGGTATCTATTTCTGAGCTTCCGTTCTCTGGAAACCTCAGAGCCCTGTGGACGGTTTAAGGTACGGTCCTTAGTGCTGCTGGTGGGGTTGGCAAATGTCCTTGATTGCAGACTTCTTCCAGCATTCCTTCCTTCAACATCTGGGGCCCCTGTCTGCGTGCCTACACTGATGCTGAGTAGAAGGAACGGAAGGGGAAGGGATGCTTTGGCCACTTTCTAAGATGCTGTATCTTTTGGGGAGAAGGGAGTGGGGAGACGGAGACAAGGTCACCGGCAGTTACAATGCTGAGGGATAGGGGTTTTAGCGGGAATGGGCACGGAGCTCTGAGGGATGGGGCTTTTAATTCAGACCTGGAGGTTCCAGAAGGCTTTTTGACGGGATGAGATGGGCCATAGAAGGAGCAAAGGGGAGTGAGGGGGCGGGGGTCAAGAATGGCCATTCAGGCCAAGGGAGACCCTCGTGGAAGGCTGCAGAAGGGAGGCATCGAAGGCCATACTCTGTATGATGTGACTGGGAACGTGAGCAGGGCAGCTCTTTTTTTATGACCCCCTCCCCAGCTCAGTCCCCCCCAATCCCCCACCACCTGCAAAGCTTTATCTACCCCACCTGGGGCACAGTGAGAAGCAGAGGGGTGAAAGGTAGTAGTTTGGCAATTCCTTGGCTCTTGGTTGAATACGTTGCAAGAACCCACGAGTGATTACCGTTTCCAACAGGCTTGGCTCTTGGCCTCTTAATAAAAACAAGAAGCAGGAAACCGCCACCCGTATTCACTGCAACCTGGACATTTTCAGAGGGAGAAAATACGAAGAAGTGGCGAGGCGGGGGGAGAGTCAGGGCAGCATGGTACATTCCGTTGCTACGGAATTGCTCTGTCTCATTGCCTTGGTGGGGGGGGGGGGGGAGGCTGGCCCAAACCTCTCAAACCTGTACCCACCCGCTTCTCTCTCCGTGTGTCCAGTCCTCAGGCTATGTCTGCGACTCACCCTTTACGAGGTGGGTCGCCTGCATCCCCCACCCCCCCTCTGGTGACACACCATGAATGTAAACTAGGTCTCAAAGGGCGGGATGGAAAGCCAGAAAGGCAAGGGGTACACAAGAAAGTGATTACCCAAAGCGTGCCTCGTAAAAACTCAGCCATGAAACTTGAGTCCAGAGTCCTGCTTGCAAGGCTCCTGTGGGTCCGACCTGGCGGCCACACGGGCCTGGACACGTCATGAATGTGGGCAGTGAAAGCCCATGCCTGGGTGCCGGAGGGAGCCAGCTTGCCCCAAACTCTATTTTCTCTGATATCCCTATCACCACACCAGCTTTCTTTTTGTTAGGGTTTGCTTAGAATATCTTTTCTCTTGGGGCGCGTGGGTGGCTCAGTCGGTTAAGCACCCGACTTCGGCTCAGGTCCGGACCTTGTGGTTCGTGGATTTGGGCCCCTGTGTCGGGCTCTGTGCTGACAGGTCAGAGCCTGGAGCCTGCTTGGGATTCTGTGTCCCTTCCCCAGCTTGTGCTCTGTCTTTGTCTCTCTCAAAAAATAAATAAACATTAAAAAAAATGTTTTTAAAGAGTATCTTGTTTCTAGGCTTTAATGTTCTACTGTTGGGTTCACGTATGTGTGCCTTGGGAAAAACACACAGCTGGTTTTTTAAAAAAAATAATCCATTCCCAAGGTCCCTATCTTTTAACTGAAGAGTTTAGTCCCATTATGATTAATGTGATTACAGATTAGTAATCTAATGGATTTCTATTACCTGATTGGAAGATTTCTACTTACTGGGGTGCCTGGGTGGCTCAGTTGGTTAAGCATGCGACCTCACCTCAGGTCATGATGTCGCGGTTCATGGGTTCGAGCCCCGCGTCGGGCTCTGTGCTGACAGCTCAGAGCCTGGAGCCTGCTTCGGATTCCGTGTCTCCCTCTCTCTGCCCCTCTCCTGCTCGTGCTCTCTCTCTCTCTCTCAAAGAATAAATAAACATTTAAAAAAATTTAAAAAAAGATTTCTACTTTACCATATTCTAATATATATATTTTTCTTTTTGCCTCTGCTTCTGTCTTTCTTTATCTCTCCCGGATTATATAGGATTTTCTTGACCTCCTCTGTACCTATCTTTTTGCCTCTCCTTGTTTAGAAGTTGTATGTTTTGTTCCTATTCTTGAAATATGTGTATATTAAATTCTTCCTATGCATATGACTAACCACCGTAATCAATCTAATAATCCATCTGGCCTCCTCTTGAACAAAATGAAGCTTTCAGAACATGTAACCTCCAACACGTTCTCCTTTAAGCACTCATATTGCTTTCGTGTAAGCCAGACTAGAGTCCCAACACTACCCCCGCCCCCCTCTTTCTCTTTCTCTCTCTGTTACCTTGCCAGTCAGTTCGTCTCCCCGATTCTCGGATTCTTCAACCATAAAGAGGTGGGAGTCGAGTCATAAATCTTCCTGGAGCCTCGTTGGATGGCCAGAAACCACCTAGGGGCGGTGGACACGTTCCGCCTGTATGTCGATCCCCACATCTACAAGTTGGGGAAGGCTGGGAGTTGTTGCAGTGGCCTTGAAGGGCGTTGGGTCCCTTCCCTTCGTTATTTGGCCATCTTTGGATGTGCTCTTTGGTTGAAAATCGGTGCGTGCTGGACCTAACCGTGCGTCAGGGCGGTGTCGTCTGCTGGGCTGACGGGAACCTCATTCCCCACCTGGGTGGCAGACCTCCTGTCTGCCTCCACTCTTCTCTCTCTGCTTCTTTGTCCCCGTCCGTTTCTTCAGTCTCCAACCCTGTCTCCAGGGGTGTCTCTCCCACCTCCTGGTTCCTCCTGCTTGTAATGGCTACAGTTTCTGCCTGACCCCCTCTTTCTCGGGGTCTCCGTGTCCTCCCTTCTGCCCTTCTCTGGCATCTTCCTGCCCGTCCCTGTGTTCGCCTCTCCGCTCTAGACTTCTCACTGCCCCCCACCCCCCGCTCCGTTTCTCCAGGCCGTACTGTCTCACCTCTGTTCCAGCCTGCACATGAGGCCAGGCCCCCGCCTGGGGTCTCTGGGCTCCAGGAAGCCGGCCAGAGACTGCACAGGCCGCGCCATAACTCAGGAACTCTGCCAGCAATCATTTCATTAGGCAGGAATGGTGTTCCCATTTACCAGATAGCGGGTCCACTCCTTCCCCACCAGGGCCCCCTCCCCGCCACAAAGCCCCGCAGAGCTTCCTGCCCCGTGCGGCCACACAAGGCCTCATTCTAATCCTCTGACTTGTCTGTTTAGTGTCTTTGCAGAGGGGAAAGGAGCAGAAAAGTAGCTTGTCTTTTATTTTTATTTGCCCTCCTTTTTCCCTTCCTCCAGATATCCCCCTGGGGCACCGGCCTAGAACAGAGCAACAAATATTTACTAATTCCATTAACAGAAGAGGTTTTTTTTTTTTTTTTTTTCTCCTTTCCAACAGAATAGCTGAGGCCCCAAGTTCATGGTGAGCCTCCTCCCCCGCGTGGCCCCTCCCCCCCCCTCCCCCCCCTCCACACGCCCAGGACTTATATATAGTTCACTCAGTGCCATTTCCCCAATTTTTTCTGAAGTTCAAGACAAGTTGAAGGGTCAAAAAGGCAAAGGGTGTTTTAGAAGTTTAGCAGACAGCTTTTGGTACAAGAAAGAAAAGGGGAGCGGGAGAGAGGGAGAGAAGGCAAAGAGGCAGGAATCTGGCTCACATTAAGCTGGAAAGTTCCAACCATTGATTCGGTCTGGAATTATAGTTCTCCGCCCCCCCCCCCACCCCTTTTAAATCACAAACCATGGTTTATTCGTTTTTGTCTTTTTTTTTAATAGCAACCAAAAGTTACACTTTGGTTCACCAACATGGAAACCCATCCTTCTTTCTTCTTTTTTTTTTTTTTTCCCCCCTTCGCGTCTTTCAGGTAGGACGGAGAGAAAGGGGGAAGGGAGGATGATAGAATTCCAAGGCAGTGAGTCCTGCTGTCTTTACCCCAGGCCCGCCTGCCGGGGAAAACCAAGGACACGTCCTCGTTGAGGAAAGAGTCTGTCTGAAATGGCGATTTCAGGGGAGAGGAGAAAAGGCTCGCGAGGTCGTGCTGACAGATGTCCCTCTGGGAACGGCTGTAGTGATTGTGTTAGGGTCCCAGGGCTGCTGCTACCAGTCCCCACAAACCGGGTGGCTAGAGACGACAGACATGTATTCCTGCGTGGTTCCGGGGGCCCCAAGTCTAAGATCAAGGCGTCGGCAGAGCCGCACTCCCCACAGAGGCTCTTTGGGGGGAATCGCCTCTCCCAGCTTCTGGTGGCCCCAGGCGTCCTTGGCTTGTGGCTAGGAATTCCAGTCCGTCTCTGTCTTCACATGGCCTCCTGGCGTGTTATTCGGACGCTGGTCATGGGGTTTCGGGTGATCTCGTTCTGGGATGCTTACACCTGCAAAGATCCTACTTCAGATTTACATAAGGTCACATTCGCAGGCACGGGAGTTAGAACTTGGACACCTCTTTTCGGGGGGACACCGTTAAACCCACCACAGTGATCACAGCGTGCGTCTCAACCCTGTGGCACAGGAACGCCTACCTGGACCAGCGGGGCTGGGGGAACGCCGTGCTGTGTTCGCCTGCACTTCCCTCTCGGTCCTGCCCAGCACAAGGGCAAGACCTAGCTGGTGCTAGGGTGTCTTTGTCACCTTCGTGTTACTTGCTGATCCTTGTCGTTGTTGTCGTTTTTAGTACTTATTTATTTTTGAGAAGGGGGCAGGCGGAGAGAGAGAGAGAGGAAGATAGAGAATCCCAAGCAGGCTCTGAGCTGTCAGCGCAGAGCCCGACGTGGGGCTCGAACTCACGAACCGTGAGATCGTGACCTGAGCTGGAATCAAGAGTTGGACGCTTAACAAACCGAGCCTCGTCTTTCTGAGGAAGAGGGAGGGCGGCCCTCAGGCTCAGAACCTTTAATAAGCACCTACACCCAGTGTTTGCTGCACGTCTGACCCATGGGACCGTCTATTTATGAATATAGATACTGGTCTTTTCTTTCTTTTTTTTTTAAATTTTTTTTAACGTTTATTTATTTTTGAGACAGAGACAGACAGAGCATGAACGGGGGAGGGTCAGAGAGAGAGGGAGACACAGAATCTGAAACAGGCTCCAGGCTCTGAGCTGTCAGCACAGAGCCTGACGCGGGGCTCGAACTCACGGACCGCGAGATCTTGACCTGAGCCAAAGTCGACTGAGCCACCCAGGCGCCCTTGGTCTTTTCTTTATGGACATAAAACTTGCTTTTGGATTGAACTGCAATTTGAGCCAACAGTAGGAGGCTGAGTTGGGGAAAATGTCACGTAAAGAAATAATACAAGAGATAACCAGACACGGGGTGCTGCGCAGGTGAGGGGAGACTGGGAGATGCTGGTGTGGTGACTGGTTTCCTGCTGCTCAGGGGAGCCCAGCGCGCAGGAGGTTTACCAGGAAGAGGGCGGGTCATAGAGGTTCTAGAGTCGTGGGGTTTGTTGATTTCTCCTTGAGCACCAGATGCCATTTGCAATAGTTACGTGAGTTTTTGTTTGGAGAGAAAACCCAAACGGACCCTAGAGTTAAAAAGAAGAGTTAAAGAATCAACCACCCCTGCCACTCCACGTCTATTTTACAGATGAAGACATGAAGCCCCAGAAAGGAACAAAAAAAGGGTTGTCCAAGGTCACCCTGGCGTCTGGACTCCCCATATGTTGAGCGGCCACTATTTATGGGCCAGCTGCGAACACGGATTCTTTGGTACATGAGTTATTGTGTTAAGTCCTCACGGCGGCACTGTGAAATTGCTGGAATCTTACAGGGGAGGAAACTGAGGCTCAGGGAGGTTAAGAGCTTGTCCAAATGACGGAGCTGATGAGGGGAGGAGCTGGGGACTCTCCATCTGGTGTTTTTACCAGAATAGCCCGCTGCCTTCCCCCTACTCGCAAATGTCCACGTGCCGTCACCTACACACACACACACACACACACACACACACACACACACGGCATTTATTTGGGTGAGAATATGCTGGGCCTTGGCTGTTTCTGCAGCCCTCTACCCTCACACACCTCATCCAACTGACATTTCCCTGCTGGATCGGCTTGCAAATCCTTGCAGGGGACAATGTGTTTCTGGCTCCCTCCGAAGGGAATGAGTGTGAGGGAGACGTTCCTCCTTGGGGAAAGAAAGAAAGGGGCTGTGTGCCGGGAGGGACCTTGAGCTCATGGGTGCCAGGTCCTCTCTGTCTATTCTGGAGGTTCCTCGATATTGGAAGACCATTGGATGAGGCCAACTATTTGGCTTTTTGTCCCCCGCTACCCAAACGACCAGATGTCGGATGCCATCAAAGACTCCGACATCAAGACCCCAGGAGTGACCTCCCTCGGATTCATTAGCTGTTGGGTGTCTCCATTGCTAGATTCCTGGAGGGTTCCTTTTAAGAAACGTTGTCAGCTATGAATTCCTTATCCCCATCAACTGGGCGCCCACCCGGCACGCTTTTCACCAAAGCTCGTTCTGAGTTTCAGTTTAAGATTCCCCCCCAACCCCATCCACCAATCCAAAGAGGAACATCCCAGGATATTCCCATGAGTGATTCCCTCAGCTCGCAGACGGGGAAACTGAGACCCACGACCCAAGAGCGGCAGGACTCAGAAGCCCCAGGGATGGTTAGGGCCAGAGCTGGGGTTTGGATGTTGTGCCTTTTCCGCTGTTTCTGCCTCTCTCTCAAAGCACCTCACCTTGCACCACTTGTGAACAGACCTAAGCAATCCTGGGAGAACAGCTCATGGGAACCCAAGGCGCAGGGACTAAAGTATCCTCAGGTTCGAATCCCAGCTCAACCATGTATAGGCCATGAAGCCGTGGGGAACTTACTTACCTTCTCGGAGCCGCAGCCTTCTCATCAGTAAAATGGGAAGAATACACAGCACACATTCAGTGAGTAGTTGCTGCCATTACCATCATTATTTTGATTCTTAGCAGGTACCGAGGGAAAGCCTCTTGCTGTGGTATAGACACAGTCCACAGGGACCACCCCACCCTCGCTCTGAGCCAGAAGACGTTCTACCCCGGGCTCAAATCCATTCTGGTGCTGGGATAGTAGAACTGAGAGGTGGTTAGAGGAGAAGGGGCTGGATCTTCCGATTTTTAGGCAAGGAAACGAACTCTCGGAGAAATTCAGCGATTTTTCCTGAAGGTCCCAGAGCTCCTTAGAGCCAAGGCCAGCTCTGCATCCCCACTGACCTCCCACTGCTTGGGGGCACATCCCCCTGGGGATATGATTCTGAAGTGCAGACACTGGCCGCCTCTGCTAATTCCCAGGCCTTTTTCCTAGTCGCTAAGATGCCGATTTTGGTCGGAAGCAGGCCTTCCCAAGACCCCTAAGTGCAATGCCGTTGTTGAACAACTGAGGACCGCTTCATGGCTGACAGAAGCTTCACGTGGCCACTCATTCATTCACTCACCAAATGCTCACCCACCTCAAGCCTTTAGCGGTGGATACAGACGCGCGTACCCTCCCAGCCCTTGAGGGGCGTGGACAGCATTCTTCTAGCCTGCTCAGACCTACTCCAAAAGAGAGGTCCGCACAGCTATTCTCAGAGAAGAGCTAGGAGCCTGGAGCCATCAGGGAAATAAATGCCGGTGCAAGGGGACCCCAGGAATCTTTCGGGCATGAGAGCTTTCCATGAGCTGAAAGTTTACCATGTGCCGGGTTTCACCCTAAGCAACTTGGGGTGATAATTATTATCTCGTGCTGACGTCGCGACCCGTCGACGTGGTGTTGTGGGTCATCCCTTTTTTCCAGGTAAGCAGCAAAGGGCAGCGAGGTAAGACCACCACATGGTCAGAGACTTTCACTGGTGAGCTGGAGAACAGGCTTGTCCCCAGGCTAAGGGCCTCCAGATCTCAAGTTCTTCTCTTCTGCTTCATCCATGTCATTTCTTCCCATTGGGCACATGAAAGACGGGACCGGGGAAGACTCATGTCCACAGTGGATTTCCACAATGTCTGGAGGAAACCCAGATTCTGGGGTTACAGCCACTTTAAATTACTGTAGGAATGCCCTTACGTGTCTGGGGCTTGGCAAGAAGGGGGCAAGAGAAACGCTAAGCATGCTTTCATTTATTCTGCGCAAATCGTGTCGTTTCCAGCTGTGGCCGATGCCGAGGATGACCTCTGTGGCGTGCATTTCCCTGGTTTTGCTCTCGGATTCTTGAATTAACCAACCCACAGTGGGACGTGCAATGTGAGAAAGAAATCTCTCAGTGATGGTTTAGGCCACAGAGAGTTGGAGGCAGACAGAATGGGAGAGGAAGCCTAAGCCGTGGTAGCCCTGACCCTCACCTGTCTGTCCCCAAGCTCCACCTCCTGGCCTCCTCAGAACTTTATCCTGGGTTTTTCGGGTGGAGCCTGATGCGGAGGGTTGACTTCCTCAGGGAGAGAGGGGAACCTTGTGTTCCTTCCGTGGCACACTTAATTAAAGGCCTCCACTGCAGAGGTCCTGGGGCAACCAATCTTGTAGTTCTTTGAATTCTCATCTGAGAGCTCCCATGAGAGAGATTTCCCCGGGTCACTCCCTAGATCAGAGGTTTCTAGATGCAACAGCCACGGGTACCCAGAGCCCATCCTCCTACTGACCCCGGCGTTGGGTTGAGTCTGGGGCAACCGGCCTGACCCCCTCCCCCTCCCCCTATGACGTGATCTCCTTTTGGACCCCGTTGCACTTTTTTTTGCCACTTGACCTTGCTAGAGACCACCCCAGCCTGTGAGAACATACTCTTCTTATCTTTGCAACCTAGTAGGGGAAGAAAGCGCGTCTATGTCAGTTAGGTTGTAAGATGCACACAGAGGGGTCTTGGGGGGCTCAGTCGGTAGACCATCCCGCTCTTGATTTCAGCTCAGGTCATGAGCTCACAGTTCGTGAGATCGAGCCCCGAGTTGGGCTCTGCGTTGACAGCTCGGAGCCTGCTGGGGATTCTCTCTCTCCCTCTCTCTCTGCCCCTCCCCTGCTCATGTGCACGTGCTCTCTCTCGCTCTCTCTCAAAATAAATAAACCTTAGAAAACATTAAAAAAAGACGCATATAGAAAATTGAGTGAGAACTGGCTTACGCTTAAGGAAGCTCATTGATAAGTGCGCCTGGAAGCCAGAAGCAGGTGGCTTCAGACCTGGGTCCACCCACACAGTCTGGTTTTACTTTTCTGAGCTGCTTCCGTTGGGCCATCCTCCATGATTTTTCTCGGCCATCGTACAGCGGTGGCCCCAGGTCTGTTGACTGCCCATGATCTCACTCAGAGGAATAAGAGAGTAGGCTGCTTCTGGGCACTCTGCTAGAAGATCAGAGAACTTTCATAGGGATGCTCCCCTCTCCACACTCCGGCCAACCTTCTCTTGCATCTCGATGTACGGAAGAGATCGAGTGACCATTCCTGCGGCCATCACTCAGGGTACAATCAAGTTACTCTTAGATTTACTGGGTCGAGCACTGGAGCTGGGAATAGTGTTGCCTTGCCTGGAGGAACCCAGGCTGTGTGGAGGAGGGATGTGACACACGGATGACAGTGAGATTCTATTAGGAAGAAGGGCGGAGAGGCGGATGCTGGCGAGGCCACCAAAGGTGGTTGTCCCAAAGCCTTTCTGCTTCCGTCCCTGGGAGTCTTCTCATCCCAGTATGATTGTATGGAAATGAATGGAAGGGGCAGCTTGGTAGCAATGTCCTCAAACCCAACACAGACCTAACACAGACGGTCATTTTAGGAGACGTACTTCTGACTCTGCCCACCAGCAGTATCCACCCAGGATCTGGTCACGGGGGGCCATTTCATTCTTGTCTTTTCTCAACCACAGCTTTATGTTTTATGTGATCAAGGTCAATTTGATGAGCACCTTGCTTGTGCCCGTTGAGTCTTACCGGGGAAGCAGATGTGAAGAGGGATTGAGAAATGCAAGAGAGTCGTTAGGGGTGGATAACCCCCTGGGAAAGACAAAGGGGGAAAGAAACAGGATCGGGTAGGAAGAGCCTCAGACCCCAATAAAGATCGGAGAAAGTCCCAGCATCCGCCGTGCGGAGGGCCAGAGCAAAGGCGGTCCACGAGAGGGGTCCTGGGCTCGGCAGAAGTGTCACACCCTCAGTGTTTGGCTGGAGCATCCCAGGAAGCACGTGGCTTTGACTTCAAAGCTGAGGTAGGTCCCCGAGGTGCTGCAGCAGGGGGCTGTCTACCAACTACACTTCTCACAGCTGAACGGTAAATTCTTGAAGAGAGATCGGACCGTCACATCTTGGTGGCTATGTCGTCCTCTGCACCTGCAGCGGCCTAGGCCACTAGGTCCTGGGAGGGGGAAGGGAAGACAATACCTGGCCCCTTCCTCACGCCATCTGCGTGGCCTAGTGTTGTCGCTCCTCGATTTGCGAACAAAATCGGGTCTAACGTGTCCCTTTGCGGATAAAAAGTCCTCGGAAATAGCCGTTAATTCCCACTACAACCCCTGTAAAGTCAGCAGCATTCTTGTTAATGGAGAAGTCAGTTCAAGCAATAAGCGGGAAACACATAATACGGGTTATAATTCCGTGCTGCAGTTAGCTGTAAAATCTGTTATTATAGTAATAATTTGTTAAAAAAAAAACCAAAACCCAACCCTGCAAGACCTTGTTAGCAGCTGCAACCCCAAATGCTTACCATTGAATCGGCCATTTGCAAGCTCTGCAAATGTCTGAATATCGTAAACACCATTTGATATTTGCTCGAGAGTACTTATTTTCAGGTTTGACAATATATCGCAGCGCAAACACTCGGTATATGAAAATGCGTCAGATGGATATCTCTACCAAATGGCGCCCGGAACAAAAAGCCGTGACGGTGATGATGTTTGGCATTTCAGCTCTCTATTGCTGCTTAGTAAGCGCCCCCCAAGCCCGGTGTCTGAAGTTATGAACCATTGTATTATGCCCCTGGGTTCTGTGGGTCAGGAAATGGATAGCATAGAGCTCTGATCTCTGACCATATTTCAGCGGGGAGATTCTTTTTTTTTTTTTTAACCTTTTTTTTTTTTTACATTCATTTATTTATTTATTTTTGAGAGACAGAGAGAGACAGAGCGCAAGCGGGGGATGGGCAGAGAGAGAAGGAGGCACAGAATCTGAAGCAGGCTCCAGGCTCTGAGCTGTCAGCACAGAGCCCCATGCGGGGCTCGAGCTCACAAGCCGCAAGAGCACGACCTGAGCCGAAGTTGGTCGTTCAACTGACTGAGCCAACCAGGCGTCCCGCAGCAGGGAGATTCTTAAAGGCTGGGGGCTTGAAGCATTTGGAGGCTCCTCCAATCACGTGACTGACACCAGAGCTTGGCTGGGACTCTCCACCAGACAGATGGCTTACGCACAGCCTCACGTAGCTTGGGCTACCTCACAGCATGGTGGCCTCGGGACAGACCTATTCTTTTCGTTCCAGTGATCTAGTGAACAAGGCAGAGGCTGCATGGTCTTTTATGACCTAGCCTTGGAAAGCAGAGGGCATCATTTCTGCATTCACTTTTGCCAGAAGAAGTCAAGCCCACCCAGATTCAAGGGGGTGGGGCACAGAGCCCACCCCTTGACGGGAGAAGTGTCAAAAACATGTGGCTCATTTAATGAACTATCACAGTTGACAATGATCGTTATCAGTGGCTATGTGCCATGCCAGGCTTTGTGCTAAGCTATCGTACGTGTATTTTTCACAATAACCTTACAAATTGGATGTTCCAATCTTTGTTTTTTTTTAAAGTTATTTATTTTGAGAGCGAGGGAAAGAGAGGGAGAGAGGGAGCAGGGGAGGGGGAGAGAGAGAGAGAGAGGGAGAGACAGAGAAAGACAGAGAGAGTCCCAAGCAGGCTTCCCACCCAGCTCGGAGCCTGACGTGGAGCTCGATCTCACGGTTGTAAAATCATGACCTGAGCTGAAACCAAGAGTCAGATGCTTGACTAACTGAGCCACCCAGGCGCCCCTCAATCTTTGTTTTATAGAGAAGTTAAATGACTTGCCCAGAGTCCCACAACTAGAAAGAGAGGTATCCGCGACGAATGCCCAGATCTGTCAGAAGCTGTAACTGTTCCCGCTAGTCATAATTTCGTGCCCGAACGTCACCTCATCCCTAACCCCTGTGCCTGGACTCTCTGGGGAGACAAGGCAATTGAGAGATGTTTAAAGGTGAATTAAAGGTATCTCCTTGCTTGTAATTTTGTTAGACGATGATTTCACTATCATTTCTCATTCGTATCCAAATTCCGGAGTGTATCCAAATTCCGGAGTTGCAAACTACAGTCAGGGGCCAAGTTAGAAGGTCCCACTGCTCCCTCGTGGGCGGTGCTGCCCCATCTTCTGTGCTCAGCTCCTGAAGACGAATGGTAGTGCGGTTAAGGGGGCTCCCACTGGGTGAGAAAAGGGGCCGGCAGGCGAGGATACGAGCTTCAGCCCCCAGGGCATTCTCCATGTGTCCACCTGCACGGGGTGGGCTGTGTGTCCTTGCGGTGGGCAGGACCTGGCAGACTGTGAAGTCCTGAGGGGCAGGGGGTCCCATCCAGAGAAGATGATGATGTCATCGAGAAAAGAGCCAATGCCCTGGTCTTGACAGGGGGTGTGAGTGAGTCCAGCAATGAGTAGAGACAGATGGGAGACAGGCAGACAGACAGAGGAGGCAGAAATATCCCTCAGTCCAATCAGCCCGTCTCATCAACTGTCCACACCCTGGGAGGACCCAGGCATTTCACCGGGAAGTGTGAGATGTTCGTCACGCGTGGCTGCCACGGGCCCAGAGTTTGAGGTGACTTTGGACAGCACCTCTTGCTTGGTCCATTTCCTACCATCGTGGGGCCTCCCAAGACCCTAGCCAAACCCTCCCGCCCCCTCCCCACCCCGTTACCATACTCTCCCACCCTGGGCATCCTCCTGTTACCTGCCTGGCACACAGTAGGTGATCAACTGGTGTTGAAAAAAGGTCACTTTGCACTCTGTCCGTTCCCAAATGGGTTCTCTGTCACACGTCTTTCTGCTTCCTTCCATCTTTGGTCCACAATGTCATGCTTGCCTTGGGTCCTGTCCTCACTCTCCAGCTGCCCCCTAATCCTTCTCATTCCCAGAGAGAGATGCTTCAAGACTGACTTTAAGTCTTCTTTTCCTCCGTGAAGTCTTCCTGTAGCTAATCTCCCAAGTCTGGGTTATAAGCTCCTCCCACTTAACCCTCTATTTACTCAGATGGCGGCCCCTGTCCCCTCCACCCAGCTCCCCATGGTAATGAACTCATGTGCAGGGTTCAGTTTCACACTCCAGGATTCAGACGTGTCCAGAATTTAATACATAAAACACGGCTTTCTTCATTTTCTTGAACTGATTTCATTTTGCCCTCGAGTCTCCCTTTCCATTAATGGCAGAAAAAAAAATTAAATTTGCCAATTAGAGGTAATGATGTCTTTAGTAACTATTCAGCCAACTCAGAATTCAAACTCTCTTTTCCCCAGATGTCTCCGCTCTCCTGCCTCATTTCTAGGGTGGCGTCTGGGTGTGGAGACAGCAGATGTGCCCTCACAGTGACAGGGGGACCCCCTTTCCTTGTTCTTCATTCTTCCCCGCTGTGCGGTGGCTGGCCTCGCCTGTCCCCGGGATGCCATGCTGCCATGGGTCCTTGGCCCTTGTCGTTACCACTTCTGATCCCAGGCTCTTTCTGGTTGCCTAGCTTCTTAGCGCTTCCCTCGGGAACACATGGAAACTTGTAGATTCCTTAGATGCCATGCTCAGGCCGTGGGTAACCAAACGCCCCCCTCTAAAGCCATCTAACCAGCACTGGCCTTCTCTGAGTGAGTGGAGCCCCCATCTTAGTGAATTAGGGTCATCTAATCCCAGATGTGGTTAGATTCCTCCAAACCCATGTAGACGTTTCTACCTCCCCTGACCTCTACAGTGTGCAGAGGTACTGCTGGGGGAAGGGGGTGATCAAAGTCTCTTCTGTGACGGATCACTGAATGAACTTTCTCTTTCCTTCTTCTTTTTTTTTATTTTTAATTTTTTTTAAAGGTTTACTTATGTTTGAGAAAGAAACAGTGGGAGAAGGGGAGGGGCAGACAGAGAGGGAGACACAGAATCCGAAGCAAGCTCCAGGCTCTGAGCCGTCAGCACAGAGCCCAATGCGGGGCTCGAACCCGTGAACCGCGGGAGATTGATCGTGACCCGAGTTGAAGCTGGAGGCTTAACCGACTGAGCCGCCCGGGAGCCCCTCTCTTTCCCTCTTCTTAAGGACTCTTAGATCCTTTTCTCCTCCGCTCTTTGAGTGCTTTATTCTAGGCGACAGCCACCTGCCCACACTCTGGGGCAGTCACGCCGTGACTTTGACAGAACAGGTGTAGCAGAATTTTAAAGAGAGAGAGAGGAGGCGGGGGGGGGGGTGATGGGGGTGGGAGGGGGTAGGAAACATACGTCAGTACACAGTTAATACACACATGTTTTCCTTATTATGCTGACTGCTCTCTGTCTCTCCTCCACCGTGACTCCTTGAGAACAGGGACTCTGTCTGACCCACTCCCAAAGCCCCAGGGCCTCAACTGGATCTTGACGCAAAGGAATGCTAAAGGAAGGTTTCTTTTTTTTTTTTTTAATTTTTTTTCAACGTTTATTTATTTTTGGGACAGAGAGAGACAGAGCATGAACGGGGGAGGGGCAGAGAGAGAGGGAGACACAGAATCGGAAACAGGCTCCAGGCTCTGAGCCATCAGCCCAGAGCCTGACGCGGGGCTCGAACTCCCGGACCGCGAGATCGTGACCTGGCTGAAGTCGGACGCTTAACCGACTGTGCCACCCAGGCGCCCCAAAAGGAAGGTTTCTTGAATGCAACCTTGATTTCTCCGAGGTTGCCCTTGACTTGGGACTCCTCAGCGCCAAGCATGGGATGCTCGTACTGACCGCTGGCTTCATGTTTCACTGGGGAAAACGGAGGTGATAGAATACTCAGGATAGGCGCTAGATTTGGAGCGTTCAGTACGTATCAGTGAAGCGATCTGTAAACTTCCTGCTACCCTGTTGCTTCGGCTTGATACACTTCCTGCAGAGGCAGAAACCGAAGTCCGGAGAGGTTAAATCTCTTCTCCGGATCTGCTGTACCCGTAAGAGAAGGGGCGAGGATTCGAACCCAGCAGCCTGTGGCCGCAAAGCTGGGGGTCTTCTGACCAGGCCATGTGAGAACTAAGATACCCGCATGCAAACCTTCCTTCTGAACCGAAGGTCTGAGATGTGCTTGCAATCCACCCTAACCCCTGAAGACCCACATCTCCAGGAGGGCGGGCCCGGGAACTGCAGGTTAGAGTTTGCAACTCGTTGGTGCCAGGTCTCTGTTATATGGGACACACCATATGGAGCCTAGAATCCATCATCGCCTTTGGCAGGCAGCCTGGCCTGGAAATCACCCCAGAAGGCGCTACATTTTGATCAGGAAGCCTGCAGCTGAGTTTCAAGGTCATCGCTGGAAGTTTGCATTTAATTTTACTTTCAGTAAACCCCTCGTTCTTCAGCCGGTCTTTCCGATTTCCTTGGTGTTCTGGGCTACCCCGGTTGGGTACATGGCACATATTCGGGCAGATACGGGGACGTTCGGAGAGGCTAGCACACCTCCTCGGGCCAAGCAAGGGACGGGGCCTCCAGAAAAAAAAAAAAAAAAATCCTGAGGAAAGTTAAGCACATAAACAGCTGTGGCCTCGTCTCTAAGTCCTAAGGTTGCAGTGGGGGGAAGAAGTGGGGTAGAGAGAGGCCCAGAGGGCTCTCAAACATGGGCACTGCCTCTTTCCTTAAAGTGAGGTACCTGGAAGGCCGGGCAGATGCCCTCAGGATGGAGAGTCCGGCCGGCGAGGCCAGTGTGCCATGGGGCCCCAGCAGGATGCTCTGGCCTGTGAGAGCTCTCCGTGTTTGATTTTCCAAGTGATTCACCAGATCCCCGTCACGCTGGGGCCGAATTCTTGAAAGCGAAGCCACATTTGAATTCTCCAAAGTAAAGCCACGTTTTAGTCTTTGGCTGTAAGGGGCTTGGAATCCAGCCACCCTGGGACTTGAGAGAACAGTGTCCATTTTTGAGGTTTGAGGAATCCTAGAATTCAGACGCTGGGCCCCGCCTGAGAGAGAAACTGATTTCGGTCTGATTTAATCCCCACTCCCACCCTCCATCACCCGGGTCCGGGCTTATGTAACAAACAGCATAGCCCACGGTACGTTGTGATTTACGTGAACTGTGTTGTGAATCCGTAAAGCGTCAGGCTCTTGCTTCGTGGGGGAAAAACTTCCAGATCACGTGAATGCCCCAGTAGAAATGGCGTGCGTGTGTTTCTCTTTCTCCCCTCCCACGCCCCAGGATGGCAATCCTCCTGTGGTTATGTCTATACAACTGGTTGAGAGCGGGGAGAGGGAGAGGAAAAAGAAGCCACATGTAAAATCCAGGGTTTTGTTATTTTCTTTTGCCTGTACAATACCACACAGATCGTGCGGTTGACTTATTTTTAACTGGGTGTTTGTGTGAATGAACCAAACTGGTCAGTTGCTTGGGCAATATGGAGATCAGAAGCATGCTGATCAAAGGCACCAAAAGCAACCACTAATTTGACCCAAAAAAAAAAAAAAAGAAAGAAAGAAAGAAAGAAAGAAAAGCCACCATCGTTAGACAAAGACATGTCAGTTTGGACTGTGCATAGACGTGGCTTGCCTTGATGTTTGCTGACTGGCATAGAGCGCTACCCAAATGAATAATACCACTGACCATTGAACTAGCCGACCCCGTCCTTTCAATCTACTAGTGTAGCTTGTCTGAATCAGTTTTCAACAGATCCTGGAGCAAACCGTACGCGTGTTGGTGGGGTGTGGCCGTGGAGTAATGGCTGGAAGAACGATTATGACTGTTGACTTCGATGATCGATCACGTAGCGCAAAGCAGGAATCCAGTCACTTGTTAACCAACTTATTACACAGTGGCCGGTCCAATTAGTTGCAGGATTTGTTATGCCCCATTTCTTTGGACTTGGGTAGCCTTCTTCCCCCCTCTCTTCATACCTCCGTTGAGATCTGGGTTGAATGTGTGTTAAATACGTCATGGGCAGAATTGCATCCCCGCACAAGATATGTGGGAATTCCCAACCCGGGGTAGCTCAGAACGTGGCCTTATTTGCAGATGTAATTGATTAAGACAAGGTCATACTGGAGTAGGCGGGCCCTTAATCCCAGACGATCGGTGTCCTTGGAAGAAAAGGACAAGAGACGTGGAGACAGAAAAGCCACATGGCGACAGAGGCAGAAAGCAGAGTGATGGAGGCACAAGCCAAGCAATGCCAAGACATAGCGGCCACCACCAGAAGTGAAGAGAAAGGTATCAAACAGCCTCTCCCCTACGGGAGGCAGGATGGTCCTGAGGGCACCTCACCTTTAGGCTCCTAGCTTCCAGAACTGTGAGGCCATAAATTTCTGTTGTTGTAAGCTACACAGTTTTCAACACTTTTTATGGTAGTCTTAGGAAACTAATGCAACGTGTCCGTGAAGTGAGGAAAAACGTCAAGGGAATAGAATACTCAGAATCATAAAACTGTAAAATATTAGAGGTGGAAGAGGCTGTATGATTCATCTGAGTCATGTTTTTTGACATGGGTTCTGCACTGCTCTAATTCCCCCAAGAAAGCATGCACCACATATTCCGCACTCAAACAGATTTGGAAAATGTTACGTACCACCATCTTAGAAAACAAAAAGTGACTTCCGTGCCTTAAAGGCACTGACAAGTCCTGCAGCCAGGAAACCTCTTTCACCGTGAACAAGGCAGCATTTTCCAAATATCTCTGGCGTTGGAACGCTTTTAGATCCAATATGCCTGTCTGCTTGCCATGAAGCTAGGCTCTCATGGATAATTCTTTCCGGCACCTGTGATGGCTAGTTTTACACCATCAGACTGACTGGGCTAAGAGACGCCCAGGTGGCTGACAGGGCATGACTTCTGCACGTGTCTGTGAGGGTGTTGACAAGGCAGACGGTTGTCCCCAGGGGGGGTGGGCACCATCCAACCCGCGGAGGGCCCCAAAAGAACAAAAGGGCAGAAGAAAGGTGAATTGACTGTCTCTCTGCCTCAGCCAAGACACCCATTTTCTACTGTTCTTGGACATTGGCCCTCCTGGTTCTTTGGCTTTCAGACCGAATGATACCACGGGCTTTCCTGGTTCTTCAGCTCAACAGAGGGCAGACTGCTTAGCTTCTTAATTCTATAACTGCATGAGCTGATTCCTGGAATAAATAAACAAATATAGATACATCCTACTGGCTCTGTTTCTCTGGAGGACCCTGACTAATCCAGACACTGAAACTTTTTATGCTATAAAGAACTTGAGAACTAGGGAGATAATAGTAATAATCATAAAAACGGTGCCCAGACTCCTCCAGTGGCAAAGCCTGGCCTCCAGTTGTCCTGTGGTAAGGATTGGAGTCATGGACCACGGGCCTCCCAGCTGAATGGAGAAGGCCCTCCTCAACCAGCCAGCTCTCCCCTTAGTTGACTTTGTGACCTGAGGAAGAGTCCTGCCTCTTGGCCGCTCTCCAGTTTCCTCAGTTGGAAAGTCAGAGGCCATAATCAGTCACAATTATGTGGCCCCCCGCCCCCCCCAATTCACAAGTTGAAACCCTAACCCCCATTGTGATGGTGTTGGGAGTTGGGGCCTTTGGAATTCAAGTCGGTTTAAATGAGGTCGTGAGGGTGGGGCCTCTGTGGTGGGATTTGTGTCCTTCTAAGGAGAGGAAGGGCTACAGTGCTCTCTCTCCCTCTCTTGCTGCCGTGTGGGGACGCAGTGAGAAGGCGGCCATCTGCAAAAGCCAGGAAGCGGGCTGTCACCAGGACCCAGCCATGCTGGCACCCCGATCCCAGGCCTCCAGCCTCCAGAACTGTGAGAAACAAATTTCAGTTGTTTAAGCCACCCGTCTCTGGTATTTTGTTACGGTGGCCCCAGCAGACCAGGACAGATCTCTTCCAGTATGAAGATTATATGACTATTGATCCTGCCTGTATGTAGCTAAAAGAGGTAATTTATCCTTGGATGGAAATCTCTATCTGCAGGGCCAAATTATTATTTTGGCCAATGATGTATTACACTTCCCTTGTCCATTTCTCATCTTGGCCCTGTCAGCGAATTCAGTGCTGATGAGTTAATGTATACGAAAGTGCTTTGTAAACGGCAAGGCATTGCTCACATCAAAGGACTTATTTTTATGCCATTTAGAGTTGAGGGCGTTACAGCCGGGCTGAAAGCAAAGTGAGCCTGGTACGCAGTGTGGGTGGCGAGACCCCGGGTGTGAGGCATTGGTGTGAATGAATGCACGACGTGTGTGCTGCACGTGTGTTTTAGTGTCCGTGCGAGTGAACATGTAAGCAACAGCCGAGGAAGATGTTTCGAGCCATGCGATCTCGAGCAGGTGCTCGAAGCCCCTACCGGACTCTGATATGTAACATCTGTGTGGTGTTGGGTAACTTCTCCTCTCTTGGACTTGATTTCTTCTTCTGGAAAGTGGGTGTACTAGTCACTCTTACTTCGTGGGGTTGATGAGACGATCCAGGGAGGTAACACTCACGAAGACCAGATCGGCATGCGCTAGCCATACGTATAGACTTTATGTGCATTTTCTGTGCGAAGCATGTGCAACTGTCATGTGCCTTTGTTGCGTCCTCCGTCTGTATTTTACAAATTGTTTTGTTCCCTGTGGTTTGGCTTGTGTTCCCCAAGTAAACCATCAGAAACAAGGAATACAAGATGACACATTGGAACCATAGCATGGGGCGACCTGGGCTTTGGAAGACACTGGAAGGGTTTGGTTGCCCTTCCCAGCCTTAATCCTCCTCTCCAACATCTTGTAATTGTACATTGGAGACAAACACTGGGAGCTTTGAAGCATTACCCACAAAGGCCTGGATTGCACATTTCAGCCAATGACCCGAAAGAGTGGCCTCGCTTTGAGGAGGGTCAAACCTCGTCTGTGGTAGGGGGAAATTAAAGATGTGAAGGCCGGTTGCATTTCAGACCACTCTAACTTCTCTGTCTCGGGCTCTGTCCTTGGCACGCTACGGGGGAGTTTGCTCGAGGAGGGAAACATTTGAGTCCATTATTTTAAAAGCAGCAGAAAATAGACTCTGGGAAAAGAAAAAAAAAAAACAGCTGTGCACTGGCCACAGGAACTTAATGGTCCATTTTGATCTCAGCCTCCTGCCTGGCGGAGGGTGTCAGGAACCCTGCTCTCAGCTTGCAAAAGAAAAAAAAAATATCATAATGAAGTGTTCGAGTCATGGAGAGTTAATGGAATTGGGGGCTGGAGTTATAACAAAAGGGCCTTAAAAGGGGGGTGGGGTAGAATTTATTAACAGCAACCTATGCAGCAGGGAACCTGCAATATTTATGAGAAAAGAAAATGGGACCTTTCACATGATCCAAGGTTTCTGCTCCCCGCAAGATCGAGCAACACTCATTGGAGAGACCTAGGGGCCTCTCCTTTCTCGGCTAACACCAGCCCCTCTTATTAGGGAGGAGTGTGGGTTCTCATGGATCCGAGGCACCTGCTCTGCCTCCCCCCACCCCTGCCCCCCATGGAGAAGTTTCTGTTTATGATAAGGAGGGTGGGGTCTTTGTCAGTGGAACACGATTCCAGTGACTTCCAGTGCTTGGGGTATGTCTCTCGCAATCTGGTGTATCAGTCAGGGCTCTGTTGGGTGTGTGGTGCAGAAACACAGTTCATGCTGGCCTAAGACTGAAGGAAAAATAGGATGTGGGGCTTATTATCCTTATCCTAGGACACCAAGGTTGGGGAATGGAAAAACGAGGCAGGGGAGAGAAAGAAGTTAATGAGGGGCACTCATCAAGCCAGTTGTAGTGTGGGCCTGTAGAGTTTACCCATTTGCTCCAAACTCTGGGTGATGGCTAGTTTTCTCGATGGAGGGGCAAGGGAGGTGGAAAATTTTCCCATTCAATCTTTGCAGTCATTGGTCGAGGGCTACCGCTGGGATTCTAACTCTCAGGCGTTCCTGGCTTTTCCTGGATGATGCCAAGGGTATTTCCGTAGCCAGGGGCCAGGGGAGAGTCACTGCTGTTTTCTGTAGAGAATTGTCAACTGTGTAAAGGTGACACCCAGGAAGTGAGGGATGCATTATGGACAGCATCAGCCAAAGAGGGGATAGGTATTAACTGACTTCCCTGATTAAAAAGTTCCAAGTTCGGATTAGCTTCAGGCATAGCTGGATCTAGGGGCTACAGGAATGTTATCAGATCTTGGTCTGTGTATCTTATTTTATTAATTAATTCCTTAGTTTTCGTTTCTCTTTTCTCAACATCCGCCCTATTTTAGGCAGGGCTGCCCATGTGATGGTACACAGATTGCCAGGAGCTCCAAACTTTCATCCAGTTCAGCAACCCCAGTGGAAAAGAACACCTCCCCTCCTCGCCAGAACCATTTCAGTAGATGACCTGGAATGCATTCTCATTGACTCAGCTTGGTTAGCTCATTGTAGGATATCTACCAATTAATTTAATCTATCTGGGCCTCCTGAGTCTTTTCCGGTACAAGGACGCTGCAATGCAACACCGTCTTCAACCGGAACCGTGTGGTTCGGAGCGACCCCCATTCTGTCTTGCTCAAGGGAGTTTTATTTTCAGGGCACATCTGTGCAAGCCTTACTTCAAGGGTGATCCTCTGACTGGCTCAGTTCTTCCTGTGCATGCCCTTCCTCAGTGACTCCTCCCTTCCTTTTCTTGGCTTCCCCTCCCGAGTAGATGGCCTTCCAAGTTGACCTCATGGGGCTATTGCGTCAAGACTGTTTGGATTTCGAGTGACAGAAAATCCAATTAAACTTGTGTTGATAGACTTATACCAGCACGTATCCACTTATCTATGCATACACCTCCACATATGTGTTCATATAACTAAAAAAAACCCAGGGACTGGCTGTGGAATTGTCGTGGCTTGCTTCCAAATGTTGCACGTGATCACCCAGCCATCCACTTGGCCTTCCATTGGTTTCTCCGTCCTCAGAAAGCACAGCTCCTCATGGTGCCAAGAGCCCCTGGACCTCCCTCCCCACATTGTCTCACTGCCTTTCGGAGAGAAAAGGGTTTGTGCAGCCAAAAGAGCAAACGTCTGTTGGAGTGGATGCTATAGCATCCAATCTCACTTGCTCTGATTGGTCTAACTGACCACTCCTGAACCAATCACTGGTCTTGGAAGAACCCAATGTTCTGATTGGCTAACCCTGGATCACCTCTTCTCTCCTGATTCTAAAGGGAGTTTCATTCAATCTGAGTCCCATAGACTAAAAATAGGGAAGGATTATTGCGGGAGATAGGAAGACCTCTGTTCTCCTCACTTCTCTGCAATATCGTGTGCATTTTCGCTCTTTTCTAATACATACAGTCATCCCTAAACCAGTGTGTAAAACACATTCACATCACTAAATGCACCGTCTCCGGGAAACTCCCCTGGGATATACTACCTAACATGTTACATCACAAGGTTTCCCCCATCCGTCCCACCTTTGACTTCCACATCAGTCTGTGAGATCCTTGAGGATATACATGCCCTTATCATTTTTCATACCTTCAGCACCTATCAGAGGCTTGCTTACATTATGTATGCAGGAAAAGGCAAAAGTAGAGTGGAAGAAAGAAAGGGAAGGAAGGAAGGAAGGAAGGAAGGAAGGAAGGAAGGAAGAAGGAAAGAGGAAGGAAGGAAGGAAGGAAGGAAGAAGGAAGGAAGGAAGGAAGAAGGGAAGAGGGAAAAAAGGAAGGAAGAAGGGAAGAAGGAAGGAAGGGAGGAAGGAAGGAAGAAGGGAAGAGGGAAAGAAGGAAAGAGGAAGGAAGGAAGGAAGAGGAAGGAAGGAAGGAAGAAGGGAAGAGGGAAAGAAGGAAGGAGGAAGGAAGGAAGGAAGGAAGAGGAAGGAAGGAAGGAACAGGAAGGAAGGAAGAAGGGAAGAGGGAAGGAAGGAAAGAAGGAAGGAGGAAGGAAGGAAGGAAGGAAGAAGGAAAGAGGAAGGAAGGAAGGAAGAGGAAGGAATGAAGGAAGGAAGAAGGAAAGAGGAAGGAAGGAAAGGAAGGAAGGAAGAAGGGAAGAGGGAAGGAAGGAAAGAAGAAAGAAGGAAGGAAGAAGGAAGTAAGTAAGGAAGGAAGGAAGAAGGAAGGAAGAAGGAAGGAAGGAAAGAGGGAAGGAAGAATTGAGGGAAGGCAGGATGAATTTGGATTGGAAGTCCCAAATTCCCTGCTAAGCTAGAATTTTTGACATTTCAATGTTGCACTTCCAAAATAGCATGTCCCAGACTGAATTCTCCAAACCATACCCAACACATTACATTGTCACCACTTTGCTCTCTTTGACCTCAGGACATCCTACCAGAGGTTGAATCTGGTGGCCGTTGACTTTGTGTCAAGTTCTGAAATCATGTAAAAAGTTTTATGCGTGTGTCCCCATGGACTGACTTGACGTGTTGGGTCCCTAGGACGTATCAGACTGACCTAGGGATCCAAAATCCCAAACTATTGAGAACCAATTACTGAGGCCCTAAAATGGAAATGATTTAGTTGCAAGGAATCCAGCATTTGATAGAACACAATATAGGCGTTTTTCCTTTTTCTCAGCAGATACCAAGAGTAAGGGTCAAATCTCAAGGTACAATTTTTTTTTATTGATTGCTTTATCACAGGGCTTAGTCACATTTATTGGGGCAAGGAAGAAACGATGATCCTTCCTCCTACCCTCAGCTTCCTCTTTTCTTAACTCGACCCCTTCCAGGCCCAAGTGATCAGTCATAACAACTCATTATATCTGCTTAAGAGTTTCCAGCTATTAACCCCTTTTTCTCTAAGTTGTTCAGCTTTGTCGGCCCACAAAATTCCACGTTGGGGGTAACGATTCATCCAAGTAAGAATCCCCTTGGCTTCCAAATGCCCTTCTAGTTATTGGCTCTCTGAGATCTGATTTCCTACGAGATCCATCAGGAAAGTGATCAGCCGCAAGAAAAAGAAAACCCAATATGTGGCTCAAAGACATATTTCATGTTTTCCTGGCATCACAAGAGGTTAGACCGTAGACGGTGGTTGTGGATGCTGGTTCAGCTGCTTGGTGATGCCCTTGTAGGCGAGGCTCCACATATCTTCCTTTGCTTTACAGGTTGACTTTTTATCCCCATGCTTGTGGCCTCAGCTTGCAAGATAGATGCTGAAGTCCTGGGCATGTGCTTAACCCGGAGGAAAAGAAGCAAGTGGAAGAAGGGCTGTGTCAGTTCTGGGATCTCTTTTTTTCATGTTTATTTATTTATGTGGGGTGGGGGGTGCCGGGCAGAGAAACAGAGAGAGGGAGAGAGAGAATCCCAAGCAGGCTCCACGCTTAGTGTGGAGCCTGACACAGGACTCGATCCCGTGACAGTGAGATCAAGACCTGATCTTACAGTCCTTATTGACCTCTGTCTTATTGGTCCTTGCCTGGTCATCTTTCAGCCTCTGCTAGTGGCAAGGAAGGCCATGGAAGTGGAGGATGAGCTGGTCACATTTGGTTTTAGCTTTATTTTTTTTTTAACTTTTATTTATTTTTGAGAGACAGAGAGGGACGGAGCATGAATGGGGGAGGGGCAGACAGAGGGGGAGACACAAAATCCGAAGCAGGCTCCAGGTTCTGAGCCATCAGCACAGAGCCCGATGCAGGGCTCAAACCCATGAACCGTGAGATCATGATCTGAGGCCAAGTCAGATGCTTAACTGCCTGAGCCACCCAGGTGCCCCGGTTTTAGCTTTAATCCATCGGGCACGGGGTCCAACCATGTCCTGTCAGGTCCTCTGAAATATGAAAGCCTGTCATTGAATGTCACTCAAACCCCTTCTAGTGGCCTGGGAGACCTACAAGATATGGCCCCTGTTTGTTCTGTTGCTGTTTGTTCATTCCGTCCCATTACTCTGGCCCCACTGACCCTCCGGCCCCACCTCAGCTCCTTGGCCCTGGCTGTTCCCTCTATCTGCCACCTGCAAGGCTCTTCTCCTCGATTCCCACAGGGTCACGTCACCTCCTTCGTGTCTTTGTCTAAACGTTACCCGGTCAATGGGACCAACTCATAATGCCCTTCCCAGTCCTGATCGGTCTTACTGGTGAATCCATTTCCTGGAGCTGTTGTAACAAAGTACCACAAGTAGGGGGGCTGAAAATAGCAGAAACTCACTGTCTCACAATTCTGGAGACCAGGAGTGCAGAATTAAGGTGTTGGTAGAGTTGTTTCCTTCTGGAAGTTGTGAGAAGTGCTTTTCCTTGCCTCTCCTTTGGCTTCCG
Organism: Prionailurus bengalensis; assembly: GCF_016509475.1. Classification (NCBI taxonomy): domain Eukaryota; kingdom Metazoa; phylum Chordata; class Mammalia; order Carnivora; family Felidae; genus Prionailurus; species Prionailurus bengalensis. The sequence goes on from NC_057356.1 coordinate 12,115,643, forward strand.
GTGTTGCTGGCCATCCTTGGCATTCCTGGGCCTCGCAATCTCTGCCTCGCCTTCACACGGCCCTCTCCTTGTGTCTCTGGGTGTTTCTGTCCAGATTTCCTCATGTAAGGACACCAGTCATTGGATTAGGGCCAATCCTAACCCAGTATGACCTCTTTCTAACTTGATGACACCTGCAAAGACCCCATTTCCTGTCAGCTCACATTCTGAAATTCTGGGTGGGCGTGAATTTGGGGAGCATCATGTCAAAGTCCGTGCACCCTGTTTCCTTTTTATTTTTTCTACAGCCATTATATGCCTTCTAACTTTCTATACCTCTACTAAAATGTTGCTCGTTGTCTGTCTCTCCCCACCAACGAGGACAGAGGACAGCTCGTCTTCAGTGAGGTACCCTCCAACCTAGTGGGTGCTTGTCAAATATGCACTGAGTGAATAAGTCGCCACTCTGAACAAAATCAGGATTCTGGTAGCAAGGACAAAGGGCAGAAGGGATAAGTGAGTAGGTGACAGTCGGTGTCCACCATTTTTCTTCCAGGTCTCTCACCTTCCTATGGGAGCCCCGTCTCAATAGCTGTTACGTGTGTCTGTTAGGGGTTGATCTATCTCCTTAACATTTGTTATGTTGAAGCCCTAACCCCAGCACCTCGGAATGGGACCTTGTTTGCAGGCAGTCTTTACAGTGGTAATTAGGTTGAAATGAGGTCGTTAGAGTGGGCCCTAATCCAATATGACGGGCGTCCTTTCCCCTTAAAAAAGAAAATTTGGACACAAATGTGCTCACAGGGAGAATGCCATGTGAGCATATAGGCAGAGGTCTGAATGATACTTCTACGAGCCTGGGAACGCCAAAGGTTGCCAGTAAACCACCAGAAGCTAGGGAGAGAGAATCGAACAGGTTCTCCCTCAGCCCTCAGAAGGCACGAATCCCCACTGTCCCCTCGATCGCGGACAGGACAACAACTGTCTGTCGTTTAAGCCACTCAGTTTGTGGTAATTTGTTATGGCGGCCCCAGGAGACCGACCCAGTATCCATACAAACTGTCCTCACCGTTGAGGCAGACCAAGGGAATTCTTGCTCTCATAAGCCCTGAACTGACTCACATACCGAAAAAGGGCTTGGAGGTGGGAGACAGGATGGGGCCACAGACCCCAACCGCCCAAGCATCTCCATGCATCATGAGAAGCAGACGTTGGCTTTTCCCTCGCGCCCACATCCAGGGGGCCCTTATCTTACGTTCCCCGCCCCCACAGAAAGCGAGACTCAGGAATTCATATGTTTGTTGTTGCTTGTGTTACTGAATATCCATGAAATGCAAAATGGCACCGTGACCTAATGAGGTATTAACCCTGCCTCATTACTACACATCAACCGTGAAAGCAGGCCCCTCTTGGCCAGGACTATTTCAAGGAGATTTAGGAAATATTTGAGCCTCCGGAAGAATGGCTGGAAGTCAGGGACTCTTCAAATGGACCTTTCTGTGAGCTCCAGGCATTGGCCTGCCCTCTGTGAAAAACTTGATGTGCCTTATCGGGATAATTCCAGCAGCGACCCTCCCTGGTAGGCATTATTAGTCTCATTTTAGGAAACAGAGGGTCAGGGAAGTTAAAAACCTTGGAGGCATCTGCAGCCGCCTTGTTCACACGACATCAAATGCCATGTTTGTCCCCCGACACCAGCTCCGACCCCTGTTCTGTGTGCACCTTAGTCGTTATCAGTCTTGAGGGTGAAAGGTCAGGGGGCCTGGTGCCCTAATCCAGCCCTCGCTCTGGTTTTGATCGCCCTGTGTGTCCACCAAGCCCAGTTGCTGGGAGGTCACCGTCCCCCACTACCTGGGGGACTCCAGAGTCCAGGAGCTGTGTGGGCTGCGCCTGTAAAGCAGTTTGATGATGTGTTAAGTGTCACTGTTTAATGAGCTGCAGGACCGAACACTCAGGGTAGGGGCGAGGGAGGCCGACGCGGCCCCCAGACGCGGGCTCCTGCCCAAGTTCAATCGTAAACGTCACCGCCAAGGGTGGGTCTGGAGTCCCCGCGCCCAGGACCCCGACTTCCGCTGCCCCATTGGCCTCTGCCTAATCCTCGCTCCACTCCAAAGCGCGCCCCGACTTCCTCCCCAGCCCTCCTGCCCCGCGGCCAGTCCTCGGGGCTGTCATCATGGGAGGTCTTTGCTTACCACAGGACAAAGCAATTACAGCCAGACGGGGCGAATTAAACCAGAAAGAATGAGTTTCCTCCAGCGCCAGAGACAAATTTGGGGCCTTGCTTGGGAGGAGAAACCGGTAGGACCGTGGTGAGGACAGAGACTGACGCGGTGACATCAGGGAGCAGGGTTGAGAGAGATGCGGGACACAGAAAGTGCATGGTCTTCCCTGGGCTGTCTCCACACTGGTGGTCAAGTGGACAGCAGGAGTGAAGGGAGCGTGGCAAAGCCGTCCATCCTTCCACCCACCCACCCACCCATCCATCCATCCACCCCCACCCATCCATCCTTCCACCCACCCATCCATCCATCCATCCGTCCGTCCGTCTGTCCGTCCATCCATCCATCCTTCCACCCATCCATCCACCCCATCCATCCATCCTTCCACCCACCCATCCATCCATCCATCCGTCCGTCCGTCTGTCCGTCCATCCATCCATCCTTCCACCCACCCACCCATCCATCCATCCACCCCATCCATCCATCCTTCCACCCACCCATCCGTCCATCCATCCGTCTGTCCGTCCATCCATCCATCCTTCCACCCACCCACCCATCCATCCACCCCATCCATCCATCCTTCCACCCACCCATCCATCCATCCATCCGTCCGTCCGTCTGTCCGTCCATCCATCCATCCTTCCACCCACCCACCCATCCATCCATCCACCCCCACCCATCCATCCTTCCACCCACCCATCCGTCCATCCATCCGTCCGTCCGTCTGTCCGTCCATCCATCCATCCTTCCACCCACCCATCCGTCCATCCATCCGTCCGTCCGTCTGTCTGTCCATCCATCCATCCTTCCACCCACCCACCCATCCATCCATCCACCCCATCCATCCATCCTTCCACCCACCCATCCGTCCATCCATCTGTCCATCCATCCATCCATCCTTCTACCCACCCACCCATCCACCCACCCATCCGTCCATCCATCCGTCCGTCCGTCTGTCCGTCCATCCATCCATCCTTCCACCCACCCACCCATCCATCCATCCACCCCCATCCATCCATCCTTCCACCTACCCACCCATCCATCCATCTATCCACCCCCATCCATCCATCCATCCTTCCACCCACCCATCCGTCCATCCATCCGTCTGTCCGTCCATCCATCCATCCTTCCACCCACCCACCCATCCACCCACCCATCCGTCCATCCATCCGTCCGTCCGTCTGTCCGTCCATCCATCCATCCTTCCACCCACCCACCCATCCATCCATCCACCCCCATCCATCCATCCTTCCACCCACCCACCCATCCATCCATCCACCCCCATCCATCCATCCTTCCACCCACCCATCCGTCCATCCATCCGTCTGTCCGTCCATCCATCCATCCTTCCACCCACCCACCCATCCACCCACCCATCTGTCCATCCATCCGTCCGTCTGTCCGTCCATCCACCCATCCTTCCACCCACCCACCCATCCATCCATCCACCCCCACCCATCCATCCTTCCACCCACCCGTCCGTCCATCCATCCGTCTGTCCTTCCATCCATCCATCCTTCCACCTACCCATCCATCCATCCATCCGTCCGTCTGTCCGTCCATCCATCCATCCATCCTTCCACCCACCCGCCCATCCGTCCATCCACCCCCACCCATCCATCCTTCCACCCATCCATCCATCTACCCATCTGTCCCTCCATCCGTCCATCCATCCATCCATCCATCCATCCATTTATGCCAAACATTGACCTAGGGGTTTGGAATCCAAGTGCAAACTGGAGACTAGTGAACACGGATTAGGAGCCAGGGATTTGGAATAGAGTGCTTATGGCTGGTTCCATCCTTCATTAGTGGGGTAACCCTGGGCACGCCTAACCTCCCGAGTCTCTGTTTCTGTCAAATGGGGACAAAAAGGCATTCGTTGTGTCAGGGCTTTGGAAGAGAATTATATGGTACAATTTATACAAAATCAAGGGGCACCTGGGTGGCTCATCAGTCCTTTGAGCCTCCGACTTTGGCTCAGGTCATGGTCTCCTGGCTCAGCTCGTGAGTTGGAGCCCCGTGCCGGGCTCTGCGCTGACAGCTCGGAGCCTGGAGCCTGCTTCGGATTCTGTGTCTCCCTCTCTCTGCCCACCTCCTCTTCTTGTCTTCTGTCTGTCTGTCTGTCTCTCTCAAACTAAATAAAAATTAAGAAAATTTTAAAAAAAAGAGCATTGCTTTGCACATAGACGTTTGAGAAAATAAATTCATCACATAGAGGGTCTTGTATGTGTGTCTGTTGAGTGGAAAACTGACATTTTTCTCTGTGTTTTATGTACATTAAATTGTTTAGTTCTCGAAAATAGGTGAGGAAGTCATTCCTGCCATCTTCCTTTCTTTCAAAATAGAAACTGAGGTACCCAAGTGACCCCCCCAAACTCACACAGCTGTGAAATAGCAGAGGTGACATGTGAGGCCACGGAATTTAGCTCTAGAAACAATGCATCCATGGACTCAAGTCCACTGCTTGCTGATAATGCTGGAACAAGAAAGGGAGAGAGAAAGGAATTATGCTTCATGTGTTTAAATTAAAAAACTTCTTTATGTTTATTTATTTTTGAGAGAGAGAGAGAGAGAGAGAGAGAGAGCAAGCAGGGGAGGGGCAGAGAGAGAGAGAGAGAGAGAGAGAGACAGGATCCAAAGCAGACTCCAGGCTCCGGGCTGTCAGCCCAGAGCCCAACACGGGGCTCGAACTCACAAACCGTGAGATCATGACCTGAGCTGAAGTCGGACGCTTAACTGAGTGAGCCATCCAGGCACCTCGCTTTATGGGTTTAAGAGCTAGGGGTTGGAGCAGAGGGTCCTTGGAGGTCTCTTGAAAGAATTCTATTCAGGGACTCTCTCTGCCCCTGGCTGGGTACGGACACACGCACACGAGCACACAAACACACGCTTGTGTGTGCATGCTGTGGCCTCTGCTGACCTCCAGCTGCTACCCTCTGCACGCCCTGCAGCAGTGGCTGTTTCCTGGGAAGGGGTGGCTGGAGTTGCTGTGTGGACGTCTAGAGCAAAGCCTGCTGACCCCTGTAACCCCAATTCCATCCTACACCGCCTTCCTCCTCCCTGCTTCCCCCTTCCTTCCCTCCCTCCAGGGCCCGGTGCAAACACGGCATCCAATTTGTTACCTACACAGGAAGGTCAGGGCCCTGTTGGCCCCTGCACTTTTCTCAGCGTGGGTCACTTGGCTGTGGCTTGCTTGTTTTTCTCTCTGTTCTTTGAAAGCATACTTGGGATCTGGGGAGGGCACTGGCACCAGCCAGTAACTTCTGACTGTTAAGAGATTCATTGGAGAGAATGCTTTTCTGGAATCCTGAATGGGGGTCAGAGTCTTCTAGGCGGAGGCTGGGTGGATGGATTCTAGATGGAGAACTTGGGGTTCTCTATAGACCATGAGCTAGACAGATTGTACCTCGGAGGCTAATTAGGGTTCACGGACAAAGCACTAGGTGATATTATGTGCATACGTGCATGTATGGCTACACGTGTGGACACGTGTGCTCATGTGGGCATTTTTCTGGCCAGAGAATTTATAGACATTTTTAGGATTTCAAATGGATTGGAGTCCCCATAGGGTTGAGAACCTGGCTTGAAGTCAAGGGGAGTTCAAGGGAGAGGTTCTGAAGTGTCTTGGGAAACCAAGGCACCAAGGAAAAATGATGTGGATTCACAGAGTCTGCGCTCCACGTTATTTGGTTCAGGGGCCCAGTTCCGACATCTGCCGTGACCAAAGGTGAATATAAATGAAGAAGTCCCAGCCAAGTGGAAGGAAAATCTCAGTGCCCAGGAGCCAATATGGCGCCAGTGAGACTATAGTAAAACCGGATGGAAAAGAACAATTCATGTGCCCGGCGAGGAGCTCCTAACCATTGCATCTATGGTTGCTATAGTGGGATGTTGTCCCAATTCTGCTGAATCTTCCAGATTATTTGAGCAAAATCACAAATCCTGACTTCTACCTGGAATATCCCAAATTTAAAAATTTAAATATTTTGTAAATTTAAAATAGAATACTGTGAAAGTCGAACAAAAGAAATGTATAGGCCTGATCTAACCTGTGAGCTTCTCTTTTTTGACATCTGGCATTTTGTCTTCATCATTTTCTCTCAGGGAGAGAATTGAAAACCAGAAAAGGGAGGTGGTCTGTCCCTTGAAGATCATGTAAAATAAATGCGTGATGGAATCGGGTCTTAAAAGTCTTACCTGCTAGGTCATAACCCTTGCTTCTCCTACTCTTAACCGACTGCTTAGGGAATAGCTCCTTCTATAACGGGCAGTCACCTTCTTCAAGGGAGACCGGCAGTTATTCAAGCCTCGATAATAGACATAGTTACTTTCAGTGTATCCATTGTGGGATTTGTGGGTGATTTATTGCATTTCTTATTCTCTCATTTAGGGAAAAGGCCTTTTTGCCTCACACCTCGATTCTGAGTTTAGCCATGTAACTTGCTTTAGCCAAGGGGAACTTAGCAGCTGTGATACAAGCCAAAACCTAAGAAAGACTGAGTGACTTCTGCTTGTTTTTCTCACTCTTGGACCCTTGCCTTGACCCTGTGTACTAACATGTGCTGGGCTGCTGGAAGCATGTGAAAAACACAGGGAGGAGAGCCCAGTTGTCCCCCTGGAGACCATTCTAGACAAGCCAGTCTCCAGCAAACCCCTATCTGACTGTATTCACAAAAGCAAGGCCAGCCTAAATCACCCAAACTCAGCTCAGGTAAATGAAACCATCCAGCCTTCTCGTAGACTCGGGAGAAATGAATATCTGGTTGTCATCTTAAGCCACTGAGTTTTGGGGGTTTATGTTACACAGCAGTAGCTAACCAATACAAGGAGAGGTTGTGAGGATTATTCACTTCATGAATTCATGGTGGGGAATATTGAGTATGCTCTTTCTCTCCCTCAATCTTTGATTTCAATCTCCTGCCTTTACTTAGTAAGACTCAGAGAGGGAACACTCATTTGAACATGGTCATATTATCTTCTGTGTGACAGGTACTACACTGGCTATTCTCCCCTGTTAGGTTTGTTCATTGCCCTAAGAAATTTATATAACATAGCCATCCAGGTAGTCTGGCTTCTTATAAAGAGCCCTGAACTCATACAGACCTGGTTTGGAATTCTAGTCCCACTACTATTTAGATTTGTGATCTCATACAAGTGACTAACCTCAGTCTCCTTACTTAAAATTAGAATAATAATTACTATCATGTTATGCAGAATGAATCAGGCAATGGATCTGATTACGAATTCATTCGGTTGCAAGTAACAGAAAATTTGGCAGTGGTGTAAGTCATAAAGACATGTAACAATGTCACACAAGAATGAATCTGGATCGACATCTGCTGGGACTGGTTTAAGGCAGAACATTATCAGGGTAGCATCCTTGTGATGCTCTTGGACTTTACCTCATGGCAGTAAAGTATTTGCTGCAGCTCCAGAAATCATGGAGGTACAAGATGGGGGAAATTTTAGACTTTTCAGGAAAGTCAAGTCTTCCTGGAATTTACCAGCAGCCTCCCCTTTCATTTTATTCATGACTGTATGACTCTTATGAGTAGAATCTGCAAGGGAGCCTAAGAAAGGAAGTATTTGTAATTGGCATCCTCTAGAATTGGAGGCATGAGCAGGAGATGACACTGGGAATGGATGCTGTGTTGGCCAAACGATGTTCTCCTCGTTTTCAAAGGATGCCTGGTATAGAATGGGTGAATGGTTAGGAACTGTTTATTCTCCCCCATCATGCATTTCTTTAACTTGGGACCTGATCGTAGCCTTAAAGGAGAGCAATGGGATTTTTCTTCTACTCTGTGTTTTAAGGTACGTTAGATTTCAGAATATTTTCTCAGCTATAGAAGAACAAGGCTGGGACATCTATTGAGCTCAAAGTTCTCCCCATGGCCATGTTTATCCTTCATGCATCCCTTCCCATGATCCCAACTTTGGGGACTCTGTGCCTCCCTCACTGCAACCCTGTGAGCCGAGGGGAGCGACCCATGCTACTGCTTCCCCACTCTTGCCCGGCTCTTCATGGCCATTCATTGGATTGGGTCTGCACCTTTGGTTATGAATCCTTGGGGAACACGGTGAAATGCAGATTTCTGGGCCAGACTTTCAGATCAGTCTGGCACGTTGGGGGGAGCAGGAAAACATGTATATTTAGCTCACACCCCAGATGGTCTTTGGAACACACTTTGAGAAATGTTGCCTTAAGGTCTAAGGTCTAAGCTGCACACTTTGCAGCTAAAAGTGCGCTAGCCTAGTGCAATTTCTTGTTGCATGGGGAAAGTCAGTCTGCAGTAAGAGAGCCAATGCAGATTGCAGAGAGAAGCAGAAATCAAGAAATAAAGGGAGAGAGAATGGGTCCTAAGACCCACCCGTCTCCGAGGCCAGTTCCATCCCACCTCTTCTGGAGGTTTTGGTAACACAAACCAGAATATTCTTTATTCTTTTATAAATCTTGAGCTCCTATAACTTTAGTTTCTTCCTCTGCCACGTCTTTTGCAACACCCCCAACGCTTCTTGTATCGATGGGATGTGATGTCCTGAGAGGAACAATGACTTCTCCAAAGTCATAAAGCTAATGTAAGGCCACACTTAAAACCACAGCCCTCATTCTCTGGCTCCAAGGCCACTTTTTTTGTCCTTTGCATTCTTGGGGTACCCTGTAGATATGGAGAACTTACTGGTATATGGGCAAGCATAATTGGCTTATATATAATGTAAATCTTTCTGAAAAGATGAACCATAATATTCTATACTTTCTTTTTTTTTTAATTTTTTTTTCAACATTTTTTATTTATTTTTGGGACAGAGAGAGACAGAGCATGAATGGGGGAGGGGCAGAGAGAGAGGGAGACACAGAATCGGAAACAGGCTCCAGGCTCTGAGCCATCAGCCCAGAGCCTGACGCAGGGCTCGAACTCACGGACCACGAGATTGTGACCTGGCTGAAGCCGGACGCTTAACTGACTGCGCCACCCAGGCACCCCGAACCATAATATTCTATAAGTAGACCATATTTAATAATACCAACTGAATGAGGCTGATCACTACCAACATCCAAATCAGTGGCTAACACTTAATATAGCAAGAGTTGGGGCACCTGGGTGGCTCAGTCGGTTAAGCGTCCGACTTCAGCTCAGGTCATGATCTCGTGGTTTGTGCGTTTGAGCCCCAGGTCAGGCTCTGTGCTGACAGCAGCCTGGAGCCTGCTTCAGATTCTCTCTCTCTCTCTCTCTCTCTCTCTCTTTCTGCCCCTTCGCCACTCATGCTCTGTCTCTTTCTCAAAAATAAATAAATGGTAAAAAAAAATAGCAAGGGTTTATTCCTCTTGAATAGACAAGAGTTATTGCTACATGTACAATGCATGTTTGCCTAGGTAGTGGGTGGGGGTTGGGGGAGGGTCTGCTCCTTGAAGTCATTCAGAGATCTAGGCTGATGTAGGGTTTATCTTGACATGTTCTTCCATGGTCACCGTACTAGTGGAACATGAACATGGGGAATCACTTATCCTGGCCCTTGAAGCTCCCACCTCAAAGTGACCCACATCCCTTCTGCTCATATTCCATTGGCTGAAGCAAGTCACACGGCCATGTCTCACTTCAAAAGGGGCAGAGAAGTACAATTATTCCAGGTACCTGGAAAGCAGAGAATGAGAAATATTTGGTAACTAGCTCTGTTGGCAACTGCACCAAAGGACTTCAGCAATTTAAGAAAATCTTTGAGGAGCGCCTGGGTAGCTCAGTTGGCTAAGCATCCAACTTCGGCTCAGGTCATGATCTCATGGCTTGTGAGTTCAAGCCCTGCATTGGGCTCTGTGCTGACAGCTCACAGTCTGGAGCCTGCTTTGGATTCTGTGTCTCCCTCTCTCTCTACCCCTCCCCCACTTATGCTCTGTGTCTTTGCTCTCTCTTTCTCTCTTTCAAAACTAAACATTAAAAAACAAAAATCTTTGCGTAAAAATATAAGCTAGAATATATTGATAGACTAATGTTGACTAGGCACTTTGCTTACATGATCGTACTTAATAGGCATCCTGAAAATTAGGTATGGTTATTTCCATTTCATAGAGGCAAAAACCAAAATTGGAAAGATCATACAAATGCCAAAAGTCATCAGCCAGGAAGTGATGGTTTTAATTTCGAACCTGGCTCTTTCCAACGTCCATACTCTTAGTCACCATTAAAAAAATGTTCTTCAGCACTTTCAGAGGCACCATATATTTTCAAAATACCAGAAGGGGTAAAGCAGTATTAAGAAAGGCACAAAGATGACTCTTAGGGAGTTCACTGTCTGGCCATTAAAATATTCATGATTTGTCTTCCATTGGATGAGAATTTCCAAATCAGCCTTTCCGTAAAGTAGAAGAATCAGCAACAAAACCAGTGAGCCACTATTAACACTATAAATGATTTAGCTTTCTCAAGGATCAAGTGTGATGTGCAGAAGCTTATCAACTTCTCTAGTGAGAGCCCGATATAATCTGGCTGGTGTCTATATCAGTCTTCACCGAGGGCGTTCTTTATAATTTTAAAAGCCATTTTTATAGTTTACATTATCGTCCAGCAAATATTCACTCCCCCGTCCCTCCCTGCTTCTCCTACTGTTGACAGAGAATATTTTCTCCAAGCCGGGGAGTTTGGGCTTTGTCATGTGACATGCTTCGGCGAAGGCAGTTCTGGGGGCATGATGTAAGCAGAGTCCTCAAATATGCTTTCATGCTCTGGCTTGATTCTTGAGCTCTCTTACGTTACTGTGAGAAAAGCATCACTCAGGTAGTCAATGTCCCTTCCTTTATCCTGGACCCCAGAATAAACATGGAGCAGGCATGGAGTCACACAGGAAACCAAGCCTGTGTCAGCTGAACCACAGCTGATTGCAGATCCATACATGTAAAAATAAATCCCTATTGCTGTAAACGACTAGACTGAAATGGTTTGTTATGCAGCATCACTATGACAATAGCTGACTAATACACCTTTTATCTTACATGCTGGTAGGAGGTGAACGTTGGCCACTGGGACATTTAAAGGATCATTTTTTAAAGCCTATTCAATCAGATAGGTGGGGTGCATCTTCAGAGACTTCAAGGTGGTGGGATGATGAGCTCTTGTTATGGAAGGGCATAGGACTGGGAATTAGAACATTTGAGTCCTAATCGGGGCTCTAACTCACACAGGCTATTTGAAGGCTGATAGGTCAAGTCTCTTTGGACTTTCGTTTTATTTTATATAAAGGGGCTGTTCTAAATCAGAATGATAAGAAATGAATCCTATTATGGATCAGAATGACAAGACTAAGTGGTCCCCTGAGATTCATTAGTAATGGTGGTCTTGAGGACTGCCACAAATTTGGAGAATGGGTCCTGGTCCCAAAGGAAAGTTCTGTGATTGATTATTGATTCCTGCCATGGGCACACATTTGTGGGGTTTGTTTTTTTTTTTTTTTTTTTGGTTTGGTTTGGTTTTTGCCCTTACCTTGCCCACTGTATACATCTGGGACTTTAGGAGTCTAAGAGGCCAATCTATTGTCCTTGTGCTCTGACAAAGATTGAGTCAGAGAGAAACCTGATCTTCTGTGAAAGAACAGGAAAGAAAAGGAGAGACCAGAGTTCACAGACTCTGTGAGGTTAGGGTGACTATTTTGTAAAATTCCTTGCATTTCCTTAGCAGAGCTTCTGGGGAGAGTTGCAGCTGTGATGGTGAACTTGGCGGGCCACTTGGTGCACACATCCCTTTGCCCACCAAATGGCGGGGAATCTAAGCTGACAAAATCCAGGGCTTTAAGAATTAAAGCTGATAAGGGGGTATTCGTAGGAGTTGAGGGGAACTGGCAGCTTTGGTCCCTGTAAGAGCAGGTGCAAGTCCTCATAATGGGGTGACGGGTACCATTTGGTCAGTGAAACAAAATTGCCAAACCTGTGGCCAATCCAAGTTGAGTAAGAATCAAAGTGAAGGCAACCAGACCTTCATTTGTCTGTGCATTGTTCACTGGGAAATCTAATTGGCTGCCTTCAGGGACGAGTTTTGAAAGTTTCTGCTCCACCCTTTTAAAAAATATGCTTACACCTCCCATCAGAGCTCTTTCTACAGCCTTTGGATTAATCACCAAGCTTTGTATTTTGAAGCAGCTTAGAGAACGTGGATTCAAAGATTAGCCTGCCCACAGGGCGGCTGTTAAAAAAGCAAGGGCATCTTCCTGGAAGGGTGGAAAAAGATCAGCCGGAAGTTTGCTGTAAGCCGGAAATGCTTGTTGGCTCCGCTCCCTCAAAGCCCAGTTTAGCTGCCTGCTTGTTCACTGTCTTTGATGCGCTGGCCACCCTGATGACTGCCACATCAGTGGCCTGTCGCTAGGCAGGCAGTGCAGTCCGCCTTGTTTTCTCGTATAGGTCCAAACCTATCATGCATGGGTCTGAGGAATCATCTACTGATGGAATGAACACCTGCCATCGCAAATGTGCACACAGACTTGTGCCTATCAGGGAATAAATAGCTTTAAGCAAAAGGCAGAAATTAAAAGCCCATTATGCAAACTTTGTGACCAAGGTTTGGCTCTCAACTTGATAAACATAAATGAAAGTTTTCCAAGTATTCACTGTGGGTCAGACACTGTTCTAAGCCCACCATGTAGACGGTCTCCCTCCTTTGGTGCTCACGTCAAAGCCCGTGAGTTAAGAACTATTGTTATCCGCCCCTTGGCATCCGTATCTGCCAACATACTGAAACACAGAGAAGTTACATAGCATATCAAGGTCACATAGCTCATAAGGGCCATGGCTGGGATCTGAAACCAGAAAATCAGGCCCTAACTCTCACTCGTAGGCACTTTCTTGCTTAGAGTGGTAGTTCCCTCCAATCATTTGGAGGGCTGGTTAGAACACAGATTGTTGGGGCACCTGAGTGGCTCAGTCGGTTGAGCGTCCGACTTCAGTTCAGGTCATGATCTCACGGTCTGTGAGTTTGAGCCCTGCGTCAGGCTCTGTGCTGACAGCTCAGAGCCTGGAGCCTGTTTCAGATTCTGTGTCTCCCCCTCTCTCTGCCCCTCCCCGACTCGTGCTCTGTCTCTCTCTGTCTCAAAAATGAATAAAAACATTAAAAAAAAAAAAAAGAACACAGATTGCTGGACCCCACCTCTAGAGCTTCTGATTTAGCCCATCAGAAACGGTTCCCAGAAATTTGCATTTCTTATAAATTCCTTAAGTGATATTGATGCTGCTGCCTCAGGGATTCATACTTTGGGAACCACTGATTTAGGGTAATGCTAAATGGCCTTGTCCTTAATGCTAAATGTCCTTAAGTTTGTATTTTGCTCATATGACAGAGGTAAAGTTTCCTTGTCATTGGGTAGTTTGTCTTCAACTAGTGATTCAGGAATTCAGATCCCCCCCCCCCCATCTTGTGGCCCTGCCTCTCTTTAGGCTCAGCTGAAGCAAATCCATAGCAAGGAAAAAAATCTTAAAAGGTTTGGTCTGGAAGTGACACACATCATGTCTGCCCAGGTTTCATTGGCAAGAACTAGTCACATGACCTCACCACTGGGAAGAGATTGCTGGGAAATGTAGTCTTTTTCCAGGGAGTGGCTTCCTGACCACAACTTTATATTATGGTAGAGGGAGTGTGAATTCCGGTGGATAGCTAGAAGCCTCTGCCAGAGGTAACATGGCGTCCTGCCTCCATCTCTAAATGTACCAGCTCCAGCCATTGGGAGTTCAGAAGATTGCTTTTCCAGCTCGGAAAAGTGATTTGCTTTTCTTACTTGGACCAAACAATAAGCTGAATATTTCTCACTTGTGCTTTGGCTCCCAGAATGTGACAAAGACGGGGCTTAGATGAATGCCTAACGCAGAAACTCATGGAAATCTGAACAGTGGGTATTTTTTTCTGGAGAGAGGGTCTATAGACGTGAGATTTTTAAAAGAGGTGATGGAGGCTTAAGAAAAGTTGAGAACCACGACTCTATGAGAATGTGCATTTTTCTCCTTTCCACTCAGTCCCTCATCGCTGTCTACTATGTCCCTCTTTTCATTTTCTAACAAATACCAATAACTGATATTGTTTTTTACTTGTTTCCTGTCTGTTCCACGGGTTGAATATCAGCTGCATTGTCTGTCCTCTTCATTGATGTACCCTCAGTATCCAGAGCAATATCTGGTTTGTTGTAAACGTGCACCAACCAATAATGAGCATAATAGCGAATAAGAGATAATGAATGTGGATTAAAATGTTCTAGTGCTACGCTTTGGGTTACGTGTGCCCAAGATCCCCCCCCCCCATTTTATTGACGTATATTTGACATGAAACTTGTGTAAGTTTAAGATGTATGGTGTGTTGATATGATACATTTGTATATTGCAAGATGATTACTACCATAGCCCTGGTTAGCACCTCCATCCCGTCACATAATCACCATTTCATTTTTGTGGGAGGAACATTTTAGGATCTACGTTCTTAGCAACTTTGAAGTATATGATGCAGTATTATTAGCTATAATTACCATGCCATACATTAGAACTTGTTATTCTTATAACTGGAAGTTTCTACCTTTTGACAAGTGTCTCCCCATTGACTCCACCCAAGCCCCTGGTAGCTGCCATTCTAATCTCTGTTTCTCTGAGTTTGCCTTTTTAATTTTTTTTTAACATTTATTCATTTTTGAGAGACAGAGAGAGACAGAGCATGAGAAGAGAAGTGGCAGAGACAGAGAGAGAGAGAGAGACAGAATCCAAAGTAGGCTCTGAGCTCTGAGCTGTCGGAACAGAACTTGACGTGGGGCTCAAACTCACGAACCGTGAGATCACGACCTGAGCAGAAGTTGGACACTTAACCGACGGAGCCACCCAAGTGCCCCTGAGTTTGGCTTTTTAGATTCCACACATAAATGATATCAAACAGTATTTGTCTTTCTTTATGTGACTTATTTCATATAGTGTAATGCGCTCAAGTTTCATCCAGGCTGTAGCACATGGAACGGGTGTGTGTGTCCATGTGTGTTCGCTCACACACCATATACATACAAACAAACAAGAATAAAATGGACCAAAATAACAATGGTTATCTCTAAGGGATGGTACCAATCAGGCATTCAAAATAATCAAGTATCTTGTGACACATATAAATAATTCCGCTGTATAATTTTATTAATGTCTGGACGTAGACACACATAAATAATTCTGATTACATGGCACAATTATAAATGCAGATTTTGGAAGGCTGAAATTGATCAACATTATCTGCATTGACAATAAGCCCATAATGCAGCATAATGGATTTTTAAAATGCAGCATAAATCTGCTTAAAACAATATCCAGGCAGCCCAACATCAAGACACGTTAAAAACGGCCACCACTTTCTGGACTGTGACTTCCACGCCAGCACCTTGCAGACACAGCAAATGCAGGAAATTATACAGTGGATGCCTTGCCACGGTACAGAAGATAGGTCCAGCATCTTGCTAAAGTAACGCTTCTATCCACGTTGAGTGACTGGGATGATTTTTCTGTCTTTAAAGCAAGAAAGAAGATGGAAATGTTCAGCCGGATGCTTTCTCCCAAAATGTAGAATTTTTCTTGGAAAAGCTACAAAAGGCATGAGTTAAAGGAAAGTCCCCTTTTAAGGAAAGGCAGACAGATACAGCTGCTGATGGGACAGACAGATGTGGGGTACATCAATTAGCCAGAGCTGTTCATTCTAACCAATCTAAGGCTCTGTCCCTATGGAAAGCGGGGCCGATTTCTGAGACTAAAGCAAATTAACTGAATGGATTAATCTCTAAACTGAAGACTCAAGAAATAATGAAGTAAAGAAGGAGGGTTCAGGGTGCATTATCATGTAGCTTCCCACCCTGCTACTCTTTTAGAAAGCCAAGTGGAATCTTACTGAGTTATTCACACCACTGCTGTCCTACTCTCAGCATCTGAAAATTGATACAAAACAAAGATAGATACAGAAACCATAAAGTAACTTCAGATCCCCCATTCATGCCTATAATTGAATGCCACACAATTATTGTGCCCGAGGCCCAGATGGGGGACACTCAAATTATGCTCAATGCGCTATTCAGTTTTATAATTCTCAGGTGTCTCAGTTGGTTAAGTGTCTAACTCTTGATCTTGGCTCAGGTCGTGATCTCACAGTTGTGAGATCGAGCCCCATGTTGGGCTCTGTGCTGACAGTGCAGAGCCTGCTTGGGATTCTCTCTCTTCCTCTCTCTCGCCCCTCCCTCCCCTCAAAATAAATAAATAAACTTTAAAGTTCTCAAGATATCACTAGAAGTGGGACCCAGAAGAATAATTCAACAATAGACAAAACAAAGACAGATGAAAAATGTCAGCAGAACTAAAGGTAGCTGGCAGATTCCATACTGATGTATTAAGCACATTCTGTTCGATTTACGACAATTAATTGGGAAGACTCCTTAAAGTTAACCAAGTCCAGAATGTAACCTAGTAAGTATCTGTCAAGGAGTACTGCCGTTAAAATGTTTGGCTCTGCGGTGTTTGGGCGAGTTAGGAACAGGCGTGGATCTTTGGTAAAGATTTTCTGAATTCAGTGAGTGAATGAAAGGACATCTGAAGGAATAAACACGGTTGATAAAGCCAGATCTCCTTAGTGAAGGATCCAGATACATGATAACCAATTATGTGGAAATGATCTAACAATAGCACACACAACACACATTTAATGAGGTCTCAGTGCGTGCTAAGTTTGCTCTAGGTAGTTCACACAAGCTCACTTACTTCATTCCCATCTAATAAATTGATGAAATACACCCAGTTATGATCGCATCCCCATTTGTTGTGGGAGCAAGTGACACACAGAAGGATGAGGTAGATTTCTTAAAGACATGAAGTTGAGTGTGGCAGTCGGAATTCAAAATCCGGCAGATGGTTGCCACAGCCCCCCATTTTATTCACTTTTCTCTGCTTCCTCTCACTGTTTCAGTTAATTCTTATAATGACTGTAGGAAGTAGGATTTGACAGAACAGAAAGCTAAGGCACAGAGAAGTGATAAAGGTAGGATTTGGATCTAGATCAAAACCAAATGTTACGTCTCTCTTCACACCAGAAGGCATCATCCCTTAAGGAACTTTTGGCTCATCTAAAATTGTCACTCTACAAGAATTTTATGCAAGAGATCTCTGTTGTTCCTGATGTTTCTTGGATTCCTCACCCTAGAAATCCACAGCACACCTGAATTCATCTAGAACCATGGACAGCACCCAGGGTTTGGGAACGTCTTCTCAGGTTTTCAGGAGTAGGGTGGTGCAGGTTCTTTCCTTCTTGAATCAAACCAGCAATCATGTATCAATCAGGCTTTATTGGTGAGAAAACAGGTTGGTTCATCTGGAGGTTTATTTGGAAGTAGCTGCTTTACATCACTAGCCACGGAGTCTTTGATGTTGACTTGGTTTGTCAACCTCATCACCAGACATCATCTAGCAAATCATCAAATTGTTTCCAGAGAGCTGGGTATTTTTTAGCTTGCTGGAACCACACTGAAGGCGAAGCCAAGGATATAATTTTGGTCTCCCAAATCATTTTTTCATTGATACCCTCGGTCCTCTACCAGGAGTAATCTTAGCCTAGGAAACCTGTTTCAAGTTACACAAATGCCTGGCAGAAATAATGCCATTTAACCAATCTCTTACATCTTCACATTCATTCATGAAAGAGAGGTCAATATGAACCCATATTTTTCATATGGGTAAGGGAGAAACAGACAGTACTCAGAGAAAACACACATATTCTACTTTATCATGTGACCTAGGAACAGTCCTAAGTAAGCTCTTTGGATTCCTGCTCCTACAAAATAACTTGACATTTATTAATTTATTAATTTAATTGATTATTAACTGGGCTTTAGTGAGATGTTTCTGACACACAGCCCCCTTCGCTTCTTTACTCTTACTATATTGTAAATGTTCTTAATATTAACTGTTTTCTGACTTATTGTTATATGTTCTTCTTCCTATTTTTGAGTGTGAGCTCTTTGGTGACAGGGACTATGTATGTTTTCTCATCCTTCATTCTTGTTTCAGTTTATAGCATATGCAAGACAATACAAAAATGTTTTACGTTCTACTGGATGAATCACATTTTTAGTGATTGTGCCTGGCATTCTTTTCTTTACTGATACATTCATCTGTGTGCCTTTCTATCTGCTTGCTCACCAATTAATTGAAGTATGCATTTGGCTATCCATCCATCTATTCATCCATTCATCTATCTGTCCAGGCATCCATCCATCCACCCACCCACCCATTCACTCATCCATCCATCCATCCATCCATCCATCCATATACCCATTCTTCCCCTGATCTCATCCCACTAGCAATTCAGACAAAGCAATCAGGCAAATTCACCAGAAGAGCTGACAATTGATAAGGCCTTCCCATTCATTCTTCTTTCTTTTATCCTGTACTAATTTGCTTTCATCCAACATCTTTCTCCTGTGCTATCCCGCTTCTCTTCTTCTTCTCTCAGGAGAGTTACAGGAACGAAAATGAGATGGCTCCTGGGGGCTGGAGAGGGGAGTAAATTGCTTGGTGACAGCTTGGGTCCAGGGACAGATGAAAACCTTAGCCTTAAGCAAAGTTCAGGGAAGCCCAAGGAGCGAGCTGATGGACAGTCTGACTTGTCGAGGGTGAAATCAATTAAAGTACATCAAATCCAGAATTCATGCTTTCTCAGAGTGACAAATCTATGCTGGAAACTGAGAAAGACGAAGGGGGAAAAATGTCTTTGACCTCTCGGAGACCGGCTGTTCCTTCTGTCAGGGGAGCCAGGCTTGGAGTGAGATGCGTTCATGATGAATTATAACAGCCAGCCAGCCACCTTAAAAAAGGACGGGGTGAAAAGGTTACCAAAGAGATCCAAAATGTGAGGAATTCAACCAAACACCAAGATAAATCAACTCAGGGCCAGGAGTGTTTGTGCCATGCCTGTTCAAAGTGCCATGGATAAGCTCACTTAGCCCCACACTTTCAGGCTTGATATGCACCAACATTTACAACCACACGCACGTTGTTTACCAAGTCATGGGAAGGCAATCAGAAGGGAAGAGCCCCGAAGACTGTTCAGTTTGGCATCAGAAGTCTGGAGGCATACCATCTCTGGGCAATGCTGTCCAATAGAACTTTCTGCAATGATGGAGATGTTCTGTGGTGCTATCCAATATGGTAGACATTAGTCAATGTGACTCCTGGGCACTTGAAATGTTTTACATTTAAATAGCCAAATGTGGCGAGGGGCTGTCACATTAGAGAGTAAAGTTCCAGGGCAAATGATGTTTTCGTCTGTGAGGGTACCATCACAGAAGCAGGGATGGGTTTAATGTCGGATTGCAATGCCTACTGGTCAAGTTGTTCTGAAAATTGAAAGCATACCATAGTTTGTGCACTTCGTAGAGCAATGACAATATCACTTATCCCTGTATATCAGGCATCTGCCATAGCACCTGACACATAATAGGTGTCTATCCATGTTGAATAACTGATTAAACAAATAACAATAGCCAACTTATTGAACACTTGTTATGTGTCAGATATTGTGCCGAAACTTTGTGTGCATTCTCTCCTTGAATCTGCCTAGTAAGGCCATTGGGTAGGCACTAGCAGAAATAATTATAGTAAACATGGCTTACAACATGGCAAGCTCTCCCCAGAAAGGTTTCCTTGTATTAACACACTTGTTACACCGATTCTACAAGATAGATACTATTATTATCCAATGTGTTTTGGATGAAGAAACTGAGGTGCCAGGAAACCCAAGCAATGCATATTATTATAATTGTGATTAAAAAACAAGTAGGTGCTGGAAAACACCCTATGTGACTGGTGATGTGCCGGTGATGTGTGTGTGTTCCTGTCTGTCTGTTTAGCCCAAGATGTTCTGGTGAAATTAATGTCCTGTTGGGTGCCCCAGATACATACTCAGCTGTTCTAGCCCAGGCCTGGCTAACACCATGATTTTGAGAGGTGAGAGGCCAGTAAGCATGACTTTTTCTTACCCTAAATGTGCCTGGCCCCTGTACCCCAGAGCCTATCGTAAAGACCCCCAGAGAGGGAGAGGTCAGGAGTCAGGTGTACATGGCTTATAGCCGGGGTGCAGATTGGGGTTTCATGTCAACACTGCCTGGTCTGTCTCTCTCGTTCCCTCACTGTTTTTGACCAGTTGTCCCAGTTTCTGGGTCTTAATGAGATGAATTTCCCAGATAACTATGATTTGCATTCTTTAGCATCCACATTTACATTATTATTTCCAAATTTGAGCCATTCTGCCTGGAAAACCGTCTTCTAAGCTTTAATACTTATGTGTATAAAAACAAGATATGGAACTAGACTTAATCTTTGCTCTTTTTTCCCCCCGAGTATATATTTATCCTTGAAAATTATGCACATATAAAACAAGCAGCAAACAAATGTATATTTATAGATGCTTGTGAAATTCACATAGCATAAAATTAGCCATTTGCAAGTTAAAAATTCAGTGGCATTAGTGCCTTTGTGTTTAGTGTTGTGCAGCCACGATCTCCCCCTAGTTCCAAAACATTTCCATCATCCCTAAAGAACATTCTCTGCTTTGTAAGCAGTCACCTCCTAGTCTCCCTACTCTTGAGTCCCTGGCAACCACTAATCTGCTTCTTGTCTCTATGGATTTACCTGGTCTGGATATTTCCTAGAAATGGAATCATGCAATTTGTGATAATTTGTGTCTGGCTTCTCTCACCTAGCGTGATATTTTTGAGGTTCTTCCACATTGTGGTGAGTGCTGGTACTTCATTCCTTTTTTTTTTTTTTAATTTTTTTTTCAACGTTTTTTATTTATTTTTGGGACAGAGAGAGACAGAGCATGAACAGGGGAGGGGCAGAGAGAGAGGGAGACACAGAATCGGAAACAGGCTCCAGGCTCTGAGCCATCAGCCCAGAGCCCGACGCGGGGCTCGAACTCACGGACCGCGAGATCGTGACCTGGCTGAAGTCGGACGCTTAACCGACTGCGCCACCCAGGCGCCCCCTTCATTCCTTTTTATAGCTGAGTAATATTCCAGTATACAGATATACTATCTTCATTTGTCCATTTGTCAGTGGATGAACAATTGGGTTGTTTCTGTGTTTTGGCTAATATAAAATAGTACCACTACGTATATTTGGGTAGAAGAACTTGATTGGCGAGGATGTGGGACAAAAGGAACTTTTGTGCACTGTTGGTGGGAATGCAAATTGGTGGAACCACCATGGGGAACAGTATGGAGATTCCTCAAAAAATTAAAAATCAAACTACCATACGATACAGCCATTCCACCTCTGGGTATTTATCTGAAAAAACAAAAACAAAAACAAAAACACTAACTTGGAGAGAAATCTTCCCATGTTCACTGCAGCATTATTCACAATAGCCAATATATGGAAACAAACTAATGTCTACTGACAGATGAATGGATAAAGAAAATGTGATAAATATATATACTTATATAGATTATATAATATATACAATATATGATATTATATAATAACATATGTAATATGTATGTAATAGCAAATATATATAATACAATATATTAGAATTTAAATATTATATATGTAACTTATCCATAAGAAGAATGAAATATTGCCATTTGCAACAAAGTGGACTGATCTTGAGGGCATTATGCTAAGTGAAATAAGTCAGACAGAGAAAGACAAAAACTATATGATCTCACATGTGCAACCTCAAGAAAAACAATCTCATAGATATAGAGGACAGACTGCTGTTTGCCAGAGATGGGTGGTAGAGAGCGGGCAAAATGGGTGAAGGAGGTCCAAAGGCACAAAGTTCTAGCTACAAAATAAATAAGTCATGGGAGGTAATGCACAGCATGGGCACTATAGTTGATGATGCTATACTGTGTATTTGAAAGTTACTAAAACAATTTGAGTATCTGTTTTCCATTCTTTTAGTATATACTTATGAATGGAATTTCTGGGTCATAGAGTAATTTTTGAGGAAGCTACTCTTTTTTCCACAATGACTGTACCACTTTATATCCCCAATAGCAATGTCTAAGGGTTCCAATTTCTCCACGTTTGTTCTAAGACTTGTTTCCTTTCCTCCATGCCTCTTTCTCTCTCTTTTTTACTTTCTTTCTTTCAATTATAACCATCCTAGTGGGCATGAAATGGTATCTTATTGTGATTTTGATTTACATGTTCCTAACAACTAATGATATTGAGTTTCTTTTCATGTACTTATTGGCTATTTGTGTATTTTCTTTACAGCAATGTCTATTCAAGTTCTTTGCACATTTTAAAAAGACTTAAGAGGTCTTTGTATACCCTGAATGCTAGACTCTTATCATATATATGATATGTGAATATTCTTCTCCATTCTGCGGGTTACTTTTTCACTTTCTTGGTAACACTCTTTGATGCACTGGAGTTTTAAATTTTGATAAAGTCCAATTTTCCTATTTTTCTTCTTGTTACTCAGGTTTTTGCCATCATATATAAGAATCCATTGCCAAATCTAATGTCATGAAGATTTATCACGATGTTGTATTCTAAGAGTTTTATGGCTTTAGCTCCATATTTGGATTATCTATCCATTTTTGAGTTAATTTTTACATATGGTGTGAGGTAGGGATCTAACTTCGGTCTTTTCCATGTAAACATCCAATTGTCCCAGCCTCATTTATTGAAGAGATACTTCTGTCCCCACTTGATGTTCATGACACTCTTGCTGAAAATTATTTGGCCATTGATGTATGGTTAATCTTTTTTATTCTTAAGTTCCTCCATTACTGCTTTCTTTTGTGTTTAGTTGATATTTTGTAGTTAATCATTTTTTGACTTCCCTCTCCTTTCTTTTCCTGTATTAAAAAAAATGTTTTTGTAATGTTTACCATGGGGAGTACAAGTAACATCCTGAATTTCTAACAGTCTAGCTTGAATTTGTATCAAGTTTGCTTCAATAGCATACAAAAATCTGTGGTCCTATACAACTTTACCCCCTTTGTGTTATTGTTGTCACAATATATTGTCTTTATACATTGTGAGCCATTAATGTCAACTTACAATTATTGTTTCATGCATTTGTCTTTGAAATAGTATAGGAAATAGAAACAGAAGTCACAAACCAAAAAAGGCAATAATACTGGCTTTTATGTTTACTTATGTAGTTACTTTTACTGGAATTCTTTATTTCTTTGTATGGCTGTGAGTTACTGCTTAGTGTTTTCTCATGTCAGCCTGAAAAGACTCCCTTCAGCATTTTCTGTTGGATAGGTTGACTAGTGATCAACTCTCTCAACTTAAGTTTATCGTGAAATGTCTTAATTTCTCCTTTGGTTTTGAAGGGTAGTTTTGCTGGATATAGAATTCTTGGCATCCCATTGCTTTCTGGCCTCCTTGAGAAATTGAGAAATCTCACTGAAGCTCTCTTGTAGTCATTGTTCTCCTGTGCTTGTCAAGATTCTCTCTGCCTTTGGCCTTTGGTAGTTCATTGTGATGTGTCTAGGTGTGGATCTCTTTGTATTTCTTTTTCTTACTATTCATTAAGTTTCTTGGATGTGTAGTTTCTTTAATCAAATTTTGGAAGATTTTGACCATATTTTTTCTCCTCAAATATTCTTCTTACCCTTTTCTTTCTTTCCTTCTCCTTTTGGAATTCCTGTGATGCATTTGTTAGTACACTTGATGGTATTCCACAGGTCTCTTACACCCTGTTCATTTTTCTTCATTCTTTTTTACCCCCTGTGCCCCAGATCAGAAAATTTCAATCGACTCATTTTCAAATTCACTGATTCTTTTTTCTGACCGCTCAGATCTGCTATTGAAACCCTGTAGTAAAGTTTTCATTTCATTATTTTACTTTTCAACTCTAGAATTTCTTTTGGGCTCCCGTTCATAATTTCTGTCTCCTTATTGATATTCTGAATTTGTTGAGACACCCTTCCCTTAGTTTCCTTTAGTTCTCTGCCCATGATTTCCTGTAGTTGTTTAACCCTATTTAAGACCGTTGATTTAAAATTTTTTGTCTTGTTTGACAGAGTCCTTTGTCTGTGTTTCTTCAGGGATATTTTCTGTTACTTTATTTTGTGCATATTCCATATGTTATTTCTTGCATGATTAGAATTTTTGTGGAAAATTATACATTTTGAATATTATGATGTGGTAACTCTAGAAATCATATTCTTCTACCTCCTCTACATTTATTTGTGTTGCTGGATTTGGGCCATAGCAGTTTATTTACCTAGTGATTTTCCTGAACTATTTTTATAAATCCTATAGTCTTTGTCATGTTTGGTCTCTGAAGTCTCTGTTCCTCTAACTTGTGTTCGGGTAGTGCTTTGACAGGAACTTCTTTAAACGCTAGGACCCCCACTCAAAAGAGAAAGAAATAGAGAAAAGGAAGGAAGGAGAAATGCAAAGGAAAGCAAAACAGAAAATTCTCAGTCTTTGCAGATGGGCTGTATGCCGGGGCACGCTTTCACGTGTAGCTAGGCTATTTACAACTTTGTCTTAGCCTTCATTCCTGTGTGTACGAAGCCTAGATATCTGCTAGAGGAAAAAGTCTGTAATCTTCTCAGGTCTTTTCTGAGAATCCATCCTTCCACGTGCCATGCCATCGGCATGCGCATGGCTTTTTAAATTCCCAAGTCTATGTGGTGACTCTCGAATGCCCTAATCTCCCAAGGAAACTCTCTAGTTTGTCTTACCAGGCTCTCAGGACATTTACTGTTTGTGTCAACTGTAATCTTTGGGTCCAGATGGCAGTGAGTTATTCATTTGCCTTATGTTTTGAGGGAGAACCTTCTGTGTGGCCACTCATCTGCGTTGTGTGGGTTCTGAGTTAGCCAACACAAAGGCTGCAACATCTCGTGTTATTCCTTCAGTAACCTCCAGACAGGTTAGAACAGACAAATACAATTCTTTAAGAATAAGGTCTATCCTTACTATGGTTTGAATTGTGTCCCCTGCGTTCAAAATCACATGTTGAAGTTCTAACCACCAATGTGATGGTGTTTGTTGGTGTGGTTTGGGGGAGGTGTTTTGGTTTAGATGTATTCATGGGGATGGATCCCTTATGATGGGATTAGTGTCCTTACAAAAAGAGGAAGAGACCAAAGCCTCCCCCTCCCCCCACCACGACTCCACCACGTAAGAAGATGGCATCTGCAAGCCAGAAGGGGCTCTCATCAGAGCCCCACCATGATGAAACCCTGATCTTGCTCCCCCAGCCCCAAGAACTATGAGGAATAAATTTCTGTTGGTTAAGCCACCCAGTCTGTGGTGTTTTGTGGTGGCCGCCCAAGCCGACTAAGACAATTCTGCATCCTCCAGAACCAGGGACCAGGGCCCCTCACTGGGAATGCAGCTCTTTTCAAGACCACCCCCAAGCAGAGGAAGAGGGTGGGACAGGGTAAGTCAAGAGTCACAAAGCTTTCCTACCAGTTTTAAGTTGCTTTCTCTTCTCTCTTGGTCGTTGTAAACCTCTGACCATTTTCCAGAGTTGAGGAAAAGTTGATTCTCCCATTTTTGCTTGTTTTTCAATGTGTCTATGGAGTGACAGGTGCCTGGGGCTACCTGCTTCATCATTTTCAGTGACATCACTCCAAGACTTGGTACATACTGTCCCCCGAGAGGCCCTGCTGGACCTCGGTCACTGTGTGGTATTGAAATACACTCAAGGATGTCCACAGTCCAGATATGTAAGGCTGCTTGCTGTCCACGCAGTGGCCTTGCATAGGTAAGCTTTGTATGTCTTTGTGAGTGACTTTTGAAGCTATCTTTTTTCTTTGTTAATAGCCATCATTTACAGAAGTACATATAGGGCTGTCTCTAAAAAGTCTGTGTTCTCCCACCAGCATGACCAACTGTTGGGATTCACGGGAGCTGTGGGGTTTCATGAGACGCAGGATTTTCAGTGCTAAAATCGGATAGCCTTGAGCTAACCAGGATGGTTGGTCATTCTACCTCCCATCCTTGAAATGTCTCATACAGCCCCAACACATTTACACACAGCCCCCCTACACTGTTACAATATGTTCCTTTTGATATAAGTAGTTCCTCTAGCTGATTACATTCTTGAAGAAGCAGAATATAGTTAGGCTCAGGGTGAGTGTGAATGAACACCTTCGATGCACGGTCTTGATGGCCGCTCTTTTGACCGCACAAAGGTAGGTTTGCCAACCCCAGGCTCTTGGGTGGGTTTCAGATATTTGTGTGGCTTGGCCGTGTGACCCTTCAACATTGCTCGAATGAAAAGTATAGAATAATGCAAGTAATGATCTGCATATATCTTCCATTGAAATACCAAAACTCAGTTATTTCACTTGGATTCTCTTATTCGAAATCAACTTGGGGGCGGGGGGGGGGGGGGCGCCTGGGTGGCTGGGTCAGTTAAGCACCCGACTCTTGATTTCAGCCCAGGTCATCATCTCGCGGTTCGTGAGTTTGAGCCCCACATCGGGCTCTGAGCTAATGGTGTGGAGCCTGCTTGGGATTCTCTCTCTCTGCCCCTCCCCTGCTCACTATCTCTCTCAAAATAAATAAATACATATTTTAAAAAGTCAAAAGCCAATGTGGTTTTCTTGCATGTATTCACTAATTCCCATCTTCTCACTCCAATGTTAAGGACTCTAGAACATTCTAGGTTAATGAATTGTGACTGTAGAAAATTGGCTTTCAGTGGAGGGGGCGGGCATTTTGGACCCTGACAGCTGGGGAGAGGGCAGCCCTGGCCTCTAGGGGTAGAGGCCAAGGATGCTGCTGGGCATCCAGCATTGGACAACCCCTACCAGAAAGGATCACCTGGCTCAAGGGTCAACGGTGCCCAGATTGAGAGGTCCTGCTTTTGAAGCATAAATTGGAGCCTGTGATTCAAGTGAAGTCAGTGAGGCAGTTAGAACAGACTTTTAAATGCGTCTGTGGAAATGTTTTCCCTTATTATTATTATTTTTTTTATTTAGTTTAATAAGAGGCAACCTCTCTACCCAAATATGCTCTGGCTTGCAATAAAAGCTACATTTTTGGACCTTGGAAACTCAAGTCCCAGATTCAGTGAAACCCAAACCACTTGCCACTTCTGCTTCTCTCTCTTGGCAGAAGGTTTTGGTGCAAGAGAAGAGCAGGAGGCATACACCGTATGTTTTTCATTCATTTATGCTGAAGTCGTCGAAACGTTCCTTCTTTTATGAGCCATTTGATGTCCAAAAAACCTTTTGAGTTGCATTTATAACCCTTTAAAAAGCTCATTCCTCTTCGAAACAGGAAGCCACTTTGTGAATAGAGTAAACACAGCCAAAAGCGTGGAAGATGGGAGAAGAGAGACACCTCCCCCCCCAACCTTAGGAGACTTTGTGTAGGGTGAAAGCTTCGCCGCCCCTCAGGGGACCTCCTCGTGGCCGTGGTTGGGGGAGGGAGTGGCAGGACCAGAGTGGACAACAGTGGCCTGTGCTGATGGAGCGGCTCTGTACTGGGCGCACCTGGGATCGGTCATCCTTTGTGTGTGTCTATCACGGGACCGTGGAAAGGATGCTTTGCCAATTCTGGACCCATCTCTGCCTGCTCAAGGGACTCACAGTCTGGTAATGAGCCTTTTCCACCGACCTCAAATATGAATTCAGAACTCCTTTCGACAGAGTCCCCCAAAGTGGCCCCTCCCAATGATTTAGCGCTGGTCCACCCAGAACAAAGCAGACCACAGGTCAAGCACGGCCCAGGTAATAACAAGAGGTACAGTAACAAGTCCTCTAGAGAAGAAGGCTTAGCTAAGACCCAACTGTAGAAGCAGGTGCAGTTTAAAAAGAAAATAAAAGGGGCGCCTGGGTGGCGCAGTCGGTTAAGCGTCCGACTTCAGCCAGGTCACGATCTCGCGGTCCGTGAGTTCGAGCCCCGCGTCAGGCTCTGGGCTGATGGCTCGGAGCCTGGAGCCTGTTTCCGATGCTGTGTCTCCCTCTCTCTCTGCCCCTCCCCCGTTCATGCTCTGTCTCTCTCTGTCCCAAAATAAATAAACGTTGAAAAAAAAAAATTAAAAAAAAAAAAAAAAAAAAAAGAAAATAAAATATAGGGGCGCCTGGGTGGCTCAGCCGGTTGGGCGTCCGACTTCGACTCAGGTCATGATCTCACGGTTCGTGGGTTCGAAACCCGCGTCGGGCTCTGGGCTGACGGCTCCGAGCCTGGAGCCCGCTTCGGATGCTGGGTCTCCCCCTGTCTCTGCCCCTCCCCTGCTCATGCTCTGTCTCTATCTGTCTCTCAATAATAAATAAACATTAAAAATTTTTTTTAATTTTAAATAAAAGCAGTTTTTATGTACACAAAGTCTTAGAATAAAACAAAAAATGGGAATAATTTCCATTTACATAATACGTAATGTAGTCCTGACAGTGTCCTAAGTTGTCACGACGGCCGATAAAGCAAGTATTTATTAACATTATATGTAGTAACATCTTTTTAAAATTTTTTTAATGTTTATTTATTTTTGAGACAGAGAGAGACAGAGCATGAACGGGGGAGGGGCAGAGAGAGAGGGAGACACAGAATCTGAAACAGGCTCCAGGCTCCGAGCTGTCAGCACACAGCCCGACGCGGGGCTTGAACCCATGAACTACGTGATCATGACCTGAGCCGAAGTCAGACGCTTAACCGACTGAGCCGCCCCAGTGCCCCTATACATTTTAACATCTTTGCCTTATTGAGATGCAGACAGGGAGATGCTGGAAGGTTCTCTTACTTAAGGACACAGGGCCAGTCAAAGACAGAGTTGGGATTTGAACCACGGCCCTCTGGTACCAGCTTTCTTGCTTTGGCCTCACTTAACCCTGGGATGGAAACTCTTCTCCTTTCTTGGTGCACCAATGGAGACTCCGGCTGTGACGTGACTTTGTTTGGGGTCGTGTTGAGAAAACATTATGGATCCCGGGGCTCACAGCTAAATAGGAAAAATAATCACAGTGTTCTGTAACTTACGATGTTAATCTCCCATTGATCGTTGGCTCTGGGACAGAGACTGTGCCTGAGGGCTGCTGCCTCCTCCCCAAGTTTTAAGAGGCCCAGGGGAGCCGGGAAGGAAAGACACTTCAACTCGTTGGAAAGTTGAACAAGATGTATGTTCCCAGGGAGATTTCAGCAGATGGTCTGTGACATTTGTTCATTCGTTCAGGAGGGCAGTTATTGAAAGTCCTCTGGATGTCTGGTCGGGTCAAGATACTTGGGTGAATGCGGGTCTGGTGGGTGGGGCTGGCGGGTGGCGGGGGGGACAGGCTGGGAACTTACAAAGCGGACGTCACGTGACAGGGAACAAAGCAAATTGGAAGGGCACCAGCTTGGAAATGATCCTCAACTCCAGTTGAAGGCTGGCTGTGCCACTCTTTAGCTGTGTGACCCTGGGCACATGACTCCACCTCTCTGAGACTAATTTCCCCTCCGTGTAAACCAGGGCGAGCAGTAGACATCTACTCAACTCATGGGGAGGTTGTGCGGGCTTACTTGAGATGCAAGATGCCTGTCAGATTGCCTGGCACGTGATGGGCACCTCAGAAAGGAAGTCGTAACCATTAGTTCTGCAGCAGATGTTTACTGAGCACCTACTGCGTACCAAGCATAGTTCTTAGCACCGGAGAGTGCTATCAATCGTTATTAGTCTCTCATAGTGAACTGCAGACCCAATCTCCTGGGGTTTCACTGAGGTGTCCTGAGATTTACGTTCGCTCTCAACCCAGGACGGGAGGTGTCCAGGACTCACGAATTCCCCAGGGATGGAGAAAGGAGGTTTCCAACGGAGAAAGGAGGTGAGGCACATTTCACCTTGTGTCTGGGGCCGTTCAGATCCCTTCTTCCTCACTGTTTTCCCTCCTTAGATGATTTTTGACCGAAGTATTGGTGACGTGGACCGCGTGGGTAGGGGGCACAGCTGGGGGGAGGGGCTCTTCCGATCCGCCGCTAGCCCTCACACCACCTTTTCAACCTTCCACGGCCGCCCCTGGGGCCACCATGATGCAGTGCATTCCTATCTTGAACCTGGACCAACTGCCTCTGGCCCAATGACAGGGATGATGATGTCGATGTCGTGCTAGATGACGGCGACGGTGACGTTGGGGAATTACCAGAGGCTGGGCGCCCGTCAACGCGGTTTTGCGTACCTTCTCTCCGACCCTTGCGGTGACTCTGCAGAGGAGGCCTTACGCTGCAGGAATCGGAGGCAAACAAACGCCAAACCCCCAATTGTGCCGGTGAAATTATAATACCGAGTCCACAGCGTTCGTCCGCGCGCCTAGTATTTGCCAGACTCTCTTTACACGTATCACCTCGTGTAAGCCCACCGCCCTATGGGGTGGGTACACTTGTTTTTTACAGACTCCAAAAGGGAGGCACAAGGGTTAGGACACTTGGCCGCGCTCACAGAGCTGGTTGGCTGTGAATCAGAGGTGTATACCTAAGCAATGTGACCACGGAGCCTGCACTGGTCTCAGTTTTATTTAAAAATACGTGTATGGGGGCGCCTGGGTGGCTCAGTCGGTTGAGCGTCTGACTTCGGCTCAGGTCATTATCTTGCAGTTGACAGAGTTCGAGCCCCGCGTCGGGCTCTGTGCTGATGGCTCGGAGCCTGGAGCCCGCTTCGGCTTCTGTGTCTCCCTCTCTCTCTGCCCCTCCCCCGTTCATGCTCTGTCTCTCTCTGTCTCAAAAATAAATAAACATTAAAAAAAATAAAAAAATAAATAAAAATACGTGTACGGAAGTCTTCGTTTTTCACGGAGGTATAATGAATGTGTGCTAATAAGCGGAGTGAACGCCTATGCCTACGCAACCCCCACCGCTAGATACGCCTGAGCTACTAACCCCCTCGGCCATGCTGATCTAATCCCCCGTTTGATGTCAGAATTACCTGATGTCACTTCACCTTCCAGATTTATCTTCCGCACGCATTCACTGTGTTACTACTAATTGCCAGCCCATGTGGTATTTATTATGGTCTACGCCCTGTTCTAAGTGCCTCACGTATATGAACTCGTCGTGACACCAGCCCGTGAGGCTGGCGCTATTCCTGTGGTTCCTGTTTTGCACACAGGACGATGGGGGCCCAGGGAAGTTAAGAGACCTATCTCATGTTACACAGCTCGGGAGTCACGGAACCACGAATTCAAGCTGGACGTCTGGTTCTAGAACCCTCCACGCGCTCGGTTTCTTGAATGCGCCCAGAATCCCTACAGAGAAAGGGCGCTGATCAATCTCAGTTCACAGGTAAGGAAGCGAAGATTCCGCAAGGTTAACGTAAATTGCCCAAATATCTCTACGAGTAAGCCACAAAGTGAGGACTGCCCTGACTTCCGAAGACATGTCTTTTTCCGCTGTCCTGACAGGTGCCTGAAACTTCTCTGCTTTAGATAAGAATCACTGATGTACCTGTTCATCCCCTTCCAGGAATACCAAGTTTATGGAGAGCAGAAGCTCTCTCTTAGTGGTCTTTTGTCATCTGTGGCCCCTAGTCCCGGACCCCACGCTCGAGTGGAGCCCTGTGAGAGGAGGGAAGTTTCTGGAAGAAACGTGCTTGCTGTCAGAAATGCCGGAGTCCCAGGCCCCCGCCTTGATGAGGCTCTGACCAAATAAATGTTTGTCTCTCCAACTCACCTCGGCAACCCCCCCTCCCCACCGCCCCCAAGCTCCTGGGTCCACCCCTTCCTAGCTTTACCTAGGGGGATAGTAAATCTTGACTTTCCCATTTTCCTGCAGCTCGAAAGGATATGAATTCCGTAAATCTTGGCCTGAGTGACCATCGGGATGCATGAAATATGACAGGAAGAGGCCAGGGAGGCAGAGTTTACGCAGAGCGCAGCATCCAGGGCCGGGGATGGGCAGGCCGGGGGGGGGCCCCTAGGGACGCCTTGGGCTACAGAGAGACGCCTCCATGGTCTGGGCTGTAACAGACGGTCAGGGTCCCCGCCGTGCCGAGGTTCCAAGAGCACTGCCGCCGCGTGGGGCAGAAGTGACTCGCCGCACAAAATCCATGCGGTCCCTGTCCTGGTCTTCACTCTTGGCCGCTGCCTCCAAGGATGTGGGGTGGCAAAGGTGCCCCATCCATTAGGGCTGACAGGGCAGCAGGAAAGACCTAGCTGTGATGAGAGGAAGAACTTCCTGCAAGGAAAGTTTATTAAGCCCTGCCGTGAGTTATTGACAGAGGCGGAGCAAGTGACTTCCTGACTTTGAGACCAAGATGGATAGTTCTCGGTCTGCAAGAGTCTGGCCCAGCCGTCTGCTGCGCGGGCCCTTGACCCCTTTCGGGGGGACTGCGTCAGCTGCGTCTGCATTTGAGGGCATTGGAGAATGCTCGCCGATGATAAAATTCCTCTTTGAAGGCAGGTTTAGTGTTTTTCTTCTTCTCCCTCCTCCTCCCCCTCCTCCTCCCCTCCTCCTCCCCCTCCTCCTCCCCTCCTCCTCCATCTCCAGAATAGAATTACTATATGTTCCTTCCAAATTTTTTAAAATCCAAATAATCTGCAAATCCCCTTCCCCTTTCGGCTGCTAACAGTCGGGGTACATCTTCATGGATGTTTTGAGCGTGCATTCACCCACACGC
Source organism: Prionailurus bengalensis (assembly GCF_016509475.1). Lineage (NCBI taxonomy): Eukaryota > Metazoa > Chordata > Mammalia > Carnivora > Felidae > Prionailurus > Prionailurus bengalensis. Next base: position 12,148,389 of record NC_057356.1, read on the forward strand.
TCACGCACACCCATCTCTGTTTAACCACACGGACGGGCACATACTGCACTCATTGGCCTCGGGTTTGCTCTCCTCCCGTGCAAACATCGTGGGCGTCTTTCCACGGCGGTGTGCACATTTCATTCCGTTTGTAAGACAGTAACTTCATATTCCATAATATGGCAATGTCGTAATTCACGTAATCAGTCCTCAGTGGCTTTACTTCCAAGCTGGTTTTCCAATTTTTTTTCAATGCAGAAACGCTGTACTGAACCGTTAGTGTTTTCGTCCTTCTCTACGTGTCGGGGCGTGTCTTTACAATGGATTTCTTTTTTAACTTTTTTAACTTTTTTTTTTTTTTTTTGAGAGACAGAGCGTGAGCAGGGGAGGGGCAGAGAGAGAGAGGGAGACACAGAATCCGAAGCAGGCTCCAGGCTCCGAGCTGTCAGCACAGAGCCCGACGCGGGGCTCGAACTCACCGACCGTGAGATCATGACCTGAGCCGAAGTTGGATGCTTAACCGACTGAGCCACCCAGGCGCCCCATAGAACAGATTTCTAAGTGAAAATATTAGAGATAGAAGCTAAAAGACCTTTGGGTATTGGCCGGTGGGATGCAGCTGCTTTCTGTGAAGGTATAAAGCACTTGTCCCCAATTTCGTGGGAGGCGTGGGGAAAACGGCTCACCCTTCGCCAACAGCGCTATGAGCCCCTTGTAGTGTTTGTCAGTGGGCCATCCGGTTTCAGTTAATTGCTCGTATTTCTTCTAAGACTGAGCTCTCTTCGTATCTTACTGATTATTCATTTCTTTTGGCCATTGCTTCTTTCTTTCAGCCCTTTGTCTTTGTAAGGAGACTCGCAAGCCATTTTTAAGCCTTTTGTCCTCTTGACCACCTTCCAAGGTGCCACTATGTATCCTCTTTTCTTTTTCTTTGTGTCTCGTCTGTTAGCCACTCCTTCCGCTTTGCAAATGTATGAAAATGTGTTTTGTTGTCATATGTTCACAAAAGTAATTTGTGCCCATTCTGGGAAAATGTAGAACATAAAAAAGGAAGGAAGGGAACCAAAGACACAATAGGAATACATTTAACGCTTAAAAAATTTTTTTTCACTGTTTTTATTTTTGAGAGAGAGAGAGAGACAGAGAGAGCTGGAGAGGGGTAGAGAGAGGGGGAGACGCAGAATCCGAAGCAAGCTCCAGGCTCTGAGCCGTCAGCACAGAGCCCGAGGTGGGGCTCGAACCCACGAACCTGAGCTGAAGTTGAACCCACAAACCTGAGCTGAGCTGAACCCACAAACCCATCCGACCGAGCCACCCAGATGCCCCTATATTTAACACTTTTGAACTGTACTCTTAAAAATGGTGAAGACGGTAAGTTCTATGTTACATGTATTTTATCACAATTAAAAAAAAAACAAAAAACAAAAACGGGGGCCCCTGGGTGGCTCAGTCGGTTAACCATCCGCCTTCGGCTCAGGTCGTGGTCTCAAAGTTTGTGAGTTCACGCTCTGCATCTCTGCTGTCAGTGAGGAGTCCGCTTCCGATCCTGTCTCCCTCCCTCTGCCTCTCTCCACCCCACCCTCTCTTTCAAAAAATAAAGGTTTAAAAAAAAAAAACAAAAGAAGAAAAAAAGCACAGTTTCATCTGCCGGAGAAAGCAGCTCTTTCCCCTAGGGATGGTTTTCTCCACGTTAATACACCAAGTTTACTAATTTCTAACCTGCTGCATTACTGAATACGTCATGATCAATTTTTAGCATAACAAACTCGCGATGACTGTTGACGGTTCCCTGGTATTGCGTGGTAACAATAAACTCAATAGTAACAGTGTATCATTGCGGGTTTCCTATATGCCAGTCACTGAGCTTGGCTCTCTCTTCATGTGTAATCTCATTTAATCCTTATAACAACCCTATGAGGTGGTTACTATTATGCCACTTTTTTCCAGAAAAGGAAACTGAGGCTTATGGAAGTAAAGCCACTTGTCCAAAGCCTTAGAGCTGGTTAGAGACGAGAGCTGTGCTTGAACACAGTACCCGGAAGCCTCACTGTGTTCTTCATATTGTCCTAAGGGCCAGGGGCTCTGGGGTACTAAGCAACCTTCGGTTGCTCAGGGCCTTTCTTTAGGCTGCTTTCAGTGCCCCATCCAACCTGCCAAGTGTGAATTGTCCTTCATTCCATTCCTTCATAATACCGTCCCATCCATTCTGTATTTCGGGGCCACCATCCTTCCCCTACTTTCCCCAACATTCATAAACCCCATGAGGGGCAGCACAATGGGGGTGAGTCTAGACTCTGAACCAAGATTCCCCAGGTCTGTGGCCTGGGTTCAACCCCCTCTCCGGCCGGGGTGCCTGAATCTGAATATCTAAACTCTTCTGTCTCTTAATGTTCCCACCTGCGTACTGGAGTTAATTCTACTATTCTCTATTTCCAGGTTGTGTGCAAATACACATACGTGCACACATACGCATTCATACGTACATAGGCGTCCATACATCCATATTTAATGTGTTAGTTTCCTATTGCTGTTGTAATCAATCACCATAAACTTAGTGGCTTCAAACGATAGAAAGTTCTGGAGGCCGGAAGTCCAAAATGAATCATTTGGGGCTAAAATCAAAGTGTCGGCAGGGCTGGCTCCTTCTAGAAGTTCCAGGGGAGAATTCGTTCCTTGCCTCTCCCAGCTTCAGGTGGCTGCTGGCATTCCCTGGCTTGTGGCCCCATCCCTCCAACCTCTGCTTGTGTCTCTTCCTCCTCTTCTGATGTCACATCTCCCTCTGCCTCCTCCTTATGAAAACACTTGGGATTGCATTCGGGGCCCCACCCATATAATCCACCCAGGATAATCTCTTCCTCGCAAAATCCTTGATTTAATCACACCAGCAAAGGCCTTTTTGGCATATTGGGTAAAATTCACAGGCTCCAGAGATGAGGAAATGGATATGTTTGGGGTCCTTCATTCAGCCTCAACATATACTTTTTGTTTTAAGTAAGTTGCTATTATTGGGAAGGCAGACACCATTTCTGATTCTTCTAATTCCGTATCTAGATAGGAAACACTCAGTGTACTTCTGCTATTAGGCTGTAGTCAAAAGAGTTTTTGAAAATACAGACTACCGGGGTGCCTGGGGGGCTCCGTCGGTTGAGCGTTCGACGTCAGCTCGGGTCATGATCTCACGGTTCGTGAGTTCCAGCCCCACATTGGGCTCACTGCATCAGTGCAAAGTCTGCTCTGGGTCCTCTGTCCCCCCTCTCTCTGCCCCTTCCCCACTTGTGGGCTCTCTGTCTCAAAAATAAATAAAACATTTAAAAAAGAAAAAGAAAATACGGACTACCAAATTCTGTAGAGGTCTTTCAAAATAAGTCCTTAGAGGACTAAAAGATATAGAGTTGGTCATTAGTAAAAATTGATGACGACATTTTCTAAAAACTCAGGGGACTATGGTTGTCCTCCCTTTCTCTTTGCTGACTTTCGCCTTCCTCTGCCCCACGGCCTCTCTGGCCTCTTCTCTGGGTCTCTCGGGCTACCTTGTACCTTATCTCAGGGCAAAAATGAAAGCCGTGGTTTCCTGGTTCAAGTTCCTCCTTTTCTACTTGGATTGTACCACCAACCATTACTAAAATTCTAACATTTCCTCCTTTCCTTCTTCCAAAATAAAGGGAGTGTCTCTTCTCCAGTACACAGCGACTCCCTTTACTTCCACATCTGTGAGCATCACCCCCTCTCGACTTCTGTAGGGCCTTTGAGGCATTATTTACACCAGATTTTCTCAAATTGTGTTTTGCAAAATACTAGTTGCCTAAACATGTCAAAGGAGGCTCTGAGGGGGTAAATGCTCTCTCTCTCTCTGTCTCTCTCTCTGTCTGTTTTTCTATCCATCCATCCACCTGCCCTTCCTTCCTTCCTTCCTTCCTTCCATCTATCCATCCATCTACCTGCCCATCCATACATCCATCCACCTGCCCATCCATTCATCCATCCATCCATCCATCCATTCATCCCTCCTTCCTTCCATCTATCCATCCATCCACTTGCCCATCCATCCATCCATCCATCCATCTATCCATCCGTCTGTCCATCCATCCATCCATCCATCCATCAATCCATCTATCTATCTATCCATCCATCCACCCACCTGCCCATCCATCCATCCATCCATCCATCCCTCCTTCCTTCCATCTATCCATCCATCCACTTGCCCATCCATCCATCCATCCATCAATCCATCTATCTATCTATCCATCCATCCACCCACCTCCCCATCCATCCACCTGCCCATCCATCCATCCATCCATCCATCCACCTTTCTATTATCTTCTATGATCACATATATGGCAGCTTGCCTGTTTCCCCATCTCACATACACCCTTACCTGTATCCTTCACCTGGGTCACCCGGGAAATCTCCAAGAGTGCATTCGCATATTAAAGGCCCTAAGAAGAACTGCCTTAAAAATACAACGAAGCAAAGAGTGTTTATTTTTGTTTTATCTAACATTTCCCAAACTGAATTGTAGATACGCCCTCTTTCTCATGTACTTCCCCTCACAGAACACTTTCCGAAAACGTTCCCCTTGGGTCCCCTGCTGGGAAGTGCCGAGTTGTACACTTTCTGACTAGAATTCCAAACAAGGCCATTACCTGTTTCCTACACTGCCTCGCCAAGCTCTTGGAGCTTCAGGTGTGACCACAAACTGAGCACATATTATGTGCCAGCCACGTTATGCTTGTGATTACCCTAGATGGGGCAACCCCATGCAATCCCCATCTTACAGATGACAAAGAACAGGCTTGGAGATTAAGTCATCGGTCTTGGTTAAATTCACATTGAGTGGCAGAGTTGGGTTTGCACCAAGGCTTCTGTGGATCCAGAGTCCACACCCCTCCATTTTTCCCCCCTAGAAGCATAAAATCCAAAGACTATGCTTTTATCTTTCTCTAAGGAGAGCTAATGTCCCAGTTAATGTCTTCAGAGAATGCCAGTTTCCGAAAATCCTACCTGCCTTAGTTCACGAAGAGCCATAAGCGTGTTTTAAATCCAGAGGGAAAGACCAACAACAACCCCTCTCCTTTGGTGGCACATTTATAAACAGACGCAAGGCAGGAAATAGGTACCCCCCACCCCTGCCCCAGGGTGTCTGCAGACAGAACAAAGAACAGGGTTCTGTGCCCGGGCCGTTGTGCACAGCCTGTAACGTGATTGCTGCCTGATGGTGCGAAATGGATTCAAGGCCCAGGTCCATCTGGTTTGTGTATCGTGAACGAGCTGTTAAAGTGTCAGGACTTAACTTCTCTGGATTTGAGGAAGTCTCATGAGGTTTTATTGAGCAGTTAAGATGGGTGTAAACCTCACGGGTGGGACCCGCTTCTCCCCTATGATCTTAGAGACATGCATGGTTCACAGGTTGGAGAAGGACAGGTTAAAAATAAGAGGATGGACCCCCCCCCCTGAAACCACCCCCCCCCCCAATTAAAGCACCGGGGACTTGGGATCCAGACTCCAGGGATTATGCACAGTCATGAGCAATTCATTCTCTCTCTCTAAGCCCCAGGACCTCCTCTGGGACGCGGGGACAATTATCTTGCCCAACTCACAGAGCTGCTTGGATATGAAAGATAATGAGGGCTGTCGAGGAGTCTGCTAATGGGAGGGGCAGTCCTAGCTTCTTTGATTTCCTTTTCCAGAAGGAGCCAGAAAGAGCTACAGGGACCTTGCGTCCTGTTTCCGCGTCCCCTCTCTCCTGGTCACAATTAGGCAGCATTTCTACTCGTCGAACTAAAAAGTCGTCGGGAACAACATGCTCTGGGTTGTGCGGTGATGGCTGCTTCCGAAGGCCCAGCAGCCTTGGAGAGCATCGAAGACCGCGGCCCCAGGCTGAGTGAGGGGCAACAGGAGGCGTGGTGGTTTTAAAACACGTTCGTAAATTCCCTGAGACGCTTCTCGGCAAGAGTTGGGGTCTCATCCTCCTCTCCCTGCACACGGCCAGGCCTCGTGGTGCGCGGGCGACCAACAGAATAGGGCAGCAGGGATGCTCTGGGACTTCTGAAGCCAGGCTAGGAAGGCACTCCAGCTTCCCCCCGGCTCCCTTGTTTGGAGCGCTTGCCCTTGGTCTTCTGGGACTTGAAGCCTGTCTTCTAAGGACTCCATGACTCATCCCGAAAACGGGTCTTCCTTGTGTGGCTGGGCTTGAAGGACAGGTGTCTGTAGACAGACGGTCCCATCGCTACATCCCGACCATGTCCTTTCTCCCCGTGTCCTGGTGTGAATTTCCAGGCAAGAACTCTCATTGCTTCTGTTTGGGTCACGGATCCATTCGTGACGACCAATCACTGTGACCCAAGGGATGAACCCCTGTGATTGGCCAGTTACCTGTCCTGCCTTTGGACCTGGACTTGGGGAATGTCAGGATTCAGATAGGATGAACAAAACCACCTGGCACGGAGGAGAGATGGTCCCCCTAAAACGTAGGTGCTTCTTGCTTAGAAGGGGGTAAGAGAGATACTAAGCAACAACAAAAAAAGCAGGTATCTATGTCCACAGATTCCACACATACAACTCTGTTTGTTTCCCGGACTCTGTTAGAAGTTTCTTGTATCAGAGAGCTACGTCCCCAGGCCTCGCATCAGTAGGCGCTCAAGAAAACCCCAGTGTATTTCTACCATGTCAATCTAGGATGGCCACGAGACCCGTAAGAACAGGTGAGGATTTCACCGGTGACGTTGGCATTGCTGTTGCACTCGTCGGTGTAGGAACCACTTACCGGGTGCAAGACTTTAGCTTTTGACCTGTTTTGTCACCTGTCAAACGGGGTCAGTGGTGAAACTTAGCTCAAGGGGTACGGAAAGGATCCAGAGGGAATGTGTGCGGATGCGCTAGAATGCCTTTTTGGTTTTTTAAAATCAAGTGTGTATTATCGTCCCTGAGAGGTTCTCTGGGCACAAGTTGCCACGCTTTTCCTGGAACTCAGTTAACAGCCTAGCTTTTGGCGATAAAAGCCATCATGGGGCGCCTGGGTGGCTCAGTCGGTTGAGCGTCCGACTTCAGCCAGGTCACGATCTCGCGGTCCGTGAGTTCGAGCCCCACGTCGGGCTCTGGGCTGATGGCTCGGAGCCTGGAGCCTGTTTCCGATTCTGTGTCTCCTTCTCTCTCTGCCCCTCCCCCGTTCATGCTCTGTCTCTCTCTGTCCCAAAAATAAATGTTGAAAAAAAAATTAAAAAAAAAAAAAAGCCATCAGTTAGGCCCGCTGAAAATCGCTTCGTTTTTTTCCCCCAACGTTCACGCCTGTCAAATGGGAATAATAATTCTGTTTCTTGCCCCAGGCCCTTGGTCAAGGTGGATGCCTCCTGGACGGAGAGCGCTGACTGGGGTCGCTGTGGCCTCTCCCTGTAGTGATGAATCAATAGCTTGTAAGCGTGGCTCTTTGGTTTCGCATCTGCCGGCTGCCTGGGAGACAGGGTTTGAGGGGGACGGAGGGGTGAATACTGTGCTTTTTAATTTCCTCCGGCTGTCTAAAGCACCAGGAACCCAGCGTACACGGTGAAGCAAGCGGGTCGCTCGGGGGATGGAGGAAATTACAGAGGGGGCATTGCCAGGTTCAAGGGTCTGCATGATATCGTCAGCGACCGCTGGCTCTAGCCTAGGAGGCTCACATTTTGCCCTAATTTTTTTTTTTAATTTATTTTTGGGGGGTGGGGAGTGAGATCTTGGCTTCAATCATGACTCTGTCACTTAGGAGCAGAGAAGCCCTTCAGCAAGTCGCTTTACTCGTCCGCGCCTCAGTGTTCTCATCTGCAAAATGGGAGTGATCATCTCCACTCCACCTGCATCCATGAGAACAGACAGCCCCAAGGACAGCTCCCGCCCCTCCTCCGTCAGATGTCGGCAGGCAGGATGCTCGCAAGCCTTCCAGCCAGCTCTGTTCCTTAACCTTCTCTAATGTACCAGGATGGAGCCTTGGATCCCACAGGCAGTGGTCCTTGGCCCCAAGGGGCTGTTAGCGGCGACAGGCCAAGCGAGTCATCACTCAAACGGATAATTCTAGACGTGATGGCTGCTGACATGGTTATCTGCTCTTTTTCTTGCTGGATACCTTTCCCCCTTTCTTCAGCCCAAAGCACCTCACCTTCTTCAGGGGACCTGCCCCTTTCTCCACACTGCGGAGTTCTTCAAGGCTTGCTGATCATGCCCCTGGCCTTACCTTCAGGGTCCCAAGGGGAGGGTCATGTGACCCGTGCTGGCCAATCATAGCTGTTCGTCCCTCTGGCTGCAGCGGTTGGCTCCAGGGTGGGCACATGACCCAAACAGAGCCAATTGGGAGTTCCCTCCTGGGAATTTATAGGGGCGAAAGGAAATGAAAAGGGTAGAGGTGTGGCCGGAGCTGTGTGGCCGCACACATACCCTCCTCCCCTGCAGCCACGTGCAGAAGCGTTTCTCAGGAGGAGAAAAAATAGGGTCAACCTGTAAGGAGGCAGAGGGATCCAGCTTTGAGCAGGGGCGGTGTAGGGAGGGGAGACACAGAGAGAGAAGAGACAGAGGGAATGAATGGGATGCCAAGTCCCAGACATCTGTGAGTCGCCTCATCTCTGGGACGTGGGTGTCCCGGGAGTTAACAAAGCATCTTTCTTGGCTGGGATGGCTTAACTTCAGTTTCCGTTACTTACAGAATCAAAGGGTTCAGACCCCAGCAAGTTCTTTGCAGGAAAGGCGCACAATGCTATGGAGAGAGGCTATAACAGGAAGAACTGGTAACCTCCACGGGGCGGGAGAAGGGTCTCCTGAGGAGGTGAAACCTGGCTCAAATGAGCAAGACGAGTAGGGACCGGCCAGGCCAAGGGCAGAGTCAGGGGAGGATAGGAGCATTTTCCAGGTGGAGGCTGGGACACCTGCTTAGGGCCTCAGTCGGGAGAGAGGCTGATTATCCATGGCCGTTAAGCGAGCCGTTAACCAAGGCTCGTAGGTACATATACAAAGTCCTACCACCTATATGGATATCTACGGGTAGAGAGAGATGGTTGGACTTTACAGAGGGTCATTCTAGCCCGAAACCGGAAACAGCCTCAAACTTGATCTCCAACCTGCCGGTTTCGAAACATGTATCACTCACGTGTTGCCCTAGGAAATTTCCAACTCTGTCTCCCCTGCCACCAGCCATGTCCTCAGGGCCCCTTCTTTCCTGAACTTTCTCTCTTCTCGCCTGTTCCAACGGTCCTTGGTATCTTCCCTCCTAGCTCTGGTCTGCCTGCCCCAAGGAAAACCACTGGTGAAGAGCCGTCGTCTCTCTCCAGCCAGCCAGCCCTTGCATTCTGGCCCCCCGTTCCTCAACCAAAGGGCCATTCCACTCTCTCACACACGCATGAGGCGTCCCTTTGCCTCAGTTTACTGATCTGTAAAATGCAGACAATAATGGCACCTAAGCTGATCAGCTTATATGCTGTAAAGTGGTTCAAACAGTGACTGAATAGCAAGCACTCCTCAGGTGTTAGTCGTGAGTGTTTTGGTATTTTGTATTTCCCAAAGATGGCCACCACAGTACCTCCCGTCCCATGTGTTTGTCTTATAACACAGCTTTGATACTGCCCCCACCCCCATTGCGTGTAGACATGACATCTCCTTGAACTTGAGTGAACGCTTGTGATTGCTTTAACCAATAGGGTGGAAGACGCAGTGCTTTGTGACATCTGAGGCCAGTTTAGGAAAATGCCACGTGCTTCCTCCTTGTCGCCTGGATGGCTCACTCATGGAGCCCGGCCGCCATACTGTGGGGAAGCCCACACAAGCCTGCGTGGGGAGGCCACGTGGACGTGCTTTTCGTCCGTGTCCCGGCCAACAGCCTAGTTGTTGTCCCAGCCAACAGCCAACATCAACTGCCAGACGGGCAACGGAGAGACCCTCGGATGATTCTAGCCCCTGGCCATTGGATCACCTCCAGTTGTCAAGAGCGTCAGAGAGTCCAGCTGAGGCCCCAGATGTCGCAGAGGAGACAAGCTGTTCCCACTCCGCCCTGTCCAAATCCCTGACCCGCAGAATGAGTGAGCATTAACTACGGTGGTGGTTTTGTGCCACCAAGTCTTGGTGTGGTTTGTTGTACATCCATACCAACTGGAACAATTATTATTATTATTATTATTAGCCATTTGTATTACTTATCCTGAGACAAATTGTCAAACAGTGCCGCTCCCCAAGAAAGCAGAATGAGCTCTAGTTGAATTTTATCGTAAGACCAGCTCTTGCAAGAGAAGGTGGCCAGCCTTGCTTCTGCTCTCAAGACTTCCCCGCCTCAGCTCAGCATCCAGGGAGAGGCGGCAGGCAGGAGGCAAGGAGAGTTTGCATGACTCTGCTTGGAGGTTTCGAGATTTCCGTCTGTTGTGTCACCTTCGAGGAAAGGCTGGCACAGCATCTCTGGCGCCCTCTCTGTGCGTGCCTCTTGCTGTCCCTGTCACCTGTGGCCAGGTGGCCAGCTGGCCCTGCCCTCTGCTCCCTGCCTGTCTCCTGTCTCTCTGGTCCTTCCCCAGGTTCCTGTCCTGAATCTCCTTGGTGGGAGTGGCCATGGATGGTGACTGCCCAGCACAGGACTGAGAAACCCAAATCTGCTGCTCTGAGCCTGTGACTGGTCTGCTTAAAACCCTCCGAAGCCCCCCCCCCCCCCCATTGCCGCAAGGACCCGTCCTCAGGATCGCCCGGTCCTGGGGGTCCTGCTTACCCATCTGCCCTCGTTTTGTGCCTTAAGGTTTCAGGTCCTCAAGATTCCAGCTGCACTGACTGCCTTTCAGCACCTTGAATACCATATGCCCTCAAACACTGGGCCTTTGCGCATGCTGTTCCCTCGGCCTGGATTGCCTTTCCCTCCCTGAGTTCACTGCCACACCTCCTTCCGATCACAGTGCAAGGATCCCTGCTGCAGGGTCTGAGGGGGCCTCATCCTTCCCTTCTCATCACGCCTTCGATTGTGCACTGAACCCCGGATCGATGCCTGTTTGCACCGTCAGGTTCTAAGCCCCACGAGGGCAGGAACGTTGCTCCGTTCCTTCTCTTCGTCTCCCAGTAAATATGCACGGCGCTCGGCATAGTGGAGGCGCTCGGTAAATGCGGAATAAATGAACGGACAAGCAAGCATCGCCCTTTCTGGGGCTTGATCTTCCCGTGAGATTTTTAAAAGGAAGCGGTGGAACCCTTCCAGAAAAGACAGAACGAAGCGCCGTTGCAAGGCGGGCTTAGGGCACGCAGATTGTTCCTTCCGTATCTCGCTGGTCCTCATCCTCAACAGGAATCGGCTCTACCCAGAAGAAGCACGAGCTGCCAGTTCGGGGCCAGGCTGCTTGGGCTTGCATTCGGATTCTGCTCCTTCCTCTCTGTGTGGCTTTGGGCCAAGAACTCACCCCTCCAGCTCTAATCTGCAAAACGGGACCAACAAGAGTCCTGCTTCATGGGGCCGTTATGAGCTGTTAAGTGTCAGTAGGCATCTGGCCTACAGTCAGGACCCTGAGCTGGCCGTTGTTGTGGTTGTTATATTATGAGAGGCTCCTCCCTGCCAGCCTGGTCTGCCTCCGTTCACCTGCCTTGTCTAAGTGCCTGCACACAAGTGGCCTTGTCCTCATTACAGCCTCGCAGACCGCAAGATCATGGCCTGAGCCGAAGTCAGGCGCTTCACCACCGGAGCCACCCAGGCGCCCCTACTGTGCCTGGGTTGAAATCCCAGCTCCGTCACTCCCTTGCCGTGGGAAGTTTTCTCGCCTAATGGCAGTCGTAAGGATTTGAGGAGTTCCACATTCATAGGCAAAGATGTGTCACAATATATGTTCACTCTCACTTCTGTCATGAGAAAGATGAGTAAACACGACCCCGGCCCTTCAGGGATAGACAAATCTAAGGGGCGGGGGGTGGGAGGCAGAGCAGCAGAGAGCAAACCGTGGCACCGCCCGACCATGAGAGGACTTGAGGCCATGTCTTCAAGGAATACTGTGGACTGGATGGCTTCTTGTTGCCTTTGGACTGCAGGGAACGCTTTAGGGAAAGGCACACTTGATTTGGATCTCGAAGGATGAATAGGAAGTTTGCCAGGTAGAGAAGAGGAGAAAGGAATACCAAGTAGGTGGAAGAGGATGAGCGAAGCCACAGAGATGGGAAGGGTCACAGCACAGTCTAAGTTGATACAGAGGTTTTGGGGATGTGGCTGCAAAGACGGGAGGGTGTCCAGTGATGCCCAGCCTTGAATGTCTTGAGAGAAAGCCAGTGCCCTGACATCGTTTCCTAACATTGCAGAAGATCAGACCCCTCTTTGCTGCTCCAACCTTCTTCCACGTTGGTGGATCTTGCATTCTCTTTCCCTGTTTGTTGTCTTCAAGCACTGATTCATCCTTACCTTTCTCAGATGAGGTTCCTCAGGAACAGACTCTGAGATGAAATTTGAGTTCAGGTAATGTGTCCGGGAAGTGCTCCCAGGAGAGCAGAGAAAACAGGGCAAGGGGAAGAAGGCAAGAGAATGCGAAGTCCAGCAGAAGAGGCTCCCGATCCCCTGAGGGAGCTCTGAGTGGAAGCTCCGTCTCAGAGTTTGTCCCTACCTGAGGCAAGGACCTTCCCATTCCTGCACTGGATAGACAGGGATGGGTTGAGGGCTTTGCAAGATCTCCCAGACACTGCGCTCTCCTCCCTGTAGACACAGGGGTTCCAAGGACACGAGGACCAGTCTCGCTAGGAAGGTTGGAAGGGCAGTCTTTAGAAATAGAATTGCTAGAAGCTGGGAGAAGGGCATGCAAAACCTGTAACCAGATTGGGGACACTGCCAGTGCTCTACCACTGACAGCCAAGAGCTTGATGTTCTCCTGCGTTTGGCATGACAGGGTATATAACACTCCAGACCTTCTGACTGAAGGTCATATTATCACCCTCCCCTAGCCCAAGTCTACCAAGGTGAGCAAAACAAAGTGAAAAGCTCTTAAAGGTGGGGCACCCGGGTGGCTCAGTCGGTTGAGCGACCGACTTCGGCTCAGGTCATGATCTTGAGCTCCGTGAGTTCGAGCCCTGCGTCGGGCTCTGTGCTGACAGCTCGGAGCCTGGAGCCTGCTTCGGATTCTGTGTCTCCCTCTCTCTCTGCCCCTCCCCTGCTCGTGCTCTGTCTCTCTCTGTCTCAGAAATAAATAAACATTAAAAAATTAAAAAAAAAAAAAGAGCTCTTAAAGGAGCGCTCAAGCCCAGCAACAAATTGGCCCCAACCCCACATCTTAGTTTGATGTTCCTTTGAAGCGTCTACTAGATTCCTTGTTACATCCCAGATCCCTTCCCAGGATGCTCCTTCTGCTGTCTAATGAACCGTGGTCCCCCAGGCTTCAATTCTGACTTCAGAGTTAACTTTTTTCTTCCAGCTCTTCAGTTGACACTGTAGGCTCAATGAATGTGTTTGGTGTGGGTTCATGAGAGCATGATTTAAAAAATTTCTTATTGTTTGCCATGGAGCAGAGATTTGGTACCTAAGGAAGAAAGTAGGAAAGCTTGATAGCACATCACAGCATGCCCTACTGCTTTGTCCACACCAGATATTGTTATTCCTATGGGTAAGTGAGGGAACTGAGGCACAGGCAACTGAAATAAATAACCCAGGATCTCTTAGTCAGGGTTAGAGTTCGAATCCACTTTGTTCTTGTTACTCTCAGAACTTGCTAACCCTGGAGGCAAATTCCGAGAGGGCTAGTAGGGAAATCACGATATCGGGTGCTCTTGGCATCTAATGCATCACCCAGACACCTCCATACACCCCTTAGTGTTTTTCCTTAAGAGTCCCTTCTGTAGATCTATCATCGGATGTTCTCATATTTGGTTGAGGTAAAGAAAAGACCAAAAATGAGGATTGTGTAACCTAATGGTTAAAAGAGGAGTCCCGCAGCCTGGCCAACCTGGGTTTGAATCCCGGCTCCGCTTTCTTTGCTGGGTCACTTGGGTTGCCCAGCCTCTTTGAGCATCTGCTTTTTCAACTTCTCCAAAGGTGCTAACGGTGTCATAGATTGTCAGGAGGCTTATATGAGGTGATGTCTTAAAGTGTTTGCTCGATAGATGATGGAGATGAGGAGCTGATGATGACCTCAGTGTTAATGGTGTTGATGTTGATGATGATGTTGGCGATGGTGGTGATCGTGGTGATGGCAATGATGGAGACAGACACCTTGGACTTGGCAACATTTATCTTCAGTCCCCATCTCTGGTTGTTGGAATTACTGGTACCTATGATGAAGCATCCTTTTGGGCACAGTCATGCTTGGGGGGGACATGGGAGGAACTTCACTGGGACACACAGATAAGGCTGGAGACCACGCACGAGAAGAACAGGCTTGGGAATCGGAGGATCTGCCTCTCTTGTTTGTACAACCAGCACCAATTCCTGTGTGTCCCTGGAAAGTCAACCCTCATCCCTTGTCTGAGCCTGTACTTTCTTCCTTCTAAGTTGACTGGGTTGGGCAAGATGAAGGGAACTCAGATTCAGTGAATCCTGCTGGTGATAGCCTTTAGCGGAACTTACCGCAGAACCCGTAACTGGGCTCATTTGAGTCACCCTTTCAAGAACTTTCGATGTTTTAAATCTTTCCCTCTTACCTTTTGTGCTTAGAACTGTACCCAGCACATGGACGGAGGCCATTAAATACACATTTTCCAAAATAAAGAATACCAATGGCCAGCAATGAATTAGAACTTACTTTAAGGGCTCTGTCACAGAAGCGATTCCCCGGGAGGCGGACCCCGAGGTGGAGATTAACAAGCAGATGTCTATGAGGACACTTTCAGAATCACTGCCTGGGCAACTGAAATGACAGTGCTCTAGTGACCAGAAAGATCAAACAACAAGCAGGATTGGGCAAAGGGAGAAGCTGGGTTGACGCAGTCTGAGCAAAGGCCTCGGTCAACCCCGCAGGGAGCCCTAAAGCCGCGATGACCCTTTGGAGTCTCTGTCGTTGCGGCCAGGGACAAGCTGTCTTGGGAAGGCGGGGCGCCCTGGGGTGAGCTGGCTCTTTTCACAGCTGAGGCGACCCCAAAGAGACTGACAGCTGAGGTCTACCAGATGACAGCATGCCCGGCAGCTGAGACAGTTAGACCTTTCCTTCCTGAGAGGGGAGCTGGGCAACACGTCATAGCACCCGGTACAGATTCATCTTATTTCTGTTAAAAATGAGGAAGCTGAGGCACAGGGAGGTGATCCACATTGCTCACATTTTCAGAATTCATAAGGAAAAGCTCTAGGATTCAAGTCCAAAGTCTTGAATGGGGCTCCAAACCAACTCTGTTCTTGCTATGCTCAGAACTTGCCGGGAGACATATTTTGGGGGGCATCTCTGCTCCCTTTGTTGGGAGATGGGGACAGCAGGGTATGTTGCTCACAGAGCCACAGAGGAGGGAGGAAAGAGGTGAGGAAGCTCATTGGTCCAGAGGACACATTTTAGTGAATAACAGTTGTTTCTGCAATAAACTTATTCGCTGGCTGGGAAAGATTATTCCCCTCGAGGAACGGTAATACCATCATTTACTTCTTCCTTAAGAAAAGTCATCCTTTGTTCCCTTTGAAGAGTAAATTCAGAGTGAGTGGTGGCTAGAGCATTGGCTCTCGGACCCAAAAGACCTGGTTTGGGTTTCCGCTTTCTAGCTGTGTGATGATGGGTTGCTTCCATTTCTTCATCAGGAAATTGAGAGTAAAAACAGCATTTACCTATGGCCAGTGTCGGGAATAAGCTAGATAAAGTCTCTAAAGTGCCTGGCACATATTAAATGTTAAATAAAGTTAATTAGCTCTGGATTCCATGGCTTCACATTCTGTACCTGGACCTGTTCTTATGTATCTTTGGGGTACCGTCTCCCAAAGATTGCTCCCCAAACTGGGACTCTCTATGGGGAAAACAGAGCCGTTGTTGCTTTCAGAGATTCATAGATGTTTTGATTTCAACCGTATTTGCGGAGAGAGGTGACATTGTTCTAGAGACCCGAAAGACCAGACGGCAAACCTGTTGTTATTCCGCGTGCATTTTCTTTTTTTTTTTTTTTTTAAGACTTTTATTTATTTTTGGGACAGAGAGAGACAGAGTGTGAACGGGAGAGGGGCAGAGAGAGAGGGAGACACAGAATCAGAAGCAGGCTCCAGGCTCTGAGCCATCAGCCCAGAGCCCGACGCGGGGCTCGAACTCACGAACTGCAAGATCGTGACCCACGCCGAAGTCGGGCGCTTAACCCACGGAGCCACTCAGGCGCCCTCTATAATCACCTTTTAACATAACAGCGTGGCTCCACAGAGCATCACCCAAGACCGGGGTCTCTGTGCAGGAACGGGTGCATAATTTGAAAGGCTGGTGCAAGAGGAAAATGCATGGTCCTTGTTCTTAAAATAAAACCCAGCCCGGAAAGCGCAAAGGCTACATTCAAATGCAGAGAGAGGAAGGGGCGCCTGGGGGGCTTAGTTGGTTGAGCCTCCAACTCTTGATTTCGGCTCAGGATCCCCAGGCCACGGGATCCAGACCAGCGTGGGGCATGGAGGCTGCTTGAGTCTCTCTCCCTCTCCCTCTGCCTCTCCCCTGCTTGCACACTCTCTGTCTCTAAAAAAAATAAAATAAAAATAAAAAATAAAATAAATAACATAAAATAAAATAAAAGCAGAGAGAAGAAACGGTGGGCTTGGGGTCGTATGAAGTGTATGTCCTCGGCCATCTCTCCCTTGCTCGTTGTCCCCTCGGACCTCGAGTGCAAAACACAAAGATAAAGCTGTTAAGAATTTTGAGCGCTCAGAGGAGGGAGGTGAGGCAGAAGGAGGTGACAGGATCTGCCCGGAGTCACCGAGCGGTCAGGCCAGGATTTGAGGGCGAATCCCCCTATCTGGCTTGGGCACGGACACTCCCCCCCCCCCCCCCCCGGCCTGCCCGCACCTGTACACGGCCAGTCCCCACCAGCCCCTCTCGCCCAGCTCTGAACTTCTCAAACACAATAAGCCGGAAAAGCCATACATCTGGTGGGTTCCAAAAATAAAATGGAGGCCTCGTGGGTGCGTCTATGATTGACACAACGTATTGGCTGGTTCCATTGTTAATTAATGCAGAGAGGAATCATCAAATCAGATCAGATTCATTTTCAGAATGTTCGGCTGTGCTCCGCTCGCGTCTTCGTGCCGTCGTGAGGGCTGTATGGGGGGCTGGGGCGGGGGAGGGCAGAGGGTACAGGTACCGCGATGTAATTTTTCAAGTAACACGGTTCAAATAAAAATACATTCGTTTGAATGAGATTGCCCTGAAACAGTGTTTGCATTGATGGTCTGGGGGTAATTCTATTAAGCCGAAGCATATTTTTCATCAGGAGGCAGGAAAACAGGGTGACGGAGGGAGGCAGGGAGGGAGGGAAGGAGGGAGGGAGGGAGGGAGGGAGGGAGGGAGGGAGGGACTGAAAGCAGAATGTAATGTTTCAGAGCCGCAAAAAATGGAATAGTTTAACCCGTTTTATCTGGGGTTTCTCCGCTGAAGTTGCCAAGCCTTCTAGAGCGTGCCGTGGGGTTCAGAGGGCTCCCCCCTGTCTCACATGTGACTGGGCTGTGGTCTCCAGCCGGGCAGGCGGCCCCAGCTGGGCATACACGCGACGTCTCTGCCCTGGCAGGTGAGCGGGAAATCATACACGCCTTCAGAATTTACTTCTCCGTTGCTCCCGGAGAGAAAGGCAGCTTGAGGAAGCACTTTGTGTGGGTGTCCATGTATGTGCACACACACGCATGCGTGCAAACACGTGCACACACGAATGCGCATGAACACGCTCAGGCATGCGCACACAAGCCACACGGGCGTACGGGTGTGCACGCAAACATGTTTGCACAAGGCACACACAAGCGCACGTGTGCCTACATGTGTCGCACACGTGCACAATATACACGCATGAACACGCATGCGTGCATACAGAATGCACACGTATGCATGCATGCACAGCTGAACGTATAGAGTGTGCATGTGTATAGATACATAAATGCATACATATATGCATTTATATCACCTTGGATGAGCTTAAATGTATATGTATACACATGTACATATACAATGTGCATACATGTTTACATATGCATGGAATCCATCCATCCATCCATCCATCCAGAAAATCATCTTAGGATGAGACTGTGTATATATGCACCCATATACCCACACATATATACAACATACATACACACACAACATGCACGCACATATACAACAAACACATAACATGAATATACACACATGCTTCCTTCGGTTGAGACCGTGTGTATATACACGCATAAACATATAACACACATAGACATTGGATACAACATACATATACATGCATGTGTATCCATACATGTTATATAAATACCTTCAGATGAGACTGTGTGTATACGCACACGTTCGTCCTCACATATACCTTTGTCAGTGTCTGAACAAGTCTGCCAAATAAATTCAGCGGGCACTTGTGACGTGCTTGCCATTTACGGGAGCCTGTGCCAAGTGCCACACACTAGGTCCCCACTCTAACCTGCAGGGTACATGTAAGGTATTCTGATCTCCATTTGACAGACGAGGAAACAGACTCACAGAGGGGAAGGGATTCTCCCAAAAGTACAAGGGGTGAGTGATAGACCAGTGATAGATCCTAAAACTCGGGTTCCTCATCTGTTTTGTGTTTCTGAGTCGGTTGACAAATCCCCAGGAGGTCTCTGATGAAATCACAATTTGCCTATTTTCTCAGCTTCCTTGTCTGTTCAGTGGGAGAAATGATCCCTGCCCTCTGCCTAATCGGGGAGGAGTGGGGGAGTCAGGGGGGCAGTTAGAGACCTGGAACAATCCCCTGATGCCCCCTCCCCCCACCAGAGAAGAGCAGTGCCCTTTCTCTTTGCTTCCCTTCCTTCCCTGTGCCTTCTCCCCTCCTCTCTTCTTAGAAGGACACTCCGTATTGGGTTTAGGCCCCACCCAGGGAACCCAGCATGATCTCATCTTGTGAACCTTGACTTAATTACATCTGCGGAGCCCTTTTTTTTTCTCAATAAGGTCACATTCCCAGGTCCTGGGTGGACACGTACCATTCAAGCCACGAGGCTCACAGAGACTCTTTTACTCTCTTTCGGTTTCTAATCCTTCTTTCCTCGCTGCGCTGTCCCCTTCTGACATATTATTATGTATCTGGTCTATTTATTTTTCTTAGTGAACGTTTATCTCCCCCTGCAAAAACAGAAGCTCCCGGAGGGCAAGGAAGTTTGTCTGTTTTGCTGACCGATGCGTCTCAGATCTTTGAACAGTGCTGGCACACAGTAGACCTTTCATAAATATTATTATTCCTTCTGTTATTATTATTATTATTATTCTCTTCTATTATTCCCTCTGTATGCACCTGACCCCTCGACTGCTCAATGGTGCCAGGAAGGATGGCAAAGCCAGGGCCTCTGTCTTCCTCCTCACTGCGCCTGTCGGACCACCTGTGGTCTGGCGCACAGGAGGCGTCCGATTAAAACGTGTTAAATAATTATCTTTATGGAGACCTAACTCTGTATCAGACCTTAGCCTCAGTGCTTCATGTGCGGTGAATCACTTAATCCTTACAATGCAACGGGAGAGGCAGCATCCATGTGGCCATTTTACAGAGGAAGAAACTGAGGTTCGGCGAGGGGAAGTAACTCATCCAGGTCTGTGGAAAAGGCCATAAGTGTAGATCCTGAATAAATCGCTGTAATACCGTTGCTTTGTACCTCCACAAGTTTTAATGTCTAAGTCTTTAAATAAGACAACGTACATGCACACACATCAACGCAGGCAACCCGAATACACACGCATGCACACACATGCGCGCGCACACACACGCAGTCACCTTTGGATGAGACCATTTGCGTATACAAATGCACGTACATACGCCTATGGACGCGTGGAAGCAGTATTTGGCCAGGGGGAGGGACAAATGGCTTCATTACCCCACTGGAGGTCAACACCCAGTCGAGCATCCAACTCTTGGTCTCGGCTCAGGTCACGATCTCGCCGTTTGTGGGTTCGAGCCCCGGTTGGGCTCCGCACTGTCAGTACAGAGCCTTCCTGGGATTCTCTGACCCCACCCCCTTCTCTCTCTTTCTCGAAATAAACAAACGCGCTTAAAAAAATAGGAAGTCGGGGGGCGCCTGGGTGGCGCAGTCGGTTAAGCGTCCGACTTCAGCCAGGTCACGATCTCGCGGTCCGGGAGTTCGAGCCCCGCGTCAGGCTCTGGGCTGATGGCTCAGAGCCTGGAGCCTGTTTCCGATTCTGTGTCTCCCTCTCTCTCTGCCCCTCCCCCGTTCATGCTCTGTCTCTCTCTGTCCCAAAAATAAATAAACGTTGAAAAAAAAAATTAAAAAAAAAAAAATAGGAAGTCGGGGCGCCTGGGTGGCGCAGTCGGTTGAGCGTCCGACTTTGGCCCAGGTCACGATCTCGCGGTCCGTGGGTTCGAGCCCCGCGTCAGGCTCTGGGCTGATGGCTCAGAGCCTGGAGCCTGTTTCCGATTCTGTGTCTCCCTCTCTCTCTCTGCCCCTCCCCCGTTCATGCTCTGTCTCTCTCTGTCCCAAAAATAAATAAACATTGAAAAAAAAATTTTAAAAAAAAATAGGAAGTCAACGCCCTTCTCTCTGGGGGACAGTCTGGAGCACGTGCCACACTTAGTTGCAAACACATCACCATCGTTTTTCCCGGTCTGGTCCAATAAGGGCTTTTCTCCGGTCGCCCACCTAACGCGGCAGGGTGTGATCCAGGTTCCCACGGCAGGGCTGTAGGGACGCCGTGACATCTGGAGTAAGAACTGGGGGCTCTTGAAGCCACATGTGACATTTGAAATCAGAGGCATCTTCGGGGTATGTCAAGAAATAGTCTGGAGAGGGGCGCCTGGGTGGCTCAGTCGGTTGGGCGTCCGACTTCGGCTCAGGCCGTGATCTCACGGTTTGTGAGTTTCAGCCCCGCGTCGGGCTCTGTGCCGACAGCTCGGAGCCCGGAGCCTGCTTCGGATTCTGTGTCTCCTTCTCTCTCTGCCCCTCCCCAACTTGTGCTCTGTCTCTCTATGTCTCTCAAAATAATCATCATCATCATCATCATCATAAATGTAAAAAAAAAAAAAAGAAAGAAAGAAAGAAATAGTCCTGGGAGGGGACCAGACAGAAAAACGCAAAAGGCTGAGAGTTGGAACAGCCTTTGTGGAGGGAGGAGACGGTGAACTTCATTTATCACTCAGTGGTGAAAGTCCTCAAGATGAAGACTATGTTGGAAATCTCTTTATTGGATGGCTTAGAGACAGCTGCTCAGTGTCACGTCCCATGTACTTCCCTTAAGGCAGTTGCGGAGAGGTTTAGAAAAAAAAAACAGGTGCCGGGGAGAGAGAGGTAAGATCAAAAATCCCGAAATCCCTGCTGTGTCCCAGCCTCGGAGAGAGCCTAGCAGTCGTGGTGATTTTTAGCCCTGTCTGCACAGCAGCATCATCCAAGGAGATTTAAAACCATACAGGACACCCAGGACCCAGACCCAGAGATTCTGAACCCGTTGTTCTCGGCTCGGCTCGCTCCGACAAAGGTATGTTCCAGAAGTATCTCAGATGATTCCATTAGGAGGCCGGAGTTAAGGATCAACAGACTAACCAGGTCGATCTTTGCTGCAACTCTCCAAGGTCGACACTATCTGCACCTGCCTTTTAGGGATGATGAAACCAAGGCTCAGCATGACCGAGAAACCAGGCCAAGGCCACACACGGTGGAGCTGGGATGCATGCCCAGGGGCGTCCCGCTCCGAATTTGGTGCTTTTTCTACTGCCAAAGTGACCAAAGGGAGCTGGGCCCCTGGGCACCTTCAGCCTCACTTGCTATGGCCCCCAGTCACGTAGGCCTGGTGATGATCGATGCCATCAGCGTCCAAGTGGCTCTTCCCAAACACTCCTCCCCAGAGGACTGAGCCTTGGGGACGCTACCTTGCACAAGTCAGACTGGACGCCTGAAAACTGAAATAACCACGGAGGCAGGGCTGGATCAAGAGGAGGAGAGTTCCCCTGTGTCTGGATTTCAGCCTGGTCTCTTTTCTGACCCCAGGGTTTGCCGGGACTTTTTCCAATATCCCCTTGCACCGTATTTCCAGACAACAAGGAAGCACACGGGTTCCTTCAGGGGGTTTCAGGCGCCCAAGGGGGGGGAAGGGGCAATTTGGCCTTCTGTCTCTTTATTGCCTTAATTAGCTGTTTGGTGACCCGGCAGTCTCTTTGATGTACATCCAACGTCGGCCTGTGAAATATGGGGAAATGTCAGCCTGTCGAACAAGGGTCAGCCAGACTGTCAATACTGTCGTCCGTCAGGCTGATCCAGGCCGGGTGCTGACCTGCGGAGAGATGATTGAGCCACCTGTCCCCTCCCCCTGGCCACAGTGTTGGTGGCGTGTGGAACGTAGCCGGTGGCTGGAGGTAAGGTGACAGTGTCGAGGCCACGGGTCGGCCGACTTCAAACCAGGGGCCCAGGGCCGCAAACAGCAGGGAGAAAACAGAGGAAGCACAGTCCAAGTTAAACAAACTACAGAAAATCCAGAGGAAGACAGAAAGTCAACAAGTCAGGATAAGAGGAGGATCTCTGGGACACCCAGTGGGTGGTAAGGTTAACCCTGTCCGCACTGTTGGCTTCTGGGAACACCGAAATGTTCTCTGAATCACTGCAGTGATATGCAACACACAGAGAGAAACCAAAACCATTCAGTTTTGGAGAACGAAAACATCAGTCTACGCTAATAATATGACTTGGAAATACATCAAAGGGGTTGTGGATGCACTAATAAAGGCATCCTTATGACAGTAAAGGAGGTGAGTCATTCATTTCCCACGTATTAATTGAGCATCTGTTATGTGCCATGGATTATCAGAGTTGCTGGAGACGTTGCAGCAAACAAAGCAGGGACACATCCTTGCTCTCATGGAACTTTCACAATAACGAAAACAGATTTTAAAAGAATAACGATGAAATTGTGTCGTGGGCTAAAATGTGCAATAAGGAAACCTAACAGATAGACTTCAGGGGTTGGGAAGCGGTTTGTCACTTTAAATAGGGCTATAAAGAGAAGTCGTCTCTGAGAAGGCGACATTTGAATACAGTTCCAAAAGAGGTAAGAGAGCAAGAGACAGAGTAACACAAATACCTGTGGGAAGGGTGTTCCGGGCAGAGGGACAGCACGTGCAAAGGTCCTGAGGTGGGAGTACACATGGAACATCCGAGGAGTTACACGGAGGCTATTGAAAATGGAATGAACCGAAATGCAGGACAAGGTCTGTCAGAGATGAAGTCAGAGAAATAACGCAAGCTAGGCTTCATGGAGCCGTGCGGACCGCGGAACAGCTTGTACCTTCCATTCTGAGGGAGACGGAGAGTTGTGGGAGGGTTTCGGCCCGGGGGAGTGATAGGCTGTGATCTCTGGGAGGATATAGGAGACCAGTTAGAAGGTTTCTAGGTGGGCTCCTCTGAAATGACATGGCTTGAAGTCCGTGTCTGTGTCTGTAACTACATTTGTATCTATACTTCTTTTTATATGCAAAGACTGTATATACCTATATACGTAAGTGGATGGAGGGATGAAGGGATGGACGGGTGGATGGATGGCTGGGTGGACAGATAGCTAGCTAGCTAGATGCTAGATAGCGGTTTCATATAGATAAGTATCTATATAATGTTATAAATATATATATTTACATATATACCCAAATGTGTGTGTGTGTGTGTATATACGTATATATATATGTATGTATATATATATGTATATATGTATATATACATATATATACGAATATATATACGTATACACACACATATATACATACATATATTCGTGTATATATATGTATATATACATATATACATATATATACATACATATATATATACGTATATACACACACACACACACATACATATATGGTATATTTATTTGGCTAATTGGAAAGAAGAGAAACAAAAGTTCCAACGTGTGAGGAGTTGGGAAAAAAGAGTCTTTAGGGAAGCATTTGGGCGGGCAAGGGAAGCGGAGACTGGGCTGGAGACACCCTCGGACAGCACCTTAAGGAGTTTGGACCTGATCTGTGAGTACCGAGGAGCCATGGCAGGTGTGAGAGCAAACCAACGTGAGTAGCCTGGTTTCAGAAGGATCCCTGACTGCAGAGCAGAAGAGATACGTAGGGACCACAGAAATGGCTTTGGGAGTCGTGCAGGTGGAGGCCCAGTAGCCTGGTCTAGAAGGTGGTGGTGAGGACGAAAACAAGTACGCAGTGTGGAGCTGGTAAGACAAGGTGGGCTGAAGTTACCCTGGTGGGAGTTTATGATGTAGTCACATGTCCTCTTTGCAATGCCAGACCCCTCCAGCCCCTTCCCACCCTCTTCCGGAACCCCCTCTCCACTCACATGCTCCTTTCCACCTAGGAAGGCCTTCCCTGTGCCCCATCTCCTTTTGTCTTCCTCTCTCCACTTGCTCCCCTTTCAAGATGGCTTCCATTTCCTCCTCTACGAGGCTTTACTTGGCACCTTGATACTGGATTCCTCCCTGATGTCACTTAGTCTGCTTAGATCCCACTTGTACGCTGTAGCAATTTTTCTCAGGGCTGCCACACAAGGTTGTGCAGGTTGGGCACTGTGCGAACAGTCTGACCAGAGTGGCAAACAGGGGCTGAAAGCTATCAATATGCCAAACCTTGACTTCCCAGATGGGGCACCTTTTCATAGAAAGCATGGTGTAGGCTAGCCCTGAGGGCCACCCTGAATCTTAATTCTCCATCCACTTGTCAACCTCTCTCATTAGACTTGGATCATTTCTCCATTGTTAGCACTTAGTACAGTGTCTGAGTGTTTACTGAATGAATAAATCGGTGTATACACGGACGGATAGAAGAAAAGGTGCTATTCTTCCCGCAGGATAAGCAACTCATCACAGAAAAATAATCAAGTGGCTCATTACAATCCTCTTGGAGCATCGTGTCAAGATAACCTCCATTCTGGGGCACCTGGGTGTCTCCGTCGGTTAAGCCTCTGACTCTTGATTTCAGCTTAGGTTCTCATGGTTTGCGAGATTGAGCCCCTCCTCGGGATTCTCTGCTTGGGATTCTCTCTCTCCCTGTCTCTCTGTCCCTCCCCCACTCGTGCACACAATCTCTCTCTCTCGAAAAATGAACTTTTTATTATTTTTTTTAAAAAAGATATCACCATTCCTCCAAACCGGGGGAGGACAATTTTTTTCCCAAAAGGCCGGAGAGTACTCAGCTCTAATGTTGTGTACGAAGGCAGAGTGGTAGACCATGAAGCAATGAAGGGGCGTGGCTGCGTTCCAATAAAACTTTATTGGCAGAAACAGGCAGCAGCTAGTTTGTCTACCCCTGGTCTAGATGTCTGTCTCGCCAAGAAATTCTCCCCTCGATTTGTTTCTTCCCAACAGTGCCCTTTCACCTGGGAATGATAGATGATGATGATGGTGATGGTGATGATGTGATAAAAGTGGTTATTGCTAACATTTAGTCTATGCTTGCCCCGGATCAGGCACTGGCCTCAGCCTCTTGTGCGTAGAATCTCAATTAGCTCCCATAGCCACCCCACAAGGTGCTGACGCTATCCTATGCCATAGCACGGAGAAAAACGGAGGCACAAAGAGATAGGACAGCCCGGGGCACATAATTTTAATGGGCAAAGCAGGCGGTCTGGTCTGAGCACTGAGTCTGGGGCATGAACAACTCGACTCCACGTGTCAGAATAACCATGTTAGTAGTAAGAACAATAATAACGTTGGCTGCAGGCTTGCTCTATTCTGAGCACCCAAACACTCGTGAAGGGCTTTGCGACGACCTCTCTGAATTTTCTCAACCACAAGGCAAGGGTTAGCACCTCGCTGTGACAGCTACCCAGGGTGACACAGTCACAAGGTTGGATTCGTCCGTACCACCTGCCCCAGGCCCCAGTTGCTCAGAACTTTCCAGAAAATGGACCGTTTGACTCGATGGCCTTGTTCCCCCGACGCCTCGCTCCATCCTGAGTTTTTCCTTCCTGCGGGGGGCTGTGCCTTTGGACTCTCTGGGGGCCTTTTATCTTATCGGACCCTTTCCCCTGCTCACTTTGCTAGCTGTCACGTTTGTTATTCTAGGATAAACTTTCGGCCGATGTAGCACATACTTTGGGGTCAATGCCCTGTGTTATCCCCAGGATAGTTCAAATATTTGTGGCCTTGTCAACCTCCATCCCGCTGGACATGTGCGGTGGTGGAGTGGGAGGGGTGTTCCATGCCTGGAGACCAGTGTGGGCCAGCGTGTGGCAGGAGACCCTGCCTGGGAGGCCACTGAGGGCAGGTGGCAAATGCATCATTTCTTGGCCCCGGGTTGGATGCGTGCAAACGTTAAGAAGAGAGAGAGGCAAGCATCGGCCGACCATCTCCTCTATGCCTGGTGCTTTCACACACGTTGAAATAAGTGATCTTCCAAATCCACCTGAAGGAGGGCATTCTTCATGACCATTTCATTGACAAGAACACTGAGGCCAAGAGAGCTTAGTGGCCACCACCAAAGGGATTCTTAATACTGTGCGTGCGTGTCTACACCGTATGCCGAGGCCTAGGAACCCCTTCTCAGAGTAGTGCTTCAGGACTCATAAAACAAAACTACATAGATTAGGGGCGCCGGGGTGGCTCAGTCAGTCGAGCATCTGACTTCGGGTCGAGTCATGGTCTCACGGTTCATGAGTTCGAGCCCCGCGTCGGGCTCTGTGCTGTCAGTGCAGAGCCCGCTTCAGATCCTCTGTCTCCCTCTTTGACCCCTCCCCCACTTGTGCTCTCTCCCCCCCAAAATATTTTGAAAAATGCATAGGATTAGTAAGGAAACCAACCAGACTGAAATACAGTCATCAAGTAAGAAATTGGTGCAGTGTTATTTGTGCTTCTAAATCAATTCTTTTTTTTTTTTAAGTTTTCTAAATGTTTATTTATTTATTTATTTCAACGTTTATTTATTTTTGGGACAGAGAGAGACAGAGCATGAACGGGGGAGGGGCAGAGAGAGAGGGAGACACAGAATCGGAAACAGGCTCCAGGCTCTGAGCCATCAGCCCAGAGCCCGACGCGGGGCTCGAACTCACGGACCGCGAGATCGTGACCTGGCTGAAGTCGGATGCTTAACCGACTGCGCCACCCAGGCGCCCCAATGTTTATTTATTTTTGAGAGAGAGAGAGATGCAGAGTGTGAGTGGGAAAGGGGCAGAGAGAGGGGGAGACACAGAATCCAAAACAGGCTCCAGGCTCCGAGCTGTCAGCACAGAGCCCGACGCGGGGCTCGAACCCACAAACCGCGAGATCACGACCTGAGCCGAAGTCAGATGCTCAACCGACTGAGCCACCCAGGCGCCCCCCCGCCCCCGCCGCCTTTTAAAAATTTTTTTTGCTAAATCAATTCTTGAAACGACAAGTCATAACAACCACGATGGCAGAGATGTCCTGTGACTAAGGAATTCGAAATTCTCTGTGACACCAGTGAGGTCGTAGGCCAGGATCTGTGATTTGTACTGGTGACAAGGTCGTGGGGACGGACGGTCCATCCTGCCATGCGTCTGTTGCCTGCCTTCGTCATGGAAAGAAATTGCACTTTGATGCTCGTGATAACGAAGATGTGATATATTTTCTTCCCGATCGAGGTCACAGATGCCCTGAGTTGTATCCACGGAGCCCTTGGGGGTCTGGGGCCCCAGAGCGAGACCCTCTGAGCTGGGAGAAGCATGGCGGGCTGGGCCGGGCTCCAGAGATCCACACTCGCCACTGTGAGGTTCCCCCCGGCTCCTCACATCCTGTCCTCTGGCTTTGTCCCCAAGTGAACCAGTTAACCTGACTGCTGGCTGGGAGGGCAGGGCGGCCTTTGAAGCCATGCGTCTCTTTGATGTGCACATTCCGTCAAGGCCCTTCCTCAAGTTGGGCAAATCTCCGTTGCCCCCTGCAAACCCTCCCTTCGTGAACATCCACCCCCCCCCCCCGCCCCCGAAACAGTCCAAAGACCTCTCTCACACGGTTTCTGTTAGTTTTATGGTTTTTGTTTTTCCGAGCCAGTAAACCGGCGGCCTGGGGGGGGGGGGGGAGGGCTGGACTTTCAGACAGAACTTTAGACTTTGGAGACCGACGTCGTTTTCAGAGAAGTCTTCATTCCAGGCCGGGCTTAAGAAACAGAGTGGCTTCGCTTAAGGAAACCATACACACGATTCAAATACAGCAGCACGATGACCGAGCCACGAGGGTTCTCAGACGTACACGGGGTTGGAATGAAACTCCTTGCTCTGTGGCTCTGGGGAAGTCACACACACTTGCTGAACAGAGAAGAGAGAGAAACCGAGGCAGGCTCAGAAGGGGCACTGACTGGGTACCTGGCACTGTATTAGGCATTTACAGGTGTTTTCCCGAACCTTCCCAACAGCCCCAAACGGCCCTACTTTCTCCCAATGAGAAACCTAAGGTCAGAGAAGTGATACGGCTTTTCCCAGGTCACATGGCATGAATGGCGGAACCGAGGCCTCGCTGAGCCTTAACGCTCCGCGGAAGCAAAGCCCCGGAGATCGCTCTGGGAGGCAGGGGACTGTCCCTTCCAGGGCAGGACTCCAAATG
Source organism: Prionailurus bengalensis (assembly GCF_016509475.1). Taxonomy (NCBI): domain Eukaryota; kingdom Metazoa; phylum Chordata; class Mammalia; order Carnivora; family Felidae; genus Prionailurus; species Prionailurus bengalensis. The sequence continues at coordinate 12,176,960 of NC_057356.1, forward strand.
GTCCCACTCCCAGTGGGCTGACGGTGGCAGCTGCTCCTCCAGGATAAGAGTCAACATGGGCGGGGCATCTGGGTGGCTCAGCCCGTTAAGCAGACTCCTGATTTCGGCTCAGGTCATGATCTCACGGTTCGTGGTTCGAGCCCCACGTCCAGCTCTGTGCTGACAGTGCGGAGCCTGCTTGGGATTCTCTCTCTCTCTCAAAATAAAGAGATAAACTTAAAAACAAGTTTGTTTGTTTTTTTTAAAGTCAACATCGGCTACTTGCAAAGATGACACGAGGGAAGGGCTCCAGGATCTTAGAACAGGCTGAAGGAGGGGCAGTGGGGGCCTAACCCATTGGAAGAGGCAGCTTTCTGCCGACCCAGCAGATGCTCCAGGGCTGGCTGGGCTGCAGGGATGACACAGGGTTGTGGCTTATGTCCACGCCGATGCGGAGGCTGCAAGACGAGACAGCCGTTGCCCGGGATGTGCTCTGACAGCTACCCGCATCACAGGAGCGTGACCGTATCTTCAGCACCACCTTCCTGTTGCCAAGACTCTGTGAACTTGAACTCCCGGGACCCCCGCATCACGCTTCTGTGGCCTCCCGGGACCAGGCTTGGGGCCCGACATCCCACGCAAGGAGATGAGCTTTGCCTGTCCCCTGGCCTCTCTTGCAACCCGGAGCTCACATCTGCAGCCCATCTGGCGGGGCTGGGGAGCACGGTCCAGCGTCAAGGGGAAGGAAGCCTCTCTGTGGGTATTTCAGGCCTGGCCTGGACAGCCTGACCCGCCTCCTGGGCCAAGATCAGTGGAGAAACTCAGCCCAGAGGGCCGCTTGACAGAGAGGCTTCTGGCCTTGACTTTCAGATTCCTGAGTCATCTCTCCTTGGGCCCATCCTCGGCCTGACTTCCTTGCAGGGGCCTTTGATGAACAGATGAGATAATGGATCTGCTTTGAAAAAGATAAAATGCTGAACAAAAGGTTGTGCTGGCCACAGCAATGGGTGTGATGGGCGGGCTAAACCTTGAACTTCCTTCCTGTCCCAGGGCGAAGACGGCTTCCAACCTCCACATATCCGGGGCAGCCAGCTTGCCCGGTGACCCCGCCTCTTCCCACCCCCATTAGAGCGAGTCGCATCCACGAACCGGCGGATTCATCAAAAAGGGATGATCGGTTTGGCCGGCGTTTGAATTTGCCCATTTTACAGATGAGGAGACCGAGGCGAGGAGGACTTAAAGAACGGGCTTGAGATCGGACAGCTACGGGTACCGGCACAGGCTTTGGACCCAGGCTTACTCATTCGAAACCCTGACCGGACACCAGGCATTTAGTTAAAACGTCTTCAGCTGGAAGAAAATACAACAGAACCATGGCAACAACACACACGCGATTTTGCAAAAGTGTCCGTGTCGGCCCCTCCAAACCGGTAGAAAAGATGACGCCCCCCACCCCCCACCCCTCCCTGCAGCTGGGGCTTTTGGCGTGAGTTGTACCAAGCGGACGTCCCACCGCAGAAGGAGGAGAGATTGTAGGATCGCACATGTGGAAGGAACACCAACGACTATGTAGGGCCAGCAACCCCCTCCACCGCAGCTACGCCAAGAGGCCGTCCGGCCGATGCTTGGACGCTCACGGACATCCTGCAAAGTGGCTTACGCCATTCCCAGACAGCTTACCTTCGGACAAACCGACAGAATCTGTTAGCACAGAAAAAGTTCTCTTCCTGGAGGAGCGTCTGGAAACGAAAGAGGGATGGGGCTCTCACACGGTAACAGCAAAACGTCTGAACCAACCTATGTTATCTCCAAACAGGGCAATCAATGTGTGCATAAAACATAGTACACTTAACCCTTGAACAACGTGGGGGCCAGGGGGGACTGCCTCCTGGTGCAGCTGACAATCTGCACGTAACTGTGGATCCCTGAAAACGTCACCACTGATAGCCGACTGTTGACTGGAAGCCCTCCAGATCACAAAAGTAGGTGGTATTGTATCACATGTTGTATATGTGCTGCGTAATATATGCCACATTCTTACAATGAAGCAAGCTGCAGGAAAGAAAACATCGTTGAGCCAATCCTAAGGAACCTGGCTGTGCTTCTTGAAGAAAATCTCACATAAGGGGACCCGCACACCGCATACCCGTGTTGTTCGGGGATCAACTGTATCATCCTTCAGTGGAATATTATATAGTCGTGAAAAAGAATACGCTAAGTCTAGCTGCCCAGTCTCTCCGTAACCCCACCCACCCACCCGTACTGTCGTGAATTCAGAATGCATCTCCTCGTTTTCGTATGAGTTTTACAGACTGTACGTGAATTCTGAAAAACATACGGGGCCTCTCGGGGGGTTTCAGTTTCTTAAATGGGCTGCGGATCACTTCGTGATCAGCATTTTCTCTCTCTGCCACGGTTTTAAAAGATCCCCCTGTTGACACAAAGACCTCTGTTTCATCTACTTTGATTGCGATCTTTTTAAAAAATTTTTCTTTCATTTATTCATTTTTGAGAGAGAGAGAGAGACAGAGTGTGAGCAGGGGAGGGGCAGAGAGGGAGGAAGACACAGGCTCGAGGCTCTGAGCTGTCAGCACAGAGCCTGACGTGGGGCTTGGACTCATGAACCACAAGATCTTGACCTGAGCCGAAGTCGGATGCTTCACTGACTGAGCCACCCAATTTGTGGGTGTCCCGATTGTGCTCTTAAAACATGCGCGTGCACGGAATTACCTGTGTCCAGTCCCCTGTTGGTGGGCATCTAAGTCGATGCCGATAAAAATTCTATAGTGGACATACTTGGATATGTCTCCTTGGCCACACGGGTGAGGCTTTCTCCAGGGATGATGCCTTCGTTCCCCACGAAGTGACATGTATGTCTTTCTCCTAATAAGCAAGGGCGTCCAGAGTGGAATCCAGTCTTCCAACTGTGGCCTCGTCAGACTAGAACCTGCTATGTGCCCCTTTCCTAGGCATAGGGAACACAAGGCAAACATTCCACCCACCCCCACCCCCGCCTCGTCAGGGTTTATGACCTCATGCAGGAGAATGACAGTAAGAGAATATTCCAGGCTGTTAAGTAAACATAAGCGTGCAGTGTTCTGTGATGAAGAACGGAGGCAAAGAGAGCAAGGACGGGAACTAGCCTAGCCCGGTTCAGGGAAGGCTTCCTGGAGGAAGTGGCGATTAACTGTGTTCCAAAGGTTGGGTGAGCAGAGAAGCATTTCAGCAGAGGAGACCTAGAAATGCAAGAGAATGAGTATGGTCCTACCTCAGGACTTTTGCACATGCTTTTCCCTCTGGTTGGAATGTCTCCCATCCGGTTTCTTTGCTGAGATCTTTGGAGATTGGCAGCTCCCCCTCATTTATGGTCCTGTCTGCCTCCTCACATCACCAGGTCCTATTATCTGACCGCCGAATGCCGTGTTGGTTCCAGCAAGGAAGAGCAGAGGGTGGAAGGTGTCTCTGGCGTGGCCTCCAGCCCCGGCCAACAGAACCCCTGTTAAGGCATAGACTCTGGAGCCACACTGCTTGGGTTCAAATCCCAGGTCTTCTACCTTCCAGCTTCGTGACCTCAGGAAAGTGAATTCCCATTCCGAGCAGGCTGGGGTTATAGCAAGAGTTATAGCAAGGACTCAGTGAGGAAATGCATGTAACACAGTTAGCTTAGGGCCCCGAACACAGTGAGCCCTCAATCGATGGTGGCAAAAACAATAACAGTGATAATAGTAATGACGTGGGCTGCTGCTTTAAGGAGTAAAAGGAAGTGGGCCCTCTCCCCGGGAACGAGGAAGGAGAACTTCCCATGAGACAGCTCCAGACTGTCCCCAGAGACAAGGTGGGCAATTCCTGATGACTGATGACCTTGAGGCCCAGCCACCTTTCCTGGAAGCCTTTCGCCTTGAACCCAAGGGTGTCTCTCCAGCTGGACTGTGGGCGTAGAGCTAAGTAAATACTTCATCATCGATCAGCCCCCGCGGTCCAGATGTTTCCCCAGAGGCTCAGATGGGGGTGAGTGGGAGGTCCCGTCCAGGTCTCGTTAGCTGTGCCTGCAGAAAAGGTGTAAGAGGAGGTGGGGTGGGATACATCTCAGCCCTGCGCCTTGGGACCCCTGGCCTCTGTTGTCACGACTGGACACCTCGTAACTCCTGACTGATGTAGGCGGCGAGACCTGATATGGTAGGTCCTTGGGACCTCTGAATCAGTAAGAACAAAAGTGTATCGTTGATACACTTTTAATAAATACCATGCACTGGGGCGCCTGGGTGGCTCAGTCGGTTAAGCCTCCGACTTCGGCTCAGATCATGATCCCGCGGTTCACGAGTTCGAGCCCCGCGTCGGGCTCTGTGCCGACGGCTCGGAGCCCGGAGCCCGCTTCGGATTCTGTGTCTCCCCCTCTCTCTGCCCCTCCCCTGCTCTCTCTCTCTCTCAAAAATAAACAAACATTAAAAAAAAGTAAATAATAATAATAAATACCTGGCCCCATACTAATCATAGATCATCTCGCCAAAAACTTTCTACGGCTCTGCGGTTGTGGGTCCTACTCTACCTCCATTTTCTAGAGTGGGGAAACTGAGGTTCAGAGAGGTGAAGTCATTTCCCCAAGGCCTGTTTGGTCAGCTGCAAACGCAGGCTCTTATCATTTAGGTACTTAGAACAATCCTTTTCCCCTCTACTGCCTGTCTCTTAGCAGCTGGGATCTTGGGACAGGGACCTCAACCCCCGTGTGCCTTAGTTTCTATAGACATTACCTCTTACTGTCGCAGAAAGGATCAAAACCGGTTAGTGGGTGCCCAAGGCTCATGTCAGTATCTGCCTTGCCACAGCGATGCTGTGGGGGATTATCTGAACGATGAATGTATTTCTTCTTCGGTGTTTGTTGGTCATTTTATTTCTTTATTTTGTGAATGGTCCCTTCATGGAGTTCCCTCACCAGATTGGCATTTTGATAAGGTGTGGTTTTTTTGTTTTTGTTTTTGAAGACTGGAGACACTTTGTGACAAAGGACATATTGGCACTCAGCACCAGGCCCCCACCCCACGAGTATGGGATGGGGATTGATCACAGGGGCTACGTCAGGCTTTGACTCCCCGCAGCCTTCGAGGACCAGGGGGTGGCTTCCACACTGGGAGACCAGCAGACAGACTCCAGGGGAACAGGGAATCAGGAGTTCACACGAGAATTAAACGAGATTCCCCTCTTAGTGGACCACCCGGACTCATCGAAAAGAGCCAAGGTCTTCGAGGAGAAGATCTGTCTCCCTCTCTATTACTGAAGAGGTCTGAACTCCCAAGGGGCCTCTGCTGGGGTGGGGTGGGGGGCTGACTTCCTGCCTGGGACCTTTCCAAACCTTCCTCTTGAACCCTGGCCGACCAGCTCTCCTTCCCTGCTCTCCGTTCCCTCCATGCCCCCCTGCTGTGGGCCCTGCCCCGGATCCTGGCAACATCCTGTTCTTCCCTTGAACGAAACTCCCCCTCCAGCTTCCCAGCGCGATAGGAATCTTAAAGAAATGCTTCCTGTCTCTTGACCACCTTATCGCCCATTCCTCCCGAATGGCTGACGTTCAAGAAACACACAGGCAGCCCTGCACTCCCTTCTAATTTTAAACCTGCCCTCTGAAGCTCTCTCCTCTTCCTTCTTAAGGTTCCGGGAAAGGCCAGGGGGTGTCAGAGGTCTCTGGTGACCCGCTGAGTCAGCAGAGACTGAAGGTCTCCTCCAGTTCCCAGGGAAGGAGTCTGGAGCTGGGAGATCCTGGGTGAGGCCACTCACGGGCCCGGCCCCGGCAAGCCTGATGTTCCAGGGGCAGCAGATGCTTACGTAGGGTATCTTTCCTGAACTCATAAACGAGGTTAGGAATAAAGGCCGCGCAGGGGTATCCGAGTGGCTCCGTTGGGTAGGGACGGGACTCTTGATTTCAGCTTAGGTCGTCGTTTCGTGGCTGGTGGGTTTGAGCCCCGCTGACGGCACGGAGCCTGCGTGGGATTTCGCTCTCTTCCTCTCTCTCTTCCCCGGCCCCCCTCCGCTCTGCCTCTCTCTCAAAATAATCATAATAATCAGAATTATAAAAGAATGAACGGGGTAGAGATACTCAAACACGTGTATCACGTAAGGAGCCAGGAAAAACTCGGGCACGGACATACCGGATGGTCCTTTGACTCGTGCGATACTGTGCGGCACAGGCCCCAACATCCAGGCAGTCACGTCTGCTGGCAGAATCTGACCACTCTTGGTCCTCGGGAGGCTGACTTCCGGCCGCGTCACGTGACCCAGTCAGGCCCCCGCCAGTGAGAGCGCGGCTGGCCAGTGATTGGCTGCGGAGGAAGACGTGACGCAAGTCGGCCCGTTTGGGACCAACGGGAAGCGGAGGCTGAGGCTGACTTTTCTGAACTTGGGGCGGAGTCACCCTTTCCGGCGGCGGACGGAGCCGTCGGGCCGCTGACGTCCCTGTCGGGCTGGGGCCTACGGGAGGGGAAGCGGAGCCGGGATCCAGAAAGGACAAGCAGAAGACCTGACCTCACCTGATTCCTCGAGTCTCTCTCTGAAGCCAGTGTTTATTTATCTACTTATTTATTTATTTATTTATTTATTCATTCATTCATTTAAAATTAAAAAAAAAATTTTTTTAATGTTTATTTTTGAGAGAGAGAGAGAGAGAGATAGAGCATGAGCAGGGGAGGGGCAGAGAGAGACACAGAATCCAAAGCGGGCTCCAGGCTCCGAGCTGTCGGCACAGAGCCCGACGCGGGGCTCGACCTCACAAACCGTGAGATCACGACCTGAGCTGAAGTCAGATGCTTACCTGGCTGGGCCACCCAGGCGCCCCCGAAGCCAGTTTTCCTCTTGGAATTTTCAGTCACCCGAGCCAATAAAATCCCTTGGTCTTTAGTTTTCTGTTGCTTGTAACCACAGACAATGGTCACCTCCCCGCCCCCGCCCCCCACCCGCACACAAGCATACACAGCAAGGTGGGGAGAAAAAAGAAAAACGTGTACTGAGCCTGAATCACATGCCAGCTTTCCGAGCAAAAGATCATTAGTCCCATTTGACGGATCAAAACCCTGAGGCTCAGAGAGGTTAAGAGGCCTACCTAAAGTCACACAGCCAGGAGGTTGCAGAGACCAGATTTCAATCCAGGTGTGCCTACATCAAAGTTCTCACCTTTTTGCGGAACGCTGAGCTGTCTTTAAAAGAAGATGAAGGAGGGGCGCCTGGGTGGCTCAGTCGGTTGAGCGTCCGACTTCAGCTCAGGTCACGATCTCGCGGTCCGTGAGTTCGAGCGCCGCGTCGGGCTCTGGGCTGATGGCTCAGAGCCTGGAGCCTGCTTCCGATTCTGTGCCTCCCTCTCTCTCTGCCCTTCCCCCGTTCGTGCTCTGTCTCTCTCTGTCTCAAAAATAAATAAAACGTTAAAAAAAAATTAAAAAAAAATAAAAGAAGATGAAGGAGGTCTTCTAGCCGAGACCGTGGGAAGTGAGTTTGGCCGCCGTAATTAACTGCAAGACTTCTGTGTACCGCGTCCCGCGAGAGATGCCCATTCAGGCCCTTCTTTTCTGATCTTGCCGTAGTTCTGTGAAAGAGTACAATCTCTTCTTTCCCTTCCTTCTCAGGAGTTTCCACTCGCTTCTCTTCCTCGGCTCGCCTCCAGCCTGGGGATGTCCCGCGGTTCACCCTTCGTCGACTCCTCGGCTCTTAACGTGCCTCTTCCCTAAGCCTCAGGCCCATAAACACCTACGTGCGTCTCCTCACATCTGCTCCTGGATGGCCCCCAGGCACCTTGAGCTCGGGACGTCCACAATGAAGCTTCTCACCTGCCCCCAAACCTGCACTTGCCCCTCTGTTTTCCAGCTCCTCTGTGGCATGATCAGCCATCCGCTCAATCACACTAGAAAAATCTTGGAGTCCTGTTCAACCTCATCTCGTCCTGCACGCGCCCCACCTGATCCATCGTGCAGTCCCGTGACTTTTCCTTCCCACGTAATCCCCGAGCTGGCCCTTGCACTCCATTCCGGTGAGCGCTGTGAGCACCAGCACACGGGGGGAGAAATGATGGCGTGCCTCCTGCTTTCGGAAACCGGACCTGGGCAGCACCTTGTGGGCCCCAGGACCTAACACAGAGCTGGATATTGTTGCCCGTGCTGCTGTCTTCTCGTGCTGGTGATATCTCATAATCGACACGACTACAGGCTCGTGGAGTTTACCCTCATGAGATACAAACTCTTTCTTGACCAGACCATGGGGTGTGTGTGTGTGTGTGTGTGTGTGTGTGTATCTATACACGTATGTCTTTGTGCATATGTGTTTGTGGGTTTCCTTCCTTTTTTATTTTATTGTTTTTGGAGAGAGAGAGCTCTAGTGATAGAGGAAGAGAGAGAATCCCAAGCAGGCTCCACACCGAGCATGGAGCCCGATGTGGGGCTCAGTCTTATGATCTTGAGATCGCGACCCAAGCGGAAATCAAGTCAGACGCCTAATGACTGAGCAAGCCAGGCGCCCCTGTGGGTTACCTTCTTGATACTTACTTATTCCTATCCCCCTCCATTTTCAGAATCCACAAGATATGGAGAATCCCACGGGATGTTTCTCTCTGCAAACCCCCAAACTTGTTTCTTTCACTGGGTCATGGTTAGTGTCATTTCCATAGCCTAGCACTCATGTGCTACAAGACGAGCTCGTCTCTGAAAGCCGAACACAACATCGAGATTTACTGGAAGGACCATGGCAAGGCTTAAATAAGGACCTGCCTGCAAAGCACTTAACCCGTACCTGGCACACAGAAGCATCTAGTACCTCCTAGGACTGTGGTAATCATTATGACCATTCTTATAAGGAAGAGGCTCTTTTTGTTATTATTCTCATGTTCTTTCTGGGTCATGTCCTTAAAATTTCACTTCTTGATAAATGATTACAGACAGCTCAGACAGAGCAGTTCCCTTTTCATCCTGAAAATGAGCACCACCTCCTTAATTAGCAGCCGCTGGGAATATCACAGCGTTGTTCTCTCACTGTTTATATTAACAGCTTTCATTCATCACACATAAGATAATAGACATCGCATCGCACCACACCACGTGCGGAGAAAAAAAACACTCGAGTTAATTTGGTCTGAGTAGATGTCTGCACCCTCCGAGGAAATGCTCAGAACGGAAACTAGTTAAGCCTCTCTTTCTTTATACCGTCTGGAAGTTGAGCAGCGGCTCCCTGAAAAGGGTCTAAGAGACGGGCACTCACTTTAATTGTGTTCCCGTCGTGGAACAGTGACTTAGCCAGCGTTCATGTTTGTGCCTGCTTCACCAGCTTGGAAACTGAGGCTCAGAGGGACCAAGCCAGCCGTCCGAGTTGACAGAACTGGTCACTCCCCATACAAAGCAGTCGGCGCCATGGGTGAATGGTTGTTTGTGGGGATTAAGTAAAATAACACAGGCAAAGTGCTTACAGCAGAAGCGACCCCAGAGGACGCGTTGTGTATGTGCTGGTCATCGTGCCCTGGAAATGAAAAAAAAAAAAAAAAAAACAATTGTGGATGTTCTGCCTCGTCCTTTTGTAACAGCTGTCTGGGATTCTGAGGCTGGGGCCAGCATGCTATGGGTTACTGGCTAAATCCAGTTCCCCGCCTGTTTTTGTAAATAAAGTTTTATTGGCACACGACCACACCCATTCGTTTGCACATCGTCTGTGGCTGCTTTCACAACAGAAGGGTGGAATCGAGCAATTGTGGTTCCAACAGCAAAGCTAGATGTCCGCCAAAGCCTAAAATATTGACTCCACAGCCCTTGACAAATATTTTGCTGACTTTTGTTCCTTTGTTCTAAACAACAGACATTCAGATTGAGTCCTTTTTTTTTTTTTTTTTTGCAATTACCTCCGTATCCATGCATCTTTGTACATTCATGCCAACGTAGCCGTAGGATATATTCTTAGGTGTTGCCTTGCTGAGACAGGTAAAAAGCAGGAGGTTTCTGAGAACAGAGGGTAGTAGCTATTTAAAGTGTTGGGGTCCCCCGCAGAATTGGCACCTGACCTTTGTTGTTTGGGAAGGAGAAGTAGCTGTGAGTCAGGTTTGGGGCTTTCAGAGTTCTTCACTCATAGCTGCAACGACTCAAACACAAAATCAGAGCAACTCAGAATCCCTGGACCATATTTGCGTCACAGTTTTATGCAACAGTGCGGTGACAGACATTTTGCATGTGTCTGCCTTGGGCCGGGTAACAGCGATACAAAATCTCCCAGAACTTAATTTTTAGTGCAGTGGATTCTGAACGGGTTTGAGTCTTGATGTTCTTTGGCAACTCGGGAAAGCTACGGAATACTGTCCCTTAAGCTGCCCATTCACGTAAAATTTTGCAGAGTTTCAAAGGATTGACAGTTTTCCCCAAAGCCCTTCCATTGACTTTCATCTATAAGCTCTTGGGTTAAGAATCACTTCTCTAAGGGAGAGACGAAGCCATAAAGAGCCAAATAGTATAAAGTATCACAAATGTGTGTTTGAAGTACACACAACCTACAGTGGGTGTGTAAGAAGTGAGAAAGTCAACATTGCTTTGTGGGAGAGCATGGAGTTGGGGAGGTCAGGGAAGGGTGCTCATAGGAAATGGGTCTTGAAGGATGTGTAGGAGTTCTCTGGGCTGTCTAGAAATAAGGGAGGCAATTTCATCAAGGAAAAATCAATTGGGGTAGGAGGAGCTCTGAGAAGGTCTTAATGTTGATGCCTGAAAGTCTGGACTGTTTCCGGTTTGTCAACTGACTCCGGAAGGCAAGGGCAAATGTCTTAGCCTCAGTCCTCCCTTCCATCCGCCCTGGTCCCCCGTGCCCTCATCACACGAGGAGCAGAGCAGAACTCACTCCCTTTTAAAAGTTGTCTGGAATCCAGAAATAAAAGGCTACACATGAATAAAATATCATCACCAACGCTAAAGAGGTCCAGTTCTCTGGTTTCGCTTTTCATAGCTGAAGTTTATGTCCACCCCCCCGCCTCCCCCCCCACCCCCCCCCACCCCCCGCGGCCTGCGTGGTCAGAGTTACAGTAGCAACGTGTCTGTCTTTTTCTTTTCATTCCCTTCTTGAGAGTTAGTAGTCATGTCAAGAAAGCGCTAAGAAGGCTTCCTGGTCATTCCGCTTCTCTGAAGTGCATGGTGCCCACGCGTGCACACACGCGCGTGTGTGCATGTGTGTGTACACGTGCACGTCTCCTAAAAACCAAAACACTCTGGGTGGTCGAATTTTGGAGGGCGAATACATTGCCCTAACACATTGGAAAGCACAGAACTGGTTCTAAAGGCGTGACTCGTGGGTTACTGACAAAGAGTTCGGGCGACGCTTAGGTTCAAATCCTACCTCATCCGCTGAGCTGGTTGCCTAGAACTTCCATAACAAATGACCAGAAACTGGGGCGCCTGATACAACAGAAATTCCCTTACAGTTCAGGGCTGCAGACGTCTGAAATCAAGTGTTGGCAGGGTTAGCTCCTTCCATGCCCCTCTCCTAGTTTCTGACGGTTGCTGGCGACCTTCGACATTCCTTGACCTACAAACACATCACTCCCAATTTCTGCCTTCATCTTTCCATGGTGTTCCCCTCTGTGTCTGTGCCTCCAATCTCCCTTCCCCTTATAAGGACGCTAGTCGTTGGATTTAGGAGCTTCCTAAGTCGAGGATAATCCCCCCTTGAAATATTTAATCACATCTGCAAAGATCCTGTTTTTAAATAAGTTTGCATTTGCAGGCTCTGGGTGGACATGTCTTTTGGGGGCCACCATTCAGCCCGCGATAGCCACATACTCCCCGAGTGCCCCTGGATGTGTTCCTTCCCCACTGCTGAGCCTTAGAGGTGCTCTCCTCTGGAAGTCGGGGCTCTGGTAGAACTTCACTCGACAGTGTAAGATAATGCGCGTAAAACCCACCGCGCCAAGCCCAGCACCCTCGAGGCGCACACACAAAGGGCGGTGCTGTTATTCATAGTAACAAGAGTGATATCAGCGTTGCTGTCTCTCAACCAGGAGCTCTGACACGCAGAGGGTGGGGCAGCGCGACCTCAAACATCTGGATGACAAGATCGTGGTGCTTTCCGGCTCCGGCTGTTTGACATCCCGTAGACCCCAGAAGCAGATGACGGAACGTCAACATGAGGGACTACCCTCTTCCTTTTCCCCCAGACGCGGTTTGGCAGGTCGACTGAGCCTCCGTCTCGTGGACACCTGCCACCGAAGACACGCGCTGTGGTTTTTCAAAGTCAGTTACCAGTGATTCCCATTGACTAGGTGGCTGCCTTGAGATGGTGTTAAATGTACACATAGTCTAGAGGCCCCTCTAAAGGGACTGGCCGGGAATGTCATGAACCCGGGGGGTCACGCAGAACTACGGGTTTGAATCTCAGTAGTGCTACTTGGGAGCTGAGAGCCTCTGAGCAAATCTTTGCACCCCTTTGGCCCCTCACTTTCCTCTTCCTCAGCCTGGAACCAATTATGCCTCTTGCAAGGTTATTCTTACCATTAGCTGAAATGATTTATATTATATATTACATATCACGTATTAAATACTACATATCATATATATTACATATTATATGGTATATATTTTATATTACATAGTATATGTATATATTATGTTGTATAAACAACATATAATATAAAGTATATATTATTATAATATATAAAAGTATATCTATGGTTTCTATATGCTGCAAGCACTCAGTAAGGTTGGCATCATTATTATAATCGCTATTCATAGTAAATTACGCAGCGTATTGGTTCCGATGATTTGTATGGAAAGTTGGCGAATTCTGTCGCACCCCCATAGCGGACCGTTTTGCTAGGCAATTGAATTGACAGTCCCCAGGCACTTGTGGCTAGAAAATACAGATTCAAGCCCTGCTTCCCCTCTCCCGGCTATGTGACTTCCCCTCTCTGAGTTTCAGTGACTGCCTCTGTAAAATGGAGGTAACAAAACCCTCTCTCTTTTGATGACACAAGGCTCCTCTGGGGCTTAACAGAAGCCTCTGTTCGTCCTTGTCCAGTCAACAACTACGTACTGAGCCCTTACTAAGGTGCAGGCCTCGGCCAAGGATGGGAGCCACCGTGGTGAGCACAAGACAAGATTCGTTCTTGCTCTCCGGGCGCTTGTAGTTCGGAGAGTGTATCGGAAGCGATGAGGAACTCTATCAATGTAACGGCCTCTTCTTCTCATTCAGCCTTATTATGCCTTTTCCTCTGATAGATGAATGCAGGTGGGAGTGCATCCTACGAGCCTTTTTCAAATTTGGCCTGACTTGGGGCAGGGCTTGTGTCCTACTGGATGTGAGTGCATGCGGCTGGCGGATGCTTCCGCAGCCCCGGCCTCCTTGCCTGCCCCTCCCCCACCCAACCAGCAGCATTCCTGGTTTCGGGGGGCATTTTCCAGACTCTGGAAAACCGCTGCGAACCCAGAGCTTCTGCTTTGTAGGAATCTGGGCTTCCGGGTGTCAAAAACTCCAAGCCCTCCGAATTGCACGCTTAAAAATGCTTAAAATAGCAAATTCCGTGTGATATGTATTTTATCGGAATAAAAAGAACGTTGAAAAAAAAAATCGAAGCCCTGACATCCTCTGGGCAAAATATTTCTTCCAGAAACAGAAGACTGGAAGGCATGGGGGGAGGGGGGTGATTTGTGGACGAGCTGGCATGTCTTGCCTCAGAGCTGGACAGTAGAAAGAGGCTCCAGAGCTTTCCGTGAGGGCCGTGTCCCTGCTGTGGGCTCGCAGGATGGAAATCCAGCCTCCAGAGGAGCTTAGAGAACAGAAGGAAGAGAAAGCCTGTGCCTCCCCCAGGCAGGCAAGGCATCTGGAGTGAAAAATCGGAGATGCTCCTTGTCCGCTGCCCAGCATCAACTTGCAAGGCTCTGGGAACATCGCCTCCTCGAGTTTTAGGCCCTGGGCACTTCTCTAAGAAAACCCTCTTCATCGTGGTAAAATACGTGTAACATAAAATCAACCATTGTAACCATTTTTGACTGTGCAAATCGGTGACGTCAATTACGCTGACGATGTTGTGCAACCATCGTCCCGTTTCCCAACTTTGCCATCACCGGAAACAGACGCTCTGCAAACATGTGGCAGTCATTCCTGATTCCCCCCCCCCCCCTCGCCCCTGTAACCTCTTACCTACTTTGCGTCTGCATGAATTCACCCGCTCTAGATATTTCGAGTAAGTGGAAGCATGCAAAGATCTGTCTTTTTGTGTGCTAGCTTGACGTTCTCAAAATTCACGCGTGTTGTAGCATGTATTGAAATTCCATTCCTTTCTATGGCCGGATTCCATGGTGCGCACAGGCCACCTTTCCTCTATCCATTCATCTGTCGATGGACATTTAGGTTGTTACCACCTTTTGACTCTTAGGAATGATGCTGTTGTGAACATGGGTGCATAAATAGCTATGTGAGGCTCTATATTTCAATTTTGGGGGCGATCGTGGGGGCCGGAATTGTTGGGTCATCTGGTATTTTCCATATTTCGCTTTTTGAGCGTCTGCCACGCCGTTTTCCATGCAAGCTGTGCCATTTTATGTGCCCATTTTTTGTCATTTATATGTCATTTATATGTCATTTTTCTTTCTTTTAATTGTAGCCGACCTAGTGAACGTGAAGTCGTATCTCATTGTGGTTTTGATTTGCATTTCCCTAATGACTAATTACGATGACTAATTACATTCCTTAATGACTATAAAGCACTTACTAGCCATTTATATATTTTCTTTGGAGAAATGTCCCTTTAGGTTCTTTGCCCATTTTTAAACTGGGCTGTTTATCTTTTTGTTACATTTTAGGAGTTCTTTATATATTCTAGATCTTAAGCCCCTGTCAAATATCTTTTTTTTTTTAATTTTTTTTTCAACATTTATTTATTTTTGGGACAGAGAGAGACAGAGCATGAATGGGGGAGGGGCAGAGAGAGAGGGAGACACAGAATTGGAAACAGGCTCCAGGCTCTGAGCCATCAGCCCAGAGCCTGACACGGGGCTCGAACTCACGGACCGCGAGATCGTGACCTGGCTGAAGTCGGACGCTTAACCGACTGCGCCACCCAGGCGCCCCGCCCCTGTCAGATATCTTACTTGCAAATATTTTCTCCTATTTTGCAGATTATCTTTTCATTTCCTTGATGATGTCTTCTCGTGCACAAATGTTTTAAGTTTTGGCAAGGTCTAATTTGCTTAGTTTTTTTCTTTGTGGTTCGTGCTTTTGATGTTATGTCTAAAAATCTGTCGCCAAATCTAAGGTCATGATTTTCCACTACGTTTCTTTTTTAATGTTAATTTAACCCTAATGTTTCGTGCTTTTGATGTTATGTCTAAAAATCTGTCGCCAAATCTAAGGTCATGATTTTCCACTACTTTTTTTTTTTAATGTTAATTTGTTTATTTGGAGAGAGAGCGTGCACCAGCGGGGGAGGGACAGAGAGAGAGGGAGAGAGCATCTCAAGCAGACCCCACGCTGTCAGCGCAGAGCCCGATGTGGAGCTCAATCCCGTGAACCCTGGGATCACGACCTGAGTGGAAGCCAAGAGTTGGATGCTTAACACACTGAGCCACCCGGGTGTTCCAATCCCGCCCCCCTCGCTGCTATGTTTTCTTCTAAGAGTTGGTGTCATTTCAGCTCTTACATTTGAGACATGGATCCATCTGTTTTGGTGTCACTCTTGAGAAGGCACTCACACTCAGGGTCGTGCAAGTGAGAGTTGGTATCTGACAGCGAGTTGCGTCTTCAATTGTCCACCCTCGGTGCCTCCCATCCCTTCCCTGGGGGAGCCCGTGGAGGTGGCAACCCTCCCACACCTCACCTGAACCAGGCACAGTGAGGGAGGTCAAGAGCAGACTAGCCAGACTACCTTGGCGGATGGGTCTCGGATGATAAACACACGAAGGAGGCACCAGAGCCCCATCCTGCGTGGCCCCAAGAGTGGCATGGAAGCACCCAAGGAAGGTGACAAGGTCCGGACAAACTCTGACAATGAGACGATGCAGGAGACACCCAGGCACTGGGATAACTCAGCGCTTGCTGGGAGGGTGGAATGGCCATGGCCTCAGAGCCTATAGATCTTAGCCATGACTTCATAATTTCAGAGAATGTGGGGGTGATCAGGTTCCAGACAGACTAAGCCAACCCCGGATTGACCGTCATTAGCCTCAGTTAATAGACGGGAAACTTCTGCGACCCAGTGGGATCGAAGCTCTACCTAGGAATTACGTTCCGCCATAGAAGAGGCAGGAAAGAACCATGGCGGGGCGACGCTGACACCATCCCTGAATAGAATGCGTGGAAGTGATACATTTTACCTCAATTTCCCACGTTCTACGTCACTCATTTTCCCCAGGAAGGGAGGACTGCTTTCCAGCCTATATTTCCACTTTGGGACAACCGTGTGCAAGCAAAACTTTTACGAAGAGGCAGAAATCTCTTTTGGCGGTGGTTTTCACTTGGGGAAGGGGGTGATTTTTGTCCCTGGGGCAGGGGGACACTTGACAGTGTGTGCACTGAGGAGGAGATTCTACTGGCATCTAGAAGGTAGAGACCGGGGATGCTGTTGGACACCCTCCTGTGCACGGAGCCCCGCCCTGCCACGATGACAGAGTCCTGCTCAGGTGGAGGACCCCGGGGTCCAGTGGCATCTGTCATGCTCTCTGCACAGGCAGAAGGCAGCACGTCTTCACGCTTCTCATCGTCACGTCTCAGGGAGAACATAGGGCTGGGGGGTGTCAGCTCAGGTGTCTCTGACTGGCTAGGAGCCTACGGCGGACCCTTCCACCACCAGGAGACTTTCATTCTGCATAGCTTTAAAATTCCAAGATGCCTTCTGATCGTAGTCAACGGTAGTGGGAATGAGCTGATTATTGAAACAGTGATGGAAAGTTCTCAAAAATGCTTCCAAACACTCTAGGAGACCAGGATCCCAGCCCAGACCGCCTTTCCTCTAGACGTTTGTGTTATTCAAGGTGATTAGCGCTAGCTGCCGTAACGACCCATCACACGTTGGTGGTTCAGTGCCATAATGGTTTGGATCTCGCTGGTGCCACAATCCAACCTGGTTGGGTGACTCCCTTGGGTGAGCCTTCATAATTAGCAGCTCAGAGACCCAGGTGCCTGTCTTCCTTCTTTCCTTCACCTTCTGTATCCTCCGAGCCTTGGAGTACTTTGCCTCCAGTTTCATAGATGGAGAGAGAAAGCGGAGAGGTTCAAGGGGGAGGTTTTCTTAGGGGGCAGACCTAGAGGTTGTGGGTTGTTTTCCAATGGCTGACCCTTGGTCACATGATCCCACCTGACTGCAGGGGAGGCTGGAGAAGGTCATCCAACTCTGTGCGGAGGGCAGAAAAAAAATGGGTTTGGAAAACACGGAGTGGCCTCCTCTACAACGTCCTTTTTTACCCACACAAACATATGCGGGTTCGGTCTGGATTGGGTTTTGAGTCATGCAGACTGGGAGTTTTATCTTCCGTAAGCACCAGAAGGTGTTACACCCGCTCCCCATCAAAGGGTGAAGTGCATCTACCCTAGAGCTTGTCTCCCACACAGCAAGGATTTGTGGACGTCTTGCCGAGGGCCAGGAACCGTCCTGGATGCTGTGGATACAGCCATGAACAAGGAGACAGAAAGATCCCTATCCTACGGCACTTGAAATCTAGTTGGGGAAGACAGTGCACGGGCACATGTAAACACACAGACAGACAGACAGACATGTCTTTGAGGGCATTCTGCAGTACAGACACTAGCCTGCCTTTATTTAAACAAAATTTTTTTTAACGTTTATTTATTTTTTGAGAGACAGAGAGTGAGCGGGGGAGGGGCAGAGACAGAGGGAGACACAGAATCCGAAACAGGCCCCAGCTCTGAACTGTCAGCACAGAGCCCAACATGGGGCTCGAACCCACGAACTGTGAGATCATGACCTGAGCCGGAGTCGGACGCTTAACCGACTGAGCCACCCAGGCGCCCCATAGCCTGCCTTCATTTTAAGAGGGTTTAGACCAAGTGCCTAACTCTTTTTTTTTAAAGCTTATTTATTTGTTTTGAGAGAGAGAGACAGAGAGAGAGTAGAGGCAGAGAGAGGGGAAGAGGCAGAATCTCAAGCAGGCTCCACGCTGTCAGCACAGACAGCCCAATGTGGGGCTCGAACTCACAAACCGTGAGATCATAACCTGAGCCGAAGTCAGGAGTTGGATGCTTAATGGACTGAGCCACCCAGGCGCCCCCTTAAGTGCCTAAATCTCACTGAGCTGGGCCAGTCGGATGTTTCTCTCCTGGGAATTTGCAGTGGGGATTTGGAGACTGAATTTTCCACACAGTTTTGGAGGCCAGAAGTTCAAGATAAAGGCATTGGCGGGTTTGATTTCTTCTGAGGCCTCGGTCCTTGCTGAATCCCTGGTGCCCTAACCTCTTCTTATAAGGACTCTAGGCATATTGGATTAGAATCCTACCTTAACAGCCTTGTAGCTCACTTACCTCTTTAAAGGTCTTCCTTCTCTCCACTTACTGTGACATTCTGAGCTGCTGGGGGGCTGCGACTTCAACATCTCCACTTTCGGGGGCGGGGGGCACAAGTGAGCCCGTCATACCCGGCTAGCTCTTCTGTCCTCCCATTGCGTGAGAACGTGATTTCCCGCCACCGGCTCTTCTCCCTTCCCCCCCCACCCCCCGCATCTTTAGTTGGTGTCTGTCCCCGTCCGTTGCAGAATCCTGGCCCGTTCGATTCCTTCCTTCTTCCGTGCTGTCCTCAACAGGACATTTGTTCTGTAGCAGACACGGTCTTAACGTTTGGGACACACCCAGGGACACAAAGATGAGTGAGACCTGGGTGCCGCCCTCAAGGAGTTAGCACTGTGGCCTTCTGACAATTGCGGGCTGGAAGTTTCAGGCAGGAATTAGTCCCTGTGGCCCAGACGCGGATGGTATATGGCCACATCATCTGCTGATTTGGCAGTGGTCTCTCCAGGCATCGCTTCTTTAAAAAAAAAAAATGTTTATTTATTTATTTTGAGAGAAAGAGAGAGTGGGGAGGGGCAGAGAGAGAGGGAGAGAGAGAATCCCAAGCAGGCTCCGCACTGTCGGCTCAGAGCCCGACAGAGGGCTCCATCTCACGAAGTGTGAGAGCACGACCTGAGCCGAAATCAAGAGCCAGACCCTTAATGGACAGAGCCACCCAGGCGCCCCATAGGCACTGCTCCTCTTGACTAAGGGACAGATGACACAGCCTCAGACAGGTCTATGGCTTGGCCACGGAGTAAGAGCCACGTGTGCACAGGCTTTGAAGAGATGTAATCTCACAAGTGGAGGTTTCAATTTGCTGTGGGCTCATCTTAAACTGATGAGCCTTGCTTGGCCTAACATTTACCCAAACGTGCATTGTTATTTCTAGGTTAGGAAGCAATTTAGCTATGGAACTGTAGATCTCAAATGGACAAATCAGACCCGTGATGGAATTTCCAGCTGCCTCAACAATAAAATAAGGGCAGCGTAGCAATGACTTACCACGTCTCCCCTAGCAGATCGGCAATTTCTGTTTCTTGGTCTTTAATGAATTCAAAGGGCCACTGTTTGGGAAAATGGTCCACACAACAGGCCGTGACGGAAGGAAAATGTTGCTCAGCCTGTCTTTATGAAGATTCAAGCATCTTCCAAATTTTCAAAGCGGCAGATTTACTGCGAGGAATTTTCTTAGGAAAGTCACAGGAGAACGTAAAAGTCTAGCGACAAAGATGTTCCTTCCAGTGAGAGTTGCAAGAGTGAAAGTGGGAAAAAGCCAAGGGCCCAGGAACCGGGAGTTAGCAGAGAAATTATACTTCTGGAGGATGGAATGTTCGACCGTTATAAACCATTGCTATAAAAGACTGTTTAGGGGCATGGAAGGATGTTTGTGGTGTGTTTTTGAGTGAAAAAAATGAGCCCATCATGCACCATAGAGAGGAATATCCCATTAAAAAAATTTTTTTAATGTTTATTTATTTTTGAGAGAAGACAGAGAGACAGAGAGAGAGAGACAGAGTGCATGCAGGGGCAGGGCAGAGAGAGGGAGACCCAGAATCGGAAGCAGGCTCCAGGATCCGAGCTGTCAGCACAGAACCTGACGCGGGGCTCGAACCCATGAACCGTGAGATCATGACCTGAGCCGAAGTCGGACGCTTAACCGACTGAGCCACTCAGGTGCCCTGGAAGATCCCATTTTTGAAGAAGAAGAAGAAAAAAAAAAAGGTGCCGAGGAAAAACACACACAATGGGCAATAAAGTAGAAATAATAGGGGGCACCTGGGTGGCTCAGTCAGTTAAGCGTCCAACTTCGGTCAGGTCATGATCTCACTGTTCGTGAGTTCGAGCCCCGCATCGGGCTCTGTGCTGACAGCTCAGAGCCTGGAGTCTGCTTTGGATTCTGTGTCTCCCTCTCTCTCTGCCCCTCCCCCACTCATTCTCTGTCTCTCAGAAGTAAATAAATGCTAAAAAAAATATTAAAAAAAAATAGAAATAATAGGTGTCTCCAGGTGGCAGGCATGATCGCTTTCATTTTGTTCCTCTTTTATTTCACTGAGATAATGTACAATGCCAATCACTGCCTGACCCCGGGAATCACTAAATAGACGTTAACTCTTGTTATTCTTATTCCCCCTGTCCCCATCAACTGAATGGAGTAAATATCAACTTCTTAGATTCGCTGTTACAAGTAATCAAGATCATAAAGCCTCTGGTACACAGTAGGCTTTCAATGGGTAGTGTTTTTCTATTTATTCCTTTTTTTTCTTGTCTTCCCCGAAGAGAGGGTCATATATACCACAGGGGTGGAGAACGAAGATTCCTCAGACAGGTAGACTTAATTTCACATCCTACTGTTTGGCCGTTTGCAAGCTGATCGAGAACGGGGGCAGGTTACTTACGTCCTCTGAACGTAAGTCATTTGAAGTTCATTTGAAGATAGAGACAGGAGTAGTTTTGGCGTTAGTCTCTGTTTTCCACCATCTTGTGGGACGAGGATAGGGATGAGATTGTTAAAGCAGAAAAAAGTGCCATTTCAAACGTCAGAAATACATAGATCTTAAAGCATTCCACGTCCTTCCTTTATCTCTCTGCTGCAAAGAACAGCGGAGATACATTTGGCATAGAGCGAGGCTCTTAGCTTTTTTGGTAGAGAAAAAGGTGGAGAAGGAGCTCAGGAGAGCCAGGAGTTGCTGGTGGGAGGAACAGCGGAGAGAGGCTGATGTGAACTAAAAGGAATCTAGCTCAGACCTTTTGCAGCAAGGCTTCAGGCTAGCACAGGGAGGGTGGCAGGAACGTGAGCCTTATCCAGTTTCCGAGGATCATCTGCTTTTCATATCTCACAAATCCCCTGTGATCCCTGAAACAAAGCCAGCTCAATTAGCAAGCTGCCCTCATTTGATTGGCAAAGCAGTTATTTGCAAGCAAAATGGACAAATGGATAAAGCTGTATAGTTACAAGGGGCATCATATATTATGGATACGCACGCATCATATATATAATTCTACGCTATCATCATTCCTTTTTCCTCTTTGATTGACCTCTTTATTTTTTTCTGGCTTTATTGAGATGTAACTGACACAGAACATTATATACGTTTAAGGTATACAGTGTGTTGAGTGGATACTTTTATATATTACAAAATGATGACCATAATAAGGCTAGTTAATGTATCCGTCATCTCAAAGAGTTGACGTGTGTGTGTGTGTGTGTGTGTGTGTGTGTGTGTGGTGTGAGCGTTTTAAGATCTATTCTCTTAGCAAATTTCAAGTATCCAATATCGTACTGTTAACTATGGTTCCAGATCCCTGGAACTTTTTCATCTAATAACTGGAAGTTTGGACCCCGTGACCTACGTCTCCCCATCTTCCTCACATCCTCGTCCCCGGCAACCACTAATCTGCTCTCTTTTTTATGCCTTAGCATTTGTTGGATTCTCGCTATACATGATGTCATATAGTATTTGTCTTTCTCTGATTTATTTCACTTAGCATAATGCCCCCCAGTTTCATCTGTGTTGGCGCAAATGGATACATCTTGGAGTGTCAAGGAGCTTTACCGCTATCCTTTCTTCTAGGAGTTTTGGGTTTTTAGGTCTTATAATTAAACACTTAATCCATGCTGAGTTAATTTTTGTGAGTGATGTAAGATAGGGTTACAATTTCATCCCTTTGCGTGTGAACATCCAGTTTTCCCAACACCGTGCATTGAGGAGAATATCTTTTCCCTATTGGGTATTCTTGGCTCCTTTGTCAACTTTTAGTTGACCATATATGCATGCACTGATTTCTGGGCTCCCAAGTCTGTTCCATCGGTTTGTGCCATATTGTTCCGATTATTATCGCCTTGTTGGACGGCTTGAAATCTGGAAGCACAATGTCTCCAGCTTTGTTCTTTCTCAATATTTAAAAAAAATTTTTAAGTTTATTTATTTATTTTGAGAGAGACAGAGCATGTGAGTGGGGAAGGGGTAGAGAGAGAGGGAGAGAGAGAGAGAATCCCAGGCAGGCTCTGAGCTGTCAGTTCAGAGCCCAACTCAGGGCTCGATCTCATGAATGGTGAGATCACAGCCTGAGCCAAGATCAAGAGTCAGATGCTTAATGAACTGAGCCACCCCAGCCCACCCCCCACCCCCGTTCTCAAGATTTTTTTTTTTTTTTTTGGCTGTTCAGGGGCTCATGTGATTCCATGGGAAGCTGAGAGTTATTATTATTATTTTATTTCTGTAGGAAAAAAATACCATTGGAATTTTGCTAGAGATTGCATGGAGTCTATAGATGGATTTGAGTTGCATGGACATTTTAACAATATCACTCAGCCGGGAAGGGGGAGTGTTGCACCCAAACCCAGGTCTAGGACTTTATAAATCTCACTGTCACATTCTTCTAGAATTCGTGCTCCAAGTTTATGGTGACTCTTTCCATCCTTTTGCTTGGAGTCTCTTCCAGGGGGCCCTCTTTTGATTTCAGCCTGATGGGAAAACTTGGAGGATGAAGATGTGGAGAGAACTCTTGAATTGTTCCCCCAGGTGTCAGAAAAGGCCAAGGACGTGCCTGGTCCAGGGCTTGAACCCGGGTGTCTCGCCTCCCCGCCGTAGCTCCTGTAGTATCCCTCAAGCCTCGGGAGGAGGTGAAGGCAGAGACCCAAGCCAGCTGCGTTTGACCCAGACAAGCCCAGGAGAGCTGCCAGAGGAGGACAGATTTCCCAAAATGAGGGCATTTATTATTTAAACATTGATTGTTCTGTTTAAATCATACAGATGGAAAAGGCTTTCCATTTGTAAAAGTCATTTTTTAATGGCAGATCAAAGTCTGCCGACATTTTGCTGGACCCAGTGTGGTCGTGGTTGCCAAGGAGGTGTGAGGCCAGCTTGCCAGGGCGGGATGGGGAAGAAGCGACTCGGGATAGTGCTGAGCCCCCCCTCTCCTGTCTGGCAAATGGCTAGATCAGCGTCATTAGCTCCCGATAGCGGTCAGTGCCCTGCCAGGAAGACGGACACCATTCCAGACCTTTCACATGGAAGGAATTTCACGTAAAGAGGGAATGACCCAGGTGACAGAAGAATGCGGAAGCCAACAGTCAGTGGCAAGGCAGCTCAGGGATTAGCAACGTCCTCAGGCTCGGGGAGTGACCGTAGGCATCAGGGCCGACTGGCCAGTGTTCATCCATGGCAAGGACTACTCTCCAAGAACTGGACCGACATGAGAAGCTTGGTCAACGTATGTCATAGGACAGCTCAGATCCAAGGGAAGGAGAAATAGACCACTTCTTGACATGTGGAGGGACATGTTACCTCTAAGGAAGGGAAAGAATCGATGGCAGCCATCTTTGGAGACGCTATCACAATACACATTTACTATTAATTTGTTTCAGTCATTTGGTGTTTTTGACACTTTTATCAATGTAACATGCTCTGGTTTAGCTCTAATAACACTCCTTATCTGGAATTATGCTTCATCGGATGTGAATACAACCATCCTAGCTTCTTTGTTTTCACCTATCTGTGTCTTTTGACTCGCGGTGTATCTCTTGTGACACAACAGAGTTGGTTCTGTTATCCGGCTAAATGATCCCTGTTTTATAATTAGAATATTTAGTCCATGTACGTTCGATGAAATCATTAGCATGGCTGGGTTTGTCTATCATCTTATTTGTTTTCTATTTATCCTAGCTGTTTCGTTGTTGTTGTTTAACCCTCATTCCTGCATCCTTTTGCACTAACTGAATATTTTTGAGTTTTAAGTTTTTGTGACGTATTCTTGGCACTTACGTTGAAGATCATAATACGTATCCTTAACTTAACCCCCACTGTCATCTGAATTAGTGTTTGACTTACCGACACATACACTGAAATTAATTTTAATGTCCTACTTCTCATATAATGTAGGAACCCTCGCTCAGGACACTTGTATTTGTCTGTCCTGTCCTTGATGCTATTATTATAATTTATTTTGCTTTTATAAATACCGTAAAGCGCACATTTTGTTCCCATGTTTTGCTATAAGCCATTTTCTCTTAAGGAAATTAAGAAATTGCATATTTAAAAAATTTTTTTTAAACCTTTATTCATTTTTGAGAGACAGAGAGAGACAGAGCATGAGCAGGGAAGGGGCAGAGAGAGAGGGAGACACAGAATCGGAAGCAGGCTCCAGGCCCTGAGCTGTCAGCACAGAGGCCGACGCGGGGCTCGAACTCACAGACCGTGAGATCATGACCTGAGCCGAAGTCGGACGCTCAACCGACTGAGCCACCCAGGCGCCCGAGAAATTACATATTTTTAAAGTCATTTGTGTGTATCCGTATATTTCCCATATCTGGCCCATTTCATCCTTTTGTGTAGATCTAATTTTCTGTCTCAAGAACTTCCTTTAACGTTTCTTGGAGGCAGGATGGCTGGTGATGAATTCTTTCAGTTTGTTTATGTTTGTCTTTCGCTCATCCTCATTGTTGAAGGATATTTTCAATGGATATAGCATTTCAGGGCAACTCCCTTTCTCTGCTCTTTAAAAATGTCATTCCTTGTCTCTGATCTCCACGGCGTTTTACGAGAACTCAGCATTTATTCCATTCTTTGTGCGCCGTGTGCCTTTCTCCTCTGGTTGCTTTTAAGATTTTTTTTTGGTCTCTGTGTTTCATTTTCAGCAATTGGATTATTATGTCGCTAGGTGTGTTTTTCTTTGTGGAGACGGTATTGTTGAAAATATGAATCACTTTCTCTTCCTCTAAAGAGAACGGAGTGTTGTTTGGGCAAGTAGTTCATTCGCGGGACGCTCAGGTGGATCTTAGTGAGTGACCTAGTCAGGCTTTGTTAGCAGGGGTGCAGAGCAACTCTGTCTCCAAGGCTGGAAAGTTCTACTGCTAAAGGCATCGACTTTCTGAGGGCATCAGGTCAATGCTTGGGTTACCCAGCACGCTCTGTTCCTTTCCTGGCCAGAACCCCAACATCTCCTGGCCCCGGAGAACCTCTGGAGTTGCTCTGCCACTCTCTCCCTCCCTGCCCCTGCCAGCCGCCCTTCTCTGTCAAGCATCAGAGTCTTGTCCTGCACATCCACCATTACTATCTCGCCCAGACATAAGAGGACCTCCATGCAGGTTGTGGTGTTTCCTGGGGGTACAGCTTCTCGTCTGTTACCGTCCTGTTCCCCAAATTCCAGCTGCCTCACCGAACTCCAGTCTCTCTTTTCTCTGCCCGGCAAGGTCACTGCCCATCTGCTTCAGCCACACTTCTCTGTGCTGGCGATGGAAAACAGGGTGAACACGGGGGCGGTCCCAAGCATTCATTTCCCTCCAAGGTCGCAGCTCCTCACTCTGTGCCGGCCCACGTCTGAAAATAGTCGCTTCCCATGTTTGTCGATGAGGGAGAGGGAGGCTCGTATCCGTGACTCCGCTGTGGCTGGGACCAAAAGTCTCACGGGGTCTTGAGAATACACGATAGAATGCTCATGAAGTCTCGGGTATACAGTAAGTGATTAATAAATGCAGCTGGGGTTGCTTTCCAATTTTATGACACATTTGACTCTGTTTCTAGACCATAGATTCTTGAAGTGAAAGACTTCGTCTTCATCATTTTTATGTCCTCAGTACCTCGCCTGGAGCCTGGCAGGCGGTGCCTATCGGCAGACGTTGCTTCATCTTGCCACACCTGACCTGGGAAACGGGCCGGCGAAGCCCCTGCATGGGCGCGAAGACAGAGTTCTAGAAGCATAATTGTCAGTCGGCTGTCGGCGCTTATCTTGAACGCATTCTGGTGTTAAATCGGGACCAAGTATTTCAGAATCCCCAGGAATCTTTCATTTACTTATTTCCCCATTTTGAATGTAGTATTCAATATCTAGGCTCCTCCTGGGGCACCTGGGTGCCTCAGTCGGTGAAGGGTCTGACTCTTGGTTTCGGCTCAGGTCATGGTCTCAGGAGCTGTGAGTTCGAGGCCCGTGTCGTATAGGCTCTTCCCAAGCCCTTTGGCAGGGCTGGAGTGGAGAGATGGAATGAAACTGTGGCCCCGACTCCCTCAGTCCCTGTATCAGAGATGAGTCAAATATGTGCACGAGACTCTAATGAAAACCCAACTTTGGTCAGTCTTTGAAGTGAAGTGATCAAAAGACTTCAGGAATTCCAGAAATGGGAGATAATGCATATATTCCGAAGTGTGAAGGCATGGGGTGAGGGGTGGGAGATAAGACTAGGTGAGTTACTGGTTGGATCAGATTTTATTTCGGGTCTTGGCTTTCCCACTAACCCTCAAGCACAAAAGCTTGGACTTTTGGGGTGGTGTCGATGGGCAGCGCCTTGGAAGGCTTCGTGTGCAGCGAAGCAATCGACTTTGACGTTCTCATATATGTTGTCTTTTTACCGGACGCACTAAAAAAAGAGGACAGTAAGACAGCTAGAGAGAGTCAGCCCGGAAGAGGAAAGAGAAGAGTCCAGGTGGCCTCAATGTCTGCTAAAGAATCCATAGAAATCTGACACAGGCTTCCAACTCTCCGATTCCTTGTTTGGGCGATCCTGGCTTCCGCTCACACATTTTCTTGTTCCTGGGCGCCTGTCTCAAATTCAATAGGACAAGCCTGGTGTGTGGACTCACCAGCAGCCGCCGGCTGATTTCGGATTGGTCCTGTGCACGGGGACTTCATATGGCCATATTTGCCCTCACAGCACACAAAGTCCAGATAAAGGTCCCCTTCGTGTTTCCCATGGTCTGATTCCCGAACACTTTTCTTGGAACACCAAGCTTGATTTGCTGTTTACGAGTAGGACTTCTGACCTGCTATTTGCTTTCTTGTTTTGGCCCTACTCAGAAGGGCTCTTTTTGAGTCTCCTGCCTTACCTCCATTCAGTCTTCCAATCTCTCATCTAGTCTCCCGATGGAACCCTTCCTCTTCGAACAGCTCTGACCCGCGTATTCTAATCCCAGACACACTGTCACACTTTCCTCCAGCCCCTTCCCACTTCGTCCCAGATTCTTATGGAGAATCTAGTTGGCTTCCTTCAGGGAGGCAAGAGAACACTTTGGTTAAAAACCACGGGTTTCAGGGGCACCTGGGTGGCTCGGTGGGTTAAGGGTCTGACTGCGGCTCAGGTCATGATCTCGGTTCATGGGTTCGAGCTCTGCGTCGGGCTCCGTGCCGCCAGCTCGGAGCCTGGAGCCCGCTTCAGATTCTGTGTCTCCCTCTCTCTCTCTGCCCCTCCCTCTCTCTCTCTCCCTCTCTGAAAAATAAATAAACATTAAAAAACAAAACAAAGAACCACCACGGGTTTCAGAGCTAGGCCTGGATTCGAATCTTGGCACTGAAATTTTTGTAGATGAGTGCCCTATGATGCTCTGTTCTCATAGCCTCAGTTTCCGCATCTGGGGGCGGGGGGAGGCAGCACTTATGGGGATTAAATGGGATATCGAACACAAAACCCCCTAATTCGGGATTAAGCCAAGGTTGTTGTCCTTCAAAAACTCCTTCCCTTAGCTGCAGCTTTCGCTTAGCTAGTTTTGGGGATTTTTCATCAGTGCCTTGGAAAAGCGAGACATGGTATCTAGGTTGCCCATCTATTATCCAAATGGATGGCTTATTATTGAATTTTTTTCATCAGAATTTCTTAAGGCCTTGCTCCCTTCCCTTGGGCCTGGGTCTCCTGCTGGGAGAAGTGAGAAAGAACCACAAAAACAGCACAATCCTTTTCCAGGATTGCCCAATGACATCTGATTATGCCCAAGGCCCCCGGTGGTATTTGGGATAAAGTCAGAGACTGGCAGTGTATCTCCATCGAGGGGATGGCGATTTACTCTTTGGGGTTTTTCTGGCTTCTTTCAGGAAATGGTTCCCTAAACCGTCCTCTAGATGAAGTGTCAACATTTCTAAAACCATCTCCTAAAAACTCTCTTTACGGTAGGGCGTTAACACCCGTTGGGGATCTATTTTGTGCCAGTCATTGGACTAAGCCCCTTAGGTAGAGGCTCCCTCTCTCTCTGATTCTTCACTCCAGTCCCAGGAGGCTTCCCTTAGCCCCCTTTTACAGATGAGGAAATCCGAAAATGTAGGTTATTTGCCCAAAGGTGAATGCAGACAGGTGGGCGGAGCCAGATTCAAACTCCTGTTCTGTTTACATCAACCAGCCTCTGCGGGCCCCTTTGAAGGGAGCCTCCTTTGCATTGGGAAGGAGCCTACACACTGTGATGGTTTTATTTTTTAAAGCTGTTGGTTTTCCTAGCTTCTTCCCCCCCCCCCCACCCCCGCCCACCCCTCCCATTACTCTTCGATAGAGCATTCAATACACGCCCGCCTTTGAAAGGAGAAACAAATCTAAAAGCTCCAGTGGAAAAAAAAAAAATGCAAAGGCGTCTTCAAACTTAAGTAGCATTAGAAGCAATTACATTTGTGCAAATGTAGAAAGGTTTGTTGCTATTTCTGACTCCCTCATACCCCAAGGCAGGAAACTGGGAGGCAGGGCTGTTAACCCTTTCAGGGCAGAGTTCAAGGTAGCCAAGTCTCCCCCTTGCTTTGTTGTTTGCATCCCCCATGGTGTAACACCAGGCACCTCTCTTTTCAAAGCGAAACCCACGCCTGTTTACTCAGAAAGAAATTAGTGTTTTCATTGCAAGGTATGTTTGGGTGAGACCAGGATTGCCTGGCAGTCCATTAGAAAAAAAAAAGCCACGCTAAGAAACCATAACCTCATACGTCTTTGCATGTAGTGACAGCTTTTCTTTCTAGGTGTAAGTAACATCTCTTGCGCAGTGCAAAGATGTAAAGCGTGCAAAGATAGAGGCTAAGTCTGAAGGAGAAACAAATTCTGCCCAGCTGACTCCTCAGGAATCCCTTCCTTCCAACTGTTGTTACGTTCCAAACCACCCCGAAATTTAGGAGCTTCAAAGGACAATGTATCCATTCTGATCCTTCCGCCATCAGAGCTGGGCTCTGCTCTGCCATTTTTCTGCCCCACCCGGCCTCTGCTGGGGCTAGAATGTTCCAGATGGATGTGGCACCTAATAGCTGGTGGTGGTCCTGCTGGCAGGGCCGGAGGAGCCGAGGTGTCCTCCTCGGGCATCGTGCTCCGTCCCCACGTGGGTTCCTTGGGCTTTCTCCCAGCGTGGTGAGCTCAGGGGCAATGAACTTCTTA
This sequence comes from Prionailurus bengalensis, assembly GCF_016509475.1. Lineage (NCBI taxonomy): Eukaryota > Metazoa > Chordata > Mammalia > Carnivora > Felidae > Prionailurus > Prionailurus bengalensis. Next base: position 12,206,523 of record NC_057356.1, read on the forward strand.
AGCAGGGCTGGCTTCAAAGAGGCAGAAGCCGTCAGTACCTTCATAAGGTCTGGGTTCCGGAGCCTGAGGGCTTCATTTCCTCCGTCTTTTATTGGTCACACCAAGTCACAAGGCCATCCCAAGTTCAGGGGAGGAGAACAGACCTCACCTTTGGAGTAGGTGCTGTGCACGTAGAGGTGGGGAGGGATTCGTGGAGCCCACTCCTGGGGACTTTGCCCCACACCAGCGCTGGCAGGATGCGTCATGTCAGCTCTTTCCTATTTCAGTTCCGATTCATGGAATATTCTACAGCAGTGAAAATGGAGAACCACAGCTATACGCAAGAGCTTGGTAAGTATTGCAGATGCCACAATGATAGAAAAAAGACGCACAGCAAAGCATACTATAGGATTCATTTTATGAGGTTCAAAAGCAAGCGAAGTTAATGGTATTGTTCATTGATGCATATATAGGTGGCAAAATCAAGAAAACTCGGATAATGGTTGTCATAAAAATCAGATTAATGGATAATTCTAGATAGAATACAGGTGGTTGTAATCAGGAAGGGACACTAGAGGCTTCTTGCTGCTGGTAATATATGTATGTTTTTTGCTTTATGTGGGTTATGGTCACGTGCATATTTCACTTAATTGTGTCCTTATGCATATTTTGTACTCGTAGGCTCTATTTCTAAATTTTAAAAAATTGCGAAAAGTTAAATTTTGGCCAAATTTAATCATCATCGCATATATACCTGATGTGTACGACTCAAAACGCTGGCTAATCTCTGTTTCTGATGAAACCGAAAAGTAATCTCAGGTTCATTCACGGGGAGGATAGCTTGTGATCTTCGAACGGGTGATGCGTCCCAGGCTCTCAGCAGGTGCTTGAGTATATTCTTGTCCATAATGCAGAGGAAACTCTGAGAAGTAGGTATTCAGCCCATTTTCTAGAAAAGGATACAATGGCTGGCTACGTGTAGCTCTAGGGTCACTCGACATCCGAACCTAGTCTGACTCTGAACTTTCTCCGTAAAAAACGCCTTGGCACGGGGGTCCTGAACATCAGCAAATTTCACCCATCCCCCGCGCTCCGGCCGGTCAGACCCAGAATGGGCCGCACGCAGGTCCCCACCGGCACAAAAGCAGAATTGTTCAGGGCCTGTTCTCACCGGACAGGCGGCCCATCACAACCACCAGCGGACTTGGCTGAGCGTCAACGCCTGGGTGGAGGCCTCTCCCCTTGGCTCCTGGCTGTTGACAGGCAGAGTGGCTGCCTCAGCCACGCCAGGTTGTAATAAAGCCGCCTGGCACCCAGGATCTGCCAGCGAAGGGAGTGCAAGGGCAGTGGAAAGAGCCGGCCTCCAAATTCCAGGAAGCACATGGTGTTTATTCTGAGGCCAGCCTCCCATCACCCACCCCGCTGGAAGCCGCCGCTGCCCGCAAGGGCCGAGTCTGGAGGGAATCCAGATTAAATAATAGTGTAATAAGGGGCACGTCTCTGTTTGGGTTTTTACAGATTGTGCCATTTCAAAGGGACAAGAGCAAAGTCTCCTAAGGCCCTTATTGGGGTCTACTGAACCGTGACCTAATTAAATCTATTGGAGAAAAGTCGCTTGTTGAAAAAAAGAGGGGGGGGGTGCTGTCAGCATTGTTTCTTCTGAGAAATTATTTAGTCCTATGATGGCACTTATTTTTATGGGCACTAGAGAAACACAGACTGAATACTGTGTTGCCATTAGTGACTTCAAGGGGGTGGGGGAACCGAGGGGATGTTCTGGGGTAATGTTCTCTGGTAATGACAATGCTGGCATTGTCAGAACTCTTTCACGTCCATTATTGTCTTCCAACTGCTGGGCAAGGCTGATGGGTCAGATATCGTCAGGTTCGTTTTAAAGGTGAAACCAAGAGTTAAAGAAGGTGTTTCCTAAACACTCAAGTTTAGAGACCGTGTTAATAATGTTCCCTTTTCTTCACATTCGTAACTGAGGAGGAAGTTCTGAGGAATGATGATGATGTTAACATGTATACAAATACGGGTACTGATATTAAGATGAAGATTAAGGGGAACAAGGACCATGGCAAAGGGAAGAAGAGAGAGAGAGAGAAGGAGGAGGAGGGGGAGGGGAAGGGGAAGAGGGAGAGGAGGGAGAGGGGAAGGGAGAGGAGGGAGAGGGGAAGAAGGGGAAAAGGGAGAGGGGAAGGGAGAGGAGAGAGAGGGGGAAGGGGAGGAGGGAGAGGAGAAGAAGGGGAGGAGGGGGGAGGGGAGGGAGAGGGAGAGGGGAGGAGGAAGAGGGAGAGGGGGGAGAGGGAGGAGGAGAGGAGAGGGGGAGGAGGGAGAGGCAGAGGAGGAGGAGGGAGAGGGGAGGAGGCAGAGGAGAGGAAAGGGGAGAAGGAAGAGGAGGGGGGAGAGAAGGAGAAAACACAGTAAAGATGCACCTCGCACAGCCCCCATACACAATTTATCGCGTGGACTTCTTCTCACCTGCTCCTCCCTTGGTGGAATTGTCCCTCCAGAGTCCCAGAAGGGACCACCAGGTCTCTCCTAGGTGATCATGCGCGGAATACCTGGCCCTTGTTGGTTCAGTTCGAGATGAATCGTTGAGACTCTCTCTGAGCCCTTCACCACCTCAGCCAAATTTTACAGTTTGATAGAAAAAGCAACAGGAGCACAGAGCGCGCTCAGAGGCACGCCATTAGCAGGGCAGAGCTGAGATAAGAATCAAGGTCCCCCAGAGTCTGAAATCTTTACCCCTACTAAAGATGGCTGGGGACACCTACGGGTGTTTGTGCTCATATCCTTATTATTTGGCCACTCAATTCAAGGCTCCTTTGGTTCCAAAGGGGGGAAAATGATCCCATTCGAGGTCATGTGCAATTATTTAAAAAAATAAGTGTAGGGGCGCCTGGGTGGTTCAGTCGGTTAAGCGTCCGATTTCAGCCAGGTCACGATCTCGCGGTCCGTGAGTTCGAGCCCCGCGTCAGGCTCTGGGCGGATGGCTCGGAGCCTGGAGCCTGCTTCCGATTCTGTGTCTCCCTCTCTCTCTGCCCCTCCCCCGTTCATGCTCTGTCTCTCTCTGTCTCAAAAATAAATAAACGTTAAAAAAAAAATTTTAAAAAAAAGGGTATTTCTCGTATAAACTAGGAAGTCCATTCAAGGGATATAATTGGCTTTAGCCGTGACTGCATTCAGAGGCTTAAGCTGTTGTCAGAACCTGTCCTCTCTCCCTCAGCTCTGTTTCCTCTTGGTTGGCTCCATTCTGGAACAGACTTTCTTTACTCTGACAAACGTGGCTATACGTAAGCTCCCGGTGTGTATCTTTCCGGTGAGTCAATCCTAGCTGGACAAGGGAACCACTCACTATTCCAGCCAACCTGCTAGGAATGGCTCTCATTGGCCAGAGTTGAGTCACATATCCGTGCCTGAGCCAATCGCTGGCCAGCAGGAAGGAACGCTTTGATTGGCAATAATGAGGCCCCACTCTGGGACCCAGCTGCCATAGGTTCAGCCCACGTTCACCACGTGGCATGAAAATAGGAGAGGGGTCATAGTTCACAGGGAAGACTGTGTGTTGTTACGCAAAGGAAGGTGGACAGGGGGTGCGTAAAATCCACAGACGTTCAGCACAGACGTGGGCAGTTAGTCCTGACGTGGAACCTATCACGGTACAACACTGTCTAGATTTCTCTAGAATTGGATCAGCAGGCTTGGTGGGGGATTTTGGGAATTAGGCAATTGTAGATGTTTTGAAATCGATTAGCTCAGATTCACTTTACAGCTGAAAAATTAAGTGACTTGCCCCAGGCACCCATCTATTGGGAAAGAGACAAGCTTGCTCCTCATACCCAGGCCGGGACACCAGGTTGCCCTGGACCCCAGCGTCTGTCTTCCTTCCCAGGACTGCCTTGACTAATCCAGCCACCCGGCATCTGGCAGCCTCCAGGCTGCTCGCCCCTTTCCCAACGAGACTTCTGGCATTGCCTTGACCAAAGGGGATGTTGCAGACTCTGCAACGGGATGATATCAGGAAGCCAAATGCAAAACAGGCATCAGCCCCGTTAGCCAACGTGAGTGGAAATCACAGAGCATTTCTTTTTTCACGTCTGTTCATTGCATCGTTACCAGCGAGTCCTCTGTAAAAAACGTGCAACTGAGGAAAGGGTCAGATGGAATGTCGATGCAGTTGCTCTTATCGGTGTAAGAAGAAGAGAAGTCGCCCAAACGTGTTAGCAAGCGAGAGCGTGAACTTGATCTAATAATCTTAAAATAAAAACCAACTGTTCTTTGCTTTTGACGGCGGTCTGCAGGCCAGTGTCGAGAGTTGTCCGTTACTAAGGACCAGGGTCAGCAGAGGGTGGCCCAGGGGCCCAATCCAGCCCCCCCACCTTATGGTAATGTTCTGTTGGAACAGAGCGCACCCATCTATAAATGTTGTCTGAGCCCGTTTCTGTGCAACAATGATTGTGGTACAGACCATACGGCCTCCAAAACCTAAGGCATTTACTGTCTGCGCCCTCATGGAAAACCTGTCTGGCTCCTGGGTTAGAAGACTAGATTTTCAGAGCTAATGGTAATCCGAGCATTCATTGCATCTAGAAGTCTTTAACTAGGTGTATTTTTCCCCAGTCTGTCTGTCTGTCCGTCTGTCTCTCTTTCCCCCCTCTTCATCACCGAGGCTGAGTCTCAGCTGTTGTGAATCATTGCACTGCCCTCTCAAAGTCCAGAGAAATCCATCTGTGGCGATATCCTTATACAAAGAGGGAAAATAAAACAGCACCTCGGGGCGCCTGGGTGGCTCAGTCGGTTAAGCGTGCGACTCCGGCTCAGGTCACAATCTCGCGGTTCACAAGTTTGAGCCCCGGGCGGGGCTCTGTGCTGACAGCTTGGGGCCCAGAGCCTGCTTCGCATTCTCTCTCTCTGCCCCTCCCCGCTCATGCTCTCTCTCAAAAATAAATAAAAACATTTTTAAAAATTAAAAAAAAAAAAAAAGAAAAACCAGCACCTCAAATTGTTGCCTGCATAGGTGAGCCTTGAACAACACGGGACTCTGCAGATCCTCTGATAGGCAGATTTTTTTTTTTTTTATCAATAAATACAGTTCAGCACCATAAGTGTATTTTCTATCCCTTATGATTTCCTTACCTATGTTTTGTTTCCTCTAGTTGATTTGATCGTGAGAATACAGTATATAAAAAATAGAACATACCTAATATGTGTTAATCGACGATTCATGTTATTGATAAGGCTTCTGGTCAACAGCCTATCAGTTGTTAAGTTTTGGGGGAGTCAAAATTCTACAGGGATGGGAGGTCTGATGCCCCTAAACCCGTGCGTTGTTGTTCAAGGATCGACTGTATCGTGTAAAATGGCAGAGGGCACATTCCCCTACGGAATAGCGAAGAATGTTCTCCTGAGTTTCATATGCAGACGTATGGTCCTTTTCACTCACTGCATTTGAGGGATTTAAATTTGTGGCCCAGCGACGAAGTCTAACGTTCTCACGGTTGGCGCGGGGGGGGGGGGGGGGGGGGGGGGGGGGGGGGGGGGGGGGGGGGGGGGGGGGGGGGGGGGGAGACGGAGGCTCAAATCGGAAAGGAGACTCATTCAGGATCCATCCCGCACAATCAGCCGGTGGTGGACACAAACCACATCCGGGGTTACTACCTCTTGCTTCCACGTTACTTCATGACCTGGCACTTCTGGCTCTGGCCCCCATGTCACACTCAGTGCCAGCTTTTGTGACAAACGTTTTGTAACCTCCCTTTAGCAGAGTTGAAGTGAAAATCAGAGATAACAAAACGTGCACGCGTGACTTGGGGCTCAAACAACCTACCTACCCGTAATTCACATGCACACGGTCCCGCAACCGCGATCTAAGCGAGAAGCAGGACAAGGGGGCGCGTGACCAACAATCCGTGTTGCATCTCCGTGTAGACCTGCTGTGCATCCCACCGCTACCGTTCCAGCTCCCGTGGGGGAGCCGTGTGGCACGGGGTGGGCAGCTCCGGGCCTGCTAATGGCATTGTCGTGAGTGACGTTTCTCCATCCTGTCGCCAACGCGGCCAAGTCCGATTTTCCCCTGGATGTGGCGGGTACGGAAAATCCGGGGTACGTTGAAATGGAGAAAAAAAGGACCCGTGCTCTCATATACACACCAGGGTTAGGTTCTGGGCGCAGCTGATCATTAACAGGCTTTTCACCCACGTGAATGCCTGTCCCGTGGCGCATTCGAGAGTCCTGCGGGAACCAGGGCCTTTTTTTCATAGAGTGAGATTGTTCTGTTTATTCAGGACATTTCACATCCCCAGCCCTTGCCCGCTAACCACCAGTAGTGTGACTAAAGGACGCCTGCGCACGTTTCTGAGACCCCACCCCCTTAGCGGGGTGCCACTGAAAACCACTGTTCTAGACCTTTCCCTGCGCCACTCTGGATTGTTGGGATGGATCTGTGCAGCTGGAGAGATAGCCCGGAGGACCATGGGATATTTGCAACCACGGGAAGCGATACCTAATGACCCCGATCCCTGAGAATTTGGCCAGCTTGCTTAATAGGGAGCATCCTGCAGTGATTACTTGGGGGGGGGGGGGGGGGGACTCAGAGGAAACTCAGCAAGACCTGGGAATAATATTCCAAGTGCCCACATATGTACTCCCAAGCGAAAGCAAATGTCCCAATGGAAACCAGTCAGATTGGGGAATACAGGGTCTGTCCCCAAATCCTGGAGCGTGGACAGAAAAGATGACCCCAGTGGGGTACCTCAGCCTCCAAAATAGGTCCAAGAGGTCCGATGAGGCCTTGGCCTGTGCAACAGACAAGGAGAGCCAGGGGTGGTGGTCATTGTTATGCAAATGAGATGCAAAAAAAATCCCGACCGCTCCCTTGAACAGTGGCTTAAGAGAGTCCACAAAGATGTTTTTACCACATGTGCAAGAAATTAAAATTAGGCTTAAGCTATCTAAAGAGCCACTTTGACATTGCCATATGGTGGGAGCAGAGCTGCTTTTTGGATTTAGCAAACATCTTAAACTATTTTTCAAATGATTTAGGTTCAGCAAGACCCAAAATGTATTTTTTTTCTTCTCCAAGTACCTTCCCCACCACCGCCCCCCCCCCCCCATTTTAAACCCTAGGGTATTTTGAAGGGAATTCAAGCCACATGTTTCTGATTCATTTACACTTAACTCATCAACATGTTGTTTTGCAAGAGTCATTTGATGTCCATAAAGACCTTTTGAAATACGTATTAAATGTACGTATACACACACATTTATATTTACACACACACTTCTAACAACTTCTTCTCGCAAGGAGCTGCATTTTGCTTAGAATTAACCATCGCTAAACACCAAAGAAACAAGTCAGACGAGAAAGAAGCATCCCTCAAGTTCTCCACTTGGCAAAAAAAAAAAAAATTTCTCCCTTCCCGGCCAAAGGTTTGTGTGCCAGAATAGCCTAGTCTGAGAGAGGGAGAGGGAGGTCCACTGAGCTGCAGGACCATGACCAAAAGGTGCAGAGTGCCTCCTTGAGGACAGGAGGCTGGACACCAGCAGCACGTGGACCCTGCCTGCTGTGCGAATAGGTGCTAACCAAGGATTTGGAACTGTGGTTCTATGTAAATCTATCTTGTTTGCTATAGTTTGCTTTGCAACCTCTTTCTCTCTCAATGGATAGATGATTGATGGAAAGATAGATAGACAGGATAGGTAGCTAGATGATAGATACAGATATGCCTTTAAATGCATATATATGTGTGTATATATATGTCTATATGTATGTGTATGTAAGTATAAAAGTGTATATTATTTGAAGAGAGACCACTCCAGGGAAGTCCATGTGGAGATCGTTACTGCTTTTGGGTTAATAATGTGTGAATCATTTACTTTTTCAGAGTTGCCTTTCTCTAAGCTGCCTTTAGGAGAGCTGGGGCCCTTGGAAGGCCATTTCTCCCTCTTGTGCCCAGGGCAGACATCACTAATTGATGTCTGAGTGCTTCCCTGGTGAAAAGATAATTCTCCAGGAAGTCTCCACTCAGGAGTAGGAGTTGATCAAAAGAACCCACCTCTTTTGTCATCCCTGCGAGAACATTAAGAAGCACGAAGGGTTCTTATTTTTTATTTTTAACTTCTTTTATTTATTTTTTTAGATTTACATCCAAATTAGTTAGCCTATAGTGCAACAATGATTTCAGGAGTAGGTTCCTTAGTGCCCCTCATCTATTTAGCCCACCCCCCCTCCTACAACCCCTCCAGTAACCCTCTGTTTGTTCTCCATATTTATGAGTCTCTTCTGTTTTGTCCCCCTCCCTGTTTTTATATTATTTTTGTTTCCCTTCCCTTATGTTCATCTGTTTTGTCTCTTAAAGTCCTCCTATGAGTGAAGTCATACGGTTTTTGTCTTTCTCTGACTGACTAATTTCACTTAGCATAATACCCTCCAGTTCCATCCACGTAGTTGCAAATGGCAAGATTTCACTCTTTTTTTTTTTTTAATTTTTTTTTCAACGTTTTTATTTATTTTTGGGACAGAGAGAGACAGAGCATGAACGGGGGAGGGGCAGAGAGAGAGGGAGACACAGAATCGGAAAGAGGCTCCAGGCTCTGAGCCATCAGCCCAGAGCCTGATGCGGGGCTCAAACTCACGGACCGTGAGATCGTGACCTGGCTGAAGTCGGACGCTTAACCGACTGTGCCACCCAGGCGCCCCATGATTTCACTCTTTTTGATTGATTGCCGAGTAATACTCCATTGTATATAGATACCACATCTTTATCCATTCATCCACTGATGGACATTTGGGCTCTTTCCATACGTTGGCTCTTGTCGATAGTGCTGCTATAAACATGGGGGTGCACGTGTCCCTTCGAAACAGCACCCCTGTATCCCTTGTATAAACGCCTAGTAGTGCACTTGCTGGGTCGTAGGGTAGTTGTATTTTTAGTTTTTTGAGGAACCTCCATGCTGTTTTCCAGAGTGGCTGCACCAGCTTGCATTCCCAGGGTTATTTTTAATTTATGACAAGAAAAACAGACCACATTAGCTCGCTTGCTCAAGGTCGGCAGCTGGTAAACGGCAGATGTAAGGTTTGAACCCAGGCTTGAAAGACCTGTGAGTGTTCACGGGTGTGTTTTCAAACGTTCTCATGGTCATTATCATCTCTCTCACCATCATCGTTACTGCTGTCATCAAGCCGAAAGATCCTTCTTAAAAAGAAAAACAATCTGGGGGAAAAAAAACTTCACAGGGAACATGAATAAAGAAAGTAGATAATATTTGGGCGCCTGGGTGGCTCAGTCGGTTGAGCGTCCGACTTCGGCTCAGGTCACGATCTCACAGCTCATGAGTTCGAGCCCCGCGTCGGGCTCTGTGCTGACAGCTCGGAGCCTGGAGCCTGCTTCGGATTCTGCGTCTCCCTCTCTCTCTGCCCCTAACCCCCTCGCATCCTGTCTCTGTCTCTCTCAAAAATCAATAAACATTAAAAAAATTAAAAAAAAAGAAAGTAGATAATATTAGTATTTTTTTCACCTCTTAAATTCAAGACATTCAGAATGTTAATATATACCACACGTAAGATCAGACGCTGGGGGAAACCAGCCTTTTGTGATGACGAAAATGTGAAATCAGGTATTCTCCGTGACATTCGAGTCTTGTACAATGTAATTCAACTTCTTATTGTTTCATTCTTCGTCATCACCATGTCAGGATCCTATAGATCAAGAGACATTTACAGAAAGGATACTTTAGGATCTCAAGATACTCTCAGTCAGCTCAATTTAAATGCTTGGAGAGGGCAATAGGAAATTTATGTTTTGCGTTGAATCCCTGAAACATTCGGTAACTATTCTTTAAGTACATGCAAGCCAGCTAAGGGTTCCTTAATTTACTGCCAGAGCAATAAACACCCATAATAAAATGTTATCTCAACAAAGTATGTTCCACATTCAATTTTTCTTATAACCCAGTGTCTTAAGGCAGATCCTAGTCAAAGGTATCTCTTCCCCCAAGACAAAAAAAAAAAAAAAAAGACCCCAAGCAAACAAAACAAAGGGAACACAGAGGACCTCAAGCTACCACTCATCCATCGGGATACCTTTGATGAACATAGAACGCTTGATCAACAGCCGCACAAGCAGCAACGATATTTACTTATCTCACAAGTTATTCTTAAAGACAAAAAGAAGAAATATAAGTTATTCTTAAAGACAAAAAGAAGAAATATAACAGGATTCTTGTCCTTAAAAGCACCCTATCTGCTGTCTGCAGAGTGAGTGAGTTTCCGTGTGTCGGGCACACTCCGCCAAAGTGGGGACAGATTTGATTTGACAAGATGACCAGGTGTTAAGAGCGAGAGACAGAGAGGCAAGAAAACATCAGCACAGCCTCCAAGGTGCCCCATGATCTGGCATTTCCAGATCAAGTCCCCCTCTCTTCCCTCGAGTCCCCCTCCCACCTGATTAACCGCTTCGCTCTGTGGACCAAAGCCAAGCATTCAGCAGCACCAACAAAGCTCCAAGCCTTTGCCTGGGCCGTGCTGCCGGCTGGCTGTCTTCTGGAGGATCTGACCCAGCCTTCCATCTATTAAGTGCCAGCTCACATGCCTCGTCCCCATCATGCTTTCCCCCCATCGTCCACGGCAGAAGTAATCCCTCGGAGTCTCTCCTTCCTAATGTTACCAATACTCCGAATATTACTCCTACCGACCATTGCCTCGGGTGTCGCCATGACCTGTGTCACACCCTGTGCTGAGCACTTTACACACATTGACTCATTGAATCCCCACACCAGTCCATCGATTTGGTTGCCTCTCCTTCACTCCCCCTTTTCCTTCCTCGTCGTCATCGTCCTTGTCGTCGTCGTCGTCATCGCCATCATCATTTTCTTCCCTTCTTCCTCCTCTTCCTCCTACCCCTTCTTTACCATCATTATTCCCATTTCGTAGACAAAGAAACTGAGGTCTCGGGTGCTCTGCCTGGCACGCAGTAGGCCTTGGCAACTATTGACAATTTTAAAAACTACTTTCTTTTGAATGGGGAAAGCCTTCACGTGGTTGAAAAATCACAAGGCGCGAAAGGGAACAGAATGGAAAGTCTCTCAACCCTGGCGTCCAACCCTCCCCTCCTCCTGTTCCCCTGTCCTCTGAGCCAATCTGTTAATGCTGGTTTCTCACCTACCCTTCTAGAAATGTTTTACGCACATACAAGGAAATAGGTAAACGCTCGCTCATCCCTCCTTTTCAAATATAAATGGTAGGGCACTATAAATGCTGCCCTATGCTTTTATGTTAGCTATTTGTTGCTGTTGTCGGCTATTCAACTTATTGCAAAGTTACCTAAAAAACAACAAAATGAGAAATCTATTACCCTCCCTTCTACACTCAGCCTAAAAACATACTGAGGTTTGTCTCAAGTTGGAAGGAAAAAATAATCCACCCCTGCCAGCCTCTCCCTACGTTCATTGCTTTTCTTCCCAACTAGACAGAAGCCCCCGTGGGGCAGGCCTGGGGTCTACTTTTCCAGTGCCTTCTACCGGACCAGTGCGCCTCAGTGTTTGACAGAGCCGGTGAGGCCCCAGAGGGAAGAGCCGAGGGTCCAGGCTCCAGCGTTTTGATCACAGGCTGACCACGCTAACCCATGACGTTCACACATTTCAGCAGGCCGGTCTGGGTATGGAGCAGTAGATTCGGGAGTCTGAAACTACACAGAGGCTCTTCGTGAATCTCCGGTGGCTTCTGGGTCTCCATATGGAATTCTAGCCTTCACCTTCTTTAATCTCGTTAAGTTCTCTCTGGTTGTATCTCTGACCAACAGCCTCGCTTCTGCTTTGTGTTCTGGTCGTGCGAAAGCCAGAGGGTCTCGAGGCAAATTGGTAGCTTTCTGCCCACCACCCTCCCCATCGGATGGTGCCATCGACACCACTTGCGTTGGAGGAAGGGGTAGGCGATGTGTCATCATTTTTTGGTTTCTGGAAGGACATTCCCCTGTTTTGTTCCCACGGTGACTTCCCACAATCCTCAGAATTTCGTGATGCTGAAAGGAAGGGTCAGCTATGGGCAGCCGAAGTCCCAGGGCCCCACTGACAGGCGACAAAGGGGGAACGTGTCCTTGGGTGTGCCTTCGTGCTAGGCTTCTCTCTCCCTTCCCCAAACTTCCTTTCTCTTTCCCCTCCGGTGTTTATACCACATGCCCCTGGCCTACCACCCAAGATGCCTGGCAGTCTCTGACTCAGAGACTCTTGGGTTTTCACACTCCTTCTGCCTCTTGGGTCCAGCTGCTTTGCCCACACGAAAAAACTGATTTTACCATCAGCCGCCTACACGAGGTTCCATTTTCCGGTGCAATTTCCTTCAAATAATCCCTCTCTCCCCCAAGCAATCCTCACGACTAGAGTTTACACCTCTTTTCCCGGCCCTTCTCCCCGGGTCCCTGTCGGCATAATTCCCCGTCTCCCCTCCCCACGATGAGCCCACTTTTCCAGTGAGAATTTCCAAGTTGTAATTGTTCGGGAGAGCTGAGGTCTAAGCTCGAAGCTTCTGTTGAGCAGGCTTCAGGGGCCCAGACGTTTTTATATGAATTCAGACTGCTGGAACACCCAGCCACGAAGGGTTTTTATGTTCTGTTGGCATAGGCTTCTTTGCCAACTAAGCTTCAAGAAGTTTATAGGTTTGGTCGAGTTTCACGGCAAGTCTTGGAAGGATTTCTCAGAGTTATGTAATCATTGGAAGAATAAAGGGTGTGTGCGTGTGTGTGTGTGTGTGTATTTCCTGATGCTGTGCTTTTTCTTCTGTAAGGAAAAAAAAAAAACCCCTTAATACAAAGGAATGTGTGAAAGGCACAAATGTAAAAGCTCTAGGGCCTTTGGAGGACTGCTAAGCAGTAAGAGGGCCAAAATGTGTTCAGCACAATTGTCTCCGTTCGAGCACTAACACGAATGCAACAACACTTCCAGCTCCCCGGGGATTCCTGGCAGACCTGTGCGCTGGCTCGTTCCTTCTCCTGAACCTCTTCATAACATGCATCCCCACAGGTATTCGTGAATTAGTGGTGGACCTATTCGTGTCCTAGCTGCCTTTCCTGCAAACATAGGGGCTCCCTGAGGGGAAGATTCTTCCCCTCGTGGGTGGTGCTATACTCCAGTCCAGTAAGGGAGCTGACGCCGCGGGGGGGAGCAGGAGGGGCTCCACGAACATGTGTTCATGAGGGAGCAGAACTGGGTTCGTAATTGCATCCCCAGCATTCAGCATGATTGGCACCTACGAGGAGCCCAGCAGGTGTTTGTGGAAACAAGTGAAGGGAGAAAGGCTTATTTTAGGTCCAACTGCTCATTCGTCTCTTGAGGGATTTTGGACGGCCTCCTGGACCTCGTCAATGCCATCTTGTGCAAACTCGGAAGTCTGTTCCGTTCTACTGGGCTGCCGGCCTCTCCACCGTTGGGAGGCAGCAGCTAAAAGCCTTCGCCCGGCTGCTTGGGATCTTCCCCTGCGTGTTCCGGGCTCCGCTACCCATCTGGGCAGAGGTGATACACACAGCGGAGGGCACTTCCTCCCTGGGTTTTCCTTTTCTTGGGTTGGTGCAGGTCAGTGACCGCTCCCAGGCTAGAAGCAATGGGAACAGGACGGTCACCGAAGGCAGTTCCTTTCTTTCCACAGTCAGTCACTCTTCAGTGCCTTCAGGTAGCTTTTCTTCCCAATATTTTGTTTAGGGTTCATTGTTATCTGCCAGAGGGGTAAAAGACGTGTCCACCTAGCTATCTATGCGTCTTTCTATCTAATTACTGTTGTTGCTTGTGAACGATTGAGACCAATCTAGCTGGTCTCAGCGGAATATACGTTTGTTAAAAGATACTACGTGACTCACAGATGTGAGGTCGCCGAAACCATGAGAGACACCAAGAAACAAACCTACATTGGGGAGCCTGGGTGGCTCAGTCGGTTGAGGGCCCGACTTCGGCTCAGGTCATGATCTCACACTCTGGGAGTTCGAGCCCCGTGTGGGGCTCTGGGCTGACAGCTCGGAGCCTGGAGCCTGCTTCGGATTCTGTGTCTCCCTCTCTGCCCCTCCCCCTTTCATGCTCTGTGTCTCTCTCTCTCTCTCTCTGTCAAAAATAAATAAACATTTTTAAAAAATTAAAAAAAACCCAAACCTACAATACCTAGTAGTTTTAACTAGTAGTTACCCACAATAACTAGTAGTTACCCACAGTAACTAGTAGTTACCCACAGTAACTAGTAGCTACCTACAATAACTAGTAGTCTTAACTAGCAGTTACCCACAATAACTAGTAGTTACCCACACTAACTAGTAGTTACCTACATTAACTAGTAGTTTTAACTAGTTATCTACATTAACTAGTAGTTTTAACTGGTAGTTACCTACCTTAACTAGTAGTTTCAACTGGTAGTTAACTAGTAATTAACTAGTAATTTGTCCATCTCTCCCTCTTACCATTCCTCATCTATATCTACATACTCTTCCATCTTGGGGGACAGAAGCTCCGTCTTGCTCATCAATTCATCCCTAGCATTGAATCCAAGCCACGTAGTAGACAGTCACCATAATCATGATACAAATGCATTTTGCACAGTGATTTATAGCTGCAAAGAGTTTGACACAACTACGTATTACTTGTTACAATGCCACGGCGGGGGGGGGGGGGGGGGGATAGGTTGTGTTGTCGTCTCTCTTGGACGGATCGGAGAACCACTGTCCAGGGAATTAGAGGGAAGCGTCACAGGGCACAAGGGTGCATACGGTACTGGAACTAAGCATTCGCCTGGAACACTCAGCCTTTAAGTCCCGAGTGTTTCCTGTTAGCGTAGTTGGGAAGGACTAGGCTTTACTGCTGTATCAGGCTAATCTAAAGATCTGTGATATGGGGCACCTGGGTGGCTGGGTCAGTTAAGCGGCCGCCTCCATTTTGGCTCAGGTCACGATCTCGGGGCTTCGCGGGTTTGAGCCCTGCCTCAGGCTCTGCACTGGCGGCTTGAAGCCTGCTTGGGATTCTCTCCCTCTTCGCTCTCTGTCCCTCCCCCACTCGTGCTGTCTCCGTCTGTCTCAAAATAAATGAATAAGCTTTAAAAAAAAAAAAAAAGATCTGTGCTATGAGGGTGAACGGCATACAACTTTATTCTTGACTCATGTAAGTGACCAGCTCGTTGCACTTCCCCCAGGACTGTTGTATTTGGAGGTGTAAACAGCTCTGCCCCGGGGCCCCTGGTTGGCTCCGTCAGTGGAGCCTCGTAACTCCTGATTTTGGTTACGGTCCCGATCCCGGGTTGGTGGGATCAGGCCCGTGGCAGGCTCTGTGCTGATGGCACAGATCCTCTCCCTCTCTCCCTGCCTCTCCCCCCACTTGTGCATGTGCATTCTCTCTCTCTCTCTCTCTTTCTCAAAATAAATAAATAAATAAATAAAAACTTAAAAAAAAAATTACTTGCTGACAGTCCTGACACCCGGAACTCCAGCGTCCCAAGGCAAACCCGGGTGTTGGTCATTCTGTTCATTCAGTGATGATGCAGGTTCAGGCAGGGCTCCACCATTCCGTAGGCCTGCCCTCTGGAATACGTGGCCTCTGAGATCAAAACAGAAGAGAGGACCAGAGAGTCACAGGGAACACGTTTAGGCGGGGGTCAGATGGGGGAATGGCTTCCAAGACTTCTGCTCACTGCCCATTGGCCAAAACTCAGTCACGTGACTCCAACCTAGCTGCAAGGGAAGCTGGGAAATGTAGTTTCCCTGTGTGGACGGGAAGTACGTTTGCCCCGAGGACGGTGCACTAAATTCCGCCTCTCGGCTGTGTTGTCTCTTTTATCTTGGTGTTTCCTACAGGGTCCGGTATGGTCTCTTGTAATCTGGTGGGCAAGGAGTGCTTGCCCATCGGGGATATTGTGATCTGTAATAATGTATTGTAATAAAAGGAGCCAAATGAATTTTTTGGTTTTTGATTTAGGGGCTCCTGGGTGGCTCCGTTAGTTGGTTGAGCGTAGGGCTTCAGCTTAAGTTATGATCTCGTGGTTGGTGGGTTGGAGCCCCGCGTCACGCTCAGAGCCTGGAGCTCGCTTGGGATTCTGTGTCTTCCCGCCCCCCCCCGCCCCTCCCCCCTCTGCCCCTCCCGCTTCTGTCTCTCAAAAATAAACATGAAAAAGACATTTTTTTAAAAGTTGCGTTTACGCCACCCCGTAGGCAGTCACGCGTGCCATAGCGTTATACCTAAAAAACAATGTACACACCTTAATTTAAAAAATACTTTATTGGTGAAAAATGCTAACCATCGTCTGAGCTTTCAGTAAGTTGTAATCACTGATCACAGATCAGCACGACAAATGTGATGATGAGAAAAACGTCTGAAATACTGAGGGAATGACCAAAAGGTGACACAGAGACACAAAGCGAGCAGATACGGTTGGAAATTGTGCTAATAGACTCTCTTGTTTTTTATTTTTTTTTAAACATTTATTTATTTTTGAGACAAAGAGAGACGGAGCACGAACGGGGGAGGGTCAGAGAGAGAGGGAGAGAGAGGATCCCAAGCAGGCTCTGTGGCCAGCACGGAGCCCGATGCGGGATTCAGCGTCACCAACAGCGAGATCCTGTTCTGAGCTGAAATCAAGGGTCAGACACAACCCACTGAGCCAGCCAGGTGCCCCATATATCCTTTTTTTATGGTGGAATAGTATGTACCTCTATGGATGTACTACAATTTATTTCGAGAATCTCATCTTGAGGGGCACGTTAGTTAAGTGGACAGGCTCTGGATGTAGGTTACTGGGGCCCAAATGCTGGCTCTAACATCATGGTTCCACTTGTGTAAAGGAAATGGGTACTCTGGCCTCACACTGGAGAGGATCCTGAGCTGGTCCAGCCCCGCCCCCCCCGCCCCCCCCCCCCCCCCCCCCGCCAGCCCTCCCAGGGGGTGGTTGAGTAGTCTATGCAGTGAGGAGATGCACTTTTGCAGAACCCACATCTCCTTCCAAACCACACTCCTGTACCTGGGGTCTCCGAATCTCTTGCCCTGGCAACCCCGAATCGTCTGGGGCCTGTGCTTGTTTTAATCTGGGCGTGGCCTCCTGAGGAACAACTATGCTTCCAGTGTGTGTGCTCATAGATCTGAAGGATGTCAGGGGCCCCTGTCTAAGACGGAGGGGTCTTGGGGCGCGCCTGGGTGGCTCAGTCCGTTAAGCATCCGATTCTTGGTTTCTGCTCAGGTCACGATCTCGCAGTTTTGTGAGTTTGAGCCCCATGTTGGGCTCTGCGCTGGCAGCACGGAGCCTGCCTGGGATTCTGTCTCGCTTCCTCTCTCTCTGCCCCTCTCCCACTCACGCCGTCTCTGTCTCTGATGGAGGGGTCTTGGGTAAAGCTTGGATGTGCTGGCCGGCCTGTCCACACACGTGGGCAGGTGGCCCCTCAACAGCGTGGGTTGGAGCCAGGGGTGGGAGGAGAAAGGGAGCAGGTGGCCGGCTGTGTCCATCCCTTGCCACCACACCCAGCCACAGAACTCCAAGGAGCCTAAGGATTCGACACTCAGACGTGGCCTCACCTATTTGTCCAGACTTGAGGATAGAAAACCCAAGACTTGACGGTTGATTAGCTAGATTTGTAACTTTTCCAATGGCCGGTAGGCCTCCCGTGTTTTCTCTTGCCCCGGGCCTGGCACACGTTGAGCATGAACTTCCCTGGCTCCGTGCTCACAAGCTGTGCAACTTTGGGTAGTTGTCTAATCTCTTCGAGCCTCAGTTTTCTTACCTCTAAAGTGGGCCACCTGAGGCTACCAACCTCACAGGGTTGTTGTGGGGATGAAATGAGCTAATACAGGCAGAGTGCCTAAAATAGTGTCCGGGCACATGGGAAACACTCAATGTTGAACACGATCATTGTTATGGCTGTTATTATTAGCAGTGCCATGATCGTTTTTTGTTATTAAATCTTAGATTCGTTCCCAGTCTTTGCTAACCGAAGCAATAATTCAGCGAGCACCTTTTGAACTGCATATCGGTGCACATCCATAATCATTTCTTTAGGGCAAAAACAAAAAAAGCCATGTGCTAGACAGGAAATTTTAGGGTCAAAGAGGGTGCACTTTTGAAAGTCTTTTGATATGTTAATAAGCTGCTTCTAGAATTAAATTAGCTGAACATATTATTCATTAGTTATAATTCCCTGACCGTTGAGGGTTTGGACCCTAAATTACCCAGGTTGTTAGTGACATTTGTAAAAAAAATTTTTTGTTGTTGGTGACATTTAAATTTAAACTCTTAGTGGGAGAAAATAAGTCCGTGAATGAAAAGCTGGATTAACCTGAACAAAAACTAATTAATAGCCGTCTGCTACCCAGGAAATCAAAAAGCATATAATGAAGTCAAATGCAAAGCCCAGAAGTTCTTTCATTGACTGTAGACTGTATTCAGTATAGAGAACATTCTTTAGATCTCTTCCGTGCCTCGGAAAAGCCTGTGGCTGCAAGGCTTTATCCCAGCCTCCCCTGCCCCCTTTCCAGCTTACCTCATTTTCCTTCCTGGACAAGGTTTTTCATCCTGTGCACGGAGGAGTTCTGTATTCACTTTGCTCATCTTTCCCTTGAGAAATCAATATGCTTCTGTGACTTACTGTCAGCCCCTGGCAGCTGGGGGTTCAGAGAGGTGGCCGTGGCAGGTGGAGATTTGGGGCAGGTGTTATTTCCTTTTGGAAATGAGCTCTAGGAAGGTGACAGAAGCCGATGGAGTTGAGTGTGGGGTTTAGTTACTCCATAACCCCCAAGAGGACAATATAGCTCATGTATTTTCATCAGCGTTTGGGAAGGTCTAATTTCCACCTGTACCAAGTGTGGGAAAGAGGGAAACCATGACCAGCTGGGGCTGTGCTGTTTGCCTGGGGTCCACTCTGTACCCTCCTCCTTTCTGCTCTGTGCCCAAGGAACTGGCCAGCACGGGCTGCCTCAGTGTGCTCCCTTACCCTGGGGTTTCTATGTGGGTTTAGCCAATGGGAGGCACCAGCTGGGAAGGAGGGAGGGGAGAGAGGCCGGGGTATTTCTTCCTCCGGCTCCTCTGTTCCAAGTGGCAGGCTTGAAGTGGCTGCTTTGCTGTAAGAAAAGCCACATGTCCTATTGTAGCTCTCCCTGATGCTTCAGTTCTTGCCAAGCGCTGACGACCTTGCAGGCTTAAGAGGGGCAGATAGCATTTTCCTGATTTTCCAGAGTGTTCTGGACCATGCGTGCCTAGTTAGTTGCTCTTAACTTTGTCCACAGGGTTATGAATAAATTCTCCCCTTGGGAG
The DNA here is from genome assembly GCF_016509475.1 of Prionailurus bengalensis. Lineage (NCBI taxonomy): Eukaryota > Metazoa > Chordata > Mammalia > Carnivora > Felidae > Prionailurus > Prionailurus bengalensis. The sequence goes on from NC_057356.1 coordinate 12,225,763, forward strand.
TAGGCTGGGTCCTGCCAGGGGTCTGTTTAAGACAGAAACTCTGTGGTTTGGACCAAATGTCCGAAGGGGGTTAACCTGCTGTTTTTCACAGCATAATCAAGGGACAACAGAGTGTGGTGGCTAAGGCTCCGAGAGGCTGAGGTCCTGACTCTATCACTTCCTAGCCGTGTGACCTGGTGCATGTGACGTCATCTCTCTGATTCTTGGTTTCCTCCTGCCTCAAGTGGCGATAACAGGAATACTTCTTGGGATTCTTGATGAATCAGCAAGATGGCGCCTCTTAAGCACCTGGGCATCTGGGAGCCACTGAGGAAAGGTGAACTGTTACTACTGTCTGTTCCACTTATCTGTTGCGCATAGGCAACCACCCTAAAACCCGGGGGCTCGTGAGTCTGCCTATGAGCTTGTTATTGGGGCGGGATTCGGTGGGGATGACTTGCCTTTGTGTTACACCTTGCCCGGGGTCTCTCTACTGGCGGGTTAGACCATCTGGGGGCTGGTTGGGCGTTACTGTCTCTTCGTGTTATCTCAAAGCTTCTGTGTGTCTCCCCATCCCCACCCAGCACAGAAGTCTCAGGGCAATCAGACTCCCTGCACAGCAGGAACAGAAGCTGGGCATCAACTCGAGGATTCCTAAGATGGAGTCTAAGCCATCCCAGAATATCCCTTTCACCACTTTCTGCCAGTCAGACACATCAGTAGGGCCAGAGGGGAAATTCCAGCGTGGAGGAATTCGATGCCACTTCGCAACAGACACAGAGAGAAGAATCTTTGGTCATCTACACTGTCATTCACTGAGGGGAGCAGTGTGGGTGGTTGTGGGCTATAAATAAAAAAGGGAAATTTGGGGATTTTTAGCCAATTTTTCACATTTTAGAAATACGCCTACCATGGGTGAATATTTACCATATGGAAGTCATGATGTCAGATACCGTAACAGTCAGGAATCCTGTTTGGAGCTGATAGAAACCCAAGTCCAATTACTTTCAGCAGGAAAGAGAAAGAAAAAGAAAGAAAGAAAAAAGAAGGAAAGAAAGAAAGAAAGAAAGAAAGGGCAGAGGTGAATTTATTGGTTCATATAACTGGAAACTGCCCCAAAGTACCACTTGACCCAGGACTCCTGGATTCGTCAGGCTGTCCTCTCTGACCCTGAGACAGACTCCTTCCATATGACCTACTTGGTGGCCAGTGGAGGCTCTCAGTTCACATTCTTCAGCTGAGAGCCACCCTCTTTCTTGGAGAAAAGACCAGGAAGAGTTTGAATACTTTGGTCTCAGTTAAGTGCCCACTAACGTGGTGATGGGGAGAGAAGATTGTCAACCCGGACCAAACCCCACGAAATGGGTGGCCAGCAGAGAAGAGGGGTTCTGAGACCACGAGAGGAGGGAAATGGGGGAAGACAGGCCACAAAGGCAAAACCACTGTGGCCACAGTCTCTTACGGGCACCCCATCTGCTGCTGTGCTGATGTAATTCTGATGCTAACCACCTGCAGTTAGTGTAGACCCCACGAGTGGAAGGTGCATTCCCCAACAGGGCTGTCCTCCCTTCAGTTGCCAGCCACAAGCTTGGGGATCCCCAGGCCACCCACACTTCTGACAAGCTGGCTAAAAATAAGGGATGGTTCCCATGCCTTCTTCATATTTGATAATTCATAAGAATGATTGGCAGAGTGCTGTAGCTAAGAAAGTGCTATACGCCTGATGGCGTTTTTCTTATAAAGGGTACAGATCAAGAGCAGCCGAACAAAGAGACCTGGTGGGGGGGGGGAAGCTGGGGAGGATTCCAAAGGCAGAACTTTGATGCCCTCTCCCCTTGGAAGCGGGGTGCATCACCCTCATTGGATATCACTTTGTTCACCAAACGGAAACTTCCACCAAGCTTTGGTGTCCAGAGTCTTTATTGGGGTTTCATTACATAGGCATGAATGATTGAATCACTGGACACGTGTCCGAGCTCCGTCTCCGGCTGCTCTCCTCTTATACCAGGTGAGGCAACCCTCTAATCACGCGCTTGGTCTTTCCGGTTGACCGGTCCCCATCCTGAGTCACCTCAACTCTTAGCATAAATTCAGGTGTGATCCAAGGGGCTCATGAATTACAAAGACATTCCTCTGACTCAGGAAATTCCAAAGGTTTAGAGTCCACCACTCAGGAATCAGGGAGAGAGGTCAGCCAAGTTCTTCATTCTACAACGCACGCGTTCGTGCGTATAAAATACAAAATTCCTAAAAGAAATGATCATGTCACCCGCTTAAAAGTGAAGACATTGCGGTTATCTTAGGATCCACGGGATTTGAGCCCGTATTTTTTTGTAGCCCGTGTTTTAAGTTTTTTCTTGCTATAGCCCAGGGCCTGCCTCTAATGAGAAAGCTACTTTGTCACAATTCACCTCCTCGATGTCCTCTGTCTCCAGTAGGGGAGTCCTAATTATTCCGTGCTAAATGAGTAGTTGCCTTTAGTGAGAGGATTCAACTTTTTTTTGTCTTTTGGAAGATTCTCAGAGTTCTTGTCCCCCCTCTGCCCGTTAAGTGCAGTTGGATGAATGGCTATACCTCTTCGGACTCAGTTTCTCCATCTGAAAGGCAACTAGGGCTTTGTGAGCTCTAAACGTGGCATCACTCACTGTTGCTACACTTTGCAAGGTGGAGGTGCCATTTGCCATCGAGATGCTGTGAGAATATAATACCTTCCAACAGGGGAAATCCACACACCGAAATCCCCTTTTATTCATCTGTCCGCAAATAGTTTTGGCGTACTTGGGGGTGCCTGGCACTGCATTTGATACTGGGGATATGGATATGGGAAAAGAAGGGAAAATGTGGAGCTTCCCTTTATGGATCTGGAGAATGTTGAAGTCAGAGATTAACTCTGTCCTTCAAAACAGGGTAGAAGAAGTAGGGTGTGGGGGGCATAAGATAGAGGGCTCTAACTTAATCCAGAGTCAAGGATGGCTTCCAAGAAGAGGTGACATTTAAGCTGACACCTAAAGGAATTGAAAATGTTAGCAGGCTGTACAGGAAGGGCAGTGGTGGTGTCCCAGGGTGTTCGGGGCGGAGAAAGGAACCCGTAGGAAGGTCAGAGCGCAAAGCTCTCTATGTAATAGAAAGACTAACCACCTAGCCTGGATTTGGACCTCAAATTCCTTGAATGAGCGACTTGATGAGGATATATTAATTCTTCAGTTAAAATTTAAGCATCCTAGGAGCAAGGCCAATAGATGCTTTGGAAGCCTAGAACCCCATGTGGGGGACACTTGAGGTTTTCAATAAATTCCATTTAGCCAACAGCTCTTGGTTATCGATGGGAGCCAGCGGAAGGGGGAGGCACACACTGAAACCAACGCTGACGGAGCGCTTGTGAGATACCAACCGCCGTCCTAATTGTTAATATGAGAATTCATTCAACCCAAATAATGACCGTCTATCGAATGTCCCCATTTCACAGATCAGGAAGCCAGGTCACAGGGAAGCCAAATAACTTCCTAATGTTCACGGTCGTTAGATTGTGAAGCCAGGCTTTAAATGCTGGACGTCTGCTCTGACCTACTGCATCCTGCCGGCCATATTGAAAGAGTAAGATAAATGAGGTCTTATCCTTCAACTCAAAGCACTGAAAATATTGGGCAAAATATTTGTGGGCAAGTCTTGTATAATCAGATATTTGGACTCTGAAGCCCACCTGGATCAGCTGTCTTGAGCCAGACAGTAAGGAAACATATCAACTAACATTTTTTCAATGTGCCTCTGCACCAGCTACTGCAAAAGGAAATGGTTACTTTGGATCGTCTCATTTAGTTCTCCAATTAACCCTAGAGAGAGGGGCTCTTATTGTAACTCCCATTGAACCCGAGGTTCAGAGAGGTTAAGTAACTTACCCCAGCTCACCCGGCCCAAGGTGCAAGCTCTCACTGGTCTCCCCGAGTGCTAGGCTGTCTGTAGTCAACGATTCAGCCGTAAAGCCCATGCAGGTACGGCTCTAGGTGGGATAGCATTGGAAAAGTGGTGAACACGGCTCCACGTTTCATATGTTTGTGAGGACTGATGTTCGCTGGAGATTGTAGGCCGGGTCCAGACACAGTCTGGAGTCAGGAAGGTGTCTGCCTCAGTTGATAAGTTCCTCCCAGCTTTCGTACAGACAGCCGAATGCCTCACACCCTCCCCTGGCTCCTAGAGGAATGACTTTCACACTGAAGGGAGGTGGAGATGATTCTTATCTTGACACTTCAAAGAAAGCTTTCCCCCTTGACATCTTCCTGCCCTCAACAGTGCTGATGTGGAAACCTGGTGATGAAGGGGTTGCCTCGTCTCTTTGATCCTGGGGCAAGCTGGGCAATTCCAGCTCTTCCAGGCCTGAGGAATGCTGGGCCCCACTGGCCTTGCTTAATTCAGCTTCCAATGGCTCCTTGACTTATTCAGTTTCATCCAGAAGAAATTGCTAAGAGGCAGGGACCAGATTTCGAAAATGAAAAGAACTCTATCTGGTGGCAGAGTACAAATTGGGTGGACCATCTGGGTGGTTCTGATGTTGGCAAATGCTTCTTCTCCCCGGGTGCCAATTCTGGTCCTGCTCGCGGTTCCTAATCTGCACGTCACAGACCCCCTTGCTAATCTACTGAGGACTCTCCCTCAAAACAAACAAACAAACAAACAAACAAACAAAAAATGCACACAAAGTTGGGCACACCTGAGTTGGAGTCCTTGCCGTGACCGATCCTACCTTAGTCAAATTGCCTCATCAACCTGCCCCTTGGTTCCTCCATCTGTAACTCCTAACCCAACCCTCCTTTAGTTGTGAGGACGATAGGAGTTCATGCCTGAAGAGCAGAGTGTCCAGTGTCTTATTGGTGGCAATAGGTCCATCGGTCATAACATTATTACGATACGATTTTCTGTCTCTTCTGATCTTGATCCAGGAAGGAGACTCTTAGACAAAGAGGCACTTTAGGGGGCACCTGGGTGGCTCAGTCGGTTAAGGGTCTGACTCCAGCTCGGGTCGCGATCTCACGGTTGGTGCTTTGGAGCCCCGCGTCGGGCGCTGTGCTGACAGCTCAGAGCCTGGAGCCTGCTTCCGATTCTGTGTCTCTCTTTCTATCTGTGCCTCTCCCACTCACACTCTGTCTGTCTCTGTCTCTCAAAAACGAATAAACGTTAAACAATTCTTTTAAAAAATAAGAAAAAGAACACGAAGCACTTTATATACTCAGGCCTCAGTTTTCTCATCCCACAAATGGGTTGATTGCAGCCCAGTCTTGCCAGTGGTCATTCTTATTAGGGGGTCTGACTGAGCTAAAAGAGAATGTTCTTTAACTACAGATGCCATGAATATGTGGCTCCAAGATCATTATTCTGTTATATGGAAAAGTTTCTAGCTCACTCTGGAGTCAGAAGGGGGTCTTCTAAATCCATAAGCTTCGGGTGGGGGGCTTCTTTGCTATTCCAGGAAGTCTGGAACCAAGGGAGCTAGCTTCTTGGTAGATTGCTAATCCCAGATATTTGTATAGTGCTAATTAATATTTCACAAAATTCATCTAGTCCAACGCATACTCAAGGCTTCTCGCCCTTGACTTCCTGGAAGAAGAAGATAAAAAGGAATCCCCTCACATTACAAAAGAGAGAGCAGAAGCACTTAAATACTCATTAAGATCGCACATTTATCCGACCCCAACTCAGCACACCTAGGCAGCTCGAGACAAGGCTCCAAGACGAAGATGCCGAGGCCTAAGACGATGAGCCGTAGAAGGAAGAAATTCTGGTCCCCAGAATGCACCCAACATCCATCCATTCCCTAGTGGGTTGATGGCCCTTTGAACGACAGGCACGAGTGTAGACGGTGGAGAATCAGGGATGGATAAGTCTCCGTCTTGGCCTTAAGGGTCTTCCTGAAGAGGGGGACTGATGGCAGTGATCGTAGCAGGTGTCTTGTCACGCTCTTTACATGCACTGCTTCGTTCAGCAAACGTGTGCAGAGCACCTACTACGTGTCAGGTGCTGAGGCCAAGCCGCTTCCTGAACCCTGGTGGAGTCTTTTTACCTTTGGCATGAGTGCATGAGGGAAGATAAAGACAAAACCGGACAGAGAGGCGTAGGAAAGCCCGCAGGGGTCAAGCTGGGAAAACAGGTTCCGATGGCCAAGAAGGGGGAGGCTGGGACAAGCAACGGTAGAAGGGACAGCGTGGGGAGTCGGGGGGAGGCAAGAATCACCAAGGATCAGTAACCATAACTGTTTGATGCCCAATTGGGCTCCGTAACGGTGGAAGAGTGAGAGGGGGCAAAGGAATGAACCCACAGTTCATCAGCACACTGCATTGCATGCAACCTGCATAATACGCTTAGCAGATCCAATGTGTTTAACCATACGTGGATTAAAGATACGAAATTTATTCAATGTACCCAAGAGGACAAATGACAATATTGCAGATATATGCATGTGTACGTATACACATCCCCATCTACCCCACAAGCCGGTGCATAGTACATTGGTTCAAATAAACAGTACATGACAGTTTCAGTTTATCTTATTTTATGGGACAGACTCTTTAAGGGTTAGCTTTTAAAAAGATCTCGGAAAGTTATGGGTCATACGACTACCTAGTTATATCGATCTCTTACATGTACTACACTAGTTACTGTCAATTAAATCCGTTAAGCGCTGCACCCAGGGCTATCTATGTAGCATCTCATCTGACGGCCAAGAACAGCTTTGCAAAGGGGATCGAGTTAGCCCCTTCTACAGATGAGGAAACTGAGGCTCAGAGAGGAGATTTTCCCACTAACCCTCTCTGCCTCTCTATTTTCCCATGTGCTATATAGGTATAATACTGTCTGCCTTGGGTATATATTGCAGCCCCCCTCAGAATGTCAGTCTCATCTTCTCTAAAATGACAGACGGTAGGGAGAGTTGGGTAAATACAATCCGATTCTGGGCTTGGATGGGGAGCAAGTGACTTTCCCAGGAAGTCGTGGTGCCTTGTTCAATAAGCCACATGTGCCAACAAACCATGTGACTTTGGGGCACTTCCAGAAAATTCTCTGCAGGTGGCTAACCTGGGTATAATCCTAGCGAAAAGGGATCATTTGCCCCCTATGTTGCAGAACCAGAAGACAGTGATTTTCACTCCCAGCCTAGAGACCTGTATTTTGATTTTTTTTTTCCAACGTTTTAATTTATTTTGGGGACAGAGAGAGAGAGACAGAGCATGAACGGGGGAGGGGCAGAGAGAGAGGGAGACACAGAATCGGAAACAGGCTCCAGGCTCCGAGCCATCAGCCCAGAGCCCGACGCGGGGCTCCAACTCCCGGACCGCGAGATCGTGACCTGGCTGAAGTCGGACGCTTAACCGACTGCGCCACCCAGGCGCCCCATGGGACCTGTATTTTAAAGGTTAATGAGAGATGTGGGTAGATAAGGATGAAGCCTTGAGGTCATACTATACCCCATTTAACAGAACAATACACTGAGGTAGAAGGGTTTCAGCACCCAGGATGCCTTCCAGACCCAACGACTTAGATTTATCCCTCGGAATTTAAACATCTGCAGATCTCCTCTTTATCTCTCTTATCAGTATGAATTCTGATGCCCTTTCAATTTTCAGGTAGTTCTGGCATCACATCTTTGATGCTCTTTATCTGGGTTCTCTCGCCAGCAATGTCTGGAACCAAGGCTCAAACATCATGCCCATAAACCAAAATAATCATGTGTGTTGCAAACTCCCCCCTTCCTTTGTTCCGATCCACTGTGCGAATAAAATTTGGGAAACCGAGCCACAGGACAGCTGAGTTCCGAGGGAAAGCTATTGCATCCATTCTTACTATGTGAAGAAATTCAAAGCCACAAATTAAATCCCGCCTGCCTTAAACTCATCAGATGGAGCATGAAAGACAGGACACTTTCCCCAAACTAAAATCTGAGACACAAACCTGGCTTGGTGCTCCGGTTTCCAGATTTAGCCAACAAAAGTACAAGATGCTAGGTAAATGTGATTGCCGATCAACAATGGCACAACTTTTAGTGCAAGTATATCCCATGTCATATTTGGGATATCCTTATACTAAACCAGTGAAATTTTTGCGTATCTGAAATTCAGGGTTCACTGGGTGTTCTGTAGTTTATCGGCAACTCTAGTTGGATCCAAAGCTTGAACACCGGTGTGGATTTAGAAGAAATTACATGAGAATCGGCAGGCTATAGAAGATGGGTACACCCATCACAAATATTTCAAGCTGGACTCCTGGAGGAAACTTCTCCTGTGGTTACTTCTAGTATAAGAATCACTAACACTGAGCAGTTCCAAGATTGCAGCTCTAAAAATGGAGGGGCTTTATGACTCACTGCACATCCACAAGGTGGACGCTGTGGGTATGCCTATTTTGCGGACTGGAAAACAGAGGTCTGGACGTCTTACAGCCAAGAAGTGGATTACACCACGGCTAGAGTGTTTTAGGGATTAAGGAACCCAGTCCCCTTGGTGTTTCTTCCAGATCACAGAGGTGCCAAGGCTGGGGGTCACTTGCTTGAGGTCCCACACTATTCCTCAACAGTGCCAAGGTTCTGCCCCCGAGTCTGTGGTCTTCCCCATTCACCAATCCTTTCTAATTCCTTCCACACCCGCTTTGATCCAACTCAAGTCCTATCGAGCCAGCTTTAGAGAAATTGAATTTCCTTAATCGGTTTTCCTAGACAAATCACTTGAGCCAGGAAAACTCCAAGAGAGAATTAGGGGGAAGCTAGGAGCCTTCTCCTTCGGGCACTGCCACAGACAGGCTCTGCAGAGTTGGGCCAGCCCCTGGCCCTCTCAGAGCCCCAGTGTGGGCTCTGGAAAACAAAAGGGGCCATACTCCGTGACCCCCAAAGGTCCCTAACACAGTAGCACTGAGATTCTCAGATGCCCTGTCTCCTGCAGGCTCCAGCTTTGCAGCCTAGCCTCACACGCCCAGCGTCTTAGGCTGATACAATAGACAGCAGACAAATCCCATTACAGACCACTCTGTGAGTCTCCACTTTGTCACTGACTGTTATGTGACCTTAAATAGGCATTCTCCCCTAATCTCCCTAGGCCTGGCCTCTTCTATTAGCAGCTGGAGACAAGGATATTTACCTGTAATAAAGCTCTTTGAGCTCCTCAGATAAAGAGCTTTGCATCAACAAAGCTCAAGCAGATTTTTTTTTTTTTTTTTAATGGACCAGCATCCCTGCTTTGTTTTGTGTTTTTGTGTTTCTTTTCTCCCCTACACTCCAGAGAAGTGCAAAGTCACGTTTGCCCTCCAAATTCTCTCCGGATTAATTCATGGGTTTGCCTCTGGCTTTGAATAGGCTCTTTTTTCTAGACCAGAGGTTCCCAAACTTTCCCAGTTCAGGGTGACTTGAGTATCTCAGTAATGTTTTTGTTTTCCATTGTGCCCCACACGATTCCGTTTAGGAAGTCATTGGTTCCACAAAACTAAGTAATTAATTGTGCCCTGGCATGGCTGTATCCCCAGCAGTTAGCACAGTGTCTGCGACATAGTAGGGACTTAATAAATATTTGTGAAGCATCTATTTGAATAAATGTTAAAAACGGTGACTCAGCCTCAGAAGGTCTATGGCTCTGATTCCACACGTAGACTGAAGGTTTAAGGAAAAGGAAAATATCAGAGATTCATGGGTGGGGAAAATGAAGTGGAACGAATTGTCTTTGATATTTTGTTTCGTTCCTAAACAAACGAAACAAACGAAACTAGTTATGATTACCAGTAATGATCATAACCACGCGCTACGGAGCACAGACTCTGTGCTCAGCATTTTCCACACCTGAAAATCAGTTTACCCTCACTGATGATGCAGTGAACTTTCCACCTAGAATAGTGCCCGACATAGAGTACGCAGTCTACAAGTATTAGTTGAATGGATGAGTGAATGAATGGTCGTAGGTTTCAGTTACTCAGATTGTTTGCTCTTAAGAAAGGAAGGCACTGTGAGGGGTGCCTGGGTGGCTCAGTCGGTTCAGCATCTGGCTCTTGATTTCGGCTCAGGTCGTGATCTCACAGTTCGTGGGATCGAGCCCCACATCAGGCTCTGTGCTGACAGCTCGGAGCCTGCTTGGGATTCTCCTTCTCCCTCCCTCTCTCTCTCTCTGCCCCTCCCCTGCTCGCTTGCTCTCTCTCTCTCTCTCTCAAAATAAAATAAAAAAAGACTCTCTCTCCCTCTCCCTCTCTCTCAAAATTAAATAAAAAAGAAAGGAAGGCACTTTGTATGTTACAACGTCAACCATGTTCCTATATTCTTTCCGTATCTAGAAGGCACTCCTACAGCCACCTACCTTTGTATCTGGACACCATTCCAATCTGGGATGTATTCATCGTCACCCACACATTTTATGAACAATGTAACTGAGACAAAGGAAAGTTTACAGCTTATCTAAGGCTACACAGCTTCTGAGTGGTAGTCTAGAACTTGTTCTAGCAAAACATGTCTTTTTAACAGGAAGTATGGTGGATTTTAAATGTTTACAGCTAAAAAAAGGAAAATATTTACATGAGAGTGTAACGCGAAACAATCATGCTATATACAAAATAATCAGACCTCGTTTAGAGCAAATGCTTAGAAAAGACATACCTGTTCAAGGTTACATGAAGGTCAGCGCATCAATGGGAGTCTGTGTTGAGCCTCATCTGAAGATAATGCCAATTTTTTCTTTTTAACGTTTACTTATTTTTTGAGAGACAGAGACAGAGTGCAAGCAGGGGAGAAGCAGAGAGAGAGGGAGACACGGAGTCTGAAGCAGGTTCCAGGCTCTGAGCTGTCGCACGGAGCCCGACACGGGGCTGGAACCCCTGAATCCATGAGTCGTGAGATCGCGACCTGAGCCGAAGTCGGACGCTCGACCGACTGAGCCACCCGGGCGCCCCGAGGCCTCTTTTTAAAAAATGGAAGTATAATTATTTCCAATAACATTCACAGATGTTAAGCGCACAGTTTGATGAGTTTTGACTAATGTGTACACCCACGTAACTAACATCCCAATCAAAATGTAGATCATTGCCATTGCCCTGTTCTATCCTATTCATTCACCCTGCTTCCCAAAGGCAAACCACTGTTCCGATTTCTACCGCTACAGGCTAGGTGGTCTGATCTTGAACTTCATACAAACGATTCCTGCGGTAACTACTCTTCTGTGCTGTCTTCTTGTGCTCGATACGCAGTATTGTAGAAACGGTACTTATTTGAACGGTTGTACTCTGTGTTAATGTTTATGGATTTCTGGATGCTTTTAATGTTATTATTCAGAGTGAGTTAAAATGCACTTAGTTAAAAATAATCTTATTAAGAAAATCAGAGTACAGGTGGTGTGCATGACGGCTTGCCATTTGAGAAATGTTGAATTCTGGCGCAGTAGTTAAGAGCATAGACGTTATGGCCACAGATCCCTGTGTCTCTGGGTCTCTGCCGCTCACTAGGTGAGTGACTGGGTGATAAGCCAAGCCCTCATGTTCCTCATTTGCAAAATGGCTGTGATTTTACTAATCCTTACACGATTGCTGTGGGAATAAAATAACTGAATACATTTAAACCTTTTAACTCAATACTTGGCGTAGAGCAATAGCTAACTACACGGCAGTTATTATTCGATTCTGTATGGTAAGAGGTTAAGTTATTCAGATTTTCTTTTCAGCCTTAGATCTGGAACCACTAGGACAACAACTACAGGCTACAACTTTCTTGGCGACTTCTTCCTGCTTCCCTTTGGATGAGCTCATAGTACCCTCACCTGGAAAGTCAAAGGAGCAACGTGGGAGGATGGTCATCCCTCCAAAGATTCCCAGGGAAAGAGAAATTCCAATTTCTTCAAATTGTAGGCATTGGTTTCATACCCAAGCTGTGAGGGAAGGGGACATTTGTGTATAATGTATTTGTCTAGTGTTTTTTTGTGTAAGTCAAGTTTCTTGCCGCGGCTGGAAGCTGAAACTCTAGCCTCTCCTCCCCCGATATCAGAAATTTCTCTCTTGGCTCTTCTCTTGAGCGTAGTGTCACCTCCCGCCTTGAATCTGAGTCTTGCCATCCAGAATAATGTAAAAGTCTCTCTGTCTCAGTCTTGACCCTCCCTTCCCCTTCCCCACTGCCACAGTTTGGACTTGGTCCCCATGCAAGACTTTAGGGTCCCAGAAAGGAGCATCGCCATCTGTGGCGTCCAAAGCTTTGAGGGGCTTTCTCTCTGGTCTCGTCTGCCTCCACCCTGCGCCTATCAGCATTGAACATGCAGGCTCCCATCAGCATTGAACTACTTGGAGCTGTTTCCTTTCTTGCTTTTGCTTTTTGCCTACGGATGGGAGCCTTTCGCCTTGTTTGTTCGGCCAACTCACCTTCATTCATCGTAGCCTTACTTAGCTATAACTTTCATTAAGCTTTTCCCATGCTGACTGTCTTCCACGCCTTCCAGACCCTCGATGAGAGTCTTCGAGCACTTCAACTGGTTCAGTGAGTGCAGCGTTTGGTGTGTCTGTATAGCTGCCTCTCCACTGATATTAACAAAAGCCAACATTGAACGATTACCGTGGATCAGGACTGTTCTACGCACTTTATAATTTTACCTCCTCTTTTTACCCTCGTAATATCCCTTTAGGTTAAATTGCTATTATCATTCTGGGGCGCCTGGGTGGCTCAGTCGGTTCAGCGTCTGACTTTGGATTTTGGCTCAGGTCGTGATCTGGGGGTCGTGGGATCCAGCCCCACGTCGAGATCCGCCCTGGGCCTGGAGCCTGCTGAGGATTTTCTTTCTCTCCCTCTGCTCTTCTCCCCCATTCACGCTCTCTGTCTCCCTCTAAAGACAACTTCTATCATTATCACCCCCATTTTACAGATGAGAAAACTGAGTTAAGTCACTTTTCCAGGGCTGCATGACTTGCCAGTGATTTCCATGACTGTGTAAATGTACCAGATATCAGACACCTACCCTTACTATTGGGATTAAGATGGTTGGAAGGTTGAGAAGCCTTGAGATTTCTGCTTTCTTACTCTTCTCCTTCTTTCTTGGCATGAGTAGAGGAAGGAGAGCTGGAAGTGTGGACAGCACATGTATGGCATCCAATTCAAATTTCAAATTCTTTTTTTTTAATTTTTTAAAAAATATTTATTTTTGAGAGAGAGCGAGCGAGAGAGACAGAGCATGAGTGTGGGGGGGGGGGGTGGGCAGAGAGAGATGGAAACACAGAATCCGAAGCAGGTTTCAGGCTCTGAGCTGTCAGCACAGAGCCCGACGCGGGGCTTGAACTCACGGACCGCGAGACCATGACCTGAGCCAAAGTTAGACGCTCAACCAACGGAGCCACCCAGGCGCCCCTCAGATTTTCAAATTCAATCTTTCTTGGTTCTGTGGTCAAAAGCTGACATCAGAAGTTTTTTGGTCTCAGCTTTTCCATTTATTTGCCAAATCAAGCAAACAAAAAAAAAAAATAGGATATCCAATTAAATTTGAATTTTAGATAAACAACACATAACTTTTTAGTACAAGTATATCCCAAATATCGCATGGGACATACTTATACAAAAACACTATATTCATTGTTTACCTGGATGTCTCGTATTTTATCTGGGAGCCCTACACTTGGGATGATTCTCCCTCCCTGGCTGGGACAGAGCTTACTTTTTACTTTGCGCCTGTTTTTTGCCAAATATTCGGCATCGTCCTTCATATTCATGAACTCCTCTCAAAAGCCTCGAGTAGGTGGGTGGGTATTAGCTGCCTCATTTAATGGTTTTTTTTTTTCCTAAGTAAAAGCTACCATTTATTGGCTTGTTGTTATCATGAAACGGATTAAAGACGCCTACAAATCCTTTGTTGTTATCATGAGACGGATTAAAGACGCCTACAAATCCTTTGACATTTTTTCCATTGTGAGGGGTCTCTGTGCCTCCTCCAGGTGAAGCAAGAGAGGTCTGTGGTCTGTGATTGCTTTGGCCAATAGAATATGGCGGAATAGAATATGGAATATGCTTCCCACTTCCTGTCTCTCGGAAGACTTGTTCTGGGGGCAAACCAATGACCATACGAGTCGTCTGACTACTCCACATTACTATGTTAGGAGCAAGCCCAGGACACCCAAAGAGGCCCTGGAGGTGGGGGTTTGGGAGGGTGCCATACAGAGAAGGAGAAGCCCAGGTGAGTAAAAAAGCCATCTTGGAAGCAAGTCCTCAGGCAAACTGCCCAGCTGAGCCATCCCCCAACTCTTGACCAGTAAAATCGGGTACGCGAGGAAGCGGCTATTTCAGACGACTGCGCTTCAAAGTTACTCATGATGCGGGGCGCCTGGGTGGCGCAGTCGGTTAAGCGTCCGACTTCAGCTCAGGTCACAATCTCGCAGTCTGGGAGTTCGAGCCCCGCGTCAGGCTCTGGGCTGATGGCTCGGAGCCTGGAGCCTGTTTCCGATTCTGTGTCTCCCTCTCTCTCTGCCCCTCCCCCGTTCATGCTCTGTCTCTCTCTGTCCCAAAAATAAATAAAAAACGTTGAAAAAAAAATAAAAAAAAAAAGTTACTCATGATGCAGGAATAACTAACTGGACCAAATCCAAGACCGTCCAGTGCTCCGGCCCCCCCATTGGTTAACTCTGTGACCTCGAGCCTCAATTTCCTCACCTGTGAAACGGGGATAAGCCCCAATGCGTAAAAAAAATAAAAGAAACCGAGGCTGTGAAAAGTTTGCTAACTTTCTTGAGGCCCTGTAGCCAATAAGAGGATGGGGGGGGGGGGGAAGAGCCATCATCTGCCAGACTCCGAACCCTGGCTAGCATTGTTCCGTTCTTTCTCATTCTTGCTAGCTTTGAAATAGAAGCCTCTGTTTCCCCCCTCTGCAGGACAGGGAGGCTGATAGGACCTTCTTTATTGGGTTATTGTGTGTATTTAAAAAATGTAAAGTGCTTAGCATAGCGCCGGGCCCGTGGTGAGCCCGCAGCAAACCCTTGGGATTATTATTATTTTATTATCTCCTCTGCCAAGGCTGGCGGGACGCATCCATCCTGTGCTGCCTGCTTTCTCCGGGCCTCTAACTTGCGGGAAACCTCATCAGGAGGGCATCTTTAACTGAACAATCCAGAGCACTATATGTTAATATTTAATGCATTCCTGAGGCCCTCGGAGAGGAACGTGAGAAAAATCCTGTAAAAATCTATCAGTGTTAATCAAATACCACCCAACAGGTTGGCCATTACCAGCAATTAAAGTTTTCAAGCCCGTCAAGTAACTCTCGGTGATGATCTGTGCAGCTCCCTTTCCCGCCCACCTTTCTGCATCTTTTATGGAAGCGGGCGAACCCCAGGCTCCAAGTGATAGCTGAGAAGTTCAAAGTTGGCTTCCAAAAGAGGAGACCCTTTCCAAAGGAGCTCTCCCACCTTTTCTGGGCTTCTGAAGGTCAAGGGAAGTGAGGGAGGAAGGAGAAAAGTGCTGTGTCCCTGCCCTTTCCTGATGGGAGAAGGGAATTCGGGTTTCCCTGGAGGTTAATACGTGCCAGGACCCGGGGTTGGTGCCCTTCCCATGCATCCCTTATGAAATCTTCACAGTAAAAAAGAATGGCTTCACGGGCTCCTTTGCCAAGTGGAAAGAGGTTCAGAGAGGTGAAGCTACTTGCCCTAGGTCACACAGCCAGTCGAGGGCCGTGCTAGGATCGGAACGTAGGATTTGGAGGTCCCAGAGCCTCCAGTGGTCCTTAATGAGAGGCGCTCTTCAGAATCATCCGGGGAGCATTTTTGACATTTGTGTGCCTAGCTCTTTGCCAGCCAGACCTACCGAACCAGAAGCAGCGGGGTAGGGGTTTGCGGTCGGAACGCGCTGCCCTGGTCATTTTCGCCGCTCTCCCTGCCGCGTAAGAACAACTGAACTGCGTCGAGCATGTTTGGTGAATCGTTCGAGGGCATCCTTCCTCCTGCCACCGAGCTGCGTGCGCCCCGTGACCCGTTTCTGTAAGGACTCCTTCAGCTGCTCACTGTGGGAGCTGGTCCCAGAGCAGAGACACTGGTGAAGGCGCCCGGACCTCAGACCAGCTTGGGCTTGAACTCCCGTCCCTCACTTCCCAGCGGTCTTCCCTCTTTCTTGGGGGAGAAAAGACTTTGTGTTTTTTTTTTTAATTCTTTTCTGATGTCTGTCACTTGGAAAACAGGTGTGCTGGCTTTTAGCGGTCAACTTGAGTCATGTTTGGGGTGTTGCTGAGTTAGGCGATGAGTCTCCTCCTTCCCGAGGCTCCCACTGCAATACCAGTCTCAAATGCAGTTGACCGTGGGTGTGTATTTTGGCACGCTCAAGTGTTGGCCTCTTAGCATCCACCAAATCCAGCCACATGTACAACAGCAGAGCTGGAGCGGAGTTCCCAGCTCATTTACAACCCTCCCCCCATTCTACGGGTGGGGAGACTGAGGCCAGGGACTGAAAACTGAGGTTCTGTGTCCATCGGATGGATCTGATGAATCGCAACCAATTCTCTCCTTCCTTTCTTTCCCTCTCTCCCTCCTCCCCACTTCTTCCTCTCTATCTCTCTGATTTTTGCCCTCCCCTTTCTTCTGTTCTGTCACACATCATTCATTCATCACATTATACTTACAAAAGTCCTACCATACGCCCGCCACAATGCACCGTTGAGACCTTTTTGGTTGCAAACGACACAGATCAGTTTCAGCTAGCTTACGGAAAAACGAAAGAAAGCCATTTGTTGGATGGCGTGAAAGGATCTCAGGATATCCTCATTTAGCGGGACAACCAAGATTCACCAAAGGAAGGGACAAGGGCAGCGGTGGGACTTCAGTCGGAAGGATCACGGTCTCTGCCCACCACGCTGCCATGACGCCTGGCCTCTCTCACCTTACCAGCTACCGATTTCCAATAGAGACTCTGATCGGCTCAGTCAGGTGACTGCCCCTGGACCCATCAGCTATGATCACACGGGCAGGGTCACATGATGCATCACTTAGTGGGCACCTAGAAGTAGCATAAGGTCTTTGTGGAGAGGAAAGGTTACCCAGGGGGCTGGTGGCCACCTCGCCAGGTGCCTACAGGCGTCTATCCTGGGCTGCTGGGAAGGAAATGAAGAGTCTGTCTTGAGCCTGACAGGTGTCTCTCACGGAAGCAGCCACGATCACTCTTCATCCATCCGAGCCTGCGTACATGCAGCCCCAGCCCCCACCCCCAATGGCAAGTTCGAGGGCCTCCCGCAGAGCCTCGGCATCGTAGGCATCTGCCTTAGTCAAAACGTGCTAGGTCCTGCTGTGGTAGCACACTTTCCCCTTCGTCCCCGCCTCTTCCGTGAACAGGGACTCATTTCTCACGCACCCTTCCTGCCTCATGCAGTCACTCAGGGATCCAAGCCGAAGGAGGGTCAGCGTGGGGCGGCCGCTGATTCCCGCGGCCAGGCAGGACAGGCGATGTTGCCTCGCCTAGAAGATTTCCCCCCATTCAGCCTCTCAGACACACGTGCCACTTTTGTCCGCATTTCCTCGGTCTCAGCGGGTCACGTGGCTCTTCCTCAGGGCAAAGGGGCTGGGAGATGTGGTCTCCTACAGAAGCACCCACCAGCGGTGATAGCAGGGATGTCGGTCACAGGACTCCCCCCAACATTTGTTCCATGGAAGGCTAATCACGGCTGATCGTTTTGAGCCCTCGCTCTGTCTCAGGCGTTGTGCTAAAGGCACAGCAGCTGCTCGGTGGCCGGGCAGGGGGACGGAGGCAGGCAGGAGGCCAGGAAGCATGAACCAGAGCGGGAGGGAGTCCCTTTGGGGCAGGGGTGGGGGCAGAGAACGAGTTGGGGAGGCAGCCGAGGTCTTGGAGCCGCACCTTTGGTTCTGGAAAGAAGAAGCCATCAGGCAGATAGACGAGGGAAATCCACCCGGTTCGGAGAACGTCCACCCCACACGGCCGGGGCCTTTGCCCGTTCCCTGCCTCTATCATCAGTGCCTAGACGGCGTCTGGCACGTAGAACACGCTCACGAAACACTTTTCTTTCCACGGCCTGTGAGTGAAACGAAATGAGTCACGATACAGCATAAGCTCTACAGGGATGCAGTTTGCTCATCTGGAGCAAAGCGGGGAGATCAAATCATGGCCGACAAGCGGGCAGGGGATGTCCTTCTGGTTTTCCAGAAGTTTGCAAGAATGTCGATCCCGGGTCCCGGAAGCGTCGCGGAAACCCAGGGCTGGCGTCTTTCCGAGCAAGCCACGAGTTGGAAGAAAGCAAGTCAGGCAGTCCCCAGTGGCTTCCCGCTCTGAAGGTGCGGGGTTTGGGGAACAGCCGGCTGTTCCTAACTGGGAGCGAGCTGTGCGTCTGCCCTGTCAGTGTCCTCCTGTTCGGGAGACAAGAACAGATGACGGGAAGGCAAAGGATGGACGTGAGCAAGTGTCACGCTTGCAAAGCGATTGCCGGAGGGTCCCTGAGCCGGGAGACTGGAGCTTTATCTCACTTAAATCCCCCTGCGTTTTCCCAGATGAAAAAGGTATCCTTTTCTGTGGAGGGCTTGCTTTTCCTTTTAAATTGTGCCTTCTGTGCCCACGGCATTCTGTCACCATCGTACTAAAAAGAGAGAAGCGACGGCTGCCTCCCGGCCTCTTCTTTTATAAGGGAATTTACAACATCCTTTTAAAATATGATCTGGGAATTGGGTCACCGGTCTTTGAGATCCTTCCCAGGAAAGTGAGTTGTTTTTATGTTGGTGTCTTGGTGCACAATCCTCTTCTGGCAATTCTTTCACAGATGATGCAACAGGTAAGAAACGTGTCCCAAGCCTGTGCGCACGCCATTTTCAAACTTGATTTCTCAGACTCGTGAACCCTTTGGTTCTGCAGCCCCTGATCGCGGATCCTGCTCCAACTGGATCGTGCCCAGGAGCCCACCCACTGGACGCGGAACTTTTTCTTCGACGTGTTCTTTCTGCCTCAAGGTCCCCGTTTCGGTCTTTACACATGCCACCCGGCAAGCAAGCTCCTCGCCACCCTTCAGTGTGTGACTCGGCTGTCCCCTCCCTCTGAATCGGTGCTGGACCAAAGGTGAGATGGTGGAACTGAGAACCTTGAACGTCAAGACCCAAGTCCTTTCCATCACGCTGCACCACACGAGAGCAAGAGAGCGACACAGAGACCGGACCGTGGTTTTCTCAGGACGTCAGCTGAAGTTGTGCGCCCTGCGTGCAGGGCGCCGTTCCGAGCGCTTCGTGCAGATGAGCTGATTTAGCATGGGGTGACCAGAGAGCCGGTTTCTCGGCGCGATCTTCTCTGATGCTCAAGGTTCCAGGGCGACGATGCGGCGTGCCGTCTTTCACTCCCACGATTCTCCTGGTGCACAAGAGAAACCCAGATCCCGGTGGCTGACATCGCTTACGCTCCCAGTTGGTCCTAAAACAAAGGCCCAGGCTGGCCACCTCGGGGACAGATCCAACCTGCTTGGGAGGAGGAGGGGGGAAGGGGCTACAGCATGATTTTCTTTTTAAATAAAGAATTTGGGGCAGCCATAAAAATCATGAAAATTTCACAGGAAAAACAACTCACCCGCGTTTCTGATTGCTCTTGAAAACACAAAAAAGTCGGTAGCCGTGATGACACCTGGCATTTTCCATAGCGTGGGAACAGAAGCGGGTAGCAACTCCCTCTGTATTTTTATGTCATCGGTATTAGCTTTTCGCTGAAGTAAGGTCGACACACCACATCCTTTTAGTTTCACGGGTAACGTCAGTGACGCCATATTTCGATTCGTTGTGAAACGATCCCCAGCAGGAAGCCCAGCTGCCATCTGTCACCAAACAGAGTTATCACAAGACTATTGACTAGGACTGGCCGTCCTGCACATTACGTGCCCGTGACTTGCTTGTTTTGTAACTGGAAGTTTGTACCTCTGAGCCCCCTTCACCGACTTCTCCAACCCCAACCCCTCCCCGCTCGGTGAAAGCAACTTTGTTTACAGGATCTGGGAGGCCGTTTCTGTTTCATTTTGTTTGTTCATTTTTTTGTTTGCAGCTGAAATGAGAACTATGCTCCAGAGCTCAGCGGAGGCCCCATCTGGGCCACATTAATCATTATGTCACCTTCCTGGCTCTGAAAGGCATTTGAGCTTATGACTCTTGCTTACATGTCACTTCTTCCTTAAATTTTCTTATTGAGTCTTTGGGGCATTTGTTTTTTGTTTTTTTGTTTTTTTTTTGGCTCTTGTTTTCTTTTCTTTCAGGTTTTTAACACACTTATTTACGGAGCTTCCTCTTTATGTGTAACCCGTCGCATTGTATTTCTTCCTTTCTCTCTTTTTTAAATAGCTCTGTTTATGCTGCAACTGCTCCGTGGGACATCCACGGCAGACATTACTAATCGATCCTGACTCCCTCCCCCCTCCCCCCACCAATAAGCTGGAAGATGCTTCCATGGCCCGTTGTTCGACCACACAGCAGCAGGCAGCCACTACTAATCGATCAGGGACACAGCCCGCAATGAAACCCATTCGTTTTTCTAAATTTGTGTCCATTGAAACTCCCTAAAGGCTGAGGTGTAGGTTTTATTCTTTTATACTTATCCCCTATCCCTTAAGGCAGATCTAGCCTGAGACTTTCCAAATGCAGCGGGAGAATTGAGCTCTCCAGGGCAGTCCGTCTCTGAGCCCATCCCTCTGCCCACGGGGGTCTGTTGGGCTTTAGAAAAAGGGGCCAAGCTCCCCGAAGGGAGGAGAAGAGAAGGAAGAAAACAGCTCCAGGAAGGAATGCCCGGTCTCCTTGTTTTTCTCTCCCTCTTGCAAAAAGGAGCAGGAGAAGAACAATGCAAGCCAGCCAAAAGCTCACTAATGCACTTGACCCTCCAACAGAAAATTAATTCCGACCTCACACCTACCGGCTGTGTTGCCCAGCTTTGTCAAAATGTCGGCATCATCAGCCCGGAGGTGATATGGCTTGAGGGCACCCGGCTTCTGCCACTTTCCCAGGCTGGGCTGAGTTAGCGGGAGCTGGCAGGAAGCACGCGGAGGCGCCGGCCCTGTCAGCTTTTCACTGTGGATTAGGCTCCCCTTCTGTGGGCTCTGGAAATTGTTATCACTGTCGAGCCGATCCCATGATTCTTACCAGGCTCCCTGACTGCACAGGCTTGCAGAGGCGCAGCCTTCCCCGGGGTCTTATGCTGGAGGGTCCGCAGACCCTGTGTGTGTGTGTGTGTGTGTGTGTGTGCGTGTGTGCGCGCGCGTGTGTGTCTATGTGTGTGCGAGCACAGCCACGTAGCAGCGTACGTGTGAGAATGCGGGCATCTGATTGTGTTTGTGAGAGTGCAGACATGTGGCAGGGTATGCGTGAAAATTCAGGGCTTCGGGAGTAGCCAGTGTGTGCGGATGCGCACGGGTGTGCAAATGGATATATATGTGCACGGACACCGGGCATGCTTGTGTGGGTGTGAATGTGGGTGCACGAGCGTAGGTGTGCACAGACATACCCAGGTGGGCGCCTGCAAGGGCGTACTGTGTACCTGTGTCTGTGCGTGTCCATGAGGGCGGATGCGAGTGCCATCTTGTGTGTTTGTGGGTCTGTGTGCTTTGCCACGTGCACACATGTGCACGCATGTTTAGAGTGTAGGTGCTCATGTGTATGAATGTGAACAATGCACAGGGGTGGTGTGTGCAAGTCTAGGTGCTTAACAGTGAACATTTGTGCATGTGTGAGGGTTATGTATGTCTTTTTGGGCACGTGTCCACATCCGTGTGTATGTGGGGTTGTTTCTAGTGCTATCTGAGTGCGGAAAACATCTCAAGGCATGCTTGGGCACCAGCAAATCATAGACACCAAACTCCCTTCCCCCCTTTGTAATGATGTTGAGATCTGTTTAAGGTAATTAAAGCGGCAAATCCCAGAAGGTTCTGGATTTCTGGACTCTTATTATTTCGATTTTAAATCATTATTTTGACGTTAACGAGGTTGCAAAGAACATCATCTTCGCATCGTTTGGGGGCTAATCTGGCCTCACTTTACATGTAGGCCATGACACATCGTGGATGTGATTGTGTGTGTGTGTGTGTCCACATCCATATCTACGTGTTTATTCATATGAACGGTAATTGCCTGCGCAGGTAGTTCTCTGTGCACATTCTTGGTCCAGTTTGGTTTAATTTGAAAATATACACTGGGGAGAGAGGGGGAGACAAGTAAAACCCTGTCCCTGACATTAAGAGGTTTCCTTTCATTGGCTGACTGTAAACATCTGGCAGCACACCATCGTGGCTCTGCGCAGAGTTGGATTCTGAGACCGTGTCCGCACTCAGCAAGAAGCAGCCATGATTGATTAGTGATGTCTGGCACAGACATGGGACATGGAGCTGGTAACAAGTGTGTCATTTGTTTGCCAGAATCAGAATATCACACCCAAGGTGGTTCTTTGTGATCCTGGATTCAATTTTCTCACTTTATAGCCAAGAAAACCATGACAGAAAAGGAAAGGAATTGTTTAGGCAGGGCTGAGTCTGGAGTGAAGGAAGTGAGGAGCCTAGGGCATGCAATTTAAGGAGGCATTCATGCCCAGGTCCGTGCAAACCCCCCCCCCCCCCACTCACGTGACCCTGAGCGTGAGGGTGTCCCTAAATTGTGTGCCCTAGGTGCCACCTTGGTCTCCCCTTAATCCTGGCCCTGGCTCAAAGTCACTTTTTTAAAAAATCACCATACACTCTGTTAGGAGGCATCACTGCTTTTGTATAGGAAGTTCTGTGACTGCGTTTGTTAACATTCTTCTGTTTTAAATTAATAGAAATCAACTGAAGCTTAAGAAAAATGGGGATGGGGTGTGTCGTAGAACCCAAGAACAGGGGTGCAGACAGGGTGAAGAAAGCCAAGACCCCGGAGAGAATTTTGTTTCTCACGGTTGCTTCAGTTATTCTTTCTGGGCTGAATGACTTTCCCTGATCCACCAGTTATCAATTCTGTGCACTTGGGAAATGTCCTTGCTTTTCTCATCGATACAAGAAGAATAATATTCCTCACTTCCTTACCTCCTTATCTCATAGGGGTGTGAGAAGTAAGGTATGTAAACCACCCACGTGGCTGACAGAGAATACCACTCAATACATCCTGGCTTTCATTTTGCCACCATCACCACCATCATCACCACCACCACCATTACAATCATCATGATTATCAGCACCACCATCGCCACCACCATCATCACCACCATCACCATCACCAACATCAGCACCACCATCACCATCACCACCATCACCATCACCAATATCACCATCACCAACATCAGCACCACCATCACCATCACCACCACCACCACCACCACCATCACCATTACAATCATCATGATTATCAGCACCACCATCGCCATCACCAACATCACCACCATCACCATTACCAACATCAGCACCATCATCACCATCACCACCATCACCATCACCAATATCACCATCACCATCACCACTCATCAGCACCATCACCACCATCACCATTACCAACATCAGCACCATCACCATTTTGCCACCATCACCACCATCATCACCACCACCACCATTACAATCATCATGATTATCAGCACCACCATCGCCATCACCAACATCACCACCATCACCATTACCAACATCAGCACCATCATCACCATCACCACCACCACCACCACCATCACCATCACCACCACCACCATCACCATCACCATCACCACCACCATCACCACCATCACCATCACCACCACCACCACCATCACCATCACCACCACCACCATCACCATCACCACCACCACCACCACCATCACCATCACCATCACCACCACCACCATCACCATCACCATCACCATCACCATCACCACCACCATCACCACCATCACCATCACCACCACCATCACCATCACCACCACCACCACCACCATCACCATCACCACCACCACCACCACCATCACCATCACCATCACCACCACCACCATCACCATCACCATCACCATCACCATCACCACCATCACCATCACCAACATCAGCACCACCATCACCATCACCACCACCACCACCACCATCACCATCACCACCACCACCATCACCATCACCATCACCACCACCACCACCACCACCATCACCATCACCACCACCACCACCATCACCATCACCACCACCACCATCACCATCACCACCACCACCACCACCACCATCACCATCACCAACATCAGTACCACGATCACCACCACCACCATCACCACCACCACCATCACCATCACCACCACCATCACCACCACCAACATCACCACCGTCACCATCACCAACATCACCACCATTGCCATCACCAACATCACCACCACCACCACCATCACCATCACCAACATCAGCACCACCATCACCACCATCACCACCACCACCATCACCACCATCACCATCACCACCACCACTACCACCATCACCATCACCACCACCACCACCACCATCACCATCACCACCACCACCACCACCACCATCACCATCACCACCACCACCACCACCACCATCACCATCACCACCACCACCACCATCACCATCACCACCACCACCACCACCATCACCACCACCACCACCACCACCACCATCACCATCACCAACATCAGTACCACGATCACCATCACCAACATCACCACCACCACCATCACCATCACCATCACCAACATCACCACCACCAACATCACCACCACCAACATCACCACCATCACCATCACCAACATCACCACCATTGCCATCACCAACATCACCACCACCACCACCATCACCATCACCAACATCAGCACCACCATCACCACCATCACCATCACCACCACCACCACCACCATCACCATCACCACCACCACCACCACCATCACCATCACCACCACCACCACCATCACCATCACCATCACCACCACCACCACCATCACCATCACCACCACCACCACCACCATCACCATCACCACCACCACCACCACCACCATCACCATCACCAACATCAGTACCACGATCACCATCACCAACATCACCACCACCACCATCACCATCACCATCACCAACATCACCACCACCAACATCACCACCATCACCATCACCACCATCACCATCACCAACATCACCACCATTGCCATCACCAACATCACCACCACCACCACCATCACCATCACCAACATCAGCACCACCATCACCACCATCACCATCACCACCGTCACCACCATCACCAACATCACCACGATCACCATCACCAACATTACCACCATCGCCATCACCACCATCACCAACATCACCACCATTGCCATCACCAACATTACCACCATCGCCATCACCACCACCACCACCACCACCATATTCACCATCACTGTCGTCATCACTATGGCCACCATCACCACTGCCATCACCATCATCATTGTCATCATCCTCCACTTTCCTTACAAAAGCACGTTGGTCCATATTGGACTAATTTTTACCCAATTAATTATGGTCATGTTAGATGTGAACCTTCTTAGATCCAATTCCTGTTGATTGGGGCAACTGGTAGTTAAGGACGTGAGCAAGGCAGACACGTCCAAAGTTGTCTAAATTCGGGAATATTCTTGGTTTGGTTTTGTTGAACAGTGCTGAGGTTAGTGGGGAGTTATTTTCTGCCTTGTTTTAATGTTATCCAGTCCAGACCTGTTGAAGGGCCTAATAATGGTTCAATCTGCTCTATCACCATGCCTACCTCGCCCTAGATTTTGAGGTTTGAGCCCACTAACTGAAGGCTGCAATGAGTCCACAATTTGCTCTGATCTAGGAGATGCCACTGAGCCATGGGATTTAGGGTAGGTAGGGATGGCATTTAGGTGCTGGGATGGCAGGAGTGAAGGGATAGCAGGATTAGGGAAGGTCTGAAGTTCTGAATGCTGCTGAATCATGATGGAGGTGGGAGAGAGGAAGAACCCCAAACCCCAAGTAGAATGAAGAGCTGGGAAGAAAGATGGAAACAATGTGGCAGGAAGTCTGCGGTGAAGTGGCATTCTCTAATGATGGTGGTGAGGGATGGGGAGGAGGAGGAGGGGGAGGAAGAGGAGGAGGAGGAAGAGGAGGAGGAAGAGGCAGCCGAGGAGGAGGAGGAGGATAAAAAGAAGAAGGCAGGAAGGAGGAAGAAGAAGAGGAAGAAATAGACAAAGGAGCAGTAGTAGCTAATGGAAAAATAGATATTGTTGTTAATGTGATGATGACCATAATTACAATGATGATGAAGATAAAGATGTTCCCGAGGGATACCCGGCTTCAGGGAAGCCAAATTCTAGTTGTGATAGACTTAGGGACATGGCCTCCCTCTCCCTCAGTTTGCTCTAACCTGTAATGCACACCTCCTTCCCCCGGACAAGAAGGAAAGAAAGGGCACCGGGACCCCTCAAGAACAATTCCAGAGTTCTGGTTCAAAGGAGGGTGCTTGGGCTCAGAAAGCTCTGCCCTGAGGTGGAAAAGGGGGGTTAAGAGCAGTTGGTCAATAATTTACCTGGATGGCGGGGTGGAGGAAATTGCTGATCCCGTATCACCAAGCCCAGGAGGAGGGGATGGGGCCCCTGTGACACAGGCACGTCCAGGAGCGGAAAACAGCGTGGGAGCTTTGCTTCCAATGCCGATATGGGTCCATCTCACGTCTTCCTTTATCCACCAAAGCCATGGACATGATAACTAAGCTAACTCCCCTGTGTTTATTGGGGGATTACCATTTGCCAGGTGCTGTGCTCAGTTTTTGCATATCTTTTAATCCTCGCACAAACTCTATGAGGAAGTTGTTTTTATTGAGTTGTTTTTATTGAGGTTATGACATCGCTGTGTTCAAACATTGCTAACATAGGAAACTGGCAATTTCACAGGATTCAATTTATTGTGGTTTTTGTTCTTAGTGAAGTAACGTCCCCAAAGTTACCTAGGTCCAGTGTCAGGAGGAACTCCCTATCAAGATTAGAACCTCATGTGATCTAGGGGCGCCTGGGTGGCTCAGTCGCCTGAGCGTCCAACTTCGGCTCAGGTCATGATCTCGCGGTTTGTGGGTTCAGTCCCGCGTCGGGCTCTGTGCCGACAGCTCAGAGTCTGGAGCCTGCTTCGGATTCTGTGTCTCCCTCTCTCTCTGTCCCTCCCCTGCTCACGCTCCATCTCTCCCTCTTTCTCAAAAATAAACATAAAAAAAATTAAAAAAAGAAAGAAGCTCATGTGATCTGGATGCCTTGATTCATAGGCTCTTTCCACCCTTCCCTTCCCTTGTCCTCGGTTTCCTCACTTGTAAACTGAGGAGATACCAAAGAAGCTGCCATTCATGGAGCATTTACGGTGCTAAGCCCTGTGCCCCGATCCACTGACCTCCTGTTCCCAGCCCCTCTCTCCAAGCATCGTCCTTGCAGGGTGTAAGGAAAGCTAAGGGAGCTGACGCACCCAGAGGCCTGAGTTCAGTGTCACACTTGGGAGAAGCCCAGCTAATGTTGCCTTTATGATTTCAACCCCTCTCTTAGAAGCCCCCACACTGGAACAGGAGGGCAGAGTACATCCTGTTACCGGGAGTTAAGCCATCTTCCTCCTGGCCCATTGCGAACATGTGCAAGTCAAGACGAGGTCTCTCCCATGGCTCGTTCCCAAGAAATCAAAGGCAGGAGAGGAACCCGGGTCTTCCGGATGTCTTCTTGACAATGGTCAACATCTCTTGCAAGTACAGATACGCCTCACGGTGAGTTAAGGCGACGTGACGCCAGATCCTCTTGCTAACACGCGAGGCAGGCAATGAAAAGAGGGGCCAGAAGGAAGCAAACGCTCGTCCCGCGCATTGGTGTCTCTTCGATGACTTCATTCTACTGTTGGTTCTTTGACCTGATCGTTCATTCACTAACCATTCACGGAGTGGATACTCTCTGCCAGGCCCTGTCCTGGCTGCTTCCAGTGGCCCCAGTCCCTCCTTTTGCACACGCGTGTGTGTGGCACTTTGAAGGCTGACACAATCGCCCTAAAGAGCCCCTCCTCTGCCAGCAGCAGCTGGCCCAGCGCCGAGCACGCAGTAGGCGCTCAAACATTGGTGGGTACGTAGCGATGAATCACCGGAATCCACTCCCGAAGCCAGGACGACACCGTGTATGCTGCATGTGAGCTAACGTGACAATAAATTATTTTTAAAAATTAGATTCAATTGTATCGTATTCAGAAAATATCTGTCAGGTGGAAGGGAATTGGAATATCGAAGTTCCCATTTATTCTCAAGTCTGGCTGGGCTTTGGGGAGAGGAGAGGTAGGGCCTGTTTTTATTTGCTGTCGCTTTGGTTTGATTTTTCACTGTATCGGCTTCCCTGGAAGGGAAGGGGCCCCTCAGGTGAGCGGCGAGGAACCCCAGATCAGGCCTGGCTTATATTCTCATAACTTTCTCATATTACTGGCTCTGGATAACCACTGCAATAGGCCACCTCATTGTGTAAAAGTCCCCCAAGAATCCTGGCGGACCCTCTGACCATCCTAACTTCCCCCACATGAACCCCCCAAACATAACAGCCAAGAATTCCCTAAAGCGAGTGACCCCAAGCACACAAAAGGTGCGCAGAAGGCAAAAAAAAATAAAATAATAATAGTTCTCCTTCATTCTGCCTACGGGCCCGCGATGCAGCGCCATAAAGCATGTGATTTAGGATATTAAATGCCGTTGGTGATGAGAACGTCATGTAAGATTTGCTTTGCGACTTCTTTCTTCTCAAACTGTCATTAAAAATGATTTATAGGTGAGCCCAAGTCTAAGGAACACCGTGATTAGAATTGAGGGTCTGGGAGATCAGGTTTCCAGGACAGCTTTGCTTGGCTGTCCAGGAGTCTTAGAGACAGAAAAGGCTGTACCAGACGGTAGCTACGAGTTTCAAAGGCAAGCGCCCACGGGAGGAACACGCGCTCCTCGCCGAGGTGAAAACAATGCAACTTTGTCGGACGTTGTCAACTGCTGGTTTCAAAAGGTGGATTCCAGAAGGCCAGGCTGGACGACACTCCTTCTGCGGAAGCCTCCGGAAGTGAGATTTCACCCAACACAGGCCAGGCTTGAAATTACGTGGTGCCGTATGGGGTGCCTGGGTGGCTCAGCCGGTTAAGCGTCCGACTTTGGCTCAGGTCATGATCTCTGGGTTCATGAGTTCCGGTCCCGCGTCGGGTTCTGTGCTGAGAGCTCGGAGCCTGGAGCCTGCTTCCGATTCTGTGCCTCCCTCTCTCTCTCTGCCCCTCCCTTGCTCGTGCTCTGTCTCTGTCTCTCTCTAGAAAAACTAAACATTAAAAAAAAATAAACAGGGGTACCTGGGTGGCGCAGTCGGTTAAGCGTCCGACTTCAGCCAGGTCACGATCTCACGGTCCGTGAGTTCGAGACCCGCGTCGGGCTCTGGGCTGATGGCTCAGAGCCTGGAGCCTGTTTCTGATTCTGTGTCTCCCTCTCTCTCTGCCCTTCCCCCGTTCATGCTCTGTCTCTCTCTGTCCCAAAAATAAATAAACGTTGAAAAAAAAAATTAAAAAAAAAATAAACAAGAAAGAAATTAGATGATGTTGTCAGATTTTGGTTCGATAAGGACATCCAAGTGTCATCTGTATTTTACCTTTGTTCCGTGTCTGACACTTGTCGCGGCAACCCTAGGAATCAGCTGCTGTTGGTATCATTCCTGTCTTATGGGCAGAAAAGTGAAGGATCTCGCCCGCAGTCACACAGCTGTGGGTGTTCGAACCCAGGCTGTCTGCACCCAGAGCCACGGGCTTACCTCAGGATTCTACACGGGGTCATCGCTTCTGATTCAAAGTGACCCTAAACACCCCTTTGCTTCCCCTGGCCCTCCTCTCTCCCCTCGAAGTTGCCATTAATTAAGCACCCACCACACACAGCTAGGATGTGGCTAAGCAGGGAATGGAATCAAGGTGGCCTGATCCCCAAGCGAACCTGCTTGTAGGGAGGCCGTTTACGCAAAATGACATCCAAGCATCTTTTTGGCATCTGCGGGTAAGCATGACCCCTGTGGCTCAGGATTTCGACGTTAGGGTGGGTTGGGGTTCGGCGGGAGCTCTGGGGTATGAGCACTTTGGGGTCTGGACAGTCTCCACCTGTTGGACCAAGGAAGGGGAGCCGCTCTATCCACCAAAGAGGATGCATCCCCCGTCATGCTAGTTATTTGTTGCCGTCGCCACGGTGTGGTTGCCAGGGTCTGGTTGTAGCAGTTGGCCTCGAGGGGGGCTCAAGTTGGGCTCGGGACTCACATCATCACCTTTTTAAATTCTTTCACCGACTCTAGATAAGAAACAGCGTTATTCCCATTTTGCAGATGGGAAAACTGAGACCCAGGCTAAAGAGGCCTGGCTGTCGTGGCTCAGAAGCACCCACTGCATCCCAGGGCTGCACCAGGGAGGAGCAGACAACCCAGTCCCGCAGTCTGGTAGAGAATGCGTTATTCTCTGTGTGCACATGACCTCTTGTCTGCTGGGGAGATGGGGCGAGGCTCCCGAGACAGAGAGGCAGCTGATTGAGGCTAGCAGAAAGGATGGGCTTTGAGCCTCTTCCCACCTCCATGCACCCTCTGGGCTAAGGGCGTGCTGGTGGACCCCCAAAGCCTACTGTATCTTTCCACACTGACAACTCTGGGGTCTGGGTCCTGTGATAGAAGACCCCTCCAAACCTAGGGATTAGTGGTCGGGAGAGAAGACACACCCCCAGGAGGCCAAGTTGAGTTCTTCGCCATGAAGCATTGTTTCCCCACAAGGGGACACTGCAGGGAGGTCAACTTCTGATCAGGTAAGACTCAAGTGCACGCCTTCAGAGTACATTAGCTGGGGAGGTAAAAAGTCACGATTCAGTACGTGGTTTTGTACTCAGATAAACGTGGATCCGGACGGATCCAGACTCTGCCCCTCACCGCCTGGCAATGGACTTAGCCTGCCCGACCCTCAGTTTCCTCATCTGTCAAATGCACATAATAATGAGGACGTTGTAGGCTTGTGGGGGAGGATCGCATGTGGCGATGCCCACTAGAACCCCTAGGAAGGTTCCTCACCTTTGTTGGTTTCCCCCTGGAAGCTAACTCTTATCTCAGCCATGCTTCCCTATCTTTGGCCGTGAAAAATGACGGTCGCGTGCGTGACACCCTCGTAATGTACACACCAGACCTTCCATTAATGACAGCTAACACATTTGCCTACCGCCCTCGGTCTTTCAGATGTTGTGCTGTGTTACATAGTCAACTTACACAATGGTGTCATGAGGTAGGCATTAGCTTTAGGCATGGCGTCTACCATTGGATCACGATCCGTCGTACTCAGGAAAATGCAGTGGGTTGTAAGTGAGGGACACTGGGGTTAGCGTCTGATTAATTTAAGGAAGGAAGAGAGGAAGGAAAAAGGGAGGGAGGGAGGGAAGGAAGAAGGCAGGGAGATGGGAAACTCTTGGTAATTTACTGGAGGTTGCAAAATCCTTGCCAAACATTTGCAACCAGCTGGTCTAAACCAGGGTTTCAAAACGCAGCCCTTGGGAACCATCGCCCTAGTTTGCCCTGGACGACCTTTACCAACAAAAGTCTGAAAAGGGTTAATCTGTACTCATCACAGCACTCACCCCATGCTTCTTTGTTCTCTGTAATCGGGCCTGCCTCTCCCATACATCGTAAGCATCACAGGGCAGAAAACAGGTCTTCCTCCCGCTTGCTACACCTCTAGGAAGCGTCCACTGGCGGCTGCTGAATGAGCCCAATAGAAATGATGAAGGAAGGAAATGTTTGAAATACGGAAAGAGAGAAAGAAGGGAAAAGTGAGTCATCTGGATTGCACATCACAGAACCTGGCCACAGACTTGTTTGGTGTCACGTGTAGAGTGTTTGTATCAGTCATGACAAGTTAGGCTATGCCGCCGTAACAAACATCCCCCACATTTTTAGAAGGGTAAATAACATTTATTTCTTGCTCGGGCGATACGCGCAGGGTGTTTTTGCCGGCGGGTTACTCCGCTCGTTTGTTTTTACCGGAAGCGAAAGACCCAGCCAGTGCCCTAGCTCTTCACGTCCTTCCACAGTGACGGAGGCCACCGGAAGGGCGCGGGTGGATGGCGCACTAGCTTTTATAGTGTCCGCACGGGGGCGACGTGTGTGACCTCTGCTGACACTTCATTGGCCAAAGCAAGTCACGTGGCCATGCTCATTCTCAAGAGAAGGAAAATGCACGTCTACCTTATTCCTGGGGAGGTGCAGGTCTAAAAATACTTGGTAAAGAGCCCCAGTGAAACCGCGGGTGTGGTTTAGCTGACAGTACTTTATAATCAGATATTTTATGCGATCTAGATATCTGGCTTCTGTGCACGGAATCGGAATGTCCGGCTACCCTGCCCCGCTGGAGCCAAGCAGTGTCGGCCGGGCACCCTCCCCTTCGCCGCTGGCCCCGCCTGGCCCGCCTCGCTCGTTTGGGTTGGATGCCTGGCTCTCGGGAGCATTCGACGTGCGGACTTCAGGTTTAGGAGGACGAAAGCAGCGACTCCGTGCCCGTCCAGGCATTTTGTTTCCATCACCAGATGCTTGTAATCTGTTCCCGTCCCAGAGATGAGTACTGCTGATGCCCCAGAAGTGCCTTGCTCAGCCCAGGGATCAGGCTCGCCGGCTTGTAGCACGCAGGCTTGTTGGCCGCGGGGTGATTGCAGAAGCCCACTAAGGGAATATTGAAGGGATTCGTGAAGTTGAGGGAGGGAATGTGAGCGTGCCGGCCCCTGGTGAGGGGATGCCCTGGCTGGTGGGGGCTCAGGCAGGCTGCTGCTTCTCCTGGGAATCTCCTGTTTCATGTGAGCTGTCGCTGCCTACGCAGCTCCTCTGGGTTTCCAGCGTCTCTGTCTGTAAGAGCCGTGGGAACTTGCCTCTTCAACCAGCAGCTCTTGTCAACCTGATGGTTTGTTCTCCACTGGGACCTCAGCCCCCTGAGGTGGAAACCCGGAGGTGGAAAGGTGTGAGAGGTGCTCAGCGGAAGTGAGTGAATCAGGGGCGTCTGGGTGGCTCCGTGGGTTAAGCCCCCAGCTCAGGTCACGATCTCACGGTCAGTGAGTTCGAGCCCCGCGTCGGGCTCTGGGCTGACCGCTCGGAGCCTGGCGCCTGCTTCCGATTCTGGGTCTCCCTCTCTCTCTCTGCCCCTCCCCTGCTCACACTCTGTCTCTTTCTCTCTCAAAAATAAATAAACATTTTTTAAAAAGCTAAAAAAAAAAAAACAAAACTAAAAGAAGGGAGTGAATCGGTCAGGATAGGCTAGGTCATGTGCAGTAACAAACAACCCTCCCGTCTCAGGGATGTAAAGCGACTAGAGGTTATTCTTGCTCTCGGTTTTGTTTGTTTGTTTGTTTGTTTGTTTAATTTTTATTTATTTATTTATTTATTTTTTTCAACGTTTATTTATTTTTGGGACAGAGAGAGACAGAGCATGAACGGGGGAGGGTCAGAGAGAGAGGGAGACACAGAATCGGAAACAGGCTCCAGGCTCTGAGCCATCAGCCCAGAGCCTGACGCGGGGCTCGAACTCCCGGACCGCGAGATCGTGACCTGGCTGAAGTCAGACGCTTAACCGACTGCGCCACCCAGGCGCCCCTCGCTCGCGGTTTTTACTCACGTGTCACATCAGTCCCGGGTCAGCCGGGTGACTTTCCTCACGGTGGCTGCTCAGGTGCCTAGGATCATGGGTGAGCCACCCGTCTTCAAAATTGTTGGTCTCCATCCTGGAGCGAGGGCGCTAATCTAATCACATCGCGAATCTAACGCTGTTACCCAGAAGCAATACAGCACTTCTGCCCTTCGTGTGCCCCACTCGGGCATCAGGACGAGGAGATGCAGAGAGCCAGAAATATTTGCTGAACAAGTGAGTGAGTGGCCACGGTACTGGAGGGCTTTTATAAGCACCACGCTATAAATGCAAAGGCTCTGTTAGACAGGGGCATCCCTGCCATCAATAATTCAGAGCATCCATCTTCAAGGCCACAAGGCCTCCGTACTTGTTGTTCCCTTTGCCTCAGACACCATTCCACCTGCTTTTGGCCAGTTCCTTCTCACCATGCGGGTCTCAGCGGAACTGTTACCACCTGTGGAGGCCTCCCAAGACACCCTATCTAAGGTGACCCCTTCCCCCTCAGTCTTTTTATCATGCAACACTCCTGAAAAAATGTTCTTCCTAGCCCTTATCATTATCCGGAACGACTTTTTTAAAAGAATTATGTGCCGGTATCGATTTCTTGTCTTTGTTCGTTCTCCCATAATACAGGGCAAACGCCGTCCCACCAGGCACCATTAATCTCCTCCACAACCATGTCCCCGCCATCCTGGACGGTGACTAACACACAGTAGGTGCTCAGTAACTCTGGGTGAAATATATATGAACTACACATGTGCTCACTAAATCTGCATGGGGAGCATATCAATAGCTACAACTAAATTTTTAAAAAAAAATTTTTAAATATTTATTTGAGAGAGAGAGAGAGAGAGAGAGTGCAAATGGGGAAAAGGGCAGAGAGAGAGAGAGAGAGGGAGACCCAGAATCCGAAGCAGGCTCTGCACAGTCAGCACAGAGCCCGAGGCGGGTCTCGAACCCACGAACCGTGAGATCGTGACCTGAGCTGAAATCAAGAGTCAGATGCTTAGGTGACTGAGCCACCCAGGCGCCCCTACAGCTAACTTAAGGCAGGCAGTGTGGCTCTGTACTCCTATTGTGCTATACAAGCACATCCGCTTTGCCAGGCACACATTAGGATCGGTCCCATTTTGCAGGGGAGATTGTAGCTCGAGGAGAGAAGTTTCCATGATTCCCCTTCCTTCCTTCCTTCCTTCCTTCCTTCCTTCCTTCCCTTCTTTCATTCTTTCTTTCTTTTGAGACAGAGAGGGTGCAAGTGAGCAAGAGGCAGAAAAAGAGAGAGAGAGAGAGAGAGAGAGAAGTGGGGGTCACCCAAAGCGAGGCTCATGCTCACCCAAAGCGGGGCTTGAGCTCGCCCGACGTGGGACTTGAACTCATGCACTGCGAGATCATGACCTGACCCGAAGTCAGGCGCTTAACGACGGAGCCACCCAGACACTCCGTGGTTTCGTTTATTTCATGTTGCAGTGGGCCGAATCGTGGTCCTCCAAAAAATGATATGTCCTCATCCTAACCCTCAGAACCCGGGATTGAGACTTTGCTTGGGAAAAAGATCTTTGCAGATATAATTACGTGAAAAGTTCTCAAGGCGGAACCATCCTGGCTTACCTAGGTGGGCCCTAACTAACCCCAATGGCAAGTGGTCTTACAAGGGACGTCAGAGAAGCAGACACGGACCCAGGGAAGACTCTGGAACATGGGGACAGATCAGAGGCATGTAGCCACGAGCCAGGGAAGCCAGCAGCCATCGGGAGCTGGAGGAGACCATGAAGGTTCTCCCCTAGAGCTTTCAGAGGAAGCACGGTGCCCTGACACCTCGATTTTGGACTTCTGGCCTCCAGACTCTGAGGGAATAAATCTCTGGTGTTCCAAGCCATGAAATTTATAGTAATTTGTTACAGAAGCCCTAGGAAACGAACACCCTGGTGGGTACCTAGGGCACTTCTAACGCTGTATGTTTTGGACTCCGGACTGTATGAGTCAGAAATATCAGGGCGCCTGGGTGGCGCAGTCGGTTAAGCGTCCGACTTCAGCCAGGTCACGATCTCGCGGTCCGTGAGTTCGAGCCCCGTGTCAGGCTCTGGGCTGATGGCTCGGAGCCTGGAGCCTGTTTCCGAGTCTGTGTCTCCCTCTCTCTCTGCCCCTCCCCCGTTCATGCTCTGTCTCTCTCTGTCCCAAAAATAAATAAAAACGTTGAAAAAAAAAATTAAAAAAAAAAAAAAAGAAATATCAGAGCCCCACTCCTTTGCACAGTTCCTCAGCAGCTCCCCGTCCCACGCTCAGCCCTGTTCCGACATCATGGGCCTCCGCCCAATGCCGGAACTGTGTGCTCAGGAAATCTAATAGCGGACTCGGTATCTGTTCACTACAAAGTCCTTTCTAACCTGCTCTGACGATGCGTGCACCCTCCCACCCCAGCGCCTGGGCTCTGTTAGAGGTCTGGCGTCCTGACCGACAGGCCAGGGTACAAGCGAGCTGCAGGGGACCTGATAAATGGTGACTGCTTCTCATCCCAGCTCTGCCCCTTGCTAAGCCTTGCTTCCCTCCGCCCCCCCCCCCCCGTAAGATGGGTGCACTGATCGCTGTCACAGGGATGAGACGAGGCTCAGAGGAAAAGTGTGTTCAAAGCTCTAAGCAGAGTGCCGGCATTCGAGACCTGCTAGCAATTACTGCTATTACGGGACCGATCTGAGAAATGTAATTATTGAAAAGCTACATTAACTTCCCCAGCTCAATTTAGTTTCATAAAGCCCGCCACGGTGCTGTGGGGATGCACAGCGAGGTGGGGGACCGCGTCCGTTCTGGAAGAAACAGCTGTGGGGTTCCTCACAAAGCCACGACGCGGGGCTCAATGGGACGGCTGAATGAAGGGGAAAACCTCGCCAAGATGGCCTGTTTGGGGAGGAAATCTGGGTTGGAGTCCAGATCAGTAAAAAGCAAAGGACCACATCTTAGACCGGGCCCCATAAGGAGCATCCAGAGAGTAAAAGTACTTCCATATTTCTGTTCCACAAACCAGATGGCAAGAAATGTAAAATCAAACCTATTACGAGAAGACAGAAGAAACGCATTTAAATGGCTGTTTTCATCGATGTGCAGCATGACATTGATGAAAATGCGAATTATAGTCGCTAAAAGGAGGATCTTTCACCAAGAGACGTCTCTGGTTACACGGTTCAACATTCTTATTTTGGCCCAACACTAAAAGAAAGTCCGTGTGACATGTCAGTGTCTCGATCGGTCTTTGAAAATTAATGGCTGAATCCAAGGCTGTCAAAAGGCCCTCCTCTCCTCTTGGCCCTTAAAAGAAATCCATTAATTTGCACATCATGTCGTTTCTCGGCATGCCGGCTGCCATCTCCCATTCTCCCTCGGAAAACAAGAATTCTCCAGAATGCCCACGAGCGTGAGCATCACTGTCATTTCTCGTTGGCTGTTGGTTTGTGTCCCCGGCGGTACCTGCCCAGGATGTGTAATATGGATTTTAGTGCCTTCTCGTTAATAAAGCCAGCCCTCAAACATGTGGCAGCTTTAACCCTTACCGACCTCAGCCCCGTGCAAAGCCGCTGTCCTCTCTTGCGATTGGTTCCCTCTGACCCCCCAACCTAATTAACCTGAATTCCGCCTCTCCTCTCCCCAGGGGGAGGAGAAGCCTGCCCGCCCTTCATCCTCCTTACTCCTCTTCCTGCCCGCAGTCTGGGACCAACCCTCTGGAGAAATCCGCGTGTGTCAGGCCCTGCAATCACCAGTTTCCTCAAGCGGTGCTCTGCTTAAGATGATGGGGTGTGTTTCTCATTTGAGACGAATCCACATCTGGGACTCACTTAACTTGATTTGGGAAGTCCTGTGTTTCTGATCCAGAGAACAAAACAAAACAAAACTAAATTGGTGAAAATCAGCCCGATTTTTTTTTTTCTTCCCTCTTGCCGTGGATGGATCTAACTTCCGTTAGATTTAGCTTGCAAGGAAGACAGGGAGAGGAAGAGAGAGCGAGAACAAGGCATCCGCTGAATCGACTCGGCTCCACAACTGCCTTGCCTTGTTGGATGACGAGGCCGTGCACAGGCGGGCTGATTGAATTATTCCACTGCCACTGCGGGGGGGACAAGGCCAGGCTAGAATCCTCTTCCTGATTGCTGTCCCTTCGGGTTTCCTGCCCAGGAAAAAATGGTGCAGGATGAGGGAAGGCATTAGAAACCACAAAGAAGCAAAACCTAGCTGTGTATTTGGCTGGCCTGAATTACCAGGGTAAATACTTGGAGCTGTGTTGCATAGATCTGGAGGGCCCCAGAGGATATCTGGTTATAGAAAAATATGCAAGAAGTCCCCACCCCCCCCCAACGCCCCCATTTACTAGGGGTGCATAGGTGATGGACCCAGTATGAGAAAATCCAAATGTGAAAATCAGATGTATGTAGGGTGTGTGTGGGGGGGGAAGGGAACATACAGAGGTGATTATTTACTTTCTAAAAAATTCATTTTTTCCCTGCAAGAACCCACTCTGTTTTTTTTAAAGTAGCTAAGCCCTCTACTTAAAATGTATCTAATTTGCAAAACAATGAGAGAAATGTATTTTTTTCTCTATAGTTTCAAAATAGCCAAACGCTCGGCTTAGATGTTCATTGCATTTTCCCAAAAGGAGTGATGCATGTTCTTTTAATATGGTTTGTTTTGATTTTTGATTTTTTTTTAATTTTTATTTTTTATTTTTGAGAGAAAGAGACACAGCACGGCAGGGAAGGGGCAGAGAGAGAGGGAGACACAGAATCCGAAGCAGGCTCCAGGCTCCGAGCTGTCAGCACAGAGCCCGACGCGGGGCTCGAACTCATGAACCCTGAGACCATGACCTGAGCCAAGTCAGACGCTTAACCGACTGAGCCACTCAGGTGTCCTTAATATCGTTTTTGCAAATAGCCAAACCTCTGCTTAAAATTTTAATCTACTTTAACAAAAATGAATGATGCGTGATTTTTAAAGAAATTTGCCTCGCGCGTGTGTGTATCTGAGATGCACAGCAACTGAGTCTGACCTTCGGCTTAGAAAACAAAACGTGGAGGGGCCCCCCGGGTGGCTCAGTCAGTTAAGCCTCTGACTCTTGACTTCAGCTGAGGTCACGATCTCATGGTTTGTGGGTCCAAGCCCTGCATGGGGCTCTGTGCTGACGGTGTAGAGCCTGTATAGGATTCTCTCTCTCCCTCTCTCTCTGCCCCTCCCCCACTCGGGTGCACGCTCTCCCTGAAAATAAATGCATACGCTTTAAAAAAAAATTTTAAAAAGCCCAATAAAACATGTAAAGATCATCCATGTGAGAAAAACGTGCGTGCACACACACATACACACACACACCACGCTTTTGGGTCTAACCTACCTGAACTGTGCACGTCAAAACTCCCACCCTTCAACAAATCATAGATCACTTTGGGTATAAAGTTTATATATTGCTAGTGCACGCGAGTTGTTTACACTTTTTCTTCTTATTAAATAAGCAGGGTGCAGGTGGGAGGGTTGGAAATACACCACAGGCTCTGGCATCGGCCAGACCTGGGTTCAAATCACAGTCCCCCCCCCGCCCCGCCCCGTTTCTATCTCTGTCATCTCAGGAAAGTTAAACCACCTCATGTGCAATAATAACTGTTTCATAGGGCCTTTCCAAGGGTTAAATTAGCTAAGACACTTAACACTATAAGTGGTGCTTGATACGCTAAAAAATTATTATTTCAGAATCAGGATTGTGATTAAATATGATGAAATAAAATAATACATTTAAGCATTTAGCAGAATTCCTGGAACTCAATAAATATTCAGTAATTTGTAAAGACGTAGCCAAAGAAATAATCAACCCAGACAGTCTTGAGTACATCTAATGGAAAACAAGGCTTACATCAGTTGAAACAAGCCTATAATTAGGACAGGAAATAGCAGAGTTTAAGCTCCTTCACCAAGAAAACTGAATTTGACTTTTGTGGCAGCACCAAAATTTCAAACTGGGTTAGATCAGCTTTGGGAAGAAAATCAACCAGTCATCATGCTGTGAGGACTTTACAAATGCTCTGGATAGTGCTCTTCGCTAACATTTGTGAAGGGCTCAACGCGTAGCAGGCATTGTTTCAAGCTCTTGATGCGAATTAAGCCTGGTTAAGTCTCACAGGAGCCCGATGAGGTGGGTGCAGCTCTCAGTCCCATTTTCCAGAGGAGGACACCCTCAGTTTACATGCCCGAGACCACCCACTTAAGTCAGCGGCAGAGCGGGGTGGGGGTGGGGGACCCACATGCCTGCACTTAACCATGAGCTTTACTCCCTGTCCGTGACAGATTCTGGCCAAGGAAGCCCTTTATCTACAGATAAAAGGTTGCAGACATCACACAATGGCCATTCTCGGGAGCAGAAGGGTGGAAAATGAGAAGACGCCACAGCCTGGGAAGCCACGATGGAAGGGCGGGTTGGAGGCACCTGCCGAGCCTTAGACGCTTATCTGTCACTGCGGGCAATAGGAATGCTCTGTATTGGATGGTGGCAAAAACAACAAACAAACAAACAAACAAACAAACAAACAAAAAATGGTCCAATAGGAGTGCTGCGTACTAACCGAGGCAAATCCAGCCAATCCAGTTATAATTTGTAGAACTTTACCTGGAAAGCCTGGGTATATATAAAGAAAAAAAAAACCCGCTTAACTGAGCTGCAATCTTTGTTGCCGTCAATGCTGAGTTACTTTTTCTTCCAGGTAGTGGCTCTTTTGTGTATTTAATAACTATTTACCGGGGCCTGCCATATACCAGGCATGGGCTAGGGACAGAGGAGACGGTAGTGAGCCAGACTATCTTGGTTCCTACCCTCTCTCCAGTGGGAGAGACCTAATTGGAAAGCTTTTTCAACGATGCAATTAAATTTCAGACAAGAGCATTTGGAGGAGGAGGCTAGGTGGCCATAAAAGGATAACTATCTAGAGGTGATATTCAAATAACTTAGCAACCCGTCAACCCATCCAGGGTAGGTCCGTTCTGGGTGAGACTAATCTAGGCAGCGGGGGACAGGGAGAGTTCTGTTGAGGAAGTGAGTGAATTATTTTTAAATGAAACCTTTTACGGGGCACCTGGGTGGCTCAGTCAGCGTCCAGCTTTGGCTCAGGTCATGAGCTCGCGTTTGTGAGTTCGAGAGCCGCGTCAGGCTCTGCGCTTTGGATTCTGTCTCCCTGTCTCTCTGCCCCTCCCCTGCTCGCACTCTGTCTCTCGATCTCTCTCAAAAGTAAACCGACGTTAAAACAATGAAATGAAACCTTTCATTTCGAGAGAATCATGGAGTCACATATCACTGTCGGAAATAATGCAGGGAGATCCTGTGTATCCTTCACCCAGGATCGCCCCCGCCCCCCACCGACAATGGTAATGTCTTGCAAAACGAGAGTACAGCTCACAACCAGGGAGCTGAAATGTATTTACAAGGAAATTTAGTAATCTGAGTTTTGAACAGGTTGTCCATGCACATGGAATGAGGGTTAATTTTTGCAAAGGGGGAGATAAGGGGAAAGTGAGTCTCCCTTATTCTCTGTCCCTCACACTC
The DNA here is from genome assembly GCF_016509475.1 of Prionailurus bengalensis. Classification (NCBI taxonomy): domain Eukaryota; kingdom Metazoa; phylum Chordata; class Mammalia; order Carnivora; family Felidae; genus Prionailurus; species Prionailurus bengalensis. The sequence continues at coordinate 12,266,836 of NC_057356.1, forward strand.
CCTGGAGTCCAATATTGTTATAATTTTCTTATATATCCTTTCTCAAATATTTGACAAATGTACAAACATGATACCTGTGGGTCTTGTGTATAGTGTGTGTGCGTGTGTGTGTGTGTGTGTGTGTGTGTGTGTGTAATTTCCCTCCGTACCTGTGAGAGCATACCGTATCCACAATTACGCATCCTGCTTGGGGTACTTAACATCTTTCGATAAGAAGTGACCTTTCGGGGCGCCTGCGTGGCTCAGTCGGTTAAGCATCTGACTTCGGCTCAGGTCACGATCTCGCGGTCCGTGAGTTCGAGCCCCACGTCGGGCTCTGTGCTGACGGCTCAGAGCCTGGAGCCTGCTTCCGATTCCGCGTCTCCCTCTCCCTCTGCCCCTTAGCTCTGTCTCTCTCTCTCTCTGAAAAATAAGTAACATTAAAAAAAAAAGGAATGACCCTTCAAGATGAGTCTGACCAAACGGTGGAGAGGCATCGCTGGTAGAGGGAACATCCTGAGCCAGAGACCAGGAGTTTGGAGGCCACTGTTGGTGAAGAGAAAAGGAGCAGGATTGTGGCAGGTGGAACGGTGACTCTCGGACTTTGAACCCACCCTTATGTTCTCCATGTGGCCTGCACCCTGGGGTCCAGAGTCACCCTATGGCTCATGGGCACACGTCCCACCTCCGATGACAAATGTCCCCCGCTGAAGATCAGCTCCTCACCGGCTGGCCCTACCTAATGCAGGGACACTGCTTGCCTCCCCAGACCCGGAGAAGTGCATTTGTGTGACCAAGGCTAACCGCTGGTTTCCTCCAAAGCCTGCCTTCTTTCCCCTCCTCGGGACGTTTCCGGCCTCCACAGGTCTTTCCAGACGGCCAAGGACGAGGAAAGAGAGGAACGGACGAAGACCACAATTCTCGGCTCTTTTTTGCTCCACTTTGCAAGACAGCAAGGCGGGAAAATGTGCCTCTGATTATGACCCCCTCTGTGCTTCCTAAAAGCTTCTTTCTGGACTTTTAAGTCTTCTCAGGTTTCAAGTTCTCTCTTTCTCGTTCCCCTGTTCTGTTTTCCTCTATTTAAACTAATCTTAAAAAAAAAAAAAAAGCTATAAAAAGCCCCTGACACTATAAATTCTCCTGTAAACCCAGGTTTTATGGGTTTAATTGCCCCTTTTTACAACACTGCGTGCCTGGGTCCTGAAACACTTCAGTTTTGCAGGACAAGTTCAAATTCACAGCAAGAGTCTGGGCCACCCCGCGAGGGGGGTTTGAACTCTGGGAGCCCGCGCGGCGCTTGGGGCTGGGCTGGGCCGAACGATCGCTTCTCAGGCCGCTCCAAGTTGCCCCGAGTAGCCAGAGCGAGGCTTGTTTCTAAGCGAGAAGGTGACCACATCCTTAGAGAAGGCCGAGAGCCGTGAGGGCCCTGGGTGAATGCTGGTTGGAGAGGACGCCCGTAAAAGCCACAGCGACACCGACGGTATTTACTATAGCCACACAAGCAATCACCATTTATCGAGGGCTAGTAACTATGCAAAAGCATTTTACGTGCACGGTCCTCACTACCGCCCAGTGGGTAGGGTGACCGCCTACGGTGTAGGAGACCACTGGTGTAGCACTTTTTATTATCAGAAGCCACACCTAGGCTCAGAGGCTGACGTCATTTTTGTGAGCTCACGCAGCAAGCCCGGAATGACAGAAAAGCCAGGCTTCTCATCTTTAGGTGCGAAATCGAAGATGTGCCGAAACCCCTCGTGATCCACATAAATCCCGTTTTAATGCCAGTATTAAAAAATAAATAAACAAATCAGGGGCGCCTGGGTGGCTCAGTCGGTGACGGGTCTGACTCTCGGTTTCGGTTCAGGTCGTGATCTCACGGTTCGTGGGTTCGAGCCCCACGTCAGGCTCTGCCCTGACAGCACGGAGCCCGCTTGGGATTCCCTCGCTCTCCCTCTCTCTGCACCTCCCCTGCTTGCTCACTCTCGCTCTCAAAATAAGTAAAGAGACATTTAAGAAATTAAAAAAAAAAAATCAAAGTGCCGAATGATGTCCCACACGCCAACCACCTGATTTCGTAAACCCAGGTTTTTCGGGTCCGAGGCGGGGATTCAGGGCAGTCAGGGGAAGCTGAGTGGTCCCGATGCGGGGCTGAATCCTGTCGTATTTTTACACTTCTGACATTTTTTTCCTCATGGACGCTTTGCATACTTGCGGGGGAGGATTTTTGAAATGATGCCTTAAAATGTTATTTATGCCAGTTATGGAGTTTTTTTGGTGGCCCCCTTCAATCTCACACCCAAGAGGCATGCCTCACTTGCCTCACCCTAGTCCTAGCCCTGTCACACGGGGAGGAGCACGGACCCCAGGGTGGGGGTCTGTTCCTCCAGCTGACTTCCAAGGCGATTGGGAATTGTGACCTCGCAAGCACAGTCATGGCCGCTTTGCGCGGTGATCGTGGCAAGTCGGGGCGAGACTTCACTGCGGACCCTCCCCGCTCAGGCTGGGGAGGGGCAGTCTCCTGCATAAAATGGCCCCTGGAATATTCAGCGGCCTGAAGTGTCATTACTTGCTACCCCCTTAACACCATGTGCCCGTCACCACCTTCCGTCTGGGAGAGAGGACGCGGGGACACCTTCAAGGCAAACTTCCGCACCTTGTACGTTGGCAGGTTCATAATGTTCATTCATCTCCTCCTCCGCAAGGCCTTCTTTAAATATTTATTTATTTTCGAGAGAGAGAGAAAGAGACAGAGAGCAAGCAGAGAGAGAGAGAAAGAGAGAGAGGGAGAGACCCAGAATCCAAAGCAGGCTCCAGGCTCCGAACTGTCAACACAGAGCCCGACGCGGGGCTCGAACCCACGAACTGCGAGGTCGTGACCTGAGCCAGAGTTGGACGCTTAACCGACTGAGCCACCCCGGTGCCCCAGGAAGGCTTTCTTTGAAGGCTCCTCACCGGCGATCCGGACAAGGCCCTCTCACCCCTACGACCTCTCCTTCGCTACCCTTGTACATTGACATTGATTGACTTCATTGCTGGCAGTGGTTGGGTTAATGTCTACGTTTCCTGGCAGCTGGTAAGTTCCAGGTGGCGGGTCCAGGGTCCAGCTTGTCCAACACCTCATGGCCAATGCCCACCGTAGACCTGGAGCCCAGCGGGGACTCAAGAAATATTTGTTAACTGAACGAGTGACTCTTTGACCTAGGAGATTGCTCTTAACTTCCCCGAGCCGAAGGGTTCGAAGATGTAGGATGAGTACAATTTGATTTCAAAGGGCCTCTGACATTCTGTGGTGAGTCTGCGATACCATCAGGGGCCTCGTTAGGGAGGACACAGTGCATTGGAGTTCGTCCAAGGCCTGGGGCTCCCATGTTCCCTGGGAGATGAGATGCATTCTTACTGACCACTGAGGCAGGGAAATGGAGACCGGTCTGGTCTTTCCATCTCAGTCAAGAGATTGGAATCTCCGACAATACCAGAGATTATCCGCCCTCCCTGATTAGTCTGCCTTCAGCTTGGGGGCCAAGCAAACGGCTTGAATATTACCCAGATCCATCGAGGTTTCTCTGGAGTCACTTTCCCACTGAGGGCTTGATTCCGTCTTGAGAAAGAGGATGATGTCACTGTTCGGAATTAAAGGCATCGGAAGATATCTGCTGACATACATTCGTGGTCGGAGAGAAGCTAAGCTGTGTGCGTGTAACAACATTTCAATATGGAGTCCCCCAGGCTGGTGAACTTCCGAGAGGGCTGAAGGTCCACAAAGACTTAGCTGCAAAGCTGGTTTATGAGGAGCGGAGCATAAGAGCATGGCAAGACTGAGTGAAAGGTCTTCTGGCCGGGCATGGGTCCCCCACCACGGTCCTCCTGCCCTGTCTGAACTTCAGTGGGTAAAAACAAACACTCGGGAGGCAGATTACCAGTGGGGCCACGGGTGTTCCTCAGATCTTCCGGAAGACTTCGGTCAAGACCTGTATCTTCTTCTCGTTTCCCACTTGGCACCATTTGTGGTGTTTGGGTAGGTCTATGGGAGAAAATTCCAGAGTAATTCTTCCGTAAGTTCAAAAATGATGATGCTGTTCATTTGACCTTTAGGGATGAGACATCGTTCTCCCCACCCTCCCGGACTCGTTCTTGCTCCAGAAGACTGACCTCGGATGCCTTCTGCCTTTTCAGTAGCATTGGGGAGCTTCTCATTGCCTCCCCCAAAGAAGAAAGCCAAAATGGCACCCTTGCCGCTCACACTAGGGTCCTGTGGCCCGAGGTTATGCTGCCCGCTGACCCTGCAGCGTCGATCAGGTCACTCATGTCTCAGAGTCTGTTTCTACAACTCTGCAACAGGCATGATGATGACGATCGTACCTGCATCCCCATGCCTGCTCTCAATGTTAAGAGAGAGGCCGCACGCCAGGGCCCCTTCCCTGATTCACACGTATCGGCCGTGTGAATTTCACGTTCCATACTGTGTTCTTCTCTTCTTTGCTTTGCCGCACCAGCCCCCACCCCCACCCCCACCCCCACCGCCGAAGCCTTTCTCCCCATGACCCCATTCCTACCCAGGAACTGTAGGCTTCTCATAGAGCGCCCCGTCCCATTCCGCAGACCCTTCCATACTTGCCAAGCCCAGTTCCGGGATTGCTGTGAGGAGTAAGCAAAATGGCACTTAGCCTGGCACCTGGCATGTATTAACAGCTTAATAAATGGCTTGCCGAAGCTTCTGACTCTGAAAGAAATGTCTTACAAGAAATCTGTGGCTATAAAAGGTCACATTTCCTGCGTCTCCCCACAGCACGACCTCTGTTCTGGAAATTCCGCAGTTCAAGATGTGTTTCCCTAAGAGAAGTAAATATGGGATTAAATGCAAATGCGGGTTTACGCTTGATTACTGATTTCGCAAAGCGCGTCAAGTTCTATTTAGTCACTGTACCCTCGTGTGGGCTCGTTTCTCCATTCCTACTTACCCTGACAAGTAGCTAAGACTCTGCTTTTGAATCCGTGGTAGGCGGAGGCCTGGCAAGAGAGAACTGAGAAGCTGGTGATGAGAGAGGGAGAGAAATCATAAAGCGATGCACATGTAGCGATAGAGGATACGGAAAAGCTCTAAGGACAGACTTCTCCCATCTCGTGGTATGGCTGAGACTTAACCCATGTATTTGTTGAATGAATAACTGATTGCTCTCAGAATTCTCTCTATACTTTCTCTTTGGCTTTGAAGCCGGTGGCTACATTTTTTTTTCACTGACCACGTCAATCTGTACCCGCCTGGATTTTCTATAGGGTTATTCAAGGTCCGGGTTCCTCCAGATTTCCCCACGTGATGTAGGCTCCCAAGAGCAAGGGAGATTCTGTGTCCTGTTTACTTTCCTGAACTCAGCCTGTCACACGACGATTGTCATGTATATAGTTGGGACTCAGTCCACGTTTGTTCAACTGAATACATTCAACTTGTTCCGTCACCAACTTATGTCGTTGTTTTCTCCTTTAAAACTCTGGTCTTCTCGGGGCGCCTGGGTGGCGCAGTCGGTTAAGCGTCCGACTTCAGCCAGGTCACGATCTCGCGGTCCGTGAGTTCGAGCCCCGCGTCGGGCTCTGGGCTGATGGCTCAGAGCCTGGAGCCTGTTTCCGATTCTGTGTCTCCTTCTCTCTCTGCCCCTCCCCCGTTCATGCTCTGTCTCTCTCTGTCCCAAAAATAAATAAACGTTGAAAAAAAAAATTTTTAAAAAAAAATAAAACTCTGGTCTTCTCTTGGGGCTCCTGGGTGGCTCAGTCGGTTGAGCGTCCGACTTCGGCTCAGGTCACGATCACCCGGTCCGGGAGTTCGAGCCCCGCGTCGGGCTCTGGGCTGATGGCTCGGAGCCTGGAGCCTGCTTCCGATGCTGTGTCTCCCTCTCTCTCTGCCCCTCCCCTGCTCATGCTCTGTCTGTCTCTGTCTCTCAATAATAAATACATGTTAAGAAAAAATTATAAAAAAAAAAAATGAACACTGCCCCTCTATGTAGGTTTCCAACAACACCTTTGAGAGGTTCTGCTTTAACCAACCCCCTCCTGGTTTTTTGTTGTTGTTGTTTTGTTTGTGTTTGTGTTTGTGTTTTTTTGTTTTTGGTGCTTTATGTGAGTCCTTTTCCTGCAAAGCCCTGGGAACCTGACCAGGTGAGGGACTGGCCCGGATGAGGTGCCACTTTGGCGAGGCTGCTGGTGGGAACCAGCTTATTACCAGTTTGGAATCCCCACCTTCAGCTACTCCTACGGCAAACGTTGATGGAGCATCCGCCCCGGGGCCAGGACCTGGACGCTGTCCTGGGGGCCCAGCCCCTGTCCCGTCACAGCTGTGACGGCTGTCTGTGGGGGAAGGCGGACAGTTCAAGGAGCAATGACGATACATCGCGACAAGCGGGCTGGCCCGAGGTCTTAGAGCTTGGCTGTTACACCGAGTGCCCCAGTGGGCGCCCGGCCTTGTGCACAATTGTGTTACGATTGTGCCGACTTGAGTCTTCTCTCCCGTGAAAGGGGAGGGCCACGGGACTTATCTCACAGAGCTAAACTCACGAGGACTTTTAGGGCCTTCGTCGCGAAAGCGCTCAGAAGCGCGCTGGCATGTGAACGTGTGAGCTCACGGGGCGTATTTACACACCCCCATTTTACAGATGCAGAAACCGAGGCTCGGAGCCCTTCTGCTGTCGGCCTTGGGCTCTGAAGGCATCGAAGAACATGGGGAGGACTGAGAAATAGAGCTCCGTGCCCCGCCCTGCAGGCTCCAGGCCCGGGAGCTTTCTCAGGCTCGACGATTGTGCCCCAACCTCTCGCTGCCTCAGCCCAGACCTGCGGGAGCTGCCCCGGGGGCACAGTCGTCAGGAACTGTGGAAAAAGTCCAATCTGACCCAAGAGGGACAAACTACACACAGGCTAAATTCAACACCGGCTATGGGGTTTTTCTTCTAGTTTTCTTCCCCCCTCCTTCTGAGCTCTCTCAACTCTGAAAAACCAGAAACCCCATTTACTAATAATAGGTCTTCTTGTATGATTTCTGGATTCAAGGCAGGTAGGAAATCGGAGAGAGATAAATGATTCAGAGTCCCCAAACGCAATCATTTGGCCTGCGGTTTGGAGAGGGTTTCACAGCTGTGAGGGAGACCTCAGAGCCCAGCCAAACCTGAATCCTGCGTGCAGTCTGGCAAGACCACAAGTGCAATTGATCTGGAAACATGGGCAGACGCCTCCTCGCCCCACTGCCAGCTGCGACCCCAGCAGTGGAAATACGGAGAGCTGGCCTCATCTCCCACACTTCCACTCGTGCCTACTGTGCCACAGGAAAGCAAACAGACAAGCAGAGGGTCCAAGGTCTTTCTATTCTCCTGTGACCCTGTCTGCTCTAAGGAAGAAGATGGAGAAGGAGAAGGAGGAGAAAGAGAAGAAGAAGAAGAAAAGAAAGAAGGAAGGAAGGAAAGGAGAAAGAAAGAAAGAAAAGGAAAGAAAGAAAGGAGACACTCCCCCTCCCCAACTCAACTCTATGATGACCCAGAAGCTCTCCTTCCAAATAATGAAATTTGGGGCAAAAATAAACACACAGCTCAGGGATGGGCTGTCATGAATTCAAAGAGCACGTCCATACGGCAGATTATTGAGCTACTACTGAACCGACCATTAAAAATGTTTCCAGTACAATGTGAAGTGTTTTTTTTTTTTTTTTAAAAAAAGCAGAAACTTGGGTGAGCTCAACCACATAAGGAAAATAAATACAGATGGGGGGAAGTGACCAGAAGGAAACACCCCAAACCATCACTCCAGAGCGTTTGCCTTTGGGTGGGATGAGTCTTTGTGACTGCTTTATTTATCACCCGTTCCGTGAATGAGGCCCAGCCCTTCTCTTGGCAAAAACATTCTGGGAGTAAATCCCTGAATGATGGAATTACTCTAAGTCTTAGCAATATATCAGGACAGATCGCAGCCCTTCGGGAGCCGTCCAGGTAAGAAGGAACTGCCTATGGCGGCTCCCTTTTCTCTTTCCCACAGAAAGGCGTCCCCGATGCAAACTAGCATAAATTCCTTAATCCCAGGGGTGCTTCCCACTACGCATTTCACAGACCGTGAACTCTGGGAGATGTTTCCCTCCAAAAGGGCAATCCACACCAGCATTTGGGAATCACCTGGACTGCCTGCTGTTTTCCACTCTTGAAGGCTCACCAGGCACATTGGTGATTAAAGGCCCTGACGAGTCCTGCACGGAAGCGTATTTACTTTGTCGAGCCCAACCTTTCACAGATTCTTTGATCACACACCCCTTTATTTCCTGTCATCCCTATGCTCCTTCCATGGGACTGGAGTCCCAGGAAAGAGCCCTGGGAAATAAACTGTGTTCGACTACAAAATGGCCACAGTCTTTCCCCTTCCCCGGGATCCCCGGGATCCACCACCACGGGAGTGAGCCCCAGCTATCCCGCTGCAAGAGGAGAGACCACTGGGAGGGTGGGCGAGGGTTCCGAGCGGAGGGTCCCCTGGACCAGCCAGCGCCCAGCCAACCCCCCAGCTGACCGCAAGCACATTTGTGCGTCCGGCTTGGACCGGAAGAACTGCCCAGCTGACCTCGGCTCAGCAGCTGCAGAGGTGGCGGTTTTGATCGCCACTAAATTCGGGAGGAGCCTGTCACGCAGCGAGAGCTGGCGTGTGTGTGCGTGTGTGTGTGTGTGTATAACAGGCATCGCCTTGAATTAAGTATATATTTTTTAAAACGTTAATGATCTGCCACTTTTCGGACTTTATTATTCGTAAGGAATAAGGATTCTAATACACAGGTGTATGTCAACCAGGCTGGGTTGGAGAACCGCACCAACGTGGGGTTTGGGCCGCATCTTTGCTTTCTCAAGGAGAAAAAAAGTCCTGCTGCCTCCGCACAACTGCCCATAAGGCTGTCTTCCCAAATGTCATCTCATTCAACAGGCTTCTTTTCTGCTTCCGGCTTCACGGAGAACTACAAACCTTACTCTGTCTGCCCGGATGGGAGACACACTTTGCTTTGTTGTTGGTGGCGTGGAGGGGGGTGGGGGGGAAAGTGAGGGTTTGCTAGAGCAGAGGCAGGGGCTGGGGCTGGGGCTGGGGCTGGGACAGGGGCTGAGGGTGGGAAGAGAGGTTTTCCAGGGCCGTGCAGCGCTGGAGCGAGCAACCCCGAGCCGGCCAGTTGCAGAAAGTGAGATCTGGAAGGGACGTATGTTAACAGGCCAAGGAACGTACCAATGAACTGGTTGTTGATGGAGTGGCTGTTGCACGCAGCCCTGCCATCTTGTAAAAAGGGTTTTATTTGTCCTTTTTTTTTGTGAGAGTCCTGGGAAGCGGTCATTAAAGGAGCAGAGCCCAGGCCGGCAGCGCAGGTCTGGGAGAGTGTGTGCCTGTGTGCGTGCCTGCCCGGCCTCCCTCTGGCACCCGCCCCTCGCTTTTACAAGGGCCAACTGGGTTGCAAGGTTAAAGTCAGAGGGGACCGATTGGTGTTGTGGGGCTTTTTTACAAAGTGCAAAGGATCAAAGTAATTAGCAAAGGGCGAGAGACCAGGCCTGTTAGAGAAAGAAGCCAGCCACCCCACGCCTTCCGCACACACTGCCCCTCGTCCCCAGGCCCGCTGCTAATGCCTCCTTAGAGGGCCAGGAAAGGGCGCGTTGCGGGGTGCGGGGTGTTGGAAGGGGCTCCTTTGGTGTCAGGCAGGAAGTGCGCCCAGAAGAAGCCAGCTCTGAGCCTGGTGAGCTTTGGGGGATCTTTAGGTAGCCCAAGACGTTTCTTGTTTCGGGTGGAGTCCCCCGTGGCTAGACCCAGACTTGGAGAACAGGGTGAGAGTAACGGACCCTTACAGAGCACTTCCAAAGCTTATCAACTGTGATAATGTCAGGCCAAGACTTAGGATCAAGTTAAGTCATTGTCCGGGGCATTATGTTAAGTCGCCTACAGACAGGACTTTAAATTATATAGAACTACTCGGTGAATAGCTTCCTTCCTTCTTCCCTCCCTCCCTTCCTCCCTCCCTCTCTCTCTTTCTGATTCTACCAAGAAGTCTCTGTTTGGAGCTAGGGTGCTGCAGGAGACAGAATAATGACCCTAAAAGCTCTCCACACTTGTGACTATGTTCCCTTACCTGGCAGAAAAGACTTTGCAGGTGTGATTAAGGTTAAGGTCCTTGAGAAGGAGCGATTTTCCTGGATTATCCAGGTGGGGGGACCGCTCTAGTCACAGCAGCCCTTGAAATCCAAGAATCTGCCTTGGCTGCAGAGAACCAGGGGGCGTGAGAAGTCTCCAGTGACCCTGTGGCTGGTCCCGAGAAGTAAGGGTGACCTATGTTGGGGCAGGAGAGAGGCCTCCTGGAGGTAACAGCAGTCCCCAGCTGACAGCCAGCATGGAAATAGAGCCTTTGGTCCTATAACTGCACGGAACTGAATTTCGCCAGCACCCTAACGGGCAAAGAAAGGATGCTCCCCGGGGCTTCTAGAAGAGAACGTAGTCCTGTTCCAGTGGGACTTCTGACCTGCAGATCTGTACTATAATATGTTGTTTTAAATGATTAAATTTGTGATAATTAACATTTACTCCCCTTTTTATTTACACACACACACACACACAAATTAGCGAGCGAGAGAGAGAAGCCCTCCCACTCAGCTCTTCCGGAAGGTCGTAAGACTCAGTTAAGACTTAATACCCTTGTAAGGCTTCCACTGTACCCATTTCTAGGAAACCAACAGGAAGAAAAAAGGTGGTTGGAGCAACCAGCCAGGTAAAGCTTTGTAGCGTGGGATAACGACTAGGCTTCAGAACCAACCAGAACTGGCTTGGAGTCTTGGCTCAGCCCCCTTCAAACTGTGCGCCCTGAGTGAAGTCCCTTGACTTCTCCGAGCCTCAGTTTCCTTATCTGCGAAAAAAAGGAGCCAGTGGGAAAGCCCTCACTGGGCGGCGATGCGGATTAAACGAGGTACCCTCTGTAGAGAGCACAGCTCGGGAAGTGCAGGAAACAATACGATCCATTATTATTACTCTTAGCTGCCCTCCCAGCGGCCGCCTGCTCGTTCACTCATTACAGCCTGTGATCTCCGCCTCTGGTGTTGGAGGACTGCCCTGAGGGGGCCTTCTGGGCAAGGCTGGGGCAGACAGTGTCCAGGCACAGCAGGCCTGAGCTGGTCTCTGTCACCCTGACACGCAGAGAAAAGCCGGGAGGAAGGAACCCGCAGAGCGGTAGGAGGCTGGGCGGCCACGCCTGCCCGCAGACCCTCTGGCCCTTTTCAAGGACGGGAACCGAAGAGAGAACACGCCGGGCTGGGAACAGAGCAGGGCAAGGCTTCTCAGCCCTGACCAGGGAGGTGGCATGCCAGGGCATTTGTGCCTGGGGGCAACTGGGGAGAAGGGGGGGGGCGGGGAAAGGCAGCAAAAGGAAGTACTTTGTTCTTTCGCTGCATTTTGGGCCATGCTTGCGCTAAGTGTCGCTTGGGGTACCGGACGGGCTGGGGTCAGGAGACCTGCCTCTGCCAGTTTCTCGCTGTGTGGCTTTGGACAAGTGACTTCCCCTCTCGGATAATCACCATCGCTAACGCTCATCGAACCCCGGCTTCGTGCCAGGCCCTGTGCCGAGCACTTTACAAGTATTAAATAATTTAAGCCTCACAACAACCCGCTTGTAGGCGTGATCACTATCAACATTTTACACGTGAAAAGACAGAGGCGCAGAGGCACTTTGCAACTTGCCCAGGGTCACACAGCTAGTAGGGGACAGATCCAGGATGCGATGCAAGGCAGTTTATACTCTAGTGTGGGGGGATATGTTATTTTCAAGATTTGTGCGTGTGTTGTTGACTGTTTAAATCTTTAACAACTGTGCTTTCTTTTCTTTTTCATTTTTAAGTTCATTTCTTTATTTTCAACGAAAGAGAGAGAGAGAGAGAGAGAGCGAGTGAGTGGGGTAGGGGCAGAGAGAGATTGGAGAGAGAATCCCAAGCAGGCTCCACCCTAACGTAGCGCAGAGCCCGAGGCGGGGCTCGAACTCACGGACTGCGCGATCATGACCGGAGCCGAAATCGAGAGTCGGATGCTTAACCCACTGAGCCACCCAGGCGCCCCTAAGGACTATGCTTTCTTAACTCGATTATTTAGATTCCAAATGTAACCGTAAGATTCTGAGGTCGCACGAGGGTGCTTAGCAGTGCGAGAGTGGCTCCAGACCCAGGGATCCTGCCTTATAGAAACCACATCTCGGGGCGCCTGGGTGGCGCAGTCGGTTAAGCGTCCGACTTCAGCCAGGTCACGATCTCGTGGTCCGGGAGTTCGAGCCCCGCGTCGGGCTCTGGGCTGATGGCTCAGAGCCTGGAGCCTGTTTCCGATTCTGTGTCTCCCTCTCTCTCTGCCCCTCCCCCGTTCATGCTCTGTCTCTCTCTGTCCCAAAAATAAATAAATAAACGTTGAAAAAAAAAAATTTTTTTTAAAAATAAAAAAAAAAAAGAAACCACATCTCTTCCTCTGTTCATTAAGCCAGCACACGCTTATTTGTTGCCTACTGTATACTCCACACTGCGCGTATATTATGTCCCTGCTGTGGCACTTTCGCACCGACCCATACTCTGTTCCTCGGCATGCCCTCGGGATCCCCACCCCACCCCCATTCCTGGGCTCAGGAAGCCAAGCCCTTCTTGGACCAGAACCCCAAGCGGACCAAACTGCCTGCAGGTATCCCCCAGCATTCAGGACCCCGTCAGCAAGCCACGGCCCCGCTGAGAGCTGGGTTTTTGGCCAAAGTAACGGCAGTCTGGATCAGCCACGGCTTGAAGGAGGCCGTGCTGAGACCCTCCTTGTTCCCGGACACCTGCCAGCCTTCCGGGGGTCTTCAGCTAAAAGGGCAGACCCCACCCAGGCGAGGCTTCTGGGCTTACATACTGTCTTAGAAGCAATCCGATAGATGTGGAGCCAGGAAGGAGGCTGTGGGCGGGGGACTGAGGCTCAGACTGTGTGTGTGTGTGTGTGTGTGTGTGTGTGTGTGTGTGGCGGGGAGGGGGAGGGATGTTCCCAGAGAAGATTCTGCCAAGAAACCTCTGAGTGTGGGGAGAGCCCTGCCTTTGGGCCTGCTGAGCCAAGGTCAGTGGCTCCAAGCCCCGGACAGCCTATGGCTCTGTCAGGGTCTGCAGGTACGACGGTGACATCCCCGGCGGTTCTCTCCTCCCCTCCCCCTTCCACGTGTGCCTCTCCCTCTATTCCTTCCCAGGTGAGATGCTCTGACTTCATGCTCCCAAGTCCCTTTCAAAAGGGAGGCGATCGGTGAGTGTGAGACGATACGGAGGGGGCAAGCGTTGAATTGCAGCTCGGCCGCTTTGCTCCGTGGGGGACTTAGTGCCCCCAAGCCTCAGTCTTGGCACCTGTGAAATGGGCATGCTGGGGGCGTTCTGTTCGCGGCTAAGTGTCTCTGAAGAGAATCCTATGCTCCTTTGGCCTCCACCTGCCACTCTCAATCCTCCCCTTCCCTGGCGGTGGTTCCCCCGCAATGCTTCCCTGTCCTAATTGCTGCCTGGTGACCGAAATGCAAAATCTTGCCTAGCCTTCAAGGCCCGGATGAAATGGTTTTTCTTTCGAGGCGCTTCCTTTGGTTCTGTCCCCTCTGTGGTTTTCCTAGCCCCTTCGAAGTACCGAAGAAGAAGAATCAAGACGGCGAGGACAGCAGGAAGAGCAGGGGCACGTGCCTGCCGCGTGATGAGCGCCCTTAAGTGTTCGTCATGATTAAGGCACGGCTTAGTTGTGCCAACGGACTCCCCGGCGCCATGTTCTTTGCCCTGCCGCTCTGTCCTCCCCTCCGATTCCAGACTCAGTCACGTGACTGACTTTGACCGGCAGAATAGTAGCAAATTCGATATGAGCAGGAGCCCGAAAACGCACGCAAGCATTTCTTTCCACGGACTCTCCAGGACCCCTGCGATCACTTGGGCTAGCCTGGCTAGAGGATAAGCAGCTCTTTGTCTCCTTTCTAAGGAGAGGAGCGTGTTATTCCAGCCAAGGCCATCCCCGATCCGCCAACGGTGAGCCAACTACAAGACATGTGGGTGAGCCCCGGCTGAGGTCGGAAGAAGCACAGAGCGTGCCCAGGCAAGACCAGAAGAAATACCCAGCTGACCCCGGGACTCGCGAGTAATCATAAGTGATTAAACCTTGGGATGCTTTGTTACGCAGCAATAGCTAACTGATACAATCATCACCACTAAGCACTTCCTGTGTGTCAGAAAACCCTAGGGAATATTCTATAAACGTTACGTGATTGGTCCTCACCTGAACTGGGCACGAGCCCCATTTTCAAGATGAGGACACTGAGGCTTAGGGAGCTTGCCCCTTCTCCAAGCCAGTGGCCCTAGACAGTGGCTCCATACCTGTCCGGGGAGTCTGATCCTGGCTTCCCTTTCTGGTGATGTGACTCAGGGCAAGTATCTTTTACTTTTTGTGCCTCAGTCTCCTAATCTATGAAGCAAACACGATGACGGTTATCATGGTTATGGAGTCGCCATACCGAGAGCACTACAACCTGCTGAGATGAGAGACTGGGCTGGACTCATGGTGGATGCCCAGCAAAAACGTTAGACGTTCTGTTTCTCTTCCTGTTCCCTTTTCTTGAGGTCTGAGAAGCTGGTATTTTTAGAGCTGTCATCTCCCATGGAGGTGCAGTCTCCTTGAAACCCTGCGTCCACGTCTAACTACTCTGGGTCCCCCCACCACAGTGCCTTGCCCAGACTATCGGCTTCCGCAAATACATACTAGAAAGCTATTTTAACTCCTTTCGCTGGAAAATGAAGCGGGAACTTAGTGCCCTCAGAAGAGGAGGTGGCCAAGAGCACATGGGGGAGAACGATGAGACACAGCTTCGTATGAGGGCTTTAAGTTAGACTCCGATAAGAACTTCCCGGGAGGGGAGAGAAGCCATGGGTCTTTTTGGTGTTGCTGTCGTCTTGGTCTGCTTTGGCTTCTTGCAAAGGACGTGTCCCGCCTGGAGCTCTCTGAGCAGCTCTGGACGCTCTCAACCAGGCATAATTTTCAGTCTATTTAGAGACTCGGGGGCGGGACCGAGATCGGTGACCCCTCCGTGCCCTTGCCTGCGCCGGGGATCCTTGCGAGACTCGCGGAGAAAGCAGCCCGCTCTCCTGCCCGTTCCTCGCCACTATTTTTCTTTGCAGCTGTCTCTGCATTTCAGAGTTCACATCTCTGCCAGGGACTCTATTTTGGGATTTGTGGGAACAGGCGGGTTTCGGCAAATAGGAAGCTCTCGACATCTCGGCGAGCCTGTTCCCCTGGGCCTCCCAGCCGACTCCGAGGGCAAGGAGAGGTTCGGAGGGGCCGCCCCGGGGCCCCGACATGTGCGCACGGGAGGGCAGGATGGCCCTTTCCCAGCAAAGCCCCGCCGCTGGGGGCCACGGCCTCCGACGCAATCAGCAATCAGCGCTCAGAGAAGCCTGCAGACACGGAGCTCGTTTATGTGCAAACTGACACCGAATCCCCACCACATCCCCTCTCCCTTTCCACACGGAGACAAGTGACAGGTGGCAGCAGGAGAGCCCCTCTCTGTCTGACTCAGAGGAGCCCCGGGGCCGAGGCCTTAGGGTTGCATGCGTCCGTGTGTCCGTGTATTTGAAGATCTGTCCTTGCAGGGACCCAAGGCCGTGCGTTGGCGTGGGCGGGCCTGGCGCGTGTGTGCATCTTCCAAGCCGTGAGCCTGAATCTGTTGATCTGTACGCGTGCGTCCCTGGTGCTGGGGCGTCTGTCGGCATGACATTCCAGAGGCCCTCGTCTGTACGTTTTGATACGTTTTTACCTATTTGCGAGAGACAGCATTCTGTCTCTGCGAGACCGCTCTCTGCGAGAGCGGCAGAGAGGGAGGGAGACGCAGAATCCCAAGCGGGCTCCCGGCCCCGAGCTGTCAGCACAGAGCCCGACGCCGGGGCTGGAACCCACGCTGGTGAGATCGTGACCTGAGCTGAAGTCAGAGGCTTCAGGGACTGAGCCCCCGCACCCTCTTTATCTGTAAATTTGTAATTCACCCGATGCGTTCATGCATTGTATATATGTTTCTTCGTCTCTTCCTGTTCACAGAGATGTCCTAAAGTGTAAGCTCCGTGACAGAAGAATGGTGTATTAGTCACCACTGTATACTTTATATACAGTGCAGCAAATACTATATAGATACATACATAGGTATATATACACACTCTATATATACTTGCAAATACACACACGTACACACAATACGTATGTAGATATCACTTGTATATATAGTATATGCCAATATTTTATCGTGATTGACTAGGATGAAAAGTTTACATAAATATGTATCTCACGTGAACGCATGTTTGAATATATTTCAGAATTTACCCAAAGTAAATTTACCAGAGTGGTTTTATGAATGTTCACAGTATATAATTTGTCCAAGTAGAGCCACGATTGGCAAACAGTTCTACATTTTTTATCTTTAAAACAAAAATCTTAATGTTTATTTATTTTTGAGAGAGAGAGAGACAGAGCATGAGCAGGGGAAGGGCGGAGAGAGAGGGGGAGACACAGCATCCGAAGCCGGCTCCGGGCTCCGAGCTGTCCGCACAGAGCCCGACACGGGGCTCGAACCCGCGACCTGCGAGTTCACAATCCGAGCCAAGGTCAGATGCTTAAGTGACTGAACCTGCAGGTGCCCACAATGAATCAATTTTGAATGCACCAACTGGCAATCGCATTAGCCCAGCCCTAGAGAGACAGACGGCTTCACTCAGAGCCCATCTCCTCTGGCTCTCAAAATCCCAGATGAACTCGTGGGGATAGGAAAAGAGACCAGGAGGACCCCTTGCTGCTGACGTCGGGGACAGAGTAGGTCTCCGGGAACGTGATCCCTCTTCCGGCATCTGCCCCTGGGCTGGCTCCATCAGGGAAGGGAGAAGAGGAAGGGGGACTCAAGGTGTGAAGTCCCAGCCCTTGCCATCCATCAACGGCCTCCTAATGAGATGATAGCCCTAATGTGTGAACATTGATTTCTGGGGTGACAGCAAAGCCGAGATGATTTACATTCAATTTCCCATTGGTGATGCACCATTGATCTCCGTGGGCACTGAAATATTTACTAGAGAGAGCAGGACTAGAAGGTCCCCGGCCAGGGGGAAGCGGGCAAGTGACCGGTGGGCTAGAGATTCAGGATGTGAAGCATCTTGCCTGAGGCAGCAAAGCCCAGGAAGCAGACTAGGGCAGCCCAGGGATGTTCGGAGCCAAGGAAACGCCCCCTGGACTCCGGGCCAGAGAAGGGGATGCCAACCTGAGCCTGAGCGTGTCCCTCAGTTCTGCCGACGGTCCCCGTCACTCCACATCCGCGTCAACGCTGACACCGCCCCGCGTTTGGCTCTCTGCAAAGCACTGACTCCGATGTACTTTTCTCTGGGTATGTGTGCATATGTCTGCTTCTTCCCACTGGATTCCGAGCCCCCCCCCCCCCCCCCCGGAGAGCAGGGACATGTCCTCCTGGCTCGTCGCTGTGTCTGCACATTCTGCTTGGTGCACAACAGGCACCTGCTAATTTTGTAGGGTGACAAGATGGGCCCCTCCGGGCTGGCGTTCCTCAGCGCCTATGGGATTATCCTCAGCTCCAGAAGACGAGGTGTCTCTCCTAGACTTTTCCAACACATTCTCCCGGGAGGAGGAGACATCTCTTGCCCCAGGTCGTGGCCCTTTCACCCAGCGCTCCCGAGTCTCCAAATCCAGGATACAAAGGGCGCTCACCCCAGCTGAAAACCTTCCTCGGACTCCCATCTCTTCCGCCTCGCAGCCCAGACTCCTGAACCTGCCGTTAGGGTTTTACGACCTCGATCTTCACCCTTGTCCTGTTGTGTCTCACAGCCGTCCTCCCTTCCCCTCGTGGAATCCACCCGTGTTAGAATGCGTCATGGTTTTCTTTTCCTCCGCATCTCTGGGCCTTTGCACAAACGGCTCCCTTCCCCCCCAGACCCTGTCCAGCGCCGAGAGGGTCTGGAAAGGGAGAAAAAATGATGTTAACAACAGCAACCAGTTGAAGTTCAATCATTGACTGCTTTAGGTATTTACATGTGCCGATAAGAGACGGAATCACAGGGGCGCCTGGGTGGCGCAGTCGGTTAAGCGTCCGCCTTCAGCCAGGTCACGATCTCGCGGTCCGTGAGTTCGAGCCCCGCGTCGGGCTCTGGGCTGATGGCTCGGAGCCTGGAGCCTGTTTCTGATTCTGTGTCTCCCTCTCTCTCTGCCCCTCCCCTGTTCATGCTCTGTCTCTCTCTGTCCCCAAAATAAATAAAAAACGTTGAAAAAAAAATTTAAAAAAAAAAAAAAGAGAAGGAATCACACAGACATCAGTGACTGGCTTTTACTTCACGTACTTTCTTCCATGTCTTCCCCCTCCAGACGCCGTGGAAGAAGTCTCACTCTTGACCTGTTTTACCAACGAGGAAACGGAGGCACAGACAGGGGAAGACACCCGCTCCAAATCCACAGCTCACCAGTGAGAGAGCTGAACTTTGCACCCAGCGGTGTCTAAAACCGAGGCCTGACTGTGATATCTTTAGGGAATTCATGGTCTCCAGTGGGCGGAGATTATTCGGGGGGGTGGGGCGTGAAGTGAGAGAGTAGACTCTTATCACTGCCATCAGTTGAGCGGCTGGCATTGTGCTGGCGAAGGTGTTCTGCTGGCTACCCTCCCAGTGGCCCAAGAGATACACCTACTGTCCCCATGTTGGGGGTGAGGTCAGCAGGTTCGGGAGGGATGGAGCATCCTCCCCAAGGCCACATAGCCTGTGAGTGGCAGAGTCAGAATCTGGACGCTGGTTTGACTCTCCATTCCTCCCGGCCTCCCCACTTTCTAGTGTGCCCCATATGTTTCCAACTAATGGATGGCCCCTACCCTGCCCGGCGCTCTGGGCATCACCCTCCAGGCCTCTCCGCCCCTCAGGAGGAGCCCGAGTCAGCACCCTTGGGGTCCATCCCCAGAGGACATGGTCCACCTGCATCCAGGCAGATGACAACTGAAGTCCTACCTGAAAGGTTGGCCACCCAGCCCCGGGCTCCACCCCCCGCGGGTGAGCGGTGTATCTCTTGCAGGGGAACGTCCACTCGCCAAATGGAAGGTCAGCTCTCAGCCGGGCCAAAGCCCTGGGAGGGCCGACTGGTAACTTGTTTCCAGTTCACGGGTCCCTCCGGGTCCTGAGGTCAGGCCCCTCCAGGCGTCTCGAGGCCAGACCTTCTGTCTCTGAATAAACAGGCTGTGGAAAATCGCCCACACACACACACACACACACACGTACGTGCGTGCTTGTGCAAAATTATTCTCTCCGCCACCCATGACATGAATGCGATACACAAACAGACCTGGAGATTTACATACTTCCCCCATAGCCCCGCATAATACACCTGCGTGGACATCTGCCCACCTACGCCCTCCCACACGACACAGCTTAAGGTGGGCCTGCACACCCACGCAGCAGGTGCACGCTCCTACCGAACGCACGCTCACGCACAAACACGCTTGCACAGGTAACGGGGAAGTCCCACACTTGTGCAAAGTCACACGCACACTCTCCACACAGACATACGTCCACATGTGTAGAAATACCCCCATACGTCTACACTCGTACAATACGCATCTGGAAACCTTCATATGCCCCAAATAGGCAGACACGCACACGTGTATCCACATACACGCACATTCGCAGACATCCATCCTTAGACACGTGCCCATTGGTCCCGTGCGTGCAGACACACGTACGTCATATACCGGAATCCACATGGGCACAGCCCCCACGTGCCGAGTCAAGGGTAAAAGGTACGCATTTCTGCCAACACGAACCCCAACATACAGAAACTTGCACACCTGTGTGTACCCATATGCCATATGTACACACATACCCCCCCCTCCCCCCCCCGCCACATAACTCGAGATCTTTCTGGACCTGATCCTCTCTGCACATCACAAGGTCTGCGGAAACTCTCATTTCCTGCTTGGAATATCCTAGCGAAATGTCCTATCACGACGCACTTCATTTTGGGAAGACACTGGATGCAATTTGGAGGCATGCAGGGTGCCCTGGCGTATCCACTGGAGGTCCCGTGGGGCCAAGGCTGGGTGAGCTCTGGGCGTCGCCGGCATCCATTCGGCAGCCTCAGTGAGACTGATAAATGCTTTATTTCTTTGCAGGCATTATCTCGCCTCCTCCCAGGGCTTTTCATCTCCTACCCAGAAATTCTCTCTCCCTCTCTGTCCTTACACTGCCCATTATTTATATCTGTGCCAACACTTTTCGGGGCGCCTGGGTGGCTCAGTCTGTCAAGCGTCCGACTTCGGCTCAGGTCATGATCTCGCAGCTCATGAGTTCAAGCCCCGCGTCGGGCTCTGTGCTGACAGCTCGGAGCCTGGAGCCGGCTTCGGATTCTGTGTCTCCTTCTCTCTCTCTGCCCCTCCCCCACTCGGTCTCTGTCTGTCTGTCTCTCTCGTTCTCTCTCGAAAATAAATAAACATCAAAAAAATAAATAAATAAAGGCCAACACCTTTGCCCTGTGTCAGAGTCTTCTGGAGACTGGGCTCCCAGAGGGCAGAAGACATGTCGAAATTGTTTCCTTTTCCCTGGGGCTGGGCTGTCCGATCCCCGGTACCGGCGGGCGCTTGATAAAAGCAAATCCAAACGACTGCTGTTTTGACGCTTCGGTGTACGAGCATGTATGATCGGTCTCAAGACGTTCATCAAGCCTTCATCAAGCAAGCCGGCCCACCAGCACCTTCCGGTGGATGGCAAACTACCATATTTCCTGGCCTCGAACTTTCCCCTGCAGACGGATCTGCCACTATTTTGTATCTCACCCGGGAACGGGAGGCAACGCTGTCGTTCAGTTTAAAAATGCGTCTCCTTCGTCACTTGGCATTTTTCTTTTATATGCATTGAAAGAGCCCTTTGAGATTTATGTAGATATGTATTTTCATCGCCTACCACGCTGGGGCATGCTTCAAAAGAGACACCTAAGCAAAACAGATCGATTGTGGATTTCCTTACACGTTTCTAACGGAGTCCAAGGTTTTCAGATCGCTTTTTAATTTTTTTTAATCTTTTATTTTCTTGTCTCTGTTCAATGTTTATCTTTGAGAGGGAGAATGAGAGACGCGCTTCTCTGTTAGTTCTGGAATTCTCTGTTAGTTCTGGAATTTTCTTTCAAGGTGCTGCCACTCATTTGCAAGTTTGGATGCTAGTACTCTCTTGATCTTACCAGAAGGTGCCCCGCGAGGTTCTCAGACATAACCAGGGCACGCACACTGGATGGGAATCGTCTGTTTTCCAGCAGGGCTACCCCGGCAGACAGAACAGGGACTGTTTTATTTGCTGTCTTTGGCTCATCACGGGTCATCAAAATAAAGAACGTGCCCAGGACAAACTAAGGGAGTGGTAAGGCATCTCTGGGTCCTCCCGCATACCTGAGTGGCTCCCTGGGCCAGCGGGCACCTTCTTTCTTTCATCACGAGGCTGCGATGACCACAAGAAGGGAACTGGCATCCTCTCAGACTCCTCAGGAAAGCAGGTGGAGAGGAAACCAGGAGGTATTCGGGCAGAGTGGTCTAACACTCCAGCCCTGCCTGGTTTCCCCTCTGAGTTCTGCCCCAGTTTGTGGCTGGACGGCGACAAGTTACAGCATCTCAGTCTCCTTGTCTGCTGGAGGGTTGCAGACACATTCGCTTCACAGGAATGCCTTGAGAGTCACCTAGAAGTTTTCTTTCCTTTCTTTTAGTTGGCAAACGTTTGCTGCACCACTTGCTGTGATCCGGGCACAAGGGACACAAGGCTGAACAAAAAGATGTGTTGTCTCCCTGTATAGAATACAGCAATCAGGGCAGTGTGTCCTAAGCCTCAGTGGGCATCAGAATCACCCTGAGAGATGAGGTAAAATGCTGACAATCCCCCCCACAACCCCCCTCCCCCACCAAAAGTCTGAAGTAATTGGCCAACAGACACCAGGACACTCTCAGGGGCATTTTTAAAAAATGTTTATTTATTTTGAGAGAGAGAGAGAGAGAGAAAACAGGGGAGGAGCAGAAAGAGAGAGAATCCCAAGTTCTGTGCTGCCAGCATAGAGCCCGACTCAGGGCTCCATCCCATGAACGGCGAGATCCTGACCTGAGCTGTGACCAGATGCTTAACCGACTGAGCCACTCAGGTGCCCCGTCAGGTGCATTTTTTTAAAGGCCCAGGTGGTTCTGTGGTGCATCGGCATTTAGGATCACGGAGGAATAGCCAATACGTGCAAAATGCTTAGTAAAAATACACGATGTCGTTATTATTTGTTTGTTTCACCAGCGTTTCGCTCCTCCTCCGCCACCCCCCAAACTCCTGCACCCAAGACACGTTAGTGAAGGACAGATTCAGCACAAGAACATGTTAATTAGAGCTGGGATCTGAAACCCAGGCCTGTCTGGCTGTCTCCCCCCTCTCCCCTTCCCTCCCATCCCCTCCCCTTGTCTTCCCTTCCTTCCCCAACCAAGTATTACAAGCAAATAAAATCATAGAGAAAAATGTAAAGGGCACTATGTTTCCAACATTCAGAGTTTTCCAGTTCATTATGCATTCGATCAACAAATATTTATTAAGCACTTGCTCTGTGTAGCCCCACAGGGCAGTAGATGGGCCAAATAGCGCTGGCTTCGTGGAACTTCCATATTTGCTTTGGATTTTTCTCCCCCCACCCCCCCACCCCCACCCCCGAGGACGACGCCATTACTAACGTAACACAAAGCTCCCCGTTAGCCCTTCCTTCTCCTGTTTCCCTCCCACCCAGCTGGGACATAAAAGCGACCCCAACGGTTGCAATGATGAACCCACAGGCTTCTCTCACATTTATTCATTAATGCCTTATAGCGTTGCTTTGTAGGTTTTCGAGGTTTTTATACACAGTGTCGTTATATAATTATATATATATAATCCGTACATCATATAACGTATCTATTCCACTCACTATTTTGTCCTGCAATCATCCAGGTCAACGCATGTAGCTTTTTGGTTCCACTGGGTAGAGTATTTAATTATAGGACGCCGTAACTGTGGGTTTAACGGTTCGTTCTCTTCCTGAGGGACACCCAGCTTGTTCGCCCGTTTCTAATGTAAGCAGTGCCACAGTGGACATCTTCCTATGTGTCCACCAATACCTGCCCGTATGCTTAGGAGTATGATTGCTGAGTCATTCAATGCACACTTTAGCTTTGCAGGCTAAATCTAGATTGCCCTTCACCTTGGGTGGAAACCAACCTACTCTCCCAGTAGCAGACTATCTGTCGCTCAGCCACACTTGTCTTTCAATTTCTGTCAAGCAGGGGGGTCTGGGGCGGGGGCGCGGGAAGATCTGGAGGGAAGTAATTCTCTTCTTTTGTTTATAATTAACACCTGCTTGGTTGTTAGTGAGAGTGGACACCTTCGCTGATTTTTATTGGCTTTTTGGATTTCCTTTTGCTGGGAAATGCTTGTTCTTACCCTGGTTCCGTATTTAAAAAGCAGCTGATTTAATGTATCATTAGGTCCGAGGTCTTGGCCGCTCCACCGGCCGGCTTCTCCGACGGAGAAAAACAAATGCGTTTGATAAAGGAAGTCAGAGGCAGCAACCTTCTTCCTCCAAGGGCCGAGAAAAAAGAATCTCTTATTGACTGGCTTCTATCACTCATCTGATTAAAGGTACCACTTACTTCCAAATGCTTAGAGCTGGGGCCGGAGCCATTCATAAAACTCATATTGAACGATCGGCTTTCACAAAGTTTGCCTTAATGTTTTTGCACGGTATCGATCTGCGGGGGGAAACTATAAAAATTGACACCAGAATAAACTTTGAAAGACGGCTCTCGCTCCGCCCAACCGGGATCAATGCAAATCGACCGGGGCGATGAGGGAGGGGGAGAGACAACCCCTTCTCCATTAGCTGCTCCCCACTCGACCAGCAAAAAACTCTTCTGGGTCTTTCCCGGCTGGGCGTAGGGATGCAAACGCAGAGGCGGTGGTGGTCAGGGGAAGCAGAGGAGAAGGTCCGCATCCTGAGCGGGGAGATGCCTTAGTCAGCAGCGCCCGGGAAATGTCATTTTCCCTTAGAAACCTCTTTCCCCCACTGTGGTGGGAGTTATGAGTGAAGAAGCCTTGGAGAGGAGGGAGGAAAATGAACATTTACTGAGCACTCGCTGGATGTCCCAGGTGTCTTTGCAAACGCTCAGGAGGCAGTGGAAGGTTAGCACCACCAGATGCAGTGGAAGGTTAGCACTGCCAGATGGCTGGGGCACCGATGTGGCTCAGTTGGTTAAGCGTCTATGTCTTGATTTTGGCTCAGGTCGTGATCTCACGGTTTGGTGCGTTCGAGCCTGTGTCGGGCTCTGTGCATGGAGCCTGCTTGGGATTCTCTCTCTCTCTCTCTCTCTCTCTCTCTCTCTCTCTCTCTTCCCCTCCCCACCCCACTGGCACACTTGCTCTCTCACTCTCTCTCTCGAAATAAATAAACTTAAAAAAAAAATTTTCTAACTGCCAGATGACCTCAGACAAGTGACCTTTGGGAACTTCCGTTTACTCCCGTGAAACGCAGAGCATTGGGACAGCTGCCCTACAGGACTGTCTTCTGGTTTCAAGGGGTCAGCAGGGTGCTTAAAGCAGAGCGTGAACCTGTAGAATGTGTTTTATTACCCCAGTCGGTCCTAACAGCAGCCCGGCCCTTAGAACATGGTCATCCCCACGCTGAGGAGGTAGAGACAGAGGCTCAGAGACGTTAAGCGACTTCCCCAAGATCGCACAGCCAGCAAGTGACAAAGTTTGAATTCTGGGCCCTCTGCGTCCCAAACCCATGCTCCCTCCCTGAGAGCACACTTCATAATTATTCATCTCGGGGTCGGGGAAGCACACGGCTCTCGGATGAAAGGCACGATGGCTCCCAGGGTCTGCGCGAACTGTGGGTGACTCGAGGCCTCCTTACATCATCTGTCACCCCGAGATGAGCACCGTCAGCCAACCCGGGGAGACCTCAGACAGAGGGTGCTGTGTTTGCGGAAGTTTGCAAGTCAATTCGAAGGAGGTGCGTGTGGTCAACGTAGGAAGCAGCAGTGAGATCATAAAGGCGTCATAAGCACTGACTCATTCCGACAGTGCAGACGGAGGCCTTACTGTATGTGGGGCCCTGGGCTAAGGGCCAAGGAAACAACGCTGAACATCGCTGACGTGCAGAGAGAGGTACAAACAGTCACGACACAGAGTGAGGGATGAACTGATGGGAGGCCACGTGGGGCGGGGGAAAGGCTCCCCGGCTTAGAACCCCAGCCCAGCTTTCCCAGAAGGGCCCCTCGATTAGAAATGAGAAGGGCTCAAAGATCATCTTAAAACGCAGGCTCAGAGGTACTTTCTTTAGGGACTCTGATTCAGTACGTGGAGGGTGGGGAGAAGGGAACCGTCCCCAGGTGAGCGGACAGTCAGGTTTGGCAACCTCTAGGCCAGCTGGCCTCCTAAGATAGTCTTTCTCAGCCCTGGCTGCACCTTAGAACTACCTGGGATGCTCTAGAGAAATCCCAGTGGCCAGACCCGCATCCGGATCAAGCGAACCCGTTTCCCCAGGGGGTGGGTGGGGCCCGGGCATCGGCATCCTTGCAAGTTTCCCCAGTTGATTCTGATTCACAGAGAAAGTGAGGAATCACGGCTTTAGAAGGCAGGTGCACTGTTTGGACCAGCAAGCAGGGAAACATCGGGCTGCCTTGAACTTCCTTTGAACGAGTAAGAAGGCTAACAGCATGTATTAGGCACTTACTGCGTACCAGCCCCTTTCCCACCTGCCACCGAACTGACTTAATCTCTACAATGTCTGGGCATTACCGTCATTTCTGTTGCCCGGATGAGGCCATCGAGACTCAGAGACGTTGAGTTGCAGCCCTGAGTCACAGAGCTCAGATGACTCCCACCCAGCGCACCCCCTCCAAACGTCCCTGGACGTGTGTGGCCACAGCGACGGTAAGAACATCACAGGGCAAAGAGAGGAGGGCAAACCTATTCCTGGGCCACCGGCCAAGTATGGCAAGGAATATCTCGCTCTGGACATAGGCGGAGTTGGAGTTGGCGGGGCGGGGGGGGGCCGGGGGGCCAGGAGGGAGCTTCCTGGGTGTTAATGGATGCCACGTGAGCAGAAACACCCCACGGTTAAGAGCGCATTTATTATCTCCATCTCTCCCACCAGAAAATTTATGACCTTCCAGTTCTGACTTGAAAACACACAGCACAGAACCATCAGCGGCCGCTTCCCGGAGCCTCTTCTTTCTAGTTATTTATTTATTTTTTTCCCTTTCTCTCGGGCCCGTGGCGTTTGCTTTCTCCATGCACCCTGCTTCGGTGGAAGCTGGGAGAGAAAACTCCCTCCCGGTGCTGGGGTTGCGGGGTGGGGGGGGTGTCGTCCCTTCCTGGGGAGACTCGGGGGCTGAAGGTTCCTCCCCCCACCATAAATAACCTTGATCCCTCCCCAACCCACAAATCACTCCAGATTTTTGGAGTCAATAGTAATTGCTGTGTTTTTCCCCCGTGGGCAGAGCTGAGGGTATATGTATGAGCGTGTGTGTGTTTTGCTTATTTATTTTTTTATTTTTTTTTTTGAGCCTTGTAAAAGCTTCTGTTCCACCCGCCAATTCTAAACACTCTCTTAGAGGGATTTAAAGCCTCTGGAGTCAGGGGCTTGGAGAAGCACTGTAGGTTGGAGATTTACTGTGCCTCCAGGGACCCCAGAGATGCACCAGCTCAGTTCAGGGCCGGAGGCATGTTCTTCTATGGTTTTGCGTTGGGGACAGACACTGTGACATCCTTAACATCCTCCGTTCTATACCCGTCCCCACTGCCCCGGCTGTGGCCTGGGCTGTTCTTCAAGATCATGCTAGTAGGATCTGTACAGCCCTGTTCCCTCTGATCTCTCTTCCACACCAGCCGGCCCTGGAATGACCTTTCTGAGCCTCTGGTCTGACCGTCGTACAATGCTAATCACTATTTCCAGTTCCTGCCTTCACACCTCCTAGTGTCCTTCCGTCTCCGAGTCCCTCCTAAGCAGATCTGGGGACAGGGATTTGGATGCAGGTACTTTATCTGAGAGATGCGAGCAGGAGAGCGGAGGGAGGGTCGGGACGGTGAGGCAGAGGAAGGGGGAGAGTTAGAGCTGGTTAATACTGTCGGCCCCTGGGGCTCAGTCCCCCGGGGAAGCTCAGGCCATCTGTGTAGAACACGCCTCTGGCCACAGAATTTTCCCATCCTTCATTTGTTTCGAGTCGCCTCCGAGGGTGTTCCCTCCTCTGCCCTTTTGGGTTGTGCCTGTGCCTGGCTGAGTAAGCCTTTCGCAGCTTTGGAGGATGCACAGCACAGGCACGGCGACGCGAGGTGGATGTGGGGTGCAGAGGCAGGATCCCGGGGGTGTGGGGTGGGTCATGACCCGCACCTGCCACCCCCCTCGTCACTTTTAGGATAAAGCCCAAACTCCTTAACGTGACTCGAAGCCTCTTCAGGATCTGACCCTGTCTGAAGTTTCCAGCCTCACTTCTTTCTCTGGCGTTCTCTCCACCTGGAACCTTCCGTTCTGGCAGCATTGAGCTCTCCCCACACCCACCAGAGTCAAATCCTAGGGGATGGGACTGGTGCTGTGGGCACCAAGACTTGGCAGGGACTCAGTAAGTGTTGACTAAATCGATGGGTTGAAACGCGTCATTCTGCGTAAAAGGCCCTTTTGGTGGGCTTTCCTCTTTCCCAGCCGGGACACAAATCCTTCACCCCCGGTCTCAACCCACCTCCTGTCTGGGTAAAGAATAACGCTGGGGTGCAGTGGCAAATGCAGGGAGTTCGGGGTCAGAACGCCTGGGCCTCGGAACTTTCTGGAACAAGAACTTGCCACTTGTTGGCTCCATGACCTGGAGGGTGCCCTCCCCCTCTGCAGCTATCTGGAGGGGGTCAGACTCCACTTGACCAGACTCCCATTCCGCCATGGCTTTCCTTCTCCGACAGCAGAAGCGGTGGCCGCATGGTGTGCTGGGCGATTACTGGGTCCCACGTGTCTCCGCTGTGCTCTGCGCTCGGGGACATTGACCTGCATTGCCTGTCCCGATGGCTCCCGTGCCCTGTGGGTTCCGGGTGGGCTCAACCAAAGGAGAACATTGGTGGGAAATCAGAAAGGGAGTACAACGTTAGGGTGTTTGTTCCGCTGACCCTCCCGTGGCAGGATTGCGGTGGGGTGGGGATCAGGGCTGCTATTAACTGTCCCTTCCCAGAGCCGCACTCTTTCTGCCTTCTGACCACCTCTCTCTGGCCCCGGGGTGGCAACAGCGCCCCGCTTCGCTAGGCTTGTGGGACTGCGCCTTCCCTTGTGAGCTCCTCAGCCTTTCTTACCACCCCCCTGTCATTAGCCCTTTACTTACCCCTGCTCAAATCACCCCACTTGGGGTGCCTTCTCTTCCCCACCACGATCCCCACCCGTGGTCCATACCTGTCGATGATGTAGAGGTGAGCCACGAGAGGAGGGTCACTTGCCGTCACAAGGACTCCCAGGCCCGTTCGCGCGCTGAAATGCCCTAGGGGAACCAGGGCATCCCCTCGGAGCAAGAGGGAGAGGATGAAGGCAGCACAGAACAGTGTGGGATGCCAGCGAGGAGCTCGGGTCTGGAGTCAGACAAATCCGAGGTGCGGTTGCCACATCTGTGTGGTGTGGATAAATGTATCTCTGTGGCAGGGCTACGGGGAGGACAAAGTGCGTGTGTAACACATTCAGCACTGAGCGGGCAGGCGGAGACACTCGTCATGAGATGCACGGGATCGCCGCTCCGCCCCCAGTGCCACCTGCCACGTTATGGTTGTAGACATCCTTGTGCGTCTTCGTCTGGCCGTCTTTCCAATTCAAAGCTCCACGAGGCTGGGGTTTCTGTCTTACCTACTTCTCTCTTTTTTTTTTTAACGTGTATTTATTTATTTTGAGAGAGGGAGAGAGAGCGTGAGCAGGGTGGGTGGGGGGGCAGAGAGAGAGGGAGAAAGAGAATCCCGGGCAGGCTCCGCGCCGTCAGCGTGGAGCCCGATGCGGGGCTCGCTCTCACGAACCACGAGAGCACGACTTGAGCCGAAATCAAGAGTCAGACGGTTAACTGAGCTGCCGAGGCCCCCCATTTGCCTCACACACTTCCATAACGCCCTCAATGCCAAGCTCGGGGCTCGGCAGACAGGAGACCCTCACGATGGATGGAAGGAAACCAGCATGTCCTGGGAATCCGGTATTATTCTCATTTTGAAGATAAAATATGGAGACTTGAGTGACTGGTGAGCTTAACGAGGGCACACAGCTTGAATTTAGAACTGATTTGAACTGACGGACCCCACCACCTCCCTGTGTTGTTTTACACGGACGCACCTGCTGATGCTTTGACCCCTCTGATGAGGACAAAGACACCAGTGATAAAAATCTTCATCGGGTTATGTGAGATTGTAAAGCAACAGAAACCCATTCTGGCTACCCTGTGCACAAAAAAGCTTTTATTGTTCAGAGAAGCAAGTCTTGCCCAAAGGAGCAGAACCAGATGTCAGAAGGGACAGGGAACTTGTCAAGGGCAGGATCTGAGTAGCGGGAAGCGATGGGCGGGCCCTCCCGGGAGCGGCTCTGAAAGTAAACGAGCACCATTAGGATCTGGCCTGTGAATAACTCTGCTCAAGATTCAGATCCTGGGGAGGAAATGTCTGATTAGCTCGGCTTGGGTCACGTGGCCTCTTGGCAGAAGGCAGGGATGGATTGATGGACTTTGAGACCGCATGCAATGGGGGTGGGCGGGGTTGGTTTCCAGAAGGGAAAACCAGGGGCCTGAGATGAGAAGGGAAGGAAAGAGACCCCAGATTGGTCCCAAACAGCTGATGCCCCCTGCAGTGACGGTATCAGCTGTCTCTCCACAGTAGATAACATTTGCTGGGTCTTTTCCACGTGTTACAGGGCTGCTGCGTACAGTTGCGCGGTCTGTGCCCTGCTCAAGGCCATTTGGCTGAGACAACGCAGGGCTGCTAAGTCCCAGCCTGATCTCTGCTAGCCAAGTGGCCGCATCTACCCACAGGAAGGGAGCTCTTTCGTGATGTGCAAAACTACACTAGGCACTTTGTATAAGTCATCGTATTTAATCCTCTTAACAACTCTGAAAGGTAGATTAAAGACAGTAACAAGTCCTTTGTTTCTCCTGCCAGCAAGGAGCTAGTCTAATCCCCGGGGGGACGGGATTCATCCTATTTGCATCATTGACGGGTGGCATCGCTTTCCCCACCCCTTGAATCTGGAACCAGCCCAGTGACTTGCTGATCAACTAAACGGTGGGGATAATGTCCTAGGATTTCCAGGCAGAAGACTCCTTGCTGCCTTTTTTCTGGGTTTCTCGGACCCCTCTGCCACCATGTACGCGGTCCAGCTATCACATTCTCTTGATCGGTTGCCGAGCTCGGATCCAGGGGGAGGAGCAAAGACATGACCCCCCTCCTGGGAGGAGGGCCCAACAGTGTGTGCACCTCCTCAGTCTACCAACACGTGAGTTGAATTCATTCGACCAATATTTGTCTGTTGAGCACCTACTCTGGGCCAGACTTTGGCATAAACCCTGGGGAATAGCGTGGTGAGCAAACCGGAAGAGGTTTCCTTCCGCATGCCGGTCGGAGTCTGTGTTCCGGCGGGAATGAATGGGTTCGTGAGCTGGAAAGAAAAGTCAAACATGTCTGGTCTGCAGCTTTCAGCCTGATGCATGTGCCCCATAAAATCATCTCGCTACGGTACAACATTGGAGAGATTTCGAAGTTGCCAGAGGCCGCGTTCCGCCTCCTTCTTTCCGCGAGAGGCCCTGCACGTCGCCGGGCTTGGGAGCAAGGTGCTGCCTACGGTTCTCCGGGGTGACTCAGGTCCCCTGTCAACTAACTCCGGATTGAGGAACCTGCCTAGTGGGACTCACAAAGAAGGAGGGCACGCGGGGAGGGAGGGGGGTTGCATCACCGTGACTCAGGCCAGCCAGCGTCCACACGGGAACTGAGCTGCAAGCTTCAGGATCCATATGGGGAGGTTACTTTGGGCCCGAGGGCTGGGGCTGGGTAGCGCTGAGGAATTTCACACGTGGTGCAGCCAGCCTGGGTTCTGTTCTGGAATAACGCATGTCAGTGGCGGGGTAAACTCGTGAGTCACAGAGCTAATCTGAGCTCTTTTGACCCGGGTGCCGAAGAGATGAGCAAAGGCCAGACTTCAGCGCCATCCAAGTGGTTGCATGACAAAATGAACAGTCTGAACGGGAGCAAAAGGCTGAATCACGCAGGCCATTCCCTTCCCTCGCCTGAGTCAGGCGTAAAGGATTAAGTGTGCTATTTTGGGGAGTTCCTAAGTGCTCCCTCGGAGGGTTTCCAGCAGAGGTGTGTGCGTTCCCATTAACTCCTTTCAAGTTACAGTCCATTTATTATTTTTTTTATTTCCATTATCGGGCAGCTGACCAATTACTATTTGTTGAGCTCTAACTCCGAGCCCCCGTAGATGCGTTTTGTATTAATCACCCAGGTTTACTTTTCTCCGGATGTGTTTTGCAGAACAGTAACTTTCGATCATGCTTCATAGGTGGTCAGGGGCGAGGACGTGGGGAGGGGTGGCGACATGCATAAAAAATAAAATTCCTGTCACCAAATACACCGGGGGAAATACTTGGTTACATTTTTCTTCTACCCATTCCTGCACTCTAGAATTTTAAGGTTTCCAAAGTGCTCGTGTCCATTGAAAATCTCTAAAAGGGATTTCGATGATTCATTTTCCCCCAAACTCATTTTAGGCCTAGAACCCCCTCTTGTAGAGCAAAGGAATTGTGTTTTTGACGAAGATGCTTTGACAAATACTGTCCTCGAATTACCAACTTAGAAAAATTCTTTCGGGGCACCTGGGTGGCTCAGTCGGTTAAGCGTCTGACTTTGGCTCAGGTCATGGTCTTGAGGTTCGTGAGTTCGAGCCCCGCGTCGGGCTCTGGGCTGACAGCTCGGAACCTGGAGCCTGCTTCGGATTCTGCGGCTCCCTCTGTCTCTGCCCGTCCCCTGCTCGCGCTCTGTCTCTCTCAAAAATGAAGAAAAGTTCTTTCCAATTATGGGTGCCCGATTCACTGGAGAGCTTGCTATAAAAATGCAAATTCCCACCCCAGATGTCAAAATTGGGTAGGTCTTGGGTGAGACTCGGAAATATTCATTTAATAATCATCTCAGGTGATTCTGATATGAGTGATTCACGACGCCCACTGGGCGCTGAGAAGTGTCTTGTCACACAACGATTTTTTGTAGAGTCGGGAGACTGGCCCGGACTCCCTGTTCAGAAAAAAGAAATCTGCCCATCATCTGCTGAGGCATGCAGGGCCTCATATGCATTAGAGGTTTCCATAACTAGTGATTAGGTGTTCAGGGGTGGTATCGAATTCATGGGTAGATACGGAAAAACCAGATGACTAAATTAATGAATATATGTCCCTTATTCTAGTCCCTTATACCTCTTTTGATGCAACCCAAGAGCATCAAATTTGCTTTGGTGAGTTCCTCTGATGACAAAGAAAACTGAGGTCCAGAGAAGTTCAGTAATTTGCTCGAGGTCCCACAGCGAGTTAAGGGTTGAGTCATCGTCGTAAGTCGGTTGTTTCCCATCGCAGACTCCAGCATCTCCGTCCCACAGCCCCCCTTGGACTCTAGAGCCGGACTGGATTGTGGTTCGTGGATCTTTCGCTTTTCAACTGGGTAGCATCGAACCACTCCCATGACCTCTCTGGGCCTCAAGTGTAAAGTGAAGAAAATAGTAAGTTGCTTGGTCACATCCCGTGGCATGGTGCCCAGCATGCGGTAAGCCCTTCCTAAGTATTGACTACTACCGGTAATAATATCGATAACCGTGAGTGGTACGTAAAAGAGGAGACCAATCCCTGTTGAGAAGGAAAATGAATCCCCTTTTGTTGGGTAACAATGCCACACTCAGAAATCCGTAAGGTTTGGCTTTCCTGGTGTGGCCGGGTGTGGCCGGAGGGCAGAGGCCCAGAATCCCAGGGTAGGAATGAGCTCTGGAATTCACCTGATCCAACAGCCAACCCTCCGTAGAGATGCACTGTGAGAAAGCCCCAGCGGCCCCGTCTACTCTCAGCTTATCACCTCCGCCGACCGTGAACTCACCACCTCGGGAACAAGCCCAGTGGCTCCCTAGAAAAATAAGTGATTCTGAGTACTGTTCCCCAGTCTCGGCCAAGCATCACTGCGTCCAGAAGCCGTTCCTCAAGAAAAGAGTTCTGCGTCCAAATAAGCTCATGTGATGTCACGTGCTCTAACCGCTTCCCTTCCTTAGAGGTACCTGTAATGCCTATTGTCATGTCAAAGGCTCTGAGAAGTCCTGCAGTTGAGAAAGAAAAAAAAGTTAATCTTTGTGGACCCCAAGGCCCTCTCCAAGCTCATATTTCCAAAAAAAACCCTATAGACAGCCCGTAGAGCTTTTTCCCCCCGCTGTGGAATCACTTTGAGGCCTTCTCCTATGTTAGAAAGTAGTTCCTAAGTGATTTTTTTTTTTTTTGGTAATCATGCTGATAAGACGTTGGTCCAGAATCATTGGAGTTGAAATACTGCTGTTGTCCCTTCTGAACGTGGATACTTCCCACATCCAGTGCTGGTCACAGCTGGCACACACAGGTGCAGGGGGACCGATGGGTCACAGCTGGTGTGTATTCCGATTGACCTGTGTCTGGACCATGCTGCCTGCGAAATATTGTGCATATCGCTTCTGCTAACCGTTCCTCATTTCTTGAGCCAGTCGTCTCTCAAAACCTGCCACCCTCCTTCCCTGGCTGCTGTAGATCAGCGTCACAATGCCTGCGCCCTCCTCTTCTCTCTGGGACCCTCCACCCAGCTCAGACGCTGGATCTGCCCTCAACTTGCTTCTCGAGCCAGCCAGTGACTTGAGTTTCTCTCTCCTGTCCCCCGAAAAAAGCGTGCCTGAGAGGAGAGGTTGGTGCGAAGCCAGAGGGCCCGGCACGGCGTTGGTGCTCCCAGGTTGCTATTTGACCTTGAGATTCAAGCATGTGTGAGCACACACACGCACACGCACACGCACACACACACACACACACACACCCCTGCCAGACTCCCCCAAAGCAGATACCCAACCCTCGCCCCTTCCCTGTTGCGGCGGGGGTCTCCCTCCTCTGCACCAGGCGAAGCCACTTAGAGAATTTCCAGAGCCCTTGCTTGGGGAGGGGAGGAAGGTTAAAAGTGTACATGTAGCATTCTTTCTGGCTCCGCTCAGAAGCCGTCAGGGCAAAGGGAGTGGGGTTTCTGGTTTCAAAGGAAGCCCGGGTAAAGCTGCTTCTTTTCGTTGCAACCCCTCTTAGGAAAATGGAGCGCTTTCTTTCTTTTTTTTTTTTTTTTTCCCTTGTGCAAGCAGCACCATAAATCACGAGCTCTCCTTCGGTCCTGTGAACGGGGGCGGGATTAGGGCTGTTGGGTCGGATTTGTTTGAGTGTGTGTCTTTTGGTCTTTATCGCCCTCCCCCTTCATAAACATCAGCTTGTAAGTTCCCATCCTCCAGAGGACGCACCGAAGGCATCACGTTAAATATTTAGAACAGGAAACCGCCTCATGCCGCTGGATGGGAAAAAGCAATCTCAGGAAAGGCGCTCGTGTGCGGGGGTCGGCGGGGGGGGTGTCTCTCCCTGGACCCCGTAAGGGAGAAGACACCCTTTTGATACCCGGAGTGTCACCCCAAACTCTTCCCGAGGAAAGCGAGAGGCTTGGCAAGGCCGGCAGGTGAGGGCTTGGCTGG
Source organism: Prionailurus bengalensis (assembly GCF_016509475.1). Lineage (NCBI taxonomy): Eukaryota > Metazoa > Chordata > Mammalia > Carnivora > Felidae > Prionailurus > Prionailurus bengalensis. The sequence goes on from NC_057356.1 coordinate 12,301,624, forward strand.
GAAAATGTCTCCTTGCAGCAAGGTTTTGTAGGCCAGGGATAATCGATAAAATACATTTTTAATAGCCTTTTTCTTGTGAGTAAGGTGGTTGTGAAGGGAGGAAAAGCACGGTCTGCCAAATCGTCTGCCACAGCACCACCCGCGTCCAGGTGCTCGCCGGTGTTGAAATGCAGCACTGCTCGAGGTGCTTTCCTGTGCACAATCTTCTATGGCTCCCTACTGCCCAGGGAAGAAAGGTCAAGTTGCCACAAAGGGAAGAGAAGACACTTCAGGACTTGGCTCGAGTCCGTACTTCCTTTTTTCGTCATCAAAATTCTCATCCCTTCTCTTACTATCGATGCATTTTCACGTCTGATATCCTTTTTATATTTTCTGCTCCCTGTGGCTAGAATGATGTGTGCTTCATCATCCCTTCATATTCCCGGAGGCGTCTGGCCTGACGGGTATCAGTTTAGAGTGCTTTCATAGTAAATAGCAATAACCAGTAAAGAAGATACCTCAACTTGTGGCACTGAGAAGTCAAGGTACAAGGGACTTCAGGTCAGGCTGGATCCAGCAGCTCAAGCAACGGCAGGGAGGGCTCAGTTTCTCCCCGCTCTCTCTCTCCCCGTGGGAACTCTTAGATCTCCCTTACCCGCAGTAGAGTAGTTCAACCAGGTCTAGACCTCGTATACTCACCCCGTACCACCCAAGAGAAAAGAGATTCCCTTTAGGTAACTCCTTTACAAGTCTTGGGACTCATTCCTTCAATGGCCCAGATGAGTTCTTGTGTCCGTCCCTCCACCAATGACTGGGACTGAGGGGATCATATCTATTTGTCTTTATACATGCCATTCTCTCTATGTGAAATACTTTCTGTAAAACTCCTATTCAACCCTCAAAACCTGGGCCAGATATCCCATAGTGTCGTTAGGCTTCCCGGTCCATTCCAACCTCTCCCAGGTGAGTGAGTGACTCTTTCTGCCATGTTGCCAATGCCCTCTGATTCTTTTCCTTTGTGCACCTGGCACATCGCCTCATGGTTGCCTTTTAAAAATGTGTGACTTCCCCCGTGAGTTCTTCTAGGACACTGACCACACTGGCTTTATACCAAGAGCCCGTATGTTGACTCAGATACCGTCAGACACACAGAAGGTCTAGAAATACCCGCTGAATGAATGTAGGTACAGTGTTCACGGACATCTGGTGTTATCGATAACACCTCGGTTTTGAGTCATCAGGCAAGGTAGAGGTTCTTGAACTCTCCGAATCAGTTTTGGCTTAGAGCTTGAGTTGATCTTAAGATATGGCGCTTCCCTGGCAAGCCCCACCTCACTTTTGCAACACACACACACACACACACACAGACACACATCCATACGCACACACACGCACACACACTCACACACATCGCTCTCAAGGATCGTCTCAGGATAGACTCCGTCCTGAAAGCCTAATCCCAGGCTGGTTCTAAACAGGGATGGAATATAGGTCAGACTCTCAGCAGGATGCTGGTGGGCGCCCCCAAATAGGGTAATTTAGGGAGGGTTTAACAGAGGAGTGTTTACAAAGGTGTGACTGGCTTACAAAAGTGTGAAGCAGGCCAGAATTAGCAATAACAGGACGCTGTTAACAACCTCGAAGGAATCCGGAGAAGAGAGAGCTGGATAGGGACTGGCTATCTCATAGAAGCAGGGGCTCCGGAAGAAGGGGAGACCAGACAAATCCCAGCGTTCCGGCAGGGAGGAAGCCAGGGAATAAATACCCGATCTCCTTCTTCTCCCGCCGGGGGCTGCCATTGCCCAAACTCAGGCCGACAGCAGGGAACCAGGGACCTGCTGAGCTAGTCGGCACGGCTCCGCCTCCTGGGACAGACAGCAGAGCGCAGAAGGGCGGACGGGCACACGGAAGATGTCCACGGGGTGAGGTCCTGGAAAATGAAGCAGCGATTAGTAGGGGCCACCGGGGTTTCCTACACCTGCTAAAATGGCCTCGTTGCTCCTTTCCGGATCAGGGAAGAGTGCGGACTGTCTGCCTTGGTTTCAACTCGATATCTGACAAGAGTTTCCATGATGTGTTTTTGGAAAAGACGGCTAAGGGTGGGCCACACGTCTGAACCGATCCATGGGCTTCCTCGCAGATTGGATAATGACAATGCAGTGGCAGTGACTGAAGACGCGGAGACGGTCAGAAGGATGGGTGTGAACCTGGGCCATGGGCTCCGTCCGCAGCCCCGCCTGCTGATGTTACCAGTGCGCTGGTTGAAAACGGAACACCTCTCTGTTCATGATGCTTCCCAGGGATCAAAGGTTGGGAGAACTCCCTAGCAATCTGGAGAACAGACCAGAATGGCAAATGGATGCGGTGATGAGCTGAGTTAAACGAAGCTGAGTGAGGTCTTGAAGCTCACAATGTGAAATGCAGAAATCCAAGACCAAGGATGGTTTTTTAAGGGAAGAGAACAGGTTGGCCAGGCAAAGGTGACCCGAGTTCATCCCGGCCGGAGGACCGAGCGTGAGCAAAACAGCATCGAAATGAAGCAACCCACAAGTAGGGCTGGGTCCAGGCTGCTAATGGATGTGTCAAGAGGCAGGAAGCGAGGAGAGGTAATGCAGGGGAGATGGAAAATGCCCCGCTCGAGCAGGGTTTGCTGAAGAGCATCAGATTCACCCAGGAGGGGATGGGAGCTCATGCACGTGTGTTTAGCAGGTGCCTAAATAGACCAGATTATTTATTTATTCCCTCATGCGTGGATGTGTGCGGTTACGTGTTTCTTTTTGTTTTAATCAGTTGAGTGGCGCAGTTTTACGTCCGGAAGGTTTGATCACGGGAATTTTCAAACTCGCAGAAAAATCGAAAGGATTGTGCAGTGAACACCCACATACCCACCTCCTGGGTGCTGCCGTTGACATCTGGCTACGCTGGCTTTATCACACGTCCTGCCCTTCTTCCGTACTTCTCATCACCCACCAACCCACCTTATTTCTTTGTTCCCCCTGTAAGGAAGTTGCAGGCATTGGGACACTGTTCTCCTAATCCATCTGGCTTCGTAGCCTTAACTGTGGCTCATGCTTTGGTCACATGGGTTTGATTTCAAGGATGAAATCACTGCCTATCACACCCAGTAAGTCGATCCAAACCAGGCAATCCGATTTCACTGTGGCATCTGGTTGGAGCCAGCCAAGAGTTTTAAGTAGAGGACTGAGCTAACAGGTGATGGATGGGTCGGCGGATGGAGTCTTGATAAGGGAATGAGGCATCCCCACAGGTACCTGGGCTTGCCAAGTTGGAGGGGCCCCAGGACCATGGAGAAGGGATGCTCAAAGAGAGGCATGCGAGTTCTTCCATCAACCCACTGGCCCGTGACAGTCGAGACGCTGGACTCAGAGAAGTCTTTGAAGACAGCGGAGATGGGCAATGGACCCTGTGCCTTCTGGTTTTCCTTAGATCTTTGACTCAGCCCAGGGCACTTGCCTTGGGAGGGAATGGGCAGGACTCTGAGTCATAGGTCAGTGCTAACAAACTTCCTGAACGTTCTGAAGAGGATGAGATAAAGTCCGGGAATGTTCATCACAGAAACACTAGAAAACCACAGTGGAAGAAGTGAGGACTTCACGTTAGCACTTGGGGCTGGAGCCCTAATGCTTCCGTGTTTAGCTCTGTGATCAAACCCAGCCCAGTGTCCCCGGTTTACTCATTTGTGTATATATGGAAAACTCCAAAGTGCTCACTTCCTTTTATATCGGTCCCGGTTTCTCAAGGCATCAGGGACTTTCCTCGGGACACACGGGAGTTTAAACAGGGCTCCTATCAGAGCTGTCTTAGCAATGAGTTAGGCCACATAGTACATCATCTGCCATCAATACATGATTAAGTGGCAACTTAGTAGGATTCCAGTCAATGAATAAAGATCAGCTAATTGAGAGGGGGGAGAAAAAGCAATTAGTTAATTCTTGAATTAGTATTCCTTTTCCCTATCAGCTGTCGATGCTGACTTTGTGTGTGTGTGTGGCGGGGGGGGGGGGCAGGGTATCTTCTCTGATGTAGCAGAAAGCTAACTTGTTCAATGGTAAATCAAGCCGTGTCTGAATTTCCACAGCCAGTTTTGCATCACGGAGCGGGTGTGACCAGACACAGACCCGACATAACGTTAAGACGCTAACCTTGTCATCAACATGTAAATTCGCACTTCAACATGGCGGGGGAGAATGGGAATCAGAGAGAAGAATCTCAAGGAAAAATGTCATTAGTTTTCTTCCTGGCCTGGCCTTAATAGTAGAATGTAATTTGGCTAATGGAGTCTTCGTTTCTCATTAAATTACATGGGCATTAAAAATATCTCTAAAACAATAGAAAGATTCCAGGGAGTTAATTACTCTTGGAGTTACTCAGCCATTCTTGCCCTGTTCAGGAAAACCCCGCAGATTCTCTCTGACGTGAATGAGGAAACTGAGGGCGAACCTGTTGTATCGTGATGGGACCTGTGATTGGACCTTTGAAACGTACTTCGAAGATGAGGTTCGGATGGCTCTTAGGAAAACGTCTTTCTTAACACTTTTGCTTTCGAGACGTGTCGGAAACGAACACATTGAAATAATCTGATTTGTCCTTTTACCCAGAAGGAGCCCCTGTGCTCCAGGGAGAAGGAGAACACTGAAGAAAGTACCAGTGGCCATCGATCACTTCTTTATTCTTTTACTCCAGGAGTATATTTTGAGATCCCATTGAATGCCATGGGCTCTGCGAACGGAGTTTTTCCTGGAAGGAAGGAATGTGCCTCTGTCATGCTTATGAAGCCAGGCCTTCTGATATCAAAATAATTTTCGGGGTGGGGGGGCGCCTGTGTGACTCAGTCCATGAAACGTCCGACTCTTGATCTCAGCTCAGGTCATGATCTCATGGTTGATGAGATCGAGCCACATCTCGGGCTCTGAGCTGACAGCAAGGAGCCTGCTTGGGATTCTCTCTCCCTCGGCACCTCCCTCCCTCTCTCTCTCTTTCTTTCTCTCAAAATGAATAAATAAGCAAACATTAAAAACAATCGTTGGAGGTCATGCAGGACTTCCACCTGTACCCTAATGAAAATCGCAGGTGAGCTGTTAAGTGTCCCTGAATTGTATCCGGGAATGGACCGATAGAGTGCTTCCTGCCGCCATCCATTTTTAGGCAGTGGGTTTGATCTACAACAGATTTGCTCCAACTCTGCTCTGCGGAGATCTAATTTGATGAGTCATTAATAGATGTTTAATAGACGATCCCAAAACACAGCCAGATCAGCCTGCAATCCCTGCACACTGTGCCTTGCCCCCCGGAGAGTTGCTTATTAATGCCCCGAAGAAATACCGAAGTAAGATGTGTGTTGAACTGGGTGAAACCAAGATGTCTCAAACATGCTGAACACCCACACACCCCACGCACACAAACCTTTCCTTTCTTTCTTTCTTTTTTTCTCCCGGAGAAAGCATTTGGGCAGGATGCTCAGCTGAGTACACCAGTAATCAGTGACTGTATCCAGAAAAAAACAAATCACAGCAATTCAGGAATTTCCAAACACAGAATCTGTTGCATCAACCGATATTCCGTGCCTGCAACGCTTGGCAAGACTATGGCTGTACAACAGCATGGGTGTCGCTTCCTGGTTATTGGGCGTTTGGCTTTGTTCATTCCTTTGGATTCCTCCTAAGAGGAGGGCAAAATCCAGGACAAAAAAAAAAAAAATTCAAGATGAGTAGGGCCATAGTCATGAGGATAATGACAGCTACCATTTACTGGGTAAGTAGCGCGTGCCAGGCTCTGTTCTCGGTCATTCACGTGTGTTGGGTCGCTTAATTCTTCAAACAATCTGACGAGTTGGGTGGGGATTGTTAGTATCTCTGTCTTAGAGCTGGGGAAACTGAGTCACGGAGCGATGAAACCACTTCGGGGGCCCCCAGTTAGTGAGCAATGACTAGGCTGGGGTTGAGACCAGACACTCTGGTCCCAGTCCATATGCTTTTAACTCTCCTGTCTTCTGCCTCGTTTGTAAAACAGCCACTCATAGTTCTGAGGGATTACTGTGTGTCAGGCACCGAGCTAAGCACTTGACAAGCATTGTCTCATGCGTGCATCTGGTTCAGAGAGGCTTAGCCACGTCTCCAAAGTTGCTTAGTTAAGCAACTATTCCAGTTCAACTCTAGCGGAATGGGGAGTCTACTTTCTTCACTGAACTGTGAAAAGGAAATAAAATGGTAGATGTCTTGAGGAAGGCGGAATCTGAGTCAATATAAGGAAGACCTTTCTAAGAGCCAAGGTTGTCCCTCAGTGGAATATCTGCCTGCCAAGGTAAGAGCTCCCCATGGCTTGGCAGTGTTCGAGTAGGGAGGGGCGATCGTCTGCCAAGGTTGTTGTAGCGGGGTCCCGATTACCCGGGGGATGGCCACTTGGATACCTTTGACCTAAGATCGTATAACTGTGGGAGGACCTTTGGTTGGATGTAGGATGACAGAAATTCTGATCATCAGAGACTGAGAGTATGCTAGGAAACAGTACATGCTTTTTGCTTGGATTCATGGGCACAGATTTGGCATTGCAAATGGTTACCTTATTCATTCATTTATTCATTCATTTGTTACCTAATATTTATTGAGTACCTACTGAGTGTCAAGCCTTATGAAAAGCCCTGATGAAAATCTTGTAGAGTTTACAACCTAGTGGTGGAGTCTGAAAGTTTTTTTTGAAGGTTTTTGTTTTTAAATAATCTCTGCAGCCAACACAGGGCTTGAAGTTACCACCCAGAGATTAAGAGTTGCATGCTCCACTGACTGAGCCAGCCAGCCGCCCCTGAAGTCTGAATTTTGTAATGAGACAAGTAAACAAAACAAGCAAATCATTGGCAAGTGCTAGAAAAACTACAAAGAAAGGAACCAGAATCCAGTGATGAAGAGTAGCAGGACACGGGGGACAACCTCTTCAGGTTGTTGGGGAGAGACTCCATGAAAAAGACATTTGAAGCAGAGGCTTGAATTACAAGAAGGGGCCAGCCATGGGGAGATCTGGAGAAAGAGCGTCCCCTCAAGAGGGAAGAGCTTATGCAGGGCCACAAGCAGGAAAAGCTTGCTCAGGCAGTTGGCCAAAGACCAGTGAGACTGGAGTCATCAGCGAGGGACACTTGTGTGAGACGGTGAAGAAGGAGTTTGTACACCAACCCAAATGGTTGACGTCAATTACAATGGAAAGCCATTCAAGAGTTTGAGAGAAGGAGGGTTATGTTTTTAGAAGATACCTATGGCTGATGGGTCAAGAATGGATGGGAAGGGAGAAGACAAGAACAAGAGAAGAACAAGCAGTTCAGGAAGGAGGATGCGACAGTCACTTAAATGGGACATGGTGGTGGTGGCTTAGAGCAGCGAAATGGTGACGGAGAGGTTAAAGACCTGGCAAAAACGTGAGAGATACCCGTATGTATTTTTGGATTGGAGGTCGGGCAAAGAGGGTTTGTTGATGGGTTGGAGGACACTGGGATAGACTGTAGGGAAAGGAAAAAGCAAGAGATCAAGCGTAATCCCCCGATTTCCGGCTGGATGATAGGATTGTTCACTAGGATATAGGAAAACCCTTTGGCAAATATGACTGGCCTGTAATTGCCAGTCCTTTTGACTTGATTGCCAAATTCTTGGCCCAGAGGATGTTGGGAAAAGCAACATTTGTTTATTTGAATCCCAAGGAACACGGACCAAGGATGGTCCACCAAGGTCTTGTGAACAGCGAAGACCTGACAACCATTGGGGGTCCACGGTCATCCCCCTAGACGAGGCAACTTAACACACACACATACTCCTAAATCGTCAGGGCTCTCTGTCAATTACCGATGGTAAACCACACGCTGGATCTCGACCAATCCCAGGCTCCCACAAAAGCCAACAATTAAAAGGTGTATCCTCGGTGGATGACCAGCCACTCTGGAGACCCCGCTGTCCCTGGGGCTTGTCTAACAGCTTTCAAGAGCACGCCCCAGCTCTATCTAGCTCCCGAAACCCTGGCCCGGGCCCTAGGAAGTGCTTCAATAATGGATGATCACCAATAAACAGCCAGTGATTTGCTGGAAATTATGAGCGATAAATAATTGAGAGGTAGGGAGCCTGACCAGCGGTACCCTAGCCTCCTGCTGATTCTTCTTAATGCATTTTCTTGATGTAGGTCCCTGCAGCGTAGGGCTCAGACGGACCCATGCCCCCCAGAAGATGCTGACCAGCGAGCTCGGAGAGTTATAAATATATGGGCCTCTCTGCATTTTACTACGGGGGAACATCAGCCAACCGCCCAGCAAGGACGGGGTCCAGCGGCAAACTCTACTTAACCCACTACTTAACCTGGACCCCACTGGCCATGGTGTGATGCACAATCATCCCCAGCGGGCAGCCAACCTCTGAGACCCTGAGAAAGGCTGCAGGTTGACAACCTACATGAGTTTAGGGAGAGATGAGAGGGACTGGGTCACCCACGAGAAGGAAGGGAGGGGTGTTTTGAGATGATCTCAATTGCCCAAATCATAAAGAATTCAAGCCATGTTTTCTCATCAGGCGTCAAACCCTCCTCCCTCCACGGCCCCTCTGGGTCAGGCACGCGAAAGCGCCCCAGGTGCACGCCACTTCTCGTAACCTCTGTTGTTCCGATCCGGTGCGGGCCACGCTCACGATCACCTGTGGCATTGCGATAGCCTCAAGCAGCAACCCCCTCGCCTAGTTTCAGTATGAGAGCCAGAGAAGGTCCATCATGGGTGAATCACAGTGTGTCTGTCTTCTGCATGAAGCCCTCCAATGGACTTGGAATGAAAGTCAAAGTCCTTCCTGATCTGGGCACCAGTTAGTTCCCCGACCTCACCTCCCACTACTCCCTTCATCGCTGCCTCTGTTCCCACTCTTCCCTGCAGGCACCAGACACACCCCGACCTCTGAGCCATCGTGCCTGCTGTTCCTTCTCCCTGGAGGGCTCTTCCTCCAGATATCAACATGGCTTTCTACATCCCTTGATCCAGCCCTTCGTTCTTGTTTATTTTTTAGGTTTATTTATTTTTGAGAGAGAGAACACAAGCTGGGGAGGGGCACAGAGAGAAGGGGAGAGAGGATCGAAACAGGTCTGCACTGACAGCACAGAGCCCGATGTGGGGCTCGAACTCACAAACCCATGAGATCACGACCTGAGCCTAAGTCGGACGTTCAATCCACCGGGCCCCCTAGGTGCCCCTCAGCTCTTTGTTCAAATATCACTGTCCTGGGGAGGTGTTTTTTGACCACTGTGTTTCACACTGAGTCCTTCCCCGTGCCATACAGAGCGGGCACCTCTTCTGATATTACGTTTCTGTCAGTGCTTACCCTCATCTCTGTTAGTTTTCGATCGCTGCTGTACATTACCGTAAGTTTAGCAGTTCAAAAACCACAGCTTTACCGTCTTCCGGTTCCGTAGTTGAGAAACGTGGCACGGGTCTGTAGCTGGATACAATCGAGGTGTGGCCGGGGCTGCGTGCCTCCTGAGGGATGCAGGGGAGTAGCTGTGCCCTTGTCTTTCCCGGGTGGGTTCCGGAGGCGTCTTCCGTGGCTCGTGCCCCCCCCTCCCATCCTCAAAGCCACAGTGCTGTGCCTCTCTGCCCACATTTCCGCAGTCACATTTCCCTCTGTGCTCTTTCTTCCCTGCCTCCCTGTTGAGTACATTGCGCCCCCCTACCTAGACCATCAAGAATAATCTCCCTATTCCGAGTCAGATGCTCAGCAAAAGCAACTCTGTTTGGAGCCTTAATCTTCCGGTGGTCATGGAGCCCAACAAGTTCAAATTCCAGGCATTATCATGTGGACAGCTTTGGGGGCTATTGCTGAGCCCATTAAGCCATCCAAGGGTCAACCTTGATAATGTTGCTTACTGTCTGTCTCTGACAAGTAGAATGTAAGCTTCAGGAGGGCAGGGCGTCTTTGTGGGATCGGTTCATTGCGTTATCCACACTGAGCACCTGTAACAGCGCCTGGCACGGAGCAGTTGCTCAAAAAATATTCAATTTTTGAACGGATGCATGAACACATGGCACTCTGGGATCATTCTCTGCCCTTCTCCACTCACCTTTGGGTCCTGGACGCCCTGTGTGTATGCTGTCCCCTGTCTGGAATATTCTCTTGCCTGTCCTGTAAGTTTTTAACTGAAGCATCCTTAACACCAAACACGTTGGCTCCCTTCTGTGAAGCGTTCTGAGTCTCTCAGGAAGAAGGAGATTGCTCTGTCCCTCGCCTTCTTCCGGCACCTTCTGTATTCCTGAATTTTGTGCCTTCCTCTCTGGAATGCTACAGGAAGATTGCCATGATGTCTTTTGGTGTTTCGTCTTTGTACTCTCTATCCAGCATGTAGTAAGTGCTCCAGATTTATTTTCATCGCGTGCCTTTACTTGCTTTCATGGAAAGGTCCAGATTTGGTGGAGAGGAACTCTACGATTTAGAATTCAGTCGTGACTGGGGCAAGAGGCTCTGGAGACAGAGTGTATATTACATTTTGGAAAGTAATAATAATAAAATTGCTTGGAGTGCTTACTACTTGCCAGGAACTGTGTCCAGTATTTTCCATGCATTATCTTACTTGATTCTTACAACAAAGCTACTCTGATGCCAATGTCCATGCTTTTAACCACGGGGCTAAATGCTTAGGACAGTTGGAACCAGAAATAAGCCATGGTACAACAGCCAGGGAGAGAGGCTGTGAGTTCTGGTGCATACCTTTACACGGTCATTTATAAATTGAGAGAGTAGCAGGTGTAAATGCGGAACAGAGGAAAGAAAAATAGTAGAAGCGGGAAATCCAGAGGGCAAGAAATAATGGGTGTTCCCAGCACAAGGTGACATTTCCTATGGTGGTGCTTCTGTTGAACACAATGTAACCTGGGCATCGATCTCTGCGTCTGAACCTTACTGAGGCTAATGGGATTAGATAGGACTGATACTCGGCATGCGGAACTTGACTCAGAGTCAGGAAGTGACAAGGGGACTTCGGAGGCGTGGGGAAGTTCAGTGGGGGAGATCTTTTGAGGGGGAGGCTTCTCTGAGTCCTGCAATGTCGGAGGAACATTTGTGAGCCCGAGGGCTTTCCGCAGCCTGATCCCGAGGGAGATGCCCAGCAGTGGGGATCTCGGCCTGCCCACCCTCACTGAAGCGGGGTGGGCTAATTTTCTATGTGCTGTGTTTCGAGCCTGCTCTGCACATCAAGGCGGGGATTGAGGATCAGAGAGCTATTTGTGTAAGATATCTTCTGTGCATGCCTTCCGCTCCACCGTTCCCCCTTCTCCGCTCGGCTTTCCGCCCTGAGAAACGTCCCTATGCACTTTTGGAAATGTCGTCAGCGATCTCCTGGCTTCTGTCTGCATTTGGCTGGCGGGGGTGCTGGCAGGTCAGAGAGAGGTGGATGCGGGAAGGGGGGAGAAAGGTCAGAGTAGTTCGTTCTCCTGCTCTGTTCTTGCAGGGTCATCTCAGACCTCTGGTCCTTCACCCAAAGGACACAGCTCCTGCTGGGTGACCCTCTGGGCACAGCCACTGGCTGCAGGTTGTGACCCGCTCCCTTCTCTTACGCTTCAGGTCTGGGCTTGGTAATGTCCCCTCGTGACTCGTCCCCTGCCGAGGCTCTGCCCTGCCCCTCGCTACTTTCCCTGCCTTCTGCACACATCTTTGCAGAGAGGCTCTTCATTAAATCCTTCCCAAACTACCCGGACCTGAGTGTGTCCTTTGTGTCTTGCTAAGACCCTGACAGACATCCTGTGACTTACCCAAGATTGCATGACGGACTCAGACTAGAGCTCTAGTCCCTCTACCTCCTTAGATAAATGGCCCTTTGGCCAAGTGGGCCTCAGTGGGCACTCTCTTTCCTAGGGAAGCACTTTGGGGGGAGAATCCCATGGATCAAGCCAGGATGGGACAGTGTCTGCTTTGAGGCATGCCGGAAGAGAGGAATGAGGACCCTTAGGACTTGGGAAGACTTCAGCTCCCAGAAAGTCAACAGGCCAAGTGTCAGCTAATGCTAACAGAGCAGGCATCGTAGACACGAACCGGTTAGATCCATGTAACAATCCTACAAGGAACTTAATCTCTTAACAACATTGAGTTGTGCCCAGAGTCTTTTAAATGAGCATTTAAACATCAAGAAAATAGGTATGACTTCCATTGTTTGCTACCGAGGAACCTCCTCCTCATTAATTGTGTTATAGTTCTTTTCTGTATTATCATCATCACTCATGTTATTTTTATACCCAGACCATGCATCAGACCTAGGGCATCACTGTCTCATAAGACTCCCTTGGAAGGCAGCCTCGTGACGAGAGGTGTTTCTCCAGGATGTAAGCTCTATGCAGGCTGAAGAGAGTGACTCATTCTCATTAAGTGGCATCGTGTCTGAGGGTGGTTTCTGGTACACAGTAGATTCAGTCATCAAACCTTCATTGAATGGATGGAGGAAGGGATTAAAGAAGGAAAGAGGGAGGGAAGGGAAAGAAGGAAGGAATGAAAGAAAGGAAAGGAAAGGAAAGGAGAAAAAAAGGAAGGAAGGGAGGAAGGAAGAAAAGAAATTGTGAGGTCATGGCCTTTGGGACATCAGGGCCAACTCCAGCATTTTTTAGCTTAGCTTTCTGAATTCAGGGTCCTCATCTGAAAAAGGGGACTGACAGCAGTACCTGTCTCACAGGCTCCTTGTGTCATGTATAAAGTGCCTGACTCTGCACCAGGCACAAAGTAGGTGCTCAGTAAATGCCGCCCCCCCCCATCCCGCTCCACCCCTGCTTGGGAAAGCTGCCAGCACTGACTGAGCAGGAAGGAACCAGTTCATTGCCTCCGGACCCTCCCCCACCAGGTCACTGCGGACGATCGGCACGAACGTGGCCCCACGTGGCCGTGGTAGGGAAGCGGGGTACGAGCTGAGGTGTAAGGAGATTCCTGACCTTGACTGTTCTCTGTAGCCTGATTTATGGGGCAGTGCCATTTCTTGGATGAGAGGTAGACAGTGTGAATGAGAGACCCGAAGAAAGCCTTAATCCCCCAATGGCAGAAAGAGACACGCTGGAGTCCAGGACGTGTTTGATTACATAAATCAGGTGGGGCATCATTCTCCCAAACAGAATCCCATCAGCTGTCAGTCCTATACTGGAGTGTCTGGAGGAGGAGTGAAATACTGTCTTCACTTAGCTGACAAAATCCTCGGCTGATTTGCTCAAAAAAAAACAAAAAAAAAAAAAAAAGGGAAAACCTGGCCTCAGAATATTACAGTCATGTCATTGACCCAATTCCGGCACAGAGGGGCAGGAGGCCTGGGGGACGGGGGACGGTGGAAAGAAAAGCCCTCTTCGGGGAGAAAAAAAGATATCCTATCTCTTTTCGGGGGGTGAAGGGGCATGGGCTGACTTGATGTGAGCGGCCCGTGAGGGCCCCGGCTTCCAGGGGGTCAGGCTGGGAGAAATGGAAGAGAATTTGCTATTTGCCTCTTTTCCTGGTGGCTGAGCAATCTTAGGGTCCCTGGGAACAAGGAGCAGCCGCCCTGTTGCAGAATCCATTCTGCCCTGTTGCAGATTCCCTGCTCCCGTGCTCCTGGCCGTCCAGACTGTCAGAACTCAGAACATCCAGAGAGGATGATGGGATTCCCCATAGGGAGAAGACGGCCATCCAGCAGCCGGCGAACGAGGCTGCCGAAGAAGCCAGTCCTGCTCACGCCTTGACCTCAGACTGCCAGCCTTCAGAGCTCTGAGATGCTAAAATTGCTGTTGTGTGAGCTGCCCACATGGCCACTCCAGCTGACTCATTCAAGGGCTCAGCAAACTCTCTTTTTGTAAAGGGCCAAGTAGTGAGTATTTTCAGCTTCGCAGCCACACGGTGTCTGTCGCGACGACTCAGCTCTGCCACAGCCGTGTGACAGCGGATGGTACGTTAGCGAGTGGGCTTGGCCGTGTTCCAGTGAGACGTGACTTCCAGGACAGGCAGCTGCTTGGATCTGGCCCCCAGGGAAGCCACTTGCTGACCCCTGTGTGAGCTGAAAGCCCCACGAGACCAGGGTCTTTTGACCACTTTCTTTTATTTTCATTTTATTTCTAAGGGTGGAGAAGAGGACTGAGCACACAGTAGGTGTTCAATTGAATATATATATTGAATGTATATATATATCTCAATTGATATGTGTATATACACACATATATGTATCTATATCTTATTAATTGTTTACACTTTTTATGTTGAAATAATTATAGAGGTTGCAAAAATGCTACAAAGAGTTCCACGAACCCTTTACGTCAGCAGCTTCGCCCACATCTCAGGCATCAAATCAGTATACATCAACTTGTTTAGAGATGCTAAAGCCAGAAAGCCTTGCTCTGCGTATTTCCAGCTATGTATCCCCGGGCATGACACGCGACTCCCTCGGAGCCTCAGTTTCCTCAGCTGGATAATCGAAGCTATCCACTGGGCAGCGAGGGTTTGAACAGAAAACACATACAAAGAATGTCGCACAGCGTTCAGGACTCAGTAAGCGCTCAATTAATGCCGACGAGGACAAGTATTTAGCGTTTCACTTGGCATCGATTTCCTGATGTTTCCAGACCCAAACAAACCCCTCTGAGATGTAGACATCAGTCCTCCAGGTGACTCTGGGGAGATCAGCTTAAGACCTTTTCTAGGATGGCCCCTTGCTGTTGGCGTAGAAGAATCCCCTCCTTATGGGAGGTCAAACTGCAGGACACTCTGATGGGCAAGGGCAAATGGAATGACTCCAAGAAGCACGGAGTCGGGGCTAGATGAGGAAAGGACCACCAAGGCACCTTATGCCACGTTTCTGGACCAACCTATTAAATAAGACCCAAGACTTGATGAACTCTTTGAGGACCAATGGAAGGTCCAACCCGTGACTTTCCTTGCTCATATGCAATCAAGTATTTACCGTGTCTCACTCCCAGATCTGGCCCCCCTCAGAAAGGCCTTGGGGCCACTGGGTGGCTCAGTCGGGTTGAGCGTCCGACTTCGGTTCAGGTCATGATCTCAACAGTTCGCGGGTTCGAACCCCACGTCGGGCTCTGCGCTGACAGCTCAGAGCCCAGAGCCTGCTTTGGATTCTGCGTCTCCCTCTCTCTTGGTCCCTCCCCTGCTAGTGCTGTCCTTCTCTCGGTCTCTCAGAAACAATAAACACACACACACACACACACACACACACAAAGAAAGGCCTCGAGGAGGCCAGTAATAAAACTGCAGAAGAGAGAGAGCCCCAAACCAGGAGCTGGGAAAGAGAAAAGTGGCCAAGCCACAGGAAAGGACAGCTAATAGACCCAGGGGCCTCGCTTAGCTCTGAGTTACCGTAGCTTGAACCAGGCTTTTCAAAAGGCGATGATAATGATGATGATGGAGATGATAATGACAATAGTAATAATAGCTAACATTTAAATAGCACCTCCTTACGTTTATGTTAATGCATTTATACAAATGACCTCTCCGCGCTCGCTTAGGTAGGTACAGTTATTAATTTTTTTTTCAATTTTACAAATGAAGACACTAAGGTGAAGCGAGGCGAAGTAACTCGTCCAAAGTCGCACAGCCAGTAAGAGGCA
Organism: Prionailurus bengalensis; assembly: GCF_016509475.1. Lineage (NCBI taxonomy): Eukaryota > Metazoa > Chordata > Mammalia > Carnivora > Felidae > Prionailurus > Prionailurus bengalensis. The sequence continues at coordinate 12,317,180 of NC_057356.1, forward strand.
GGGCTGGGATTCGAACGTCTGTGCTCAGCCACCAAAAGCGTCAAATAGCTCTTCCTCATAAAATAGCTCTAGCCAGTGGATATGGAAGCAAGTTTCCAGAACAGTCCCTCTGGCCCCCGGGGTCAGCAAACTTTCTGTCGAGGGCCAGGTTTACTTTCTGTAAATCTGACTTTGTGAGCAAGAGACCAAACCGAGGGTGTTATGTAGGGACACAGGGAAAAAAAAATTTTCTTTTTTTCTGCGATGGGAAATCGTCCCACAGTGATGTTATTGACACGTTTCCGTTAATGATATTAATTGAGTGGTGCTTCTTTGCTTGTTTGTTTGTTGCGGCCGTCTTGTGGGACTATAGGCCTGCTAACAAGAAAGGAATTCTTTTTTGAGTTGGCTAACCATTGGCACAAATGGGGTGCAGCGTGTTTCTTACCAGCGTGATAGAAGCATCGTCCCATTTTGCAAAGCCTTTCCTTGCTTCTTTGAAACACCAACCGTCCCGCTTGGGAACTCACCAGAACACCGGCGGGTGTCTCTCTTTGGCATTGGCATGCCTCCCTCACAGGGTCTGAGCACGCTCATATGGGGAAGCAGTTAGGAACAGACATGGCGGGGGCTGGGGGGTGGGGGGACACTTCCTGAGTCTGAATTCCAGGGAAACTCATCATTCGCTGTGTGATGTCCTACTGGCTTTACCAATTTAGAACAGAGGCTGTTACCCAGCACCGATTCTGTCCCACAGCGGACACTTGGCTGGAGATATTTTTGGTTGTCACAACTTGGGGTGGGGGGAGGGTACTGCTGGCATCTGGTAGGTAGGGGCCAGGGACGCTGCTTGGGGAAGGCCCCCACAACCAACACTTATCCAGCCCTCGTGTCAGCTGTGGTGAGTTTGAAATACTCTGTTCTAGAAGCTTCCAGAAGCTTCTAGAAGCTTCTGTTTCTTCCCCTATCCGCTGCATGTGTTAGTGCCTACTCCCGTAAGCCGAAACAAGCTATGAAAAAGCAAAGAGACAGAGCAAGCCATGCCATATTGTGAAGCACTTGGGAGAAATATTCCTCCAGTTTTTATGCAATGGTTTAGGAACGTAAAACCACTCTTAGGGGCCGGATTTGGCAGCCCCCGCGGTAGTCTGAGGTGGGAACAGAGGCTCTCAGAGGAAAGACCATTTTGTTATTGTCTCTCTTCCAACTCATCCGCCAGCCACCCCTGCCCTCCCCTCTTCGCCACGCTCGGAGACCGGATGCAAAAGCCATTATTAAAAAATGAACATGAGTTGTTTTTTCCCCTTTTTGATCAAATAATCCAGTTTGCTGCCTCAGACAAATCATTATTCATATGGAACCTGCCTGCGCCGTCCCTGGGGAGGAAGGCCAAATTGATTTAACATCTAATCCAGTTTGTACCTTCTGCTAACCCCAGTGGTATGCTAACTTCACCCTTGCAGGATGAGGAGGAAGGGGTGGGAGGGAGGGGGGCAGAGGGAGGCAGGAGGAAATTGGCCCAAGGCCTAGTCTCAGAGCAGCTCTCCCAGAGAGGGGTGGCCACTGTGGCACCCAATCCTGCTGCCTTCCTCAGAGAGAATTTTCTCCCGCTCACTGTAATAACAACTCCACCATCTAAAGGACAGCCGCCTCTCCATGGGGGTGGGGGGGGATCCCTGAGGACACCCTACGCAAGAGACCGCACGGCGCCCATCATACAGCTGGGGAAGTTGAAGTCAGGGAGGTTGAAGACCACGCGGAAACACATAGAAAGTTCTAGAACGGGACTCAAAGTCAGTCCTGTCTGCCTCTGGAGCCATAACGGACATAATAGCGGGCTCCCGAAGGCAGGAAGGTGTTCAAAAGAGCTTGACAGCTTTGCTGTTACCATAAAGGTCACCCGAGTGACAGTCCAGGCACCTTGGGGTTGCCTAGGCGTGGTGGGTGAAGAGTCACGTCTGGCTCTTCCGCTCCTCGCCACAAAGCCTGCCTGTGCATCCTCCACCTGGGCCCCTGGGTGGAGGCGGGCGAGGTGAAAACAGCTTCTGATAGCCCGTGGAGCGGAAGGTGGCATCCCAGGGCACCCGGCAGTGACACGTTCTTTTTATAAGTTTAGTTTTAATTGTTAAAATTTTTAATTTTTTTTTTTTTAAATAGCAAACGTGCACGCGAGTGAGCTGTAGCGTGAATAGGAGTCCGGGCATCGGAGGGAGCCAGGGAACCGCAGGCTCCCAGCTTTGGCCCAGCCCCGCGGAGCTCTGAGGATGAGCGTCCCGGGCCGGGGCAGCCTTGTCGGGCACTGCAGGGGGCTGGCGGCTTCTTGAGGACCAAGAAACGGTGCCGGTGACAGCTGGCATCTTCACGGTGGACTCCAGCACCCTGGCTGTGCGCCACCAGCCCTCCGGACCCGGCCAACAGCCCGGTGGAAACGCAGATTATTCTCCGTGAGTGCGTGTGAGGCACCCTCTGGGGATTCTGGAATAAACTGAAGGCCACTAAACGGGGCGGGGGTGGGGGCAAGCTGTGCAGGTGGGAACTCAGGGGCAGCGGCATTTGAGAGCCAACGTCAGGGGACCTAGTCTCCCGAAGCACTGGTGACACCTCAGCCCCCTTCCCTGCACGATGCACGTTCGCAGAATTATCACCCCGTGGGCACCGCGTGGGTGCTTCAGGAGCCAACACTCTGGAAGGAATGGCACCTGTTGGTCCGAGCGCCCTGCGTGGGCGCCTGCGGGGGGGTGTCGGCTGTGCACTTGTGTGCCTGCGTGTTGCTGTGCGTTCGCACGGGGGGTCTGTGTTCGTGTCTGAACTTCTGCCTGCGCCTCTGGGGGTCTCCGTGCCTGTGCTCTTGTGCCTGTGCGCACGCGTCTGTGTTTCTGGATGCTTCTTGTGTCTGTGTTTCTTTGTGTGGTTGTGTTTGCCATTCCGTGTGTGTGTGTGTGTGTGTGCGTTTCAGCTTGTGCTTCGGCGGAGGGATGCGTCTTGTGCTCAGTTGGGGCTGGCAGACGGGCAGGTGGCTGGTGTGGGAAGAACGTGCCCATGTTGCCTAAACAACACGGCCGGTGGGTGATGGGGACAAGGAGACCCCACTGCATCCTGGTCGCCCTGGGAACCGAGGCTTCGGCCCAGCCCCCCACCCTCTGGGTTTAGGGCCCGGACGGCAGCTCCTCCCCATCGGCCTCATGACCTCCATCCTGCTGGGTCGACGCTGGCTGCTCCGTGCATGAACTTGTCTTCCCTTCCTTGCCTGCTGCCTGACCGCCCCGAGTTCCGGGGCCGCACCGCCGGGCCCCAGGGACAACCCCACACAGTCCGTGGGATGGCGACTGCACAGCACCTACCGTGCTCCCTCCCAGCCTCCCCCCCCCCCCCCCCCCGCCCCCGTGCTCAGATTCCAGGCCTGCTTCTCCCTCTGGGCCCTTGAATAATTCAGACGGGAGAATCACACTGCAGGCCCGGCCGGTCTAGCGACAGAGGGGACAAGGCGGAGAGTGGGATGCACCAGATGGAACCTGTCCCTCGAGCTCTGGGTGAACAGAGCCCCCGACACCAGCCTGAGTCTTGTAGCCAAACCCGCCAGCCCTGCCGGGTATGTCACGGGTCGATTCAGGCCACAGACGGAGCCTCTGACCCCTGACACGCCCCAGAGCGCAGGATCCGAGGAGGGGACGGAGTGAGGTTGACAGGGACATTTTGCAAAGAAAGCGAGAACCACCGGCAGCAAGTTATTTCCCCATCTGCCTCTGTAGCCACAGGACCGGAAGGTCCCTGACAGGGTCCAACCGAGACACGAGGCTGCCCTCTTGGCGTGTGATGTGGCAGGCCACTCAGTCGCTGAGCCTCGCTGGAGAGGCGGTTTCTGGACAGAGGTATGCGGGAATCGGCCAGGGCCAGCCTGCCTGCCCAGCGGGGGCCACAGCCAGGGTCAGAGCGGTGGGAAAAGTACACTGCCTAGATTTGGGTGCGTCCCAAAGTGCACCCTGATGTGGGGCCAAGGGGTTTATTGGGAGGGGAGACCCCAGGAGGCAGGGATGGGGGTGGGAGGAAGATAGGGAAGAAGAAGGGCCAATAAAAGGTGCATCACCGGGCAGGCGACCGCTGAGGGCGCTCTGGAAGGAAGGCTGTGGGGCGCGCCATCAGGGCAGGGGGCCGGGGCACTCACCCACCGCTTCCCATGCGTCGTGGGCTCGGCTGGGGGGCGCTGAGCAGGTGTCAGGGAAAGGCAGAGAGAGCCAGACGCTTGAGCCCAGATGCCATCGGCACAAGGGGAATTGTCCCCTAAAGCTGCAGGGGGCCTCGCTGTGGCCAAGGGGCCTCGGAAGGACGCTGCTGGTGTTTGCTCCGTGGATGAACAGGGTCACCGTTAGCCGACCTGCCTTGTGCATCTGGTGTCTTGTTTTCTGTCCTCTGGGAATACCCAGCTTGTCCTCCCCTCAGGGCCTTTGCATTTGCTGCTCCCTGTGACGGCGACGGGCTTCCCAGCTCTGGGCCTCTTGGAGAGAATTTCCTGGCCTCCCCCACGCCCACGTCGCCCCCTCTGCAGTAGGATTTCTCTACTCCACTTGGGGTCGGGTGATTCTCTGTGATGCGGCTGCCCCGTGCTCTGGAGGACGTTATGTCGTAGAGTCTGTTAGTCTGTTCGGGCTGCCATGACGAAACGTCAAAGGCCGGATGGCTTATGAACAACAGAAATTTATTTCTTACCGTCCTGGGGGCCAGAAGCCCGAGATCTGCATGCCAGTAGGGTCGGGCTCTGGTGACACCCTCTTCCAACCACAGACTGTCGTCTCAGGTGACAGACAGAACAAGCGTGTTCTCTGGGGACTTGTTCACAGGGACACTAATCTCATTCTCGAGGGTTCCACCCTCATGACCCCATCACCTCCCCAGGGCCCCTCCTCCGGATCCCATCACACTGGGCGTTGGGATGTCGACATTGGAATCTGGGGGGACACAAACATTCGGTCCGTCGCCCCCAGTTACAGCTAACCCTTGTGCGGAAGCGTGCTCAGGTCCCAGCGCGTGATTTCGTATAATTCTTGCGTGAACTTCGTGTGACGAGTAAGATCATCTGTCTACAGTCACAGCCAAAAACGAAAGTTTAGAGACATTAAGTTACGTCCCCACAGATTGAATGAAGGAATTTAAGAGATGTCTCCGAGGCAGATGTGATGGCCTATTGATTCACTTACAGCAGGGGGTCGGCCAACTTCTTCTGCAAAGGGCAGAGAGTGAGTAAATATTTTAGGCTTTGTGGACCAAGAGGCACGATGGAGATTGTTATGCAGGGATGGATAGAACCATTTTAAATGGGTGCATTTGAAACTGTAAAAACCGGGGCGCCTGGGTGGCTCAGTCGGACGGGTGGCCGACGACAGCTCAGGTCATGATCTCGAGGTCTGTGAGTTCGAGCCCCGCGTCGGGCTCTGTGCCGACAGCTCGGAGCCTGGGACCTGCTTCCGATTCTGTGTCTCCCTCTCTCTCTGCCCCTTCCCTGCTTGCTCTCTGTCTCTCTCTCAAAAGTAGTAAACATTTAAAAAATTTTTAAAGAAATAATAAAGCTGTAAAAACCATTCTTAGTTTGCTGGTTGTAAAATAATCATAATCATAATCATAAGAGGCAGCAGTCAGGATATGGCGACTCCTGGGCCATTATCTCCCTGCTCCTGACCTAAGCGTAGGCAGTCAGAGAGATGATTGTGCACTGGAAGGCACTCAATTGGGATTTGGAAATAAAGGTGGATACCAGATTTAAAAAGGAGGGCACAGCATCCTTGTATATAGTGGGGCCCGTGCTGCTCCCTCCAACCTGTCCATTTCTTTTTTTTAATGTTTATTTATTTTTGAGAGAGAGAAAAAGAGAGAGAGAGAGAGCACGAGCAGGGCAGGGGCAGAGAGAGGGAGACACAGACTCCCAAGCAGGCTCCAGGCTCCGAGCTGTCAGCACAGAGACCGACGCGGGGCTCGAACTCCCAAACCGTGAGATCATGACCTGAGCCGGAGTCTGATGCTTAATCGACTGAGCCACCCAGGCGCCCCCAACCTGTCCACTTCTAATCTTCTCACCCCTACGCAGAGCTTTTCACGGTCTGACTTTGAAGTGAACAAACAGGCAGGCTGGGGCCAGGATGGGTGGCTTTGGGTCCCAGTGCCGCGCACACCTGTGTGTGTTGGGGACAGTGTAGGAAAGCCTTGGGGGGGGGGCATTGCTCCCATCAGACCTTAAGGGACACGTCCTTCCCCCGTGCTGGCAAACCCAGCTGCAAACTCAGTCCGCCGGTAACGTAATTTGCCTCTTGCTGCCTTCTGTTTTTCCCCGGGTCCACTCTTTGGCAATTGATGTTCTGGGATTAAAACAGGGCTGGAGGCATTTGCAAATAAAGGAAATGGAGAAGCTGATTAAGAGGTCCCGTGGACACCAGAGTCCCCTGAATCAACACTGCTGTTTATGAGAACTTCAGTCCTGTGCCAGCACCCATGGCAGATAGAGAGAGACCCAAGAAGCTTCCCCGACTCGCCACCTTTCAAGACTCCAGAGCCAGCTAGATGGTTCCTGATCTATTCTGACTGTAGATGGGGTCACTGTGCAGACAGAACCCACTCAGGGCCAGCACCCCCTGGGCGAGGTGGTCATTCGGAGGAACGGTATTCTTCCCCCGCCCTCCCCACCTTCCTTGGGACATCCTGGTATAACCAAAAGCCAGGCAGGTGTCACGAGACCTGACTCACAGACACTCTCCTGATCCCTGTCTTCAGAGTGGGGGTTGGGCAATGACCAGACCCCTCTTCTCCTCACTCTCCCCATCCTATAAAATGGGACCAAACGCGATCTCATAGTGGGTGCTTTGTCGGTTGGCAAACTGTTGTTACGGCCTTTCTTGATTTTGATCCGCGCAGACCCTCCGCTGAATTTTGGATACAGATGAGCTTAAACTCGAGGCTGGAGGGGTTGAAAGCCTGCCGACGACCACGCGGCAAGAAACGCAAGACATCGGGGAGAAGAGTCTGGGTTTTCCGACTCCAACGGCAGTGCCCTTTCCGCTGGAAGAAGAAGAATGCCTCCAGTGTGCTCGCCTTCCAAGGCTGTGTCGAGTGTCCAAAGCATGTGCAGGCAGGTTGGGCAGTGCAGGGTCACGACCAAGGGTGTTGCACCAGCCACGCAGCATGAAGTTGTACGGAGGCAGAAGCGGGGGGCTAAGAGACTTTGGAGCCTCACTGCCTTGGTTCACATTTGGGCTCCACCGTGACTAGCTGGGTGAGCCCAGACAAGTGAGTTAACCTCTCTGTGTGTGCGCCATCTGTAAAAGGGGACCTTCCAGGGTTATAAGGATTAAACGAATCAGTGCATTCACCCTGCAGAGGCCGGGCCCGGGTGTCCCTGTCACAGGCAGAGAAGGCTGTAGACTGCGAACCCCCCAATGCTAAGCGTTTCCCCTCCGATGCTCTCTAACCATCCCTAGGAAGCCCCAAAGACCTGGCACCTTGTCCAGGCACAAAAAAATCTCAGCGCAAGAATCCGAAAATCAAAAAACTCTAACAGCCGGGGAACGCCTGGGTGGCTCAGCCGGTTAGGCGTCCGACTCTTGGCTTCGGCTCAGGTCATGATCTCACGGTTCGTGAGTTCGAGCCCCCGCGTCCGGCTCTGCATTGCCAGTGCAGAGCCTGCTTGGGATTCTCTCTCCCTCTCTCTCCCTGCCCCTCCCCTGCTGGTGCTCTCTCTTTCTCTCTTCTCCCCCCCCCCCCCACCTCTCAAAATAAATACATAAACTTCAAAAAATTATTAAAAATATTCTAACAGGGTTGATTTCTATTGAACAAGATGCCATTGCTCAGCCGACTTAAGGATGGCTTTCTCCCCGTTGACTCATACCGCAAAAGAACTTGGCGTCTGAGGCCGTCCGGGTTTTCTACAGGGAGCGAGAGGGTGGCAGAGAGGGTAAGAGAGGACGCTCCAGGCTAGCAGCTGCCAGCTACCCTCACCCAGCTCACGCGGGCTGAAGGTCTCGCCAGTGGCCATTGGGAGACAAGGCAGTAGACGGGCCTGCCTTGTCTCCACAGAGGCTGGGAGAGGCTTGTGAGGGGGAGCATGGAAAGGAGGCCGTGGAAACCGATCCGGAAACTGCCACGGGAAAAAAAGCAGAAGCAACCTAAATGTCCAACAGCGGGGGATCGGCGTAGGGGATCGTTTTTAGTCCCTGTTGTTCCAATACGTGCTCCGAACAGCTCCACTGGAGATATCAGGCGGTAAGATCATCGTGGGAAGTACCAAACCTATGCCTCGGTTTGGCTGCGTGTGTTATTTAACGTGCTGATGTGTCAGCTACCCCCTAGCCTGCCCGCTTTCCCGTCTAGTCTCTGCCTTCCTCTCCTCTGTTCTGTATTACAGGGAACTGATCCCTACAGACGGCATTTGCCAGTCTCCCTTGGTTTCCAGTTAATTTCAGCCAAGGGCAGGTACTGGCGAGACCCTGGAGGGTGGGAATCGGGGAGGAGTCGGGACATCTGTCCATCCTGCTTTGGGAGGCAGTGACTCTGTCTTCTTGGTGATTCCAGCTCCCCCACCCCCCACCCCAGGACAGCCTCTCCCTCCGTGCCCCCCAGCTCCCGGCAGCCCCTGGAGGAATGACGGGCCCTACCGCAGGTTGGCTTCTCTGGGGAAGAGACTCTGAGACAGAATTTAGCGTGAGGGTATTTATCAAGACGCTCCTACAGAATCCACGCCCGTGGGAAAAGTGGTGCCCTTCTTTCCAGGGAATTGGATACCACCTCGAGGGATTAGTACGAGGAAAGGTATTTTAGTAGGAGACAAAACAAAATTGCTGCATGGCAGTGCGAGCCAAATTTGAGACCCGTCTACAAGACCTAGCTTGGTTGAGTTAAGCCAAATTCTGTGCGAATGAACCGGGGCTGGGAAAGGCCGTTGGTGACACGAAGGCCCAGTCAACAGCGGTGTTAAAAGGAATGAATGAAAGACGCCTGGGGGCTCAGTTGGTTAAGCACCTGACTTTGGCTCAGGTCATGGTCTCACGGTTCGTGGGTTCGAGCCCCACGTCGGGCTCTGGGCTGACAGCTGGGAGCCTGGAGCCTGCTTGGGATTCTGTGTCTCCCTCTCTCTCTCTCTCTCTAAAATAAACATTTAAAAAAGGGAACGAATGAGATTCAGAAGAATAGTTGTGGGCACTAGAATGCCAGGGACCCAGGGTCCTTCTGTCTGTTTGCTCCTCTGGGCACATCCCTCATTCACAGGTGCACCCTCATATTTCTATATGGTGGCATCTGTGTTTCAGGTCAGGAACAGCATGAAGGAAAGGAAAAAAAAAAATGGGTCCTGGAAGCTGCACTGGGCACTTCCCTTTACGCTGCAGTGGCCAAAACGTAAGTCATATGACCACGTGTAGTGGCAGAGGACGCTGGAAAGGGTGACATTTATTCAAGGAAGTTGTGTGCTCATGTGAAACTTATAAGCACAGCGCTGTTCAAGAAGGTGAAAATGGAGTTTAGGAAGCGGCTGGTAATCCCTGTTATGGTACATGCGTACTATATGCACATCTAACTCCGTGCTCCTGATAACCCTAAAAAGTGAATTATTCCCATGACACGGATAAGCAAATGGGACCCAGAAGCGCCAAACTGATACAGTTGAGTATGAACAGCACTCAGTTCTCAGCCTCCTTCCTCAAGGTCTCTGTTACCTACATTCAACTCACGGGGGGTTAATTTTTCTATTTCTTTGGAGTTTCAAAAACAATATGTAGGCAAGACGGCCCGGCCCTCCTGGCTGACCTTGCTCTTTCTCCATAGCACTCCAGCTTTGTAAGAGCTCAGAGCTCTGTTTGTTTTGCAATTACCATGGGTTAAGGGCCCTCTGACATTTTCACAGGGGGCAGAGGGAGGCCCAGATCCTCATCCCTCCCCTTGATTCTTTGACTGTCATTTCCTCTACCTTTAAAAGAAAAATGCATAATGGCCATCACTTAGGCACCTTTCCAAAGTACTTGAACTACATTAATGCAAAGGGCCATGGGAGGAAATAGCCCCAGATGTCACACGCCAAGTTACAGAGTGGAAAAGTGGATTCAGAGCTCTCTTTATCGAGATCCCTTTGGTGAACAGGACCGCATGGGCACATGAATTGTGGTTATGACCCATTCTCCAGGACCCAGGGCCAACGCAAACAGTATCAAAGTTGTTAATGAGATTTGGCCCCATTAGGCTCATGTAAACATTTGTAATAAACCTTCAAAGCCTCTGTTAAATATGTGTGTGTGCGTGTGTGTGTGTGTGTGCGTGTGTGTTCGTTCCTTGAGAATGTACGCAATTGAAAGAGACTAACCACAGCCCCTTTTACATCTGTCCTTCATGGGACCGATCTGGGACAGGTTTTGGTCTACATTAGGGGTGGAAGGCCACAAAGGTAGTGTCGTCACTTGTTGAGTGACAAGTCAACCTCCGTCGTCGCCTTGTCGGGACCGGCACTCTCTCGGCTGTCTTTGGTAATGGTGCGTCATTTTTTTTCACCGGGGGGCTTACCTCACCCTGTGCTCGGTCTGTGTGGTTTGGGCAAGGCAGACTCTCTTGCCTTGACTTTGGCTAATTGGCACACTATTCTGCTGCTTATAGTGCCATGAATCGAGTTCAGTACGATTCGGTTCCGGAACTGTGGCTACAACCGTAGGGAAAGGGGTGACGCGGGACCACATCCCCCCGGGTGCTGACGGTCCCCGTGCTCACTGGCACTTCCTACCTCAAGCACTCGAGACTCTCTACCTGAGGGTTTTCTCTGCTGCTCTCAGACCTTGCAGGGGGCAGACAGAAGTGCTGTGGGGTTTATGCCCCTGGGATCAGCCCTCGGCCGATCACGGACGGGTGTTGGAAAACCAGTACATCATCTCCCTTGTCCCTGGAATGGGACACGTGTTCTGTACTATCCCCCAGAAGTCCCCAGGGAGGTGTGATCCCTGTGGTCTCACGGGGGTCCCAGTGGGATTGAGCAGTGCTTGCCTACAGTGACAACCTGCTCATTAACGCCCCTCCCTTCCTTTCCTTCTCCTTTCCGGGTTTCCAGGGGCGGCTTCCCAAATAAACCATTTCCACTTGAATCCTGTCTCAGCGTCTGCTTCTGAGGGAACCCAGCCTCAGAGAGAGCGAGCGAGCCCCCTTGACACAATAGGGCGAGAACCTGCCCAAGAATGCAGTCAGCACAGAAGAGGCAGTGCAGAGAAACAGAGGGAGAGATGCATTCTGGATGGTATGTTGGGCATCTGGATCCAGCCATGCCTGAAAGTTGAATTGCCCTCAGATGTGCCCGAAGAGGAAGCACATAAGGACAGGGATCCCAAGGTCTTTGTTGTGACTTGTGTTATTTTTCCTTTCCATGCTTTTCTGGATGGATCCAAGTATCGAGTCCCACGTACTTATACAGGCCAGTGACACGAATTTGTCCCCAGGTCTGTTGGGCCTTATAACTGAGAGAGGGTTAAAGCCACCAGGGTGACAGTTCAAATCCTTCACTGCAATTTCATGCAAATAGCCTTCTGGCAGCTTCCTCTTCACTGCTGTGCTCTTGTCTGCCAGCCAATCTGAGGCCTGGGCATCCCCCAGGAGATGTTAAGTCATCTCCCTTATCTGCTTGACTGACTGTCATCTTCACACATCACTGAGCTGGTGACGAAGCCCTTAATTAGTACATGTCTCCGGGGCTCGCGTTTTGCCACCCTTCATCTGCCCTCCCCGCACCTCTCTCCTCCCTGTCTCTCCACCGCGTCCAAAGACGGAGCCCCACCTCCTCCTTAGCAATGCTGTTCCGTTGACTCGCCTCCTCACTCACCGTCGTCCTCCCGGGTCACACGGTCATTGCCGTCCGCACTCCCTGCGGACCAGATTGGAAGGCGAGCATCTTGGGGGGTTACCCCATCTCACCCTCCCAGCCCCCGCCCCATGATGGCACCTGGGATGCCCGATATGCAGACAAGGATACGGGCCCAGAGAAGTGCACTTTCCGGTTTGGGCCCCGGGCAAGGCCTAGTTCGAGTCGCTGCTCAGTCACTGACCAGCCCTGCGAGTTATTTAACCTTTTAACTTTCATTGTCCTGCAACATAAGCGTGAGGATACGGGCTTCTTTCTTTTTTTATGGCTGAATAGTATTCCATCGCGTGTGTGTATAGGTATGCATGTACATATATATGCAGATATGTGCAGTCGTCAGTCATAAACAAGAAGGAAACCCTGTCATTTGCAAAAAAAAAAAAGAAAAAAGAAAAAAAAAAGGTTGACCTCGAAGACACAGGGAGTGGAATGATAGTCGCCAGAGGCCGCAGGATGGGGAAGATAGGAAGGTGTCGGGCAAAGGGCACAAACTTCCAGTTATGAGTAAGTCCTCATCAAATGTACCCATGGAGACCAGGCCTCTTTGAATGACTCCTAATTTCCAAAGGAAAAAAGGCTGTTTTCTCCGTGTGCTGTTGGCAATGGAGGAATCCCACGGAAAGTAGAATTGTAATAGGCATGATCGCGTTTAGGTAAAGGGCGCAGTAAGTGAGATAAGCCCTATAAAAATGTTTGCACAAGGAGTTCACGTAGTAAATGCTCAGTAAATGCTTCCTGTGCTTATTGTAATATCAGTTCCTGCTGCTGAATGGGTCATACTTTGTAAATCGTAAACTGCCATTTCATCTATTAATAAACACATTAATAAATATTTATTACGTGTCAACTAAGGGCTAAACATGGCGGGTTCTAGAATCCGTCAGTTGGACCAAGTCCTCGCGGTGTTTGTGTTCTAATGCAGAAGTATCCAATAGAACGTTCTGGGGTGATGGAAATGTTCTGTATGTGCCCCGTCCAATATGGTAGCCACTAGCCCCTGTGACTACCGAGCTGTTGAAGTGTTGCTATAGTATAACTAAAGAATTGGACTTTACATTTTTATTTGATGTGAATTAATTTTAGTTAACTTTAAATACCCACGTTTGGCCAGTGACTACTGCACTAGATAGTACAGGTCTAGTGGATGCAAACAGACGATCACTTGTGCGTTAAAACGTCACACTGAATTTAGTAGCCAGTGAACCAACAATGATCTATCCAGTATCCACAGAGTGCTAAGCATGGGGGGGTTCAGTGTTACGAAAGTTGGACAAAATGCCAGCTCTGAAGATAGGATATTTAAACCCAAACCCAAATGGGATGGGCGTGGTCTTGTCTTGCGATGCTCATGTCCTGTGATGAGCCGGAGGAAAGCATTCCAGACAGAAGAATGAACAAACTCAAAGGCCGTGAGGGAGGAACCATCCTGGGATGTAAGAGGAACATTGCAAAAGGCAAGAAGAGGGTGGACCAAAGCGAGAGGTGGAATGAACCTCTTGGCGTGATACCAAGATGGACAAGGACAGATCATGGCAAGGCTTTTGGATTCTACTGGGGCTCTGTGGGAACCCACCGGGGGCTTTGCCTGGGGACTGACATGGTGAGAATAATCTGCGTGAAAAGTCCCTTGGCTGCTCTATCAATTAATGGCCTGTCCCCAAACCACAGTAGATAGAGATCGACGGTTAAGAGGTTGTTAGAGTCATCAAGGTAAGAGATAATGGCTTAGACTGGCACACTTACAGAATCCTCAGTTCTGGTCACGAAACAAGTGTTTGGAAGAGAACTATGGTTGTTTGGGAGGCTACGGGCTTCCCATGATGAAAACAATAGTTTACTTTTGTCAGCCAACCTGTCCAAGTGTCGTATTCATGGAACACTGTTATGGATCTTGAGTTCAAGGGCTTCTGGAGTCAAGTTAGACAGAGGCTCCTTCTTTGAGTAATCCCAACCTGACTGGGGAGGGCAGTCCAATGCTCTACAAACAACCGAGCAGATCCCAAACTAGGGCACGGCCAGCGGCTGGAAGACAAGGCCCTCCGTGAGAGCCCGCTAGCTCAAAGGAAAGAAGCTGCCAAGAGAGACATTGCACGGTTTATCCCCCACAAGAATCCTCCTTTTGGAAACGATTGTTTTTTCCATTTGGAAAGCATTGGTGCATCTTCCAGAAGAAGCTGAAGCCTGAGCACACACAGATGGGCGGCCCTGCCATTTCCTCGAGGGGTGGAGGAGAGAAGTATGGATGTGTCCCAGACCCAATGAATGGAGACGATTTTTTTGCGGGCAGCGGGGCGGGTTGGGGGGGGGGAGTGGCGCACTGGGAACCGGGTACTGGAGGCCATTAAGTCTCTTGAGTTAAGGAGCCATCTGTGGTGTGAAATGCCACATCCTGTCATGGGGAGATGAAAATGGTCAGCGGCTGCATCCCCCCCCCCCATTCCACACCAACCACCGACCATCTTGAGTTCTACTATGTTCAGGAATAAGAAGGCTTTCTCTGCGACCTTGGCTGAAGGCATTCATTCCTCCAGGTGCCAAATACACAATATGGACAAATAGGAGGAGAAAACAACTCATGCCCGACTCTGGGGCATGAGAAACCCATGGTTGGCCGCACTCCACCTCCATTAATTCCCCTTCGTGTGTGGCTTTTCTTGTTCGTAACCACCCCTGGCCACGAATGGAGGATGAAGAGTTTGGTCCTCTGTGTCCCACGTGGAGATGACGGTCCCACAAACCACGCGCAGACCGTGCGACTCCGGGCAAACGAGATCTGCCCTGTCTTCCGGTCTTTGCAGCTACCTTGGGAGACGGGGAGACATCCTGTCTACTTTAGAAGTCTGTTGCAAAGATCGGTGAGAAAGCGGATGTAAGAGTTGAACACAGGGCCGGCACACGGTGGGGCTCAGTGAGAAGTGGGGACTCTATGAATGATGTGCATTAAAACATCGGAATAGCAAATACTAGATCAGGAACCAGAGCGACGCCTGCCACATTCCAGGCCATGGTGCATGTGGCACTCAACTGAATGATTATAGTTGCCTAAAGACCCATCTTTCAAGGATAATGGGTGTTCAGAGGAGAGAACAGGGTCCCGGAGAAGGAGAGAACAGGGTCCCGGAGAATTGGCTAAGCTAATGGGGGCAACCTTGCCTTCGAGCAATGCTTTCTTAGCCGGAGTCACCCAGATCTGGGTTTGAACCACAGCTGAGCCATTTGGCATCTCGATGGCCTTGAACGACTTCTCTTCTCCAGATTCCTGTTTGCTAAAATGGGGGAGGGTCACCCACCCTGTCTTGTAGTGCTGTGACTTAATCTTAACCTGGTGCTTAACAGATCCAAGTAGAACACTGGCTGCCTCTGTCATTGTGATTAATATAAAATCCATATTGCAATAATAGGGTTATTAGCGTCAGTAATAATAGCGATGCCCGTAGAATATTTATTTAGTCAGCAGTGATGCAGCCTGGCCCAAGACCCAAGAGGAATGGGTAAAATTACTTGAGTAAAAAATTACTACCAGCTCTGCGCATTCATCCACTGGAAAAATATTTATTCTCCTACTACGTGCCACACACCGGTCGAGGAACTGGGGACACGGCAGTACATATGACAGACAAGATGCCTGGCCCCCTGGAATGCCACGAAGGGAATATTTGGGAAATAAGGTCATAGAGAAACCATTAAGCGTAGAAATGTCGAACGTGTCAGGTAGCGATCAGTTCTAAGAAAAAACCTGCAAGGTCAAGGGAAAGAGTGATGGGGGGCGCCTGGGTGGCTCAGTCAGTTAAGCGTCTGACTTGGGATCGGGTCATGATCTCGCAGCTCGTAAGTTCAAGCCTTGCGTCGGGCTTGGGGCTGACAGCTCGGAGCCTGGAGCCTGCTTTGGATCCCGTGTCTCCCTCTTTCTCTCTGCCCCTGCCCCGAGCATTCTCTCTCTCTCTCTCTCTCTCTCTCTCTCTCTCTCTCTCAAAAGTATTAATTTTTTTTTAAAAGAAGAAAGAGTGACGGACATAGGACATGAACAGGTGGTCAGGAAAGGTCTTTCTGATAAGGTGACATTTGAGCAGAGACCTGGAGGAAGTGGGGGAGTGGCCTGGTGGCTATCTGAGGGGAAGCACACTCCTGGCAGAGGAAACAGCAAGTGCAAAGGCCCTGAGACTGGAGGAAAAAGAATGGAAACGTAGTAGGGCAGAGGAGGGAAACCTAGTAGGGCAGAGGACGTCCGGACAGGCCCTCACATAGCACAGTGCACGCCGCAGCGTGGGGTGCACAACCCGTTGTTTTCCAGATCATTCTCAGAATGCTGCTTTGTAGCGCCGTGCGCCCGAGCCGTCATGCTGAGCAGACCCCATTCTCATTTTCTTACGACTGAGGGATTCCAACCAATGAGTCTTCTGGTCCCCCCGCAAGTCGCACCCGAGACATCTGCAAGAAATGGTCACGTCGAGACGGAAGGCGCCAGAACCCTGGCCACAGCCCCTGGCACACGGCCTTTCTGCGAGGCGTGTCAGGCAGATCCTTGGAAGGGTTTCTTCCCCATGGCTTCCCCGGGACAAGATGCCAACCGCTCCCCGGGCTCCCTCCCTGGGTTGCATCATCAGTGACGTCTGCGACCAGAGAGCCCCAATTAGCAGCAGGCTTCTGCTGCCCAGATGGTTGGGGGACACAGGAAGGCAGAGGGGTCAGCAGCTTGGGTGGCTTTCCTGGAGTAAGACCCTTGTCTCTGCTCGGCGGGCGAAGGCCACAGCTGGCCTGCGGGTAACAGCTACCGTCCCCAGCACTGCGATGCACCATCTTCCAGAAGCTGGGGATTTCCCTTACGAGAGCAAAGGTCTGAGATGTGCAGAAAAGGATAATTGGATGGAATGTGTCCCTGCCTCATGCTAAGGGCGCTCCAAGGGGTTTGGGGCCCAGAAGCCCGGGAATGCGCTCAGTACAGCTGGGCAGCCGTGTTGCTAAGCTATGTCCCCCGGAAGGCTCTCGAAGATGCCTTCACGAGGTGGCAGAGTGAACTGAGTATCCCGAGCATTTGCAGAGCGCCAGCTGAGTGATTACAAATGGGGCTTCCCTGAATGCTCACGAGAGACCTCTGAAGGAGGCACTCTTGTCTTGCCTTCTTTCTGCAGAGAAGGGGACAGTTAACCCTCACGCGAAGGGCCGGATACTAACTGTCTTTGGCTTTGCCAACCCTGTAGTCTGTGCCGCAGCCATATACAGCTCTGTTGCCATAGGGCGAAAGGAGCCGCCGACCACAGGGAGACCGACGTGTGGCTCTATTCCGACAGAACTGTATCTACAAAGGCAGCCAGAACACCACAGTTTGCCCTGATGGAGACGGCCACCCACGAGTGTGTCTTCCTTGGAGCTAACCAACCGACTAAGCATCTCCACAATGTCCTCCAAGAACCCAGATTCATTTCGCATTTTGCTCGGCCGTCCTTGGTAATATCATAGGCCTCCCGTGATCATTCCTAGTGCCTCATGGTCACAAAACGGCTGCAGCAGCTTCAGGTAGGATATCCCCAAACTGCAGGCAGTAGGGGCAGAGGCTACGTAACCATTGCATAAAGTTTTGCCTTTCTTTCTTTCTTTTTTTCTCCCCCCCACCGGAGAGGGAGGCCTCCTATGTGCACCAGATTTCCTCCTTCAGTTCATTGGCCGGCACTGAGTTCCACATTCACCCCAAGATCAGTGTCTGGAAAATAGGAAGTATGAACCCAGTATACTCAGCTCTGAGGCTCAGGGAGGGTCCCACATTCCCTCCAAATCTAGGGATCACCAACCATTACAGAATCAGGTGAGGCTGGCAAGGAAGAAGGGAGTGGAAGCTTTGGGGTAAGTGACAGCACCCAGTCATTTTTAGGAAGGATTCACGGAGTGTGGAGATCTGTGCTGCTGGGGCTCCACAAACCCCTCGGAACTTGTGCTAAGCCTCTGAGGTATGAGGTGTGGTAAGAGCCCGTCACTCACTCTCTCTTTTTTTTTTTTTTTAATTTTTTTTTTTTACATTTTTTACAGTTTTTTACATTTATTTATTTTTGAGAGACAGAGAGAGACAGCGTGAGCAGGGAGAGGCAGAAAGAGAGGGAGACGCAGAATCCGAAGCAGGCTCCAGGCTCCGAGCCGTCAGCACAGAGCCCGACGCGGGGCTCGAACCCACGAACCTCGAGATCGTGACCTGAGCCGAAGCCGGACGCCCAACCGACTGAGCCCCCCAGGCGCCCCTGTCTCTCACTCTTAATACCCAGCATGAAGGGTGCGGGGAGCAGGCGTCAGCCCCCGAGCCGAGACAGGGGGCTGGGGAAGAGGGGGTGGGGGAGACAGGGGGTGAAAAGGAGGGAGGATTTAGCAACCAGGTCTGGCCCCCTCCCAGGCAGCAAGATTCCTGCAGTTTCAAAGCCCCGGGACCTCAATGCTGAAACCATAGAGGGTGGGCCCCCAAAGTCCTACTTAGACGTGATCTTCCAGACCCTGAATGGTTCCCCCCCCCCCACACTTGCAGACGAGGTCTTCTGCTGCAAGAAATGGACTGTGGAGAAACCAGAAGCCCTTGAGAGCCTTGTAGCGACTCATACTTCCCCTCCGGTGGGTCGGGAACACAGACGCCCTGCACAGTGTGGGGTGCCCAGAGTGAGACATTATCCCCTGCTTTGAGAAACGTGGTTTGCGACCTGAAGGCAGGAAAAACATGAGATGTGAATTAAACACTCGCCATTCATTCATTCATTCATTCAATGCTTGAGTCATTCAATCACGTTATTGAATGCTACTGTATGCCCGGGACTCCTCTAATTGGTGTGGACTCCTCAGTGAAAAGAATGGGGGAAAAAAATCTCCCCTTCTTGTAAAGCCCACTTGCTGCGGCAGAAAACAGGCAGTAAGATGAAAAAGAACATTTCATAGCTGTTTCCTCGCGCTAGGCATTTCACTTCTCTCAACCCATTTTCGCTCACAAGACGGTTTCTTGTTACTCCCCATTTATTATGGTTAATTTCATGCGTCCACCTGACCGGGCCGGGGTGTCTAGATATTTGGTCGAACGTTATTCTGGATGTTGCTGTGAGGGTGACATTTTGGTAAGATTAATGTTTTAATTGGGGGGCTTTATGAGCCAAGCAGATTGCGAGCTAGAACGTGGGTGGGCCGCGCCCGATCAGTTGAAAGCCTTACTAGAACCAAAACTGACCTCCAAGCAAGAAGGCATTCTGAAGGACTTGAATTGCAACATGAGCTCTTCCCTGGGTCTCCTCCAGCTTGCCGAACCACCCTGCGGACGGGGGGCCGAGCCATTTCGTGGTACCGAGGTTTATGCATTCTGTTGGTTTCGTTTCTCTTGGGAATCCTGGCTAATACACTACTACAGACACGTTGTGCAAAGGACCTCACAGTGATTGTATTTCACGCTCAGACAACCCCGCGGGGTCAGTCTTCTCTTTGCCGTCCCCACTCTATCGCTGAGCCACACAAGCCTCCAAAAGTTGAGTACGTTGCCAAGGCTACACTGCGGGCGAGCAGCAAAGTCAGGATCGGAACCCAGAACTGGGTCTATACCTGAAACCCAACACACCCACTCGGGCCCAGCCGCCACAGGCTGCGGCCACGTCGCATACTTGCCGGGGACTCCCATGTGCCACAACGTAGAAGCCTCCACTCTGAGCCGTGGGGAAGAGTCTCGAGACCGAACAGAAAGTCACGGAGTCAAAAGCTATTCTGCTTTGGCGCAAAAAAGAAAAAAAGAAAATCCCGTGGTTTACTTCTACTGATGTTGTGCACGGCACTGCCACGCGCCTCCTGTGATCCGGTGAAGAGCCAAGCCTGGGTTCAGATCCTGGCTCTCCCATGTGCTGGCTGTGTGGTCCCGGCCAACCGCCTTCGTTCGCCACTCGGAACTTCGCTACCTTTGCGGTGACCGACAAGAGCTGTTCCCCTTCCAAGAGCCACGGTGCTGCTTAACTACGGCCGCCCCTGTGAAGCTCTGAGTATATAGTTCACGGCGACACGTGTTTCACGAACATCAGCTCTTGTTTGGCGGGGGGGAAGCAGAGATGGACCCGGGTTTGACAGAAGAGCTAAAGGGCCCCGGAGCCTGCGGTCTGGGACCCAGTCTGTCCGTTGTCTGTGGCGGCACTGATGGCTTCAACATCACCGAGCACCCAAGGTGCCAACTGTCTTACCGCAGGCTTTTCCGGACGCCACTCCATTATTTTCCTGCCAGTGGGCCCTCTCGGGGGGATTGGGCCACGTGTCTTGCGACGAGGTGAGGCCCCCAGAGCAAACAGCACCTGTGATCCCCTCACCCAGTCCGAGCGGCTCTCCCGTCCAGGAATTCCACCGGCTCATGAAATAATTCCCGAAGGGACAGGGTTGGGCTGGGGGCTGAATTTTTTCTTTTCCCCCCATGAGGTGGTTTCAATTTTGTAATATTGTTCTTCTCCGGGGTGATAGAGGCATGTCCTTCCTCGTTGCATGCTCGACAGGGGGCGCGGCAGAGAAATACCGGAGGAAATGGGAGAACGCTCCCGTTCCCTGGCGCTCACGATCATTGTCGTTATTGACGTGTGATCGGTTGCCGTCTGGGTGTTTGTGCTCCTACCCTCCCGGCTGACCCTCGCCAAAGTCTTGTGACATCACCTAGGCTGGGGTTGGTAGTCTGCTGTCACTGGCGGGGCAGCTGAAGTCCACGGGGCTCAGGGGCCCTTCCGTGGGTTCCACAGAGTAACACGTGCGGCCGAATCGACGTCTCTCAATGACGAATCGTATGCATTTTCCATTAAGTCGCAGAGATCCTTGGGATGTCTGGGTCTTTCTAGCGCCGTTTTACAGATGAGAAAAACTGAGCCCTGGAAAAGCGAAGTGATGTGTCCGAGCTTATCATCCCCATCATCGTCACCATGTGAATTGCAACAATTATTAGTAGTAGTAATAGTAGCCGGGGGCCATGTCTACTTGCTTTAAGTACATGAATTAGTGTATTCCTTACAAGAATTCTGTGAGATGGATATTACCATTATTCCCATTTTATGGGTAAGCAAACTGAGGCACAGAGACCTTACTATACTCACGCTGGTGTGGCAGAGCTAGGATCCCTACCTAGCAGCCCAGCTACAGAACAACTCTTACCCAGTCTATTAAGCCGGTCAGCGTGAGCTGCTATTTGACGAGCCTGGGTCTCCAGATTTCCAGCCCAGGGTATTTTCTACCATTTCACTGGGGTCACCTCCTTCTTCCTCCTGGTGCTTCTTCTGCCCCCAACGGAACCCCCTTGCCTGCCCCTCTGCCCATCTTACCTCTTGCTAAGTGAGCACCATTTTGCAGGAGCCTGCTTTGGATTCTGTGCCTCCCTCTGTCTCTGCCCCCCCTTGCTTGTACTTTATCCCTCTCTCTCTCTCTCTCTCTGTCTCAAAAAAAAAAAGAATGTATATTGGTTGGGGGGCCTGGGTGGCTTAGTCAGTTGAGTGGCTGGCTCTTGATTTCGGCTCAGGTCATGATCTCCTGGGACTGATCTCCGGGTGACTGAGCCCCACGACAGGCTCTGTGCTGGCAGCGTGGAGCCTGCTTGGGATTCTCTCCCCTCTCTCTGCCCCTCCCTCACTCTCTTTGCCTTATCCTCTTTCCACCAATGAGATTACTTGACATTGGTCCTTTAAAGAAACTCATTTCTGGGGCACCTGCGTGGCTCAGTTGGTTGAGCGTCCGACTTCGGTTCAGGTCACGATCTCGTGGTTTGTGAGTTCGAGCCCCGCGTCGGGCTCTGCGCTGACCGCTCGGAGCCCGGAGCCTGCTTCCGATTCTGTGTCTCCCCCCTCTCTCTGCCCCTCCCCGACTCTCACTCTGTCTCTCTCTCTCTCTCAAAAATAAACATTAAAAAAAAATTTTAAGGAACTCGTTTTTATAACCTAAGTGAATTTATGTTCTGTATTAGTGTGCTCAGGCTGCTATAACAAAATAACCACAGACTGGGTGGCCTAAACCTACACTGGTTTTCTCACAGTCCTGGAGTCTGCAAATCCAAGATCGAGTATCAGCAAGGTGGGTTTCTTCTGCGGCCCCTCTCCTCGGCTCGTGGATGGCCTTCCTCCCGTGTCCTTACGTGGCCTGCCCTTTGTGTCTGTGTTCTAATCTCCTCTTCCTATAAGGACACCCATCGTCTTGGATCAGGATGCACCTTAATGACCATTTTTCACTCCTTTTCCTCTCTAAAGAGGTTATGTCCAAATGCGGTTAGATCCTGGGGTGCCGGGGGTGTGCACTTCAAGGTGAATTTGAAGGGGCGGGGACACAGCTCAGCCCGTAACGTGTTCCGAAGAAATATCGGACGGTAATCGTGTCGCACCGTGACACCAATGTCACCATAGACAGAAGCCACTCTCACTTGCCGTACAAAGAAACACCCCCTAGCACCATGGCCGGTGGCTGTTCTCGATTGTGGAACGGGTGGCTGGATGATAGTACAACAGGTGTGGCGAAGACAGAATTATTCGATAACGCTCCAGGTAGATGCTGGTGCTTGGGAAGGGCTCTGAGCCTGAACTTCCTCTCCCTCGGCAGCAGGGAGATCCCAAGTTCTCGAAAGGCGTTGAAGACATGTCAGCACTCACCGGAACTTTCCCCTCCATCCAATTAGAGGCCCTGAAAGAGAAAGAGAATAACTTTCGCTGTATGTGGTTGAGTGTGGTTTTTCCACCCCCTAAAGCGATCTCCTCTCCCACTGACGGGTCTGTTCCACGCCTCGGAGAACATTGACCTGCCCTCGGGACAAAGCCACACTGTCCCTGGGGCACGATGGAGTTCTCTTGACCTCTCTCCCACCCCTCTCTCTGGCCACACGCTCTGCCTCTTTCCCCACCACCGTGCGCTCCAATTCGTCCCGTCCTTCCCCATGTCTTGACACAGCCCTCTCCTTCTGCCGGGAACATCTACCTCCTTCCTGCCAACCCGGTGAACTCCTCTTCGTCCCTCAGGACCCCCCGAAGGATGCCCCCGGGAGACGGGTGAGTCAAAAACGTACAATACCAGCTCGCACTTGCACCGCAGTCGCATAGTAAAGGGGAAAAAATGCAAACATCCTTCTGGAAGCCGTACATATGAACCTGCTAAAAAGCGATGGGAAGATGGTGATTTATTTTCTTTTCGCTTCTCTGCGGCTTCTGGTATTTTGACAGCCGACACGCATTCTGTAGTCGTAACAAAAAAGCTACTTTTGATGTCTGGAAAGAACAAGCGTCTTCCAATCTTACCCTGCTCCTCGAGATACGTGTGCGTGTGCACATGTGCCCCCGGCAGGCAGAGACAGTCACCTTCGGCCAACTTTACATTTCGCACGGAATTCCGTTCTTTTGTTAATCGTGCCAGTTCGGCATTATCTACTTCCTTAACTCTTTCCCGCCGCGGTCCGCAAGGCAGGATCCTTTAGATGTTAAGAGCGTAGATCCTGGAGCCACGACCCCCGTCCCCCCCGCCACCGGCTTGAACTCTGGACCCACCACCCCGTCCATTTCTTCACTGACCATGAAGCACAGACCCTGTGTCAGGCACTCGCACTGGATACAAGCGTATCCAGACCAGACAATGGCCCCCGCACTTGTGCAGTGACCAAAACAGTCACCAGTGAGCCTAATACATCAGCAAACTCAGGAAGATATTAGAAGGTGGACATCTTCCACAAAAACGACAATGGGGCGCCCGGTGAGAGAGAGATTAAATGTGAAAGAACGTCTGAGGGGGAGGAATGAGCATTTCTCTGGAGCGGCGGGTCTAGGCATCGCAGAGAAGGGAGCCGTTGGGGCGCCTGGGCGGCTCATTCGGTTAAGCGTCTGACTCTTGATCTCCGCTCAGGTCTCGATCTCAGGGTCCTAAGTTCAAGCCCCACCCTGGGTTCCTTGCTGGGCACGGAGCCTGCTTACAAAAAATAAAAAGAAAAAGAAAGAAAAAGAAAGAAAAAAAAAAGAAAGGAACTTTTTTTTTTTAATTTTTTTTCAACGTTTTTTATTTATTTTTGGGACAGAGAGAGACAGAGCATGAACGGGGGAGGGGCAGAGAGAGAGAGGGAGACGCAGAATCGGAAACAGGCTCCAGGCTCTGAGCCGTCAGCCCAGAGCCTGACGCGGGGCTCAAACTCACGGACCGCGAGATCGTGACCTGGCTGAAGTCGGACGCTTAACCGACTGCGCCACCCAGGCGCCCCAAAAAGAAAGGAACTTTTGAGTAGGAACCTGCAAACACGGAGGGTGTTATCCATGCAGATGACTGGTGGAAATGCATCCCACGTGCAGGGACGGCCAGTGCAAAAGCACAGAAAAGGACTATGCCTGGTGCCGTGGACCGAAGTGTGACCCCAAACCTATGTACTGAAACCTTAGCCCCCACTGTGACTGTATAATAAGGTGACAGGGCCTGTAAGGAGGTAATGAACGTCAAGTGAGGTCCTAAGAGTGGGCCCTGAGCCTCTAGGACCCGTGTCCTCATAGGAGATGGGAGAGATGCCAGGGGTGTGCGTAAGATGGCCCGCAGGGCCCCGTGTGCTGTTGCGGGCTTCTGTGTTCCCTCTGAGGGAACTGGGGAGCCATGGCAGGGTTTTGAGCCGCAGAGTGACGCATCCTGAGCTATGCTTCAGAGGCATCCCTGAGAATAAATTAGAGAGGGAAAAAAAAAATAGAAGCAGGAAGGGAAGACAGTCAGAGGCCGATGAAATAACTCCGGGGAGCTGACGGTGGCTGGGGCCGGCGTGGAGGGGAGAACAGCTGTCGGATCCCTCATGGGTTAGGCGCAGGGGCGGGGGGAGAGAGAAACGGCAGGGATGAGTCCAACGTCGGTGAGACGAGCAATCAGAGGAGGCAGCAGCTGTCGACTGAGATGGGAAGGCTGTAGCTCGGTGGTTCTCAACCTTGGGGGATGCTGCCCCCGGGGGACACGGGGCGGTGTCCGGGGCGGGTTTGGGTTGCCATGAATTGGGAAGTGCGGTTGGCATCTGGCGAGGAGAGGCCGGGAATGCCGTTAAACATCCTCGCACAGGACGGCCCTCCTTCCGCAACAACGAAGAATGATCCAGCCCGGAAGTCAGGAGTCCTGAGGTTGAGGAACTCTTGTATGTTGCGCAGAATGCGGTTGGGCCGGGAGTGAGACACGTCACAGACAAGATCAGTGGTTCAGACTTGGGCGTATTTTATTAAATTTTTTTTTTCAAAGTTTATTCATTTTTGGGACAGAGAGAGAGGCAGAACATGAACGGGGGAGGGGCAGAGAGAGAGGGAGACACAGAATCGGAAACAGGCTCCAGGCTCTGAGCCATCAGCCCAGAGCCCAAGACTTGGGCGTATTAATTTCTCTTCCTGGCTCTCTGTATCCTGGTCGGGACCTCGGTTTTCTCGTCTGTAAAATGGAGATACGTTTTTCGCTTACCTCATAGGGGTGTCACCGCAAAGCACTTGGAATGTTACCTGACACAGAGTAAGTGCTCCATACCTCTTATCCGTGATTGGAAGGGACAGTGTGCCTTATGCGTTGCGAACCCCCAGCACCAGAACAGCCCCGGCGTGCAGGAGGCACTCAATGAACGCTCGCTGAGTGAAGCAGCAAACTGATCGCAGGGTTTCTGTCTGACTATACGTGGCTTTTCTCCAGGGCCCACTCTAGCTGGAAATTAAGAGTGAATACTGAGGGGCGCCCGGGTGGCTCAGTCGGTGAAGCGTCCGACTTCGGCTCGGGTCACGATCTCGCGGTCCGTGAGTTCGAGCCCCGCGTCAGGCTCTGTGCGGACAGCTCAGAGCCCGGAGCCTGTTTCGGATTCTGCGTCTCCCTCTCTCTCTGACCCTCCCCCGTTCCTGCTTTGTCTCTCTCTGTCTCAAAAATAAATAACAAACGTTAAAAAAAAAAAAAGTGAATATTGAAAGTCAGGTTTGTCAACTTACTTGCCCAGAGCCTGGGTAAGGACGCGCAAAGTAAAGTTTCAGTTGAAACTTACGAGCAGGTGGGCCTGGAGGTCGAGGGGCCAGGAACAACTGAACCCTCACGGTCAGTTCAGACAGGCTTTCCAGGAACCTTCCACTGGCTCTCCCCGAAGCCTGGGCTTTGTGTTTTTTGTTTTGGGGGTTTTTTGATGCAATTTCGTTTATTTACGGTTTCATAATTTGTAATTCAAGTGGCTTTCCATGTCAAATGTTGTTAACTTATTAGTTAACAGACAAAAGTATGATTAGGTCCAACCGAGAAAGAGATCACACAATCTTTCAATCACGATGCACGCAGTGTTAAGCTGTCCTTGGTTACTAGGGCTCATAGATTTGTTTCTGCCCAGTGACCTGAGAGAGTTTCTCTTGGATTCCGGTCCCTCCTGCTCGGTCATCTTTTGGAGCTTGCTATGGTTTCCTTGTCCCCCTGTCCCCCCACCTTGTAATCTACAGGGACGTCTTCACATGCCCCAAGCTTCAACTTGATGATGGGTGACTACGTACCAAACACATGGGGTGTGGGGCTCTCTCCACGAGCCAAGCAAACAAAATCCCTGACCTCGCGTTGCTTGCATTCCCAAGGCTTGTGTCTGTGGGGAGGACTTCAGGTGCAAGCAGCAAAGTTGATTCAAACTTCACGTGCGATATTCAGAACGTTCACAGACATTTGCATCTGTAAGGTATAAAATCCGGCAGAACAGATCACCCAGAGATAGAGCAGTCCCAACATTGGCTCACTCGGTGGCTCAAACTAATCATCAAAAGCCCTGATATTACTCACTGTTGTATTCGTGACGGCCAGCGCCGTGCTGGGCAGAGAGGAGCTCAAAGAACATTTGTTAAAAAAATGAGAAGAGGGGCGCCTGGGTGGCACAGTCGGTTGAGCGTCCGACTTCAGCCAGGTCACGATCTCACGGTCCGTGAGTTCGAGCCCCACGTCAGGCTCTGGGCGGATGGCTCGGAGCCTGGAGCCTGTTTCGGATTCTGCGTCTCCCTCTCTCTCTGACCCTCCCCCGTTCCTGCTTTGTCTCTCTCTGTCCCAAAAATAAATAAAAACGTTGAAAAAAAATTTTAAATAAAAAAAAAAATGAGAAGAAAGAGTAGATATGATACGAGCTTGGCGCCTTCTTATTCTTGCAAGGTGGAGGCCGCATTTCCCAGGATCCCACCGGGATACGATAATGTCCAGGTAAAACGGATTGTTTTTTCCTGTGTTGGGATTTTTTCATATTTTTGTTTCGAATTATTTCATATAAACAAGTATAGACATACACGTATACGTATATATTTTATTTAATTGTATGTAACTTACACATGAGGTACATATTCGGTTTCAGGAATAATAAATTTAATGTTCCTGTAACTTACCGATCAGTGTAAGAAAGAAGACTTCGGGGCGCCTGGGTGGCGCAGTCGGTTAAGCGTCGGACTTCAGCCAGGTCACGATCTCGCGGTCCGGGAGTTCGAGCCCCGCGTCGGGCTCTGGGCTGATGGCTCAGAGCCTGGAGCCTGTTTCCGATTCTGTGTCTCCCTCTCTCTCTGCCCCTCCCCCGTTCATGCTCTGTCTCTCTCTGTCCCACAAATAAATAAACGTTGAAAAAAAAAATTTTTAAAAAAAGAAAGAAGACTTCAACCCCTGAATTTTTCTGTGCGTCCACCTCCAATCATATTTCTCTCCCTTCCCACGCACTCCAGAGAGCTAATCATTAATCTGAGTGTTGCATCACTGCTTCCTGGTTATCCCGTCTATATTCCTTTGTAAGCGCAAGACAGCATTCCCATGGACACTCAACCCTCTCCCTCATGTTTCATTGGCCGGAACAGGGTCACATGCCTGTCCGCTAATTGGTCACAGGCAAGGGATTGGGGTTGGTTATCATCTGCGTGAGCTAATCAGGATTTTTAGTTTTAGTCTTGAGGGGAAAATTCCAAAGGGTCTATTGGAGATTAAATCAGAACACATATGTTACCCCATCACGATGTTCAGTTCCTCAACCATCCAGAGCTATTTTTTCCAATCTGTAAGTCAGCTAATCTGCCGATTGCTATCCTGAAAACACACACACACACACACACACACAGTTGCACACATACAAACACACAACTCTGGAATTGGATAGTCCTGAGTTTATATGTCCCAGATCAATAATCAGGAATACATATATTTTTTTAACTCTTTTCGCCCTTTTCCATCGACAGTGAGTTTCTATATGCCAGACATTCAGGTGCCCCGAATATAATGATGAGTCAAAAACAGAATCCTGTCCAGTGGGGGAGAATAACCATTATCCAGAGACTCCTACAACCAAATACAAAATTATAATCCTCATTAACCTACGTAGGGCGAGTTGTGTGCTGTGACACCGCGTGAGGGGCGCTCTCTGGAAGGCTTCCCTGCAAAGTGATTGAGTTGGGACCCGGAGGAAGACTAGGCATCGGTTGGGCAGCAGCTGTGGTGTGGAAGTGGCCCATACGCCACATGAGAAGCAAAAGTTCCATTTTCAGGAATTTTGCAAGCTCTTCACTAAGCCCAGTTATTAATAAGAATTAAATTATATGGGCATAAAATTAAATATGCTGTATTAACACAAGTAATACATTCTCAAAACTCATCACTTCCCAATTATCATGTTACGTCTATGCCCTCAAGATCACGTGTACCCGTTATAGCCATTTGGTGGGAAGGCCCCCTAACGATGAGATGAGCTCCAACGGTTTTCTTCCCGACTCTGTGTTCAGTGACGTCGCCTCCGTAGCTTGACGTCGGCCATGGCGGCCGTATTTACACCACAGAAATTGACAAACCCTGCAGGTCACTTTTTGCTTTTTGTTTCTGCCTCCCTCCCGTTGTTAAATGTTTACCGGTATGCCACTGGACCAAGGGGTCTCGGGAGAACATTCTAGGCAGTAGGGACAGCTTGTAAAAAGGCCCCATGATGGAGAATAACACGACATGCTTGAGAAATTGAAATGAAGTCACTGAGAATATTAAGAATCTCTGCTTCAGGGCGCCTGGGTGGCTCCGTCGGTTGAGCGTCCGACTCTGGCTCACTCAGGTCATGATCTCACGGTTCGTGGGTTCGAGCCCCATGTTGGGCTCCATGCGGACGGCTCAGAGCCTGGAGCCTGGCTTTGGATTCTGTGTCTCCCTCTCTCTCTGCCCCCTCCCCTGCTCACGCTCTGTCTCTCAAAAATAAATAAACATTACAAGAAAAAAATCTCTGCTTCAAAGGGTTTTATGGACTAAACGAAACGAGCCGTGTAGAAACCCATTTAACACCGTCCCCAGCACGTACTGTCCCCAGTGATCGCAGTTAATTTTTTTCAAACGTTCATCAGCGCTCAGTTTCTTCAAATGGTAGCTAGTTTTAGGTCCGGCAGCTTGAACAGCACGGCGACAGCTGCTACTGGCTTCCTACCCCATACCCACCCCCAAACTGCAATCGTGCTCCGTTAGTAGTAATATTTGTGATCTCAGGCTCTTGGGGGTCAGGGGCAGCCACATCACTCAGTGCTGCCTAATGTGACATAAGCCGGAAGATCTCTGACAAAGCTTGCTGTCTGCTCATTCCTTCTGGAATGTCCCCCCCCCCCAGACCCGGAATGCGGACCATGCAGCTTGAAGGTACAAGAGGTGTTTTGCATTCGTGGGGCTATAAGCATGACAACGAATGGAGAGGGAAAAGTGGAAGAGACCGGATCAGCGAGCCACTGAAATTGCCTTGGACTATTTATCCATTAGTTTTGAAATCCCCGATCTAAGCCACGGGGGCTGGCTGTTCTGTTACCTGCAGCCAAACACGTTCCTCCCCGATGCAAGCGGATGGTCCAGCCATACAGTAGAAAAGGCAACATGGCAAGAAGAGGTCAGAAGTCTCTGGAAACTTGCTGCGGAAAGTATGGGCAAAATCAAATAGACCTTAAACAAGATCTCCAAGCATTGCGTTAGGAGACTCTCACGAAACAGTTAGATTCTGGGTTCGAGGGTGCCTGCCCGGTGGGCATCCTTAGATGCCCTAAGGATGCAAAGCCAGAACCTACCACATTAGCAGATTTTTTCAACGTCATGCTGGAGCCCAGCCCAGCCCTCAAAAGGCAATCAGCGTTAGCTCTGAACAGCCCTCCAGAGTGACTTCCAGGTTACCCAACACCCAGCAATGAAGCCTAAATATCCATCCCTCGATAAACACGCTCAGGCCCTTGAAAGTTCAAACTCCGTGTTGGGTCCTGACCTCTGAAATATGTATACACAGTGATGCACCTTCCAGATAACATCTCCCGGAATCTGCTTAGCAGCCTGGTTGCAAGCGGCCGGAGTTAATGAATGTTCGCCTTGTCTATAATTCAGTAAGAGAGCTTTCGCTGAGCCCCCAGACGCGGCTAAGAATAGGCAGGTTCCTTCTCGTCTTCGAGAGCGCCAGCATCAAAAATAAGTTTCCCGTTTCTCTCCTTCCTCCTCCAGACTCCACTTTAGAAGCTCTCTGGGTTGGTGCACCCTGGCACATGCCCAAGAAATACCCTTGTTTGTTGGAATGGGTTCAGCTCTTGGCCGATTTCTTCCTTGTACTATTCCTTGCCAGACTAGTTCAATCTTGGGTCATCCCTGTTTGGGTTTCTTGATTAACCCCAAGCCTCCCAGGGAAAGGAAGAGACAACACGCTTTGTGAGGACAACAACGTCGTGGGCCAAGCCAGCCAGAGCTCGTCTTCTCTCCCCCCCACCCCCCCAGACCCTTCCTGAACTTGGACAGCTCTACACCCTGCCTCGGTCCCTGCCTGCCCCCCAGACCGAAGGAGAGTCCGGAGACCAGGAGCCTCAGAAGGTATCAGAGACCGAAATCAAAGCACAGCTTGGCCTTTCACCAGCTGTGTCACCAAGACTAAGTGACCCAACCTGTCCGAGGCTCACGGTCCCTGTCTGTGACACGGGGGAGGAAGACGCCTGTGGACAGCTCATGGCGGGAACGTTGCCCACACCCACTGGAGTATGTCCGGAGAGGGCAGGAGTGTTGCCTGTGTGGGCTGCTGTCGTGTCTCCAGAACTTAGAACAATGCCTGGCCTGTTGACGTCACTCAGGACACGTTGTTAGGGTAATCGATCCTGGCAACAATCGTATGAGGTGGGTTCTAGAACTCTCCCATTTTGCAAATGTGGATACGGAGGTTCAGAATGGTTAAGTCTACTGTCCAAGGTCCCGTAGCCTGCGGGGGACAGAGCGAGGATTGGAACATACACCCACCTGACTCCAAAGCCAGTGCCAGCCACCCCACTGATGTGTAGACAATTAGATAACTGACCAAGTGCACATACGTACTTCATACGTCATGGGTGGCGAGGGCTGCTCCCTCTTCCTCTTGACCTCCCTGCCCCACTCTGCCTTCTTCCCCCCCCCCCAAACTATTTCGCGTTGGAGAACGATATCATGAAGGGAAAAACAAATCCCTGGGCTTGGCTTCTTCAGGTCCCACTGGTGATGGAAACAGGCCTTCAAGGAAGGCTTCAACGAAGCGTAGAAATGGGGCATATTCATCTCCGGGGCATCCCAAGGCCTCGGCATTTTTGCCCAAGACCTTCGCCTTCTCTTTTCCAACCTCGACTTTTCCATCACAGGTGAGTTGAGGCCGCGCGTCCACATAGTATGTGTGATCTTTCTCAACGTGTGCTCTGTGGGCCAGCTGCTTGTGAGAATTCAGATCCCTGGGCCCTGCCCCCACCTCACTGAATCCAAATCTCTGGAGGTGGGGGGAGCGGCGCACACGGGGGGGCACTAGAGAGTGCATTTCCCACAACCTCCCCAAGTGGCTCTCAGGCGCACCAAAGCCCGGACATCCCTGGCGTAGACCTGGGCCAAGTGGGGAGAAAGGACGGCTGCTGGGACACCCGTATTCTCCTGCCCTCGGATGTTGGTTGGTGCTCATGGCGCCTTGGGTCTTCAGGCCTAGGACTCGGATCCGGAAGTACACCGTCCACCTGATTCTCAGGCCTGCGGGCCCAGACTGAATGACACAACCTTCTCTCCTGGGCTGCAGACAGCAGATGGTGGGATTTATCAGCTTGCGGCTATATAACAGTCTTCTCATACCTCTATCTGTCACCTATGCTGATTCTTGTGCCGGGTTATATCTGTACCTATAGCTGTATTTACACGTATAACTATGTCTGGATCTACCTATATCTACACCGTCTATATCTATATCTGCTTAGACCCATCGATACCTGTCGAAATCCACACCTATACCTGTACCGTCTGTATCTCTGGCTGAATCTACATACGCTATTAGTTCTGTGTCTCCGGAGAACCCTAACACACACACACACACACACACACACTCATACATGCTGATATTCGATGGTTTCAACCCTCCCATCCGTGTTTCCAAGTCCTTTCCCAAACCAGCCGTCTGATGATCTCAGTTTTCCTTGGTGGCTCTGGGCACGTGGCTGAACCTCTCTGAGCCTCTGGGGCTATAATCCTGGGATAATAACCCTGCCTGACCCACCGAAGAGGGTGGGGAGCCAATTAAGGGGCGGCCACTTTCTTTGAAAAGACTCAAGGACGGTACCAATAGCACGGTTATGAGGATCGTTTGGCACAGGCGGGCGGCAGTTTCCGGGGCCCCTGAGACGCCCAGGCCAGCGTGTCCCGAGCCCCTGTAGCGCATCTGCACGAGTCCGTTCTGCAGCGGGGCAAGCCGACCCACTCTGGGCTTCAGCAACACGACAGAAGAGTGGAGGGCGGTTGAAGGCCTCGCCCAAGGTTCCTGGCCCCTTTCCGGTGGCCTCTGTGAAGTTCTGCGTGTGAATCTACTTGTCTTTGTGGGGGGAGCACAGGGAAACGGTTGGGAAAACCTGAGAACCTTTGCTCCCAGGTGCTGCTTCCTCCCGAGAGGCACTTTGCTGTTGCAGGCACCCAGGGGATCGAATGATCTCGCGCGATTGGCTCAGGATTCTCCGCCTGAACCAGTTCGGACAGACAATGGCTTGCTTTCAGTGCCATATTCCCAGAGCTTTGCCTAGACACCTGGCATACAGTAGGTGCCCAGTAAACGTGTGCTGAATACGTGAATAAGTGATTAAACCAGTGATTAAACCAGAAAAGGATGGACAAGCGCCTCTGCGGGACCCAGCGTCGGCAGCACGTGTCCTGTCTGCCCCCATCCCACACCCGTTGCCGACGTTAACCGACAGATGAAACCTATGTGCCACCCGGCTCTTCCTGGAGTGGCCAGGGGAGGGGTCCCGTCTGAAATACGTTCTCCCCGGAGGTCAAGCATTGCTATTTCACCTCTACGACAGGCACGTCGTGCCCCACGCCGGAGTGTCTGATCCGTTGCTGAGTCCCATGACGTGCACATCCTGTGCATTTGGAATCTGGTCACCTGCCTGCATCGTACTTGCGGGTCTGGAGCACCACGGGCGCTCACCGGGCACCCCTCGTCGCATCATCCACACAAAGGCCTCGGCACAGGGCCTGGCACGTGGAGCATTGGCAAGCCCTGCTTGGCGCTGTCATTTGGACAGCGGGGAGCCAATACGCGGTAGGCCAGTGCAATACTTTTCTGCACTTATGACCGGGGCTAAACCGGCAGGCTCTGGGGCTCAGATTTCCCACATCCCAGTGTCGCTCCTTACCCCTCTCCGGTGCCGTCCCAGCCTTGACCTTGCCCTGTCTGCGCCTCGGGCTCCCCGTCTGCCAAAGAGAAATAAAAGCTATACTGACCTTACGAGGCCTATGGCGAAGTTTCGGCACATGAATATATGCAAAAGGCTCAGAACGATGTGAAGCTTGGAGTACATGGCACTATGCAAGTGTCATCCATTATTGACTTGTTTATCTGGCCAAGTGTTGTGAAGGAATTAAAGAAGACAGAGGACATCAAGTGTGGGACACAGTGCTCCAGCGTCTGGAGGGATGCAACTGTTCTTTTCCCTGGTCGGGCCGTTTAGCAATTTTTTTTTTTAATGAACTACCCACACGTGGGAAATTTGGAGTCCTCTCACGTACAATGGGCGAACTCCACGGGGACGTGCCGAATTCTCATCTGTGCATCCAACCGATGCCTGTCCCTGGAGTTCTCTCCCTATTAGCCGCAGGAAGGGTGTTGCCTCTTGCCCACCAGCTCCAAGCTTCTGCCAAATATCGAAGACTCCTCTCTCTGCTCACGGGCGTCCTGGCCCCTGACAAGTCTCCTTACGATGGGAGAAGGCCCCTGGTTGCTGACCTCCATCTACAACCGTCGGCCGATAAATTCGGGTCCCTCCTCCCCTCCCCGACTCGCCTTCCCTCCCCCACCCCCGACTATTCCTAAGCCCTCTGTCAGTGTCCGTTAGATTTTTCATTGGAGAAGAAAAAAAACAAAACCCTACTTCCTAAAATGTTCAAAAGTCTTTCCTCAGTTTGTTATTAAAGCAATTATCTAGCATAACACACTGAAATCACAAAAGGTATTCTAATGGGAAACAAATGCTCCAGACAAGCGACTGACTGGACTCAGAATCTTTATTGAAAAATGAGGGGAAGGCGATTAGTGGGGGGAAAGGCAGGGGAGGAAAGATTTTCCACCTGGCCTTGGACAGTACATCAAACGGCCGTCAAAAGGATGCTATTTATAATCATTATTGCTCTGTCTTTGGAGCCCTGTCGGTCTGACCGTTCCTCCTGCCTGTTCCTTCCTTCCCTACGCACTCCCCGCTCCCCACCTCTGCACGCAGCCTGGTTCATGTGGCCCATCTTTTGGAGCTGGGTCCCTAGGGGCCGCGTCCTGGAGACAGCTTATACGGGTTGAGGCCCACGTGCCAGCCAGACAGCTTCCCATGTGTCTCCATGCGCTCCTAACATCTTTACAAACTCATTTCAACTTCCCTCTACGTAGCTTTCAGCAACAAAACTCAACACCTAGCAGAGATGCCGGACCGCCCACACGTCCAAGGGAAGCTAGCTTTCCGTGGACGTGGGCTAAAGAACGGCGAGTGCCACAGGAGAAAAGGCCAAGGGGAAGATGGAGTCTTCCACAAACACCCATCGGGCGCCCATGATGGGCCTGTTGCTATATGCTCAGCACTGGGAACATAAGGGTGGAAGTGACAGTGCCACAGAGCTCTCTTCAAGGGTTGACACTCGGGCAGAAGGTAGATTTTAGTCCGGAGCCAACTCCCATTGATTGGCTCGGGCTGCCTGGAAACACGGCCTGAGAAGATTCTCCACTCAAAAGAAAACAACGCTGTGATTGATTATGGAAGCCTGCCACGGACACAACAGAGAGGAATGACAGCACTCCGTGCCTTTGACCAAGCCGCCCAGAGCCTCTCCTACAAGCTCTTGGGTGTGCGTGCTGATTCATCGGGATCCTGTGAAACGGCAGATCCTGAATCAGTAGATCTGGGGCAGGACCCAAGGGTCTGCATTCCTCGCCTTGTCCCAGGTGCTGTGGACGGCTTCCGGTCCGTGAACCACATGTGAGAGTGGCCAATGGCTAGTGAAACACACCAGGGAAACCGCCACATTCCCAGATCATTCCCAAGGTCAAATGACTTTGTCTAAATCGCTGACCCGGGGAACAAGAGACTCCTAGGTATATCCTGAAAGGACAACTGGTCTTTAAGTTTCCCCCAAATCGAAGGCGGTGGTCCAGCCAGCTCAGCCCTTGAACGGGCGGCTTCCGTTGATTGGCCGAGAGCAAAAGAAGGCTTCCAGGGGCTTTGGCCTCGGCTCGGATCCCCAACCCGAAGTTCAGATGTTTTTCCAAACCAACTCTAGGGCTTTCACAGGTCTCCGGGGGCCTCCTAGGCGCTCCGTCTAAAGCTCCAGAAGGTTACATTCCTGGGTGAGCCTTTGGGCCACACCACCTCCCCCTTGGCTGAACAGACGAGCACTTCAAAGGTCTTCCTTCTTGTGGTTATTTCAGCACCTCTGACCTTGGCCAAGAACCACCAGCCCAGAGGCGTATGAAAGTGAAAAAAGAAAAGGGGAAACATCGTTCACCGACTCCCCCACTCCGGGCCAAACAAGCTTTGCCAAAGTTTTTTGCTTGGGCTCAAGTTTGAGCTTGGATGAAGATGCAGTGGGGCCTTGCAGGGTCAGTTACCCCTGGGTTTAATTCCGCACTTGAACCCTGTTCTTGGAGGAGCGGAGGGCACGCACGTACCAGGGGGATAAGACGGTATTTTAAACACGGCGGTTGCTCAGAGAAAATCTTGTAGCCACGCGGTGAGTGGAGTGATGCCGTGTACAGGAAATCTGTTCTTGGTGATAAGCTCATCATCCCCTGAGCGTGGATGGATAGGGAAGAGGTAAAAAGCAGGGGACTTAGAAATCCAACTTTTGGGGTTAAGGCCCTGGCTTCACCACTTACGCGTCGTATCTCCTACTCTCTCCTGCTCACACACTGCAGCCTGTCTATACTGCCCAGCTGTCTGTTCCTCTAAGCTCATTCCTACCCCAGTGCCTTTGCACCTGCTATTTCTGCCTAGAAGGGTCTTCCGCAGATCTTCATGTGGCTGCTCTTCTCTTATCATTTGAATTATCCCTTCTCGATCACCTCTTCAGAGAAGTCTTACCCGACCATACTGGCTAAAGGAGCCCTCGCCCCGCCCTGGACATTCTCTGGCACACTGCCCTAACTTAATTTGTTTCCTGGCACTCAGCTCGATCTGGAATAGCATTGTAGCTTTTCATTCGTTTGTACGTTAGTTGTCCATATCTCCCTCTAGAATATAAGCTCTGTGAGTTTACGAATTTGTTTTCTGTTCACGGGCGTATCTCCATACACCCTGAAGAGTTCCTGACACGTAGAAGGTACTCAGTACATGTTTATTATTGCTACTGAATAAATGACCTCGCGGCCATAGCAATTGGCTCAGGGGCGATGATGTGATTCAGACAAGGCCGATACGAGGGTTTGGGGCTGTTGATAGAAAGGGTCTCAGGTCTTGAGTTAGTGGAAAGGAATGCTGCTTTCCACCGACTCAACTGGAAGGATGTGGGTGTTGAGCTATTAGAAGTTGTCTTACTGCTGGGTGGAGAAAGCCTGTCCAAGGGAGGGGTTAAACCCCGACCACAAAGTGTGAGCCGTGCTTGAAACCACGGAGATCTACCTTTCTGGTCTTTTCAGTGACAGGGACAAGACGTCTGCTCCCTTCTACCCCACAACCACCCACAAAGCTTAAACCGGTCTTAGTTTCTATCGTGCAAAACTGACAGAATCCTGGGCACTACATGCTGGACTGGGGCAGGATGGGGGTTGAGTACCCGTCTCTCTACCACTCCCTAGCTATGGGACACTGCCACTGATCAGATGACGGTCCCTCCAAAAATACGTCCACCCAGCATCTGAACATGTGACATTTGGGAAAAGGTCTTTGCAGATGTAATTAAGTCAGGATCTTGCAATAAGACCGTCCTGGATTATCTGGGTGGGCCCTAAATCCAACGACAAGAGCCCTTACGAGTGAGGGATGAGGGAGGTTGGAGATAGACCGAGAAGGCCACGTGAGCTAGAAGCATAGACAGAAGCGATGCGGCCGGCAGCCACGGAATGTCCGGAACCCTCAGAAGCTGGAAGAGGCAAGGAACAGATTCTTCCCCTGGAGCTTTCAGAGGACACGCCGTCCAACGGACACTTCCGTTTTGGCCCAATGACACTGATGTCAGACTTCTGGCCTCCAAAACTCTGAGAAAACAAATTTCTGCCACTCCAAGCCATCGAGTCGGTGGCACAATTCTTCCAGCAGCCACAGGCGATAGTACGGACCTCTGAACTCTTCTTACCCTCGATTTCCTTCTTAGGAAAATCGGAATAATAACTCCTGCCCCGTTTCGATCGAAGAAGGGATCGAGTGAAGTCGAATTAGCCTGGACCCCCGACCCCGGCTCCATCACCCCACTGGCTGGGTGTGTCATCTCGAGCAGCCAGAGTTTCCCCGGAGCCACAGTTACCCTATCTGGGAAATGAGTCCATTTGTAACACTCTCTCCATTCATTTACGAAAGGGTTAAATGAAAGAACACACGCAAAGTTCTTCCTGCCTAGTTAATGCTCACTGAATGACTATGTTAGACTGTGAAACATGCTCGTATTTGTCTGCAGTGATGGTGATCCTGCCACCTTACCGTGTGCACTGTCAAAGGCAACCTTGCGTTATTATTTCAGGAAACCTCCAGAAACGCCAATGAACAGTGCCATTGTCACTAAAAAAAAAAAAAATTAATGTTTATTTTTGAGAGAGAGAGAGAGAGAGAGAGAGAGTGAGCAGGGCAGGGGCAGAGACAGAGGGAGACACAGCATCCGAAGCAGGCGCCAGGCTCCGAGCGGTGCGCACAGAGCCCGACGCGGGGCTCGAACCCACGGACCGCGAGAGCCTGACCTGAGCCGAAGTCGGACGCTCAACCGCCTGAGCCACCCAGGCGCCCCTCATTGTCATTTTTAGGTCAGTGGTTTTTCAGATATCACGGTTGGTTGCCACGGTGGCTGAATACGGATTATTCGGAGAGACGGTTAAACGCACAGATGACTGGACCCTGCCAGCCTCTCCTTCGTGGAGATTCAGGAAGTAGGGCCAGGAGCGTGGGCTTCCTCTTACGTCCATATTTGTATTATTATTACTTAGGAAACAGTGGCTGAAATGTACCAGATACATGCTACCTGGTGCGCCCTTCTGAGCGTCCACGCCTGGATCTCCTCCTCATTCCCGGCGTCTACGGCCAAGTGCGCTTGGAGGGGTCAGCCGGAGACAGCCTCTCCCCAAGGGTGCGTCCCACCGGGACCATTTTCAGGAAGTCAGCGAGAGTTTTCTTCAACTCCCACAAACCCTGTGATGTGGTGTTCCCTGTCGGGCGAGTCGGAGGGAACACATGCAAGGCATCAACAGCGTAGAAAGCAATGGAATCCATAAATCTCGGGCACGTTGTCTGCTTCCTTAATTCCAGTTGTGGAACAACAGCCAGGGCCAGACATCACAGCCAGACCCGCAAGCCGCCCCATCTGCCTTCGAAGGCCATTTGCTGGAAGGGAGGCTCACGTTTGGAAAAGTTTTGCATCTAT
Organism: Prionailurus bengalensis; assembly: GCF_016509475.1. Lineage (NCBI taxonomy): Eukaryota > Metazoa > Chordata > Mammalia > Carnivora > Felidae > Prionailurus > Prionailurus bengalensis. Next base: position 12,356,013 of record NC_057356.1, read on the forward strand.
CTGTTATTTATCATCTTCTCAACCTTTTTTTTTTTTTTTTTTTTTTTTAATGGAAGAAGCAAAAACTTGAGAAGCTAAAAGACGGCGTCTAACATTCCTGCCTGTGACCTTGGGAAATACAGGTCACGGGCGATGCCGTGCATGGTGGTAGGAACTCCAAGTGTTTTCCGAAGGCAAACGGTTTTGGAGGGAAGCCGTCCCCCCTGAATGCAAATTCTGCCTCTGTGTCATAGACACTTGTTTTCTGGCTCACTTGGAGCTGGATTAAGAAGGGAATAATCTGGTATCTGGTTTCTGGTATCTACGTCTTTAACCGATAAAGAACAACTCAAAGAACATTGAACAGGCCCCCCCCCCGTCCCGGGAAAAATGGAAAGTGCTAGGCCTGTGTCGCTCAGGTACATAGCAGATTGTTTTGTTTTCTGTAAGGAGCGGCGGGTATCGCCGAGCTTCTGGCCAGTAGAAAAGAAAGGACCCTCTGCCCCAGATGGGAAAACACATCACTCAGTAATCAGCGCCGAAGGGCGGCCGTGTGCCTCTGATGGCAGGAGTACGTGACACAGTGGCATTCGCGGGCAACTTAGCGGTCCGGAGCCCTGGGCCACCCTCTCCGTGTTAGGTCCTGTCCTCCCGGGCCGCGGGGACCCGGTAAGTTGTTGCTGTCACCGTGCCAGGTCGCCATTCTCACTAGACAGAAGGTCCGTGACCACTGTGTACTTGTTCTCTCGTAACTGGCTGTCCTCAGCCTTCTCAAATGATGATTTAAGGCTTCGAGCCTCTAAGACGGGGGCCTCAACTGGCCGGGGGGATGAGGCACGGAACTAGACACAGCAAGGTATTAAGGGAACAAAAGCACGTGTTCCGCCCAGTTTAAGAGTTCCCTTGGTGTCTTTGGGGGCCTGGTGCCAACAGCCGGCTGGGAAACAGAAGTTTCCGAGCATTTCCAGGGCGGCAAGAAGGTATTTCCCTGAGTAACATTGCCAACGATTCTTTCCGCGTATGGGGCGCCTACTGGGAGCGCAGCAGTGAATGCAACAGAGAAGTCACCCTGTCCTCTTGGAGCTGGGGAGGGGGATGAGGAAGAAATGAAATGGTGTTTGTCCCTCCTCCGGGTCCCGGCTTTTCTCTAATTGGAGGCACGGAGCAGAGGGTCTGCGGATGGTTGTTCCCGTTGTGCACTGCACAACCCCAGGGGCGGCAAATCGCTCTGAAGACTGTCAGTGCCCCTCCCTAGAGTCAGGCAATGCCCAACCTGTTGGACCATACCCTGCAGCCCTGGGGAATGGGGAGGGTGACAGTGTTTGGGTTCTACTTAGATGGAAACCAAAAGTGTCAAGTGAAAAAAAATACATACAAGAAAAGCTGTTACTAACGGGTCCTACTCCTCTTCTGCCTGGGTTGGTCTTAATATCTAGCACCTACAAGAACAACATCCATCATCTATGGGGCAGTGACAATGCGTCATACTTGGCATTAGTTTATAAAATATATTATCTCATTTAAGGCCAGCGCATCAGGGTTAGAAGCGCCAGACGCGATAACAAATTCGTCCCGTCGGTTCAGCGGCCCCACGCAACGCAGCTTTGTTTCTCACTCACGCAAGAGTCCGATCAGGTATTCTTGGCAGTCTTGAATCCACCCGAAGTCCTTCCAGACTGAGGTTCTGCCACGGCGTGGAGCCTCACGACATCCCGAATCCATCCATCACAAGGGGAAAGCGAGAACATCACGAGGCACAGAGAGCTGCTTATTAAGAACATCCTTTAGGGTGGGAGGGAGGGGAGGGTGGGTGACGGGCATTGAGGGGGGGCACCCGTTGGGATGAGCACTGGGTGTCGTATGGAAACCAATTTGACAATCAAGTTCATATTTAAAAAAAAAAAAGAAGAACGTCTTTCCCCAACCGCGGCGGCGCAACCCTGCTGCTCACACTCCATTGGCTAGAGATAAGTCACATGACACATCTTGCTGCAAGGCAGGCTGGGAAATGTAGTCCGGCCATGTGCCCGGAAGTGGAGGAAAGCACGCACCGCACCGTCGCTGCCTCTGAAACCATCAGACAGATTGGGAAGAGAGGTCAGAGATGTTAAGTGACTTGACCGAGGTCACACAGGTAGCGGCAACTGGGAGTCAAAGCCACGCGATTACGAACCAAGAAGTCTTTTTTATTAAATAAGGGCGTGACATGTTGAAACGGAGAGAAGTGCTTTTCCATCCGTGTCCTTGGGTCTTCCCATCAGCTCTCCACGGAGCGCAATTTCCTGTTCTACTTCCTCCCTCCCAGAAAGGTTTCTCTTCCTGTCTCCAATTCTCCCGGAACTCATGTCGATTTCAAACGTTACTTCCTCCATGAAGCAGAAAGCCTCCTCTGATCCATGAAACAAACCCTTACGCATTTAGCTCATCCCCCAAAGTTTTAAACGGGAGGCTCTGAATTTCACCCACCCCTGGATTTTTGTAACGGCCAGCAGGTACCTGACACCCAGTGGAGGCTCAAAGACCTTCCCCAGTTTGAGGTCAAAACAAGCGAAAGGCCTTTATGAACACGTCTTCCTTACCTTTGTAGCTTTCAAAAAATGATGCTAAATCCGAATTAAAAAAAAAAAGTTCCTAGTCTTCTGTATGATTTAGAAGTAAGTTTCATTGTGAGTAACAGAATCCCAAACTCACAGCGATTTACACAAAGTAGAAGTGTATTTCTCTTTCACACACATCTGAAAGTAAGGAGCCCAGAGCTAATATGAAGCTTCTACATCCCAATGCCCCGAGAGGCTTAGGCTCCTTCCAGACTTTTCTTCTGCCTTCCCTAGGATGTGGGCTGTGTTTGCAGAATCTAAGTTGGCTGCCGGTATGGTCGTTATTTTAGTCACCTTCCAGCCAGCAAGAAGGTGAAAGGGACAAAAAAAAAAGGGGGTGACAAACACACATCTAGGTTTTAGGGGAAAGTTCTTATTTTTTTTTAATTTATTTATCTATTTTGAGAGAGAGAGAGAGAGACAGAGCACATGCGTGCGAGTTGGGAGGGTCAGAAAGAGAGGGAGAGAGAGAATCTCACTGTCACCGTGGAGCCCGATGTAGGGCTTGAACTCACCAACTGTGAGATCATGACCGGAGCCAAAATCAAAACGCTTATGGGGGCGCCTGGGTGGCTCAGTCGGTTAAGCGTCCGACTTCGGCTCAGGTCCTGAAGGTCGTGATCTCGCAGTACATGAGTTCGAGCCCTGCTTCGGGCTCTGTGCCAACAGCTCAGAGCCTGGAGCCTCCTTCAGATTCTGTGTTTCCCTCTCTCTGCCCCTCCCCTGCTCGTTCTCTGTCTCTCTCTGTCTCTCAAAATAAAACGTTAAAAAAAAAAAATAAGAATCAGACGATTAACCAACTAAGCCACCCAGGCACCCAAGCCACCCAGGCGTCCCTGGGGAACATTCTTATAACCTATTTGCTACAATTGAGACTCATGCCTAAACCTCGTGGCAAGAGAGGCTATACTCTTTATTCCTGGTGGGTATATGAGGAAAATGGAGCAGGTGTATTGGTGCTTGGGGAGGAGGGGGCTGCTGGGAGGCGCTGATGAGAATAAACGAAACGAGAAGGCACGTGGAAGGCAGGCTTTATAGGAGTTGCCACACTCTCATTCTAGGTATCTTTCTTGGACTCTCTTAGGGCAGGAACTTCACTCCGTCTCCACGCTTCTTACCCTCATTAACTCCTCTGTACCACCCGCCCTAACTACATGCGTGAAGTTCTCATCTGAATAATCTAATCCCTAGACCTTTCCATTGGGTGATATTTACCAGAATATGGCTCTGCTCTACCTGCACCAGCTCCCTCTCTTACCGTGTTGTCTCCATATGGTAAGAAAAATATCAGCTTCTATAGGGAAGCCTTAGCTAGATTTCTTCCTCCCTCCCTCCCTCCCTCCCTTCTATCCTCCCTCCCTTCCTTCCTTCCTTCCTTCCTCCCTCCCTTCCTTCCTTCCTTCCTTCTTTTCTTCCTTCCTCCCTCCCTCTCTCTTTCTTTCTTTCTTGCTTGCTTGCTTTCTTGCTTTCTTACTTTCTCACTCTTTCCCTCTAATTCTTGTTCTGATTCTTCCTTATCCAAAACAAGGAAGCAAATCTGGAAGGAACTTGTCATTAGGGTAGGGGATCAGGAAGCCCATTTACGTCCCAAGCGCTAGTCAAGCTCTACCAGAAAGTTCTATGTCTGGTGCCATTGGGCCCTGGCATCGTTACTAACCACTCTTGTGTGTTAATGAAGCAGCACCCTTGTTTCCTACTTGCTGTGTGGCCAGCCTCCTCTGGAAGGAATCTTTCTGGGAGGAGAGGTGAATGCCGATGCATTGTGGTCTCAAGCTTGGTAACCATTCGCCCCCATTGGAAACTTCACTCTCACCTTTAATAAGCACCTATGATGCGTAAGGTACTTCGTAGCACCGCTCTCGTGCACTCATGACAAAATCCCCCCGCGATTTTTGTCACCTCCATTTTACAGATGAGGAAACAGAGACGCAGGAAGGTAGACTATCTTCCCCAAGCTCACGAACTCGGAAGAGGCAGTGGTTCCAAAGCTGGCTTCTTGATTCCAGCCCCTCATTTCACCTCCGGGCTACAGCTTACCCTTTATTGTCTCATTTCCCCCTTGTTTCATCCTTTTCTGCCTTTATATATTTTCTAGTTCATTGACTCTTACTTAATCGTTCTTGTTTTTATGGTCCTTTTTTTTTTTTTTATGAACCCATTAAATTCTTACCAGAACAATAAACAAATAAATAGTCCCATGTAATTGTCTGTCGGTTTTCATTTCTTCCTCTGCTGGACACCAAGTTCTTTGAATTCTGTGACTGGCTCTCCACTTCTTCAACCTCAGAACATTCTTCCCTAGACGTGCGAGTCCTCAATCCATGTTGGAGGACAGAACACAGTCCCAATTCCTCCCTCTCCAGAGCTAACCAGCAGATTGGAATTCTGTTCCCTGGGGGAAGAGTCACTGGTCTCTTGAGCAATCTGTGGCTGGACAAGGATGAGTTTTCTTTGATCTGTCTGGGTGATCTTGGGGGACTAGTGAAGCCAGCTGGGCCAGCAGATTTGGTCAGCATCTGGGTCTATGGTCCCATGTGGTATTTAGAGCATGATTCCCAAGGAGCTGTGTCTGTCCTCATTTTGTGTTGGCAGCCGAGCTTCCAGAGTGTCACAAGCCCTGACGCCTTCACACCGATACTCATGTGGGAGGGTCTCAAGTCATTGTCTCCCCTTGAATTTGGTCTGGGTAGCTCAAAATAGTGAATATTGTTCAAGAAATTTTTTTAGCATGTATGAATTCATTTGACCTGCACAATAACCCCTTGAGCAAGGAACTAATTTACCTGCGTATCTACAGAGGAGATAAACGCCCACACTTAACTGGGGTGGTTAGCTTTCTCAAGGTCACACCACAGTAGTGCTGGGGCTCCAATCCAGATATTCCGGCTCCACAGCCTATCCGAGTAACCACTCCACTAGATGGAGACTCCCAAAATGTAGCAGCGACATGGAACATCGATCCCTGCTCAGTGGGCTCCCTGGAAATGTTGAGTTGACCACATGGAAGGCACAAATGACCACGTCCAGGGGCTTCCTTGGCCAGTCTGGTGCTGCTTTGAAGTGATACAAGGTGAAGAGTTGGTTGCCCACCGTAGTGCTATGAGCTAGGTTCACTTGGGGCTGATTTCTGGAACTGTCTGTTTCTGGGTGTGGCGCCATCTTTCAAGCTGTCTGTCCCCCTTCCAATGACCAACTTAACTGAGTCATTCTCCCCCAGTGATCAACCCTGAGAAGCCATATTGTATAATATGAGCCCATCCACCCCCCACCCCCCCCAGTCTCTGGTGTTTGATCAGAATTAAACCCTTGAATCCAGCGAAGCCAAGAGCATTTCTTGCCTAAGAATCTGGACTTGCATTTGAGAGACAGAAAGAGAGAGAGAGAGGTGCTCTATTTCAGTGTCGGAGTTTACTGATGGCCATCTCGGGTCACTGTATGGTTGGGGGAAAGGGTCAATAAACTAAAGGGCAGAGAAGAGGAAAAAATGTAAGTCACGTTTCTCTCGTTCCTCATTCCTTCCCCTTCACCAAACCTAACTGCATCCTTGCCTTTGGGGTGTGATGTAGAACTGAATTCCCCCCTTGAGGTAGCTTCTGGATTCCATGACTCGCGACCCAAAGCACGCGGGCTCTGTTCCCTCCACTCGGAACACAGTTTCCCCAACTTTCTGCACTGGTGGCTCTGCCTTTAACTCAGCTTTCAAAATGTTGTCTTTAATTCATCATTTACATGGGGTCCTTGGCACACTTACGGGCGTACTAAATGGATGAATAAATGAAAAGAAATCTGACGAGTCCCTGATGTCACTTGGAGAAAATTCATTCCCGTCTCTGAGTCTCAGTTTCCCCAACTGCGAAATGAAGCACAAAAGACTAAACGTAAGAGGTGCAAGGTGCCTGACACAGAGGAGGTGCTCCATGAACGGCGGCCACTCCGGGAGGCAGTGCCGGACGCAGACATCCATCCATCGTTTGAGCATCCCCAATGGTAGGCATTGGGTTCCTGCCTCAGGTCGTGTCCCCTCTCTAGGTTTTCCCTCAACCCCCCAACAGGGTGAGACTGTGGAAAAGGAGTAATCTGAAATTTGATTTGCCACTATGAGTCCCAAATCGGAATCCATTTGCATTGACTGTGTCTCTAACGCCCTGAACAGTGCAGTTGTGTAGGAGATTAAACACGGACAGATCCGTCTCTGAAAGAAGGGAGAATTCCCTGCACTGATCTGTCAAGATATCTGCTTTCCCATCATCCGTCTGGGTTGGATCCCAGATGCCCCCTCCCACTGGCCACCTCCCTTGCCATGATCAGAGATAATATTAAGCATCAGCTCTTGGAACTGAGAAGACAGATGGAAACACAGGAATGTCAAGATCTCCAGGGTTTTTCAAAAATAAATATAATTCTCTCCCCACTCCCCGGACCACATGCTGGGGATACCTAGGACTTATCTGTCCACTCTGTCGGCAGGTGTGCAAGGAGATACCGTGGAAGAAAACAGATCACAGACACGGAACATATCCCTAGGGTGGGCGGCCGGGGGGGAGGGCGGGGTTAGGGCTCACCACTCAAAAGTTAACAAGTGAAAAAACCCTTTCTCTTGAGTATCGCCTATGAAAGCCCATCGCTATTTCATAACAATCTTTTAAAACTAAAAAAAAAAAAAAATTTTTTTTTCAAGTAGGCTTCACCCCCAGCACGGAGTCCAACACGGGGCTTGAACTCACGACCCCGAGATCAAGACCTGACCTGAGATCAAGAGTCTGGTGCTTAACTGACTGAGCCGCCCAGGCGCCCTTGTTTCATAAGCATCTCAATCCAACTGTGTAGATTCAAAAGGCTCCCATGGTTCGCGAAGGACTGGTGCAAAGTGGGGCATTAAAATGATTTCGACATTGAGGCCATTTGCAACGAAAACGAAACGGGGGCGGGGGGGGGAGATGGCTTTAAAATGAGCCACATCGTTGGGGCGCCTGGGTGGCGCAGTCGGTTAAGCGTCCGACTTCAGCCAGGTCACGATCTCGCGGTCCGGGAGTTCGAGCCCCGCGTCAGGCTCTGGGCTGATGGCTCGGAGCCTGGAGCCTGTTTCCGATTCTGTGTCTCCCTCTCTCTCTGCCCCTCCCCCGTTCGTGCTCTGTCTCTCTCTGTCCCAAAAATAAATAAACGTTGAAAAAAAAAATAAAAAAAATAAAAAATAAAATGAGCCACATCGTGCGAGTCGCCGCTGCATCAGGTGTTAGTAGAGGCAGTGTAAGTAACTGAACCCGTATTGTGACGACGTACGCGATCTGTTTCTTTAATCGGCCTGCTCTACTCTCGGGGGTGATGGGAGCTGAATCTCACGGTGGTGCAGTGGACGAGACACCAGACTGGGCGTAACTGGTAGCATCTTGTCTAATTTGGGGCGAGTAACCTTCACTTGGGACTCAGCTTCCCCATCTGGGAAAGGGGGCAGTAGCCCTGTAGGTAGGAAAGTGGATATTTGGCTCTTATTTCTTGACTGTTCTGTTCACAGCAGACGGTGTTAATCCACCCCGTCATTTTTTCTTGTTTACCCAGATATGGTTTCAGGATCCATTTCAGCCCAGAGTTTCAGGAAGCCACCACCAGTTGATCAAAGAGAGCCTCTGAGGAGAAGTTTCTCTGTCATTCCCACACCGGGGGACTTTAAAGGTCTTTATATTGTGCAAGCGCTGTATTCACATAGGACAAGTGTGATGTCGCCAATCATCACCCTAAGTGAGTTTATGGAGGAAAAGTTTTACTCTCTTGCCTTCAGCCAAACTCTGAGCGGCTTTCGAAAGAATATCGCGAAGGGTTAAGATTTCCAAATAATACACTAAACTCAAGGTTGGGTTTTCGTTTTAATGGTTGAATCCCTCATCCCATAAAAGCTTCACAAAAACAAGGGAGAACGAACTGGGGGTGACCTCAAAGTGATTCAGAGGACTGCTCCAAATTATCAGCGAAATCTGCCCTAAAACCATAAGAAAAAAAAAAAAAAACTTCATTGGGCTCAATATGGGAGGTTGCTTTCCAGACCCGAGCTCAGTCCTTACCCCGCTTGGTAATGACTCATTTTTCTTTCAGATGATGCCCGATAAAAGCATTTGCCTGCCTCTCAGAAGTCTCTGGAAGGAACATGTGAAATCGTAATTAGGTCTGAGAAGGTTTTTACGCAAACATCCTGGGAGCAGTAAAGCCCATCCTAAACCTGGCTCATCTGCTGAGGCTGACGTGTGGCGAGGCTATGCTGCTACCCAAAGTACTTACACTTTGGACAAGGAGGAACCGGTCCCCAGGAGAAGAAAATACGGGCCCGACCCCCATTCGTGTGCTGATGTTAGCGGACATAGCTGTGCCTGGCCTCAGGGGCATCAAAATACATCTCTAAGGGGGTTCCTGGGGGGCTCAGTCCATTAAGCGTCCAACTTCGGCTCAGGTCATGATCTCGCGGTTCGTGGGTTCCAGCCCCACGTCGGGCTCCGTGCTGACGGCTCGGAGCCTGGAGCTTGCTTCGGTTTCTGTGTCTCCTTCTCTCTCTGCCCCTCCCTGGGTCAAGATTTGTCCCTCCCTCCCCACCCCTCTCAAATAAATACTTAAAAAAATTTTAAAAATACATCTATGAGCTTTTTTCTCCGCCAACCCCAGTATTAAAGGTCATGAAACTAGAATGCCATAGAAGGAAGTTGTCTGGTACTATTCCTTGGGGACACAGGCCATGAAACTCCCTGTGGCTCATTATCCAGGTTTCTGTGGTACAGAATCTTCTCTGGTTTGGACAAATGCCCTGCAAAGCAGGGGCATCAGAATAAGGTTCGAGGTAGCAATAGAACCAGGGTTTTGGTTGGACTGGGGGAAAGTATTTTGAATTCTGCTTGCGTCCACTTTCTTTAAATTTTTTTTTTAATGTTTATTTTTGAGACAGAGGGAGACAGACGCGAGTGGGGGAGGGGCAGAGAGAGCGGCAGACACAGAATGCGAAGCAGGCTCCAGGCTCCGAGCCATCAGCACAGAGCCCGACGCGGGGCTCGAACCCGCGGACCGCGAGATCATGACTTGTGCCGAAGCTCCACCCACGGAGCCACCCGGCGGCCCCTGCCTGCTTCCACTTCCCTCTGATGTACACGTACCTCTCAGAGCGATGTTACCTGAGATATTGCACAAGGGCCGGCAGGTGGAAAGAGCTCAGTAATGGAAGCAGATAATTACGAGAGCATCGTAGGCAGGCTCCCTGCCCCTAACTACCTTCTCCGGTCCTTTCTCCCCATCTCGGGAGTGACGGCGACACTCAATCACCCACTTTGCTATACTGTCTCTCATTCACTCACCCAATGACGATTTACTGAGGATTCAGTACTACAGTCTAGGTGCCCCGTTTCTGATTCTGGGGACACAGCGGAGAATGAGACAAAGAAGACCCCCTACTCTCATACCATTTACGTGTTCATCAAAGAAGACAGATAATGAAGGGGGGGGGAGAAAGGGAACTAGATGATTTCAGATAGCAATTAGGACTCTGGAATAAAGACAAGAGTGAGATACAACATGGAGAAATGGAAACAGGAAGGACAATTGCATTGGGTGCCGAGGAAGGCCCCTCTGAGGAGGACACGTTGACAGCTGAACGCTGGAAGTTGTTCCCATAGAAGGATCTCAGGGTAGATCATAGCAGGCATGTGCAAAGGCCCTGAGGCAGAAATGACCTTGGCATGTTTAGGGAAAATCAAGGCAGAGTGGCTGGGGATGAAGGAAGTGATTCTTCCAGCAGTAGATGAAATTGAAGAGGTAAGCAGGCGTCAGCATTTGGCCACCCCCAGCATTTGACAGAACTTGGCACATACGAGATGGCCGATAATAACTGGGCAACTTCTCCTTTTCATTAAACCGGTTGCTGACCAGACTCTCTTTCTCTTTACCATGGGAAATGCGTTTCTGTATTTCTTCCAGTTCAAAAAGCAGTTTGGGCCGGGAAATTCATGAGTTACGGCTGAAAGGACTGGAAAGAATTTCCCAAGCGAGGCTCAGCTCAACTCATTCACAAGACAAAACATTTCTTGAACGCCTACTTGGTTTCTTCCCTAGGTCACTACGACTCTGTGTTGCCATTTGGAAGGTGAAATCGGTCCTGCTATTCCTCAGAGCTGAGAAGCCCGATTCTACCCATGAGTCACCCTGGGCTCGGGCAAGAAGTTCGAAACTCCACATGGGTTATAAACGCACATGAGTCAGAAACCCTCAGACTCACCAGATGAGTAGTTGAGGAGGTCAGTTTAAGAGTCTCCCAGACCTTGGTTGGAATCCTGCGTCTGCCCGTTTTTAGCTCAGTTATCCGGGGCCAGCCACTACTGTCTTTCTCAGCCTCGATTTCCTCATCTGTATTATGGGGATAATAATACTATTCTTACTGGTGAGAGGTTACATGCCTTCTTAGCTTACGTGTGGTCTGCTCTGGGGTGTCGCTAGGACGGGAAATATTGTTGTAATTACTTATGACATAAATTACAAAATTAATTATCACGTAATTATTACAGATAAAAATGACCTAAATACTAATTTTCCCTCATAAAGGAACCCGGAGTAATTATTTGCCCCGTAAAGTGCAGCCAGCGTGCTTTGAAAGAAGAATGCCTCCACATCAGAAGCCGTGAATCCCAGGTTCTAGTTCCAGCTGGGATCCCTGCTTACTCTGTCATCTGAGGCAGGTCATTTCTCCCATCTGGGCTCTGGGTTCCACGGTTTGCCTCTCAGAGGTTACAAGACCTCTTACCCCTAGAGCCGAGCGTCAAAGCCAGCAAGGGCTGTGCTTCCCCCAACCTGCAGTGCCTTTCCCGGCGGAGCAAAGAGCCATGCAGCAAACCTCGCACCTTGATCCTGTGTGCGCTGGCATGCGTACGGCTTCCTCGTGGGGATGACTCTGTCCAAACAAGCTTTCCTCTGCCCCATGGGGTCAGCCTCGCTTCTGAAAATCAAGCCGCCGACCGAGTCTGGGTCCAGGCATCGTGGGAGTCAGAGCACGGGGCCAAGCACGGACTCACATTCCACGATGATCATGTCCAGGGATGTCTGAACCAGCTCCTCGACGGGGAGGAAGTCCCTCCAGGTTGGGGTGACCTTCCCAGCAGTGTGTTTATTTCACAGCCCAAGGCAACACATTCAGGGAGGAAGGGAAGGGAGGAGGAAGGGAAGGGGGAAACGAGGCTATTGAAGCAAAAGAACATTCTCCCGAGTCCGCCGAAAACGTAAAGCTCTGACAACAGGAGACTGCTACAAGCATGTTGAGAAAACAGAAGACAATCAGAGAAAGAAAAGTCCAAAAGTCTACAATACAGAGGAAACTCACACTTTGCCCGTCTCAGCGCTGAGGTAGATTAGTTGTTATTGAATCCACTCGGCACATAATAAACAGTCAAGAATGATTTGTGAAGTGATTGAATGGCAGGAAGGCATCACTGCTGGCCGGACCCACTAGTGAAGGTGTCACAGGTTAAATGGCTTGTGGGAGACGGGTAGGATTGGACTTGCTGGCGGAGGGAAGTATTTCAGGAAGGACATCAGCTTCAGCAAAGGTCTCTCGAGAGACTGAGCTTGGGAGTGTTGGAGGATGTATTAGTCAGCTGAGCCCAGGCTCTGCTGCAGTCAATTTCCCTGGAATTTCAGCGACTCGGTGTAATAAACATCGGTTTCTCACTCTTGTTGTATGCCCAGTGCAAGCTGGCCGCGGGCTCTGCTCCACACGGTCACTCCAGGACCCAGGCCGACATCAGCACTGACATCTATTACGTGCATCTTGCGCGACATGAGTTCTTGAAGGTCCCCAGAGTAGGGGAAGAGATCTCATGGAGAACTCGCGCGTGCTCTTTGGTGCTTTGGCATGGAAATGACATAGGGGTCTTCTGGGCACCCCCCCCCTCCCCGGACAGAACTGGAGTTCTGGCTCCACCTGATGCTCGGGGGCTGGGAAAGGTCATGAGCTCATTTCACAGGCATCTGTGAGCCGCAAATGGCTCTGCTTCGTGGCAATGGTCAGAACGGCCCACGCAAGTGGCAAACACATTCGAAGTGAGGTAGAGAAGAATGAAATATTTGTAGCTTTGCCGTGGACAGTGTATATCCTGAGAGTCTCTCCCATCACATAGGAAAGCTCCCTCTGCAGTGTCCTAAAATTTGTCAAGTGATCAGGAAAGGACGTCTCCATTATTTTTTTTTTATCCTTACAAGTGTCAGAGTTATCAGGAAACCACTCTACTATCTTGTCTCTCGGGCTCTTCTCAACAATATATGAATGAATTTGGGTATCTGCAGAAAGGATTCTTAAGAAGGGCAGACATTCTACGCGTACCTAGAACTGAGTCTGAGCCTTAGTGCCCCCGTACTTGTCAAGGCCCTTAATCTCCATGTCTATATTTATTCCTTCAATTACAATTTATTGAGTATCTACCATGACCAGCCTATGAGGTGGGGAAGATACAAACGGGATCCACTGATAGGATTCTTGCCATCAGTAAGCTTTCAGACTAGTGGATGAAGCTTGCATTATATGGCCTGACAAGAAAGCAAGAAAGACAGATGTTAGACCATAGGGAAAAACTCCTGGTCCTCGGAGTGGCAAAGGTCCCTGAAATGGGGGAAGGCAATGAGCCTCCTTCCTCAAAACCGTCAAAGCACAATGTGGGTATTTATTTCCATGGATCCCTCAAAGTTTTCCAAAATATGTGGGGATGGGAGTGGCTGAGGACAGCTAACGGAAGGTCCAGTCTCCTTACCACCGAGCAGACTCCCCACTTCTAGAAAGACACCTGCTATTCTTAAAATACCCATAAATCACCCTAGAGATCTTTGATAGCACCCAAGATCAAGACCATTGACCTCAAGAAAAAGATGACTCTCTAATTATTAGGAACCCACTGGGCATGGTAATCAGATTTAGGGAATAAGGACAAATAAAATAGAGGCACCTGGGTGGCTCACTCGATTAAGCAGTCGACTCTTGGTTTCAGCTCAGGTCACGATCTCACAGTTAGTGGGATCGAGCCTCATGTCGGGCTCTGTGCCGACAGTGTGGAGGCTGCTTGGGGTTCTCTCTCTCCCTCTCTCTCTGACCCGCCCCTGCGCTCCATTCTCGCTCTCGCTCTCTCTCAAAATAAATAAATAAACTTAAAAAAATAGAATAAATAAAATATGACCCACCTCACTGAACAGAGATGAGCATTAAGGGTCATCATGGATATCCCAGACTTTCCAACATATGGCTCCTATGGCAGATTGTATTTTCCAAAAGTGGCTGCAATACCATATCAGTCTTCTCAGTTATTCTTACAGTATGACTTTGACCATCCTCCCACTGAAAGGACGCGGTGAGGTCCTTCCGTGTGAATCTGGATACACTCATGACAGTAGACAGTAGTGCAATGGCGTCGTCTGACTTCCGAGAATAAGTCATAAAGGACAGCACAGCTCTGCCTGCTTCTCTTGGGATGTCCCCTTTTGGAACCCAGCAGCCATGCTGTGAAGAAGCCGAGGACCTTCATGGCGAAGTCACACACAGGCTTCCCAGCTGAGAGACCCGGGCTCCTGGAACTAAGTTCTATGCTTGTGAGGAAGCCTGTGCTCTATTCCCGCCCAGAAAGACTGTGGGGAGAAGCCATGTGCATGCGTTCTGGCCAACAGTCCCACAGAGGTCCCTGAAAATAGCCAGCACCAACCACCACGCATGTAAATAAAGATGCTTCTAGATCCTTCCAGCCCCAGCTCTCATGTTATGCTTAGCTTTGAGTCTTTCCTGAGAAAGCCCAGGCAACCTGGAACCCAGACAACCAATTCCCATAGTGCCCTGTCTGAATCCCGGAAGGACAAAATGGCGGTGTTACGCCACTCAGATTTAGGGCAATTTGTTCTACAGTGGTAGTGACTGAAACCAGTTCTCAGTAGAGCTGAATCACCTAAATATTTAGCCAAGTGATAACATTCTGGTTACCAGAGCGTTCTAGGTAGGTGACTGTTGACTGAAACACCCTCATGCCAGGACTGGCGTGTCAGGTTGAAAGTTTATCAGTCTTTAGCTGCAAAGTCTTTCCGTTTTTGCTCTGTGCAGGGGCAGCATTCCCTGAAAGATCACGCCATGATGTTCTGTGGCCTGAATTTCCCCCCCAGAAGCTGCAGTACTGGATAGAGTTTAGGTCATATCTGGGGCGATATGCCTAATTTCAGTGTCTGTTTGCCTAACATTAGAGCTTCAGGTAGCTGGTCTTATTATTTCTGGGAGTTCTTCCAGAGCTGCGCTTCCTTATTAATATTGGCATTGAGTTATTACTCATGTTATTTGCTGCCCTTCATTTCAGATCCCATTCTCTGGGAGAATTCTACATCCCTGCCCTGGGGCTGTCAGACTCAGGCTTGTGACCTGCCTTGGCCAATGGCGTATAGATGGAAGTGGCATGGGCTGTTTCCAAGAGGCAGCTCTCAGATCCGTTAAGAGCCACTGGACGGTAACGCCATGTTCTTTCCCCTCTATCCCCCCTGCCCACCATTAGTCCACGAAGGCCCAGGATGTCATTTATTTCATAACCCTCGGTCCCAAAATAAGGAAGACATATAGCCAACACATGATGGATGTATCATGTGAGGAAGGAAAAAAAAAATCTCAGTTGTTGTAAAGCCCTGGGATCGGGGGCATTTGTCACGGCAGCATAACTTAACCTAAACTGATTAATACAACTTCAGTGCCCCACTCCTGAGACAACAGTGATGTTAATACCAAGAGTTAGCTTCCTGGAGCTTCCAAAGCAGATACTTGGCTGGTGGCCACATGGGTCCTTTGTTCCTGGGGCCGTCTCTCCCAAGCCACGTCCATGTTGAGTTCCGGAAAAAAATAAGGAAGAATACCTTTGGCCTCTACCTAGTGCCACATCTTGTCACCTGGGACCCAAAGCAGATTATTTGTGCCTCACAGATCACAGAAGGTCCCATAGATTTGCCTCTATCCCTTCCGTCCCAAGGATTCAGAGATAGATTCCATGGAGCTGTTCTGAGAAAGAGACTTTCTGCCACCTGACAGTCTTTCAACTTTTCGCTGACATGTTCTATTTCCTCATCAAAGTTCCCTTTCTTCTATGCAAATCCAGATATGCAAAATCACTCCTGTGGGCTTGCGCCCTATCACTTTATCGGACACTCCTAGACATATCTGAGTCCCAGGTTGGTGGAGACAAGATCCTATCTCTCCCTCAAGAGCAGTCTCTAGCTCTCTTCCCAGATATCCTCGCGGGCAGCTCCCTGGCTCTCTGTGATAAGGTTCCCATATCAAGGAGGGAGACGCCTCTCCCATTATCCTTCGTAAGTGGCAAACTTCATGCCCGCTCAGCCAATCCCACTCCTCTCTTTTTCTTTTTCGTCTTAGCATTCACCGTCGTCTGACGTGATTCCTTTATGCTCTGTGTCCTCCGCCGGAATGTGTTTGTGTTTATTTATTGCTCTATTACTCGCATCTTGAATCGTCCATGGTATACAGTTTGTGCTCAATAGATACGTTTGACTCAAATAATGAAAGCCCTAGAGATTTAAAATAATATTGGTGACGAAGCCTTGGGTTTTCAAAGAGGAATCTGTGGAGGACCAAGCCTCCACGGGGAGTGGTTTTGAGATCCTCTAGTTACAGGTGCTTCAGAGCAACTCGGGTTCTATTTGCTGCGTCAGGTTCAGGGTTCGAAGAAGATTTTATCGGAAAAACAGGCTCAACTGAAAAAGAGTTGGGAAATCATGGGTACGGGCCAGATTGGTCCTTGAATGGATCCGTAGACTGAGGTCTTGCAAGCTGAAGACTGTTTACCAGAGCACTCCGCCAACGAATGATAGAACGCAGCTCACGTGTGGATTTACTTTACATCGTTGGCATGAAAAGATTGGGCAAGATCGCTTATTAGGTGCTTCTGCTTCCACGAACTCTGAGTCAGACCTCTGATATGAAACTGAGTGCAAGAACAGGAGGGGTTCCTTGTTCATAAATCCTGCCTTGTGAAACCGAGGCGTTAGATTCCGAGGTGTGACTCTTGACAGCTGGAAATATCCACAAAGCTGACTTGGTGCACATGTGCATGTACTTATATGGTGGCTAAGTATGGTAGGTAGCAGAATGTGGCCAACTGTGGCCAACTCTTATTAGATGGTCGGCCACTTGTGGTGTGGGTCCTTGTACCAGTGAGGGCTCCCTCATCTACGAATAGGAACCACCCAAAAGGATATTGATCATCTCACAAGGGGGACTGCGAAAGGGAACCCCCAGGGCCGGCAGATTCAGCAGTTCAATGGCATCGTCAAACCAGCTCATGTGCTCTTTATCCCCAGTGACACTTTTCAGCAAGTTTGTCTTGGTCGGCCTTCCTCGTGACCCCAAGATGGCTCCCAACTCGTGAAGAGGCCAATGAGTAGAGGCATAAAAGGGAACGTCTCTTTCCTTGTGTCCTCCCTCTTATAAGCAAGGCACAGTTACCTGAGAGCCTCATGCTGAACTTCTGTCTACGTGCCCATGCTGCAACCAATTTGTGTGACTCACTCCCCGATAGTCATGCTGCTGGCGGGGGGGGGGGGGGGGGCGGGTAACCAAAATCAGAATTCTGTCAGGGTGATGATTCCTTTTTCATGTCAGCTTGGCTAGTAAACACTAATCTAGGTGTGCCGTGAAGGGATTTTGCAGACGGGGCTACACTGTACAATCTGTTGCCTCAAGGAAGGATTATCCTTGATGATCTGGGGGGGCCTCGTCCAATCAGTTGAAAGGTCTTTCACACAAATGTGAGCTTTCCCCAAGAAGGGATTCTGCCTCCAGACCGGATCCTCAGCTCCTGCCTCAGAACAGGCTGGTCTGCCCTAGAGATATTGGACCTGCCAGTGTCTATAATCTCATAAGCCAACTCCTTAACCTTTCTCTTTCTTTATTTCTCTCTCTAATAAAACTACTCAATGAGTCTCTTTAATATACACTATCTATCTATCTATCTATCTATAGATAGTCATATGTATAGATCTATAGATAGATCTACAGGTACATAGATAGATAGATAGATAGTCATATATGTGTGTATGTATAATACATATTATATTTCATATACAGTTGGCCATTTAACAACGCAGGGCTTAGTAACACCAACTCCCACACGGTTGAAAACCCACCTCTAACTTTTGACTCCCCCCCCCCCCCAAAATTCAACTACTAATAGCCTATTGTTGACCAGAAGCATTATGTATAACATGAACAGTTGATTAGGACACAATTTTTTGTTATATGTATTATATAGTGCATTCTACAACAAAGGAAGCTAGAGAAAAGAAAACGTTATTCAGAAAATCACAAGGAAGAGAAAACACATTTAGAGTCCTGTGATGTAGTTTTCAAAAACATCTGTGTAGGGGCGCCTGGGTGGCTCAGTCGGTTGAGCGTCCGACTTCAGCTCAGGTCATGATCTCGCGGTCTGTGAGTTCAAGCCCCGCGTCGGGCTCGGTGCTGACAGCTCAGAGCCTGGAGCCTGCTTCGGATTCTGTGTCTCCCTCTCTTTCTGCCCCTCCCCTGCTCATGCTCTGTCTCTCTCTGTCTCAAAAATAAGTAAAAACATTAAAAAAAAGAATCTGTGTAGAAGTGAACCTGTACAGTTCAGACCTTGTTATTCAAGCTTCAACTGTATATTACACATATTATAAACATCTATGAATATTATATAACATATCACATATATGTAGAATATATATATTCCACCGACCTGTTCCCTCTGATGGGTAATGGCTACTGGGTAGATAATCAACATTCTCTTTTTTTTGAACAAAGGGTGAGATTTTTTTTTGAGACCACACCATTCTTTTATTGACTTACCAAATACTTGGAGCACTCACTTTTACATTTATTCGCAAATATTTTTGGGTACTTTCTAGGTACTCGGGAGATATTACTGAACAAAGCAGATAAAAAATCCCACCCTATTCTAAATTGGCATATTCTGATATATGTTTTCATGCCATCCTAAAATTTTCCTTCATAGTGCTCATCGCCATCTGTTTATACAGTATTCTCTCTACCACCAGAACTTAAGCTTTTTTTTTTTTTTGAAAAAAAAAACAAACTTCAAGAGGCATAAGGCAAATTAAACCCCAGAGTGGATGTGGTAGGCTTCTAGTGCTCCCACACACCCGTTTCTCCTCTTCTTCCCGAGCGTGTGGGAGGGCGGTATTGTCTCCAATCCCCTTGAAGTAGGTGGGGCCTTGTGACTGGTTCTGTCCCAAATTCATAAGATGGAAGGACCCTGGATCCATGAGTCGCTTCGTGGACAGCAGCTGGCCTGGAAAGTTGTCCAACCTGATAGAGGACTTGCATGAGTGAGAAATAAACCTTTTCTGTGTTACGGAAATGAGGTTCCGGGGTTTATGTGTCACTGCAGCATAGCATAACCCATCCTGACTAATACGGTCGAATTCCAGATCCAGACTGGAGGCCAACGGGGGCCATATTGTTCTCATGCGCCGCGTATCCTCGGCGCCCAGCTCGATACCTGAAACAAACTAAATGCTCAGTAAGTACTTTGAAAAAATAACACCACAAAACCCCATCCATTAAAAGATATATAAGATAATTTACACCTTAACGGGTTAGTGATGTTGTAAGTGAGCTTGATTAAAAAAAAAAAAACACATAACAAAAACCTTTTTGACTTTCCTGTCAACCTAAATAAATTACCATGGATGAATACAATTCATGAAGACAGGAGTCATCAGCCAGCAACCTGTTGTCCTTGTCATTCAAATGCAAATGAACGACACCCTAATTTCTTCCAAGTGTAAGGCACCGTATGGGGCCTCCTTAGTAATTTTAAATTATTCTGTAAAGTGTGGGTTTCTTTTTTTCTTTTTTTTAATGTGTATTTATTTTTCAGAGACAGAGACACACGGAGCGTGAGCAGGGGAGGGACAGAGAGAGAGGGAGACACAGAACCAGAAGCAGGCTGTTAGCACAGAGCCCGACGTGGGGCTGGAACTCCCGAACTGTGAGATCATGACCTGAGCCGAAGTCGGGACGCTTAACCTACTGAGCCCCCTGGGCGCCCCGTTCAGTATCTTTTTATGGGGCCCCTACTCTGTGCTGGCCGTTTGCTAGGTGGTGAGTATATAGACAGGACCACGGACCTAGTACAAACAAACCCTGGGCCAGGGCGCGCGTCCTCAGTAAACGATGGCTGATTGCATAGAGAAGGGCTATGATGAAGTCAGCACAGGAAATGGGGGAGGCCGGTAGAGGGGCATTGGCGAAGCAGGCCAGGCCGATGGCCCTCAAAATGTGGTCTCATGACCAGCAGCCAAGGCATCACCTGGGAAATTGTTAGAAGTGCAAATTCTCAGCTCTCCAGTCCAGTCCCATCGTAGCAGAAAGTTTGAGGATGACGCTCAGGAATCTGCATTGAGGGGCGCCTGGGGGGGCTCAGTTATTAAGCCTCTGACTTCGGCTCAGGTCATAATCTCGCGGTCCGTGAGTTCGAGCCCCACGTCGGGCTCTGTGCTGACAGCTCGGAGCCCGGAGCCTGCTTCCGATTCTGTGTCTCCTTCTCTCTCTCTCTCTCTCTCTCTCTGTCCCTCCCCTGCTCACACTGTCCCTCTCTCTCTCAAAAATGGATAAACATTAAAAAATACCTTTAAAAAAAGAAGCTGCATTTTGACAAGCCTTCCAGGCGATGGTGATGGACCCCAAAATTTTGAGAACCGTTGCTCTAAGACCTTGTTCCTGAGGCCTCCTTATTACCTGAGAGCAAATGGGGAACACAGGAGCTCGGATCCCATCCCTGACGGATCCCCTGCATCAGAATCTCTGAATGACAACGTCCCCAGGGGATTCATTTGCAAGTTCCATTGTGCGAAACACTGGTCCAGGCCAATGGTGTTCAAACTTAGCTGCTCAGTGGAATCAGCGGGCGGCTTTTCAGTCTGGCTGATGCCTGGCCTCTACCCTCCAGAGATTCTAGCTTAGTTGATACGGAGTTTGGCTTGGACGCCAGGGAATTTTTAACTGCCCCCTCCCCCCAGATGATTCTGATGTGTGGGCCAGTTCCAGAACCAAGGGCCTCCAGGACTCTAAGAAGGCTTCCCAGAGGGGCAGCATCTAAGCTCAGCCCTGGCCCCCAAGGTGGGGTGTTTCCCGGAGGGGAACAGAGAAAGCCAGAGTATTTTCGGTGTCACTTCCGCCCCTGTGGTTACCTGTCTTCAGTCAGAGAGGGAGGCCTCCCAAATCAAAGGCTGTCAATCCCCTTCCTGTCAACAGCCTCAAATTCACTAAAACACTCGAGGCACGGGTTCAGAGGCAGGGCAGAATGAGGGAGAGGTTTTATTGCATAAAGCCCGCATTCTCTGCGCTGTGCGTTAATTAATTTCAAAGTAGGCCGAGTGATGAGGGAGATTTGGGGCCGCAGCGTGGGTAATAAAAAAATTTGCTGAAAGTCCCTCTTTGCCTCCCGGAATGCCCTCTGCCCCGACCTACCCTATCACGATCAGAGAGAAAGGCCAGCCCGTGAGCATCACGACCTGCTGGGACTGGCCAGGGATGCTGCTGAGAAGGTACCCGGTCCTCTCCTTTGTTGGGAAACACGAGAGGTGGCTGGTGAGCACACAGAACTCGAGGGGGTCCTCGGGAGAGCCAGAGTGGGTGGGGCAGAGGAGATCCGAGGGGGTGCCCCAGAGGGCAAAGGTGAGAAGGACGCGGAGGGAGCCCTTTTTCGGAAAGAAGGATCTAGATTCTTCGGAGTTGGCCTCTTCCGGTCTCCCAACACTGGGACTGTTTCCATGCTACCCACTTCCCCACCTCCTCCCCCTATCGTCTGTGACTAATGATTCTGACCCTTCCCCAACCCGATCTGCAATATCTCAGGCCTCTGTCATAGTCGGCTTCCGGCCATCCGCAGGTCAGATGGCTCTGAGCACGGGAGGGCCAGCCTTGTAGCAGCAAAGGGCAGCCGAACTCGGCCAAAGGCAGGTTCCCGAAATACCCCCAGGGCTCCTTTTTTTTTCCCCCCCTGTCTTTCCTTCCTTTCCCTCCCCCCTATCTTATTACAATTAATTAACTTAATTGTTGATTCTTCTCTCACTCCGTAGGGTCTCTTTCCCAGCACTAGCCCAGGGGGGTCCTAGGAGGCAATGATAAAGTGACCGTAGGTTCTTACTTACGTTACCCGAATGAGTTCATCACGCGAGGACTCCTCAAGAGAGACCCCTTCAGCATTATCTTCTCAGAACGAATATGGTGGCGTCACCCCAAGTGCTCCTTGAATTCCTCTTGAGGAATGGCCTTAGGAACGGTCCAGATGGGCATTTCAAAGTGAAATAACAATAGTATTATTATTATGCTAGTCATTCACCTTTTTGTTGTTGTTTTAATAAACAAAATCCTGCTTGAGGCGCTTTGGTGGCTCATTGGGTCCAGCGCCTGATTCTTGATTTTGGCTCAGGTCATGACCCAGGGTGGTGGGATCAAGCCCCGCGTCCAGCTCCATGCTGAGTGTGGAGCCTGCTTAAGATTGTCTCTCTTTCTCTCTCTCTCTCAGATAAAAATTTTATATATATGATAAGAAGTCACGCTTGTGTCTCAGTTGTTTGCCCCAAAATTAGTGTCAACCAAGTGAATCATCCATTTTATTCCTAATAGTTATCCCTGAGTAATATTCAACTCTTTCCCCCAAGTTAAAACTACCTTCAGAGTTTCCAGATCTGGCCACCAATAAAGAACTTCGAAAAATACTCTGAATAAAGACAGAATCTTCAGGAGAAGTGTCCAGCTTCTGGAAGAGAACCTTGGGCAGGGTAATACCGACTTGAGGGGCCGCTCTCTATAGTCACGAGCTGAAAAGAAGCGTAAAGGGTTTTCTTAGTCACGATTGATGAACTCGGTCCCACTTTCTTTTTTATCTTCCTAGGAGTATCTGGGACGATCCCAGCTCTTAGCAACTCAGATTTTCCAGGCATCTCTCCTCCTCGGGGTAAACAAGAAAAGGAACAAGTACATACTTGACTCAATATTATAGGATGTGGTTTTCTCCTCTGTTTTATTTTTCCCTTTGACTCCTCTCCTCTCGTACCTTGAAAGGAAAGGCTATTTTAATGCCAAGTGAAATCAATTCGACAAGTATTTTCTGCATGCAAGGCCCTGTTTCACATGGTGTGTGGGAATCCCTGGCCCCCTAAGATGTGCTTTCTCACTGATTCTCTCTAGAGCGCCAACAGAGCGAAATGGATTGGGAAGCTGGGGGAAGAAGGCTTCTGTGTTAAGAAGGATCCCGAGGTCCAGATTCAGTGGGAAAATACACATATGGCTTCTTTCTCCTTACACTTAATGCACATTCAAATAGTTTGAATGAATAACTGGGGGAAAAAAAAAAAAACCAGAGTGAGTGAATGCATCCAAGAGTGATGAGACCCACCACTTGGGCAAGAGGAAATGAATCACATTATGTCCATGCATCCAAGTGAACTTTTAGAGTAATATCCATCCCAGATGGTTGCCAGAACACAATCTTTTCCTCTTTCCACCCAGCGTTGAAAGTCACAGTGTATGTGAGATCTGCTCCGAAATCGTTTATTTTGAAGTATATTTTGCCCCATTCTGTTGAAATAGATTGGCCATACATGAAAGTCAAGGAAAGACGGAGGGAACGCCCCAAGACTAAGGGCGATGAAAGGCACATGAAAACAAACAAACAAACAAAAGGCACCAATGACTCTGAACGAGAGCCTCTGATTACAAACAGCGTTGTGTGGAAATTGAATGGGACCTGAGAACTATCTGGGAACAATTTACCAGTGTTACTTTCCCTGATATTGATTGTTATATTTTGGTTATACTGGGGAATGCCTTTGATTTTAGGAAATAAACATTAAGTAGCAGGGCTGAAAAACATTTTTTTTACCTTGTCCACACGTATAAATGTACAACTTCTTCCTCTTGCCCCCATTATGAAGACAGGATTTACCTCCAGCAAATATACGCAGAGTTTCCTAATAAACAGTGGCCAAAAAAAAAAAAAAAGTACACAAAAATATGTAGGAGAACTGAATGAATATATTTAGGTCCAGCTTGATGTTCTTGGTGGTTTGTGCTAAAAAGAAATTTTCCAGCTCCCGTGAAATGTGCTCCAAAAAGAGAGTGTACTTAAAAAAAATTTTTTTAATGTTTATTTTCGAGACAGAGAGAGAGAGAGAGAGAGAGAGAGAGGCAGAGCGTGAGTGGGGGAGGGGCAGAGAAAGAGAGGGAGCCACAGAATCTGAAGCAGGTTCCAGGCTCCGAGCTGTCAGCACAGAGCCCGTCGCGGGGCTCGAACCCATGAACCACGAGATCATGACCTGAGCCAAAGTTGGACACTTCACCGACTGAGCCACCCGGGCGCCCCGAGAGTGTAGTTTTTAGATGCCCATCAAACACTGCAGCAAAAGAACAGACTTAGGATATTATGAGGTCTTAGGTCTTAGAATATTATGAGCTGCTACATCCTGGGGCGGTCATAGAGATTTCATGGCTTTGACCCTAGAAGAGCAAGAATCCCAGGCATGTTTCTAAAATAGTATCTTACCATGGGATACACCTGTCAGAGTTCCTGATTCCTTGAAAGATGTGCTTAAACAAAAATACCCCAATGGAAGAAACGTTCTCAACTTAGAGTTCTCAGGGTCAGGTTTGTATAAGAAGGTTTTGGTGTACAAATAACTGAACAGATGCCGGAAAACCCAAGACTTTCATTTGAGTAGAAGAGAGGGATTTATTAGACCACTAGATTAAAATTCCTGTATTTAAGACATATTTCACAAACACTTAATGGGGTTTTCCCACCCGTTAAGAGCAAACCAAGGGCACAATGTTCCGTTTTAATAGGGGGCAGTAACTCTATTTCATTTATAGACTAAACTGACCGAAAAAATATACGTGTATATATGGGTAGTTCTCGCCAGAGAAAACATGACTTAATGCAAATGCTCAAGCAACATATTAGAAATAAAGGTCTGTCTGTAGCCTTGGCAATTTCTTTTCCTTTTTCTATTTTTGGGAGGGGGTGATGATTTGGAAGAAAAAATCCTGTGGTTGGTATCCAATGAAGTTAACCCTTCTGGCGTAGGACCTCTATTACATGCAAACATCATGAATTATAATTAGAGAACAGCGTATTTACACATGGAGGTACACAGGGTCAAACAGGAAACGCTGCCAACACTCTCAGCGTTTGGCTGGGAACTCTTGGCGGTTGGCATAAGCAAATGGTCCTGGAATGGGGCAGAGCCGGGAGGAACACGGAGGTCTAGTTTTCAGTCCATGTGACATTTAGCAAACACACATCAAGAGATGCATCATAAAAAATCCCTGCAGATTTATCATTTTGATCAAGAGGTCTCAAAAGGGGGCCACATCTGTCTCCTAGAATTCAGGACATTGAAGCTGTCGGCGTACAAAGCGAGTCAAAAACACTTTCTCGAGGAAATTTGGAAAAGCCCGTGTTAAAACCTTTAACGATATGAGCGCCCGTCTCGAGTAGTGCATCCTAAAGAGAGAACTAAAAAACGTTCCAAAACAATATGTGTTTACGTTACAAGGATGCTTCTTGCAACGCTGTCCACCAAGTGTAAAATATTGATCTCAGTGTTCATTGATAGGAAATTGGGTAAATCAATTACAGCAGATCCATAAATGGGACACCATAGAGCCTTTGAGGAGGATGACATATATTTATATGTATTGACTTGGAAAGATGTCCCCAATATATTAAATTAAAATGGCAGGATATTAAGAAATGCACAGGATGATTTTATTTATCGTTAAGAAAACAAAATGAAAGCGTGTGTGTGTGTGTGTGTGTGTGTGTGTGTGTATTTCAAAAAGCAGGCTATTACAGGACTACCAAAGGCAGTTATTCTTGGTGAGCAGAATCACCAGAACACGTCCGGTTGCTATAAACGTCATATTTCTACGTTGTTCGGATTTGTGCACAAATGCAGATCACATTTTTATGAGAAAAGACTCTGAAGTTGTGTCCGGGACGCTGTATCTCAGAGAGCTGATCTCATCTTTCCTAGAGGAACACCGGAGACAGAACTCGGGACGCACCGGCTTCCTCACCCGGTTCTGCCCTGTGCCAGCTGTTGACAGCGGGGAAGTCACCCAGTCGTCCAGCCTCTCCGTGGCTATCTTCCACGCTGTTATGTAAGGACATTCCTTTCCTCCTGGGCTGCTGGTGAGCACGAGATGAGGTAATGTTTTGCACAAGGCCTGGCCTCATTCTTGGCACACGTAGGTGTTCGGTTAAAGAAAAGAGTGGGTTCCTTGTCTCTCGAAGAGCGACAAAGCGCATCATCCAAACTTGAGCCGCAAGTGGCTCTACTCAAGGGGAGGTGCTGAGAGGCCCACGAGCGAGCCAGACGATGTGGATCTCTCCCTAAAGTGCCTGACCTCCAGCCGGGAGGATTGTGATCAGTGACTCCACTGCGGCACCTACTATGCGCCAGGCACCGCTCAGGCTCTTGAATGTGCCAAGTCGTTGAATCGTTACAATCACTACTGACTCGTCATAGACTAACCTCATTCCCATTTTGCAGGTCAGGAAGTCAAGGCGCAAGTAGGTTTGGGAGCTGGGTAAGGTCACGCAGCAGCTTAGAAATCAGAACTAGCTTCTGAGTCTGAGCTCTCGCCCACCAAGGCACACGGCTGTCAAAGAATTTAGGGCGACGTCCAGGCTAGAGAGTGGAACTGAGCGGAAAGGGCGTGCCTTTGTGTGGCAAGGAGTCAGTCACCAACACCTTAGAATGGACCAGATGTTCGGGAAGTCCCGGAGAGCTTGTTGGAACCCGATGGCCACACTCTGCCCCAGAGCTTCCGATTGGGGAGGTCCAAGGTGGTGTCTGAGGACCTGCCTTTCTAACCAGCTCCCAGGTGACGCTGATGATCCCAGGGCCCCACCTGGAGCCACAAGGCCCCTGGGGAGCAAGGACAGGGCAGGACAGAAGGAGAGCAGCCCCCTGCCTACCTCCTATTTAACTGTCAAGTCATAGAACGTTTTTAAAGAAACCTAAGTAAAGACACTTGCCTCCGAATACAACCCTACTGCCCTTTGATTTCCACCTCTGCGTGAGGCAGCATTCACAAAGTATCTTTCAGAGGCGGCTGGGTAGCTCAGCGGGTTAAGCATCCAACTCTTGATCTTGGCCTCGGTTATGATCTCATGGTTCGTGAGCTCGAGCCCCACGTCAGGCTCTGTGCTGACAGTGTGGAGCCTACCCTAGGATCCTCTCTCTCTCTCTTTCTCTGCCCCTCCCTCACTTTCACTGTCTCTCTCAAAATAGATAAATAACCTTAAAAAAATATCTAAGGGGCGCCTGGGTGTGTCAGTTGGTTGGGCATCCGGCTTCCGCTCAGCTTGTGATCTCACAATTTGCGGAGTTCGAGCCCCGCGTCGGGCTCTGTGCTGACAGCTCGGAGCCTGGAGCCTGCTTCGGATTCTGTGTTTTCCCTCTCTCTCTGCCCCTCCCCTGCTTGTGCTCTCTCTCTCTCTCTCTCTCTCTCTCTCTCTCTCTCAAAAATAAACATTAAAAAAAAATTTAAAAAGAAAGGAAAAGAAAAACCCCGAGGAAGTCTCAATCCTTGTGATTTTGACTGTTATTCTGCTAATAGGACTCCCCGTGATGAAGTCAGGAGATGCACATCTCCCATTTTTGTCAGCTGATTTTATTAGATAATCCTACCCTGGTCATTTATGGCTACAAGACCTACCCTAAATTGATTTGGGGGGGGTGGGGAAGGGGGGTTGCTGTAGTATTTTGAGAGTGGGCGGCATGAACTCTACCAAATTCCAGAATAAAAGAATTAACAAGTCTCCATCGCGGTGTAAACGATGTCAATGAAAGGTTATTCCACAAAAATTAAAGAGAGGTTTAAAGCACAACGTCTAGTAATTCCGATGTGTTAAAATAAATGTAGTCTGAGATCTGATAACCTGTTGAAAAACCTGAATGCTGCCGCCATGTTGTGACTAATCGGATCTCCTTGAATAATAACCTTCTGGACGGGGAAAGTGGTGCCAATGTTCTCATTGACTTTTTTTGACGAGCCCAGAAAGTAAGTTCATAGTTTGTCACTCTGTTCCCAAGGAATGCTCTTATTGTTTCAAATAGCAATGGGAAAGTGACCCACTTATTTAAGCTTTAGGTCTTTCATGCTCTGTAGTCAGGGTGACCTTTCTTTCATATGTTATACGTTGGAGTTTGGATATAAGACTTCCCTTGAGAAGAGATTAATACTGTGAAAACCAGATTGAAGACAACCGACAAGGGTCATTTCAATCGGAAAAACAGACCTTTCTCCTGGTGGGACCCAATGAAACTATTTTCCATGTTAGTGGAAAAAAATAAGCCGTAAACATTTGTACTTTTCTGGACTTCTGTCTTGTAAAGTTTTGTTTTTGTTTTTGTTTTTTTGGGTTTTTTTAATTTTTTATTTTTAACGTTTATTTTTCATACAGAGAGAGACAGAGCATGAACGGGGGAGGGTCAGAGAGAGGGAGACACAGAATCTGAAACAGGCTCCAGGCTCTGAGCTGTCAGCACAGAGCCCGACGCGGGGCTCGAACTCACGGACCGCGAGATCATGACCTGAGCCGAAGTCGGCCGCTTAACCGACTGAGCCACCCAGGCGCCCCAGTTTTTGTTTTGTTTTAATGATTACTGTCGTCGCGTGAAACCGTGGCGTTGTGTCTTTGGGGTTTATAGGACAATAGCAAGCCCTCTCACTGCCCCCACCTCCATGTCAGCAACCCCCCCAAATCCGCAGTCCGCTGGCCCTTGTTGAGGGCCCCAAGGATGATGTCTGTCTTCTCTAGTGTCTATTTCAAAGATTATAAACAAAGCTCTGGTTTCCACAGTTCTCTGAATATATTATGACTTAAACACTATGACTGAATCCACGAATATCAGTGGCTCTCCATCTCCCTTGTGCATCCAAAGCTCCCGGGAGCTTCTAGAACATCTAGATTCCCAGCACTCGGTCCACATGTACTAAATCAGAAGCTCCAGGGGTAAGTTCTGGGCGTATTTAAGGAGCAGCAGCATGAACACGGCTTTCTCACCCTTTATCCCAAAATCAGACCACGGTCAATATCACGGGGGGAAGCTGGATGCCCAGAGTCTGAAAAGTAAGTGCTGCTCGTAGATGGCCAACAGGGAGGCGTGTCGCGGAGCCCAAGAGCTACTGGGAATGCCCTCAGCCTTCGTGCGTAGGTCCCGTCAGTGTCAATGTTGTCTCCTGAGCATCATCTTGTTTTTTTCACTTCATGCCCTATGCTGTCCGTTCAAGTAAGGCTCCTGGGGAGAAAGGTCATGGTCTCCTGAAGCAGTATTTCCCAAGTATGCTCATCCTAAGCAATGCCCACTAGAAAATGGACCTCTGGGGGCACCTGGGTGGCGCAGTCGGTTAAGCGTCCGACTTCAGCCAGGTCACGATCTCGAGGTCCGTGAGTTCGAGCCCCGCGTCAAGCTCTGGGCTGATGGCTCGGAGCCTGGAGCCTGTTTCCGATTCTGTGTCTCCCTCTCTCTCTGCCCCTCCTCCGTTCATGCTCTGTCTCTCTCTGTCCCAAAAATAAATAAACGTTGAAAAAAAAAAAAAAGAAAATGGACCTCTGTGGTCAAGCTCGGGACATGCTACCGACCCCGAGCCCTACTTTAAGACCTGCCATGCACCCGGGCTCTGAAAAGTCCTGCAATAAAGAAATGTGTTCCGCGAGCATTCTCCACCCATAACCCACCATGCAACCATTTTCCTATCACCATCAAAGGACTACCCTTTGGCAAAGGCTGATCCAGACTGGAAACAGCCGGACATCAAGTCCAATGTCGCCTGATCTCCGTACCCCTTAAAGCACTCGGCGAGGGAGCGGAGTCCTGCAGCCTGACTGCAGGGACAGGAAAGACGTGGGTGGACCGAAGGGATTGAGAAGCATGATAGTCATCAGAGAACCTGAGTGTGATTTGCTTATGTTGTTCCCGAAGGCATCGCAGCCAGGCCGGTGGTCCAACATCCTAATTAGCTAATGGGCAGAGGAGGGTTTTACCTGTTTAGAAAGGAGGGCTCATTGGATCAGCACTCTAAGACACTCGGATTTTGTTTTGTTTTTCTTTTTTGACTTTCCATTTTCCTCTAAGATTGTGATTCTCCAACTTCAGCGTGCATAAAATCCCCTGGAGGGCGACCCCCGCCTCCAAGCGTCCGATGCAGCAGGTCTGGGGCGTGATCTGAGAACCAGCATTTCTAGCAAGTTCCTGGGTGACGAGGATGCTGCTGGTCTGGGGACCCCGCCCTGAGAAGCAGGTGGAGAAGAACCCCAGAAGAGAGGAATAGAATGAGACAGGCTGGATGAAGAGGGGACAGAACGGAAAGAAGGGAGAGAATGTAAATAAAAGAGGGAGGGAGGGGGAGGGAGACACACACACACACACACACACACACACAGGGCTGTTTGGACAAATGCGTGACGCCCCCCAAGGTGTCAGAGCTGGAATGTGGGCAAAGGACCAGTGGCGGCCGAGGCTCCGGTGTTTGGGGGGACGACCTACTGTACGCACGGCTAGACGCTTTTCCATCCACAGTCTTCGTGGATACGCCTGGGTTGTGAGTTTCCCTGCCTCAGCTCGGTGACACCAGCTGATCTGGAAGCGAGTCTGGCCCCAGCGAAAGGGAAAGCCGTGAGAAAGTAGGGCAGAGTTCTCCAGCGGCCTCCGTTCCCCCTTGTACCCGCCTGCCTCCCCCGTCTTGCTGGATCCACGATCTCCTTCCCAGGCCTCCCTCTGACCCAAAAGCACTGCCAACTCGAGCTGGAACCGACCCTTCCACTCCACGCTCCCTGCTGCTGGCCTGGGCACGTCCTCCAGCCGTCCCGTGCCCCAGACCCCTTAGGGCTCCACGTTGGGGCCATGTGGGTCCCCACTACCCCCCCCTCCCAGATCAGGCAAACACGTGGGGTCTGGAGGGTCAGAGGAGGCCGCACCAAGGGCTGCCGATGAGATTCACATGTTGTTGTTCCTGGGGCCGCCTTCCCAGCAAGGAGACGTTTATCATCAGAACCTGGGGCCACCTCCACGTGAGGAAATCCAAGTGGGTGGAGAGGTCCCGGGGCTTGGCTATGTCACCTCGTTCAAAAGAGACACGCAATGGCCCCTGGCGATGGGCCGTGTTGTAGCGACGGTGGGATAAACAGGCTGAGGAAACGTGGGCTCAGCCTGGGAAGCAGGCAGGCAAGGCAGTGCCTCTCTCCCCTGGAGGTGTGAGAAATCCTCGCTATAAATCAAGGAAATTAAATAGAGTGCAGGGCTTAGGGCCATTGCTCAAACCCCTAATCCCCATCCCAGGGTTGCTCAAAAGGCCGCCACGCCCAGCAGCTCAGAAAGAGGAAGACCGTTTCACAGGCTTTGCTCTCCCGGGAGCCCGGCGGGGAGACCAGACCCGGTGGGAATTCAACACTCAGAGGGGCCCTGCAGTCCCGGAGCAGAGGGAGGCCAGAGTTAGAGAGGGGCTCAGAGACCCTTGCCTCTTATGGCTTCCTTTTCCCAGGCAGAGAAACTGAGGCCAGACGAGAAGGAACTTGTAGCGAAGCACGTAGGAATTAGATATCCACGGGATCCACAGGCAGCTACAATTTCAACTTCCAGTGTCAGCAGGCATGGTGTCTGGGAACAATCCCCCAGTGGTTTGCTCTCAGAGTCCTGGGACTGCAGCTACACAGTGACAGGCGACAGTTCTAAACTTTTGAAGATGCGACTCGGGCGCCTGGGTGGCTAGGTTGGCTAGGTTCGTGGGTTCGAGCTCCGCTCATGCTCTGTCTCACTCTCTCTCCCTCTGCCAAAAATAAATAAATGTTTGGGGCGCCTGGGTGGCTCAGTCGCTTGAGCGTCCGACTTCGGCTCAGGTCATGAGCTCACGGTTCATGAGTTCGAGCCCCGCGTCGGGCTCTGGGCTGACAGCTCAGAGCCTGGAGCCTGCTTCGGATTCTGTGGCTCCCTCTCTCTCTGCCCCTCCCCTGCTTGCACTCTCTCTCTCTCTCTTTCTCTCAAAAATAAATAGATATTTAAAAAAAAATTAAATGAAGACGTGCCTTTAAAACCAATAGGCAAGCAACAAATGCACTTCCATTCACACTGTAAAGTTACGCAAGCACGCGCACCATGTTCTCTAAAGTTTTGCAAAACACTTAGACTACGCGGGCTAGCGAAGTGGCGACAATGAAAACCTTACCACATGCAAGATGAAAAGAGCATGACTTCGGAGTTTTGCGCTTTAATGATGCATCCGACGTGCGACCAAGCCCTTGACTGGTCATCTCCCTTAATCCTTACCGATGCCCAAGGGAAGTGTTTTGTTTGCAGCCATTTTTCAGATAAGGAAACTGAGGCTCAGAGAAGGTAAGGTAATTGCTCGAGATCGAAATCGGGCCCTTCCTGTGTTTTTCACTTAATTCTCCAGTATGAGTGTTTGTCCGTGGCTGGAATTATTCTCCTATGATATCACGTGAGATGGTTGCTTCCAACTCCACCATAGAGTGGACGGCAAATCTTTGGTGGCAGGGACTGTGGCTCGTCCTTAGGGTGGAGATCTGTAACCTTATTTTTTTTTTTTTAAAGTTTATTTATTTTTGAGACAGAGCGAGACAGAGCATGAGCAGGGAAGGGGCAGAGGGAGAGGGAGACACAGAATCGGAAGCAGGCTCCAGGCTCCGGGCTGTCAGCACACAGCCCGGCACGGGGCTCGAACCCACGAACGGTGAGATCATGACCCGAGCCGGAGTTGGGTGTTTAACCGACTGAGCCACCCAGGCGCCCCTTCGGTGGAGCTTATTAAAAATGCAGAAGGGAGAGCCCACACCAGAGAATCCTGAGCCGGACGGGTCTGAGCGAAGGGCCGAGAATCTGCGATCATGGTGAGTTCTTTCAGGTGGCCCTGGTGAGCGGGCTGGGCGATGCGTTTAGAAAAACACAGCCAGGTGGATCTTGGACTGGGAGGCTGGCAGGCACCGTATACAGGGGGAGTGGCCGGGGGCGTCCCCATCACAATAGCCCTGGGAGCCACGTTTCTGTGTCCCAGGAAGGGACAGAGACTGGATAAGCAAGAGCGAGTGGTAAAGACAAGAAGCCATTGGAAAATCACCTACAACCCAACAACCCTAAGACCCTGCCCCCCCCCCATTAGAATGGCGACAACGGGGGCTTAGCTTGATGGCATCTGTTTGTAATCTGGCCGCACGATGGCAGAACCTGAACACAGACCTGAGGGTTTGAGACCCTGGAAGACTAGGACAGAGAGGCTGAGTCAGGCTCTAATGGATGGACGATCTTTCTGGGGGTTCAAAGGCCAAGTAGGTCTGTAGCGGGGAAGGCTGGGCTGCCCGAAGAGCTCTTGGTTCTGGGGACTGGCTGCTTTTCCAGTAGCCTCGGGGGAAAGTTCCAGGACTTCCAGTTCCGGGCAAGGGAATAATGGTGCTCAGAATCGAGGTCACATGACCCACTCTACCCATATGCACCTGCATTAGGATTCAGGATCCTGACCCTTGGTGATCCTGTTGTAGTTTGGGAAAAAGATCCCACTCACCTCACATCCCACTGAATGGGTTACCCTTCAGGATACGGTTGGCACTCAATAAATGCTTGCTGGGTCCTCTTGGTGCCCAAATAATCTTCCTTTTTCTCTTACACTATTTTTTAAATATTAATTTATTTATTTTGACAGAGGGAGAGAGAGAGAGAGCACACGAGCATTCCTGAGTGGGGGAGGGGCAGAGAGAACGGGAGAGAGAGAATCCTAAGCAAGCTCCGTGCTGTCACTGCAGAGCCCGATGTGGGGCTCGATCTCACGAACCTTGAGACCATAACCCAAGCCAAAATCGAGGGTCAGAGGCTTAACCAGCCGAGTGACCCAGGCGCCCCTCTCTGACAGTGTTTGAGCACAGATAGTAATAAAAGCAAATACAGCTGACTCTTAAACAACACGGGGGTTAGGGGCACTGACCCACCAAGTGATCAAAAATTTGCGTGTAACTTTTGCCTCTCCCCAAACTTAAATACACTAATAGCCTACTGTTGATCAGAAGCCTTACTGATAATACAGTCACTTAACACATACTTTGTATGTTACATGTATTATACACTTATTCTTAAAAAAATTTTTTTTTTTAGCATTTATTCATTTTTGAGAGTGAGAGAGACAGAGCCTGAGCAGTGCAGGGGCAGAGAGAGAGGGAGACACAGAATCTGAAGCAGATTCCAGGCTCCGAGCTGTCAGCTCGGAGCCTGACACGGGGCTCGAAGTCACGGACCGCGAGATCATGACCTGAGCCGAAGTCGGCCGCTTAACCAACTGAGCCACCCAGGCGCCCCTAAAAAAATTTTTTTTTAACATTTATTCATTTTTGAGAGTGAGAGAGACAGAGCCTGAGCAGGGCAGGGGCAGAGAGAGAGGGAGACACAGGATCCGAAGCAGGCTCCGGGCTCCGAGCTGTTAGCACAGACAGAGCCTGACGCGGGGCTTGAGCTCACGAACTGTGAGATCGTGACCTGAGCCGAAGCTTAACTGAGTGAGCCACCTAGGTGCCCCTCCACTGTACTATTAGAATCAGGTAAGTCAGACAAGAATGCAAACCGGTGCAGCCACTCTGGAAAACAGTATGGAGGTTCCTCAAAAAATTAAAGATAGAACTACCCTACGACCCAGCAATTGCACTACGACGTATTTATCCAAGGGATACAGATGTGCTGTTTCAAAGGGACATGTGCACCCTATGTTTATAGCAGCACTATCGACAATAGCCAAAGGATGGAAAGAGCCCGAATGCCCATTGACAGATGAATGGGTATACACACACACACACACACACACACACACACACATATAGGAGCATTACTTGGCAATCAAAAGGAATGAATTCCCCCCATTTGCAACAACATGCATAGAACTAGAGTATATTATGCTAAGCGAAATTAGTCAATCAGAGAAAAACAAATATCATATGACTTCACTCATATGAGGAATTTAAGATACAAAACAGATGCATGTAAGGGAAGGGAAGCAAAGATAATATAAAAACGAGACGGCAGACAAAACGTGAGAGACTCTTAAATATAGAGGGCAAACCGAGAGTTGCCAGAGGGGTTGTGTGTGTGGGGGGGGATGGGCTAATTGGACAAGGGGCGTCCAGGAGGACACTTGCTGGGCTGAGCACTGGGCGCTCTACGTAGGGGATGAATCCCTGGAATCTACTCCTGAAATCATTGTTGCACTATAGGCTAACTAACCTGGATGTAAATTAAAAATAAAGAAATAACAGGAATGAGGACGAGAATACATTTATATACTCTGCTGTGTTTATTGAAAAATATCCACGTGTAAGTGGGCACGCACAGCTCAAATCCAGATCGCCGGAGGGTAAACTGGACCTGTTGTCGGTCTTCCATATGTGGACAGGTACCTTCTGCACTAAATAGACTACGTTCGTTGAAAACGATCTTCAAGGGCATCCCCGTGGTACCCGTGAAATAATTCATGTGGATTTCCCAGAGGCCCTACAGTTGAAACATGTACCCATTTTAGAGATGCGGAAACAAAGGCTCAAGAAAGGTAAGTGATTGTTTCTCCCCACCCCCACCCCCCTCAAATTGTGGAGCTGGTGAGGAGAAGAGGTAGGATTTGAATGGGATGGTTCACTACCTACGATGCCACGGTCCTCACTGGTTTCAAGACATTCTCGTGTGTAGGCTGCTTACAGCAATCTGTGAATGGCTTTGGTAAGGAAGTGGTTCTCAAAAAAAAAAAAAAAAAAAAAAAAGTGTGGCTCTTAGACCAGCGTCGACAGCACTGCCCTTAGAATTGCGAACTCTCAGGCTGTCCCCCCAACCCAATGACTCGGGAACTTGTGAGGAGAAAGACCCACCCTCCGTGTCCTAAGAAGCTCTCCAGGCAATTTCAATGGACATTCAAGTGTGAGGACCGGCGCAGAAGGAATCTTGTTTTTTCTAATTCTACATGAGGGAACAAAGGAACAGAGAGGTTTATCAGCTTGTCTGAGGTTGCGCAGAAAAGGGTCACCGGGCTGGACCTGTCTCCGGGGCTGGAGCATCCAGATCCGCATGTTAAGAAACTCCCAGGTGACTCCAGAATTTGAGAACTAACCTCAGAGAATTACACAGTTCTTGCCTCTTCCCGCACCCCTGGACCGGGTACCTGAGTTCTTCTGGTTTCTCTGCGACTAACCTGGAAGGTACCCTGCCTTGTACCTCTCGGTTGTTAAGCTGTTTAATTTTTTAGAGATCACAAGTCAACCACAACTATGTTTACTGTAAGGCTTCAACTACTATAGAACTTTATAGATTTTTAAAAAGGGAAAGCTGTTTTTCTTCTGACCCTCCCCCTGCCCCAAATCCAGACCACCCTCAATTACCGTTAACTGTTTGGTGTGGAAGTTTGCAGGCATTTAAAATTCTTATTTAAATGCCTATATGCATGTATACCCTCAGATGCTAATTCAAAACAGAAAGGAGCTATATCATGATTACACTGTGGCATGGTCCCCTTAATGGGATATACTTGTACCTACATCTCTGTGTGTGGTGGTGTTTTTCAGGACATAGAAATCCAGCCCGTTCTTGCTTCTGGTTACAGAGTATTCTGCTTCTGCAAATGTCTTCATTGCCTTAGTCACCAATTGATAAAGCTTTTTGGTGACCCTGAAAATCCTTAGAGGTACACTCGTTCGAACATGTGTCTGTCTGAAAGGTTGACCACCTCGAATAGGAAACCCTGCGATCCTGCCTGCCATCCGTTCCACTTTTTCATTCTATCCTTTTCCAGCCAGACTTTTCTATGGGGAAGGGAGGGAATTGACACAGAAAGACCACTTGTAGCTGTTGCCAATGTACTTTTTGCCAGGGGAAGGGGCGGGTTGAAGACAGGAAAAAAAAAACCAAGAATGTTTTTCTTTCTTTCCTTCTTTCTGTCCCAAGGTGGGGAGATCATCCCGAAAGCCAGTGTGAGTTTTCAGATGGAAACTGTGGGATGGTGTTCTCCACACGATTCCCAGAGGGACGGAAGGAGTGGCAGTTCGCAGGGACCAGGAAGGTTGGTGACTTTTGCCAGGTCGAACGTGGCACGTGAGTCACGCGAGACCGGGGTTGGCCGCGCTCTGGCTCGCTACTGCTGGGGACCATTTTCTTCTCATCCCCGGGTGACTTCCGTAGAGGCCCCACACTGCCACCCCCCACCTCCCCAGCTCTCTGTGACTCAGTCGCACACTCATCCCTAGTCATCAGAGGATGGAAACCACGAGCAAAGCCTGGCTCGCGCCCAGGGAGTGACAGAGCACGTCCAGAAAATCAGGGATTCCCTACTCTGCCAAGGAGGCGCGAGTGGAGACAGCTGATTCTCCACGGTCGGGAGGGCGATGTTTCAAAGCTCCCGGCCCCTGAGGTTGGCAGGGTGCGTGTTGTTTTGGAAAACGGCGCGTTGAAGCGACTGCGAATTGCTTCCAAGCGAGAAGAACGACCACGGGCATGTGCGGTGCAGGAGTGGTGACCGATGGTGACCCCCAGTCTCGTTGGGGTCATCCTCTTTTTTTACAGGTAGCATTTAAAACCCATGTTCTCCTGGGGCGCCTGGGTGGCTCCGTCGGTTAAACATCCAACTCTTGGTTTCGGCGCAGGTCATGATCTCGCGACTTCGCGGGTTCGAGCCCCACCTCGAGCTCTGTGCTGGCAACGCGGAGCCTGCTTGGGATTCTCTCTCCCTCTGTCTCTGCCCCTCCCCTGCTCACACTGTCTCTGTCCCTCTCAAAATAAGTAAACTGAAAATCGAGAGGGAGAGATCGATATTGATATAGATTATAGATAATAGGTAGATCCCTGATTAATGATAATAGCTATTTTTTTTTTTTGGTGTTGTTATTAAATGGCTACTCTGTTTGGGGCGCTGTGCTAGAAACTTCGAAGACTTTATTCCCTCTAATCCTTAGGACAACGCTTTTGACAGGCACGGTTATGATCTTTCTTGTAAATGGAAGGACCAGAGACCCTAGACGGGTGCTTTGCTGCCCAGCGAAGAGAGTCTGGCCCCCGGGCCTGGTGACTGATGGTGGTCAGAACAGAGTAAGAGATCCCAGTGTGCACTCACCATCCCTGCTGCAAAGCCTCGAATGCTCCTGGTGGATGATTGCCTGGCGTCAGGAGCCACACCCGGTCACTTCTGGTCGCAGAAACCCACCCTCGTCCAGCGTGGGAGCGGAAAGGATCCTACCCAGAAGCGTGGGATCACCGGGGACCACCTTGGAGGCCGGCTGCCAACTGGCGACATAGCGACGCACGGTCTTAGCTAGAAAATCGTCCAGCGGTTCGTGTCCCACAACACCCTAAAATACAACACGCAGGATCCTGTGCGCGCTTTTGCTCTCCGTCCAGCCCTCAGGTGCGTCACATAGAAGGGAGGACTTCTCACCGAAGCGTGGGGGAGATTCTGTCTCCCTTCGGCACGACTATCCCACCCAGCCAGCGTCTGGCTCTGGGCTGACAGCTCGGAGCCGGGAGCCTGCTCCCCCAAGGCTGTGTCTCCCTCCTCTCTCTCTGCCTCTCCCCCACTCATGCTCTGCCTCTCTGTTTCTCAAAAATAGATAACCATTAAAAGAAAGAAAGAAAGAAAGAAAAGAAATGTCTCTGACTTTAACCATCTGAACAGAATTCTTTTTGTTCTTCTGGGAAGAAGGCTCCAAAGAGACTGAAATGGCCTCTCTGACTCGCAGGCCTCGGTTTCTTCACACTCGGAGACAACTCTTGAGGCACGCGTAAATGTAGACAAGGGCCCGGGGCTCGTTTTAGTCAACACAGGATTTGAGAAATCCCGAGAGACACATTAGGGAAGACGAGTACTTTGGGTTTATGTGGCCGCGACTACCTCATCACAAAACTGGTACCCTTTTGAGTCGTCGAGAATTGTGTACGTTTTTAATGGGAAATGCATGACTGTAGGCTCTCGAAGGCTTCCCAGGAGACGGTTAGCTGGGGCCCTGAGATTTGGGGAACTTGAGAATGTCCTTCCACAAAATACCCCGACCAAATCAATCGCAGTTTGCTATTTGGGTTCTATCATGCTGTGTATGACCTCTTCTTTACTGTACTTTTTTTTTAAAGTTTTTTTAAAACATTTATTCATTTTCGGGAGTGAGAGAGGCAGAGCGTGAGCAGGGGAGGGGCAGAGAGAGAGGGAGACGCAGAATCCGCGGCAGATTCCAGGCTCCGAGCTGTCAGCACAGAGCCCGACGCGGGCCCTGAACTCGCCAACTGTGAGATCGTGACCTGAGCCGAAGTCTGACGCTGAACCGACTGAGTCACCCAGGCGCCCTGACTCTTTATTGTGCTTTTTAAAAACAAGAATCTGTATCATTTTTTTGGTTTTTTCTGGGGAAAGACAGAAGAAGCAATCCAGGTGTGTTTTTTTGTTGTTGTTGTTTTTTTTAAAGTGAATTTTCAACCTTTATTTATTTTTTGGGGGGACAGAGAGAGACAGAACATGGACAGGGGAGGGGCAGAGAGAGAGGGAGGCACAGAATCGGAAACAGGCTCCAGGCTCCGAGCCATCAGCCCAGAGCCCGACGCGGGGCTCGAACTCACGGACCGCGAGATCGTGACCTGGCTGAAGTCGGACGCTTAACCGACTGCGCCACCCAGGCGCCCCTAGCAATCCAGGTTTTGAAAGATCCTCTCCTCCAATGATGCAATGCGATGGTTCTCTATTACTACTTGGAGGTGAGAGAAGAAGATAGCAAAGCTGGACGTGATTTTGCAAACCATCCACTCGCGCATTCATTCACCCATTCATTCTGGAACCCTTACCCTGGGTCAAGGAAGGTCCCGAGGGTGCAGAAAGAAACCAGGCTTCCATCGAGAAGCCCACAATTTAACGAAATTCAACAGACAGAGGGGCGCCTGGGTGGGTCAGTCGGTTAAGCGTCTGACTCTTGAGCTCAGCTCCGATCTCGATCTCAGGGTCATGAGTTCAAGCCCCGCTTTGGGCTCCACACTGGGCGTGAAGCCCATTTAAAAACAAAAAGCAAGGAAATTCAGCAGGCCAGAGCAGAAAGAGCCCAGAGAGGGTCACGCTGAGGGAGCATCGCCCATTCACTGTGTTCCAAAGAGAGCAGGTTAATTGGGGTAAATCTGTTTGGTCACATTTGAGAAGCCATTTCTCAGGCAGGCTCTTCGGAGGAGGGGAGAGAATGAGGAAGGGGGGAAAAAAAACGCCTGGAGAAAAACCTTGTAATTAAATTCTATACCTCCAGGTTAAGGACAAAAAAAAAAATTGTTTTTAATGAAAGCGGGGGAAAAAAGATCCTCTCGCCCACTTTGAAGAATCCTCGCTCTGGAGAAGCTTCTAGAGTTTTGCCACAGTGCCCAGGACCATTAGTCCGATCACCAGCTATGAGGTCACGCTGGCCAGAGACAAATGAAGTTGGTGCCTGGGGTTCCCACACACCTTTAGCGCCACACGGACGCACAAGGAGGTAGACGGGCTCCTTGGACTGTGGTTGTTTGTGTCTCGGGGGAGGTTCTGCGACTCTTGTCCTTGTCATTTGAAAGATCTAAAGGCATCCACCTGGAACGATGCTTGTTCTTTATTATGGAGTGTAAACATTTGGAGTTAGTCACCCAAAGGTATCACAGGTTCAACTCTCTGTCTCTTTCTCCCTCTCCTTCTCCCTCTCTCTCCCCCCACCGTCTCTCTCTCATACTCTCTCTCTCTCACTCACACACACACACACACACACACACACATACAGACACATTTTTATACATACATACACATACGTGTTTAGGAAACATTTGGTAGGCTAGAAGAAGGTAAACATTTTCAATTTAAGTTACAAATTACAGTCATTTTTGTTTTCTTCATTGTGTTTATATGCATATATTTTTTCAAATTTGTTTTCTCCTCCTCCTCCTCCTCCTCCTCTCCTCCTCTGAAATGATCCAAACTTCCCATGGTAGCGTGGGGAAAGAATACTGGAGTGAAGGCATTTAAATAGGTTCTTGTCTTACAGGACTTATCAGAGCCTTTACTGCTCTAACATTCACTGGGACTATGGATGATCCGTGCTTACAGGACTTATCAGAGCCTTTACTGCTCTAACATTCACTGGGACTATGGATGATCCGTGAATATATAATAATGTAGTTGCCATGTACGGAGTATGCCAGGCACTGTGTGGAAGCTTTTTCAAATTTCGAAACTTTGTTTTTGCTACCATTTCTGGAACGCTTTCTTTATGCCGGGGTCTCCCATCAAGCCTCTTTACATCTGCTACCTCATATGATCCTTTCAATTACCTCCCAGAGGAGATGCTGTCACTGCTCCCATGACACAGATCAAGGCAAGTGAGGTCCAGAAAGGACCTTGTTTTTGTTCGCATAACTGGTCGAAGTGGTGAATTCAAGATTTAATCAGAATCTGCATGTGAATATTCTTTTCAATCGTCTAGAAAAAAGGACTAGGGAATTGATTCCCGAGAAACTCATTTGTGGGGTTAAAGGGACGGGTAAGACTCGCGAGAATCTGGGAACTACCTACCGTGTCTTCTGGAAGCCAGGTTCTTTAGCCAAAGTGGCCAGATATTGGTGTGGCTGACGTGAAGTGAAAAGCATCAGACCCAGAGCAAAGAGTGTAAGGGTGATTTTGCAAGTGTGTGTGTGTGTGTGTGTGTCCTTTATCATTTTTAAATTCTAAGACGCCTTTCATTTCAATACTAGTTTGATGTCAGCTCTCAGCGCGTGTGGGATCGATGCCGTGAAAGGCTAGATGCCTGTACCTATCGCTGATTTTCATATGCTCCCTGATCTCAGAAATCAGGAGAGGGTGTGTCCCTTGCAGTCAAGAAGATACTTCAGACACATGATCTTGGCAAAAATGAGGGGCGGAATATCCCTCATTTGCTCTGCATTTCCCACATTGGCTACACCGAGTATTTGGCCCTTTAGTAAGAATGAAAATAAAATGAACAGATCTTTGAAAAGAAGGTCGTTGCCCCTGAAAAAAAAAAAAAATCTTTCTGCCTGTCTCTCCTTGTCCCCTGTACGAACCCTCAGAGGTGGGGATCCAGGAACCTCCATGCCTGCGGGGAGGCGTTAGCATTTTACCTACAGATGACCTACGTTACAGACGAGAAAAAAGGGAATCGAGTCAGATCCAATCTAGAATTCCTGACCCCTCCCCCTCCCAGGATCTTCTCCGCCCCCCCCCCCACCTCAACCTTGTCCCAGCTCCTATGGCCTCAGCTTTGCCCCAGCCTTGTCCCAGGGCTGCCTTCCTGTCCCCAAATATCGCCATCACTTCCGCTCAGCGCACTCCAACCTCAGTTCAGAAAGAGGGAGCATCACCTCCCATCTCTGTCTCCACCAAGTAACACCGTAGGCTGGTGCCCCTCGTGGGATGGGTCCCACTCCTGGGGGGTCCCCTGGTATAAAATATGGCCGGTCCAGGAGGGGGGCACTGAAGCCTGGCCGGTTCCTGCACTGTGGCCACCGTGGTGACTGACGTAGCTCGGGCACTCCGAATCCTGCCCAGGACACGATCTGCCCTGGTCCCACTTCCTTGCCTATTGACCGCATTCGCTGGTTTATTTCTTCGTTCATGCATTCATTCAACAACCGAGCATTGATTCTCTGACCGTTCTAAGCCCTGGGGACAGAGCAGGAGGCCAAACAGCCAGCAATGCCATTATAGTGACACCGAAGAAAACACACAAGTAAATGATGTAGCGTGTCCCCCCAGGCTCGAACAAAACAACGTGAATGCAGCGGGAGGGTTGGGGAGTTTGTAATTTGAAACGGGGTGGTCAGAATAGACCCCCGCGAGGGGCCATTTGAGCAAAGAGTTGGGGGTGAGGGAGCATCCCCTGCAGCTATCCTGGAGAAGAGGGTCCCAGGCAGAAGCACAGCCAGCGCAAAGGCCCTGGGGTAGGAGCCATGCCTGGTATGTGTGAGGACCAGCAGGGATCCCTGTGTGTCTGGAGGGGAGTGAGGCAAGAGGGACACATCAGAGATGACATCACAGAGAGAACAGCAGGTGTAAGGCGAACGGTGATGTAG
This sequence comes from Prionailurus bengalensis, assembly GCF_016509475.1. Taxonomy (NCBI): domain Eukaryota; kingdom Metazoa; phylum Chordata; class Mammalia; order Carnivora; family Felidae; genus Prionailurus; species Prionailurus bengalensis. The sequence goes on from NC_057356.1 coordinate 12,398,741, forward strand.
AGCCTTCGGGTCCCGGGAAGGGCTTTGAAGCTCATTCTCTGGTCTGATGAAAAAGAACATTTCCGCTAAACACTCAGAAGCTCTCTTGCTGCATTAAGGGCGTGCTGAAAGCAGAAAGAGCTACAGTGACTCCCCGTTTGGGGGGAGAAGGGCTGACGTCACGACGCACACGAAACAAAGAGGAGGCCTCGGCTCCGATGTGCACACGCACCCATACGTGCGCGTACGAACGCGCACGTATGAACACGCGCGCGCGCGCGCGCGCACGGCCTCCTGTCTCAGAACCCGGGAGTGGTCTCAACAGAGGAACGGCGACCGTGGCAGCCTGGGGCCTTGGGGTGATGTCGAGGGAAGCCTGCGCACTAATGCTAATGACTTCTGATGATGCGGAGCGGTCATTAAACTAACAAGCCCATCTCCAAATTAGCACAGCGGCTGTAGCCAGCGAACATTTAATCCAGCCGCCTTGCGTATTGTAGACACGGCGCATTCGGTGCGAGCGACCGCAGGAGGCGGGATGGGGGGCCCTCATCTGATGATTTTATCACTTGCCTGCCGGAGCGTGAAGCAATCGGCGTGATGAAGTTGCTCTGTTGGTTTTTTCCCCTTGCCAGAAGGGGATGCCCACCTTCTGAAGAAGGTTCTCTGTCTGCTTTGGTTCCTCCCGTTTTTCTCCCCGCCGGCCTCTCCTCCCCCAGAATGGACCCCCCCACCCCCCCCCCACCCGGTTCTCAGCAACCCAGACCTTGGAAAGCTCAGCTCAGGCAGGTGCACACAAGCAGGGAGGACCGTGAGCTTCCTGATTCCTCTCTTGAAACGTTTAGCCAAACCCTGCTTTCTCACCTGTCCCCTTATGCCTGAAGCGCCCCCCCCCCCCGCGCCCCCGTTTCTGGACAGTTAGTATTATTAGCTGCGGCCTAATCGGATCAGGGTGACCCCGCCCCGGTCCCAGATTTCTCAGGACTTTGCTAGTTTTAGCCTTGAAAGTCCCACCTCTGGGGAAAAACCCCTTAGCCCCTGAGAAACTGGGGCAGCTTGTTACCACATCGGAGACTCCCCAGCATTCCGTCTCCTGTTGGGGTTGCGTTGCCCATGAGTGATCGGGCTCTGTCTAATGTCCATTGTCGGAAGGAAGGAATGCCCACAGTTCCTGGTAAGCAGCGCTCAGGCTCCCTCTCGCTCTCCTCCTCTCTCTCTATTTCTGTGTCTCTGCCTCTGTCCCTCTTCCCTTGACCTTTTTCTTCTCTCTCTGACCCTGTCTCCATCTGTTTCTCCCACCAAGAGGGTTAAACGAGCCATGTGCAATGCCTGTTCCTGATAATATCCAATCAGGTGTTTGTCATCGTCACTGGAAGGTTCCAGAAGGATTGTTGCATCCAGCACTCTGATTTTTAAAAAGAATTCATATTGGCTTTCCCGAGCGCATGGGGGGGGCAGGGTGGGGGGTGGGGGGGACGGGTTCCCAGCTGGAGGACCTGATGTGCCCTTGTTTGCATGTGGAAACTGGGCTTAGAGAGATCACTAGCGCGTTCAGGACGCCCCGGGGTTCATCCTCGCTGGTCCCTGGCCTGGTACCCTGGCCTGCCCAGCACGAATGCTACCTTCTCAGTCACCACTCTCTATGGCCTTAGGCGAGCCGCTCAACTTTGGTTTCTGCTTGTTACACACAAAAAAGAAAAAAGAAAGAAAAAAAAGAATAATCCCTGAATTTGCTTCCTCGCAGGAAGGCTCGGCATGGAATGAACAAACATACCATCGAGCATTTCTGGAGAAGGAAAGAAAGTGGTGAAATCTGATGATCGCTGTGCTTACCCTCGGGTATTTCCTTTTCTCTGCCTTGGACAGAAATGGAGAGGGTGTGTGTGAATGCACGTGTGTGTGTTTTTTCCTCCTGCTGAACGATTCCGTGCCCCCCCCCCAACCCCCCCGGTTCTCAAAGGTAGTGGCCCCATGGGGGAAGGGTGGCTGCCAAGGGAGAAGTAATCCTAAAAAAAAAACAAAAAAACTGAGGCTGACAGCTGTTCTTACCTTTGCAAACATTTCGGTCGGGCCTGGGGAGGTCTCCTGCTTACAAGATCAAAGAATCAGTCCTCGGAGCTGCAGAAACAGGGCAGAAAAGGAATTAAGTAAATAAACACATCATTTGAAGCTGATGGAGTGGCTGACAGGAACCTCGTTGTGGGTGGGTGAATTGATCAATATTTGCGGAATTCTTATATTAGACGCCGTCCCGAGTCTTTAGAAGATGTCACTCTTGTCGCAGAAGAAAACGTCTTTAGAAAGCCAAGGTTCCCGTCCAGGCACGCGGCCATTTATTCCCTTTTTTTCTTTTTATTTATTTGGCGGGGGCTGCGGGGGGGGGGGGGGAGTGGTAAGATGCAGAGAGAGGGAGAAAGAGAGAGAAAGAGAAAGAGAGAGAATCCTAAGCAGGCTCCACACTGTCGGCACAGGGCCCGAACTCTGTGCTCGAACTCACGAACCGTGAGATCCCGACCTGAGCCCAAACCGAGAGTCGGATGCGCGGCCGACTGAGCCACTCTTCCCTTTCTGAAATTAGGACACCAGGTCTCACTGGGTGAGCGTTCACAGGCACCGGGCATGGGATGTGAGTCATTTCATCGGATCCTCGCATCGGTCTCAGGGAGAAGCCGGACACCCGGTGAGGCTGGGCGGCTTGCCAGCTGGAAGCTGGGCTTCTACGCACACGTTCTTGACCTCTCCCTCCCCCTGAATGTCAGTCAGGATGCCGAGGGAGGCACGCTGTGACCTTTCATGCGCACACAGATCCCTCAGGGACCTTGTCAAAATGCAGATTCTGAGCCAGTAGGTCCGAGGCGGGGGGCCCGAGATTCTGCGTCTCTAACAAGCCCCCAGGTGGGACTGATGCAGCCGGTCCGTAGGTCACCCCGTCAGCGTGAAGGGGTTACACTATGCAGCAGTAACAAGCATCCCCCAAATCGCAGCGGGTTAAAATGACAAGGGCTCCTTTCTTATTCATGCCACGTGCTCACCACGGGTCAGCCAAAGACTCTGTTCCCTTTTTTTTTTTTTAATTTTTTTTTTAACGTGTATTTATTTTTGAGACAGAGAGAGACAGAGCATGAACGGGGGAGGGGCAGAGAGAGAGGGAGACACAGAATCCGAAACGGGCTCCAGGCTCCGAGCCGTCAGCCCAGAGCCCCACGCGGGGCTTGAACCCACAGACCGCGAGATCGTGACCTGAGCCGAAGGCGGACGCTCAACCGCCGGAGCCCCCCCGGGGGGCCGTTTGAACCAGAACTTCTCAGCGGCCAACACTGAGTGAGGTATCCAGGGGTATCCACAAGCTCCTCTCTCCCCCCTTCCTGTGGACCCCGGCTGCTCGAACAGTGAAAAGGAAAATATCTGAATGACAGTTCCTGCACGCACGCAGAACGCGCCTCAAAGGTTTTGCAACCTTAAAACACGCGGTGATTACAGACAAGCTTTTCTGAGTTATGCAAAATCTCAGTTGCACAAGGCTTTCCAAAATAACACTATTGTGTAAGCTGGGCGTGTCAGTGTGTTACAGAGATCATTCTGGGGGCACAGTTTTGCATACTGCTCTTCCTTGCTTTCTGCGTACCATTGTCTGTATCTTGGGTTTCACAAGCTACATCTTTCTTTCTCAGGCTGTAATATTTTACAATGTGCTCAACCAATCAATATTGTCGAATATGTCCTTTGTTCCTGCCTCTTTTTTTTTTTTTTTTTTTTTTTTGCTATTATGCCAGCGGTACCATGAATAGGCTGGTAACCAAAATTTGCTGCACCTCTCCGTTTATTTCTCTAGAAGAAACTCCTACGAGAGGAAGCATGCAAGGAATATGAATAGACTGTGTCACAGCCATTGTAGCTTGTGTTTATAGCTTTGGTAACTGATACGTATGACTAGTTAAAAAGGAGATTCATTAGTGAATGTTTCCTATTCGGTCATAGATCAGCCCATAGCCCTGTGCCACCTTGGTTTCCGTTTGGGACCTAGAACGTGGCTTCTTCCATGGTGACTTTACGTAAAAGAGCTCGTAACCCTTCGTTTGACACATATGGAGGTAGATTTCTCTCTGATGTGTCTCTTGGGTTTTCGCTGCCTTTCGAAAAATAAATACGTAAACGTGACGGAAGGAGGTCTGAGATGGGGTTCACTTGGTGGGAGCCATTTGAGAATACGTCTCAAAAAGTTTGAAAACTTCATAGGTCTTGACCAAGCCATCCTACTTCTGGGAATTTTTCCTAAAGGAATCCACACGATCGGTGAGCGATACTTAGGTGCCTGGTTATTCATCGCGGGGTGGTGAATGAGAGCAAAATGAGTGAGACTTCCCTGGTCTTCCTTCCTCTGTGTTTCTCCTTTTCTGTTTTCGTCAATGTTATTATGTCTTAATAATAACAGAGAGACAATAAGAAGAAGAAGAGAGACGAGCACGCCATTGTAACATTCTTCCGGGATTTTCGTTTTTGCTCGATTAAAAATGGATATATAAATAAATAAATGAATGGACAGGTGAAGAGATGGGTGGGCAGATACTTTAGACAGATAGATCAGAGAGAGAGATGATTTACACATAGATCATGGTGAGAGAGAGAGAGAGAGAGAGAGAGATCAGAGAGAAAGAGAGAGAGCCACACTGGTTCTCTACATTAAATGTGCTTCAGAATCACTTGCAAGGCTTTAACTCACACAAGTCCGGGCTCCTCCCCCAGAGGGAATGACTCATTTGGGCTGGGTGAGGCCCAGGGAAAAGATCATGAGAGGCTCCACTGGGAACGGAAGCCAAGAACCAGAGAGGAAAAAAAAAAACCAAACAAACATGGAACACTGACTCACCACCCAGGCGAGAGCAAGACTGCAGAATTACCAAGTTCCTGCCTAACTCAGAAGAAAGCCCGCGCTCCTCAGTGTGGCCCCGAGGCGCCTTCTGGGCCAGCATGGAGTCTGAGTTCACCCGGTCCCAAGGGCCCCAGCCCCAAGGCACCAGGACTTCTGGCCTTTGTTTCTGTCCCGGAACATGCCAGGCCAGATCCCTTCCTAGGGCCTTTGCTGTCACTGTTCCCTCGACAGGGACACTTTTTTATTTTTCAATATGTGTATGTTTACATTTATTTATTTTTGAGAGACAGAGGGAGACAGAGCGTGAGCAGGGGAGGTGCAGAGAGAGAGAGAGGGAGACACAGAATCTGAAGGGGTTCTAGGCTCTGAGCTGTCAGCACAGAGCCCGATGTGGGGCTCAAACCCATGAACCATGAGATCATGACCTGAACTGAAGTCAGATGCTTAACAGACTGAGCCCCCCAGGCGCCCTTTGCCCGGGACACTTCTCTCTGGCACATAGCTATCTCTCCTCGGTTAACAGTTCAAAAGCCACGTCCCCCAAGAGGCCCTACCTGGCCTTCGTCACAGCCCCAGTGACCAGGTGTGCCTCAGGCACCTTTGGGCTCTGTCTTCCATCCGTCCACGTGGCTCAGCCCTCTCCACACCTTTCTCACCTCACCAGAGCCCCCTCACCTGCTCATCCCCTGCTGCAGGTTGGCCATGATTCGGATCCCCCGCGGCCACCGCCGGACGGGACGCGGCGGGGCGTGGGGGGAAGCGTCACCTCCAAGCATGGCTGCCGGTCCCTCTAACCGGTCCCTTCTGCACGATGCCGAGAGGGTGTCTGTCTCCCTTCGCCTTTAGCTGCGTCGTCAAGCACCCTGCTTTCCCGATCCTTGGTAACCTTGGTCTAGGACACACTGGGGCAGGCGTAGGGATCGTGCCGTACCCCACACGTGAGCTGCTCCGCTGACCCTTTGGAAACCAGGTGAGACCTGGGTCCCTGCCATAAAAGGGAGGTGGCCTGTGTGGTGATGACGGATGTTAACTAGACTCATTGAGGCGATCGTCCCATGATGTGGACAAACACTGAAGCATTCTGTTGCACACCTGACCCTAATATAATGTCGTATGTCGATTGTCTCAACAAGATAATAGGAAGTAGACAATAAACCTGAAATAATGCTCAGCCTTAACGTAAGGAAAAAAAAAAAAAGAAGGTAGCGTATATTTAATGAGGACTGACCAGGTTCCAGGCCCCGTGATGACAATGAAGACGAAGACCCCGTCCCTCCCGAGAAGGGTCTGTCCGGCACCTTCCGGCTCTCTCCGATCCTCCAGATTCCTCCTTGTGCCCTTAGCTTGCCTCCCTCACTTTCCCCTCCTGGGACCCCTTTAAGCATTTGAGATTCTAGTCCCTGTTGTCGAAATTGTTAAGGAGGTTGGTGCAGGTCCTATCTATCTCTCTGTCTATCTATTTTGAGAGAGCGGTGGGAAAGGGATCAGCACAGAGCCCGACGTGGGGCTCGAACTCACGAACCACAAGATCAGGACCTGAGCCAAAGCCGGCTGCTCAACCGACGGAGCCGCCCAGGCGCCCCTGCACTTGTTTCTGTCCTGACGGCACCCCTCTGGCACCCGCTGTCAGGGCGGACAAATCAGCAGAGGTCAGATGCTTCTGACCCTTGACGGCCGCGGCGAGGAGACGGGCCTTTTCCTTAAAGGCCACGAGGATCAGTTGAGGCGCTGGAAAGAGAGGGGCGATCGGTTTTCTTGTGATTTCAAGAAAGCGCTTTCTAACCGCACGCACGTGTTCCCCAAAAGGTATGACCTGCACCCTTCACAGCAGTGGTACTTTTAAGAGTCCCAAACTCCCCACCGGAGGGATAACTGGGACACAGTCACACGATGCGAAAGAATGATCGACCGCTCCCCGCAGTAACGTGCCGGATGATGCTTACACACGTCACGTCGTGCGACAAAAACGCAGACCAAAAGGAGTAGAGACCTTCGGGTTTTAGGTCAAGCCTCGAAAGAGGATCCACCACCATATATATATATATATATATATATATATATATGTCACCCATTCAGCACCATTTTAGAGATGGCGGTGGCTGGTCCGGGGCGGTGGCTAGCAATCTTACAACGAGCAGCTTTAAGAGACACTAAATGAGAGATAACACCTCCGAGACGGGGCGCTGCAGAGACGAATGGGGGAGAGCTTTGGCCGCGGGAGGAAGATCACAGGAACAGAGAAGCAGAGGAAAGAGACTCTCTCGGCCCGACCCTCTTAGGCGTGGGGTGCCAGTGGCAGCGAGCCACGCGGATACGCGCCCTCCGAAACCGAGTCAGGGTTCCGGGGGAGCTCCGAGCAAAAGGGAAGGTGAGATTGGCCGATGAAACATTTATTTGCCTAAGAAATATGACACGATTATGAGACACGTGTAGCCGGAATGGAGCCGGGCCGCGGAAAGCCGCCCCCCATAAATTTCCAGGAAAGGTTCCCAAAGCATCCCTCCCCTTCCTTCAGGTACCATCTGCTCCGGGACTCCCCGCTTCCTCCTCGCCTCTCCCACCCACCCCACCGACGTCTCTATCAAGTTCTTGCTGAAACCTGGAAAAGGCAAAACAGTTCCAGCAGGGAAAGCTTTAACTTGTCACCTCCTGTTCTTCTTGGATTTCCAAAGCACGGAGGCCTGCGGAATATGTTTCCAATATCCTCTCATCTTTCGGTTCGAGTGTGCTCTCTTCCACACCGGGGAGGTTCTGACCCCTGGCGTCTCTGGGGAAGAGGGGCTTGGAGTGGGGTCAGGCTTGTCAGAAAGAGAGAGGCCACGGCGCCCTGAGCGGCCCCCCGCCCCCCGCTCCTTTAATGCATTTAACCTGGAAGAGGCACTGTTCCAGCCGAGATTAGATTACGGGGTTGGTGAAGGTGGCCTAACAAATGGCGAATGGCGGCGTGTGGGGCTGAGCTAATCTCTGTTGACACGCATCTAATGCAAGGCCCGTGTTGAAGGCAGCGGGTCCCGTCTGCAGCCCGAGTTTGCCTTGATGACCGGAGGGGGAGGTGAGGCCCAGCCAAAGCCGCTGGGATGCCTGTCTCTTTCAATCTTAGAGAGCCCGGAGCGTGCACGTCATTATTTAAAGGTCTCCTGGTACCAGCAAAATGTCCCTGCTTCCTGTGGGCAATGAGGTCAATTTCATCTGTTCTCGGAGAAGCGTTTGATGATTGCATTTCTGTAAAACGTTCCCGGGGCTCACCTCCCTGAAGTGCGCGAACCGTATCGTTCCCTGACACAGCAAACTCGGGCTGGTTCTGTCTCTGGGCGGGGTGCTTATGTGGGAGCCGTGGGACCCGGTTTTCAATTCGCTGTTGCGACTCACGCAAAAGGGGGCACTGTCCAGCTCTCCCACCTCCTCACCGTGGGACACTGGCCACAGGGAAACTTCCCAAGCCTCGGCTCCCTCATCTGGGGCTTGTTTGGTGCCCTACTCCACGGACCAGCACGTGATAGTTACTTAGATATTCGTAGAATGAGAACAGCTATGGAATCAAGAAAGCTAACTGGAAATACGCACAGCAGAATCGAAGAAAACTAACCATTTACCCAAATGCCATGCTCTACACTATTCTTTGGCAAGAAGTTTTTCCATCTCCTTCCTCCCCCTGCTCCCAACCTGATGGCTAAAACGTAAGGGTCACCAGGGTAGGGACTGTTGCCTGTTTGCTTATCTAATGCATCTCAAACCCGCGGGTGAGTGCCCGGATCGTTACCAGAAGCACAACAAAGTTCTGGTAAATATTTAGCAAATAGTAAGCTGAATGGATGAATGAATGAAGTGAACATGAAAGTCCCCGGGATCAACTCTCCTGAAAGGTGGGGGAAGGCAAGCCATCGAACTATTTAACAGGTCCGTTATCATTTTTCTCTCCTTCTGCTTCTCGGCAACATCAATTGCTCTACGTTTAAATTTGAAAATATTCACTGATTCATGGCATATCAGGCACTACGTATCCAGGCTCCTTAGTCAAGGAATAGGGGCTTGGATTCCAGCTCCATCACGTGTTGGTTGGGTGACCTTGTGCAAGTCCCGTAACCGCTCTGAGTCTCTATGTCCTCATCCGTAAATTGGAGGAAATAATACCACCTAGCTGTTAGTATTGTTGTGAGCTTCAAATGAGTTCTTACGTGTCAAGTGTTAAGAATGGTGTCTGGAACCTTCGTAGCTGTTGTTGGTATTGGTTAAGTATTGAATCGTGTTGGTATTTACAAACTAGATCCGGTTGAGAGAACAGAGAAACTGTAAATAATATTCGAGAAGAGAAAGAAAGATATAGAGAGACATGAGGGTCTTGAAAGTCACTTTATCGAGGAATGTCTGACATGCAAAAAACGGTAAGTATCTAATGTGTGCAACTTGACGAATTTGAAATGCACACCCTTGCCATCATCACCCAAATCTATGCCGTAGACATAGCTGTCACCTCCAAAAGTTTCTTCCAGCCCTCTTTGTTATTCGTGTGCAGGCGTGTGCGATGAAAGCAGTTCCCATGCTCTTCGCAAATAAACATTTAAGTATACGATGCAGTATTGCGAACTTAGGCGCTATGCTCTACAGTAGGTCTCTGGACTTCCTAATTTTGTGTAACTGAAGCTTAACCCCCTTTGACCGACCGCTCCCTGGGTCCCCTCCCCCAGCCCTTGGCTGCTCCCATTCTATTCTCTGTTTTTATGAGTTCGATTATTTTAGATTCCACAGGTAAGTGGTACGGGGTAGTATTTGTGCTTCTGTGTCTGGCTTGTTTCACTTAGTATAATGTCCTCCAGGTTCACAAATGGCAGGATTTTCTTCTTTTTGGGGGGCTGAATACTATGCCAATATATATGTAAATATCACATAGTCTTTTTTTTTTAATTTTTTTATGTTTATTTATGTCTTGAGAGAGAGAGAGAGAGAGAGACAGGGTGCGAGTGGGGTAGGGGCAGAGAGAGAAGGAGACACAGAATCTGAAGCAGGCTCCAGGCTCTGAGCCGTCCGCACAGAGCCCGACGCGGGGCTCGAAGTCACACACCGCGAGATCGTAACCTGAGCCGAAGTCGGACGCTTAACCTACTGAGCCACCCAGGCGCCCCCCTCTGCCTATTTTTTAATTGAGTTGGGCTTTATGCTGTTGAGGTCTAAGAGTTCCTTATATATTCTGGATCCTAACTCTCAGATATATGGTTTGCATGAGACTATTTTTAAAATACACAATATACCGGACAAACACACACCCCTAATTTACGTCTCAACAAAAGGGTTACCATTCTGGGAGGTATCAGACTGGCTGGAGAAGCAGAGAGCTAAAATAGAACACGTTTCTTGGAGAACAATATTCAAAAACATTCTCTCCAAGGAAGATTCAGCGGCCAATGTTAGAAGCCAGTTTTGACCAATCTCGCCTAGAATCACAGACGTCAAAAGCCTCATTTAATTAATTAATTTATTAACACTTAGTTTATTAATAATTAAGTTAAATACTATATTACATACTCTATTAAAAGGATGACCTGTCATGTCTGAAGAGAGTTTATTTTAGGAATACAGTATAAAATAGCTTGTTTAACAGGCAAGGTAGAAATGTATAATAACCCCAATAGATTCATAAAAGGCCATTGCAAAAAAAAAAAAAAAAAAAAAAAAGACATCCATTCACCAAAATCCTTTCAGAAAACTTGGAACGAAAAGATGGCTTAAAAAAACAACAACAACATTGTGATGATTATCTATCTCAAAACCACATCCACGATGTCATTTAATGGTAACTCACTACAAGTATTTTTATTGGAATCTAAATAAGACAATGATGTTCTCCGTTGCCATTAACATTTAACATTTTTCCTGAAAGGCCTAGGCTCTGTAAGAATTCATATAGCCAAAATAAAAAATAGACATGAAAAGGAGGAAAATATCAGTTGCAGATGACAATATTCTACCTTTGAAAACATAAAGGAAACCATTAAAAAACATGAAAACCCAATACAGAGCTCAGTCGTGTTGCCAGATACCGAATTAAACATTCACAAATCAATAGCTTCTTAAACAGCCGCAAACAGCGGTTAGGAAAGTAAAAAAGATTCAGCCAAAATAGCAACAATTTTCATAAAATGCCTAGAGAAAACCATAATAGAACACGTATCCGACCCACCTGCAGAACACTCCCAAACCTTCTTAATGGACACATTAAAAAATGGGCTCAAATGAAGCGATTCAACCTTGTAAAAGATGTCATTTCTTCCAGGCTGCTTAAGCTACAGTGCGATGCTTTGGTGAGACGCAGGTTAAGGATGGGACAATGCCAAGGTACCTTGTTTGCAAGACCATCTAGATGGCTAAATGCATGGGATTGGCCATTAATTTCGTTCCAAAGGTGAAAGTATTTGCCTTTCTGGATACTCATGCTATCGAGGTACGATCATCAGATTGTATGCGTTGGCCGAAGAGTCCGCAGAATGTGCTCGAAGGGACAAAAGAGTGAGCCCAGAGATAGACTTTACGCAGCAGGTTAGGACATGATAAGACGGCGACATAGATCAGGGGGCAAGAGGGTTTGTTCAAGAACAAAACGAAGACATCGCTTGCACCTGCCTCATGGAATTGCATGGAAATGATTTCATATATGTGAAGGTCTGAGGACAGTTCTGGAACACGGCCCGTGCTCACTATATGCTATCAGATTTTTTTTTTTTCAACATTTATTTTTGGGACAGAGAGAGACAGAGCATGAACGGGGGAGGGGCAGAGAGAGAGGGAGACACAGAATCGGAAACAGGCTCCAGGCTCCGAGCCATCCGCCCAGAGCCTGACGCGGGGCTCGAACTCCCGGACCGCGAGATCGTGACCTGGCTGAAGTCGGACGCTTAACCGACTGCGCCACCCAGGCGCCCCTCAGATATTTTTATCATAGTCAAATCCAGGCATATGTTAAATAGTCTACAGATATGATTATCAAGAACAATTCTTGATATTATTAGTAGTAATGATGTGTTTTTATTATGTTAGTATTTAATATTTTATTATTATTTATAACTGTGTTTTTAAGTGTATTTATTCTGAGAGAGAGAGAGTGAAAGGGACAGAGAGAGAGAGGGAGAGAGAATCCCAGGCAGGCTGTGCACTCTCAGCACAGAGCCCGACGTGGGGCTCGAACTCACGAACCGTGAGATCATGACCTGAGATGAATCCAAGAGTCAGACGCTTAACTGACTGAGCCACCCAGGCGCCCTTACGATTGTTTTTTGGTTTTTGTTTGTTTGTTGTACCTAACACACTGATCTCCACGCTGAGCAGATTTCTGTGTTGTTTTGTAGGCAAACGTTCAGGTTCCCAGTGGCAGCCAATAGAGACAGAAGCTTCTTGGGGCTGCTCTTCCCTTTCCGATTGGCTTTCCACCTCCCAAACCCTAGATTTCAAAATGCCATGCAAAGAACTTCCCAAGCACTCACCAAGCCAGGTCTTCTAGGGTGTTTAGTCAAGAATCCGCCCACCTATTGGAGCAAAGATACCTTGGAGGACATGATAGCCTGTGAGGCCGGCAATCTCAAGCCGAGAGCTCTGCTGTGTTTGGAAATGAGAAGGAAGACAATGGTAACTCACAGGTAATGTACTCATAACCGACAAGCCCCCCCACCCCCCGCGCCCCCACCCCGCGTTCCCACCGTATCTTCACCCCAGCTAACGACATGGTCTGCTTTTCAAGTTAATTTGAGACCAATGCTTTCCACACCAAGTGCCAGAAGAGGGAAGGTGATGGCTTCCTACCCTATTTCTTGGTGACCTGTACTTTCCCCTGACCCAAGGGGTCCACATCTTTCAGCCATGGGTGAAGGCAGCAGAAGGGAGGAGCCTAAGTAAGCTTTTGCCATCGCTTTATCCATGGGACCCTATATATATATCCCATTGAAAGGAAACCTTGGGTCCTCAACATGATCAGGGCCTCCAAACTGGTCTGTTAAAATCATTCCCACGGCAGAATGCCCTAGAATAGGGAAACATGTCTTACCCGCCAATTAGTCTATCTGCCGTGCATTGCCCCAGAAACACAATCGGAGAGAGCGCTACCTTCTGAGATACGGCAGGGTTTCTGGAAACAAGGGGGGTAAAACCATCCCAGTGAAGACTTCAGGGTCTCCTTGTCTTCCAAAAAACGGCCTCTCAGGGCTGGACATTTCCAGCCAATGGCTTCATTAGCACTTCTCTCCTTTGAGAACATGCTCCAGAGCGATTGGATTTCAGGCAGTGAGACGAGCGAGTGGCCAAAATTAGCTTGAGGCCTTCGCGTGATAGGCTAGGGGAAAAAAAGATGGAGAGAGGTAACAGAGAGCTCCCCAGGATGCAGGGGCCATTCCTCACCGGCTCTCCAGGCCAAAGTAAACGTGAAACCTGATGCTCACAAAACCCGAAATGCCTGATCATTTCTCAGAGGGAAAAATACAACTGGTCTGGAAAAAGAGAGCCTTCATGTTCCGGGGGGGGGGGGTGTTGGGGGGGAGCTTGTAGATCCAAGGAGCTCTCACCGGGGCCCTGCTGTGTGTTAGATGTCTGCAATTGCTTTTCACGACCTCTCAGTGAGACACCGGCTACTTTCCTCCTTTGACAGACGGAACGCAGAAGTCAGCATGCCCCAGATGGTCTCTCCGTTTTATCCGATGCCAGGATCGATGCAGAACGTGGCCACCTGCAACAAAAGCATCTGTGAGCCGCGGAGATTTTACTGAAGGTCCCACAGGGCAAAAGGAGGAGGGCGTTTATATCAACTCCCAAAAAGCGACCGAAATCTTCCCGTCAGGCGCGTCCTCTCTCAAGTTGGTCCTCCCCTCGGTGCCAATCCTTCGTCCTTTGTCAGTGTGCTTCGCGGCTCCTTTTTCCTCCCTTCCACCTCTCCTCTGGTGGAGACTCAAATGCCTTCTCCCTCCCCATAGCGGACCTGCCCCCAAGCATGTACACCTACACTCACCACAATGGTCAGCCAACCCCTCACTCCCAGAACGTTCTCCCACCTTCCTTGGATAGTATGGGTGCGGAGGGGAGCAGAGTAGAGCAAGTTGTCCTCTTGTCAATCTGAGCAAACAAAACCCAGGAAGAGTGAAGCAATTTCCTTACTGTGGCCATAAGGAATGTTTGCAAAGTCAGACATTTTCACTTCTAGGTCAGCCTCTGCCTCCCACCGCCCCGCCCCCCACGGCCCCCTCCACCCCACCACCCATAGTTCTGTGAAGTTAAGCGTTGGTTACGTAGAGATAAGGCACGTGAGCTGGAGAACCAAAAGCTTGGAGACACCAAGAGTCGGAGATCTGAAATGGGAGTCAGAAGTCAACGCTTGTCCCCAGCGCCTCCAACTCCCTTTGAAACATCCAAGAACATGGGCTCGTGTGCCTTGTCTTCGATACTTGGGGTGAGAGAGAGCTTAGTCTCTCCCGACACAACCCAGCCCGTTGTCGGACATTTGTGGGAAGTGTTTCCTTTGCATTGAGTCAAAGTCCATCTTCTTATAACTTTTTGTCCCACCACTGCTGACCGTTCCTCCTGGATCCCTCCGGAATAAGCCAAGCCTCGCTCTGGCATTATGTCTTCCGAATACTGGGGGCCAGCCACGCATCATCTCACTCAGAAGCTTCCTGACGTCAAGCGAGGGAGTGGACTTTTTCACCCCGTTTTACAGACGGGCGACTCATCTGTTGGAGGTGGAGAGCCCAGGCAAAGACATAGAGAGGGTCACAGGCTGGGCTTCAACTCAGCACCTGGAAAGTTGGGTCTCGCGGCGAGAGGCAGGTTGAATGGATTCTCTGTGCACCCTTGGAATTGGGTTTTGCCTACTTTTCAAAATGTTTTTAATGTTTATTTATTTTTGAAGGAGAGAGAGAGAGACAGAGCATGAGTGGGGGAGAGGCAGAGAGAGAGGGAGACACAGAATCCGAAGCAGGCTCCAGGCTCCGAGCCGTCAGCACAGAGCCCGACGCGGGGCTCGAACTCACGAACCGCGAGATCGTGACCTGAGCCGAAGCCGGACGCTCAACCGACTGAGCCACCCAGGCACCCCAGGGTTTTGCCTACTTTATGAGCACCTCCTGATGTCAGAAGAACGGATCCACAAAGGGATGCTCTTGAGAGCATTCAAATGAGGAAAGAAATAAAAGAACAAAACGGAAGGGAAAAGAAAAGGAGAGAGGCAGAGAAAGAAAGAAAGTCCAGGAGGTATAACATGAGGAGGAAGAACAGAGGAGGGAAAGGGCGCCTGGGTGCCTCAGTCGGTTGAGGGTCCAACTCTTGGTTTCAGTTCAGGTCACGATCTCACGGTTCATGGGTTCGAGCCCCACCCCGGGCTCCGCGCTGACGGTGCGGAACCTGCTTGGGATTCGCTCTCTCCCTCTCTCTCGGCCCCTCCCCTGCTTGTGTGCGCTTTCTCTCTCTCTCTCAAAATAAATAAATAAACTTTTTAAAAAAAGAATTAAAAAGAGAGAGAGAGAGAGAGAGAGAGAGAGAAATATGATGCCTATGACCCGAATGCAGCTAGCTGCCTCTCTCTGTGGGATCCGGGATGGAACTCAGAGATGCTGGTCAATAGACACTGGTTGGTTATACTGAACCGTGAGAGACGCCCAAGTTGTGAGTTAGCCACGTTCGGCCCTGGGAGCGGGGATTCGGCCAAAGGGAACTGTCTTAGGAGTGGAAGGGAAGAATGCAAAGGAGGCGAGGACAGGGTGAGACCCAGAAGGTAGAGGTGGGGCGGGGGGAGGGGTAGAAAGAAAAGCAGAGAGAGACGGAAAGATAACACAGCCAAATAACAAAAGTTCCCCGGGCTGGTGAGATCGCGTGCTTTCTCCTCACTTCCCCGTATTTCTCTGTCTCGTCTGCATTTTTTTTTTTTTTAACAGCGGTCACAGATTAATTTTACCATCAGCACGCACGATGAATCTATTTCCATTTGGGGAAAATTTCCTTCAAGAAGAATGCATCTGGGGACACTAGCGTTTTCCCCCTGCAAAGCCCGAGGGAGAGACGGAGCTGGTGCTCAGGCCTTTGTAGTAAATATCTCCAGACCACACTAAATCCAATCTTCTCGTTTGGGGTTATTTGCTTTCCGGACGGCAGCCTGTGATGGATCCCAGATTCGGCCCTCGTGGCATCTCAATCAGCTGTGTTTAGATGCCGCTGTGACACAAGATTATGACGTTTTGATGGGATTAGGAGATAACTTCGCTTTAATCTATAAAGCCCTGGATGCTTTGGGCTCTGATTACCCTGGCAATTCCCTTTCTCAGCCCCAGCAATTAAGATTAGCCAGAATGCTCCTGTTAATGATCCCCATATTGAAAGCTCAGGAAATCAGAAATGGGTGGCTTTGTGTTGTGTTTCTTTTTCTTTTTCTTTTTTTTCTTTGTTCTGGTTCTGTCCCTGCTTTTCCTTTTTTTTTTTTTTTTTTTCTCTTTTTTTTTTTTGCTGAAGGCTCTGGCTCTCCCTAAGGCCCTTGTCTTCAGATCTTCGTGGGCTG
The DNA here is from genome assembly GCF_016509475.1 of Prionailurus bengalensis. Classification (NCBI taxonomy): domain Eukaryota; kingdom Metazoa; phylum Chordata; class Mammalia; order Carnivora; family Felidae; genus Prionailurus; species Prionailurus bengalensis. Next base: position 12,415,108 of record NC_057356.1, read on the forward strand.
CCTGGCTTTGCTTCTTTCTCTGCTTCCTGGGGACGCCATGTTGGGTGTGCCTCTTTCTCCTTTAATCCAACGGAGTTTGCTTCTGTTTAATTTAATCAGCGATGCTTGTGCTTGGTACCATCAGTCCCCGAAGCGATGAGTGGATTTTTAAATCTGTCCAAGAAATGAGGGAGCTTAGAGTTACAAAGACTTTAATGAAACTCCTTCTGCCTGAGGAAGTTTGGTTGGTTCCACCATAACCACATTGGCTCGAGGTCATATTTTCCAGAGAGATCTGCTCCCAGAATCCTTCAGCTGCAGAGATTTATGGTCTGTGGTCGCAACGTTGTTACATTCGCTCATGCTTTTATTCCCACTAAAATACAGTTGCATGAATACAGTACAAAAAAACAACAAAGGTTATTGGAAAGTACACAATCCATCTACCATCATTTAAATTAGCTGCATGGGAGAAATAATAGATCATTATGCTGGATGTTCCGGCTCACCCTGCCAGCCCAGCTCTCCACACTGACTTCTGCCCTGGAAGGCTGACCTGGATGGTTAGCATCAACTGACCCCCTTGCCTTTGGGATTCCAGTTGGGTTGGACCAATGGGAGGCCTCTGCAAGAGATAGAAAGGGATGGAGGAGAGAGAGGTGGGGGTATTTAACCTCTCCATCCTTTCCTGCGGGGCCTGGGTTTGGCGATGACCCAGTCCCTGTACCAAGGCCACGTCTCCTGTCTGGAGGTCTTTTCTTGCACCTACAGCTCCTTTTACCTTCTGGTAATTTCTCCCTCGCCATGCTTACCTCTTCTGCCCTGTGGTGGGGAACACTTCAGGCTATTTTGCCAGTCTCGGGGGTATTTCACTAGGCTCATTAGCTCCCTTGAACTCTGCTGACGCTTCTGCAAATGGCCCCTTGTTACACTTTCCTCCATTCTTCTGGTGGAGTGAGCCTTCTCTCTCCTGCGGGGACCCTGAACCAATGCCAGCGCTGTGGTTGACAACTGGGTTTCTGGAGTCAGGGCTCTATCCCTTCCTTGGTACGTGAACTTGGCAAGTATTCCGCCTCCCTGAAACTTCACCGCCTCCCCGATAAAATAAACACATAAATAATACCCAATTCATACGGTCGTCGTGATGGTTAAGTCTTTTAAAATGGGACGGTGAGTTTGGCACATAGCGATCACTCGATAAATGTCAGGTTCCTTCCTCTGCCCCCCATGGCCAACGTTGACTTCGTAATAGGCCTCGTGTCCATTATTTTTAAGGCTATTCTTCTCTGAGCCATTTTTCCCCCCAGGGGTTGACATGATTACGACTGGCACGGTTGAGTAGCACAGGATAAAAAATGAGGTGAAAAAGAGAGACTCCATAGCAAGGCGGGCCACCCAGAAGGCTATCGATTGTCCTGCCATCTGTGCGAGGCTTGTCAGGATAAACCCAGGTCTGGTAAAACAACTATGGCTGTTATTTGTTGAATACCGCCCTTCCCAAACTGGATCATTGATCCCTATCTGTGTTCCCACAGCCTTATGGGGCATTGATTACAATGGGTCGTGATGTCTAGTTTTTGTTCTATTTGTCTTACCACGCTTTATGATGGAGTGTGGCCTGGGAGTTTTCCTCTTGTGAGTGCTCAACAGAGTCCCTGACATTCATGAAAATGCTCACAAAGTATATTAAGAGAATGAGTGAGGGGCGCCTGGGTGGCGCAGTCGGTTAAGCGTCCGGCTTCAGCCAGGTCACGATCTCGCGGTCCGGGAGTTCGAGCCCCGCGTCGGGCTCTGGGCTGATGGCTCGGAGCCTGGAGCCTGTTTCCGATTCTGTGTCTCCCTCTCTCTCTGCCCCTCCCCCGTTCATGCTCTGTCTCTCTCTGTCCCAAAAATAAAAAAATTAAAAAAAAAAAAAAAAGAGAATGAGTGAATGAATGAATGAATGAATGAGAGCAAGAGATACTATGGGTCTCTTTTTTTAAAAAAAATTTTAATGTTTATTTATTTTTGAGAGAGAGAGTGCAAGCAGGGGAGGGGCAGAGAGAGAGGGAGACACAGAATCCGAAGCAGGATCCAGGCTCTGAGCTGTCAGCACAGAGCACAAACTCAACTCATGGCTCAACTCAACTCAAACTCAACTCAAGCTCAGCTCAACACGCGGCTCAAACTCACGGTCCACAAGATCATGATCTGAGCCAAAGTCAGACGCTTAACCAACCGAGTCACCCAGGCGCCCTGATACTATGGGTCTCTTAAAGCCTGTGGGAATGTTTCACCAAAGAGATGGGACTTAGGCTTTAAAGACGGAACATAGCTTAAAATAGGAAGGAAATAACTCAGACTGTCCCAGACCCCGAGGACACACAAGCAGGGATGGGGGAGAGAGGACAGATGCAAATTTGTTGAACCAGAATAGAGATGTTGGGGACCAGAGTCAAGCAACAGGCAACTCAGTTCCAAGAGGTGATTCTGGAACCAGGTTTCTCCCATCTTGTGGTGCTCACGTCTGGGAAAGGCAGCCTAGGTGCCAACCAGGAGGAAGAGGAAATGTATTTGGAGATCCTGGCCCAGATAAGGAAGGTTGGAAGACATCCTGGAGAGCCATACGTGCCAGACTGAATTCTGAGTATATTCCATGGCTGGATCCCATCAAATGAGCCCGTTGCTCCCAACGTAAGGTGACATTTTGGAAAATGGAAGATGATCTATGAAACACGATTATAGGTCGAGAGACCGCCAGGGAGGGGCTGGAGAAGGTTCTGGGGAGACGCTAAGCCCACCGAGGAGGAAGTCAGGTCCTGTGCATCTCAGACATTGTCAGTCTTCGGCAACCCTGGATCTTCAGACCAAAAAAAAAAAAAAAAAAGGCGCTGCTAGCCCAGCCCCTTCTGCAGTCGACCATGCAGGAAAGGAAGAGGAAGGAAAGACAAGGGGGAAATCTTGTTCTTCAAAGCCGTTCAGAATTTGTAGTATGAGGGTTGGCCTCGTTGCTTCCTCTGATGACAGGCCATGATGGGTCTCCCAGGCCTGAGGGCTTTCCCAGGGCTCTGCCCTTGTAGCACTAAAACCAGGAAAGCCCAGGCAAACTGGGACCAGTCAGTCACGGGAGCTCTGGCATCCGAGAAGCCTGGGTTCGAATCCCAGCTCTGCCACCAGGTGAGCCTGTGACTTGGGGCAAGTCCGTTTATCTCCGTGAGCTTGGACTTCATCATCTTTAACCCGGGAACAACGAAACAGCCAAGGCCTTGGGTTGGGTGCGAGGGTTGAATGCGATCGTGCCTGGAAAAACACTTAGCAATAGGTCGGTGCACAGAGCACGCCCGGTCAAGGTGGAGTGGGGCTCTCTTCCTTGACTTACAAGGGACTGGTTTACCACAGGGCCCCCGAGAGGGTGGAGGTTCTTGCTGGCGGCGGTAGGGGTGGGGGAGCGAGGCAGGATCGCACGCCCAGGGTGGGAGACTCACTCCCCACTCTGGTCCCGCGGGCAGGGCTGGCCTGGTGGTGCTCAGATGCGTGGGGCAGGAGGGACTGCTTGATCAGACCAGGGCCATCGGGACTCAGAGGAGCGAGGAGGGCGGCCCGCCCGGGGGTCTGCGATCCCCAACTCTTGCCACCAAAGGAGGAAAGGCAAGGGGGTGAGGGGGAAGTGATAAGAAGGCCCCGAGGAGCGTTTTATTCCGGAGCTTTTCAAAGCTCACCCCTTCCTCTCACAGGAACCGAAGTTTAATAACCAGAGCCAGGGGGTGAAAGAGAAAGAAACCAGACAAGCAAACCGTCCCCTGGAAACAGGTCACGTTGTGTTCAGAAGTAGGCTTTGAAATTGCGCATGGGTAACCACAGCAGAGAGGGCTTGGGCCCCTCCGTTCCCGCCTGAGGGTGAGCTGGAAAAAAAAAGAGAAGAAATAAAAGGGAGGAAGAAAAGCGAGGAATTAAAGCAAAAGGAAGGGGACCCGTTGGGACCATCAGGAGAGAGCTTAGGCGAGACCCAGAGCTGGGACTTGAACTCAAGTCTGTAAACCGCTCTCCTCGACACTGTTCAGAGAGGGAAACAGCAGATGGGGAGGGGAGGAACAGAGGAGAGACACAGAGCACCCCGATGTGGAAAATGGGTCCACCATGTGGCCTGGCGGCATCCTGCCACGGCTGGGTGGGGATCCCCTTAAGCTGCTCTGTCCCAGACAGCCCCCAGGTGCTGACCTCCTCCCCCTGACGCGTTCCTTCCTGTGAGAGTGCCCTGCACGTGAGCCCAGCCTCTCTCTCTCCTCTCTCTCTCTCTCTCTCTCTCTCATATCTCATAAGGAGAGACAACACATTCCAAATGCACAGTGATTTATGGGACAAAGCCACTTCCCTTGACCAAGCATCTCTCTTCACAGGAACGCATATGTTGGGGAGCATCTATTCTAGAAACGACCCACATTCATTGTCTGCCAGGAGCCACTGGCCTCGGGGAATTCCAGAAATGCCCCTAAATTACAAACGAACTGGGGGGGGGGAACCTTCCCCCAGAAACCTTTACCCAAAGCCTGAGCAGAGCTATAAATCACCCGCCCAGCAGCACATACTGCCGTAAACCACAGATGTGTGGAGAACGGCAAGGTGAGTGTCTGAAGACAGAAGGCAAGGTTGGCCAAGAACTTGGAAAGGGTGGCTGGTTGTTGGAGGAACTCATCCTGACCTTTCCCACTTGCAGCAGCTTTTAGCCTGACGTTTCATGGCCGATACCTTTAGAGCAGGAAGCAAATTTCTCCCAAGGAGTTTTCTTTTTTTCTTTTTTTTTTTTTTTTTTTTTAATAATCACCCCCCTCCCCCACCCTCCCCCCACCTTGCCCACCTCTCCTGCACAATAGCACAGCTTTTGTTCTTAATCTTCCAGGGGGTGAAGGTTCCCTTTGAAAATGTGATGACAGGCACGGGCTCCTCCCTTCATTAAATAAATGATTATTTACTTGCACCAAAGGCTTCACAAATGGTTAAGACGGGTTTATGGGGGGGGGGGAGGGGGGTTCTTTTTTCTTTTTTTTCCTAGAAAGATAAAGGGCTTTTTCCCTCCTGTCATATTAAAAAAAAAAACATTTTTTTTTTGAGTATTGATTTTTTTTTTTTTGAACTTTTACGGACTATCGCATACCTGCCGAAGAGCGCACAAATCCTAAGTGTTCCGCTTAGTTTCACAAACAAATTGGTGTAACGTGTGCCCAGACCAAGAAAAAGAGCAGCGCTGTGGGTAGCTGGGGTTTGTTTCTTCCCACGAGCATAGAGGGTTCCAGTCTGCCCACGGGCCCCAGTTTATTTCCATCCTCCTCTCGAGAGGCCCTTGGGATTTATTCATTCTTACCGAAGTTGACTGAAATCCTGTCCTTTTGCACTGGAGCGTTAACCTTCCCTGTGTGTGTGTGTGTGTGTGTGCGCGCGCCTCACTCTCCAGTTGACGATAGGAATGCGTAATATATTCTTGTGGCAAAAAATAAATTCCATCACTTCAGGTGAGGACAAGCAGCGAAGTTTCTTTTGCTTTCCTTTCTCCTTCCCATCCCAGCTTAGCTCAGCTCCGTTCTTCCTGGTTTGCTGAGTTTCGTTCAAGACATTGCTCTCTGCATCGGTGCACAGATCTAGGCAATGCACAAGGGGAAGCTTTTAAATTGTGTTTTTACACGGATGCAACTGCTGTGCCATTTGGTTTGGGGTTTTTTTTTTCCCCTCACTTATCAACATATCCTGGAGATCCTTCCCCAGATCACCTCTTTAAACTGCTGAACGCTCTTCCCGTGCGTGGGCAATGCCATGATTAACTTGACCAGTCTCCCACCGATGAGCATATAGGCCGTCTCATGTTTTGTGCTCTTGCAAATACGATGGCAGCGGCCATCTTTTTTTTTTTTTTTTTTTTTTAATGTGCTTCTTCACGACCATTTGCAAGTAGTTCTCTAGGAGAGAAACAGAGAGAATTCCTAGGCGCACACATTTGCCTTTAAGTGGTTTTTAGGAGGTCCGACGGACCGTCCAAGCCGCCATGAATTCTGGGTAGAGCTCACGATATCTGTGAAGGCATTTGGCAGAATGACCCGAATTTACTCGGCTTTTTAAAGACTGGCAGATGCCCGCATTCGGAGGGAACAGAGGAGGAATTTCACGTAGATTCCATCTAGTGAGTTTCCCCGCACCTTGGGCCCTTGGGATGGGACATCGGCCAGAGACCCCATGAGGGGAAGAATATACTTACTGTCTGCCTGGGATGGAGCTGGCTCGAAACGAATATGCCTGAGATTCAAGGGGGCAGCCCTTCAGGGACAACCACAATAGTTATGGTAATAACACGACGAACATGAGCTGAATACTTACCCCGTGTCCAGCGGTGTGCCTGGATTGCCCATTCAATTCTTGCCATTCTCTTAGGGGGAGACTACTAACCTTTGAATCTCATTTCTCCAGCTGGACAAACGGAGCCTCGGACAGTCGCTTGCCCAAAGTCACGCGGATGCAGATTACTGGGAGACTACACCATGGGGCTCTTGCCTACAGAAAGCTCACAAACTGGTGGGAGAAACAAAATAAACCACCAGGGGATGACGATCAGTACCATTGGATGGGTCATATGCAGCGTGCTTCACAGACCATCTCGAAGGCTGCCGAAGAAAGGCCCCTTCTAGAAACAGGGAACCTAGAATCAGCCCCTGGACGAGAAAACCTCTCCGGGCCCTCCATGCTGCGGGACCGAGTGCTGACACCCTCTGTGAGGTTCAATCCAGATCTAACACAAATCTTTCCCCCGATCCAAAACCTCCGGGGGTCCGTGGGGCCGGATGTGCTTTGGTGGTGGATGGGGCCGAGAGCTCCTTTGGTTCCACCACCCACCCCCCACCTTCCAGTCCCTCCCTTAACAATTAAAACTCTAAACTCATTGGCCCTCTGTTGGGTTGATGGATTGCAACTTTCTCCTTTTGGATTGATGCCTCCTGACTTTTGGACGCGGGAACAATTGATTATTACCCTTTTTAATTTTACGCCCCACCCCCCAAGTCTGCTAACCAGGCAATCGCTGACACGGTCCATACATTATGCGCCTAATTCAGCAGAGGTCTGACACACCCGCCCAGGGGCGGAAGATTAAGCTCTTCCAAATTGCATAGATCAAGGCGAGCCCAGACTGGGTGCTTGGAGACAGGGGTGGGGGTGGGTGGGGGTGGGGGGGCACCCTTTCATTCCTGCCCTTTGGAGGCCTCCAAGACTAAACAGTTTAGGCCACATCTTGAAGAAAATTGCTTTATCCTTTCACCTTTAAGTGGATTCAGGCGCAATCGGTTGACTCAGGAGCGTGCGGAGGTCAGCACACACGCACGCCAGGATGGGAGGGGGGCGTGGGGGGTTGTGGGCAGAGCTTCGGGAAGAGGGGAGGCGAATAAAATAAAGGAAGATGTGAACGCGAGGGGGGTCGGTGTCTAACCTCTAACATCTGGTGCCAAATAAGAGGGCCGTGAGGGACAGCATCCAGGCTGGGGCCGGGAGAGTGCGTCGGGAAGGAGGCGCGTGCAGGAAGCTTTCAAAGACGGTAACTGGGACGCACGAGGCCTCCTGCCCCTCTCAGATGTCGCGGGAGGAAGTAGAGGGGGGTGGGAGGAGGAAGACGGTGGGAGGAAGAGGTCAGGTCTCCAATCCCCAGAGACAGGGGACACGCAAATGCTTTGCAGATGGAGGCAACGGGGAGCAGAGAACAAATCGCATCTCGATGCCTGGGAGCACAGCACAGAGGCAACGGGGGTTACCGGAACTGGGACCCCCTTTTGCAGGAGGAGGAACGCACGGCAACGTCCCCTCGACCGAGAGCATCCTACCACCGGCGGGCTGGTGCGGAGGGGCCCCGAACGCAGGGAGCTCCCCCTACCCGAGTTCCCAGCCTGAGCTGCACTGGCCATGAATCCGCGGCCACTTCCTCCTCAGTGGGACCTGCCTGCCACCCCGGAATCGGACCTTGAGGAAAGACACCCAGAGAGAGACGTTTAGCTCCCAAGTTGCACCATTTGGCCTCCCGGGCACAGCAGGAAGGGTGCCCGTGCGGGAGGGAGCCAGAGGACCAGCTTCGAAAGCGCCATCCGCCAGGAGAGCTGCATGTGCTCCGAGCCCTCGTAGCTCTCTGTTCCAGCAAACGCATTCACCCCTTCTCGCTCCGTCCTCCCAGTACCACCGAATACAACTTCGTTGCCACATCTCTCCCTCTTCCTTCGTCGTTCCCAGGAAGTGTGCCGAGAGACCTCCCGGACGCTGAAGGGCCCAGGCGCTAAACTTAGCAGCGACACCAGTCAGGAACAGAAGGAACAGAAGAGCCCACGCGCCATGCACCAAACCTTAAAGATACCGCATTTGGGCATATTTTGGACATCCGTAGGCAAGCGGTTATTTTCCAGGTGCGAGCAGCCAGCCAGCTGGGCATCAAAACAAGCCGTGCCCATCTGTCCTTTCTGGGGCTCAGTATATTGACTTTTCCTGCTGAGCCACCCCTGCTTACGAGATGGCGGTCACAAGTCAGATATCGTGACCTCGGCCAAAGGCACAAAGTGTAGGGGGGGGTGGGGGTGGGGGGTCTTTTCCTGGAATTACCTTTTCCTTTGATCAATGTTTGTAGGCAATGTTTCCAGTCATCGTTGTTGCCCCATCCAAGTCTCATGGACAAGAATTGGGTCACGTGACCACCACTAGCCCACAGGCCAAAACACGAACACAATCTACCGGTAGGAAATACAGGAAATGGCTCCTGGCTGGTCTGTCTCACCACCTCCCCCAGATTTTTCCTTCAGTGCCCTAATCTGGTGATTGGTTCCACCATCTACCCCATCACCCAAGCCAGATACGTGGGTCTACATCATCTCCTAATCAAACCATCCCTGGGTCCGCTCTCCCCCTCACCTACTCTTCCCTTGAGCCCTGTCCTCTACACTGCTCTTTGACTCTAAGGAATCCCTCATACGGTGATAGGCATACCACCAGCGCCCGATAAATGCCAAGATTCACTTCAGTGGCTCTGCAGTTCTGCAGCTGTGGGACCAACTTCATGAACAAGCAAGCTCCCCCTGGAAAACTCGCGTTCCTGGGTTCCAGTTATTACTTAAGAACAGATTTGTGGTTGAACGTCCAGATATTGGAGTCCCAGAGCCCGGATTCGAATTCCTCCTCCCCTCCACCTCAGCTCGTGGGGCCCTGGGCAACCTGCTAAAGCACTGCGGACCTCAGTTTTCTCATCTGTGAAATGGAAATGATAATACAATCCATACGTCTTAGGACGAAGCTATGGTTAAGCACGCTAATACATTTAGGCGCGTGGCACAGCATAAACAAAGGGTGTGACGGTCATAACAGGTACTTGTCTATGCAGCAGGACCCTTCGGCCAACATCTCCCCATGGCCCCGGCCTCCCTGCCCCTGGTGACCTGCCCGCTTTCTGCTTCTACGGATTCGACTTTTTTAGATTCCGCACATCAGTGAGATCGTGTAGTATTTTTCTTTCTGTGTCTGCCTTATCTCACTTAGCATTGCGTCCTCCAGTTCCATCCGTGTTGTCTTCAATGGCGAGATCTCCTTCTTTTGTAAGGCTGAATACCGTAATGTCTTGATCCATCCGTCCCTTGACAGGTGGGTATCTCGGCTGTTGTGAGTAATGCGGAAGTGACCAATGCAGGCTTTTCTCCCCAGCCGGCCCTCGGGACACACTCTAGAGGGGCGCCGGCTCCCCACCGCAGAGTGGGGATCACAGTTCCACACTCGCCAGCCCTGGGGGCCAGTGGGGGGGGGCGGCTCGGTGACCGAGGCTCACTTCCATTGCTTTAGACGGAAATGGGGCAAGAGAGCTCTCGACAGCTTTGCTGATATTTATTTCTGGCCAGATCAAAGGTCCTGTCGGCAACCTGTCCTGATGTCTTGATTCCTGTTTTTCTTGGCAAAAATTTTTTTTCCGGATGGTGTTCACTCCAAATAAGCTTCTAAGAGGCCCCCAGGGAGCGAGAGAGAGAAAGAGAGAGAGGAGAGAGATGGGGCAAGCGGGACCGGATGGGTAGAATTTAGTTGTGTCTTGCATTCAATAAGACTGGTACAGATCCCCCTGGCCTGAGAGCGATCAGCCACTGTCCTCCGTGGTGGGGATAAGACAAAGCTTGGGGTTCTTTCTGGGTTCCTGGTGGGAGGCACACAAGGCGTTAAGAACAATTAGGGCACATGTATTTGCATCCAAGCCTTACGAGAGCCTTTGACCTAGACGTTGCCATTTACAGACGTTAACTGTTTGCAACCCGTTTTGCAAGAAGAGGAAACCCAGAAAGAGGGACTTGAACAACTTGCTTTCAGCTACTAAGTAGCAAGGCCAGGGTCCACAGCCCGGGTTGCCTGACTTGTTTGCCAGATGCCTGTAGTCTGCCTCACCAGGCTAAGAGAACCAACAGGGGGCCGTTTATTCGCCGAGGGCGCAGAGAGCAAGGCTCACTCTTCACTCTTGAGAGGGTTAACCCCGACCGAGCAAGTGAGGTGCTTTGAGCACATCGTAGCGAAGGGAGATGACTCACCCCTCGCCCTCCGCTTCTGGATTCCTGGTGATGTCTACAGGGAAGCTCCCGGCCAGCCAAGGCTGCCGTTAGTGGAAGCTTTCGTCAACTTACCAGCTCGGGGGAAACTTTGCCTACGAACTGATTACGCCGCCCTGGGGGGGACTCGGACAGGCGCTCACTTCCTGCCCGGCTCATGCAAGGTCTGGAGTTGGCATCTGGGATGATGTCAAAGCCCCCGTGGGCTTGGGAAGAGAAGGTTCCAGTTCGCTTAAACGTGCCTTGATAAAAATACAGCCCCCCAAGCACATTCACCCCGGGCACGTCCACATCCCGCCCCAAATGTCCCCCATTGCCCTGCCTCGGCCAAAGCAGATTTGCTGGGGAGCCTGAAAGCTTGAGGAGCCTCAGGATCCTCCCAGGGAACACCAGACGGGGAACCGCCTGGGCTGCCTTCCTACAGACCCAGGAAAGGGCTTCGTTCTGTTCTGTTTTGCTTTGCGCTTTCCTCTCCCTGATTTCGAATGCGTGCGTCCCCCTCCGATTCTCTTTTTCCTCCGGAGAGCTTCCCCTGGGCTCCCCGCATCGCCGCGCAAATAGCGGCCACTGACATTGACCGAGCGGGTCCTAGGAGCCAAGAGCTGTGCCCCCTCCTTTACACATATCACCCTCTTTACATTCACAGCAAACATTCGCGTAAGCACGTGACCCCACACGCTATGATCTTTCCCATTACGCGCCTGTTTCGCTCGCGAACAGTGAAGTTAATCCTCACAACCACTGACTAAGTGAGCCCTTGTGCGTGTCAGGCATTGTGCTGGAGCAGTTGCGTGCTTCTCCTTTAATCCTGCCGACAGCCCTCGGCGCTGATATCAGGTGCCCCATTACACAGACGAGCACATGAGTTCAGAGAGGCCAAGTGCATGGCCCCAGGACAAGGACCTGGGGAGTACTGGAGCCAGTTTGGGGAATCAGGTTTGATGGGTCCAAGGCCCAAGAGCTTTGTTCCGGGTCGTGGCGACTCCTACCAGCTGTCAGCTTCTCAAGGGCTGGGCCGGCATTCCAGGCTCTTCGTGCCCCCCTTGGCGTCTGGCTGTGAACTGGATGAACTGAAAAAAAAAAAGGGGGGGGGTGAGGGCAGTAGAATCAAGGAACCTGTTAGCCACGCGTCTGCTCAGTGTGGACGTTAGATTCGCAAGCGGGTGTACAAACGGCAGAAACAAGATGTTTCTGTTTTTCTTTTGACGTTTGTTTTCAGTGTGCGTTCATTTTTGAGAGACAGAGAGAGACGGAGTGCAAGCAGGGGAGGGGCAGAGAGAGAGGGAGACGCAGAATGGGAAGCGGGCTCCGGGCTCCGGGACGCGGGGCTCGAACTCACGAACTGTGAGATGATGACCTGAGCCGAAGTCGGACGCTTAACCGACGGAGCCCCCCCAGGAGCCCCCCAAGATGTCTCTTTTTTTAATGATCAGCCAAAGGAAATTGGAAATAAGAATGAAGTTACTGTGAGTCTCTTATGCCCAGGGTGACTTAAGTCCTGGTGAGCGAATGCACTTGTCTATTCGACTCACGTGGCACTTGAGACCATCGCTCAGATATTCGCCACGCATCTTGGACTTGTGTGTCCACAGCTAAGGTCCCGACCATTCCCCACCTTGCAGTTGCCCCCACCTTTCCCATCTCTGTGAAAGGAAACCCTCTCTTTCCAGGTCCTCAAACCTTTGCAACTATCCTTGACCCCTCTCTTTCTCACATCCCACACGAACCTACCAGAAACATCTGCTTCCGAACTACCTCCTGAAATCTGACGACTTCTTGCCTCTCCCACTGCTCCTGTCGAGGTCTGAGCCGCTGTCACTTCTCACCGGGATTACAGCAACCCCCCCCACCCCCCCCGCACCCCTCCGCCCCGCCGATCTCTCTGAGACACCTCTCTCCTTCCCCCTCTGGTTCATTCTCCCCTCACCAGCCAGAGGGGTCCTGCTCAGAGCTAGTTAGATGATTTCACCCACCTGCTCAAAACTCTCCAGCAGGCTTCCACAGGGCCTTTGCACAGTGGTTCCCTCTGCTTGGGATTCTTTGCCCTCGGAAGCTGCAATCTTTTTGTTGTTGTGATTTGATTTTTTGCTTTTTGAGTGTTTTCGTTTTCGTTTTGTTGTTATTGTTTTTGGGTTTTTTTTGTGTGTTTTATTTTTTGTTGTTTTTTGTTGTTTTTGTTGTTACCTTCCTGCTGAGCCGACTCTGACTGCCCTTTTTGTTTCCAACGTTTATTTATTTTTGGGACAGAGAGAGACAGAGCATGAACGGGGGAGGGGCAGAGAGAGAGGGAGACACAGAATCGGAAACAGGCCCCAGGCTCTGAGCCATCAGCCCAGAGCCTGACGCGGGGCTCGAACTCCCGGACCGCGAGATCGTGACCTGGCTGAAGTCGGACGCTCAACCGACTGCGCCACCCAGGCGCCCCTATCCTAAAGATTTTTAAGAAATATGTTTTTTAAATATTTAGAGACAGCTCGAGCAGGGGAGGGGCAGAGAGAGACACACACAGAATCCAAAGCAGGCTCCAGGCTCTGAGCTCTCAGCACAGAGCCCAACATGCGACTTGAACCCACAAACTGCGGGATCATGACCTGAGCTGAAGTCGGACGCTTAACCGACTGCGCCACCCAGGCGCCCTGACTGCCCTTTATATACGCCTCTCGGGGTGCCTGGGTGACTCAGTTGATTAAGCATCCGACTCTTAATTTCGGCTCAGGCCGTGATCTCACGACTTGGTGGGCTCCAGCCGCGTGTCTGAGAGTGGATGGAGCCTGCTTGGGATTCTCTGTCTCCCTCTCTCTTCTCCGCTCGCTCTCTCTCAAAAATAAATAAACATTAAAAAAATAAAATAAAATAGACCCCTCTCCACTTTCTTAGCACCCAGCATTCTCTAATCTCCCTTCACCCGCTTCATTTTTCTCCAGAGCTAAATTCTATTTATATCTATGGAACACTTTTTTTTTTTAAATGTGTATTTATTTTTGCGAGAGAGAGCAAGCGGGCTAGGGATAGAAAGAGAGGGAGACACAAAATCCGAAGCAGGCTCCAGGTTCTGAGCTGTCAGCACAGGTCTGGATGTGGGGCTCGAACTCACCAACTGCGAGATCAAGACCCTGACCGAAGTCGGACACTTGACCGACTGAGCCACCCGGGCGGGCGCCCCTGGACCCTTACTATTATATACAGCATATAAGCTTCATGAGGACAGGAGCTGCCTGTGTCAAGCAAATCTTAATCCTGGCAAAGAGTAAATATTTGTTGAACAAATGAATGAGTGAATGGCTATGAGGCATTGGTTTCCTTTCATCCCAGTCCAGAAAGGTCTGCTATTTACTAGACCCAAGTTCTCCAACAGAACTTTCTGTGATGATGGAGACATGCTACGTCTGAGTTTTCCCACGCAGTATCCACCAGCTACATGTGGTTATTGAGCACTTGAAACAGAGCAAGGGAGGTACTGTACTGAGTTTTGATTCACAGACTTTATTTTTCGGAGACATTTTGGGTTTACAGGAAAACTGAGCAGAAAGTACTTAGAAGGGACTGCATTTTCCATTTGATTTCACGTTCGTTAATTTCCATAGCCATCCAGCGCTCACCATCTTGGGCAGGGCAGGGCTAGCCTGAGACCTCGTCCTGCCGTCACCGCCCGTCAGCCCCCCGAGGGGTTCCCGCAGAGGGTCCCCGGGCAAGGCAGCAAGCGTTTTCCCCCAGAGGTATTCACCAAAGCCCCGAAGGCTGGGCCAGCCTCCTAAGCAGACAAGTTTGCGGATCGCGCTTTCGGAAAGAAGGAAGCCGGATCGCCCAGCAACTCGAAACGTGCGATGAAGACAAGCCGATTGCAAACAGAGAGGCCCCTGGCCATCTCGTGAGTCTTCTCAGGAATCCGCTCCTGAGCCTCCGGCCTGACCCACCTCCTCGGGGGCTGCCTCTTCTGTTCGCACTTCCCTTCACCTCCTGTGCTCTCCTGGGGGCCCCAACCTGCCTCTTTTGCTTCGCACCCCTATCCAGCCGGGCCAAGGGCTACCTTGGGTCCCGCTGATCATTCCTCTCCGGAGCCCCCGCTCTGTAATCTGACTTTTCATCTCCATAACAACCAGGAAAGCAAATACGCCCCCCCCACCCCCAGCTACAACAATTTTTTTTTTTTTCCTAAGGGGTGAAGTGAATGAAGAGAAAATAAAATCCAAAAAGGGGGCGGGGGGGGAGGTAAATAAACCTTGCCAACAAATAAATAGAGACCTTTCTAAGGGAGAGCAAAGGGACACAGAGAGCTGCCTGTAATTAGTGGCCACCACAGCCCCAAACAAAATCAGACATTCAGCCTTTGCCACTTCGTTGCCATGGAAATGGCGACCCGAGATCTGCCAGGCTGTCCTGCAGAAGTGGTTCCTTCCCTGACCGTGCCCACATCAAAGAGGGTCTTCCCATGCTGCTGATGGCGTGCACCGCGCCCGGGACCCCACCGAGCCTCTAAAGAGGGCAGACAGGGGGGGAAAACAGTAGGAAAAATTCCCAAGCGTCCCAAGCCAGACGCGGCAGGGGAAGGACCGAGCCAAGTGTGACCTTAGGGGGTTTCCATGCCTTGGGGCTGCGTGCCAGCCATCGGAGGCTTCCACTGGTCACACTACTTTTGACATCTGTTTTCATTCTTTTTTCTCTATGCTTGGAAAAAAAAAAAAGGTCCTCTTGAACACAGCGAACGGACTGGGGGTTATCCGCGGTGGTGGAGGGGCGCCCTCCGAAGTAGAAACTTCCAGTTATAAAATTAATGAGTCCCGGGGATGTAATGCACAGCATGGAGACTACAGTGAATACTTCAGAGTCCATTTGAAAGTTGCTAAAGGAGGAAATCTTAAAAGTTCTCATCACAAGAAAAAGAAAACTGTAACCATGTGCGGTAAGGGATGGTAATTAGGCTTATTGAGAATTATTTCGGGGCGCCTGGGTGGCTCCGTTGGATAAGTGTCCGACTTCAGTTCCGGTCGTGATCTCACGGTTCGTGGGTTCGAGCCCCGCATCCGGCTCTGTGCTGACAGCTCAGAGCCTGGAGCCTGCTTCAGGCTCTGTGTCTCCTTCTCTCTCTGCCCCCTCCTCCACTCACGCTCTGTCTCTCTCTCTCTCTGTCTCTCAAGAATAAATGTTAAAAAAAATTTTTTTAAAAAGAGAATTAGGGGCACCTGGGTGGCACAGTCGGTTGAGCGTCCGACTTCAGCCAGGTCACGATCTCGCGGTCCGGGAGTTCAAGCCCCGCGTCGGGCTCTGGGCTGATGGCTCAGAGCCTGGAGCCTGTTGCCGATTCTGTGTCTCCCTCTCTCTCTGCCCCTCCCCCATTCATGCTCTGTCTCTCTCTGTCCCAAAAATAAATAAACGTTGAAAAAAAAATTTAAAAAAAAGAGAATTATTTCACTCTTTATGTATCTATACATCAATGTCGATAGATATCTATCTATTATATTGTTTCAGGTATACAACATAGTGATTCATCTATTGATAGCTATCGATATCTACATATTGATATATCGATATCGATATCTATATATCAATAGATATCAATAGATGAATCACTATGTCGTATACCTGAAACCAATATAATGCTATATGCCAACATTCTATACATTGCTATACGATGCATATATAATGCTATATGTCAATAATTTTTGTAAATTTTTATTTTCATGTATTTTTAAATGTTTATTTATTTTTGAGAGAGAGAGAAACAGAGGGCCAGCAGGGGAGGGGCACAGAAAGAGGGAGACACAGAATCCGAAGCAGGCTCCAGGCCCCCAGCTGCCAGCACGGAGCCTGATACGGGGCTAGAACTCACCAACAGTGACATCATGACCTGAGTCACAGTCGGACACTTAAGCGACTGAGCCACCCAGGTGGAATTTAAAAAAAAATTTTTTTTTTAATTTTTAGTGAAAAAGGCGACTTTATCTATACATTAAAAAAGTGGCTGAGGAAAAGAAGATAAGGTTCTGGTCATATCGTTCTTATGGTTTTACTTCCCGCTTTTTACCCATTTCATAGTAGAAAGTAAACAAGGTCACATGTTATTTATCTTTCACATTGCTGGTCAGGGTCCAGGCTGGAGACAGAAAGCCTACGGGTTATTTTAACAGAGATAATCTAATTGAGGTATATTATGCATTGTGTTGTTTGTCCTCGCTCTGGGGGGGTAATTAGCTCATTGGCTATCACTTCAAAATTGCTTCACAAGCCATCTTTTTAAAAACACTTTTCTAATGTTTATTTATTTTTGAAAGAGAGACAGAGTATGACTGGGGGAGGGGCAAAGAGAGAGGGAGACAAAGAATCCAAAGCAGGCTCCAGGCTCTGAGCCATCAGCACAGAGCCCGACGCGGGGCTCGAACCCACGAACTGCGAGATTATGCCCTGAGCCGAAGTCGGACGCTTAACCGACGGAGCCACCCAGGCAGCCCATTTCACTCGCCGTCTTGCAGGATGAGGGTCATGCTAAGTGGTGACCAGCGACTGTAAAGAGAGAAGACAGAGCGTGGCGAGGCATCACATGATGGTAACTGTGGAAAGACTGGGAAGATGAAAGGAAGAGATTGAGATCATTCAGCTCAGTTGGGAAGTCCCGGCAGAGCCCAGACCCAGACCCCAGAGGACAGGTACCGCCCGGCTGGCACGGGTACCTTTGAGGGAGCGCAGAGAGAGCCTGGCTCCGACAGGGTAGAAAAGTTGCAAAGCGGATCCACAGGCTGCTGCTGAAATGAGTCACTGCGGGGGCGCCTGGGTGGCTCGGTCGGGGAAGCGGCCGACTTCGGCTCAGGTCGTGATCTCGCGGCCGTGAGTTCGAGCCCCGCGTCGGGCTCGGTGCTGACGGCTCAGAGCCTGGAGCCTGCTTCGGCTTCTGTGTCTCCCTCTCTCTCTGCCCCTCCCCCGTTCATGCTCTGTCTCTCCCTGTCTCAAAAATAATTAAAACGTTGCAATGAGTCACTGCGGCCGGGGTGATCTGATAGGGACAGGAGGCCACCAGGAAGGAGTTCCTCCCTCCTCCCGCCTTCCATCATCTCTAGGAGCCACCTGCTGGTAGAACTTTTCACAGAGTCCCAGCCTCCGCATCACGAAGCCAAGCCTAGAAGGATGGAATCGGAGCCGAAAGGCAACGACGCCGTCGCTATGTGGTTGTTACCTACTTTGATGAGTCCCCCACGCTGGACGTTAGGGTGTTGCCAATCCTTTGCCATGGTAGATATGGCCTCGGTGGTGGTCTTCTGCACCTGCAGCTTTGAGCGCCCGCAGAGGACTTTGTTTGTGAAACATCCGCCAACGTGGCAGCAGCTTGCTGAACACCGTGGGCCTTTTTAGGGGTCCTGATGCCTGCGGCCAAAACGTCTCCCTTAAAGACCGCGTCAGTTTCAGGGCTCTCTATCGATCAGCGTCCTAAATCCACCTCACTGATTGTGAAATGACTGAGTGTGCCTTCACAGATGCGGCCCCCCCCCCCCGAGCCCCGAAACTTACTTTCCGGGTCCTTCCTCTGCTCATCGCCAGACAGCAGCCCACGGTCACATTTCCTCTCCTCTGATTAACTAGAGGGCCTCTCATTCATCGGCCGCTCACCCCATCCTCTCTGGTCCCGCCTCCCTTCTTTCTCCACGTGGTCAGCAAAGCGTATCGGGTAAGAGAGAGGGCTCCGGGACAGACTGCCCACATCCACACCGGACTCCATCAGTGGCTAATGGTGTGGGCTGCAGGGCAGTAGCCGGGTCTCCCTAAGTCCGGGTCCCTAATTAACCCGATGCCAGTGACAACCCTGGGTACTACAGAGGGCTGTGAGGCTCAGCTGTGATCCTGCAAGGGACGTGGTCTACATAGCATGAGTTCAGAGCGTGCTAGCCATTGCTGTTGCGATTACTGGCATCATTTTGTTTAGCTAGTAAGCTCATCGAGGGCAGGAATCGTGTTCCTAGAATTTTTTTTTTTTTGATCACTTTTCCTATATTTCATGAGGATGCTAAGAAGTAGATACCCAGACAAGTTAGCTAACACAAAAGGGGATTATGAAAATCAGGAGAATCTCAACAAAGTCGACCTGAAGAAGGAAAGCCCAGCCCCACGGGCCCCCAGCCCCTCTCTCTAGGGACACATACAGCCCATCTCTGCTGTATGCTACCTTGGGTTCTCTCCCTCTGACCACCAGCTGTGTTTAAAGACTCGAGCTCCTTCTGCAATCAGGGGGCTCTGGTCCCAACCCTGGAGACCAGACTGCCCCTTCCCCCTTAGACTCATGCTTCTTGGATCAATTCCCCAACGTGAAGAATTGGGTTGATTGTGCCTCTGGACTACACTTGGACGAATCAGATAAGGGTCACAGGGCCCCTAACGCAGGCAGGCCTGCCTCAGTTTACTGCTTCAGAAAGGGTGGGAGGGAGGGACAGTTCTGAGGAGGAAGCATGAGCTGAGATGCTCACGTATGCCTGCCGTTCTCCCCACGTCACAATGCCCGACAGAGACCTCTGCACGTAGAAGGGACACAATCAGTATTCGTCGATTAATATCCAGTGAGGGAGTTTCACCCCCATTGTCTTCAAAAGCTCATTGCCACCCCTTTCCTGATAGTGCTTTTAAAATTCTCCCCAGAGGGGCGCCTGGGTGGCGCAGTCGGTTAAGCGTCCGACTTCAGCCAGGTCACGATCTCGCGGTCCGGGAGTTCGAGCCCCGCGTCGGGCTCTGGGCTGATGGCTCGGAGCCTGGAGCCTGTTTCCGATTCTGTGTCTCCCTCTCTCTCTGCCCCTCCCCCGTTCATGCTCTGTCTCTCTCTGTCCCAAAAAAATAAATAAATGTTGAAAAAAAAATTTTTTTTAAATAAAATTCTCCCCAGAAATGTCCCCAAATGCAGAGAAGACCCTTCTGGTTTGAGAAGTAGCCCCAAGAGGCCTATTCAAGAGGAAAGACCTTCGAAGTCCTGCACTTTATCTTGGAAGTTCTAGTGACCTCTGAATTCTACTTTATAGTCAATCTCCTTTACAATAAAAACAGTATTTCCCCTACTTACTATTGAGTAAAATCACGTGCCAGAAAGCTTTGCCATCTTTTTCGCGCAGAATTTTCTACTCCGCGAGAGCCTGTGAATTACCTGCGCTAAGCGGTGAGCTCCTTTGGGGAAGAACCTATATCCATTTTCATCACTGTGGGATGGTCTAGGTCATAGCATGAAGCCGATTATAGAGCAGATGCGCCACAAATGTCCCTTAAATGGAAAAATGGATGAACTCGCGAGTGAGGGAGGGAGGGAGGGAGGGAGTGAATGAGGAATGAGTGGGTGGATGGATGGATGGATGGATGGATAGACGGACGGTACAGTAGATGGCTAAGTGGATGGACAGATGGACGCAGGGATGAATGGATGCATATGGGTGGATAAATGAAGTTCTATGTGTCCCATCTTGAGAAGCAGCAAAATGAAAGTCTAGCCTGCTCACCCTCTCAATTCTCAGGTCACTTCGCATTCTCCATGAGTTGAAGCAAATAACATCTGAACCAAGGAACAACTGTCACACTCAGCAACCACCTCCCAAAATATAAATATCCTTTCAAAGGAAGAACTGAACCGGGCCACCCCCCATAGCACTGGTTTCTACTGCTGAGTTTAACCAGTTCTCCCCAGAAGTCATGATCCCCTGATCTTACGGAAAGAAAGAAACGTGATGATACACAGGCTGGACAAGCCAACAGCAAATCAGAAACCCAGTAGTGAGAGCTGCTTTCTGGTTTCTTCTTCCCAAACCCAAGAGCAGATACTGGAGGAGAAGGGTGAAAAAGAGGGGGAACGGAACAGAGCAGGGGAGGAAGAGCAAAGAAGAAAAGAAAGAAGGGGGTCGCCATTTTCTAAGGGCCATCATACGCTGTATACATATGTCATTTATTTATTCAGCAAATAAATAGCGAGCTAGGCAGTTTCCTAAGTCACCGGGGACACAGCCGTGAAGATGTTGCCCACATATCTGCCTTCCTGAGGCTTGTGTTCTGTAGGAGATCAGCCTTGGCTCCATCAAGAGTTGGGTCCAGACTGATGTGTGGCATTCCAACCCTCACACGGGAGGAAACCAAGGCACGGAAAAGTTAGGCGACGTTCTGGGATGATCATCAAAGCTTTTCCAAGTGATTTCTTTTTTTTTTTTTTTTTCAACGTTTATTTATTTTTGGGACAGAGAGAGACAGAGCATGAACGGGGGAGGGGCAGAGAGACAGGGAGACACAGAATCGGAAACAGGCTCCAGGCTCTGAGCCATCAGCCCAGAGCCCGACGCGGGGCTCGAACTCACGGACCGCGAGATCGTGACCTGGCTGAAGTCGGACGCTTAACCGACTGCGCCACCCAGGCGCCCCTTTCCAAGTGATTTCTATGTAAGAAGGAAAAGACAGCGTGGATGCATAAATGAAGAGAGAATGAATTAATGCCCCCCCCCTAAATAGAACAAGCTCACTTAATTTCATGGTCCCCCCCACGCTCACATCTTGCAATATTCCATCTCTCAAGTCTACAACGGGATGGTAAAGGACTTCATACATTCACAATAAATCCATATCGTTTTGAGCTCTGGCTCTATCCCCAGGGACATAAATAACTTTCCTCCGATAAATGTGCAGCCACACTCTTGAGTGTTTTCAGATGAAATAATTAGCAGCAATAAAATGACATGGAGATTTATTCTACAGCCAGTCGTTCTTCACACGCTAATCAAATGTCTACATAGTGTGTTAATCGTGCTCAGTAGCCAGGCAAATCCTCAACTGCCTTGCTCAGGGGAGGTCAGAATGACCCAGACAGAAGCTGGGATCAAAAGACTGATTTCCGCTGCCGTTTCGAATCTTCCCAGACTCATCCAGAATGTTCTGGTTCCCTTAAAAATAACTCTAACCCTAAACCTTTTTCTCCATTTCGACGGATGATTCTACTTCTCGTTCTCCCTGTGTCCACTCTGTCATCAAACCCCGGCCCTCCCACCTCCAAAATAGCTCTTGAAAGTGTCCGCTTCTCTGTGACTCAACCATCAACTCTGGGCCCAAGCCACCGTGGCATGTTTCTTAGTCATCCAAGGGGGGTCTCCCCACATCTACCTGTGCCCCCCTCCGTTCCATTCTCCACTGCAACCAGAGTGGCGCTCTCAAAGGCAGATTTCATCAAGGTCACCGTTGCGAAATTTTCACTGACTCCCCAGAGTTCCCAGGATAAGTGCCAGAATCTGTTCCGTGGCTTCCGTGGGCCTGTGGGACGTGGCCTGGGCTAACCTTCCTGCTTCACAGCTCAGCACACTCTTGCTCTCATGTTCACTGAGGTCACACCAACATGCTTGTCCTTCCTCCAGCGCTCGGACTGTCTTTATTTCACCCCCTTCTGCCTGCCTGGAATAAATTCCTGTTCCCTCTTCATATCAGGGCGCTATGCCGTATAACAAATTAATCACGAACTTAGTGGCTTAGGGTCAAAATACATTTATTATCTCCCAGTCTCTGTGGATCAAGAGTCTGAGCCTGGCTTAGCTGGGTCCTCTGCTTTGGGTGTCCCACGTAGCTACAACCAACTTCTCACTCAGGGCTGAGGTCTCATCTGAAAGCTCAACGAGGGAAGAGCACAGTTCCAAGCCCACTGGGCTGTTTACAGGATTCAGCTCATCATGGGCTGTTGGACTGAGAGCCTCAGTTCCTGGCTGGCTATTGGCTGGAGGCTGCTTTCAATTCCCTATCACGTGGAACTCTCCAGCACGGCCCTCTCATCTGCGCACGTAAGCTAAGACAGCAAAAGAAAGGGTCGGCTTCCAAGACAGAAGTTACAGTCTTACATAATATAACAATGGAAAGGACATTGCATTGCTTTTGCCTTAAGCTATGGAGAAAGTCACCCGTCCTGCCCACCCTCAAGGGCACAGACACCAGGAGCAGGGATCATGGAGTCGGGGGGCCATCCTGGAGTCGGCCATATTCTTCCCCTAGCCTGAAAAACAAAACAAAACAAAACAAAACAAAACCATGTCCCCTCAGATCTTTGCTTACATGTCACTTCTTTAGAGAAGCTTGAAACTTCCAACTGAAATCCCTCCCCACCCCTTACATGCCCACACGGTAACCTGCATTTCCCTTAAATTACACCTGTGCCCTTCTCTTCACTTGCCTTGATGACTGTATTCACCAATAACCCGTTAGGTTCCATAAAGGCAGGGAAAACATTTGTTCATAGCTGCAGACCCAGAGTCTCGCACAGAAATTGGCTGGCCTATTGGGATACACGATAAATATATTTTTGAGTGAATGCTTGAGTGACCAAACAGAAGTACCACGGGCACACCCTTGTCCCGGACGGGGCGACTTGCCAAACCACCCAGCCCCTCAAACGTTGACCCCCTCAATCGCTCTCCCCGATTTTATCCTTCCTGCCCCCTTATCAATGCCGAGGTGACAGAAGCTCCTGAAAAGTTTTAAGATCTCTCCTGGGAAAGCTGAAAACAGTCCCTAGGAAACAGTCCCATGCTTCACCCTAAAATGTGTATTCTTTTCCTGCTCAGTGACATTTATTCACCAACCCATAAATCCAAAGGAAAACTGAACCCGTTGTTTACTTTCAATATTAGTTCAGGAAGGAGAGAGAACTAGTAATTCCTGAGCACCTGCTATGTGCCAAGCTCCCTTCTGCGTCAATACTTGGGAAATGGTTCAAGATAAGGATTTTTATTCCTGTTTTTCAGATAGGGAAAGAGCCTCAGAAAGGGGAGGTGAATTTGGTGTCAGGGTGCTGGATTCTAGTGTGTGCTGACTTTCTCGATATATATGCTCCCACCGTGGCCAATCTCAAGCCACTGATGGTTTGACAAGTGGCTCACGAAATTCCTAAATGCTTATCAATCGGCTCTCGCAAGCCCCTGGCTGCTGGCTCGGGCACACCATGGCACTTTCTCAGGAGCATGCCCGTGGCT
The DNA here is from genome assembly GCF_016509475.1 of Prionailurus bengalensis. Lineage (NCBI taxonomy): Eukaryota > Metazoa > Chordata > Mammalia > Carnivora > Felidae > Prionailurus > Prionailurus bengalensis. The sequence continues at coordinate 12,438,599 of NC_057356.1, forward strand.
CGGTTTTCTTTCACCATCCCCCTGCTTCCAGCAGATAATCACCCCACTGAGATCTTCAGCCCCCGGAGGTTGACGCCTGGTCCAGCCCAGAGCATTGTTGGGAGAGTAATGCTCAGTAAATATTTGTTGTGTCGCTGTGATTGGGATTGTCAAGGGCAGCCCGGGAGGAGCCAGATCCCCCCCCCCCACCCCCCGGCAGAGCCTAAATGAGAATAGAGGCAGATGTAAAGGCAAACATTGGGAGGGACTGGAGACCTCCCACGGAGATGACTGGGGAGGCAGGAGCCTGTGGTGATGGCCCCCCTCTGGCTAAAGCAGCTGAGCAAGAAAATAACCAAAGCAGGGTGACGCCAGCTTGGTGGGGGACTGGCGGGCACACCTCTCATCTCTCTGCCTTCCCAGCTCCTGCTGCTTCTGAGCTATTGCCCAGCAGATGGATATGTGGACTTAGGATCTTGGGAGTCCCAGAGAGAAAGCTGGTGCCTGCGAGGTGGAGACACCTGGATCTTTCTCACCTGCCCCAAAGCTCCAGGGATGAAGAACCGTAGGAGGCCAGAGCTGAGCAGGATCCTGGAGGGCACCTGCCTCTTTATTTATTCATTCCCCAACCACCTCCTGAAGGTCATGTCCTAGGCAGAGTGGAGCAGTGATGACTTAGACAAAATCCGTCTTTGACTTCATGGAATTCGCTGTCTGGTGGGAGGGAGAGAGAAATAAACACAGCACAGCATCAGGATACTTCTCATGCCTGCTGACCCCGGGGGGAGAAGGGGAAGAACACAAGGAGGCATCTAATCCAGACTATAACATCGGGGGAGGCTTCCTGGAGGAGGCGATGTTCAAGGTGAAGCCAGTTTTTTTTTTTTTTTAACATTTATTTACTTTTGAGAGACAGAGAGAGGCAGAGCATGAGCAGGGAAGGGGGAAACAGAGAGAGAGAGAGAGAGAGAGAGAGAGAGATACAGAATCCGAAGCAAGTGCCAGGCTCCGAGCTGTTTGTTAGCACAGAGCCCGACACGGGGCTCAAACCCACGAACTGCGAGACCGTGACCTGAGCTGAGGTCGGACCCTCAACCGACTGAGCCACCCAGGCGCCCCCAGGTGAAGCCAGTGTTATTGAGGCCAACAGAGGGGAAGGAACATGCCTACTATACGCGTCATCTAATGCCACACATCGAGCTACTTTTCATCAGCCTCGCCTTTTTTTTTTTTTTTTGACTAAGAAGAGTCTATCTTATTTTCTGTTACTACATAGCAAACTGCCCACAACTCAGAGGCTTCCAACCATATTTTCCTATGTCTCACGATTTCATGGTTCAAGAACTTTTTTTTTTTTTTTGAAGTGTAATTGACACAGTGTACCCTATTAGTGTCAGGTGTACGTGAGAGCGATTCAACATTTTTAGACATCACAGACTGATCCCCCGCGATAAGCCTGGCTACTGTGAGTCAAGAACTTCAGCAGGGCTCAGCCGGGCATTTTTCTGCCCTGCGTGGTGTTGATGGACGTCACTCGGTGCTCATCAGCCGGAGAATGGGCTGGTCTGGAGCTTTACTCCCCTGGGGCTGGCAGTTTAGCAGGGACCGATGGAAGGCTGGGTTCATCCGGGCTCATTGACTAGAATGGCCACACCCGTGGCTCAGGACTTCTAGATCCAGTGCAGGGAGACGGAGGCAGGGAGGCTTCCAGGTTCTCGAGATTCGAGCCTGCGATCTGGCCTGCGCACCCCAACCCCCGATTCCATATGTCATTATAGAGCCTTCCCAGATTCAACGGGAGGAAACAGAGATCCCATCTTTCCACTGGAGAAGCATCAAAGAATTTGAAGGCCGTTCTTTGGTTTCCTGGTCAGACTCGTCAGAAGTTGCAAAATAGTACAGAGAGTTCTTTACTCTTCACGGAGCTTCCCCCTCCATGATAATATCTCACAGAACCATAATATATTGTCAAGAACAGGAAATCGGCCACAGGGCTTAGTAAGTCGGGTCCAGACCTTATTTAGATTTGGCCAATTCTCACACGTACGTGTGTGTGCCTGTGTGGTGTATACAGAAGTCCGCGAAATGTTATCCCACGCGTGCATTTACGTAACCGGCATCCTGGTCAAGATAGGGAACTGTTTCATCAGCACAAAGGGCTTTCCTCAAGAGGACAACCTCAGCCCACGACAAGGTCTAGCGCTGAGATCAGAGAGTACTCAGGTGGAAGCCAGACCCTGCCACGTGACGGCTGAGTGACTCCGTCACCGATTCTCAGTTTCTTTATCCGGAAAATGGGTCACCACCACCACCCCGAGGGTTTGTGGCGGGAATTCGGGGAGAGGAACTCAGATTTGGTTTGACCCGAGCTCCAGCTTCCCTGCGAACCCCGACAGATGGGCTTCAGCTCACCGTAGGGCGGCTCGTCGGCCAAATCGGAGCACGACATCGCACGCGCTGTGAGAAGCTGTTGAGCGGCACGGGAGAAAATGCGTGTAAGTCCTTCAGCCCAGCGCCTTGGAGAGACGCTCAGAGTCTGTCTGCCACTCGTCTGTGTCTCTCCACTTATTCATAACCCTGGCGTCTCGAAGAGTCTGTGTATTTACATACCGGGCTTTGTGGTCAATTGGCTTGGTTGGTTGCGTAATCGGTGAGGTCAAACCCGACGTTGATTGTGTGCCGCGTGTTGTTTAAAATAGTCCATTTTTCAAATAATTCCAAATCAAAGCGTCCTTCTCTCGTTACTTTGAATAATTACAGACCAGGCGGAATAACGGTCCCCGACAGGGTCTTAACCCCGTTAGAGAAAACCCAATGCCAACGATCCAACTGTCCAGTTTCCACACGTCTTTAACGAAAATGCTACACGCAACTCTCAGCCCTGAGTATCCAAATCTCCCACTTGCCCACAGTGTCGCTGAAGGAAATGGGAAAATGGAACATGAGAGCAATCTTCCTCCGGAGACAAAGGAAGGATCCCCGCCCCCCCCCCCTTTTCTTTCATGATGCTGGCAGTTTCTCATTCTCAAGAATTCCCGCTCGGATCCCTCACACCTCCTCTCTCTCGTTTTCAGCCCGAATCCATTTCCGAAATGGACACGCATTGGGTCTGGAATCAAAGCAGAGTCTTGCCGAGGTCCTAAGCAACGGGTGTTGGTCTGAGAAGTCCCCCAGGCTGTCCCCCTTCCTCTCGCCCACTGCCTCCTTCCTTCACACGCTCCACGTGTGTGTTCCTAGACTCACAAACACGACATCGGTGTGGCTTTCCTCAGGGAGAACTTGGACAGAAGCAGCCACCTTGTAGGACTTAAAACAACAACAACAACAACAAAAAAACAAATCAGCTTCTGAGCTTCCGAGTGCCTGTGATGTCCCCAGGCGACACTGCACAGAAATCAAATTAGGACCGTTTTGAAGGAAACACGAGTATTCCTTTGTTCATCCACCCTTTTGAGGGAGCCTTGCTCCGGCTCCTTTCCTAGAACACCGTGAACTTCTCTCTGTACGTGTTTGCTGGAGAAAACACAGGTGTGTGGTTTCTGCTCGGCCTGGAAACAACATCAAGTGACTGCTGAGCCTCACGGGTGTCACGAATCAGACCCCCAGCACTGGTGACCGGGGGACACGCATTCTGCTTTTGCCTGCCTGCTCACACTCGGACCCACCTCTCGTTTATTTTTAAAAAGGGAAAGACAGGGGCGCCTGGGGGGCTCAGTCGGTTGAGCGTCCGACTTCGGCTCAGGTCACGATCTCGCGGTTCGTGGGTTCGAGCCCCGCGTCGGGCTCTGTGCGGACAGCTCGGAGGCCGGGGCCTGCTTCGGATTCAGTGTCTCCCTCCGTCTCTCTCTCTCACTCTGCCCCTCCCCCGCTCATGCTCTGTCTGTCTGTCTGTCTCTCTCTGTCAAAACATGAATAAACCATAAAGAAAATTAAAAAGGAAACGACCATCCCATGCTCTCTCTGAGGACTTCTGGAGAGCTGGGCCCGTGCCGTCAAATCTCTAAAACGGCACATCACAAACTTTAGCGCACACATCAGTCTCCCGGGCATCTTTCGACCATGCAGACCCCTGACTTGGTGTGTGTGGGCCGGGCCTTGAGATTCTCTGTATCCCCTGCTGGTTTGCCCAGAAGATACGCAGCTTCCGGTCTGGGGACCACACTTTGAGCAGCAAGGCTTTGAAGCACTTTGATGAGGAAGCACAGACAGGCCCTTCCCAATATCTTCTCATGAGAAACATTCTCTCCTAAATATCGAGGCCATCTTGGGTAGAGCTTCAGAAGCCATTGCAACCAGCTTCCAGGTTCGGGCTGCCTCCGAGGGAACAGCCCGTCCGCAGAGTTCCGAGGGCGGCCGCACGGAGAAAGTTCGAGAATCAAAGGCAGCGGAAGGTTCTGGAAGGCAGAAGTCGGAGCGCGGGTCTCACTGAACTAAGAATCAGGACAGTGCTGTGTCCCTTCTGGGTGCCCCGGGGTGGGGGGAGGGGGTCTATTGTGTGCCTTTTCCAGCCCCTGCAGGCCACCTGCATTCCGGGGCTCCAGGCTCCGTCCTCATCATCAAAGCTAACTGTGCCATTGTTGGAGAGGGAGCCTTTGTGATCTGCTTCTGCCAACACCTTCCCTTCTCTGACTCTGACACTCCTGCCTCCCTCTGATCATCGCCCATCTCGAGACGGGCACATTACAAAGGCCCTTGTATGTCAGGGAGCCCCAGAGCCCTGTGGCAGGGGTTACGACTCGGCCATATTTGGGCGGCCATTTTGCTACCTGCTGCGCCTTCTACCCCTTTGTGAGTCTCGGTGGGACGATCTCACGCTGGACGGAGCTGTGGTACAGATGGTTTCTCCAGAAGGCGGTCTTAAGACTTTGATTCCAGGAGTGCTGAAACAGATCTGTCTCCAGAGCCAGAAACTCCCTCCCAGACCAACTTATTTGGTTGAAGTTGAACGGTAGGTTATGCTTTCCAATGAGACCATGGCGATACCTCGTATCCCATGTGCTCCTTTTTTTTTAAGCTTATTTTTATTTATTATGAGAGAGAGAGAGAGAGAGAGAGCGTATGCACACGTGAGCAGGGGAGGGGCAGAGAGAGAGGGGGAGAGAGAGAATCCCAAGCAGGCTCTGAACTGTCGGCGTGGCGCCCAGCGTGGGGCTCGATCTCACGAACAGTGAGATCAGGACCCAACTCGAAATCCAGAGTAGGACGCTTAAGCGACTGAGCCACCCAGGCACCCCATCCCGTAAGCTCTTCGACGGTGCGGCCTTGCCACGGTCCCCTCCGGCAGTGGGGTCTGAGCCGCCCCCTACTCTGAATCTTGGTGGGTTGTGCGTGCTTTTGGCCAACGGAGTTCCAACGGAGCGTGGCGGAAGTGAAACCGTGCGGCTTCAGAGCTTGGGTCTCCGAGCGATCCAGCTGGCCCCCTGGGACGCTCACGCTGGGACCCCGAGAGCCCACACAGGAGGTCCAGCCAGCCCTGAGGCCACCAGCCTGTGAGGAAGCCCGGGCCGCAATGCCCAGCGAAGGCATTTCTAAAGGAGCCCGGCTCCCCACCTGTAGAGTCACTCCCAGCCATTAGCCTCTGCCCAGTTAAGACATCAGATGACCCCGAGCAGATATCTGTTATCAGCATCGTCCTCAGACCAAACCCTGACTCACACAATGTTGCCAAATAAAACGGTTGGTTTATCCCCCCGCGTCTGGGGAGGCTTTGGTGCCCGACGAAGACCACAGGAACAAAACACCTTTCCTCGGAACACAAATGGGTGCCGGGGAGGCGACACCATCGGGACTGTGGCTTCTATCCAATCATTCATTCACTCCCTTCCTCGCCCACCATTAATAGGCGCGGGCTCTCCTAAGTGATCTACGTCATTCTGAACAAGCGTGTTGAGCTCTGCAGCGATCGGTACGTGACTGCTCGCCACGAGCTGGTTTCTTTCGCAGTGGAGGTTGGCTCGTTCATTTAATAGACGTTGACTGATCGGCAGGGAAGGGCCACGGACGACCAGGGGTCAGCGCACGACGCCCCCCCCCCCCCAGGGCAAATCTGGCCCTCTCTTCCCTTTTTATCTGAACACAGCCACACGTACTTATTTGCATGTTATCTGTGGAGGCCGTGGCTTCGGGCTCTGAGTCACTGTCCTGGCCGACTTCGCAGGGGGACCGGGTTGGGAAGACAGAGTAGAGATTTCACCAAAAGAGGATTTCAGAAGGTCGAATCCGCCTGAAGCGTGTTTAGCGCGTCAGGGGAGGTCCTGCGGCGTGCAGCAAAGCCAAGGTCGGAAACCAGAGGCGTAGGGCAGGGATCGTTTTTAAGGAAGAGGGGGACAAACCCGGGGCGGGGGTTCCCTTTCCGGGGCACGAGCTCTCCCAGGTTGCCCACTGCAGCGGGAGTGAAGTTAGCACGAGGTTCCCAAGAGGTCCCTGCAAGAGTGAGGCAAGAGGCCGGACAAGCACTAAGCAGATACCCCGGGGCGACCTGAGCCCGGTGGTTACAAGCCGCGGCTCAGGTTTCCAATTGTGGTTCTCCCACCGCCCGAGCTGGGGGACTTTGCACCTGTTACTGACCTTCTCTGTGCCTCAGCTGCATCCTCTATAAAGTAAGACTAGATAGATGCCAGATGCTTAGACTGATGTCGGCCCTCGGAAGGGCTCCGAAGCCGTGGGCGGTCGCCTTCGTTATCTGTGCCCATGCAAGGTCCTGACCCATCCAAGTTCAAATCCACTGCTCCCTCCCTCCCTGCTGGGCTGCTTCTGTGCGAAATTCATCCCACCTGCCGACCTGTGTTTCCCTGAAGCCGGTCTGAGCCCTGGAGGCTACCCAGCACCCCCCCCCCCACCCACCCACTCAGAGACAGGTCGCCAAACAAATCTCCCCAGATCCAAGCTTCCAGGGACTAAAGGAGAAGAAAAAAAAAATACACATCTAGGTTTAGGACTCACTTGCTTTCAGGAAAAGCAACAACAGAAGCCCCAGGAAACATTAGAGCTGTTTACGCATGGTTCCAAAGGCCAGAGAGGCATTATCAGGATAAGGGACTTGTGTTCTCTCAGCTGACCCATAACCAAACACTCCTCACTAGGGTTGGGAGCGCCCAGAGGCTCACCTTTGAGAACAAGGATGTTTCTTCTCCACCCCCACCCCCACACCTACATGTAGGATCTTCCAGGCAAGCATTTTATCACCGAGATTGTTCTTAAGTCCTCCTACAGCAGAGATCCCGGGCCAGGGCTCAACATCCTTGCCCCACACGGAGGCGAATCATTCGTGATGAGGTGAATGCTTCGTGTATCCCCGTTACCATGCCAGCACCCGGGGGACATCATTCTCACCCTGAGAGAACGCTCCGTCGTCGTTGGCACGTTTCTAGAGGAAAACTCTAAGCCATCCGGAAATCACATCCTCCGACAGAAAGAAACCCAAGGAGCACAGGGGAAAAGGCACCGGAACCAGGCTGGGGTGTATTCTGGTGGGGGTTCTCAAAACCCGCTCCTCGTAGGGCGGCGCTGATGTCTCAAAGTCAAGGCTGCTTCATACCCTAGGCCACCAGACTATCCCAGAATTAACCGAAGCCTGAGGGCCTTGAGTTATAAACCAGATAGGAGTTGGCCAGGGCAGCGCATGGGCCACCTGTCTGGTCAGGTGTTGTCTCTGGCTGTTTTCACCGCGTGCGTGTACAGATGTATCTGAAAACCTGTCTCGGTAAGGACGAAACCCACAGAGGTGAAGGCCTGACCACCTTGCACGCGTAACAACTATGCGTTTGGAATGTGCCCGGTCACGTAAGCGGTAAATAGGTGAGGAAGGTCCCTTCCTTCCAAACCTCAGCCTGCCCCCTCCCCTTGGTTCCGTGGCTTCCAACTTTATACCACGGGACCCCGGAGAGGGGCGCTGGGATGTTTGTACCCAGACCCACCCCACTCCACGCAAGAACCAGAGAATCAGGTGCCTGCTACCCAGGAAATCCCTGAGTTTGGTGAATGCCTGATACGTTATTAAATGCCCACAGCTCCGTGTGGGAAGAGATGAAGCAAGATATATAAGTGCAGTCTGGCTTCTTTCAGAAGAATGTGAGTCTCGGGGCGCCTGGGTGGCTCAGCCCGTTAACCGTCTGACTTCGGCTCAGGTCACGATCTCGCAGTTTGTGGGTTCGAGCCCCGCGTCGGGCTCTGTGCCGACAGCGCAGAGCCTGGAGCCTGCTTTGGATTCTGTGTCTCCCTCACTCTTGGTCTGCCCCTCCCCTGCTCATGCTGTCTGTCTGTCTGCCTCTGTCTGCAATATAAATAAAAACAGTAAAAAATAAAAAAAAAAAAAAGAAGCATGTGAGTTTCATGATGACTTCTCACTTTTCTGGCCCCGCCCTCAGCAGACGTCCACTCAAAGTAGGGACCTTCCCTTCAGGAAGTAGCCACACTCGGACTGTCTCTACTGTCCTCGTAAGCCTAACGCCAAGAGCTAAGGGTCATGGGCACACGTCAAGGCCAGTGGATCTGAACTGAACTCTTGGCTCATTATCTGCCCCTCTCCATCCCGAGCTCTGACATTTTTGCTGAAGGCAAAGGTGCACCTGTTATTGTGTCACACGTCTGCTCCAAGCACAAGGGTGACCCTTAGGATTCGATCTCAGATTTCCAGTGCAGCCCAGTTTTGGCTCATGTAACCTTCCCTAACGCTGCCCCAACCCACGCCCCGCCCCCCTCCCCCCAGTCTCTGAGCTCGGGCCACACTGAGCTTTTGAGAGCTCTTCAGTTGAACTCTTTTCTGCCTTAGGGCCTTTGAATGTGCTGTTCCCTTGACTTAGAATACCTTTTTCCCTATTCTTCCCTTGGCGAATTCCTATTTGGTTTTTGGCAGAAAGAGACCTTTAGACTCTCTCGTCTGTTAGTCACTTAAGACTCTCTCTCTCTCCCTCTCTCTTTGGAATGGCAAGTAATTTTTTTTTAAATACAATCTAATTTATGGAAAACAAGACCTAAGAAGGAGATTGCCAACTCAAAAGTACACAGAGCCTAGGCAGCTAATGTCACAGGGTCTGAAAAGGCAAAATATGTGAAAATACCCACTCCCACACACATAATACAAAATTACTCGCTTTAACAGAAGTATCCTGCGTAGGCACATAAGATACTCCAACCAGGGATCTTATTAGATGATATTTAAGATTAAAAAAAAATTTTTTTTTACATTTTATTTATTTTTGAGAGAGAGAGAGAGAGAGAGAGAGAGACAGAGAGCACGAGTGGGGGAGGGGCAGAGAGAGGGAGACACAGAATCCGAAGCAGGCTCCAGGCTCCGAGCTGTCAGCACAGAGCCCGACGCGGGGCTCGAACTCACGGACCGCGAGATCATGACCTGAGCCGAAGTCGGCCGCTTCACCGACCGAGCCACCCAGGCGCCCCAGGGTTTCCTTCTTTTTAAGGCTGAAGAATCTTCACTGCACGTGACTACCACATTCCCTTTATCCCCTCATCCACTGATGGACATTCAGGTTGCTTCCGGGTCTTGGCCGTGGTGGATACTTCTGCAGGGGACGTGGGAGTCCAGATAATCCCTTCGAGGTCCTGATTTCCACTTCTTTGGAGACATACCCACGAGTAGGGCTGCTGGGTCACAGGGTAGTCCTATCTTTACTTTTTGAGGACCCTCCATCCTGTTTTCCCACCGTGGTGGCCCCAATACCCATTCCCACCAACCGTGCACGAGGGGTCCCCTTTCTCCACGTCCTCGCTGACCCCTGTTACCTCGAGTTTGGTTGGGGTTTTGTTGTTTTTGTTTGTTTGCTTTTAATTAATAGCCACCCTAACCCATGCGAGCTGGTATCTCCTCCCCCTACGTGATTTGCACGGCCCTGACGATTGGTGACGCGGAGCACTTGCCCGTGTAGCCGTTTGGCCACGTGTGCGTCTCTTTTGGAGAAAGGTCTCTTCGGTTCTTTTGGCTCTTTTTAAATGGAGTTCTTTGTTTTACTGTAATGGAGTTCCTTATATATTCTGGATATCCGATATACGGTTTGCACATATTTTCTCCCGTTCTGGAGGCTGCCTTTTCATTTTGTGGACCATGTCCCCCGCGGGGGGGGGGGGGCAAGAAGCTTTTTAGTTGGATGTAGGCTATTGTCTGTTTTTCCTATCGCTATCTGTGCTTTTGTGGTTACATCCAAGAAAGCATTGCCAAGGCCAACATCAAGACGTTTCTCTCCTCTGTTCTCTTCTGGGAGTCTTACAGTTTCAGGGCTTATGTTTAAGTCTTTAATCCACTTTGAGTTGATTTTTGTACGTGGTGCAGGATAAGGGTCCAACTTCATGCGTTGGCACGTGGCCATCCCGTGTTCCCAGCATCACGTATTGAAAAGGCATGCTTAGTGTGCCTCAGTTTTCTCCCCTACGATATGGGATGATATTCTTTGGCGAATATTGTGCTGTATTGCCCTGTGGGCATACCTGAGTGAGGCGCATACTCCAAAGAGTCTGGCACGCAGGACCACGCCCCCGGTAGATATTAGCTTCTGTCGCTTTCAGAAATAAAGGAAGAAGGATGGTGATGAAGAAGCATAGAAAGGAGTGGATTGAAAAGACAGGCTGATACATCAAGGTGAAAGCCAAGGGACGTCCTTACGCAAAGCTCTGCAGAAATGCTACGGATACCACGGTTCCTGAGCGGCTCAGTCGGTGAAGCATCCCACTTTGGCGCAGGTCGTGATCTCGCAGTTGGTGAGCTCGAGGTCCGCGTCGGGCTCCTCGCTGGCAGTGTGGAGCCTGCTCGGGATTCTCTCTTTCTCTCTCTCTCCAACTAAGGAAATACACTTAGAAAAAGAATGCCACAGATACGGGGTGTCATGGAACAGAGAGGTTGAGAAGCAGCTGAGGGCTGGATGTAAATGGACTGCTCCAGGACATGGGGAGTCAGCTACGAGGCAGGGAGAGATTTCTGACGACTTTGAAACGTTGATAAAAGCCACATGCCTTCTACCAAATGAAGTAGATACCAATTTCCACGTATCATTTCACGGGCTTCATGGTCTCTTAAAGTGGATTCACATCCACGAATCCCTCCAAAATCCATAGAACGCAGGACAGGAATTTCTAATTGAGATGGTTTGTCAAAGCACGTGTACAAACTCACAGTTACCCTTGCCCTTGACTTGGACCTAGCACGTTCTTGGTAATAATAATACCTAGTGAATGTGGACCATGTGCCAGTGAACATGTTAGGACCTTTACCTCCAGCATCTGAATCATCCTCACAACAGCCCCATGAGCCAGGGACTATGACTATTATTAAGGCTATTTTTTAAAGCAAAGTTGTACGTTTAAAACCACATTGAGGGGGAGCCACAAAGATTTCCCATTATTACCCTCTATTTTATTGAGGAGAAAGCTCAGGCACTGAGAGATTACATGACTTTCCAAAGGACACTGTTGACTTCTAACAGTGGATCAAGGATGTAACCCAACTGGTTTCACTGAATCTGTGTGTTTATCAATGACATCATGCTTCTTGACTGTCAAGGTATGAATGGCAGATCAGTCAAGACTCTCGGGTTGCTTGCAAGTGACAGAAAGCCCAACTGAAGTTAGCTTAGGCACGACGGGAAATGTACCGGAAGGCTCACCCAACTCAAGAAAGGCAGGCATAATGGGGAGCCTCAGGAAAAAGCAGAAGCAGGAAAAGTCAAATGCCCCCTCGAAAATTCTGTCTTCATTTCTGTTCCCTTGTCCTGTAAACCAGTTCCTTCCATGGGGTGGAGAACATCTTACCCCTCACAGATTCACCAAAATAAGGACAGGATGGTTTTTTTTTCCTGCTTTGGCTGAGAAAAATCCCAGGGAAGTGCTCTCATTGGCCCTCTGAAGTCACATGTCCAACTCTGCACCAATCAGCTAAGACAGGATGGGGAGGAACTAGGATGGGCAACTTCCATGCAAGAAAGGAGGCAGGACTAATTTATCAAAGGGGAGGAGCTACCTATCCCTAATGAAGTGAGAATGTTAGCAGCCCAAACAATGGCAGGCAGCCCCTTCTAGAAGATTCCTTTGTCCTGCCCTTATTATTTGTTTTTCAACGTTTTTTATTTATTTTTGGGACAGAGAGAGACAGAGCATGAATGGGGGAGGGGCAGAGAGAGAGGGAGACACAGAATCGGAAACAGGCTCCAGGCTCCGAGCCATCAGCCCAGAGCCTGACACGGGGCTCGAACTCCCGGACCGCGAGATCGTGACCTGGCTGAAGTCAGACGCTTAACCCACTGTGCCACCCAGGCGCCCCTGTCCTGCCCTTATTATTGTGATCATGCACCGTCTTTTGTGACTACCAGCTCTTCGTTCATCCACCTGTTCTGGACTTAGCTTCCAAACTCTAAGGGCATCTCCTGATACTTTGAAGAAGATGGAGTAGGAGAATTTTTAAAAATTTTTACTCAGCCAGGGAAGAATTTCTTAAGCAAAAGGACAATTGCTTTTCTTTTAAATCGACCTTAAAGGAAAAGACTAATAAAATTTAGGGGCATTTGGCTGGCTCAGTCAGTAGAGTGTGCGACCCAGGGTTGTGAGTTCAAGCCCTACATGGGGGATGGAGCTTACTTAAAAAAAAATGAGTGAAAAAAAGTCTAATTTAAAGATTTCTAATTGTAAAGAGACCTCGTTAAGAGGTAAGTCACAGAGTCAAAAGTTACCTGTAACATTTATAACCTGGTGAAAGTTCATTTTCAGAATATAGACAGCTTGACAAGTCAGTCAAAGGAGAAAGAGTGAGAGAGAGAAATAACATGATAGGAAAATGGGCAGAAGACTCGAACAGGCATTTCATAAAAATGAAAAGGCCTTCCGCCTCAACAGTAGTCATTGAAATGCTAGTTTAAAACACAATGAGGAGGGGCGCCTGGGTGGCTCAGTCGGTTAAGCGTCCGACTTCAGCTCAGGTCACGATTTTGCGGTCCGCGAGTTCAAGCCCCGCGTCGGGCTCTGGGCTGATGGCTCGGAGCCTGGAGCCTGTTTCCAATTCTGTGTCTCCCTCTCTCTCTGCCCCTCCCCCGTTCATGCTCTGTCTCTGTCTCAAAAATAAATAAACGTTAAAAAAAATTAAAAAAAAAATTAAAAATAAAAAAAAATAATAATAAATAAATAAAACACAATGAGGGGCGCCTGGGTGGCTCAGTCGGCTAAGCGTCCAACTTCGGACTTTGGCTCAGGTCGCGGTCTCACCGTTTGTGGGTTCGAGCCCCGCGTCGGGCTCTGTGCTGACAGCTCGGAGCCTGGAGCCCGCTTCGGATTCTGTGCCTCCCTCTCTCCCTGCTCCGTTCGCACTCTGTCTCTCTCTGCATCTCAAGGATAAATAAATGTTAAAAATTAAAAAAAAAACCACAATAAATCAATCAATTCGTTGACCATAAAGAAATAAATAAACGGTGAAAAAGATTTAAGACACAATGGGATACCCCTGCACACTTACTAGAAGGGTGACCAGTCAGAGCGACCGATGATAGCACGTGTTGGCAAGGGTATGGAGCAAAGGGAGCTCTTGCGCATTGCTGGGGGGGGCGGGCAGAATTCGGTGCAAACACTGTAGAAGACGGTCTGACATATGTAGGTTTTGATGCCGCAATCCCAGTACCACACACGGACCTGACAGAAGTAAATGCACCGTGAGACAGGGAGAGGAACCTTCGTGGTGCAATCACAGCCAAGACTCCCAAACTGGCGACCCACCACATGCCCACCAACGCTGGAATCCCTCAACGCGTCGTAACATACTCGCGCAATGGAATGACACCCAACAAAACACGGACAGCTTCGGCCGCGGCAGGGCCAGAGCCACGACCAGTTCTGCACCGGAGAGCCCAGCCGCGGGAGAACACGTGTCAGTAAGAGAACCAGGCAAAAGTCAAGACGGGGGTTCCCTCGAGGAAGGGGTCAAGTCTGGCGGCTCGGGGGGCACAGAAGGGAGACTGCTGGGGGGCGCGGGCGACGTCCTGTTTCTCGGCCCGGGTGTGGTTGGACGAGTGTTCACTTTGTGATTTTCTGAAGCTGTACCTTTAAGTTTTATGGGGTCCTCCCCCCCCTGGCCGATACACTACAATTTATGAAAAGGTTTACCGATATCGGGGGGCCTCCCCTGTTGCTTCCTTCCAACATCAGTGGGCAATGTCCTCCCTGCAGCCAAAGCTTCCCGGGATCACTGTTTGCCTTAGCACTGGGGGCATAAGTGCCCCGGAGCCCCCTGTCAGACCCCCCTCCTCGGGCCCAGCCCCTCGGGTACCTCCGGTTGGCCTCAGGCCAGCTTCCTCCACCCCTGGGGTCTTTTGTGCTCCTCAGGTGGATGTGTTTTCCCAGCATGCTCCAGTCCCTTCCGTCAGAGGCCTGGGGGGCCTGGATTCTGTTTCCTCAGCGACACCCCTCCCTGTGGGCTGCCTCAAATGAATCCTGTGGAAGACAGAGAAACGAGAGAGTATTAAAAATGTCAACGGCAGATCCTGAGATGCACAGCTGGGTAAACAGGGCCGGTGGAGATGTTTTTATTAGTGGCTTTATGGTTATGCTCACTTAGAGTTGTGGATTTAAGGTAGGGGGTGGGGTAGGGGAAGCGGCCTGAGGGTCCTTCCGTCAGTTTCCGGACCTGTTTGGCCCAAAGCATCTGACGCCCTCAGGTTGGGGGGGGGGGCTCCGTCAGTTTGGGGGACCCGTCCCATTTGGGGAAATTGCATTCCTTGGAGTCACCTCTTTGTAACGAAGTCCCCCTGCCCGTGATGGAAACTTCCTTTCTCTCAGATTTCTCCGGGGAGCTTTACCCCCTATCCCTACCTCTAGAAGAACTGATACCGAATTGTTGCTGTGGCACAACTAGCTTAGTTTTGGAATGGGAAGTAGGGGGGTGGTGCAGAGGAAGAAAACATCCTATCAAGTGTCACAGTTCGTGTCGCCACAGCCACCAGAAATAAATGCTGTCTCTATAACTACAACGTCCAGCCCGGACATGCCACGAACACTCATTATGCGGGTCAAAGAGAGGAGGGTTCAAATGCAAGTTTACCAGCTTCGTGGCTCCGTGGCTTTGAGGAAATTATTTACGTTTCTGTTCCCTCATCACTGAAATGTAACTAGAGTATACCAACCTCACAGTGCTGTCGTGAGATTAGACGACTACAGACCCATAAAGCTCTTAACACAATACCAGGCATACAGCAAGCACTGAATAAATGTCAGACGCTATCAGTGTCTGGAAGCAAACTAAGTTGTCCATCAAGGGATGAAGGGATCAAGAAAATGTGGTGTATATGGGGCACCTTGGGTAGTTCAGCTGGTCGACCATCCAACTCTTGGTTTCGGCTCAGTCACGATCTCACGATTCGTGAAATCGAGCCCCGCGCTGCGCCGGGCTCCGTGCTGACCCAGAGCCTGCTTGGGACTCTGTCTCTCCTTCTCTCTCTGCCCCTCCCCGCCCCCAAATAAATACACTTTAAAAAAGGAAAGAAAATGCAATGCATGCACACGGTGGAATATTAGCCAGCCTTGAACAAGAAGGAAATCTTGTCATTTGGAACGACATGGGGGACACTGAAAGGCATTATGCTAAATGAAATAAACAAGACACAGAAAGACAGATAAACGCACGGTGTCTCTTACGTGTGGAGTCTTAAAAAGCAAAAGCCAAACTCGTAGGAACAGAGAGTAGGGGAGTGGGGGAAATAGGGAGAGGTTGGTAAACGGGTACGCATCTTCGGTGATAAGATGAATACAGTCTGAGGACCTGATGTAGACGATAGCTGTTAACGCTCTGTTGTAGAACTGGAATTTGCTGAGAGTCGGAGTTAAATGTTCTCACGCACGTGCACTCACATGCACACGCACGCGCACACACACACACACACATCAGAAAAGATACATGCGTAAGGTGAGGGATGTACTGATGAAATCAGTGCTGGGGGTCTTTTCACGATGTACCCATATACCAAATCATGAGAGTTTACAATACATACATCTTACAATTATGTTAGTTACACCTCAGTGAGGCTTAAAAAAAAATGTCTTCCCAGAAAGACCTAATATTTGAGTGTCGCCTCAAAGGAGCAGAATAACACTAATAGTTCAGGGTGCTCTGTATCACTACTGTAGAACGTTCTACCTCCAGACGTAGCGGCATGGAACCACAACTGTTCCATCGTGTTCCTTTATTCCGTGAGTCAGGCCTTGGGACGGGGCACAGAGTGGGTGGCTGGTCTCCGCTCCATGATGTCTAGCGTCAGCGGGGAAGACTTCAGCAGCTGGGACTAGACAGCCTGTTTCTAAGTGTCTGGAGCCTTGGAAGGCTGGGTTCGGACAGGCCTGTTAGCCGCCCCGCCTTCCAGAGACTTCTCCAATATGGCAGCCTCAGGGTAGTTTGGTTTCCTTCCCAGTGACTAGTGTCCTGGTGAATAAGGCAAAAGTTGCCTTACCGTGTAGAACATAGCCCAGGAGTCACCCAGTGTCCCTTCTGCCATACTCTCCCAGTTGAAGCGGTCACAAGCCTACCCAGAATCAACCGGAAGAGTCGTAGATGTTATTTCCCCACGGGAAGAGTATCAAAATATTTGGGGGGCTCAGTGTGTGTGTGTGTGTGTGTGTGTAAACAAGGTTTACTCTGCGTCAAGTCCCGAGCTAAATTCTTTGTAATGTGTAGATAAGAAACCTGAGCTATCAAGTAGTGAAACAGCTAGTCATTCGAACACCCATCTGTCTGAAACATGTTATTTAATTTTGGAGTCAATTAACCCCTTAGTATTGAATCCCCCCATAAATATATCAATAAATGAGTGAGTAAATAAATGATAGATATGAGAGGTAGACAAATGATATATAGAGATAATAGATTGATAGACAAATAGAAGATAGATAAGATAGATAGATAGATAGATAGATAGATAGATAGTTGTCAGACCTACAGTGAACAAAACTGAAGCCCAAATTCCTAGGATCCCTACAAGCCTGAATCCATATTAACTCTCTGAGAGAAAGAGGAATAGAATCCTTGGAAACCTAAAGGACACAAATACCCCTGAGAAAGCCACCTCAGAGCACTGGCAAAAGCCTCCGAAAGGGTGTCTACAAGATGGTAAACATCTGTCTACTTCCAAATATTTGGATGATGGACTACCAAATTTTGTCCAACTTTTCTTCCATTTGTTTGATAAACACAGCTGGCTTAGAAGCGAGTAGTGGATCTAAATGCAGGGAACCCTTAGAGATTTTCTCACCCAAACCTCCTCTCTATACCAATGAAGGGAACCACAGAGAGCAAGGGGCTTGGGCAAAGTTACCCACCAAGTGGCTTTGGTATCTTTACTTCAACACGAGTTAAATAGAATCTATCTTGATTTAAGTACGATGTAGCTTAAAACCCAACAATCTACCTCCAGGAAAAATCTGACACAGATCTCTACCATGCGGGTTGTGGTGGAGAATTGGAAGTAAGCTAGGTGTCCAACTCTAGGGGAACGATAGAGAAAATGGGGGGCAGGTGCACTACGGAGCCCCGTGCATTAGAAACAAATACACGCACACACGACATACACACTTGTGTCTTAATATGTTCACATGGCGACAAGGAGGGTTTTCAGCCACATGGTGTTGAGTTAAAAAAAATGAACAAAATGAGATCATTAGCTCACTGACTCTTTTTTTTTTCAACGTTTATTTATTTTTTGGGGGGACAGAGAGAGACAGAGCATGAACGGGGGAGGGGCAGAGAGAGAGGGAGACACAGAATCGGAAACAGGCTCCAGGCTCTGAGCCATCAGCCCAGAGCCCGACGCGGGGCTCAAACTCCCGGACCGCGAGATCGTGACCTGGCTGAAGTCGGACGCTTAACCGACTGCACCACCCAGGCGCCCCTCACTGACTCTTATGTAAAGTAAGTTCATGCACAAAGACCTATTACATATATTTTTCTTCATATATATATTTTTAAGTCTAACCCTTCTAATATCTGTCTTTTTTAATTTTTAAATTTTAAATTTTTTAATTTTTGAGCAAGAGACAGAGCCAGCGTGGGAGAGGCAGAGAGAGAGAGAGAGACAGAGAGGGTGAGAGAGAATCCCAAGCAGGCTCTGCACTGTCAGCATGGAGCCTGACACAGGGCTCGAACCCATGAACTGTGAGATCGTGACCTGAGCCGAAACCAAGAGTCAGACACTTAACCGACTGAGCCCTGTCGGTTTTTAAAGGGAAAATATTGAAGGGCATGTTCAGACATGAATGTGAATGCCTTTAGCTGCCTTTAGCGGGAAGGGAGATAAGAATGGGGAATAGAACAAAGAGGGAAAATACAATGTACACAACACAACACAATACAATACAGTGCTTACAATAGGATACGATACGATACGATACGATGGTATGATACAATACGATACGATACGATAAAGCAAGAGGAATGTTTGGCATATTCTAAGTTGATAAAATATGATCAAAGGAGGAGCATAATTGCTTCTACCCTGCAGATGAGGTGAAAAGAAATTCCTCCTATGTCTCAGCCCAGTGACATCACAGGAAATACCAGAAATTCTCTGGAGGCACACACTACCTCCAGCTCTTGGCCAAAGGTCCGCTGAATGAGGTTGAAGGGGTGAAAGAAACATGTCCTTTAAAAATCCTGTTTTCATCAGCCATAATGGGCTTAAGCCACATGTGAACTATGGGACCAGTTTCACCTTTCAGGACTCCGGGAACCTGGTTTCCATTCACATGTCTTGGGGATTTACGTACATCTCAGCGGGCGATCCCGCTGTGGTCAGCCGGGGAGATCACCTTTCGGAAATGACGGATGAGTTTCCATCTTCCCCAGACGGAGCCCTTTCTTCAGCCCTCGGACATGCTTTCTGGATGGCACCGATCCTCCTCCAAAATACCACGGAGGAAAAGCAGTCCCTTCCACGTCTAGACTGTTTCTTTATCCTTTGCAAAGCGCTCGCAAGATCATCACGTAAGAAAAACACGGGTGGCTGAGAAATTACCAGCCCTGCATAAAGAAAGCAACGGACGAGGGGCGTCGGTGGCATTCAGCGATGTGCCCCAAATCACGCGCATGCCTTTTGAACCCTCTCCTCCAGCTTTTCAAGCTGTTCCTTCTCATGTAATATTTGTCACGCTACTGTAACGAAGAACGATCATTCCTTTGATTGATTTAAACCTGGGTGGCACGTACTTTACACAGAGGATGTCACTGAATCTGCGGCAAACTCTTTAACCCATTTTATGGACAAGGACACCAACCTGTAAGAGACCGGGTAATTTGACACGTGGCAACAGCTACTATGCTACCCAGGTAGTATTTGGATCCGGCTTCTGAGCTCTGGAGTCTTGACCCGAAACCACCACTACCCTTGGCTGTCTAGTTCCACAAACCGAATTTGTCCTGTGCTCTGATCCTGAGACCTAAGCATCTCATTCATTTATTCACGCGCTCAGAAGTGTTCATTGGGCACCTGTTATGTGTGAGACACTGTGTGTGGCCCGTTAGCGGGGCCTACACGTGTGAGTGGCGGTGGGGACGGTCCAACTCCCAGACTCTGGATTCAGCCCTACTGAAGCCTGGGGTCCGCGGGAAACTGAGGCCAAGACGTTTGCATTAGCACACCGACGGCGAGTATGATCCCAGAGAGCACGTGCAGGAAAGAGCCCACGCAAGAACGCGTTACTGTCGAGCCACCACGAGGCTGCCATCGTGTCTGAGAAACCACACGAAATGGACCTCGGGCCCATTCGTCTGCAAGGAGGTGGAGGGGAGTCTCATCTCACGCTCCCATTCCCCCTTCGTCAAAAGGGCCATCCGAACGGGTCACGAGTTCCCCCCGTCTCCAGGACGATGCGTCCTCTGCCGCGTCCCACGCCGTGACACCCAAAGGACAGGCCTGCGGCCGGAGGCGAGAAGTGCAACAGGGCGGGCGGGGGGCGGGGGGGGGGGGGGAAGCCACGTGCGTTGCACCTGCGTGGAATGTGGTCAGACTCTGCATAGAACTGGACGAACGGTGGCTGGAGTCAGACAGGCGAGGCAAGGGGGTTGGAAGCGTGCATCCGAGGTCTCTGAGTGAGTTCCGGAGGCAGATATCAAATAATAATAATGGCTGTGGAAATAACTCTGTTGTTCTGCACGCGGGACTTGCCACCGAGGACAAATACACCGCAGGCTGCATATATGCGTACCTTAGACCAAGTGCTTCTGCGTCTGCAGACTGGCTCCTGCCTCTTCATTGTGATCACAGGAACCCAATGGAGACGGGCGCGTCTACACCTGCGGATGAGGACAGAGGCCGAGGGGCAGAATCGGGCCCCGGGGTTACCCAGAGCGTGACGGATGGGCCGGGATTCAAACCCAGTGCTCCAGCTCCAAGACTCTTCCCCCGCTCTCTGTGAACATTTCTAATTCTTTCCCGATCCTATTTCAGGAAAGGACAGCTGGGTGGGGGTGAGAACAGCTGCCATCAGCCTCATAAAAGATGAGTTTCTTGCCCCCCACTGCTACAGAAAGAAGGGAACAAATCCTTTGGTTCTGACCAGAAATTAAAAAAAAATTTCTTTTCTTAGCTAAAATATTGTGGGACGGGGGGCGGTGGGGGTGGGGGGGGGGATATTTTGCTCAATTTCATCCTGAAATAGATTTAACCCGTTCAGGTATTCGTTACCGCTTACGGGATGTTTGACCCTGGGCGCGTTAACGTTTTTCTCCATGCCTCAGTTTCCCCCACGGCTATAATAACAGCACCTCGTTCCAAAGCTTGCTCAGAGGACTTAAAAAAAAAAAAAACATCGGCACCAAACACGATACGGGAACATAAAATTTCGTTACTTCTGCCTCTATCCGGGTTATACGAGCAACTCACATCATCGCCATTTCCCTTCGCACATGCCATCCCCCCTTCTCGGCCCTCATTCCTTCCTTCCTTCATTCGGGGGTTCTCGAAGCCATCCCTGAGCCAGGCCCACGGCCTCGCCTTTCACAAGATACGCATCTGCTGAGGCCTGCTCTCTCATTCAGGGCAAGCAGACAGCATTTATCCTGAAAGCCAATTTCAGTGCGCTGCAGGTGGCTGGGCCCCCCGGGAGCCCTGTTTCGAGGTGCATTCTAGGGCCACCTGCAGGCTCCGTTGGTCTGCTGGGCTGAATGCTGGATCTCCGCCATCCGCAGAGGTCCGGGTAGGTGTGCACCGTCTTTCGGGAGCCCTGATTCTTTTCGGCCGTTCACGAAGGCCATTTTCTTTTGGCCAAATACGGCAAACTCTTGAGTAACCGACCGTCCTGTTCTGCTTCCGAGGAAAGCTCAGGTCGGGTACTGAGAGCTTAGAGAGGATCCTTGCAGGAAACACGGCAGTCGTCCCGTTTAGTCCTCGCAAACGCCCTGGGGTTGGGTCTCATTTCACCCATCTTACAGAGGAGCAAACTATGGCCCAGAGACACTAGGGACTCTGCCGTGGAGCTTCACGCGGGTCTGTCTCATTCCAGCATCCACCGTACGGTTCTCTTGGCCACAGGGAACCACAGCACCTCAGAGGTGCTTGGACCCTGGAGGGAAAAGACGGACCTACTTTGGGTCTCCCTTAGAGCGCCCCACGGTGGTCCCAACGCTCCAGGCCACCCATCTGTTGCCATGCCGAAGTCCACGGTGATGATCTCAGGTCACACCCCTGGAACCCCGCCCCCCTGCGTCACACCCCAGCAGCCTCTGTGCCTCCGGTCCCTGATGAAGCCTCAATGGGGCGCACAGCTGTCCAGCTAAGTCACCGACCACAGCACACTCTTGCCCATAGTAGGCCCTCAGTAAATAGCTATAAAAAGAGAGGAGGAAGGAAGGAGGGGGGAAGGGAGAGAGGGAGGGAAGGACACACGGGAATGGACACATAAGTATGACTAAACAAAGGATTCAGACACAGCCCTGGGCCCCAGGAGCTCCCAGAGGAGTCCCAAACCAGTTCCTTCAGAGGATCCCCTGTCACTTGACCTCCACCTGCCCTGCCCCCCCACCCCTCCAGCTCCCTCCCTTCTTTCCCCTCCCTTTACTGCCCTCCTCCCTCCCACCCCCACCCCTGCCCCTGCCTCCTTGGAAAACAAGAGCCACACTGGCCTTTACTGACTGTCAAACACCTCCGTGAGTTTCCTCAGAACAAACCGACTCGGCCGACTGTTCGGTTTGTTTTCTTCCTTTTTCTAAGCTGCTGAGTTGTCCCCGGCCATTGTGCAAGAGGTCAGATGGGGGGGGGGGACTGTCAACAGCTCCCGAAGGTAGGCTCCTACCCCCGAAAGGGGGTCCGGGGTTTTACAGGCCTAAGTGGCTGGGCTGGAACACACACACACACACACACACACACACAGAGCGGCTGTTTGTTTTCGCGGACAGGTCTGGTATTTCCCCGGTGGGAGAGGCGGAGCTTGAAACACAGAAGGTCCTCCTTCCCTAACTGGACACGAACAACAATTTGGGTAAACAGACCCACGTCACCCCAGGTGTGTGCGCCCCTCCCGGAGAGCGGGAAGGCTGAACGCTTTGAGGGAAATACGTTTTGACTTTGTTTTTCAAGTTTACCGTTCGTGTATGTTGTATCGTAGAACAGAAGCCAAAAGTCCCCCTCCAAAAATCTTGAATCGCACACCCCGGGGTAAATAGTGACCGCTTGTTGCTTTCACCATCCATTCATTCGCTCAGCAGATATTTATTACATGCCTACTATGTGTCAGACACTGTTCTAGGTTTGGCGAGGAGAAGCGGACCCTGGTTCTTCTAGAAAGTTTCCCTCCGCAGCCCCGAACATCGGAGCGAGCTGCTCTAACGAGGGAAGGGCCCTGGTTACATCCGGGCATCTCACACCCGCCCCCCGGAAAGACTGCCAGACACACGGGTCGGCAGCTTAATTTTCTGTATTTAAAAAATAGTCATCGAACCCTTCGCTATCAGCCCAGGCGCTTCTGCCCCTTGCATTTCAAAAGTTGCACATACCCTACCGTTTGGATGTACCGTGACCCATTTGAACAGTTTTCTGTGGCTGGAGATGTGGGTTGTCTCCGAGCTGATTTCTAGAAGTCAGGTTGCTAGAAAAGGGAACCAGTTGAAAAGCCAACAGACGGTGTAAAAGGGGCTAAGGAGTTTGAAGGGACAAGTTAACTTGCCGTCTTCCCCCAGTTGTACGTGCTGCGTCCCTTTCTTAAAAGTAAAGGAATCTGGTCCGCCAGCTCCTGGAAAACACAGACGAAATCCACTGCAGTGATAAGGAGGCCCTCTCTGACATCTGCTTCGGAACCCTAAAACGGACCACACCCACCTCGGGGACTTCAGCCTCCAGGTGTCAGCCACCCTGAGTAGGGGTGCTACCTGCCTGTGCTTCCCTGGGTTCGATGCTGACCTGGGCAAGCTGGCTCTCAAGGTGGTCCCTTCCCCCCCGCCCGCACCCCTTCGTGCCCAGATTCACCCCAGTCCTGGGCCCTGACAGTGCCCCAGCTCACCCCACACATGGTGGGTACCAAGAACACAATGGCCGTCTGTGACCTTCACCATGGCCGCTACCTGACCAGGGACGCCATGTTTGGGGGCCGCATATCCATGAAGGAGTTGCACAAGCGGATGCTTGACACCCGAAACAAGAACAGCAGCTATTTTGTTGGGTGGATCCCCAATAATGTGGGAACAGCTGTCTGTGACATCCCACCCGGGGACTAAAAACATCTACCCCTTTGATCGGCAACAGCACAGCCATCCAGGAGCCGTTCAAGCACATCTCAGAGCAATTCGCGGCCATGGCCATTCTGCCCCAGTGCACAGGGCACGGACGAGATGAAGCTCACTGAGGCCGAAAGTAGCATGAATGACCTGGTGTCCAAGTAACAGCAGAACCAGGAGGCCATGGCCGAGGAGGAGGGCGAGTTTGAGAAGGAAGTGGCCTAGAGTTTTCTGGTATCCGGCAAAGCATGGAAGCCGTGTGAGCTCTTTATCACTCACAACCTCTCCTCCGAGAGCCATGTCTCTGTGGGTTCTTGTGCTACCTGTCCTGATGTCACGTGCTGTACAGATGCCACTATTGAGGCATTTTCATAGTAAGAAAAAAAAAGTGAAAGAACCTGTCCTAGGACACTCAGAGAGTGACATTTACATGGCATAAAGCTGCGCCCAGCCTTAAGAAACCCAAATCTCCCCCCATCTTGCTGGATGTCATATCTGGTGATGTGTTGGTTCTTCCTGGAGACCATGTGCTCCCTGAAAGCTAGTGTCTTATCTTTCCAATGCCCAAAATGAGACTAGAGACATAGTAAGGACTCTGTAAACGTCCACTGGAGGAGTAATTAATGAAAGAATAGAGGAGAAAGTGAGTGAATGATTGAATGGATCCTTGGTGGTTAGACAGATGTGGGGGGTGGGTGGATGGATGGATGGATGGATGGATGGATAGATGGATGGATAGATAGTTGAATGGATGGATGGATGGATGGATGGGTGGATGGATGGGTGGATGGATGGATGGGTGGATGGGTGGATGGATGGATGGATGGATGGATGGATAGATAGTTGAATGGATGGATGGATGGATGGATGGATGGATGGTTGAATGGATAGATGGTTGAATGGATGGATAGATGGATGGATGGATAGATAGTTGAATGGATGGATGGATGGATGGATGGATGGATAGATAGATGGATGGATAGATGGATGAATGGATGGATGGATGGATGGATGGATGGATGGTTGAATGGATAGATGGTTGAATGGATGGATGAATGGATGGATGGATAGATGGACGGATGGATAGATGGATGAATGGATGGATGGATAGAGGGATGGATAGAGGGATGGATGCATTGATAAATGTATGGCTAGTAAAATGGATAGATGGAAAGGTAGATGGGTAGATACATAAAGTATGGAGGAATGGACGAATGGAGGCTAGATGAACGTGTGAATAAATGGATAAATCAATGGGCAGGTGAATAGGTAAATAAGGGAAAAGGTGGACGATGGATGGATAGATGGATAATGTGCAACCACCAAATTTATAAGAGTGGCAAATTATAAAGAGGGTTACTCAGAAAAATAATTAATTGGTTTCTGCAGAATTCCCGCATAAGACTCCTTTTAATAAGCTCCCTGGATGCATTCAGCATTATAATTCAATTTGCGCTGTGCTTATGAGGGGCGCACCAACGTGACAAGTGAACCCAGCAGAACGGTGGCCAGGTCTTGGAGCTGAGTGCACCGGGGGAGTTCAACAGGTAGTAATTAATGAAGGTGATGAACAGGAAAGAAGAGGTCGCAGGCCTGTTGGGGCCAGATGCATCCCGTGAAGCCCCATCACCGGCATCGGCCATCCAACATCTGGAACAGAGGATCCCACACCAGGACCCCTGTGGGCCTGCGAATCGCTCTCTACAGCTGCCACTTTCAATGAATATACTTCCTCTTGCATCTTCTTGTTTAAATGCCGAGCCATCAACAAGGAACGAAAAGGCCTCCCCTGTCTCCATAGGCGGCACACAGAGCCACCTTTCCAAGAGCAACAGAGATTAGGCAGTCACTCCTCTTCGGATCAGTGCGTCACCAGGCTTCTGCCCCAGCTTGTCTGCCAAGCCCCTTTGACCTGACCAGGAGCCTCTGGGTCTCCCGGTCCCTAGACCCAGCCCTCAAAGGCCAGGAGTTCAATAAATCACCTTGGGAGCCATCGGTGCATCTTCCAAGGGAAACAAGCCTTGGCCCCCGTGAGGTCAGCAGCCAGGAGGGCGAGGCACTTAAGCCAGTATGTTTGTCTGAGGCTTGTCTGTCTTCTCGACAGACAGCAATGTGGCGAGAGTCCAAGCTGCATCTGAGGAGAGACGAGCAAGTGTCCACTGAGCACCTACTACGTGTCGGGTAGTATGCTGGGCTCCGTACAATGTCCCAATTTCTCCTAAGAGGGAGGGAGCAATTTTCCGAAGAGAAGGCTAAGGCTCAGAGAAGCGAAGTGGCTTGCCCAAGGTCGCACAGCTATAGCAGGTGGAGGAATGAAGATTCAAAGTCACGTCTGCCTTTCGGCAAAGCCATTTTTTTTTTTAAAATATATTTCAGCTTTTGACTGAAAGGGTAAATGCTGTGTCTTCGTAATGGAAAATCCTAAATATCAGAACCTATGAATGCATTTTGAGGGGGCGGGGAGGGTCAGAATAAAACTGTGCCAAAGAAGGAAGTCTTCTATAACCCAGTGGGAATAGGGAAGAGGAAACCAATCATTCTGGAGCACCCCTACGGACCAGGTAGACACGGTGGTCAGCCCTAGGCCCCCTGGATCCTGCTGTCACGGAGCTTTTAGCCGCATAAGGAAAAGAGCCATCAAGGAAAGATGCACACAAAAAAACGCTGAAATTGCAAATGGTGAACGGGAGGTGCACAGGATCCTGTTTGTACAAGAGAGGGGAGTCTGAACGTGTCTGAGTTTCAAGGAAGGCTTCCAGGAGGAAGTGACACCGGAACTGAAATTGGAAACGCAGGTCGACGCTGGTCAGGTAAAAACAGGCAGAGAGAGAGCATTTCAGCTATTGAATGTGCAAAGGCCCTGTGGCACAAAAAGGCATGTGGCACCTGCCATGACGGGAAGCCCACTGTGGCTAAAGGATAGTGATTGAAGGGGAAATTAAGTGAGAAAAGACTGGGGAGGTCTTTCAAGCCAGATCACGCAGGACCTAGAAGGCCACTGAGGTGGACAGAGACACGCTCTCTAGATCCCTCTAAGGAAAAATGTGTCGCCCCAGCTGCCCGAAATACTGTGAGCAGTTGGGTTGACCTGCAGCCATCAGCCTCTTCAAGGATTCCTCCAGTAGCAGAGAGCCGCCTAGCCCGAGGTCATACCCCTTCTCAGGGGGACCTACGTCCAGCGACCGATTCCTTTCGAAGGAATATAAAGGTCTGGTTGTGCCAGCGCAGTGCAAAACAACGCTGGAGGGCCTTTCTGGCTCCAGGGTCCTCCATGGGGTTGGCCAAGTCCGGGGTCAGGCCCGCGTCTCCTCTGTCTGCTCCCGCGTCCTTCCTCCCCTCTCCACCGGTGCTCGCTCCAAGAGGACCCCTGAAAATTCAGGCTGTGCACGTCACTCCACACAGAGCCCGCTTCCGGGGGAAACCGGTGCGCCGTGGTAGTTTCAGAGCTCAGCTTCTGTCGTGAGAGCAAAAGGAGACACCACGGGAGGCTCTCAACGAGAGGGCGACAGGACCCCAGTTGCATTTTCCAACGTGGGAAAGATGCTTCCCTTCTGCTGTTGCGCGACCAGACGCCCTAGACCCCAGAGGCTCTCTCGAATAGCAACGCGAACACAAGAGAGAGCAGAGAAGTCTGTGCCTCTTGGTCCCAAGGCTTCAGGTCATCTACACGCCGAAGCCCAGGTTAGCCAGTCCCCGGACTTGCCAAGAACGCGCTGACGGGGGACCCGGGGCGAGGAGGCCATAAGTGGGCCAACAAAGCCCACCCCCGGCTCCCCATCCTTCCCTCGATTAGCTCCAATCTTTCATGCCTGGGCCAAACGCCCCATCACTCACGCAGGCGCACAAAAGCACTTTGCCCCCCCCCCCCCCCCAGCAATCCTCACCTGTCCTGCCACCAGAGCCATAAGGATGCCAGCTAACTCTACCAGAGTGCCCACCACGTGCCACAGCTATCGCTCAAGAGTGGCTTTACACGGGGGCGCCTGGGTGGCTCAGTCGGGTAAGCGTCCGGCTTCGGCTCAGGTCACGATCTCAGGGCTCATGAGTTCGAGCCCCGCGTCGGGCCCTGCGCTGACAGCTCGGGGCCTGGAGCCCGCTTCGGATTCCGGGTCTCCCTCTCGCTCTCTGCCCCTCCCCTGCTCACGCTCTGTCTCTCAAACATAAATAAACGTTACATGAACCGTGAGACTATGACCTGAGCCAAAGTCAGACGCGTAAACGACGGAGTCACCCAGGCGCCCCCAGAATTAGCATTCTAAAGTGAAATAAAACGTATCTACCCTTATGTCCTTCCCGGCTTAAAAATCTTTGCTAAAGAGCCAAATTACTATGGAGGTAAGAGAGAGATACTGACAGATGATGCTAAAGACATGAGAAAAGTTTCCAGAATACATGTTTAAGGGCATGTGTTTTACTAGTGTCAGATTAGCCATGGGAATCACGTGAAGGGGTGGAGAAAAATGTTCTAGGAGATTATGAGTGTGGGGCGGTGTCATTGGGGTTCATGGAGCAGGGACAAAGACCCACAAACCATCCCCAAGGCGGATGTCCAAAGATACGACTTACACAAAGGAGTGCATACGCTTTGGATTCAATACAAGTTAGATGAATGAATGAATGAATGAATGAATGAATGAATGAACAAGTGAATGAATAAACTATTTTTAAGAACAAGTGGCAGACTGCACTCAACATTTAAGAAAGAGCTAACCAAACTCACCACTCTCCTGAGATTATCTGAACCCCACTTGTTGGAGGAAGTCACCTATGGATGAGTTCAACAGGCAAGTTCATATAGACCTTATTAAGCAGAAAATACCACCTGTGCCTTGGATGAAAGAAGGGAGACAGGGCTCGTTGATAGGAGGCCCTGAAGACCTTCCAGGGTCCCCAGGCTCTCCTGTCCTGCGGCTGCCGGACAGCATGTCCCCACGGCGACAGGACATGGGAAGCAAGCCAAGGGCAACCTTCCTTTTAGTCTTGGGCGTCTGTTCTCGGCTAATGAGACAACGATGTAGGTGAGGATTTTGGTTGTTAGTCCCTTACACATCCGATATGGTCCTTGTTTCTAGAAACTTCTTTTCTATGTGCTTTCCCACAAAACATTCATGTGCCTGGCCAAGTGTTAGGTATCTGGGAATCATGTCTAAGACGTGGCCCTCGCCCTCTAGCATCTCCCCAAAGATGGGTGATTATTTCTGAAAAGATAATTTAAATAACACCATCGTATGTGCAATTTGTTTCTCAGACATTCTCTCACAGGTTATCTCTGAACACAAGGCAAGAGTAGACTCATCACTCCTTTTAACTGAAAATACAGTATGTGCAATGAATTTCTCAGACATATCTCATAAATGATCTCCAAACACATATGAAAAGGGTGAAACCATCACTTTCTTGAATTAAGTCGAGGCGCAAAAGTGCTCAGCACCGGACCGGCGCTCGGCAAGTACTGAATGAATAAATGTTGAAATGGTGAAATGAATAAAGAGATGTTGAGTGAATATGGAATAAATCAATTGAATGCAGAGACAGACTAGCTGCCCACCCAACCCCCATCTTATTCCACCCCAGTAAAGGGCTAGACTGTATTTCCCAGACGCCCTTGAGGTTAGGTGTCGTCAGGTGACAGAGGTGTGGCCAATGGGATGAAAGTCCTGGCGGATGGCCAAGCCACCAGATGGAGGGAACTTGGGTCTCTGAATGACCACATGGAAACACGTCCCCCACGAGGCGCATCTGATTGGCCTTTAGCACGACTGGGATAAACGTCCACTGGGTGGGGCCACCGAAGCCTGGGGATCATTTGTTATAGCATCGAGCCGTGCCTGTCTTGAACCGCCCAGCTGCTGCCAGCTTTCAGGCTCAGAGCCCACGGGCGAAGCACCTTCGTGTGAATCAGAAAAAGGCGCTCCCGCCCCACGCTTCCCCCGTCTGCCAACGCTCCATTTCTCATCCAGAACGAGATCTCCCGAGACAAGGGTCGTTCCGTATTATCTTCACCGTGGTAGGTAACGTCCTGTACCTGTCCCTCCTGAAAGTCTCTCTCGGATCAAGAAATCGTGTTCTGGAAGATCATTGAGATGAGCTCTTGGCTTCGGGGATCTAAATATGTGGCTGGGGTCCACGACACCTGGAGGCTCTCTGCCATTTCTTGTCGCCCACCCCCCTCCACGTAGCCTGCCCCGTTTCTCCCAGCCCCAGCACACAAGCTTACGGAGCCCCCGGGGGCCCGCAAAACTGAAATGCCACTTCCCCAGCTTTTCCCAGGCAGAAGCACCCAGCCCATTTCTCTGTGCTGCGCCCGTGCCCAGCCCTCACCATTCGTCAGCTTTCTCGATGACTTCCCCCTGCTTGTCCCAGCCACACTTCTTTGAAGGAAACTGGAAGTCAGAATGTAGTAAAGACGATTTGCTCCGGGACACAGATGCCCCTGACCACCTCACCTTTGAGAGCTGTCCAAGGGGCAAACGGAAACACACACACACACACACACACCCCAAAACCCCAGAGCACTGCCCACGGAAGAGG
This sequence comes from Prionailurus bengalensis, assembly GCF_016509475.1. Taxonomy (NCBI): domain Eukaryota; kingdom Metazoa; phylum Chordata; class Mammalia; order Carnivora; family Felidae; genus Prionailurus; species Prionailurus bengalensis. The sequence continues at coordinate 12,468,783 of NC_057356.1, forward strand.
GATGTGTGTGTTTGTGGGTGTGACCGTGTTGTATGTGTATCTGTGTTGAGTATGTATGTTGTGTGTGCATCGTATTGAGTGTGTGTGAGCGGGTATGTGCTGCTCTCAAATACCCCTGCCAGTCTGCTTAGCAAGTAGTTATTATTTTTTTTAATGTTTCTTTATTTTTGAGCAAGAGAGAGACAAAGTGAGAGTGGGGGAGGGTCGGAGACAGGGAGACACAGAATCCGAAGCAGGATGTCAGCACAGAGCCCGACGTGGGGCTCGAACTCGCGAACCGTGAGATCATGACCCGAGCCGAGGTCAGACGCCCAACCGACTGAACCACCCAGCGGCCCCAACAAGTCATTATTATTTTAATGACTTTGCAATGTGATTCGCACAGTGCACACTTACAAAACTTCCCCAAGGTCTGTTGCAATTCTTAAAATAATAATTTAAAAGATTTTAAAAATATACAATTATTAAATAAGAACAATGCTATAAGAATCTTAATAATAATTTAAATATTATCATAATAATTTACAGCTTTAAGATACGATAACAATTCTACAACTCTGCCAGGAAGTCTGCAGCTAACAAAGCTGTGTGATGTCTAGTGAGTTGCTTTGCCTCTGTGGGTCTTGTTCTGCACCTATGAGATTTTAGCCAGATACTCCTCATAGCCCCATCTAGCCCCAAATATTTATGACTTTTTTAAAATTGTTTTTAATGCTTATTTATTTTTGAGACAGAGACAGAGACAGAGCACGAACAGGGAGGAGAAGAGAGAGAGGGAGACACAGAATCCGAAACAGGCTCCGAGCTCCGAGCCGTCAGCACAGAGCCCGACGCGGGGCTCGAACTCCCCAACCGCGACATCATGACCTGAGCCGAAGCCGGACACTCAACCGACTGAGCCACCCGGGCGCCCCCCCCAAATATTTACGACTTGATAATTCCATAAAGTACAACTGACAAAAGCCACTGCCAAGCAGAGACAGTACAAAGCTCTGTCATCCTTCAGCTGTGTGTCCTTGGGCAAGTGACAGGGGCTCACTGTGCAGTGGCTATTATTACTCATATTGTTGTTCCCACACAGGGTCCCAGGGCCAGATGAGGTGACTCCCGCAGATGAGAGGGCTCCTCTCTGCAGGGGTCTAGATTCTTTCCAACTGGAATGTTCAGGAATCCAGAGATAGGTGGGGCTGATCTGCAAAACCACTGCACAGGAGTCGGCCCAATATCCACCCACCTGACTTCCCCGGGCAGGAGGGAGGAGGGGGGAGGAAGGGAGGATCTAACCTTCGAGCAGGAAGGGCCTTGAGTTCACCACCGCCAACCACTCCGAAGATCACAGGAAGGCTCCCAGGGCCCCCACGGCCTCGGAGCTGAACAAATACAAGCCTTGTGGCATGCCTTGGTTGACTAACTAGGGCAAATTCTGTGTGTGCGTCTGTCTCCCTCCCTTTTATTCCACTAATGAAAGAGAATGAGAAGAAAGATTTCCCTTTAGAAAAGCAGGAGACAAGAGCATTAAATGCTGAAACCCCAGAGGGCATCTTCGGGATCTAGCCACATAAGGCAAATTCCTTGTCTCTCTGAATCCTTGCGACTGTTCAGCCGGCCAGGTGTTGGCAGCTAAGTTAAGGACTGTCACACAGGAGATGAGCAAGATCAGGTTGGCTCGAGGCCCTGTGGGTATCGGAGCCAGAGAGAGTGAGAGAGAGAGAGAAGGTCTCTTTACTTGGGGGATGGCACGTGAGGTCGGCCGGGAGAGGCGTCTGGGACAGGGAGGACGGGACACATGAAGCCAGGTGGCACCTCGTAGCAAAATCCCTGGCCTGGGTGTCTGAGTTTCTTCTTTCAGATCTGGTACTCATCTGCCACATGACCTTGGGCAAGTCCTTTCCCTCCTCTGGGGTTTGATTTCCGCATGTCTGGGATCCTGTGTGACCCTATCATTTCGTGCTGAGGAAGCGGGGCCAAGCTTTGGCCCCGTAGCCTCGAGGATACCCTATTGAGAAGGCACTTAGCGATGATTCTAGTGAACATTTCTGCAGTGAGATTGATCCGTATCATTTTAATATGGTGCCACCCTTCCCCGGGCCTCCTTTTAAGGGCCGCGGAGTAGGTTGTTCTAGTATGTTCTTTTCCCATGCTTGGGTTCAGACAAAACATCAGCGGTAAAGATTGAGAAGGCAAATAATGTGCTGAGTGCCAGAACACTCGAGCGCTTGCCAGAACTTGAGCAGTTGCTCAAACGATCACTCATTCATCCTTAAAACTATCAAATCACCCGTCCGCTTATAGATGTACGCGTGTTTCCATCATCTGTCCCTTAATCAATCCATTCATCAGTTTATCCCTGGATCCACACATGCATACATGCGGCCCATTCACACACACACACACACACACACACACACACACACACACACGTATCCATCCATCCAATCATCCAAACTTCCATCCAGCCACTGATCTATTCACATATGCATACGCCCATCCCCTCACCCGTGCATTTACATAATAACCATTTATATAATCCGTCTAGCCATCGATGCATCCATCCAAATATCCATTCATCTATTCATACATATACCCTTCCCTCCATCCATCCATGCACTCATGCATTCATCTACGAACGCGTACACGCGCACATAAATACGTACCTACCTATACACACGCATCCACACTTACATACAGTGTTTACAGCCTCCTATCCGCCGTCTATCTCTCCACGCGCCCGTTCATTCACTTACCCCCTCAGCAATGCATCGTCTACCTTTCACCCAGCCACGCGTCCACTATCCATTCATCCACCCCTCTGCTCTTTGCGAGACCCTCAGAGAAGGAGGACCGTCGTTCGTTCCTTCAAGGGGCTCACGGGCAGTGACAGACAAGAGAACGGCTATTTCAGTGGGGTGCGCAAACTCCCGTGATGCAAAGTAAAGAGCCACAGGTGAGGACGGGGGAAATACGTCCATGACAACCACCTCCTGTGCGCCTGGGTCGTTGCTTATGTTGCACATGGACTTTATGAGCTGGATGCTATAATCCTCGTGTCGAGGGGGAGGAATTTAGGCTTAAAGAGGCTCCTTCATTCGCCCACGTTCTTGCAACGAGTAAGTAGCACAGCTAAGACGCAAATACTTGACCTGAGAGCCCAAGACCCTCCTCCACCCTTCAACCAGTTCCAACGGAAGAAGTAGAAATAGACGCAAAGAAAGGCAGAAACGAAAAGAAGTCATCAGAAGCACCAGGCCAGAAGGGACCTCTGAAAATCTCCTGTCTTGTCACAGAGGACAGGTGAGGGACCACTTCCCTTTTAAAGGGATGGCACGGGGCGCCTGGGTTCCTCGGTCGGGTGAGCGTCTGACTGCGGCTCAGGTCGTGATCGCACGGTTCATGGGTCTGAGCCTCACGTCGGGCTCTGTGCTGACAGCTCGGAGCCTGGAACCTGCTTCGGATTCTGTGTCTCCCTCTCGCTCTCTGTCCCTCCCCCCGCTCACACTCTCTCTCTCAAAAATAAACAAATATTTAAAAAATTAATAATAAAGGGGTGGGAACTCTAACATCTTGTGCGAGGTGGAATAACGCCCCCTTAAAGATGCCCACGTCCCCAGAACCTAGAAACACGTTACCAGACATGGCAAATGGGACTTTGCAGAGTTTAGCCTCTTGAGAGGAGGGAGATCATCCTGGATTATCCAGGTGGGCCCAGTCTATCACCGGGACCTTAAAGAGGAGTTTAGAGGGTCAGAGTCAGCGAAGGAGATGGAAACGGAGGTCAAAGTCATGCCAAGATGCTCACGGGGGCCCTGAGCCAAGGTGGATTCTAGAAGCTGGGAAGAGACAAGTAAATGGAGTCTTCCCGGGAGCCTCCAAAACAAAGACGCACCTGCCGACACCTGGGTTTTACCCAGTGAAACTGATCCCAGACCTCAGACCCGAAGAACTGGACAATAATCATTAGCGTGCACTGTGTTCAGCCACCAAGCTTGTGGTCACTTGGTGCAGCAACAACCAGGGTATATTTGGGGACATATAACCATGATCCAGGATCTTCTCCAAGAACCAAGAAACTCTTTCTTGTAGTTGACAGCAATATCCTTTCTGATTTTGTTTCTTAGAGCATAACCACCGAATGGCCATCTTTATGAGAGCTTTATTGAGATAGAACTCATCACGTAAGGTGCACAATTCATCCACGTAAGGCGCACAATTCTGTGACTTTTAGTATATGCACGGCCGTGAGCCACCATTATCACAGTCAACTTTAGAACACTTTTGCCACCTCAAAAAAGAACTCTGTACCCATCAGCTGTCACCTCTTTAAACCCCCAGCCCTTCCCCTCGCCTTCAGCAACCACTAAGATGCTTTCTGCCTGTATACGTTCGCCTGTTGTGGACATTACAAGCCAATGGAATCACATACTACATGGCCTTTTTTGACGGGCCACTCTCTCTTAGCATGATAGTCGTAAGGTTCACCCATGTTCTAGCACAGATCGGTGGTTCACTTCTTTTCAGAGCTGAAGAATATTCCAGTATAGGGATAGACCACATTGTGTTTATCCGTTCATCTGCCGACGACCGCGCGGGTCGTTTGCACCTTTTGGCTGTTATGAATAAAGTCGCTACAAACATTCGTACAATTTCTGCGTGGGCTTGTGTTTTCACTTACCTGTTCGCTCCTCTTGGCTTTTCTCATTTCACCTCATTCCCTCCCAATGGCCAGAGGCGGAAGTCCTGGTTCATATGGTAACTGCGTTCGGTCATCTGAGGACGTGCCTGTCTGTCCCAGAAGCTGCATCATTTTATATTCCCACCAGCACTGTACGAGGGTTCCCATTTCTCCCCAACCTCACCAACATTCGTTCTTTTCTTTTCTTTTTTTTTTTTTTTTAATTTTATAGAGAGAGTGAGCAGGGGGAGGGGCAGGGGGAGAGAGAGAGAGAGAGAGAGAGAGAGAGAGAGAGAGAGAGGGAGAATCTTAAGCAGGATCCATACTCCGCACAGAGCCCAACACGGGGCTTGATCCCGCAACCCCGGGATCGCGAACTGAGCCGAAATCAAGAGTCAGACACTCGACCGACTGAGCTTCCCAGGCGCCCCATGTCTTTTCTTGAACTGGAAGAGCTCTTTATATGTTCTGGATACTGGTCCCTTATGGGATATATGATTCGCAAATATTTTCTTACTTATCAATTACTTACATATTTCTATTCTATGTTAATATTTCTTACGTCTTAATTCAGTATGTCGAATATTTCTTCCTAGCCTGTGGGTTGTCATTTCACTTTCTTGATTGTGTCCTTTAAAGCGCAAAAGTCTTTGGGGCACCAGGGTGGCTCAGTCGGTTAAGCGTCCAACTTGGGCTCAGGTCACGATCTCACAGTTCGTGAGTTCGAGTCCCGCGTCGGGCTCTGTGCTGACAGCTCAGAGCCTGGAGCCTGCTTCGGATTCTGTGTCTCCCTCTCTCTCTCTCTCTCTCTCTCAAAAATAAATAAAAACGTAAAATTTTTTGAAGTGCAAAAGTCTTCAAATTTGGTGAAGTCCGATTTCTCGAGTTTTCTTTCGGTGGCTGGTGCTTTTGATGTCCCTTGAACGATTATTTAAATGACAGAATAATAGATTTAAAATATACGGCGCAGGGTCTGGCACGTAGTTCGAGAATGACCCCTCCTGAGCTGCCATCACCAACAACGTAAGAAGACTTCAATGCAGCGTCTGTCGAGGGCACTGACATGTTCATTCTCCCCCTGCTTCTAACCACCTTAGAAAGGCAGGGATGCTTCTCTCCTACATGTTGAGAAGGACCCCAAGGCCTGAGAGGTTGAATGAGGGTAGGTGGTCAAGCCAGGATTCCCTCCCCAAGCCTGGCATTCCTCCCAGGATCCCACAGCGGCCTCAGCACTTTCCTGAGCCCTCTGGGCCAACGGACGATGAAGTCTAGAGATTGCTGTCTGATCCGGGACAGGACTATTTCTCCAGAACTCGGGCATACTCATAGCGTGCGGAGCGGTGCCTGATGGAGGAGGCCATCATGACCGTCTGGCAACTGGGCATATTCATGGCAGCGCCGGGTTCTGCGTGGGGCTGCCTGATACAGGCCAGAGTAACTTGCAGAGGGGACAGAAGTCCATGAGACCTGGAGAAACCAGGGGAGGCTTCCTGGAGGTGGTAGCTGTCAAAGACGATAGGATTTAGGGGTTTGAGGGCAGGAAGTAAGTAAAGTTGGGTCGACGGAAATGACCAAGAGACAGTGCCGACTCACTGAAAAAGTTCGCGGTGGGCAAACAACTTCTCATGAGGAGCAATACGATTGATGACAATAAGTGTAACCATAATCATTGCTCACACGCCAGGCATTGTTCTAAGGTTCATCGGAGCCCATCTGGTCTTGACGATAATTCTCCGAAGCGGGTAACGTTATCAGCCCCGTTTTAAGCCCAGTGGAAATTTAAGTCCAACTCAAAGATGGGAAGACTGAGGCGCGGAGAGATTAAATAATTTGACCGAGACTACAAATGAGAAGTGGGAGAACACCAAACTCGGCCAGCGGGGCGGATGTGGGTGGAGGACGCAAGAGAAGAACAGAACACAAGAACGAATTCCTACGTTGAACCGAGACATGTAGGGGTTCGCTCCATCCGCTTCCTGGCTGTGGAATCCTATCCGTGTCTTAACTTTCCCGAGCCTGGCTTCCCCAGGCCACGGAAATGGTTAGTTCGGGCCCCCGAGGGGAGGATTTCCAGAAATCAGAGTCATCCAAGAAGGGACGCAATACATTTTAAATTAGGGGATGACATTATTTGCTTCTGGGGAGGGAGAGCCTTAGAAACACAAGCTGAGGGGCGCCTGGGTGACTCGGTTGGTGAGGCATCCGACTGCGGCTCGGGTCATGATCTCGCGGTTCATGGGTTCGAGCCCCGCGTCGGCCTCGGCCCCGACAGGGTGGAGCCTACTTGGGATTCCCAATCTCCCTTTCTCTCGGTCCTTCTGCCCTCCCCCTCAAAATAAAGAAGCTTTTTAAATTATGTAAATAAATAAGGGACACCTGGGTGGCTCAGTCGGTTAAATGTCCGACTTCGGCTCAGGTCGTGATCTCACGGTTTGTGAGTTCGAGCCCCGCATCAGGCTCTCTGCTGTTGGTAAAAGAGCCCGCTTCGGATCCTCTGTCTCCCTCTCTCTCTGTCCCTCCCTGCTCATGTTTTCTCTCTCTCTCTCTCTCTCTCTCTCTCTCAAAAACAAATAACAATTTAAAAATCTTAAAAAATGGGACACCTGAGTGGCTCAGTCGGTTAAGCGTCCAACTTCAGCTCAGGTCATGATCTCCCGGTCCGTGAGTTCGAGCCCCGCGTCCGGCTCTGGGCTGACAGCTCGGAGCCTGGAGCCCGCTTCTGATTCTGTGTCTCCCTCTGTCTGCCCCTCCCCTACTCTCACTCTGTCTCTCTCTCTCTCTCAAAGAATAAACATAAAAAAAATTTTTTTTAATCTATTTAAAAAAAAGAAACACAAACTGAACGTCGGGCGAGATGTGTATGCGAGCAGGTGGCTCATATACGGCACAAAGTACCAGCAACAAGACCCAGCAAAGGGGAGTTCACTGTGAAGGTTCACTGTCATTACTGTAAGGGGCCAGGCTGAGGGCACCCCCCAAGCCCCAGAGCATGCCACGCGGGTGTCTTCCAAGGACCATCAGGCCCAGTGCGCGTGGCGCCCACAGCGGGCAGGCGGAGTCAGCTCGTCAGCTATTACGATGCTACGATGGGTGTCGGGGCCTTGGAGCCTCCTGCCTCATACACCGGAATCCAAAGTGTCACCCCGTGGGCATGCAAGCTTTCAAGAAACGAGGCAGGTGGCCCTCGTTTGTCCAGTGCAAGACCTCCGGCCACCGCCCCCAGCTCCTCCAGTGCACACACGCACACGCACACACGCACACGCACACACGCACTCCCCCCAGGAACCGGCCATTGTGTCCGTGCTGTTGTTGAAATGTACTCCGTACGTATTTGAGGGCGTGCAAGGGAGCGATTACTTCCCAAGTCCTATTTATGGCAGTTTTGTTTTGGAGGAGTTAGCGAGGGCGCGGGGGGCCGGCGGATATTGTTGGTTTTTTCAGAAAGGCTATTTAAAAAGCAGAATGCCGTGGCTGGCTGAGTTTGAAACAATGAGGATGAACATTCGCGAGCGGTGATGCTTTTTCCTTCATTCGCTCGGATTTCTGTTGAAACCTGAACCCCAAATGACCCTAGACACAGACATCCCACGGTGGAGATGGGTTTTTTTTTTTATTATTATTATTTTTTTAAATCTTTAACGTTTACTTATTTTTGGAAGACAGAGTGTGAGTGGGGGAGGGACAGAGAGAGAGGGAGACACAGAATCCGAAGCAGGTTCCAGGCTCCGAGCCGTCGGCACAGAGCCCGACGCGGGGCTCGAACTCGGGAACCGTGAGATCATGACCTGAGCCGAAGTCGGACGCTTAACCGACGGAGCCACCCCGTGCCCCTTCCTTTAATTGTTAAAAAAGATAAAGAGATCTTCAGACAGACCCTAAATATTTGAATCAGCTCCCTGGTGAAATCTCTGGGGGCACACGCACCTCAACTCTTATAAGCAGCTCTTATAAACTCATGATTAGTTCATTCCGTGCGTAATTATGTGTGGCAACCCCGCCTTTCTTTGTGGCCAGGTAGAGGGGTCGTCACCTCAAAAGGGCCATGTAGCTCATGGGGCGGGCAGCACAGGGCTCGACCTTGGCTCTGCCTTTTACTGGGTGTAACCTGTCCTTTAACCCCTCTGAGCCTCAGTTTCTGGAAAACAAGGGATTGTAACGATTGTTTTTATTCATTCATCCTGGCACTTATATATTTGTTTCTGAGCACTAACTTTGAGCGAGGCACTGGAGACAGATCAGCGAATAAACACAGACACAGATCCTACCCTCACTTTTGTGCAGGATGATCAATCACAAGCACAATAGGAAAGAAAATCTCATAATGAGTTAAGTTCAGAAAAACCAAAGAAGGGAGGGGGGATTGTGGGGGGGGGGGGGAGGTTGACAGAATGATCCAGAAAGGCCTAAGATGATGTTTGGGAGAAGATCCAAGGTGAGAGGCGAGAGAGCAAACCGTGAAGAGACCTGGTGAAAAGTGTTTCAGGCAAAGGGAATAGCACGTGCAAAGGCCCTGAGGTGGGAGTGGGTCCAGTGTATTAGAGGAACAGTAGGAAAGCCAGGAGTGGGGGGTGTGTATGCATAAGGAGTGGGGAATAGATGAGGTCAGGGACATAACTTTATAAAGTGGTCCCGAGAATTCAACCATCGGCTGGCCCATTTACCTAATAGATTCGCAAGGACAGATTTTAGATCGCGGACCCATGCAAGTGAGTGGGTCAGTCAACGGAGAAGTCATTTATCCATCAGGACCCTACCACTCGGAGGGGTCTGTCGACTTGCCCAAGGCCACTCAGCTGGCTTATGAAGCACTTGCGGGGAGGCTTCAGGACCCATGTTACTAGCCCAAGGTTTCACCCTCCCCAAATTGACACAGATAAAAATCTTGAGCAATGCCCTTCCCCAATCCAGCTTGAAATGCTAGTGTTTGCTGCTGTGAAGCGAAGGTGTCCCGCTCTCCACCCTACAGGGCACTGAATAGCCCCACATCACAAAGACGTCCCCAGTCCCCAGAGACAACGGTCCGGGGAACAGCCCCAATCTATTGTTGTTGTTGTTTTTTTCCTCTTCGAACTCTTCATTGTTTTAAACCCTACTTGGTGATTCTCAAGGGCGTGTGGGGAGCTGATAGTGAGATTGAATGAGGGGTGGGACCCGCTAGTCCCTCCACCCACTCCGGGGTGGGGATATTTGGGGGGGGGGGGCGGGGGGGGGGCGGGGGAGAGGAATAACTCAATCCTATTTCCCCTTCCCGGGATCTTTGTGGAAGGCATTAGCAAACTAGGAGCCAGCGGAGTTTTCCAAAATAAAGTCATAGATGCGAGATCAAGACCCAGGAGACTGTTTAGCTCTACTATTCACAGCACAAAGGCTTGACCCAGGGCTTCTCCCTGGCTTGGCTGGGACAGCAGATATTATCAGGGTGACACATGAGAATAATAATACCTTAGGTCAAGAGGGTGCGTCCTTTCTTCCACGGGGATCTCGGCACACTTCTAGCCACACGAGCCCGTGTCCTTTCACAAAGACCAAGCTACAGGGACAACTTCCTAAGCCAACTTGAACCCAGGGACCGGAACCAAGAGCAAAGCTAATGGCACTCCCAGTGATAGCCTGATGAGGGCAACGGAGGCGACAGACCAGTTTTCTTGAGCTCACTGCCCGTTCACTCATTCATTCTTGCATTCATACACTCAACAGGCAATTACTGGGTGCCCACAGCGTGTCAGGCTCCACTCTAGACCTTGGAGGCACAGCTGTGGACAAGACACGGTCCCTGACCTCTGGAGACTCGCGAGCTAGAGGGGAAGAACGACAAAGACGTAGGTTGACACGCGGGTTCTTCACCTGGAGTCCAGAGACCACACGGGGTGATGGAGGCTTCGACGGGCAAGATCAGGATGTCGTGCCCCCCAAGGGGCATGTCTGCTCAGGTCCAGGGACTCGGGAAAGGCTTCTGGAGGAGGTAAAAGCCTACACCAGTTTCTCAACCTTGACATTATTGACACTTTGGACCCGTTGACTGTCACAGAGGCCGCCCTGGCCTTTATTCACGAAAACTCAGTAAGTAGCACCCCCCCCGAAAATTGTGACGACTGGATATCGCCAAATTGTCCTCTGGGGGACAAAATCGCCGTCCCTTCAATTTCCTCCCTCCACCCCTTGAGAACCAGACAAAGGTGCAAAGAATATGCGGAAGGCGGGGCGGTGGAAGCTTCCGGAGTCCCGCACCCCGGGCCCTGGTGCTGTGAGCGCCATGCGGGGCGCCTGAGTTTTATTCCAGGATCCACTGAAGCCACTGGCAGGTTGAAAGCTGAGCGACACAACCTCATTTTCAAAACCTCCCTTGGTTGTTGGGGTAAGAGGTGTGAACACGGCACGGGGAGACCGGAAGGAAGGGCTTCCCCCAAAATGAGTTGGCCTGCCAATGGCCCCAGGGGATGGACTGCAGAGAGGACCCCCTCCCTGCCCCCCACATCCTCCCCTGCGGGGACCTCGTGTTTAAAACACACAGCGTGTCCCCCGGCCATCTCACCCACGACGCGTGAATGACCGCTTCTCAAAGAATTCGAACAAGGTGCACTGAACGCTGTGGCTACTTAAAGCTCATTTTCAGTGACGTTCCTTCTTGATAGCCATTGTCACTGTGCGGAAAAAAAGAAGCCCGGTCTTCAAGAGGAAGAGACAGGCTCGGAGTGTTGTGAAAGGCCCAAAGTTGCACAGCGAGGAGGCTGGGGATCCAGGAATTCAAGTCCAGTCTTACCGGCGTGTCAAGTCTGAGGTTCTGTCACTGCCCGGATTTTCAAAGGTCCTGAGAGTTTACCCACAATTATTTAGGATATAAATATCCTAAATGGATAGAGATTTAGATGTATAGATTTTTAAACTTAGATTTAGAGATACTAAAACTTCTTTGGCGGTGCGGGGCCGGGGTGGGGGGCGCCTGGGTGGCTCCGTCAGTGAAGCATCCGACTCTCGATCCCGGCTCAGGTCGTGATCTCGCGGTTCGTGAAGTTTGAGCCTCACGCCCCACTCCGTGCTGACAGCGCGGAGCCTCCTTGGGATTCTCTCTCCCTCTCTCTCTCTGCTCCTACCCGGCTCGTGTTCTCTCTCTCTCTCTCTCAAAAAATAAAATAATTTTTCTTTAAATTTTAAAAAATTAAAAAAATTTAAAAAAATTAAAAATTAAAAAATTAAAAAAATTAAATGTTTTAATTTAATTTTTTTTAATTAAAAAAAATAAAAAAAACCAACTTCATTGCATTCTAGGTGTTGGAATTACCCAGAACTATCACCCTCTTTCTATTTTATTTTTCAAATTCCTGCAAAAAATTTTAAAAATAGGAGCCACTCATCTCGCAGCTAACGATAGCAGCGTGTGCCCGTTATCGAGGGACTGTGGTATATGCCGTCCCTCTCTCAGGGCTCAGACCCGTGCTGTAAAGTCAGCACTGTTGTTATTCCCATTCTGCGGATGAGAAAATCAAGACTCGGTGGCTCGGAGAAGCTTCCCAGCTGGGAAGCGGCAGGGCCTCAGTTCAAGGTGAAGTCTGGCCACCTAGCCGCCGCCTACACTGCGGGCTTCACTTCCTTGGGGTGAAGCAGCCCTGACGGCAGGAAGCAGCCAGAGGGACGAAGGCAAGACCAGGGCACCTGTGCCCGCCGCCTTTCTTTTCTGGGAAATAACAGGGCTTTCATGCAGCCCAGGCAGGGATCCAGGCCTCTCCACTTGGCCTTGGGGGCTCTCAATACGAACAGGCTTTTCTCTCTCGCTTCCCAGCCCTTTCAGACCTCAACTCTCTGAAAACTCAGGCACGGAGGAAGGTCGCACGGACAAAGGCACCCACCGGGTGCTTTCCGGAAGCAAGTGCCAGGATTCCCCTTGCAACAGCCAGAGGCGTCATCTTAACCCGGTGCGAGATCGAATCACTCCTCTGCTGAAAGCCTCCGCATTTGATTTTTCTTTTCCTTTTCCTTTTAAATAAACTTTCATTCATTTTTGAGAGAGAGCATGAGCAGGGGAGGGGCGGGGGGGGGGCAGTAAATCCAAAGTGAGCTCTGCGCTGGTAGCAGCGGGCCCGACGCGGGGCTCGAACTCGCGAACCGCGAGATCGTGACCTGAGCCGAAGTGGGACACTCAACCGACTGAGCCACCCCGGCGCCCCAAGTTTTTTCTTTCTTTCATCAGATCCAAACTCCTTTGGACGCCCCTGCTGACTTGGCCCAGCCAGAACTCCTACCCCTTGCCCGCGCTGGCCACATGCCTTCTAGCTGATTCTCAAACACCCCACACCCGTGAATATGCACAGGTCTGTGCACCCACTGTCTTCCCTGCCCATTCTTCACGGGCTGCGTCTCTCCCCCAGCTTTGATCGGGTGGGCAGCAGGGAGCCATGTAAGGTTTCAGAACAGAGGAGGAGTGCACAAAAGGAAGGACACCTTTACTGGGTACCGACAATGGGACTGGCAGCCGATGGCATTTAACGCGGTCCCCTCAACCGTTCTATTAGGTTGTTTTACAGATGAGAAAACTGAGGTCTGAAGAGGAATGGCGTTCTCCTGGCCCCAGGGTAGCTGGGTTCCAAGGGCAGAGGTGGGATTTAAACCTGTGCCCGTGGTCTGCCAGGCTCCCTTCCCCTCTCCACGTCTTCGGTCAGAACCCTTTGAGTCGTGAGCTTGGGAAGCTGTTGGAAGCTCAGCTGTGGGGTCATTCACTCGTCCCCGCGGGAGCTGGCGGCCTTCACAAAGCATCATCAGCCTCCCAGAAGGCACAGCGCACCAAGGACTGGAGATTCTAGTCTGGCCAGAAAATGACTGTAGGATAAAGCCACCTTGGAGCGTGAATCCATCCAGTGTATCTGGGGATTCAGGGCCTTTCGGCCTCCCCACTACCTGTAATCACAACCCCAGACAGGGAGGAACCCTGGCGAGAGGGGAGAAGGAAGAATCCGGCCAGTCACCGACATGGGAGTCTTGTCAACATGGTTACGGCCCTGCCTTCGGCCTCCCAAACGACTTCTGTCTGATCTCTATCGACCCTGGCTCCACAGGCCCCTGTCCTTCGAGAGTTATCTGCAGATCCGCTAAAGAGCCAAGCAGGGTTTAAATCCGCATCCAGGGCTTGTTGGTGGATGAAGGCAGAATTCCCAGACCTCACCTGGGGGGCCTGAACGGAAGGGCACAGGGCAGAGAAGGGGTGTGACCTTTGACGGAGCCGTCATCGGACCTCGACAAGCCCGGGAAAGGCCACCCCGGAAGCAAGACCCCAGAGTGCCCCGGGCAGACGGAGGTCTCTCCTCTCCCTGAATCCCAGAGGGCCGGCAGGAACTAAGGTTTGCGGCTGTCCCCCAGCCACGTGGATACCCAGGAGACCTCCCTATCTGGACCCCCTTGTGGCTCTCTACCACAGAGTTGGCAGGCTGTCTGCAAAGGACCAGAGACTAAGTATTTCCGATTCTGTTGCCACAACTCCACTACCTGCCAGAGCACAAGAGCAGCCAGAGGCAAGAGGTAAAGAAAGGAAGGAGCAAGCACGGCCGCGTGCCAGTTCAAATAGGTGGCCATCCCAGTTGAGCCCATCGGCCACAGTTTGTAGATCTCTGCTGTACCAAGCGTGTGAGATCCTCGGATATGTGTACCAGCATTTCCGGAGTTGTCTTCTGTCCAAGGTCAAAAGAAGACCCCCCCCCCTTTTTTTTTTAGGGAGAGAGTGCGAGCAGGGCAGAGGGAGGGAGAGAGAGAGAGAACCCACACTCAGCGCAGGGCCCACTGCGGGACTCGATTTCACGCACTGCGAGATCATGACCTGAGCCAACATCAAGAGTTGGGACATTTAACCGACGGAGCCACCCAGGCGCCCCCAAAACAAGACGCGTCTTAAGGGTAAGATTTTCCTGGAAAGGCGAATGCATTTGGTTTTGCATCCTTCCACGGGCCCACTGTCATCTGGCCCCCACCGGACTCCGGAAGGGACCGGAATCACAAGGGCTGTTAACTGCTGCATCCCCGGTGTCCAGGCAATTGCCTAAATCGTTGTTGAGTTGGCTGGATGTGCTGAGCTTCTGGCTGTAACGCAAAACATTCTGAGCAGGCTCTTTCCACCCGTTCACCCTGGCTGCCCCAGCCCCGCACGTCCTGGGAGCTTTGAAAAGGCTTCAGGCTGAATTCTCACGAATGGTAGCCGCCCTGTGCAAGGCTGCTTCGGCAACGCTGGGGGTGTTTTTCCCTCTCTCTCCGTTTAGCGAACCTAGCTGTTCTATCCAGAGATGCGCACTGGGAAGGAGAAACCGCCCTGGTGAGCACTGGCACACGAATCATTCTGTGAATCTTCCCGTTTTAATTGCTTATTAAACGCAGACCAGATTTTCCTAAATGGTTACAGTAAACATGTGTTACTATTGTAATTACTTAAAAAAAAAAAAAACGCAACAACTCTTCATGTGCAAAGTCGGAGAGAAAACCAAGACGAGGGGCGCCTGGGTGGCTCAGTCGGTTGAGCGTCCGACTTCGGCTCAGGTCACGATCTCGCAGTCCGTGAGTTTGAGCCCCGCGTCGGGCTCTGTGCTGCCAGCTCAGGGCTTGGAGCCTGCTTTGGATTCTGTGTCTCCCTCTCTCTCTGCCCCTCCCCTGCTCATGCTCTGTCTCCCTCCCTCTCTCTCTCTCTGTCCAAAATAAACATTAAAAAAAAAATTTAAAAAAAGAAGAAGAAAACCAAGTTGAACTTTCCTCCAGGAAAAGGAGGATGTCTCATACTTCACAGGGGGTAATTACAACTTGCTGCCCACTAAAACCCAGCCCCCAGGCCCACCTCTCAGCTGCTCTTATGCAGCAGATCTGGGGCAGGGCCTCTGCATCTGCATTTGGAAGACCTGTCCCCAGGTGAGCACTGCAAAAAAAGTATTGCACCCTGGGCTAGCCAATGCCTGCGATTGATTTCTACCAATCGCTGAAGCTTTTGAGAGGACGGTCCAAGACCTCAGAGCTCACCCTGCCCCCAGCAGGAAATCTACATTTCTGAAAAGGGCCCACAGACATCCTGTGACTGTTCTGCAAATTACCGGTGAATTACCTGCCAAGGCCTTTGACCCCTCCGGGTCTCCCCCCCCTCCCCCCAGCTTATCTGCCAGGTTGCCTATTTGCTCTGTCTCAAAAGTGAACAGAGGTGCCTCCAACTCCAAAGCATCTCAGGCTGTTTAATTACACTAATTGCCACCCGGGGCTATAAATTTTATGTTAATGCTCTACCAGGTGATTCACGGGTAAATTACACACTTACAACTTCCCCCAGGCTTACCTTCAGACCCTAAGCTCACTCGGGACACTAACGCCCACGCCCCCAGAGCCAGAGAGGCTGGAGAGAGGAACAGAAAGGCCTGGGGACCTCCCGCAGTATCTCCTCGAACCCCGCCATCTCGGTGTTCTCCTCGATGTCTGTTCTTGGACAAGGCGAACCCTCCCTTCTCAGTAGTAAGCGGGGCTCCGCTGCCCGGGGCCAAGTCACCATCTCCCGGGGACAGATTATAGGCCATGCAAGCAGGAGAAAACAGACAAAGGATTCCACCTTCACCTCTTTAACAGGTGTCTCCTGTCCATTTCTCCTTCCTCCCCCCCCCCCCCCCCGTACCTGGCGGAGGCCTTCCGATTAATCTTCCTAAAGCACTCCTTTGATCACGTTATAGCTCAAACACCTTCCATGGCTCCCACTGGCCGCGCTTTTACATCCACGCCTCTTCAGCAGACTTTCCTAGCCCCGTCCTGCTCTGGTTATCCATTGCTGCACAACAAATCACCTCCAACTGGATGAAACAAAACAACTCTCATGTATTATTCCTCTCGCTCTAGGGGACACCTGGGCTCCGCAGGGCAGTTTGTGCGTAGACCCTCCCACGTCACTGGAGGCAGAAAGAGGCTGGGGCTGGAGTCATCTTGAAGGCTTCTTCCCTTATACATATGGCACCAGGACTGGGGAAATGTAAAGCATCCCTCCCTGTTCTTTGCGATCTCTCCACGTGTTCCCTCCAACACGGCAGCTTCAGAACACATCCAGAGCTCCCAAGGTGAATGTCCCGAAGGACAAGGTCAGGCGGATGCTGTATCTCTCTTTATGACCTAGCCCCAGAACCCACACAGCATCATTTCTGTGACCGATCACCAGGATCGCCCATTTTCAACACAGGGGAATGAAAACCTACTTCTCTCTTTCTTAATGTTTTTATTTTTGAGAGAGAGAGAGAGAGAGCGCAGGGGAGGGGCAGGGAGAGGGGGACAGAGGATCCAAGCAGGCTCCGCACGGTCAGCACAGAGCCCAATGCCGGGCTCGAACTCACGAACCGTGAGATCATGACCTGAGCCGAAGTCGGACGCGGACGCTTAACGCACCGAGCCACCCAGGCGCCTGAACACCTACCCCTTGATAGAAGTGTCAAAGAGTTCGTGAGTGTAGTTTAAAAGCACTTCCGGCCCCAAACTCCTTTTCCAATGAATGAGCCCGGCTTGCATTTTTCAAGTAAGCCAGCTGCTTCCGGTCAACCTGCCCTACTCATTATGTTACTTTATTTTTCATTTTTATTTTATGTTCTTTATTTTTTATTTTTTTAATATAATTTATTGTCAAGTTAGCTCACATACAGAGTATACAGTGTGCTCTTGGCTTCGGGAGGAGATTCCCATGATTCATTGCTTACATACAATACCCAGCGCTCATCCCAACAAGCGCCCTCCGCGATGCCCGTCACCCATTTTCCCCTTCCCCCGCGTCCCCCATCAACCCTCAGTTAGTTCTCTGTATTTAAGAGTCTCTTATGATCTGGCTCTCTCCCTCTCCTTATAACTGTTTTCCCCCTCTCCTTCCCCCATCGTCTCCGGTTAAGTTTCTCAAGATCCGCTTATGTCTACTCATTATTTTAAAAACACACTCAAGGGGCGCCTGGGTGGCTCAGTCGGGGAAGCACCCGACATCGGCTCAGGTCATGATCTCACAGCTCATGGGTTCCGGCCCCGCGTCAGGCTCTGTGCCGACGGCTCAGAGCCCGGAGCCTGCTTCGGATTCTGTGTCTCCCCTCTCTCTCTGCCTCTTTCCTGTTTGCACTCTGTGTCTCTCTTTCTTTCTCAAAAAAATAAATACAATTAAATAAATAAATAATTAAAAAGACAAAAACACACTCCAAACTTGCCCACCCCACGACTCCATTTACCCCATCGTCTCTGCAAGGGATGCCCCCATTTTGGCCCCTTTTCACCCACAAATCTCCCCTCTCAAGCCCAGTCTCTTACACCAGTTATTATTCGTACAGTTTAGCGGGCGGTTAACTATTCTCTGTAATATGGCTTCTATCCCCACCTTGACGTTGGGGTCAAGCGTTTTAGGATTTCATTTCTTATATGTGGACATTTTACCTCCTTAGCTGCCTGGCTAAATCGTCATCACCATCTCTTGGGCACTTCCTACGGGCCCAACAAAGCACTTGAACTTTTGCCAACGCTAACTAACTCACCTGTTCTGGACCGCCAGCTGGAAAGACGGGGATTAGCATCTCATTTTGCTGATAAGAAACTAAGGCACCGACAGGTCACCTCGCCCGGCCAAGTTCACATAAGCTCGGAAGCAACAAAGCTAGAACTAGACCCATTTCTCTGTATCCTAAAGCCTGACCGTTGTCCCCTTGGTGGACCACCTCTTAGGATGATCTGCCTTTCCGTCATCATTCAAGTGGAGGACACTTGGAGAGTACCGTCAATTTAATTGTATTGTTTTCTACCTTAGTTTGATTTCCTTTTCTTTACCTGCAGCCTGGGTATAACGCCAGGCATAGACCGGGCACCAAGCAAGCTCTTAGGAATAAAGAAAAGTGTAGCCAGTTAATTTGGGGGGGGGGGGGGGGCGGGGTTTGATAAAGATGCACTTGACTTGTGAGGATGCCAGCACAGGTTTAAAGACCTGGGAGCTAATCACTAGGTGTTCTCCTGGTTTTTGAATTGCGTTTATGGCTCGGTCCAAACCCCCGCCAACTCCATTTGCCCACTCCCCAAAGACAGACGTCGTGTCTTCCACATTCTCCAGCCTTCCGCTTTTCCGAGAAGCCTTATGATCCCCCCGATGCACCACCGCCTCCCCTCCAAGGCTTGAGCGGTGCCTCCATTATGCCCTGCTAGGGGTTGAATTACGTCCCCTAAAACAAACACGTTGAGGTCGTAAGCCCAGATTGCCGGTGAATGTGACCTGATTTGGAAACAGGGTCTTTGCAGATGTCATCAAGTCAAGATGAGGTCCTAAGGAGGGCCCGGATCCAATATGACCGATGTCCTCATGAGACGGTGAGAAGAGACACACAGGAAGAACGCCATGGGAAAAGAGAGGCGGGGCTTGAAGTGACAAGGAGGATGTGCCCCCTCCCAAAGCTGGAAGAGTTAAGGAAAGAGTCCAGGAAGAGTCCAGGCTTCCGACAGAGGAGGCCCCTACCCTGAGTAAGGACTTTGGCCTCCAGAATTGCGAGAGAATACATTTCTGTTGTTCGAAGCCCTCGGGAAATGAACACATACCCTATCCTACGCGATTTCTGTGCTGGCCATCTGCCCGGTAAATGTCAACCCCACGAGAGCATCAACCGTGTCTTGTCAGGAGCACACAGTAGGTCCTCAGTAAACAGTCCTTGCATGCATACATGAATTCAGGCTCCTTCGCACCATGTTAGTCGAGTGTTATCAAGGGCTGTCACTGTTTATGTCACCCGAGAGCCACACAGCCACGACAGCTTCCGTCCGATAGGACTCCTCTCTCACGGGGACACGCAGTCAGGACTCTGAACTCAGATGGGCCTGGAGACTTGTGTCTGCCCCAGCCCACTCTCTGAGTCCCACGACTAGTAGGTACCCTGGGATCATCACGCGCCTAGCTTCTCACCTCTCCTGGGAGCAATTAACTAATGGGTGGCTGGACGTAATTAGACTCCCATCGGAGTATGACAGCCAAGCCTTCCTTTGGAAGTTTGAAAACAAAGATCACCTACAATGCACAGGCCTCAAACCCAGGGAAATAAATCTAAAAGCTCCATGAATTGAATCAAATTCCCTGCCTCAAACTGAAGAATGTACAGGTTCCTGTACAGCCCTTCCAGCATTCTTCTGGTAAGAACTGTATTCAGCCGCTAACCTTTCTCCTAAATTGTTCATCCAAGATAGACCATTATAATAATGAAATACCTCGCCCGGGAATGTTCTTGGTTTCAGCTAAAAGTTTCTCTCTGACTGCCGTGCTCACAGGCGCTGCCTTAATTTGGGGTAACTTCCCCTTGGCTGTCTTGAAAGGACTTCGACAGGCCTCTTTATATTTTATTTGATTTGCTTCATTTCAGCGTGTGGGTCAGCACGCCCCAATCCTAATGATGATGAAAACTGGAAAAGATGGCACAGCCCCAAGAAAGGATTAAGGAAAGAGAGGCATCATTTTAGTGAGGGAGGAATTGGGAGCAAAGCCTCGGGTTCTAGAAGGTTCTGCGTCCTTCCGCCTTCCGGGAGACAGAGAGAGCCGAAGGGAAGAGGTCAGACCTAGATGTTTGCAGCCTCTGGCCCCTCTGGGGCTCCCTGTTTGAACTGTAAATTGTCATGGCCATTGCACAGGGCTGTCTCAGGAGGGACAGACTTTAAGGGGAGTGGCAAAGTCCAGCACTAAATTCTGAACTGTCTGTTTCTGCTGTCTCCCCCTGCCAGGTCCCAGCTCTGTGCAGAGGTCTGTAGACTCAGCATGAATTTTGAAGCCTGGCACCTAGGAGGGTCTCCACGTGCTTGCAGAATAGAGAGAGCATGGGACAGAACAGACGAAACGGCCCCGTTGCTCAGGGTGCTGACAGCGGGAATGCACAGTAATAATAGCCAAAATAGTAATAGCTCCTAATGCCTATTGGTGGGCTTTGTATGCGAATCTTTTACAAATTACTTCACTTAGACTCAGTTTAGGTCTTCTGGGAAGGAGACACTCAGATGCAATCAGACAGTCAAGAGATTTGTCTGGGGATGCTGGGGAAGGATCCAGGGGCCAGGGCGCAGGAGGAGAGCATTCAGACTACACCACAGGGTACTCTTGGGAAGGCTCTAGTCCCTCTGCGGTGTTCGCGGACGGGCTGTGGGCAGCCTGGGAGGGTGTGAACACCGTACCGGAACCTAGAATGGGTCAGCAGGAGGCTCTCCTACTGTGGTACCTCTGTAATATTTCTAATAACTCCTGGGGAGCCACTGATATTAACGTTGCTGTGTTCGAGAGGCCTCCAGCCTAGGCAAACTGGGGTGACTTGGCCCAAGGTCTCACACATATACACGGGGCTCTTAAAGATGCGACCGTATAGCACTACCCGACCAGCCTGGCTCCCAAACCGCAAGCCTGGGAAGAAGACGGTGACGACTCCCAGGGGCTTAACAGCAACTTCTCTGTGCCTGCACCGCGTTGAAGCATCACATCTTCCAGCTCCTTTCACCCTTCGGGCAGCCCTGTGTGAAGGCACCTCCATCCTCCCATTTCCCAGAAGAGGAGCCCGAGGCAGAGAGAGGGGAAGCCGCTCACCCCAAGGCCACAGCTTGTAAATAGCAAAGCAGAGCGGCAAGCTCCGGGAGGCCTCTGACTCCTAAGGGCTCCGTCCACGGCACCAATGCAAATAGCAAGAAGTTCGACATACATGTCGTGTGTACAATACGTTTCTGCAAAATGTTACTGTTTAAATTGACCCGGAACCACAGATGTTCCCAAGCAGCGGCTTGGTGAAGACGCAAGCCCCCAGCAGAGCCCCTGGGGGAGGATCGCAAGCCCCGGGCGGGTCCTGGGGCGGAGGCGGGCGGGGGACAGGTGCCCAAGCCTCCAGCTCTGGCGGGCAGGTGGCTGGAGCCGGCTCCGGGCTGGCCGGCGGCGGAAGGGCGCCAGGCCGGGATGCTCAGCGCCCTGCGTGCGAAGACGAGGCCGCGCCCCCGCGCCCCCGCTTGCGCCGTGCCTGCCGCCGCCACCCGCCCGGCCGGCCACGCAGCGGCCTCCGCAGACTCGGCGGCGCCAGCGCACCTGCAATAAGGCCCCGCCGCCGCCGCCTCGCGCCCAAGGCCGCCCGCCCGCGAGCCGCTGATAAGACGCGGGGAGGGGGCGCGAGGAGGGGGCGGGGCCGGGCTCCGGCCCCCTCCCCCACCGCCCCCCCCCCTCCGCCAACCCCGTCCCCGGACCGCGCGCGCACTCAAGCCAGTCGCCCCTGCAACCTCTGCCTGTAGCTTTCTCTTGCCTGGGCCCCGCCCCCGCCGCGTGCTTGCGTGTGTGTGTGTGTGTGTGTGTGTGTGTGTGTTTCCCTGTCTCTTTCCCTCTCCCGTAGCCCTCTGGTCACTCCCAGCCCTTTCTGCCCACGCTCCCCTCTCTGCCTCTCCCCGTCTGATCCTCCCTCCCCATCTCTCCGTTCTCTGCCTCCTTTTTGGTTTCTCTCGCAGCCTGGTGAGTCACTCTATCTGTGTCCCCGTCTGTGTGGCTCCCTCTCCACTGCACCACTGCAAGCCTGCCTGCCGGGAGCTAGGTCCCCAGAGCCAGCGGGAGCAGGAACAGCTGGACCCCTGGAGCGGGCTCAGCAGGTGTCCTGACATCAGTGGGCTGGGCTGTACTCACCTGGGCGCCTTTCATCTGGGGCTCTGCCGCGCACTTCACAAACGGGTCATTAGGGCCCGCCTGGGGGCAGGTCAGGGAATAGCGCGGCCCGGGCTGTTTGGTTATCTTCATTATTAATACGCACCCCCTCTCCCTTAAATGAGTTTAGTGCTGGAGACAGAATCCCCGCTGACGCCCAAGAGATTAAGGTCTCTCACGGTTGCACAGGCCAAAGATGACTGATAGCACGGGGAATATGAGTTTCTGCCGCTTCCGGCCTGCAGTGGGAGCTTAGAGGCTGCTTGCGGGTTTGAGAGCGCCCCTGGGGTCCGGCCAGGAGGCTGGATTTCTCAGAAGGGGCCCTGGCAACCAGGGGTCCACCGGGAAGGTACTCCTGCCTCCCAGAAGGGACGCGCAAGGATCCCAGGGGGACCACAGCCTCTTCGCCCTGGGCGAAATCAGGAGAGTGGCAGAGAGAAGGCCAGTGACCTAGGTTTTATTTCTGCATTTTTTCTGATCAAGTGGTGCATCCATCCAGGTACTGCCTGTGGATAAACAGCTAGGGGCCCATGCAAGCCTGGGGCAGCTCAGGAACTGGCCCCGGGGAGGAGCCCCCCCCCCCCCCCCCCCCCCCCCCCCCCCCCCCCCCCCCCCCCCCCCCCCCCCCCCCCCCCCCCCCCCCCCCCCGGGCAGAGAAGGCCTCGTCAAAAGCATATTCCCTGGAAAACAGAGGCTCTGCCTCAGGAAGGCGGTTCAGGTCCAACCAACTTGTCCCCCTAATCCCCAGAGTCCCCAAAAGTGATTTTGCAGGTACCCATTCTGGGTAGCCAAAGCTAGCCTAGAGGAGCCGCAGACGGGGCCTGGGGATTGAGAAATCTGGAATCGGAGTCCTAACTGTAAACAATGAGAGGGATGGTGTGAATGGGGGGCAAAGCGATACTGACAAAGACAAAAACGTTGGGGCCTTCTGAGGCCTTTCAGACCAGCTCTGCCTCCAGGGTCCCAAGTTACTGGTCTAACACTGTCACTGAGAGGCCTTCACTGTGTGACCTCAGGCAAGTCGCTTGCCCTTTCTGGGCCTTATCTCTAAAATAAGATCAAAGCTCTTTGGCTCCTTCAAGTCTCTCGCCAGGCAGTTTCTTATAGCCTGACCTCTTGCACGTTTCCCATAGGAGGGACCTAAATTGTTTATTCCACACTCCCTGTCCCAAGTCTATGTTTGGGTGTGTGTTTATTTTTTAAGCTATGGGAGGGGAACTTCTTTTTTTTTTTTTTTAATAGAAAAATCTAGCAAAATACCATGATATTTTATTTTCAAGACTCGTGCCAGGATATATTCTCAACGTGAAGAGATTCTGGCAATCTGCTTGTGATTTTACTGTGATAGCAAATACGGGCGAGGAGCTGAAAGACTGAAGTAATTTTTTTTTTTTTTTTAAATTGCTTTTGGGACGCCTGGGTGGCTCAGTCGGTTAAGCGGCCGACTTCCGCTCAGGTCACGATCTCGCGGTCCGTGAGTTCGAGCCCCGCGTCGGGCTCTGGGCTGATGGCTCGGAGCCTGGAGCCTGCTTCCGATTCTGTGTCTCCCTCTCTCTCTGCCCCTCCCCCGTTCATGCTCTGTCTCTCTCTGTCTCAAAAGTAAATAAACGTGAAAAAAAATTTTTAAAAAATTGCTTTCTTATCAGTCACAGACATTTAAGAAGATTTTCAATAGCACCACTTACTTGGACTATCATTGAAAAGAATTTCGTCTTCCTGCTTAACAGTAGTTGGGCTAATCACAGGGCAAAGCATTAATTGTAGAACCTAGCTGCTGGCCGTGCAGGTACTGACTGTAAAATTCTACCCGCTTTTGTGTTTGCTTGAACGTGTTTATAATCCATTCCAGGAACAGAAGGATGGAAGGTCAACGAGAACCCCTCTTGTCCTAATGCATAAACCAGAGTTCACGCGGCTGACGCCCCGGATCTCGCTAGTGACTACGCTGCAGGAGGCATCGGGGTGTTCGGTGGCGCTGTTCCGAGGGAAAGGAGGTGTCGCCTGCTTGGCGTCCCCAAGCTGGCCTCGAGGAGCCGCAGAAGGGGCCTGGGGACCGAGAAATCTGGAATCTGATTACGTGTGCGTCACTGAGTCATGCTCTGACCTTAGGTAAATAGCTTTGCCGCTCGGTGTCCTGGTTTTTTCCATCTGTGAGATGGGAATGATAACAGCAGGGCTGTTGGGACAAGCAAGCAGATAACTTCCAGAAAGCCCTTTGAGCTTCTTGGAAATAGCACGAAAGATATGATTAGGCGCCAGTGTGCTACAGGGAAGCGTGCCCAGTGGCAGCTGGAATGATCCGCGCTCCCTCTGGGCAGACGTGGTCATCAGGCTATAAACGGAGCTTGTCACTTCTAGCACCTGGCATTATTCATCTTCTCTCCCCCTCCCTTCCCTCCCCCATCCCCCTCACCCCCACCCCTACACCCAGCACATACTGTCTCTAGAAGCTCGTCTTATCGTCCCACACTCTTGCTCGTGTCCCCGCCCCCCCCCCCCCCAAGCCTGAAATGCCCTCTCCTCCTGAAACCTAGGGCAGGAGCCCTCATTCCAGTCCTTTCGTACAGTAATGACATCGGCACGCACCAGCACTTACTATTACAGCAGTCTCCATACTACGCAACAGGCCCTGTGCTAAGTGTCATACTTTACAGACGTGATGTCATGGAGCCCTCGCCGGGCGAGATAGGACTTCGGTCCTCACTCCACAGACGCCCCCCCTTTCTGTCGCCTCGATGCCGTGACCCTCCCCATACGCGTCACCTTGACCTCGTCGAGGAGCTGTTCAGTCCGTGTCCCCAGTACTTCCGGGGTGCGTAGACACCCGTGAGGCATGTATTAGGGCCGACCCGCCGCGGTAACAAACAAAAGTCTCTCAAGTCCCAGATGGCGTGTCACCATCAAAGTCTGGTTCTCCGTAAGACTAAATCCAAGGGAAGTCCGCAGAGGGCTCCATTCCACACCGTCATTCCGAGATCCGGGCTCCTTCCGTTTGGTAGCTTCCGCCCTTCCCTGCGCCCCTGGAGTCTTCTTCATTTGGCAAAGGGATGGGAAAGAAAAGAGCACAAAAGGTGGTGTGGGAGGTTTTGGGGGGCCCGGTCTGCGAGCTGAGAATGGCACTAGCGGCCACCATCGGACGTCAGCAGGTCCTGCCCACAAAGTGTCAGGAATGACACAGAGGGAGCACAGAGACGTATGTCTTCCGGAACGAGAAAGAACTTCAAGGTTAAGTGTTTTCAGAGCTGTGGCACCAGGCTCCTGGCTGAGTAACCTCTTCACCACACACCCGCTGCGATTTCCAGGTCCTTGCAGAAAGATAAACATATCTGCCCTGGAAGTCTTTACTCCCGGCTAGTGGATTTCCTCACGGCAACAACAACAAGACCCCTTCCGAGTTTAAAACCTGCCCATGACTCCCTAAGAGAAGACTATCTTCCCGGCATGTTATGCCTACATTCTGGGACATGTTCCTGCTCACCGGCCCTACCCTCACCACCATGGAACCTCACCTGCCATGGGCTTATGTGCAATGTCCTGAAAACACTAGGCTTTTCCCATCCCCAGAGAAACGGCACGTACGGGTCCCTCTTGCTAGAGGCTACGGAAAAAGACGTCTTGGTCCTTTTGAAGAGACACAGGGAAGCAGTGGACCGTTTTCTGCCTTTAGCCGTTGGCGTTTGAGAAAGTGATGCCTGAAGCAGCAGAATCTATGGGTAGAACCGGCTGGAAAGGTTGGCAAGGGAAAAGACGGAAGGAGGCTCTTTGAGCTTCTGAGTTACTCACCCCTACAACCATCCTCCTGCACATCTGATCTCTCAGATTATAAAGCCCTTAAGTGTCCAGACCTCCTGAGTCTTGGCTTCTTGGTGCGTGAAGCCAACAGCCTTCTCATAGGTGATAAATGCACCATCTGAACTGAAACACCTTTGAGAACGCAAGGAACCACGATCGATAATTACGCCCAGCACCAACCATGAATTTCCCAAGCCGAGAGGTGAGGATGTTCATCATAATGCTGAATTGTCCAAGTTCATATCCAAGTTTGTATGCCTGCCAGACATAAACCTCCATTTCCTCACCTGCAAACGGGGGCTGATATTATCTGACTTGTGTCGTAGGTGTGAGAATTATCTAAGAGGGGATGGAGGTGCCTCCAATGATGTTTAATACCTAGTAGGTGGCTGTCCTTCTTCCTACAACTGCGGAGAATTCTGGTCCACTCTTCTGTTTCCCTTTCCGTCACCTGTTGCCTTACTGAGACTTCGGGTTCTATCCTACAGCATCACAGGAAGAGAGAACAGGAGAAAAGGAAAAAGGCCCATGGCCCATAGGTTTATGTCCATTTCACAGTGTCCAGGAAGGACAAATGAACCTGAGCCACTGGGAAATTACTTTTGGGTTGTCTGTGTTTTATTGACAGTGACAGGGGACCAAAGGCTGACCTCCATGGCTCATGGAAGCCTCAAGATTATAAGTAAGCGAATGAATAAATGAATGAATGAATGCCTTACCTGGGCCAACGACCAGTCAAGAGTCTAGGAGCACTTGGATGGCTCAGTCAGTTAAGCATCTGACTCTTGGCTTCAGCTCAGATCATGATCTCATGGTCCGTGAGTTCAAGCCCCATGTCCAGCCCCACGCCGATAGCACAGAGCCTGCTTGGGATTCTCTCTCTCCCTCTCTCTGCCCCTCCCCTACTCACACTATCTCTGTCTCTCTCAAAAGAAATAAATAAACTTAAAA
Source organism: Prionailurus bengalensis (assembly GCF_016509475.1). Lineage (NCBI taxonomy): Eukaryota > Metazoa > Chordata > Mammalia > Carnivora > Felidae > Prionailurus > Prionailurus bengalensis. Next base: position 12,495,830 of record NC_057356.1, read on the forward strand.
AAAAAACTGTAAAAAGTCCATCTACCAAGAATATAGCTGCTGTAAGCGTGGACCTAAAAATAAATACAGATGACCTTTCAATAATGTGGGGGTTCTGGATACCAACCCCCCATGTACAAAATAACTTTTGACTCCCCAAAAACTTAACCACAAATACAGCCTACTGTTGACCAAAAGCCTTAAAAATAGCATAAACAGTTGATTAACACATATTTTCTGTGACTTGTAGTATACACTGTCTTCTTACAATAAAGTAAGCTAGAGAAAATAAAATGTTATTAAGAAAATCATAAGGAAGAGAAAATACATTGGCAGTCCTGTGTTGTATTTATAAGAAACAATCCACATATAAGTGGACCCATGTTGTTCGAAGCTCAAACTGTATGTTTAGCCCTGTCTTTATTTATTGTCTTTTAATTTTTTTTAATGTTTTATTTTATTGTTGAGAGAGAGACAGAGAGACAGAGTACACGCAGGGGAGGGGCAGATAGAGGGAGACACAGAATCTGAAGCAGGCTCCAGGCTCCCAGCTGTCAGCACAGAGCCCGATGTGGGGCTCGAACTCAGGAACCACGAGATCATGACCTGAGCCAAAGTCGGGTGCTTAACCGGCTGAGCCACCCAGGCGCCCCTCGGTAAGCCCTGCCTTTATACTGGACACTCTATGTCCTCTTATTCTCCATGTCCCAGTTCCGTGGTGACTTCAGAAATAAAATCAATCACATCTGTGCGACAAGTGATGTAGCGATGTCTGTGTTCTTTGGGGAAGAAAAACTGATGTAATGAACAAAATCATTCATAGTGTCTCTGCCTTCAATTCAAATCGAATCAACCAACATTTATGGAGCTCCTACAAGGGCTCAGGCACTGTTGTCCCATCCAGAAGTATCTAAATTTGAAGAATAAAAGAAAGGGCATTACTTAATTCAAATTGATCAATTTCAAATGCCCTGCCAAGCCCCCAGAGGGAAATCATCGTGGTTAGGAACCTCCCTGAACCCTCAATCTCCCATTGAATGTTGTCTATCCCTGACCTACAGGTTTGACAAGTCCTGAACGAAAAATGGGTAGATGCTGATGTGAAGAACTCAGCTCAGAGGACAGACAGCTTTTTGATCAGATATATTAAAATAATTTTTAAAATATTTAATATACATTCTTATCATCAAAGAAATAACACAAGAATTTGGGATACATAGAAATGTGCAAAGAAGAAAATAAGTCATCAGAGAACCATTGACACGATATTTTTCCACCCTTACACTCTTTTTCTGGTGTGTGTGTGTGTGTGTGTGTGTGTGTGTGTGTGATTTGTGGCAAAAGTGATATCATGCAATGCAGATTCTTTTAGAACTTTTTAAAAATTATTTTTAACATTTGTTCAGTTTGAGAGACAGAGACAGAGCGTGAATAGCAGAGGGGCAGAGAGAGAGAGGGAAACACAGAATCCAAAGCAGGCTCCAGGCTCTGAGCTGTCAGCACAGAGCCCAATGCGGGGCTCAAACCCACGAACCGCGAGATCGGGACCTGAGCCGAAGTCGGACGCTTAACCAACTGAGCGACCCAGACGCCCCATAGAACTTTTTAAAGATTATCTATCGTAAGGAAATTAAAGAAGATATAAAGAAATGGAAAAACATTCCGTGCTCATGGGTTGGAAGAATAAATATTGTTAAAATGTCAATACTACCCAAAGCTATCTACACATCCAATGCAATCCCAATCAAAATTGCACCAGCATTCTTCTCGAAGATAGAACAAGCAATCCTAAAATTTGTATGGAACCACAAAAGACCCCAAATAGGCCAAGTCATATTGAAGAAGAAGACCAAAGCGGGAGGCATCACAATCCCAGAATTTAGCCTCTACTACAAAGCTGTAATCATCAAGACAGTATGGTATTGGCACAAAAACAGATACACAGACCAATGGAATAGAATAGAGACTCCAGAATTGGACCCACAGAAGTGTGGCCAACTAATCTTTGACAAAGCAGGAAAGAATATCCAATGGAAAAAAGACAGTATCCTTTAACAAATGGTGCTGGGAGAACTGGACAGCAACATGCAGAAGGATGAAACTAGACCACTTTCTCACACCATTCACAAAAATAAACTCAAAATGGATAAAGGACCTGAATGTGAGACAGGAAACCATCAAAACCCTAGAGGAGAAAGCAGGAAAAAAACCTCTCTGACCTCAGCCGCAGCAATCTCTTACTTGACACATCCCCAAAGGCAAGGGAATTACAAGCAAAAATGAACTACTGGGACCTCGTGAAGATAAAAAGCTTCTGCACTGCAAAGGAAACAAGCAACAAAACTAAAAGGCAACCAACGGAATGGGAAAAGATATTCGCAAATGACATATCGGACAAAGGGCTAGTATCCAAAATCTATAAAGAGCTCACCAAACTCCACACCCGAAAAACAAATAATCCAGTGAAGAAATGGGCAGAAGAGATGAATAGACACTTTTCCAAAGAAGACATCCGGATGGCCACCGGGCACATGAAAAGACGCTCAACGTCGCTTCTCATCAGGGAAATACAAGACAAAACCACACTGAGATACCACCTCACGCTGGTCAGAGTGGCTAAAATGAACAAATCAGGAGACGTAGATGCTGGAGAGGATGTGGAGAAACGGGAACCCTCTTGCACTGTTGGTGGGAATGCAAATTGGTGCGGCCACTCTGGAAAACAGTGTGGAGGTTCCTCAAAAAATTAAAAATAGACCTACCCTATGACCCAGCAATAGCACTGCTAGGAATTGACCCAAGGGATACAGGAGTACTGATGCATCGGGGCACTTGTACCCCAATGTTTATAGCAGCACTTTCAACAATAGCCAAATTATGGAAAGAGCCTAAATGTCCATCAACCGACGAATGGATAAAGAAGTTGTGGTTTATACACACAATGGAATACTACGTGACAATGAGAAAGAATGAAATATGGCCCTTTGTAGCAACGTGGATGGAACTGGAGGGTATTATGCTAAGGGAAATAAGTCATACAGAGAAAGACAGATACCATATGTTTTCACTCTTATGTGGATCCTGAGAAACTTAACAGGAGGCCATGGGGCAGGGGAAGGAAAAAAAAAAAAAAGAGGTTAGAGTGGGAGAGAGCCAAAGCATAAGAGACTCTTAAAAACTGAGAACAATCTGAGGGTTGATGGGGGGTGGGAGGGCGGGGAGGGTGGGTGATGGGCCCTGAGGAGGGCACCTGTTGGGAGGAACGCTGGGTGTTGTATATAAGCCAAAGTGACAATAAATTATTTTTTTAAGAAAAAATAAATAAATAAACAAAATAAAGAGTATCTATCGTCAATATTTCCTCCTGTTCTTTAAGACCGCAGTTTTAATCACTATCTATAACTGTCCCTTGTATAACATTACCACATTTTCCGTAAGGATCTACTGCTGAATAGCTAATTTCCTTTTTCTGTAGCTTAGTGGTATGACCATAGTCATCCATACATCTTGGTGACATCTCTGACTACCGCCTCGATAATTGTCACTGTAAATTTTTAACTCCTTCGGTAGGCAAAACACAGTGGCTTGCTGTTTTAATTTATACATATTTTATGATGATGTCACATGCCTTCTTACAGCTTCAGTCGCCATTTAGAGTTCTTCTTTGGAAACCGATCACGCCTATCCCCAGCCTGTTCTTTTCTGCGTGCACAGTTACCTTCTTAGTAATTTACAGTAACTCGTCACGTAGTGAAACCAATAATCATTTTGTCGTCACGATGTATGCGTTTTCTTCTAGAATTATCTTCCTTCTAATTTTCATGGCATTTTTTTTTGGTCCGGTTTGGGGTTTTTTGGGGGGCGGGGGTTTGTTTTGATTTTGTTGTTGCTGTTCTCATTTTTATTTGGTCGAATACATCGCTGGTAGCTTTGCCTTTCCTTTTAAAAAAGACTCCTCCGCACAGGGTTCAGGTAAAAATTCGTCTCTGTCTCTAATTCTTTTATGGTCTGACTGTTCACAGGTGACTCAATCTCCCTGCAGTGGCTTTGCCACATGGCGTAAGACTTTGACTTCACTTTGTCAAGGTTTATCACGTGTCATAGTATCTTTCTTTACCTAATGGTCATTTCTCCTTTGATTTAAGCTCCCACCTTTCTCATGGATTATACCCTTATCTATGCTTGGATGTATTAATGAGATTTTATATTTAATTCCATGTATCTAGATGTCTATTTTGCATTAGGCCCATATTGCTTGAGTCATGTAGCTTGGTAATATGCTTTTAAGTTTGGTAGTATAATTTCTCCCCTACTTTTCACATAAAAATGTATGGCTACTCTCACTTCACTTTAACTTGAAGACCGTTTCACCTCATTTTAACGAGTTCCTTTAGAAGCCCTTTTTTGGAATTTCATTAGGTTAATTTAATTTAATTTTTTATTATTTTTTAATTCTTTTACATTTTATTTATTTTTGAGAGAGAGACAGAGAGACAGAGCACAAGTGGGGGACAGGCAGAGGGAGAGGGAGACGTAGAATTGGAAGCAGGCTCCAGGCTCTGAGCTGTCAGCACGGAGCCCAACGTGGGGCTCGAACCCACGAACCGCAAGATCATGACCTGAGCCGAAGTCGGACGCTCAACTGACTGAGCCACCCAGGTGCCCCCCTATTTTTTTATTTTTTTAATGTTTATTTATTTTGGGGAGAGACAGAGACAGAGTGTGAGTGGAGAAGGGGCAGAGAGAGAAAGAGACACAGAATCCAAAGCAGGCTCCAGGCTCTGAGCTGTCAGCACAGAGCTCAACGCAGGGCTCAGACTCACAAACTGTGAGATCATGACCTGAGCCCAAATCAAGAGTTGGACACTTAACCAAATGAGCCACCCAGGCACCCCATTAGGTTAATTTTAAAAACCAGAGAAGGTTTTGGTTTATTTTTAAACTCTCTATCTCTTAAAATTTTCCTTTGGTTCAATCAGCACATCTGCAAATAATTATATTTTTTATCCCTCTCTTTCTAGTTTATCTTCATTTCATCTGGGGTTTTTTTCCCCTGCTTTATTGCATTGGCTAGAACTTCTTAAAAATTATTAAATTGGGGCGCCTGGGTGGCTCAGTCGGTTGGGCGTCCGACTTCAGCCAGGTCACGATCTCGCGGTCCGTGAGTTCAAGACTTCAGCCAGGTCACGATCTCGCGGTCCGTGAGTTCGAGCCCCGCGTCGGGCTCTGGGCTGATGGCTCAGAACCTGGAGCCTGTTTCCGATTCTGTGTCTCCCTCTCTCTCTGCCTCTCCCCCGTTCATGCTCTGTCTCTCTCTGTCTCACAAATAAATAAATGTTGAAAAAAAAAAAATTAAAAAAAAAAAAAGCTTAAGACCTCACAGATGAATTTCTGCGAACAAAGCTTCTTAAGTAGACAAAACTACTTTTACATAGCGCATGCCTCAACACCAATGTTTCTTTGTTTACTATGTTCTCCTTTATATTCATAAGTGGGTGTGGCCTGTCAGTTCTCTTCTCAGCGCGAAATTGGCTTACCTTCACCCATGACTCATGGCAAAGTGTTAGGATGACCAGCTGGCCCTGGTTTGCCCAAGATCCTCCAGGTTTTAGTAGTGAAAGTCTCATATCCCAGGAAACCACTCAGACCTTGGCAGTGCATAGCGAGTGATAATTTATTACCTCCTGAGCATGGACTATAACTCACCAGATTTGACCCAGGATTTGGTTTTCTAGAGTTGGAATTTTGACCACGCTGCAAATGTTTTCCCCGCCTCTTATGCACGTACAGAGATATGTGCACACATATGAATAGACATACTTACATGCATTAATTTTTCAGTAAAGTTATTACTGTTTCCCTAGAATGGTTTCCTCGTCACTGAGATTTTTCAAAGTGAATAATACAGAACAAGGTTCGTAGCAGGGGGCGGTTTTGCCCATCGGAAACATTTAGCAATTTCTGGAGATACCTTTCGCTGTCATAACTGGGGGGGGGGGGGGAGAGGTGTTAGTGGCATCTCCCAAGTTGAGACCGTGGATGCCGCTCAACATCTACGGTGAACAGGACAGCTCCCCACCACAAAGAACTCTCCAGCCCACGTGTCAACAGTGCTGAGGTTGAGAAATCCTGATATAGGGTGACATGTAGCACTCTCTCACAACTGCATGTTCTGTTTTTTGTGGCTAACTTAGGATATTTATGTTTCTTCTTGCTTGACCTTCTTTCAACTTCTCCATACCTTGCCCTTTTAAATTTGTTTATTTGAGGGGCGCCTGTGTGGCGCAGTCGGTTGAGCGTCCGACTTCAGCCAGGTCACGATCTCGCGGTCCGTGAGTTCGAGCCCCACGTCAGGCTCTGGGCTAATGGCTCGGAGCCTGGAGCCTGTTTCCGATTCTGTGTCTCCCTCTCTCTGTGCCCCTACCCCGTTCATGCTCTGTCTCTCTCTGTCCCAAAAATAAATAAAAACGTTAAAAAAAAAAAAATTAAAAAAAAAAATAAATAAATAAATTTGTTTATTTGATTGCTTCTCAACCTTTCGGCTAAGATCAAGTGTAAAATCTGTTTGTTTCTCAAAGAACAGCCTCCCAAGTTTACCTGTCAAAGTGGGGTCGGTTTCGGTCCTTACTTTCTGATTTCATATGAACGACTTCTGGTCTCCTGCATTTGCTCGGTTCGTTTTGATGGTCTTTTCCCAACCGCTTTCGTTGAAAGCTATTAAGTGTGAATCAACAAGACCCATTTCCAGCTGACATTCAGGGACATACACTGTGGTTTCACATTTATTTCAACCATCAAAGTCACGCCAAGCAGAGGGGGAAAGTGGTCGAAACCTACATCACGATCTGTTTTCCAGCCGAAGGCCTGGCTCCAACAGCTGGATCAATTCAACTCACTGGGTTTTAATTAAGCCTGCTCATGTCCACAGTTACGAAACGAGAGGTTTCTTTCAAAAGTAGACAGAGCTGGAGATCTACAAGCCAAACAGATTCAAAAGGAGACACAAGTTATGTAGGGCATAAGGCGAGTGGACGAAAGAAGCAAGGTAAAGTTAAAACATTGGAACAGCTGGAGGCAGGGAGGGGTCCAAAAAACAGAAGCCTCACAAGTGACTGGAAACAAGGGCGGTCCTGCCAAAGTGGTCAGAGGGAAGGCAGAAACCACGAGAATAAGTACCAGGATTCAAAGAGAAGGCGGTGCCTAATAAAGATGATCTTCTCTGTCCTGTAGGACAGATACCGTCCTTTCTCATTTGGTAGATAAGGACAAGGGGGAGGCACAGAAGGGGCAGATAACTTGCCCCAAGTCACAGGGCTTCAAGAGACAAACCGTCTCAAGATTCCAGAAACCAACCTCTTTTTCCCTACACCACGTTTCCTTGCAAATTACCCCTCGCAGGTAAGAACTAGTCCAAGAATCTCACTACAAAGCAGTTTCTCCAACGTCCTCTGCTTCAGACACTTCCGCCTGAAGGAAAACACCCACGACTGAGAACCAGCTAAGCTGGGAAAAAGTCCACATGAGGGACATAAATCTCCAGTTTACAAGAGTCAGGAAAATCCCCCTTGGGAAGGTTCTGGAGACGACCCAAAAAGACAAAGTCTGGGAATTTAGAAAGAGAAGCTAAAATGAGCCTGACAATGATCTCCCCGGGTTGTCACATCCTGGGGCACCCACACCCATGGAGATTGATGGCAAGAAGGCTTATTGTTTGATCGTGTGACTGTTGCCAATTGCCCAATGGAGCAGCGAGGGGGGCCGAGAGGGATGAGGGCTCCTTCCATGCGGTTTCCGCACGTGGGATTGTGGAGCTTTGCCTCTGCGTCGGTTTGCCTGCAAAACCTCTTCTCATTCGGCTCCCCGAAGTTGACTGCCCCAGATATCCGGGCTCTGCAGACCACGAAGGGGCAGCGTGCCTGCAGCAAAGTCACCATCAGGCAGAGGAGGCGTATTTGTGAACCAGTAACCACAAAGGTGTTCTCTGCGAACAAGGTGCCGCCGTGAAAGAAACGCGGGGCTTAGGTGAGAGGGGAGATGGTCTTCGATCCAACTCAAAATACCCGTCCCTTTATGTGTTGGAGTATCACTCAGCCATGAGAAAGAAAGAAAGCCTGTCGCCATGACGACATGGAAGGTCAGGCAGAGACAGACAAATACTGCCCGGTGGCACTTATATGTGGAGTCTTTTGGGGGGCGGGCAGGGGGAGGGTGCAAGCGGGGGAGGGGCAAGAGAGAGGGGGACAGGGTCTGAAGCCGGCTGTATGCCGACAGGCTGACGGCACAGAGCCCGACGCGGGGCTCGAACTCACCAACCGCGAGATCATGACCCGAGCCAAAGTCGGACGCTCAACCGACCGAGCCCCCCCCCCCAGGGGCCCCTGGAATCTTGAGAACAAGACGGAAAGGCAAACTCACCGAAGAGCAAGTAGAATGGAGATGGCCAGGGGCTGGGGAGGTGGAGCAAACAGAGAGAGGTCGGTAAAAGGCAGCACATTTTCAGCTCTAAGACCAACGATGTCTGGGGATCCGTTGCAGGGCACGGTGACCGTAGCTGACAGCACTGTATTGCACCATTGAAATGTGCTCAAAGAGTGGAACTTTTTACGTGTTCCTCAAAAAGCAAAGAGAAATACGTGAGATGCTGGGCGTAATTAGCTAGTCAAGGGAACTCGCGGACAAATGTATGCAGATATTGTCCAGCCACGGTGACGTGCGCTTTAAATGCCTTCCAACTCTGTTGGCTACTTGGGCCACAGTAAAGCTAAAATTGTAAGAAATTAAAAATAAGAATGCCTCGATTAAAATCACGCCTGTTTTCTTGTAAAAATACATAAAGTCCATTAGATGTCTGACATATCGCGAATGCCCAACTGCGGCTGTGAGTATCGATTCTTATAAATATTTTATAAAATATTCAATGCTGTCATTCCTATTAATTTTATACTAATTAATGATGCAATTCTTACCATTATATGATTATAACCATTATCATTACTAGTATGATGTATCAGTTAATATAATTAATCCTAATATTATTATTATTATTATTTTTAATTTTAACGTTTATTTATTTTTGAGACAGAGAGAGACAGAGCATGAACAAGGGAGGGGCAGAGAGAGAGGGTGACACAGAATCGGAAACAGGCTCCAGGCTCCGAGCCATCAGCCCAGAGCCTGACGCGGGGCTCAAACTCACGGACCGCGAGATCGTGACCTGGCTGAAGTCGGATGCTTAACCGACCGAGCCACCCAGGCACCCCTATTATTAATAGTCAGTATACATTTTACTGTTTAATATTAATATTCCTGTGGCGCTTTTTTCTTTGGGAATGCCAGCCCCTTACACAATAAACACCACACAGTAGCTGTTATGGAAATGCCCACCTGGGTGACTCTTTGTCCTTTGTTTTGCAGGTAGTGGGAAATATCCTTCCGGGCTTAAGACCGCGGACCCAAGCCGGACATACAAGATCCGTGACCTTGGGCAAGTTACGTAACCTTCTGTACGGTCATTTTCTTATCTGTCCATTGGGTCTGAAATGTTACCAACCTCACAGAGTTGTTATAGAGGATAATCATGTTAATTACAAATAACATTTCAATGGCATGACAAACACATAGTTAAGCGCTGTGCCCACATTTTCCATTATCACTCGATGGTTTCTTCATCTACAGATAGTCCCCGTGACTCAACCCTGCATCCCCATGAAGCAATCAAGAAGCCGGCCCCTTGGAAACAGCTCAGGTTTTCTGCAGAATGTTTTTTTGCTGTCTGCAAAGACCATACAGATTGTTTCACTTCAAACCAACTTAGCGAACATTAACTGAGCACCTGCTATATTTAAGGCCCTGGGTCAAGCACTCTGAGGATACGCTAATGAGCCAGGGACTGCCTTCAAGGAAGCCTGTGCTCTGGCACAAGCGGGACCTAAAGGTGTCCATTTCTCAAAGCGCCCATCACCAGCACGGGGAACAGGATGGCCAAGTAGGCGGTGCCTGGGGGGCCCGCTCACACGTCACCCGGGTCCAACCTGCCTGCAGCTGGCACCTGCTACCTGTAACCTGGGGCACGCGACATAACTCGCCCGGGTCTTAGTTTCCTCGTTTGTCAGACTGTGCGCAAAAGTGGCTCCTACCTCGTGGGCTTGTAGTGCACGTTCAGGGAAGTGTTCTATGCCAGGGGCCCAGCAAGGAGCCTGGCAAAGCCTCTCAGGTGATAGCTGTTTTTATTATGATTAATCTAGGGAGCGATGGTGGAGTAGAAAGGTATTCTTTTAAAAGCACTTTTTTGAATTAGTAAAGTGTCGGACTTAATACAAAAGGCTTTGAGTTCTATTTTTTTCTACTGAGAGCTTTTTCTGTGGTTTTTTCTTTAAGTTTATGTATTTTGAGAAAGAGAGAGAGAGAGAGCATGCGCACACATGAGTGGGAGAAGGGCAGAGAGAGAGAGAGAGAGAGAGAGCATCCCAAACAGGGTCGACCCCATCAGCACAGAGCCCAACCCGGGGCTCGATCTCGGAACCGGGAGATCACGACCTGAGCTGAAATCAAGAGTCAGACGCTTAACGGACTGAGTCACCCAGGCGCCCCATCTGTTGTGTTTTCCAATAACCAAAAATGGCCTTGCTCCCTCGTACGGGGTTTTCCTGTTGCTCCGGTTGTTTTTGAGGCCCCTTGCCACGAGACAAGTCTTACCTGTCCATCTCTACACTGGCAAGAAGAACTTTTTAGGTGGATTCCTCAAAAGGAATCAACTATTCTGGGTCCACAGGCCCCGGGGGATTTCCCAGGATGTGGAACATCCAGCGCTAAGACGAGGACAGTCCCGGGCAAAGCGGAAGAGCCGTGTCCAGCCCGGACCTTCGCGCACAAGGGAGCACGTGCATGCACGTGGAACTTTCCGTGCGTGTGCACAAGCGTGAGCCTCTGAAGACGAAAGCCACCCCTGGACAACACACAGCTGGGTCTGGCGCGCAGCGGACAAGGTCCACGGGACGGAGCAGGGGCGTGACATCCGCTTCCATCCATCCCCGGCCGTGCCTGAGCCACGGAGCGCCTTTCCGCAGGCTGCCGAGCAGGAGGGCTGGCACGACTTTTTCAGGATGTGAGCCTCAGCTTCCAATTATGCGGGGCAGTCCTGGCTCCTGACAGTACGTGTGATCCCTGAGTCACTCGGGAGGATTTGGAAAGTAAACGGGAAAAACAGATCAGCACGTCCACGAGGGGTGACGACGCGATAGCCCGGGAACGTTGATCCTGGATTCAAATGTGGGCTTTGCTACTTTCTAGAGCCATGACTTTGGGAAAACTACCAACCCTTCTGAGCCTCAGTTTCCTCTTTAGAGGACTAAATAGATCGTGTATGGCCCCCTACGGAGTGTGGGGGAAGAGAATACAGACAGGACGCCGTAAACGGCTGCCGTGACTGACCGTTGTCACTGCTGTAGAGACGTCGTCACGAACAGCACTGACACTCGCCCATAATGGGAACCCAAGTAGTTTTCATTCCTGAGCCTTTAAGTCAGCCATTTAAAACAGCTACAAAAATCTCACACCAACATTTCCGGGTACAATACACAAGTTTTGTTTTGTTTTGTTTTGTTTTTTTAAATGACATTCAAGTAGGACACATTATGAACAACAGAGATTAGACACAAAATCTTCTTTTTTTTTTTTCCAACCTTGGGGAGCAGAGTTCTTCCAAATTCTCTTGGTTAAACTCAATCTCTCTCCCTAAGTATTTTCAGAGAAAGGATGTATTATTTTATGAAATCAGATCAGATAAAAGGAGGGGTTCAAGAGTTAAATAGGTTTGGGGAATACTGGAATTTCCTCCTGGAAATTCAATGGACTTCTCCACCGCAGGACTTCTCAGAGCTTTTATGACACAGATAAACTTGGTGGTGCCCCCAGAGGGAGGAAGAACATGCTCCCCACTTACTTGGCCATGGTGTCCTTTGCTCAGGGAGGGTGAACCAGTGGACTGGTATTGGGTAGAACAGCCTTGGAAAATCCCGATCTAGACGTTTCTAGACGAGTCTTAGTTCCTGTCTCATCTCAATCCACACCCCATTGCCTGACTTACTTTATTCTTGGTTTTTCTGCTTGGCCACCCAAGAGCTCTGACTCATTCTTATGCTTGGCCTTTGCTCCTGGATGATTCCAAGCCCTCCCGACTGACCACCCGGAGTGCATGGCACCAGGATCTAAACAACCATAGAACTCTCTCTGCATGTCTCATGCCTCCTTTCTGGGAAACCGAGTTCCTTTTTGATTACCAAGATGCTTCATTTCTCCTAGGAGAGCACTGCTCTTTGACAAAGATGATAACACGTGGATGACCAACATGAAGATAAAATAATCAATAGCTTATCTTTACAGAGCACTTGCTGTGTTTCACACACTGCGTTTCACCCCTGGGAAGTGGGGACTGTCCGTATCCCCGTTCCCCAGACATGAAAACTGACATTCCCAGAGGTCCTTCGACTTCCCTACCGTCACCCAGGAAGTAAGTCTTAGCACCTGTATTCCTAGGGACCACCAGAAAATGGACTTATTCCAGAACCCGTGTTCTTCAAATACATGACGCAGAGACTCTCAAAAATACGAGGACTCGAAGATCTTAAGTGAAGTCCCACAGGCAGAATTATAGCAAAACGATCAGGCACAGAGGCCCTGCAAGACCTCAGCTCCCTCCAAACGCTAACATGAGCGTCTCAAGCTCCACAAAATATGGCGGCCAATGACCCGAGCCTTGGATGACCACCTCCACCTTCCCCTTGGCCTTGGCAGAGGAAAACAAGGCGCGCGGTCCCAGCCTTGGCTCTTCTCCATCTCTTTCATGGCATTCTTTTGTCCCATCGGCACCTCGGGCTTTCTCCTCATCTATATAATGGGGTAACTGGGGGAAACTGACCCTATCCCGTGGCCAAAAGACGCTTCCCTCACCTGGGCTTCTTGGGGGTAGAATCCTCCCACTAATCAATAACAGGCTCAGAATCACCTCCACCCATTCCCCCCACCCCGGTCAGAGGAGATAAGACACGGCCTTACTTCCTGCATCAAACTGTCTCCTTGTCGAGTCCTTGGTGCCACTGAGGTGACTGGCGCCTGCTGCCACCCCCACCCCATGAGGTGGCAGCTTATCATCTGAGGGTGAAGCGAAGTGATGCGTGTGTCCACACAGGGGCCAATTGTCGCGAGCGCTTGCAGGATTGTAAAAGGTGCTGTATAAATCAATTATTAATACCAATCAGAGCATAATAGCACCATGAGCAAGAGACAGGACGCCCGGAGACAGGCACCACACCCTCTGTGACACCGTCCTCAGGAGCCAGGTATCTCACGAGTTATGAAAAGATCTGAGGAGAGATGACCTGAGAGCAGTAAGGATTAACCCCTTCTCCACGAATCCCACCTGGCCTTTCCGAAGCCTCCGCCTGAGCTAGGGAAGGTTCTAGAACTTTAGAACCGTCGGGTATTGAGGGCCAGCTTTGAGTGCCAGTGCCCAGTCAGGACGGCAGCCTGCCCCACTGGACTTCACAGAAAACGGTTCACACCGAGACGCCTCTCATAAGCCAACTTGATGCTCCCTGGCATCGGGGGGTGCCATTCACAGGCCCGCTGAGCTGGGTGTATTTTCTCAAACCACTTCCTGTTCCCTCCCGGGCTCCACCTTATGAGCTGGGGACAAAAGGAACAATCTATTCAGGCAGTGGCTATGATGAGTTGATTTTGTGTGGGTTTTTATTTAAATTTTTTATCAAAATTTTTTTTAATGTTTATTTATTTTTGAGAGAGAGCAAGTGGGGAAGGGGCAGAAAGAAAGGGAGACACAGAATCGGAAGCAGGCTCCGGGCCCCGAGCTGTCAGCACGGAGCCCGACGCGGGGCTCGAACTCCCGAACCGTGAGATCAGGACCTGAGCCGAAGTCGGACGCTTCACTGACTGAGCCACCAGGTGCCCTAAATTGATTTTGTGTTTTTCCTCTGATGTTCCAAGCCCCTGGTCTGGTGTGGTGATTCTCCTCCGAGTTTTCACATGTCTCCGACGAGTGGGTGTGCCAAAGTTACACAAACAAAACTTCCCCGGGGGGAAGACATCATTTGGGCTCTTTCAGAAATACAGATCAGGGCACCTGGGTGGCTCAGTCGGTTGAGCGGCCGACTTCAGCTCAGGTCACGATCTCGCGGTCCATGAGTTCGAGCCCCGCGTCGGGCTCTGGGCTGACGGCTCAGAGCCTGGAGCCTGCCTCCGATTCTGTGTCTCCCTCTCTCTCTGCCCCTCCCCCGTTCATGCTCTGTCTCTCTCTGTCTCAACAATGAATAAACGTTAAAAAAAAAAACAGAAATACAGATTAAGCACCCTATGGCACTTGTAGGACCTACCAGTGTTGGGTGACAGATCAAAACTGGACAATGATTAAGACCAACAGCCTCGAGGCAGGGTATCCCTGTCCTCAGGAAAAACAATCGACGATAAAAAGGAATCTGGGTCCAGCAGGAACTGCCTGAGAATCCAAAGTACCAAGAAAGGCGGCACAGGAGGGAGAAGACATCTTGCAGGAAATGGAGCTGAGGAAAAGCCCAGGGTGAGCAATAGCAGATCTAGACAACAGGCGCCAGCTTCCAGAACAACTTGAGTCATCTTTTTGTTTGTCTCTTACTTTTTTGGCCAGTAAGACCGGCCCAGTGGTCAGAATAATGGCTCCCCCAAAAGAGGTCCACATCCTCAGGGGGGCGCCCGGGTGACTCAGTCAGCGAAGCGTCCGACGTCGGCTCAGGTCCTGATCTCACGGTTCGTGGGTTCGAGCCCCGCGTCGGGCTCTGTGCCAACAGCTCGGGGCCCGGAGTCTGCTTCGGATTCTGTGCCTCCCTCTCTCTCTTCCTGTCCCTCCCCCGCTCACGCTATGTCTCTCGAAACGTAAATAAACGTTCAGAAAATTTTTTAAAAAGATGCCCACGTCCTGATGCCTAGAACTCCCGGAAACTGTGCACGTGTTACCTTACTGGGCAAAAGGGAGCATGTAGATGTGATCAAAGGCCTCCAGATGGGGAGACTATCTTGGATGGTGCGGGTGGGTCCGATCCAATCACAAGAGCCTTACAAGAGGAGGGCAGCAGGAAGAGTCTGGAGTCGGAGAAGATGTGCTGATAAGGCTCTGAGTGATGCCTTTGCTGGCTTCGGAGAACGGAAGGGGCCGTGAGCCAAGGAGTGTGTGCAGCCTCTAGGGCTGGAAAAGGCAAGGAACCAGATACTCCCCGGAGCCTGAAGCAGCCGTGCCGTGCCGCCCAGCAGACAGCTCCGTTTGGGAAATTCTCATCTCCAGCGCGGTAGGAGAGTAGACGTGCATCACCCCGAGCCGCTGCTTGTGCTCAGACGTTCACGCCGCAGCTGGAGACGAAACGGGGTGAGGCTGGGCTCCTCTCCCCTCCCGGCCCCCGAAGGCATGTGCGCCCCCCTCACAGAATCATGCTCGAGGTCTGTGCATGTATTCATTCATCCAACAAATACTCAGCGCAGAGCTCCTACGTGCAGGGCTCTCCTCCCAGCCTTGGGGGTTGCACCTGAGAATGATCCAGATGCGGAAATGAGTGGAAATGACAGCCCCATGGAGGGACGCGCGGTAACAAGGCGAACGAACAATCAAATGACTCCCATCATTGCTGATAGACAATAAAGAGAAGGTCAGCGATGGCTTGGGAGGAGGTGACATTTGAACCAAGACGGGCCTATGAACACCTGGGGGAGATCCTATGGTTACCCTAGGGTAGGAGTTGGCTGGGTAGGTCTGAGGAATAGCAAAGGGGTCGGTTAGGCTGACAGTGACAGAACCCAGAGAGGCCGATAGAGCGTGGGGTCAAAGAGGGAGCCAGGGACAGATCACACAAGGTCTTACAGGCCACAGTAAGGAGTGGGATTTTAGGGTAAGCGGATGGGAAGCCACCGGAGGGGTTTGGACCCAACTGAGCGATCCTTTATGGAATGTTCTGAAAGGATCCCATCTATGATTATCTTGCAATAACATTACTCTCAGTTGCATTCAGCGTGCTTCCGTGAGGGGAGAAAAAATGAGGCGGGCCAGGAACGGACCCCAATCCTACCTATCCCCCCGACAGAATATGTTCCGCAGGGCAACAGCTCTACTCGGGCACGCACCAGGAAGGAACGGGGCGCTAGGTCCGTGTTTCTCAAGCCCTTGGCATCAGAATCACGCAGGGGTGCTAATTAAATCGGCAGAGTCCTAGGCCCTGCCCCCACACCAGTGGAACGGGCATTGCTGTGATTTGGGCCCCGGACCACCCTGCTCGAGAGGCGTCTCGGGAGGGTCTATGCCAAGGAGGGTTTGAGGCCCACTGACCACTTCAGGGAAGACACCGCAGAGTCCCGGGGCATGTCAGAGAAATGAGGGTCGAACCCGTGAGGAGGCGGTGAGACCTCTTTCCTGGAGGTTCCTCCCACGACCCAATTACTTCCAAGTTCCATAATGGCCCTCACGGGGTTAGGTTCACCGGGGTTCCCTCCAGTCAGTATTTTCATTATGCCGTTGAAAGGATCGTTTGCGCATATGACAAACGCGTCTCGGGCTCCGATGGGCCCACGGACTCCCCGGGGGCCGGGTCGAGTAAGACTGGTGCAGCAGATCCGGGGTGGGGCTGCAGATTCTGTAGCTCCGACCAGACGCCAGGCGACGTCAGCGCGGCTGGTCCCCGGCCCCAGGCCCTTTGGATCAGCGAGCGTTGCAGAGACCCAAAGGAACAGAATCCGCCAGCGGCCCCCGGATGGGTACAGCTCCAAAGGCAGCCGGGTCACGAGGACGCTCTCGCCCGCCACGCAAGAGCCAGCGTGTCAGTTTCCACTGGGACGCTAGCTGTGGCGTTTGGGGGGCCGTCACTCAAGGGGCCTGTGCCTCTGTTTCCCCATCCAGAAGGTGGGACCCTAATGGTGTCCACCACTGAAGAGTGGTCACGAGGATTCCAGGAGCAAATATGAGACGGGCCGCACCCGTCATAAGCGTTCAGTACGTGTCAGCTATCGGCCTTGTTGACATTTCTTTCCCTCTTTGGACGCGGTTCCGTCAGGGAAGCTCTTTTATCTAATCTTTTTCTGCCCGGCCTGGATTCTGGCACTTAGTAAGAGTTCGATCCATCCGAGGAAGGAACGAAGGAATACAAACACACCCAATCTATTCACCTTCAAAGGTGACGTTCCAAGGAACGAATAGGGAAGGAGGCGATTCCCGCTTGTGGAACACTGCGCGGGGCACGATGTCGGTTGCTTTTCATACATTATTGTAGTCCGTTCCCCAAAGAGCCCTCGGAGAGAGGAAACGGAGGTTCAGGAGGTTGAGGCTTCGAGAAGTGAAGACGCTTGCCCGAGATCCCGCGGCTGTGAAGCGTCAGAGGCAAGGTTCAAAGCCATTTCTACCCAGGGTGGCTCTTCCTCGCCGGTCCCGTGACACCAGCCTCCTCTGACCCTCAATATTTCCCCCTGAGAGAATTAGTCACGATCGGCTTTGATCGGCGGGGCGGCCAATGCGGTCCCAGCTCATGGCATTTCTCCGGGGCCTTATCTTTATGAACTGTGAATTTATCTCCCTGCGGAGATAGGGCTGTGGGTGAAGGGCCCCTGTGTCCACACCTGGGCAAGTCTTACCTGCTTCAAACAGGTCAGCAGGCAACTGGGAGCCTTTAATTGCCTTTTTCCTCACTTAGCCCCCTCCCTCAAGTTCAAACCCGCACGGTAAACACAGCCTCCAGGACCAAAGGTAAGGGAGGTGAGGCATGAGAGTATTAGCCTGTAATCCCTTGATAAGACCCAGCACATTTCACAGAGCCATAAATTAATTCTTGGCCTCCGCAGCCTGTGAGGGTACAGGCAAGCTGGGAGGCGAGGACAGGCCACAGCGGCACAGGGAACACAGCGTGATGCGATCACAGCAGCAGGAAACCCCCCAGAGTGTCCCCTCCTAGCAGGTGAAGGGTGAAACCCAGACCATCCCGTATGGTCTATGGTGGCAGGCTTCTCAGAGAAGGAAAAAGCCAACAGTCGGAGAAGGGGCAGGAGAGTGTTTGTCCCATCCGCTGTGCCCAGCTCACCCTTACGGCCAGGTTGGGGGGGGGGGGGTGTCTCGTGTTTTCAACAGGCGGCAGATTTCCCACATCAGGCTGGACTGGCCACCATGTCCCAGAGGGCCTAGAATTCATGTATGGAGTAGAGTGACCCCAAAGCGTGATCGGGCCCACCTCAGCCTTGTCACTCAAAGGTTGTCACCCTGACCTCAGGGGCCACCCGCAGAGTCATTTCCCATCAGTCCTGTGGTTCTAAAAAGCCCTCCCTTGTGACACTTGAAAAATGAGTTCAAAAGGCATCCAGGCTTGGGCGCCAGCTTGGCTCAGTCTATTTAAGTGTCGGACTCTTGATCTCAGCTCAGGTCATGATCTCAGGGTCATGGGATCAAGCCCCAGGTCAGTATCCGTGCTGAACATGGAGACTGCTTGAGATCCTCTCCCTGTCTCTTTCTCTCTCTTCCCCTTTCCCGCTTGTGCTCCCTCTGTCTCTCTCAAAATAAATACACATTAAAAAAAAAAAAAGGCGTCTGGCATACAGGGATGTCTCCAAACAGAGTCATTTCCCAAGTGTCTATTTACAAGACTGTCTATAGTTCGTTTTCCTAATTCTTTGCTTCCTTTCAATACAACTTTCTGAATGCCCACCAAATGCCAAACATTATTGTCAGGCCCTGGGGATCCTACAGTGTCCCAGGTGTACATTCATGGGTCCTGAGATTCCTGATCCAGTGGAGGATGAGGATACGTGGACAGGAAACCAAAATATACCTTAGCAAACTCTGTGATGGCAGCCTAGGACAGGTGGGGTTTTAAACGGATCCTCACATGGGCTTGCTTTTGCAACACAGCAAATCTCTCTCTGATCCTTCACCCATTTGGAGTCAGCAAATACTTGGAGAATGAGAAATCATTTCATTATTAGCTAACACCAACTCACAAGGTAAAACTTCTATTCCGATTTGCATAGCGCATTCCAAAGCCAATCATCAAATATGTTTAGGCTTTCTACTTCTCAGGATAATCTACTCATCGGCTCTCTGCACAGATAGACGGTATGAGATCGCCCCACACTTCGGATGTTTTAAAAATATGATTTGAGTTGTTGAAAAGGAAACGAAAACCCACTTAGGCAGAGAAAAGAGGGTAAGTCAAGTGTCTTTAAGGCACCAGCTTTGAGAAATTGCTTTAGGATAGAGGTATGGTTAAATTCACTCATCTTGACCTGAAAAATACATTTACTTCCCTAAGACTTGCCAAAAAGATTAAGAAAGGGAGAAAGAAATAGAAAGGAAGAAAGAAAGAAAGAAAGAAAGAAAGAAAGAAAGAAAGAAAGAAAGAAAAGGAAGGAAGGAAGGAAAGAAGGAAGGAAGGAGGAAGGAAGGAAGGAAGGAACTCAAAATCACAATCTGATTTTCAAAATCAGTCTACACACATATTCCTGTTTAAAGATGTCCCTTACAGCGTTAACTGAAAATACAAGAAAAGTCCTTTAACGAGAGAATGAATGGTTTAAGTAACAATCAAATAGCAATTAAGGAGCTATAAAAAGCTTCTACTGACACGCAAAAGATGCTTCAAATGTTAGGGGAAAAGGCAGAATACAAAATAAAATTTTACTTTAAATAAGTTTTTTAAAAATAATCAAAACTAAGAAATACACTAAAATGCCAGCAGAACGTGCTTCTGGGTCATGGTCGTAGCACAGTGGTTCAACAAATGACGTCTGTTGTCAGAGACTTTTTGATCAAATCCTGACTTCCCCACTTTCTACTTGACTTGCTTTGGGAAGATTGGTATTTTCTGTCCATGTTGATTTTTCCTCTTCTGAAAAATGGGGCTCACGGCAATACCTACCTCGCAAGAATTAAAAGAAATAAATAAGTAAAGACTATATAATAAATGTTTAATAAACAAAAGTTGAAATATTGAAATGTTATAAAATGAAATATCATGGGCATACCATTTAATAAGCTTTCCACGATTTACATATACGATATATTGCATCAGAAAGAGAAAAACATTAAACAATTTTTTTAATTTTTGTTGTTTGTTATTTAATTTTTGAGAGAGAGACAGAGAGCAAGCTGGGAGGGGCAGAGAGAGAGAGGGAGACACAGAATATGAAGCAGGCTCCAGGCTCCGAGCTGTCAGCACAGAGCCCGACGCGGGGCTCGAACTCATGCACTGTGAGGTCATGACCTGAGCTGAAGTCGGAGGCTTAACTGACTGAGCCACCCAGGCGCCCCATAAACATTTTTTAATTTTACAGTTAAACACAAATCAGGATCTCAGATGTCAAACTGCCTTCCCATCAATAAAGTCAGTTCCCCGTAAACCAAAGCGCTGGGCTTGGCGGGGGTTATGGTGATTAACGTATCAGAGCAAGGCTTACCTGTTGCTAGAGATGAATGCTTCCTTTTTTAAAGAAATCTTCAGGGGCGCCTGGGTGGTGCAGTCGGTTAAGCGTCCGACTTCAGCCAGGTCACGATCTCGCGGTCCGTGAGTTCGAGCCCCGCGTCAGGCTCTGGGCTGACGGCTCAGAGCCTGGACCCCGCTTGGGATTCTCTGTCTCCCTCTCTCTGCCCACCCCCACTCACTTGGTCTCTGTCAAAATAAATAAATAAGCTTTAAAAAATAAAATGAAACAAGAATAAAATGTCCTAAGTAGCTACAACATACAATTAACCAATATCCTTTACCTTGCTCAAATTTTTAGGAAACCTCTCCTCCTGATGCAGGAGAGAAGCATCAAAGGAAAAGACTTTAAAAGGGAAGGGCTGGAGAAGGTGTATAAGGCATTAGGACGCGTTTAGATAGTTGAATGTGGCTGCTGCTTGTAAGGAACACCCAGGGCCATTACCATTGTCCAGGGTCGGATCCTCCTTTACACCTGACCCCTCCTAGTGTTATAAGAAACCAATTAACTCGAAATTCAACCTTGAAAAGCGAAACCGTTAGACTGATCAACACACTTGCTTAGCTGACTTTATGCACATCGTCTTAACAATTATCCTCATACAAAGAAGCTTCATTCTAAAATCAGGGCCTCATTCCAACTCAAATATAAGAACCTTCACTTACCTACACTTTATTTGTGAACTCATCTTTTGTGGCTCCGACCGTACCCCCCACGACAAACAAAGGGGAAATTAAAAAATAATTTTTCTCTTAGAAGTTTGGTAAGCAAAGTGGCAAAGCTTCCAGAAATAGCTTCCCTGAATTCTTGACCTGGATCCCCAAGAATACCCAGGACTGACACCGAAGGAAAAGGGATGTGGTCACAGGAGAAAGCCCACCACCTTCTATCACGTGGTCGGAGGAATCGGTCACTTTTCCCCCAAATTTTTCAGAAACTGTCCTACCTCTTCAAGCCTGGATAGGAAGAAGTGTTTAAAATTATGGAACAGAGGACAAACCAAGGAAACACGCGACTGCTTTCCCTACACTGGCCTTCTCGACGCTGGCCCGGGCGCCATGAACGAATGGCCACCGTGGGTGACACAGGGTCCCAAGGTTACCCACACAAGAGTTAGGGTATGCCCGGGGCCAAGATTCCACGTTAAATCTCAGTTACGCTGAACACCCTGCTCCCTACACACGCCACTTAATATTGTCATGTTTAAAGTCTTCCGTTCAGGGAGCCGCAGAGAGAGAGAGAGAGAGAGAAGTCCTGAGGAGGGACAACCCACCCCACGTCAGAAACGAGGAAGGACCAACAGGCTGGGATTGTGCAGAGTAAATATTTAAACACGGAACGTTCGATAGCTGTTATATAGGTTCAGGAACAGGCTCATTTTTAAAAATCAATACTCTTACTAATAGCAATGGACTAGCCTTCTATGGAAGAGAGAAAAGAGTGGTGATCATTTTTGAATCAGAAGTCCGGAGGAACCCGTGTCCCCGCCAAGTCCCTCAAGCTGTACAAGAAAAATGTGTCTTAGGACCTCCCTCCGGGAAGCTGGGTCATCATGGACCCCCAGAGCTGATGGGGACCACAGATGTGACTGGGGCAGGGTGGAGGGGACACAACGGTTAGAAAAGCAAGTAAGGCGAGGGGGGAGGAAGTCCTCGACAGTTCTCCAGGATTACTTAAACATTCAAGGAGTTGGCTTTTTAACCTGCAGGTGGTAGCTGTGTGACCTTGAACAAGGAAGTGAACCACTCTGAATGGCAGATGTCATAAGCCCTCCCCACCTTTCCTTAGCCTTTGCCATCTCAAGCGGTCAGATTTCTACCCCTAAGCGTAGGCTCTGTCTGGACTCAGGGCTCTGTCTGGACTCAGACACAAAGTGGCCTGAATTATGGGCCCCCCACAGTGGCCCTAACCATTGACTGAGGGGTGGCCCCTTCTCCGTGGTGTGGTCTCCAGGCTACCTCTCAGAGCCCTGGGTGGGATGAAACCCCTGTGGTCCCCAGAGGCGACCAGCTTTCTTGCCTACTCTTCTGTCTTCCCCGCTCCCCACCCAGCGCTCGAGATCCCCTCCCAAATAAACCCCTTGCACCCGAAATCTGGTCTGCGGTCAGAGCGTTAGTTCTGGGGGCCCCCCAGAAGACTTGAAGTATCTGCCTTTATATACGCAAAATGAAGGGAAAAAAGTAACACCTTCATCGGACGGTCACTGTCTGGATCCAGTGAGGTGATGCTAAGAAGTATTTGCATAGTGCCCGGCACCCAATAATTGCCAGCCGTGGTTATTCTTAACTCCATAAAATAAGCAATCTTCCACCTACCCCATAGACGGTTGAGTTACCAATAATTTTTATTTTCTTCTTTCTCTTTTTGAAAATGAGTGCTGCTCGAAGACAGCAGGGCGTCCAGGAACCCAGGGTCCAAATGGCAGCTGGGTCCACTGTTGGCAGGAGGCTGGCTGCACGGCTCCGTGCCTCAGTTTCCTCGCGGGAGACGGGGCGGAAAAGCATTTCTTTCAAAACCCTCTTAGGTTTGGGGGATGTTCCGGTGAGAAAAATGCATGTAAAGTGGTCAGCACAGTGGTTGGCAAGGGATGCCACAGAAGTAAACACAAGCCGTCGTCACGAAAAGGGGATTAATAAAAATCACAGACGGATACTATGTGTATCCGGTGCAGATACAGAACGCCTCCTGGATCGGGATTAAAATTTGTTAAACAAGCATCCCACCAAGAATTAGGCCAATGAAGCTCTCAGGAGGTTGTTTCGTAAAATCCTTTCTGCCTCTGCTGCAGAAAGAGGTCTGAAATGGGTTATCACAGTAGGAAGGACAGCCACACTTATTAGGAAGGGGCAAAAGGAATCAGCTAGAAGTAAATACTTTCTTTTTTTTTTTAATTTTTTTTTCAACGTTTATTTATTTTGGGGGACAGAGAGAGACAGAGCATGAGCGGGGGAGGGGCAGAGAGAGAGAGGGAGACACAGAATCGGAAACAGGCTCCAGGCTCCGAGCCATCAGCCCAGAGCCCGACGCGGGGCTCGAACTCGCGGACCGCGAGATCGTGACCTGGCTGAAGTCGGACGCTTAACCGACTGCGCCACCCAGGCGCCCCAGAAGTAAATACTTTCAAAATGATCTACTTAAAGAAAAATATAGGGCAGATGTCAAGTGGGAATGTTGGCTTAAATACAGCAGTCGGGGGATGAAGGGGAAGGGCATTTGATCACGTGGTTTTACCTGCGATGGAAAACCGAATGAAGGGAAATGAGACTCAAAGTTCAGAGAGGTGCCTAGCAGAGAGAGAACTTCGAAGAACTAAATCAAGAAAATGATGGCAATGGTCGCAGACTCTAATCGGTGGAATATTCTAGAATCGGCTGTTTTACCTTGAGACAGCAACTTACCCGTTCTTCTGTGAATTCAGGCGTTTATTCACTGCTCGGATGTCTCGTATCTACACCCCAAATAGAACAATGACACGGTCCCAGTCCCTTAAACACTGTGCTCTGTGTCTTTAGGCCCTTGGCATATATTTGACACCAGTAATATTCTACCCCCTCTCCATTGCCCCTAACTTACTCCCTGCAGATATTGATAATTGAGTGCTAGACTATTTCTACAGTTCTTGGATGAACCCTCTGAGTCTTTCCAGACACAACATGCCATGTAGCCACTATCAACCGATTGGATGGCCGGCGAGCCAGTTGCACAACTGGACTAGGTAAGACTAGTTGACTGCAAGCAACAGAAGCTGAGTCTGGGTAACATAAGCCAACGAAGGTTCCGTTGAAAGAATATGGGAGAGAAACCAGTTTGACAGTAAACTTCATATATTGAAAGAAAAAAAAAAAGAAAGAAAGAATATGGGAGAATGTAAGAGGACTGAAGGGAATGTTCAGGAACCAGGAATTTCCCGGGGGCCTTGACAGCAGGTACCTACTAGGTCAACAGCTTTGTCTAGACACCCCCGCTGAAATTAACGTGTCCTAAGTATATATTTCTCCCAGTCCTTGAGCCCTGCCTCCCAAGATTGAAACTCCCCAGAGAGTGACTACTGGGGTAGCATCAACCGTGCACCAGAACCACACAGAATGATGAGTGAGCGGCCACACGCGTAAGGGAGGAGCTCTTTTCCGGGGAAAAGAACTCTGGGAAGTCCAAAACAACACCACCGGCACCAGTTGCCAACCCTCCACTGCACCAGATCTCAACCACCCAATTAGCTGGGCCCAGTGGTTACGGCAGGGCCGAGGGCTGCTGAATGGGTTAACGGGTTGGACAGCAAGTGTTCACTAAAACAGTTCTGCTGATGATTATAAATCAAGCATGGGTGTCTGCACCTGGGGAACTAACTCATCAACCAGAGAAAGAGCTGGCAACCTCCAGGATGGGCCTCTGAAAGCCTCTGATGAAATCAGCCCGTTGATTAACGCAATTAGCACCATTAGGAAAGGAAGTTGTTAACCTAAATCAATTATCCACAGACATCTATCACGCTAAGTGTTCCTCTTTGTCTTGAGTATATTGCACTGTTGGTGTTTCGGTGGTGATGGCCATTAAAAATAAATGATTATTGTTGATTTTCTATTGATATAGCTATTAATGTATCGGTGCCTGTGTGTATAGGCCGCTTACGTGTAGTGTACAGAAAATAGATGTACTAACAATAGGAAGTAAGTATTGACTCTCATTTCTCAATTCAGGAGGTAAATATTGACCAACAAAGAGCACTGCTAGCTTGCGATGAGCTAAAAGGTAAAACGTTCGTATCGGCTCGATTTTTCTTTAACTACTTGTATCACCTACTTCCTGCAGCACAGAGGTTCCAACGCATGGATGAGGTTCCTCACTCACGGTCCTGAGGCACTTCGTGCCAGTTAGGTTCCACCCGTACGGAGACTCTTACTCCTCTTGTCTGTTCTGAGCGTTTCCAGCACTTTAGCCAATGTACGTCTTCTGTATCAATTTCCATGCTCGTTAGCCCAGCCGCACAGGCAAAGAACAATCGTCCATGATAATGACGGTCGACATTTATTGAATTCCTTCTACCACCCAGTCCTTTGATCGGTAATGGTGATCTCCATCTTGTAGAGTGACAATAAAGATAATAATGGCTTATGTGCCAGGTACCCTTTAAAGCACTTTCCGAGCAGGGATTAAGTCAAACTCCCAACTGGCTCTGGAGGTAACATTACCGTGGTCATTCTACTGATGGGGAAACTGAAGCCCAGAAAAGCTAAGTCCTAATACTCAGCTGGTAAAGAGTAGCATAAGCCAATTCTTTGAGTGTAATTTTTTTCCCTGCTTGCCCATGCTTCTCCGAACGTACTTCAAGATTTGTAGGAGATAATCCAGTTTCAAGAATACGCTTTTGGGGCGCCTGGGTGGCTCAGTCGGGTAAGCCTCCGACTGTGGCTCGGGTCAGGGTCTCACGGTTGGTGAGTTTGAGCCCCCACATCAGGTTCCCGGCTGTCAGGCTAGAACCCGCTTCAGATCCTCTGTTCCCTTCTCACTCTGTCCTTCCCTGGCTCACGCTCTCTCTCTCTCTCAAAAATAAATGAACACTAACAACAACAACAAAAAAACACACTCTTGCTATCATGGACATGTGCCCTGGCGTGCTGCACACACACGTCTATGTGTGCGTGTGTGTGCATGCACGTGTCCCCACCCCACCCCCAGGGAAAGAAACATGAAATGTACCCGGGCCAGGCAACTTTCAAAAAACGATACGGCCAAGAAGCAAAGCAAGAAATTCAAACCAGTCTCTGTTGGAAAAGCGCAGTCTCCTAAGAGAAACGGAGAGTTCTTAAGCGTTTCGGTTTTGGAAAGGACCCTCAGATTTCTCCACCGCAGCAGAGCCTGGAATTAGCCCTGGAGGAACAGAGATGATACATAACGCGATATGCTCCCATTGGGGCCTGGAATCTGATTGCAACATCCAGAAATATCTGCGTGATCGATTGGAGTGACTGGATTCAACAGAGCAAGTAAGTCTGGGCAGGGGAGGGAAGGAGGGTTGCCAGGGGCGACCCGGGAGCATTAATATGAAAAAAAAAAATCACAAGACTGGAGAGAAGGGCCAATTGTTCCGAGCGCCCTGGCTGACCGTGCCCTTGAAGGTCAGACTTGCACAGAGTCCTCAAAAGGAGGTTTAAACACGGCAAACCAGAAAGGCAAGCTGGGCTTTACCTGGGGAGCTGAATTGTCAGGAACTTGTTTCAAAAGGTCTTAGCCTCTGCCAAGACGGCACTTCACCAGGTTAATTAAAACTGGGTGTCAGCGATGCTTCGAAATTGCCAGCAAAGGTGTCAGCTTCAGGGCATGCCTGGGAACCCTCACGGGTTTTGATCTTGGGGGCGGGGGAGATTGTTTGAGGGCCCCCAGGAACCTCCTGGTAAAACAAACAGAAGAAGAGGGGAGGGAAGCGTTGAGACAAGGACTCAGGAAAGACCGATTCCTTCAGCTCATTTAGAATTACTCCCCGGGACGCCTGGGTGGCTCCGTTGGTTGAGCGCCCAACTCTTGATTTCGGCTCAGGCCATGAACGCAGGTCACGGGATTGAGCCCTGGGTCGGGTTCTGCACTAAGCATGGGTCCTGCTTGAGTTTCTTTTTCTCTCCCTCTCCCCTGCTCTCTCTCTCTCTCTCTCTCTCTCTCTCAACAACAGCAAAAAATGACTCTCCAAGGTTCCCAGGGAGACTAAATTTCAAGTAAAATTTCCACCTTGCTTTTAAAAACATTTTAAGTTTATTTTGGAGAGAGACAGAGAGGGCACAAGCAGGGGAGGGGCAGAGCGAGGGGACAGAGGCTCTGAAGTGGGCTCGGTGGTGACAGCAGAGAGCCCGACGTGGGGCTCGAACTCACAAACCACGAGATCGCAGCCTGAGCTGAAGTCTGATAATGGGCTGAGCCACCCAGGTGCCTCTCCGTCCCATTTTCGATCACCGGTCCTATGAAAAGGTCTTTAAAGTCAGTTACTATGCTGCTTGGGGAGAACCCCAGATTACTGTGCTGTGCAAAGTTCATATCGGAAATAACTTAGAAGCTGAGTAGGCAGTTGGATGATGTGGCGGGCAGAATAATGCCTGCCAGGGATGTGCACTCCCTGACTCTTGGCACCCGAGGGACCTGTGAATACGTGACCTTTTGTGGCAGGGGAGACTGTGCAGGTGTGATTGAAGATTTTGAGATGGGGAGATTATCCTGGATGTTCCAGATGGGCCCTAAGTATAATCAATCGGGACCTTAGAAGAGATACACAGGAGGGTCAGAATAAGAAGGAGATGGGGAGGATAGTCAGCAGGGGTCAGAGTGGCTCGGGGCCACAAGCTGAGGTTTTCAGGTGGCCTCCAGAAACCGGAGGTGACAAAGAACACACAGTTGGCCCCCTGAGCTTCCACAAGGGGCCCGGCGCTCCTGATATCTTGATTTGAGCCCCAGAGGGCCCGTTTTAGACTTCCGGCCTCTAAGACCATAAGTGAGTAAATCCGGGTTATGTGCCGTTGCCCTGTTCGCGATTCTTTGGGGTAAAAGAGCTAACACGGACGGTTAGTTCATTCTTTGCTTTACTCTAGGAAGGTCTCGGGGCCTCCGATGACGCATAAAAGGCAACAAAAATAACCAGGGGTAAAAGCGGTTCAGGAGACTGTCTTCTGAAGACAAAGACCAGGGGGATGGAGAGCAACACTGGCGTTAGGGGCTGGAGCCACCTAACCTAGTCTGGGCACAGCGAGAAGAAGCTGTTCCCAGCGGCACCAGATTAGGTTGAAGAAGAGAGAACCAAGCAGACATTGGGTGTATGTGTGTGGGAGGGGGCCTGGAAGCTGAAGGTATCGTGGGAAAGAATACAGAATAAATACAGGTGCCTGGGGGCAAGGGGGCACCCCGGAGCTGTGAGAAGTCATGTAGATCACCCCCAAGATGCCAGGGAAGGGGTTGGGGTGGGGCTGAAGGCCTGGGAGGTAGGGAGGGTCAGATCCTGTCTAAAGAGTTCTTACTTCTTTTTTTTTTTTTTTTTTTTTTTAGCGTTTATTTATTATTGGGAGACAGAGAGACACAGAGCGTGAGCAGGGGAGGGGCAGAGAGAGAGGGAGACACAGAATCCGAAGCGGGCTCCGGGCTCCGGGCTGAAGGCTCGGAGCCCGACGCGGGGCTCGAACCCACGAACCGCGAGATCATGACCAGAGCCGAAGTCGGAGGCTTAACCAGCGGAGCCACCCGGGCGCCCCAAGAGTTCTTACTTCTAACCGTCCTCCCTCCCGAAGAGAACCACAGCAGCGATGAGCCACAAGGCTGCCCAAACACCCCTTCACAGCACGAGAAAATCAGCCCAGGCAAGGACTCAGTTATACAAACTGGCTGTTCCTACCTGAGCGCTGGCCACATGGCCCACCGTCAGCAGCTCCCATCATTTCCCCCATTCTAGAAAGGAAGGAGTCCTTCGGCGGGGTCACACAGCAACAAAGGGACCCAGTGGGAGCTAGCCGGGTCTGTCTCCCCAAGTCAACCCGTTTCAAGCTTAGGGTTTAAACAACAGGCGAGATAGACTTCCTTCTTTCCCCCTACCCTTGAAATGGCTATCATGGATAAGAAGTCTCCCCCCACCCCCCCGCCAACTTTCATCCATTCATCCACTTACTCAGCAAATATGTATTTAGAGCTTATTGTGTGGCTACGCTAAAGAACCAGGCAATTTCCTTGGCTTCTCGGAGCTTAGGTTTGGGGGAAGAAACGCAGGCAACACACACACAGAGATGAGTCGGGGGGTGATAAATGCTACGTAATCCGTAAATATGGGCAAGGGGTGAACACCCACCATAGCGGAGCGGGGGTCAGGGAGCAGGCTGGCTTCGGGGTGGCAAGCCGAGACAGGTGTGACAGAAAGGGCTGTGCGTTAGCCCTTGAGGGGTGGGCTCGCAGGGGGTTATTTTATCAGCGGGCCTTCACAATTTATACATATGCTCATAATTTGTACATAGGCTCTTTGGATGTGTCGAATATTAGCTGGAAAACATTCTTAGAGGGTTAGGGAATGCTATTTTATGGTGGGGGGCAGGAAAGGCCTCCACGCTGACTCAGTGGCAGGGCGAGGATGTGAAAGTGTGGACGGTAAGAGTGCGGACGGTACCTCTGGGAAGGGCAGAAGCAGCAGGTGGAAAGGCCCTAAGTGCTCGGAGTATTCGCACAATCTACGGAAGGAGCGGGGAACGCAGAGCTACCCAGAGCCTCTTCCTCATCGGATGTTTTCCATATTTTGTATTTTATATTATTGTATATAATCTTATATTGTTTGTATTATTATTTCATACTATTGTCTCACTGACCCAAGGCCTTCAAAGGGGAGAAGAGAAAGCCGCGCATGCGTGCATTCATTTGTTCGCTACGCATTTATTGAGCACCTGCCGTGCGCTTATAACGGGCCACACACGTAGTGAGAACATGGCCTGTTCTTCAAGGAGCTTACGGTCTCGTGAGGGATTGAGGACAAAAACTTGGGGAAGATAGAGACGTCACCAGACATTCCTCCTGGCCCTTCCTAGGACCCTCCTCCCTGAAGAACCCGGGTTGGTTCCGTCTCGTCTCAGCTAACATGACAGAGGGGCCAGTCCCCGGCTGAGAAGACCCTCCCAGGTCAGCAAGTGAGCTCATGGCTCAACAATCAGAGGGGACGACTTTGAGGTTTCTGGCGGGTGGCTGCCCCGCCCTGTAAGGAACCAGGCACTGATACGTTTTCCAGCCAGCAGGGATCCAGAAAGCTCCAGGCGCTTACCGACTCTGTGCACTCAAGAGCTGCTCAAACGTAAAGAAGATGCGGCAGGTCCCCGCGATGGGATATCACGCACCCCTAAAAAGGAACGGTATTCTAACCCATGTTACAACACGGACGCACCCGGAAAACATCATGCCAGGGATATACACTAGGTGCAAAAGGTCACTTATGGTATGATTCCGTTTTTATGAAATGTCTGAAATAGCTAAGCCCTTAGGGACAGAAAGCAGATGAGCAGTTACCGAGGCCTGGGGGGAAGGGGAGGGAGACGTGGGGAACGCGCGCTTAATGAACACAGGGTTTTCTTTTGGGGTAAGGACATGCATGTCTTGGAACTAGATAGGTTCATTTTGGGGCGCGTGGGTGGCTCAGTGAGCTAAGCGTCCAACCTCGGCTCAGGTCACGATCTCACGGTTCACGAGTTCGAGCCCCGCGTCGGGCTCTGAGCTGTCAGAGCCTGGAGCCTGTTTCAGACTCTGTGCCTTCCTCTCTCCCTCCCCATCCCCCACTCGTTGTCCGTCTCTCTCTCGGCTTCAAAAATACATAAAACATTTCAAAAAATGGTTCACTTTGAGGTGCCTGGGGGGCTCGGTCAGTTAAGCGTCTGACTCTTGGTTTCAGCTCAGGTCACGATCTCACAGTTGCGTGAGTTCGAGCTCTGCGTCAGGCTCTGCGGGGACTGGGAGTCTCTCTCTCTCCCTCTCTTTCTGCCCTTCCCCTGCTCGTGCTGTCTCTGTCTCTAAATTAATTAATTAATAAAACTTAAAAACATATTTAAATTTTTTTTTAATAAAATGGTTCATTTTATGGCATGTGAATTCACCTCCATTAAAAACATGGCCAGGTTTGGGGCGCCTGGGCGGCTCAGTCACTTAAGTGTCCGACTTTGGCTCAGGTCATGATCTCACAGTTCGTGGGTTCGAGCCCCGCGTCGGGCTCTGTGCTGACAGCTCGGAGCCTGGAGCCCGCTTCCAATTCTGTGTGTGTGTGTGTGTGTCTCTCTCTCTCTGCCCCTCCCCTGCTCATGCTCATGCTCTGTCTCTCTCTCTCTCCCTCAAAAATGAATAAACATTAAAACAATTTTAAAAGATGGTCAGCTTGTTGGGCTGCTGTGACTGCCACACTTTGTCATTAAGCACTACGGACTCCCAGTGGCCAATGCCAGGTGACCGTTAGGTACAGCCCTGTTTGTTAGATGCGACTTTTTTTTTTTTTTTTTTTTTTTGCCAGCATCAGTCGGGTCCCCACCGTCTCCTATCGGCTGACCTACACAACTGCCGATCCGGAGTCTCCGAGGAACCAAAGTGTCCCGGTCCCTCTCTCCTACACCCTTCTAGAGCACCCCCCCCCCCATGCTTGAAGGAAACACCTCACTTGGATTTGCTTCTGAGCGAAACGCAGGCAGGGGCCAGGGGGGCACCGAAAGCTCTGCGAAGCAAATGACGAATGTTGGGGGTCCCTCGCCAAACCTACATCAGAGTCCTTTCAACTCCGAACCTGGTAAAAGGATCAGGCCTCTGCCGTCCACAAGGGCGCGTGAAAGCCGGTCTGTCTGTTAAAAGACTCTTGCGTGCACACCCCAGTCCAGGCATCAAACCCTCCCTGCCCTTTGATAAAGCCAGACCTCTTCTATGGACGTGCGGCCAGGGAATAACGAACACCTGCTAAGAGAATAAGAGACGCTGGGGGCGGGGGCGGGCAGCGAGGCTAGACAGGACCACTTTCCACTGTACATCATCCGTACGGCTGGTAGAGAATGAATTATTTCTTCCCAATTCGGCGCCATCATCCATCACCGTCAATTTGCGGCCCATCTGGAAGGTTTCAGAGGCCCCGGAATGGGCTCAAGAGTTACAAAACAGCCACGGCGGCAAGCCTTTCTAAACGGATTACGGTAAATACAAACACGAAGAAACAGGATGCGTGTTGCGGGGAGTTTACGCTGCTCCACATCCCGGGCTCGAGCTCCCTCATTTCATCCCCTCAACGAACCTACGAGGCGGGAACGAGGACCATTCCCAGATGAGAAAACCGAGGCCCACGGAGGTCCACGCCGTTCTCTGGTCACCCAGGTGGGAGGTGGCACAGCTGGGGCACGAGGCTGGGTGGTACTGACCCGGGACACTGTGTCCTGCTCCTGATGTGAAAGCGATGAGCTCAGGAGGCCCTAACTTCCCTGTCTACACTCTCTCGGCCTGAATCCTACCTCGTTCAGTCACTCCCTTGGGACCCTCCGTCTTAAGCTGTATTCTTCCAGCTGAGCCTAGAAGGGGCGGGGAAGATGCACGACAGACTCGAGGACCAAAGAAATCGCGTGTTTTCTGTGTGTTGAATTCAGTTCTCCCCAGTTGCCGGCAAGGGGGCCCCACTGGAGAGCGTCCATATTAGCACAGAAGGCCCAGAAGAAACGGCACAGAGCTCTTTGCCTGGGTTAACTGACCGGGACCTGCTGGAGGGAACGGAAAACAGCCATCAGTGCCCCCTCGAGCCTGGTCACGTGGGAGGGAACGACAGCACACACAGGGACACAGTCCCTGCCTTCCCGGAGCTGCGTGCCTACTGGAGGCATGGCTCGAAGAACAATGTGATGAGTGTAATCAAGGGGACGTACGGAATGCCACCGAGCACAGAAAGAAGGAGTCAGAGCAGATCTCGAAGGAAGGAGGAGGAGTCACTGAAAACCAACACGACAGTGGCTTCAACAAGGTAGGAGCTTATTTCTCTAGCATCTAACAGAAGTCGGAAGGTAACAGTTCAAAGCTGACGTGGCAGGTGAATGGTGACATCAGGGACCCAGGGCTCTCTTCCTCCCTTCCTTCCTTCCTTCCTTCTTTCCTTCCTTCCTTCCTTTCTCTCTCTCTCTCTTTCCTTCTTCTTTCTTTCTTTCTTTCCTTTCTCTTTCTTTCTTTCCTTTCAAGTCTCATGGTTGCTTCATGGTTCAAACTGATTGCTGGAGCTCCAGCCATCACATTCTAGCTGTAGCCCCCCCCCCCCCCCCAGAAGGAGGAAAGATGGCAGAGAGCCAAACCAGGCTTCTCCCAGCTGGGCCAGCCCCCTTTCAGCAGTCTTTCTGAGAGTCCCACACATCGGTTCTGCTTTTATTTCACTGGCCAGGGCACCGCCCTATGACCACATCTGGGCGGCACGGGAAGCTGGGCAATGCAGTTGTTGAAGCCAGACGGCCACGCGCTCGGCTAAAAAGCGGGGCTCCTGCCACGGGGAGCCCAACTGTTTGAAAGCGTCTGTGTTTGAGGGAAGAAAATTCCAGTTCAAGCCCCATCTGTGTTACTCGCTTGCTGTGTGAGCTTAGGTCACGCACTTACCCTCTCTGAGCCACAGTCTGCCCGCCAGCAGAATGGCCCGATAGACCGTGCTTCGCAGTGGTGCTGGAATCTTAACCGAGGAATGCAGTCTGCATATCATTGCGTTGCCGACTGTGTGCTTGAGAAGAACCACTGAATCGAAATGAGCCTGAGTCCCTGGGGAAGTGGTGTTTCACAAAGGGAGAGCAGGAGTGTAGGTCCAGCAGGCGCGAATAACAGCTCATTGCAAGCTTCCCGTGTCGCGGGAAACATTACTGACTCCTGGGTCCGTCACTCCGACTTTCCTATCTCATGATTCTTCCTTCACGGAGGTCAAGTTTGATGTAACAGACAAAGGAGCTTGCTTGCTCAAGGCTGTTCGAGCTGGTAAATGGTACCGGTAGGGCGAGTGACGGCAGATGGGGCCGAGCGGGGAAAGGCATGGCACGCCCCCGGGACCTTGTGAGCAGAGCCAGCGGTCTGAAAGAGCGTGGCACGGTGGGGCACCAGGGAAAAACATCTGGATAGAGCAGGTAGTTCCGACAGCAAAGAGTAGGCCCCCAACACGGAACGGAAAGCCTCGAATTCGGCGGCAAGATAACGGAGACTTCACTCCCATGGTAGCAAGGAGCCATCGAAGGTTGTGGAGCAGGAGAGGGACACAGTGCAGGAAGATCTGGAGGAGGAGGACCGGGGGGGGGGGAGGCGGGAAGCTTTGTCTGGGCAAAATGGATTCTCCAAGTTATTACTGGACCCCTGGAACGGAGGAGAAAACCGAGGCTCAGAGAAATTTCTTCGTTTGCCCAAGTCAGAGTGAAAAGGAAAATGTTGCAAGTTAAGTGGGAATGTCTTGAGACACTGGTGTGGGGAAGCCCCTGCACAGGTAAAGGACGATCAAGCCACGGTGGCAGCCACAGGCCCTTCTCCAGGGCTGGGGGCTGGCTTTACACGTTTGGTTCTTTCCCCAACCCGCCTCTACCTTCCCCGAGAAGGCCCTCTCAGTGATCCCTGACCCTCCCGGCCTGGGGGGGGGAGGGGGACAGAGAGATGCCCGCATCCGCCACCCTGGAGAAGCAGGGACGTGGAAACCCAGAGGCGGTATTTCTAACAGATAATTGCTCTCTTATTTAAACAACAGCCACTGAAACAGCTCATTCAAGAGACAAAGGCAGTCATTACCTGGATTTTTATCGGGGAAATCTGAGAGAAACGGGTCACGTTTCTAGCTAACAGCCCGAGAAGCCGGGGCAGAGCCCGAGCACAAGGCCACAGACCAGCTCGGCAGCAACCTTTCCTCCCGTCCTCAGGGGTTCACCGGACTTGGGGGTGATCGGGGTCAAAGTTCCTGAGCAGCTACTGCAGAAACTATGCATTAGTGGGTGCTCGTCATGTCTTGGAGGTTGCACAACGGCCCAGGAAGATGGTCACGGAACAGCTCCATTTTACAGAGGAGGAAAGCGAGGCTCAGAGAGGCCGCTTGCACAGAGTTATTAGGCTGGCAGGTGGCGGTGCTGGCACTCGAGCGCAGATTCTTTGCCCCATTCTCTCTCAACACAAAGTCTTTGGCTCCCAAGGTTTCTGCCCCAAAGCCCGGCCAAAGGGACCCTCAATAAACCCTCAGTGGTTGGGGATCCCAGCCCTCAGTGATCCAGGGCTGGTCCCCAGACGCCCCGGGGAGGCCCTGCGATCCACATGCTAGTTCGGTCGCCCAGACACATGACTGTCCCAGCAGAAGGAAGCCAGTCCGATGGGTCTGCAAGTTATAGCTCATGGGCCAGATTCACCCCATTGCCTGTTTGTGTATGGTCCATGAGCTAGAAGAGGTTTTTGCCTTTTTCAGTGGCTGCAATCAATAAAAGGAGGAGGTTTCACGCTACGTGAAAACTCTCTGAGATCCCAAGTTTTTAAAAGCATCCACGCATTAAGGTTTGTTCGACTACAACCACGCTCATTGTTTCCGTATCAGAGGTAAGTGTGCGTGGCACACAGAGGTAAGTGTGGCTTGCGAAGCCTAAAACCTTTATTGTCTGACCCTTCAAGGAAACGTCTGCCCTGCTGTGGTTTAGATCATGAAGGTTTAACCCGTGGCCATCACCTTGACACGTTCAAAGACGCGCCATGTTGGGAAAAGCCTCCCTTCCTGGAAAAGGAGAAAAGGGAGAAATACACAAACACACATAGGCTCACGCCCTTTAGAGGCGCTTCGGGACACACGGACGAGCAGGTACACGTGCACGGAGAAATGCAAACCTTCAGGGAGAAAGCCAGAAACACAGACACTCAGAGAAATATCCAAGTGCATTCAGAGCCTCGGAACCATCCAGGTGTGCATAGACACTAAAGCATACAGTTAAGCACATGCACACACACTCATGTACACACACACACACACACACACACACAGGGAACAAATACCTCCACACATACAGACATACACAGACCCCCAGGGACCCAAAGAGAGCACGCCAGCCACTAGGTGCACGGCTATCTATCATGCTACGAAACAAGGAGATACATATACAGCCTCCCGGGCAGAGAGAGACACACAGGAGTCCCCAGCTGTTCGGCTGTCACAGACTCAGAGGCAAAGAAAGCCAGAGCCATCTGTGCACGGTGACAAAAACACTCCGAGACAGAGGAGGGACAGAGAGACGCAGAGGGGCTGGGGTCTGTGTTCTTCGCCCCCGTGCTACGTTAACCGTCCTTTGTTGGGTACGGACATTAATGGGAGCCCCAGAACTGGGGTTTCCTGTGGCGTAAGTGGAGGGGCCATTCTTTGGATCCAGGGCTTGGAGTGTCGCTACAAAGAACAAGCAGATGGGGCGCCTGGGTGGCGCAGTCGGTTAAGCGTCCGACTTCAGCCAGGTCACGATCTCGCGGTCCGGGAGTTCGAGCCCCGCGTCAGGCTCTGGGCTGATGGCTCGGAGCCTGTTTCCGATGCTGTGTCTCCCTCTTTCTCTGCCCCTCCCCCGTTCATGCTCTGTCTCTCTCTGTCCCAAAAATAAATAAACGTTGAAAAAAAAAAAATTAAAAAAAAAAAAAAAAAGAACAAGCGGATTAAATAGACTTCACGCCTCGCCAGCCACCATTCTGCCCGCGGGTTCTCTGACTGCCCCGTGACACCCGCCTAGTCTGAATCATCCTTCTTCACATAGATCTCCCCTGACCCACCCGGGAGAATCAAATCTTCATCCTTGGAAATACCCGTCCCACGCATGGCCTTGGATCATTCCCGCCGGCCCGGGCCCAAAGCTGGAGAGGCAGGAGGATAGAGAACTAGAAACCCATGGGTAAATACCACTGTGGAGCACGAGCACCGTGCCGGGCGTTGGGCTCAAGGCTTTCTGGCAAGCAAGGGGAAAAACACCGTCACCCCATGTCACACCGTCACCCCATATCACAGATGAGAAAGCTCATCACCCAACTAACAAGCTCCAAAGCAGAGATTCAAACCTAGTTCTGGCTGGCCCCAGAGCCCAGCACCCCAAATCCTCTCCTCGGCTTGTTTCGTCCTCTCCGTGAGCTTGGCATTCGGTTGAATTGATCTCAGGAACCCCAAACAGTGCCTGGCCACCAAACTACAGGAAAATAAAGCCCTCCCGTTAGGTCTTACCACGCGATGTTTATCAACGGCCAACAAAGAGATGACGGGTAGGCTTTCAAATGCTCATTGTGCCACTGGGTAAACTGAGGCTCTGGGAGGTCAAGGTGAGCTGCAGAACCGGTATTCCAAGCCAGCTCTCTCTCATCCATGGAGCCTGCTGCCTCAGTACTTACGCACATGGCCTGGGACATTCAGAGTCAGAAGAGAGGTCCTGTTTGTTCCTTGGCTTTTCTCTGGTTCTCTTTTACAGAAATTCTCTCACTGGGGAGAAGGAGAGAAAAGCCAACAGGATATGCCTAAGAGTCACCTGTCAGCTTCCCCCGTCCACAAGCAACATGGTTACACAGAAGAGACCCTGCTGCCTGTCCCCTTCCCCTGTCCCCCTCGGGATCGGGCTACATGACAGGGCCAGTGGAGATGTCCCGGGGGGCGGGGCATCTGTTGCTGCCTGCCTAGGGGGAGCCCGAGCTCAGAGGAATGTTGGAAGGAAGTCTCCCAGGCAGGAGGGCGTCCCCCAAGGGGGCCAAGCAGTGTTGGGAAGGGCAGCCGCGAGGATGTCTTTTTCTCCTCCCTGCTCCCCCGGAAGCCTAGCATCTCTGGCTTGGTCTCCTTCTTTTGACCAGCTGGGCCACCCCCTGGGGGTCAAGGTGGCACAAATCCTGGCCATCAGAAGGCATCTGACCTCAAGTCTTTCCTTGAGGGAGGACAGGTGACCTGGGGGCCGACGGGGCATCAGGGGGCTTGTTTGTTTCTGTAGGGGCTCGATGGGCCCTGCCCCTCCCTGCTGTGACAGGAACGACGGAGGGCCCGGGCACCGAACACCTGCTCCACGGCACACAGATGGGTCCTTACGACGTGCAACAGCCAGCTGATGCCTGGGGAGGTTCCAGCCCCTGACTGAGGTCATTCGAGGAATAAGAAACGGAGCTGGCCTAACAAGGCCCGGATGAATTGCTGAGTGAACCAAAGAGATAGAGGGACGAGTGAATGGCTTCAGACCTAGAAACGACACAAGGCGAGCCGCATGATGAGGACACCCGTATTCACAAGCAGCATTTTTCACAAGAGCAGAAACATGGAAGCAGCCATCGGGAGGTGAACGGACAAACAAAATGTGGTCCATCCACATTTAACGGAATGTTACTCAGCCTTAAGGGGCGCCTGGGCGGCTCAGTCGGTTAAGCGTCCGACTCTTGGTTTCAGCTCAGGCCGTGGTCTCGCGGTTCGTGAGTTCGAGCCCCGCGCCTCCCGCTCCTTCTGCCCCTCCCCCACTCTCTCTGTCTCTCCCTCTCGAGATAAATAAACAAACTTTAAAAAAAAAAAAAAGAGGGAAATCCTGTAATATGCGACAACGTGGACGCACCTTGAGGACATCAGGCGAAGTGAATTAAGCCTGTCACAAAAAGACGCACAGTGTTGGATTCCACTTATGTGCAGTACGTAAATGGTCAAAATACGAGATACACAATGTGGAGATGTACTTGGCAGGGGGTGTGGGAGGGGGAGTGAGAAGAGGGAGCCAGTGTGGGATGGGGACAGAGTCTCAGATCCACAACATAAAAAGAAGAGTAACGATGGAAGGTAGTGACACTTGCACAACGATGTGAATTTATTCACCACGAACTGTGCGCTTAACAACAGTTAGGATGGCGGGGCGCCTGGATGGTTCAGTAGGTTAAGCAGCCAACCCCTGATTTCGGCTCAGGTCACGATCTCACGGTTCTTGAGTTTGAGCCCCACATCGAGCTTTGCACTGACAGTGAGCCTCCTTGGGATTCTCTCTCTCTCTCTCTTTCTCAAAATAAATAAATACGCTTAAAAAAAAAAGAATACTTACGATGGTAAATGTTGTGAGGCCTATTTTTAACACAGTAAAGAATAAAACAGGGGCATCTGGGCGGTTTAGTTGGTTGAGCGTCCGACTCCAGCTCAGGTCATGATCTCAAAGTTCGTGGGTTCGAGCCCCGCGTCCGGCTCTGTGCTAACAGCTCAGAGCCAGGAGCCTGCTTCGAATTCTGGGTCTCCCTCTCTCTCTGCCCCTCCTCCATTCATGCTCTGTCTCTGTCTTTCTCTCTCCCTCTGTCAAAAACAAACATTAAAAAAATTTTTTTAAATAAGTAAACATTAAAAAAAAAATAAAAGGAAGAGAAAGCAGCAGCATTATCTTGGTGGGATCCACGGCAGCCACACTGTATCGGTTAGCTAGTGCCGTGTAACAAGTCGTCACAAGGTCTGCGGACCAGGAATCCAGTCCTGGTTTAGGTGAGCCATCTGCTTCGGGCGGCACTGAGGATCAGCCAGAACCGGGGGTTTCATCGGAAACCCAGCTGGAGAAAGCTATGCTCCCAGTTTATGTGGTCGCCGGCAGAATTCGGTTCCCCACATCGTGTTGGCCCAGGAGCCTCAAGCCCCGTTTCCTGCTGGGTGTCCGTCGAAGGCTGGCCCCGGCTCCTGGCCGCTTGGGCTTTCCCACCGTGGCTGCAGGCTTCCTCAAAGCCAGCAAGGGGGAGCGTCTGCGAGCGGAGAGAAGTTCCGATGCGTGTCATCACGGAAGTGACATCCCGTCCCACCGCTTTGATTCCATCTGTGTAGGAGGAAGTGCCAGGATCTGACCACATGCGCAAGGAGAGGATTGTACAAGGGCGTGAACAATGAGACGGGGCTCAAGCATTACGGGGGGCTCCAGAATGATTAAAACCAGATTATCATCTTTCCTTCAGGCTCTGGAAAATTCTAAAATCTCGCTTCCTTACTTTAAGAGAAGAGCTGAGAGGGGGGAGGCAGAGGCCATCTGGATCTTGGAGACCAAGGTGAAGATCCTTATTTTAACCTTGAAGCGCTGGGTGCCGTCGATGGATTTTAAGCAGCCAACTGACATAGATCTGTGGAGTTTCATTTAAATTATTATTATTATTTTTTTTAATGTTTATTTTTGAGAGAGAGAGAGAGACACACACACACACAGAGCGCGAGCAGAGGAGGGGCAGAGGGAGAGGGAGACACAGAATCCAAAGCAGCTCCAGGCTCTGAGCTGTCAGCACAGAGCCCGACGCGGGGCTCGAACTCATGAACCACAATAAAAAATCACTCCCTCTTTCCTCCTCCTTCAGCCCCTGGCAAGGACCGTTCTACTTTCTGTGTGTAGGGTTGTGACTAGCTAGGGACTCGGTATAAGCAGAATCGTACACTATTTACCTTTCTGGGACCAGCTGATTTCACTTCGCACAATGTCCTCGAGGCGCATCCCTGTTGACGCACGGGGCAGAATTTCCCTCCTTTTTAAAGCTGATTAGTATCCCCTTGTGTGGACAGACCCCATCTGGTTTATCTGTTCCTCTGCCGACGGACCCTTGGGTCGCTGCTACCTTGGGGCTATATCGTGAAGAACGTTACTACGAACGTGGGTTCGCCAATGCCGGCTCGACACTCTGCCTCCAGGTCTTTGGGGTATGTCCCCGGAAGTGGCATTGCCGGCGTGTGTGGTGATTCTGTTGGTGATTTGGGGGGGGCACTGGCCAGATCTGTGTGTGTGGGTGTTTTGTCTAATGCCACTCTGTTGATCAAGAGGCCACTACGGCCGTCCATCAAGGGCAAGAGATAGACGCGACCTGGGTGGGGTGGTGGCCACAGACGGAGAAGAGACCATCCCCGCAATGCAAATCAAGTCTATCCTAGGAGGAGACCTCGGGCTTCTGTTCAGAGAAAAGCTATTTAGAGAAGGCGAGACGCCTTCCATCGGGCAAATCGCAGACGCCCTGGGTTCAAATCCTGACCTTGCTGCCTCTCTTTGAGGCATTACTACTGCTTACCTCTTGGGGAGCGTGAGGATTAAATGCGCTAACTCAGGGGCAGGGTCTTGTGTAAGGCAAGTGCTCGTTAAAAGCCAGACGAATGTCACACGCCAACCAAACCCGGCGTGCCACGTTCGCCACTAGCCCGTCGTGGCGCTGCCCTCCGCCAGGACGGTTTGGGGAGGCAGGCTGTGTCCCAAGCTTCCTGTGGCGTCAGCACCGCTCGGGGAGTTAGTACGAGAGGGCACCTTTCCTCTGTGTTTTCTGACACCCCCCTGCCTCTGCCCCAACCGTCACCAGAGCTTCCTGCCTTGGTCCCTCTCAGTGACTGACGGGCTCCTGAATTAGAAAAATGGGCGAGTGATATTTATAAGCCCCGCGTGGGCCCCGCCCCTACCCTCCAGAGCCGGCGGGAAGGTCTTTCCACGCAGGGGAAATCTACAAAGTCCTAGAAGGAACCAGTTTTCTGCCTTTCTCATTCTCAGCAGCCTTCTTCAGCTTTCCCCCCACCCTGGCCCCACCGTCCTTGTCCTTCCGAGGACAGCTGGCTTCTGCTGTCTGTCCGGCTGAAGGGGGCGGGCAGGGAAAGGGGGAGAGGGTAATGGAGCAGGGGAGGGGGAGCGCCACCGGCCTGCCCTGCATCACTGACCTCCTTCTGTCCTCTCCCTCTAGGCCAGTGTAGAGCAAGCACACAGCTTGCTCTGGTTCTGAGGACTCAGGGTCCCTGTCGCCTCCAGCGTTGTGGTTCAGGGTACGGGCTGTGGAGTCGGGCTGTCCCGGGTTCGAATCCCAGTGCCACCACTTATCAGCTGTGTTCACCTGGGGCGAAACACTTGACGACAAGCTGCCTACTTCCTCTTGTCATGTCTTCAGTGATGCCCCCCCCCCCCCCCCCCCCCGCCAAACGTCACAGGCGGAAGTCCTGACTCCCAAGACCTCGGAACATGAACTTATTTGGGAACAGGGTTGTTGCAGATATAATTCTTTACGATGAGGTCACATTGGGGTAACCGGGCCCCCAGTCCAATATGAGTGGCATCCCTATAGAAAGGGGGAATTTGGACACGGATACGCACACGGGCAGGACGGAAGCAGAAGCTAAAGAAAGAAGCCTGGAGAAGGTTCTTCCCCAG
This sequence comes from Prionailurus bengalensis, assembly GCF_016509475.1. Lineage (NCBI taxonomy): Eukaryota > Metazoa > Chordata > Mammalia > Carnivora > Felidae > Prionailurus > Prionailurus bengalensis. Next base: position 12,537,892 of record NC_057356.1, read on the forward strand.
CGCCCTCAAAGAGAACACGGCCCCACAGACACCTCGATCTTGGGCTTCTCACCTCCAGAACCGTGAGAGAATAAATTTCTGTTATCTACGCCACGAGTTGATAGCAAATTTTTCAAGGTTTTTTTTTTTTTTTTTAATTTATTTTGAGAGAGAAGGACAGAGAGCGAGCAGGGAAGGGGCAGAGAGAGGAAGAGACAGAATCCCAAGCAGGCTCTGTGCTTTCAGCGCAGAGCCCGACGAGGGGCTCCAACTCACGGACCGTGAGATCACGACCTGCGCCGAGGTCGAGAGTTGGACGCTTGACCGACTGAGCCCCCCCGGGCGCCCCACGCCCTTGTTAACTGCAGCCCCCGGAAACTAACACACGCCTCCGAAACACTGAAAGGTCTAGCACAGTCCTCGGCAGGTAGCGGGTGCTGTCTACGTGCCTGCCGTCGTCAGCCGTGTGACCTTCAGAGGAGTGTCTGCCTCTCTGAGCCCTTAGCCTCTCCAACTGGAGGGGGACCAAGAACTTTCTAGGAGCTACCTATGGCAAAACCAACGGGAGAAGCGGACACGTCCTTCCTTGCCTGGATGCCTTCGGTCTGCATTCACTCAGGAATTCATCCCACGCACATTTGCTGTAAGCTTGCTATGTGTCTCGTACTGGGGAACACGGCGTAAAGCTAACCATCCAAATTTCTGCCCTCGGGAGTTCACGGTCTAGTAGCGGGCGGGGGATGGGCGTGGGGGGAGAGCAAGTAGCAAGATGAACTGATGAACGGTACGGTAGGCCAGATGCATTCGAATGCCAGTGAATGCCACCCGGAAAACTCAGAGGGGGGCAGACCGTGCTGCAGGCAGGGGAGGGATGCTATCTTGGAGACGGAGCCGGAGAAGGCCGATTACGACCCAAGTGGTCATTTGAGCTGAGACGATAAGGAAGTAGGTCGTGCGGACATCTCAACGGGAAGAGCGTTTCTAGAAAAGAGAAGCACGGAGGCAGGAGTGTGTCCGGTGCGTCGGAGACAAGGCAAGAAAGCCACCTGGCAAGTGACAGAGGAACGGAACACTTCTTGGGACAAACTTAGTGGGGGTCTTCTATCAGGAAAGAATGAAATGCAGTTGTATAAGCACTTATGCATATGTATATGTATGCATATGCATAAGCACTTATGTATAAGTGATATGCCCGCTCCCCCGTTTAATCTCCAACCTTCTGGGTGAGCGGTGCACAGGTTACCCCTGTTGTAGGAGACGAGGAAAATGAGTTCGGGATTGGCCACAGATCGAGAAGGTGATGGACTCTGGGGTCCTTTCCTACCCATTCACAGTGGTCTCACAAGCCGTGCCAGCCGGGAAACCCAGAGGTAAGAACCGCTGAGGCAGGGGCCCCTGGGTGGCTCAGCTGGCTCAGTGTCCAACTCTTGATCTCGGCTCAGCTCACGATCTCATGGTTCATAAGATCGAGCCCGTCAAGGGGCAGGGGGCGGGGGGGGGGGGGCGGCGAAGAGGGGGTCCGCGCCGAGGGCGTGCAGCCTGCTTGGGATTCCGTCTCCCTCTCTCTCTCCGCCCCTCCCCCGCTTGCTTTCTCTCTCTCTCTCTCTCTCTCTCAAAGTGAATAAAAATCAACTTCAGAACAACTATTTAAAAACAGAACAGCTCATTTGAACCCACACGGTACGGCCCCCACCTCGCTCCCTCTGACCCACCCGGATGGCAGATCGGGCTCACCGGGGTATCCAGAAGGTCAGGAAAAATCTTTCAACTCAGCCACCGCGCGAAGACGCTCCCTGAGTCCGGTCCCTCCCACGCACCTCCAGCGGTTTCCAGCTAAACGCATTTCCCTGAGGTCTCCGGAGAAGCTTCTTGGCGCTCTGAAACTCCCCAGCTGGGGCCTTCCTTCCTGTTTTAAGAAGTGAAAGCTTGTGGACACCAGGTCGGGCCCAATATAGTTCCCGATCTAAATTTAACAACAATAACACCGGCTCCAGCCTGACCCTGCAGAGAAGAAAGGGGAGAAGGGAAAGGGAAAAAAAAAAAAAAAAAAAGTAACAACTAATTCTTCACAAATTGGGACAATAATAAAGGTTCCTTTCAAGTGTCAGGGCATATTCTTAGCAAGAACGTAACACCTAAATCAAGTCCAGGCTGTAAAAATGGCATAATTGCAGGAAGCCAGGCTACAGGCCTGACTTCCTCTGGGGAGACAGGGGACTTAGGGGGTGTCAGAGGCCGGGCAGGCAGGGATGGAGCTGGGCAGGGCCTGACTCACTGGAAGGAGCACACGTCTGTCTGGACTCCCACCGAGTTCCATCTGGGGTCACCTGCCCCCGCCCCGCTGCGCGGGCCTTGGGGCTGGAGCCCTCGAGGGTCATCACTAGGCCTCTGGCCCGCCTTCCGGGCCCGTTCTTCTTGGCACAGCCCAAGTGCATGTCCAAGCTGGATGGGGCCACGCAGGAATACACCTCTCAGACCAGCACCTACAGGGAGCGCAGGAGACCGAGGGACCCAGCCACCAGTCTCTCCCAGCTGCCCTCCATCTATCTGCTGGTGGCCATGACTCCTGGGGGCCACATTTCAGCCAATGTCTGAAAACGGCAAGGACACGAAGGCAGCCCTGTTCCTGGAGACACGAAATTCCTCTGATGGGTCCAGGCCTCCTCAAGCTTTGCAAAATCTTCCCTAGATGGCCAACTGGGGATGCGGCCCTCCGAGCTTCTATCTCGTGTCTCCTCACTCGGATTCAGACCTGCCTTGCTGACCAACCGCTCATCCTGTTCTGGCTTCCTCCGTGTTTACTCTCGAACAGGCACCCCCCCTAATTAAACCTTCTCACTTGTCATCTGTCTTGGTATCTGCTTCTTGGAAGATCCAGATGAACACACAGGGCCGTATGCCCTTCTGGGCATAATCCCCTTCCAAGAGCTTGTCATCTGACCAGAAGAAAAATCCAAATTTCTTACGCTGGCCTTCATGGACCCTGCCTACCTCTCCGACTTCAGTTTCTAATCTCACCCCCTGACTCGATGGTCTTCTTTTGCTGTTCTTTGAACATCCCTAGTTGTCTCTGCCCCAGGGCCTTTGCACCTGCTCTCCCTGCTGCCTGGACCATTCTTCTCCAGGCCTGGAGGCTTCTTACTCATCCTCCTCAGCTCAAATATCACCTCCTCAGAGAGGCCTTCCTTGACCCACTTGATCGAAACAGACTTCCTGTCTCTGCTCCCCAATCAATATCTACTTTTTAGACTGAGAAAATACATCACTCCGTTCTTAGTTGATCTGTCTGACAGCCCTTCTTGAAAGTGAGCATCTAGAAATATAATAAGAGCCAGCATTTACTGAGGACTGACCAGCGCCCAGACTTTTCTTCTAAGAGCTTCTCAGGTTTAACTCATTCGATCCTTCCCAAACGCCTGTGCGAGGCAGGTGCTACTTGTATTACAGACGAGGAAACTGAGGCACGAGGAGTTTAAATAAATTCCCTGGGGTCATAGAACTAGTAGGCAGGACAGCAGGATTTGGACCCAAGCTGTCTGGCTCCGGAACCCACCCCCCTTTTCTAGGATCTCATTTTGTGTCTTGTGAAGACAGGATACCTTTAAGCACCAAAAAGTACCCCCACGTCTCATCCTGTGGCAAAACTGAATGGACTTGTCACGTGCCTGCGGCGGACCCGAGGCTTTGCAGGAGTCACCCTGTGCCCTTTGCCCCGACACCCTGGGAGACGGGCCCCCTGTTATTTCCTTCACTTGCTCTCCCCTCCTCCTCCCTACCCTTCTCTGTCCAGCCCTGTGCCACAGAAGCTGACCTCTCCCCCTGCAGACGTGGCCCAGGATCCCTTGTGCCCTGGCTTCTGGTTGGGATCATCGAGAGGGAAGCACGGGCAAGAGATCAAGGGGTACGAGGAGAGAGAGGCCGGGGCATTTCTTCTTCTTCCTCCCTTGCTCGGGACCACATCAACCGGTGGGGAGATGATATGTCCCTCCCCACGCGCAGCTCCTGTTGGAAAACTCATTCGGCACGACCCTGTTCCTAACGGGGCTCCCGAAACCCCCTTTCCTTACGTTTTGCTCCTTCAGCCTACGGAGGGGGCCTCAGCGCCCCTCATTAGCTCACTGAACCCTGTCCACCTCTCTGTAAGCCACCCCCTGATTAAGCTCTCATAGCGTGAGCCACCCAGGGTAGACTCCACTTCCGGCAGGGATCCTGGCTGCCGTGGGAGCGTGAGGGCGCCCCATGTTACAGATGAGGAAAGAGAGGCTCAGGGTTTAGGACCCACCGACCCAAGGTCGCGTGGCTTGGCCGAGATCAGATCCCAAGCGTGTCTGCTCCCTGCCCGGCCCATTCTTACAAAGACCCACCTGAGCCCCGTGGTCAAGAGCATGGCCTCTGGACCCGCCTTAGGCCCGGGTTCAAGGCCTAGTTCCGTGACCTTGGGCAAGTAATTCACTCCCCCTGTGCCCCATTTTCTCCACCTGAAAAACAGGCATCATAATCGTTTTCCTTTCCCGGGCTGTTGTCGGAAGTAAATGTTGGTGTATGTGTAATACTTCAGGGTGGCCGGAACCTAGTGAGCGTGCGATAAATATAGCTGGCGTCACCGCCGTCGTCATCAGCATGATGACCGCTGTTGGCATTGGCGTTTCTTGCCCACCGATATCATTTCCAGACTCGCTACTCCCCAGAACATAACAAGAGAACAATTCACACAAGGCGTGATGAGCTAACCTCCAGCTATTCATAGGGTTTATTCTTACCAACCCGGGAGGACAGTGGACCCCAGAGTTGTTGAACTGGGTCAAAGTTACACCTGACCCCTCCTTTCCTGCCCCCGCCCCCCCCCCCTTCCAGGCTCTGGCACGGGAATTATCACAGCGTCCCTTGCCTCTGAAGGCCATCCCTGCTGCGAGGCTTTGATAGGGAAAGTGTGAAGAACAAAGACCATTGTTCACAGAGGCGGCTGGTGCCTCTCAGGCCCCCGGCCAGCTTCCCAGGGTTGAGGTCTGGCTCCTAAGACACAAAGACGAAAGTCATTAGCACTGGAGACAAACAATGACGGAATCACTTCTATTTACCTGAACCGGAAGGGGCTGCCGAGTGGGGAACAATGGAGTTGGGTTGAAGACACGATCTGCCCACCCCCCCCTCCCCTTACCCAGTTTCTTTCACAATAATGGGGCCGTGTGTGGTCCCAGAGGCTCAGAAGGCTTCAGCTCCGATTTCTGGAAAGAAGGCACGGGACAGTGGTGACAAGAATGGGCCGTGGCATCCAACTGGAAAATGGACGTAATATTCGCACCACCCTGGGCTGCAGCGTATGGGATCGTGACCTAGTTAAGGGCTCCCTGCAGGCTATCAATGATCACCTCCCCCGCCCTCCTCCTCCCTCACTCCCTGTAGCTTGAGCAAGTTCCCAGCCCCTCGCTGAACCTTGGTTTCTGTATCCGTCAAATGGGAACAAGCCACCAGCTCAGAAATCAGGTGAAGACTAAGAGAAAGGAAGAAAAGCAGTTGGACACAGTGACACCGTGCCAATTTGGAAGCAAGATCTCATGAAGAGTCTAGTCCCGGCTCACCTCCAAGGTGACAGCCCATGTGACCTTGGCCATGCCCTCCCTTCCGAGGCCAGGCACCCCAGGGGCATTAAGGGGATAACCACAGCGTCATTCTCACAGGGTGCGTGCCTTGAGAACTCAGGGAGGTAACAATGCTGGCAAAGCGCTGGGCGCCATGCTGACTGTGTTCCAGGTGCCGAACGCGTTACAACACGATTAAAAGACTGAAGTTTTCAGGAAGGTCAGGAGCAGACACAGACAAGTAATTAACAGAAATGAACACGCTGCCTCGCTACACTGCACCGCATACCCACTGTATGGAAGGAAAAACTGAGATCTGGGAGACAAACGTGGGGGGGTGGCTTGGGGGAAGCACCTGCTAATGACCTGTGGTAGCTGATGAGTTCAAGGTCATTTTTACCAGGGTCGTTACCAGGCAGGGAGAGTGGCGGTGGCGGGGAGCCTAGAATGACTGGTCTTTGCCGGCACCCTCATGGCCTCGCCCTCACCCAGCAAGGTGCTGATGGGGGGTTGGAGCCCGCTGATAGTCCAGACGGAGAAACCAGCTCAGACCGGCTTAAGCCAGCCCCTCTCCACCTCTCAGCCCTGCTTGTATTGGCTTCATTCTTAGGCAGGCCCATCCGTCATGGCGGCAAGATGCCCACGGGCAGCACCCCATAGGGGTTTCACCAGTCGGGCACCCCCAGTGAAGAAGAGCGCCCTCCTTTCCCAGAGGAGGAGGGCTCCCAACGATAGTGGGTCCCCACTGGAGTGCCTCGGGTCACATGACCATCCCCGACCCTGTCACTGGGATCCTATCCCAGGGGATCAAATGTGCCCATTGGTCAAATCTGGAACAGGCACTGAATCCACCCCCCTTGAACATCAAAGACGGAAAGTGGGGGCAAAGGGGGGGTGTATCCCGAGGGAAAATCGGGGTGCTATTGCCAGAAGAAGGCAGGGTGGGGGTCGGGTGCACAAACCACACATGTCCGTTCACAACCTCACCCCTACTCCCGCCCAGCCCAGCAGCTGCCACTAGGGTCAGTCTCCTCCTGCCTGACCACTGCTTAGGATCTACCCGCCCCCGTTGTGTTCAGCAAGGTTCAGAGGGAGGAGGACCACCACACACGGCCAGCGTGAGTTAGTGACCTGGCTGACCGAAATTTCTGGACCTCAGTGCCTTCCTCCCCTCTACAAGGCGGAAACGTGTGCCCTCAGGACATCAGTGAGCATCATTAATGATGCAGGGTGCAGCGTTTCTCTGCATTTGACCCATCCCTTTGCTCTGGGGCGAGAATCCCGACTTCTGCTTCACCCAGGAAAAATAGCTATGGCTTATTAATGCACACCCAGTGACGCCTGGGCTGTGTTCACTCAACTCACATACCGACACCACGAGAGAGAGACGCTGTCTTAATTCTTCATAGAGGAGGAACCTCAGGTTCAAAGATGCTTAATAACTTGGCCGCTCTGCCTGCATCCAGCCACATGCACGCGTGTGTGGCCCCGCAAGAGGTTCCTCTCCAGCTCTCCGGAGATTGCGCCCATACCGCGTGCAGAACATTCTCTTTTTATAACAACTAAGGATGATTAAGTACCTACTGTATTCCAGATACAGAGATGAATGAGGCCTTGTTCAGAGTCTCTAAGAGCTCACTTCCTAAGACAGCGGCTCTCACCTGGGGGGCTTATGAGCAGGACCTGGGGATCTTTGTGTTACTACTGGGGGTGAGGGTGCCGCGGGCAGGTAGAAAGTAGAGACCAGGAAACGGTGCCCCACACCTACAACCCTCTCAGCAGAGAATTGCCAAGCCCAAAACGTCGAGGGTAATGAAGTTCAGAAATCCTGATTCGGCGAAGGAAAAGTACAAAATTCATGCCGTGATCAAACTGCGTGCCTCCTCCAGATGTGTTTTAATAGATCTAGACTGTAACGAACGAAATATTCAAACGAGAATCAGAACAAAAGCCTGGCGAAGAGAAACATACTATACGAACCGCATACTTAATTAGCCCTCCCACTGACGACAGCTTTTGAGTGATGCCTGGGAAAGTCAGCCACACCCCCCCCAAGCCTCAGTTTCCCTACCTGTGAGGTAATCATGGCCTTTCCTGTCCAGGTCGAGGAGGGGCAAAGAGCCATATGGACAGCGGTGAGGAAGAGGACAAATCCGTTTCAAGGCAGCAGACCAGGGGCCGTTATCTGGCCCCCAGATGTATTTTGCTTTCCAACATAATGTATTACAAACAGTAAACATATGTCACCATTAAGACAGTTTTGGCAAAGTGAGCGTTTCCCCGTCACCACCGTCAAGATGGCAGTGTAGACCACGGCAAGTGGTCTCATACCCACCCTCCTGGTCGTCACCCTTCCCAAAGGCGGCCTCTGTTTGGACCCCTTCTCCACAGTTTAGTTTGTACCTTTGAATGTTAAGTAAACAGAATCACAGGGCTTCATTCTTCTTTGTCTGCTTACTTTCCCTCTATTACGTGTGTGATTTATCTAAGAAGTTGCTTGGGACGCCATTTCATTTTCATGGGTATATAGTATTCCACAGTAAGAATCTGTGTGTGTGTGTGTGTGTGTGTGTGTGTGTGTGTGTTAATTTCTCCATTGTGTTGTGGGCGGGTATTTAAGTTTTCAAGTCGTGTGCTGCTGAGAACATCCCAAGGCGTGTCCAGTGCACGTATGAAAACCTTTCTGGTGGGTTCCTAGTTCCTTTTAAAATCCCATCATCCTTTCTGCTTAATTGTATTAAATGCTGCCTCGAGCCTACAGGGTCCATCCCTGCCTGAAAGTTTCCAGCCTGTGGGCCTGTCCTATAGATTACAGACTTGCAAGCTCCCCACAGCTACGTGAACCAACACCTTAAAATAAATCCTTTAATACACACACACACACACACACACACACACACTGGTTTTGTCTCTAGAAAACCTCGGCTGACACAGATTACCAAGGCTTTGACTGAACTCCACGCCTCTCTCTGTTAACAGAGGAATGTACCCAGGCATCGTTGACAACCTGCTCGTCGGGGAGACTGGCTAATAAAAAAAATTAAAATTAAAATAAAAAAAAAACAAGGTGACATGTGGAGACTGAGAATTGCCATTAGAGAAATTAAACTTTTTTTTAAAAAAAAAAGCCAAAATGACGCTCGCTTTTTCAGGACAGCATGCATCCAAGAGTAGCGGGAAATACCGAGGGAACATTTTCCAATCATGCCGCACGTATGCCCACTCTTCAGATTGGGAAACTGAGGCTCAGACAGAGGCAGAGGGTTCCCCAAGGCTAACAGCTATTGAAAGACAAACGCTGGACCTGTTCATCATCGAGACTTGGCTTCCTCACCAACACGATTTGCTTCTTACTCTTGAGCTGGCAGTTTGGGAACTGGAGGCTGACCTTCCCCCTTTGAATTAGTTACCCCCCCCCCCCCCCCCGCCACGTGCCATGAGCAGGCTCACAGCCCTGTGTGTGTGCAAAACCATAGCGGTCGCTCGCCGGGGAAACTGGGTAGCCAATTTGATGCTTGCTCCTGCCCATTCTCAGACCTCCAGTAAACCCCGCGGCCCTGACCCTGGCCACCTGACTCAGCTGCATATTTTCAAGTGCACTTGACAAGAACTGAAACGCGGTTCCCCGGAGGCTCTGCACCAGCCTCCAGGCAAGGCAAGACGTCGGCAGCTTTGTGGAAGGGGCTTGGACGCTGGCTCCATATTTCCAGCCGCTCACCCCTCCCGCGGGGTCGTTTGGGATGTCATCTCTGGATTCACCTCTCTAGGATTAGCCTCCCAGGCTGTCCTCTGCTCAGGGGCCAGGGTGCTTCTGCCAAAACGCAAGCCCGGTCACATCACTTCCTTACTCACAATCCTTCAGTGGCTGCCTATGGCCTTTGGAGCAAACGTCACAGTTTGGTCCAAAAGACCCTGCTTATCATTCCTGGCTTGTTATTCCCATTGCTTCTTGAACTTTCTTCCTCCGAAGTCCTGCCTCATTTGTAGTGGCCACGAACCGTGCACTCTTTCAAAGCTCCATGACTTCGCACCGCTGTTCCCTGTGCCTCGAATGCCCTTCCCTCATACCGCCTACTCGGCAACTCCTCCTTACCCTTCAAGACCCAGCTTTAGCATCACCCTCTCCTGTCTCCGCAACCTGACTTCTGAAGAGGAACCCTTCTTCCTTCAGCCTTTGCTAAACAGTACCAGTAGCAGCAGAGCCCAGGGACGGCCACAAAACCCAGCAAGGACCCGCCACTTTGGCCCAGGCCCTCGTGCGAGTCTTCATTTCCCACAAGCCCCCGGCTGAGAACAGCCCCAGGCCTTCCTCCTGGAGGCCTTGCAAGCCAGAGCCTTTGTTTTCCAGCCCAGGGCCCCTTCAGTGATCTTGTTTTTCATGGAAAAGCGGGGCGAGTTCATTACATTGTGTTCCTGCCTCGGAGATCATTGTCATTCATCCGACATCAAAGTCGGAACCCTGATCACCTCCTTCAAGGCGTGTTCCACCCAGACTTTCTTGCAACCAGGAAATGGGGAACTTCCTTCATTTTTAAAACCATCCCAGCAAGCCTCGGCCCACCGGCTTCCTTTACAAACCTTTCTTGAAACACAAAGATAGAATCAGGCCGTCCCCCCCACCGCAGTGGCCCTGAAGGGTCCCAGCCTTCCTCTGATCCTTATCAAACACTTGTTGAGCACATTGCAATGGCAGTTAGTTCTTGTTCGTACAACACCTTTCTGCTGGGGGGGCCAGCGTTGGGCTGAAAGGGGGCGGGAGCCCGACGAAAGCCTTATATAGATTTGGCTTCATTTCTCCCGCCCGCCCGGCTGGAAAGGACACTCTTTACTGGAGAAAGAGACAAAGTTGGGAAAGCAGAGAGGCTTGCCTCAGAACCAAGGAAGGTGCCAAGACTGGAACCAGCTGCCTGACCTTTGAATGCCTTTGTTCCATGTTGATCGTTATTTACGTGACCTGATTTTAGATTTAACGCGCCCCTAATAGCTGGTAACCCAACAAGGTTTCTGCTTCCCACCTTCCCTGCCGGGCTCCCAGGCTTTTCACCATCTGATCTGTCCTCCCGTCTCCTGCCATCAGTCTCCCCCCCCCCAACCCCGGGGGAATCCCTCCTCCTCCTCTGTCCACATCTTGAAATGTCCTGTTCCTAAGCATTCGTCCCCAACCCCCCTCTTATCTCGCTCTTTCTTGGCCATCTCCGGCTTTCCCAGAGCTCCGACGGGTGAAAATTCCAAATAACTCCAGCCCAGACTCCAGAGAAGCTCCAGAAGGGAATGGCGTCTCAGGGTGGGTTAAGTAAGCTGCTGTAACACACAGCCCCCAGGTCTCTGTGTCTGGACACGGGAAAGCGTCATGTCTCATTTATGCCAAGGGCCACGGGAGACAGCAGGGCGTGCTCTGCCTCACAATGTCATTCAGGGACCCGGGCAGCTCTCGTCTCGTCTTCCGGGGCAGAGGGTCTCCTACGGGGACATTCGGCAGCATTTGGAGATATTTGGGGGGATATTTGTCAGAACTGGAGGCAGGGACAGCTGGCATCTAGGTGCTAAGAGGCCAGGGATGCAAATAACGATCCTTCACGACAGAGGACGGTCCCCCACAGCCAGAATTATTGGGTCCACAATAGCACTAGCTGAGAACGCCTGTCCCAGGGCATGAGTCCTCTGCCGGGACACCGTGCATCTGACTGGCGGGAGAGCACAGGAAGGCATGGAAGATTCTATGGGACGTGTAAGAGGTCAGACCTAGAAGGGACCCACGGCATTCCATTGGACAGAACTCAGTCTCCTGGCCCCCCCCACCTGCAAGGAGGTTGGGAAATGTAGTCTGGAGGCCGTCATCTTCCCCGGTCTCCCAAACCCCTCGCCACCCCCATATATCACCTCATTTCCCACTAATTCCACTCTGTCCCCCATTCCGTCCCATCTCCTTCCACGGACAGGAGCTTTATCTCAAAGAAACTTCTTCCTGGAACCTCCTCCCTGTCCCCAGATCCCCTAGGCGGGCCCTTGACTGTGTAAATAGGCCCCAGCACTCACTATCACATTGCCCTGTTTATTTGCCTTCTTGGCGCTTAGCACACGATCACCACTAAAATTTCTACACGTTATATTTGTATATTTATATAATACAATAAATCCATCGTATAATAAATACATTAAATATAAACATAAATAAATATATGATGTTTATATAATCTCGAAATATAACGCATTGTTATATTTAGGTAGAAATCATATATAATATGTATGATGTGACATGTAAATTATGTTGTTTATTATCTGTCTCCTACACCGGAACACTAGAACCAAAACTCCAAAGGATAGATTGCTTACTTGTCTTATTCACAGCTATTCCCAGCACCTAGTAACGTGCCTGGCATATAGAAGACCCTTGATATATACTTGCTGAACAGACAAATGGATCCTTTCTGTGCAAAACAGCCATGTTGGTCTTTCTAAACTATGGACCGGTTGTAGTGGCTACCAATTCTTTTCGTTTTCTTTTGTTTATTTTTTGACAAAGAAAGAGCACGAGCGGGGGAGGGGCAGAGAGAGAAGGGGGGACGCAGAATCCGAAGCGGGCACCGGGCTCCGAGCTGTCGGCACAGAGCCCGACGCGGGGCTCGAGCCCACGAACCATGAGATCATGGCGCGAGCCGAAGTCAGATGCTCAGCCGACTGAGCCACCCAGGCGCCCCAGTAGTTTCCTATTCTAAGGTCCGAAAATATCTGGGTCCAAATTCTTTTGCCTGGTACTTATGGCCATTCGTGATCTGGCCCTCTCCTACCCTCCCACCTTCTTCTTACACCCCCACCCCCCCCGCCACTTTGAGCTCCTTATGCTTCAACCCACAAATCTCTGTATATAACATGTTTTAACACTGTTTAAGCTACTATTCTCAGCTCTCTATCTTTGTACGTTATCTCCATTGCCTGGAATATGTCATCAGCCTCTCCCTAGCAAACTCCTACTCATCCCTCAATACCCAGTTCCATGTTGCTTCCTCTGAGAAACCTTTCCTGATGACTTGGGCGGTCACTCACTCCCTCTTCTTCGGTTCTCACATATTTTGCAAAATACATTGTACGTATTTTCTCCCCGGGTGCTCTCTCCCACGTCAGGTGACAGATTCTTAAAAAAACAACAACAACAAGAAGAAGACAATATCTTATTTGACAGTGTGCTCTCTGGCCAGTCTCCCCCACAGTCTCTAGGCGTTTTCTCAAAGGAGCCAAGAACCCAATATGATTAGGACATTCTTCTCTTGGAGTCATTGCCACTTCAGATGCAGAGCCAGCTACTACTCAGAAATGTCTGCGGCTGGATCCAGATCACCCACATGCAATGGTGATCAATCACTAGAAGCCAGATGAGCACAAGGGCCAAGAAAGAGGGAAGGCAGGCTGATGTCACTAGTGGTAGTTGCCAAAGGCCCCGGCCCCTGCCTCCCAGCCCGGGAATGCCACAGACGTCCCTCATGCCTACCTCCTGTTCAGCCCTCGGATCTCAGCGTGAAAACGCTCCCAACTCAAGAAGGCCTTTCCACGCCCCCAAGACCACGTTAGAGCCCCCACGCCTCTGTACTGCCCCTTCGTGGACCAATCGCCCAGCAAGTCTGTCTTGTCCATCAGCGCGTGGGTCCGCGGGGCAGACCTTGCCCTGCCTGATCCTCCGCTGTTTCGTTCTCTGCGTGTCTACAGGTCCCAGCGCAGAGCTGGCCCTCGGTATCGGCCAGGGTCCAACTGTGGATGGAAACTGAGGGCCTTTGATGCGGGGAACTGGTTACGCAAAGTATGGAAGATCCGAGAAGCCCAGGGGGATGGTGAGGAAAGCAGAGGCCAGCAACAGCAAGGGGGTTACCGCCACCCCCAGGCTGGAGGAGCAGAAGAGGAGATGTCACCACCGGGTTGGGGTCTCCTAGCGGGAGCTGGAACCACAGCAGGCCTGGCAGGGCACTGAAGACGAGGAGAAGACACAGTTCCCACCAGGGTTAGCGCCTGAGCCAAAAATGGAGAAGAGGGGCGCCTGGGTGGCCCAGTCGGTTGAGCGTCCGACTTCAGCTCAGGTCATGATCTCGCGGTTTGTGAGTTTGAGCCCCGCATCGGGCTCTGTGCTGATGGCTCAGAGCCTGGAGCCTGCTTCCGGTTCTGCGTCTCCCTCTCTCTCTGCCCCTCCCCTGCTCATGCTCTGTCTCTCTCTGTCTCAGAAACAAATAAACATTAAAAAAAGGTTTTTTTTTAAATGGAGGAGAAGACATGTCATGACCTCTCGTCTCCCGCCCTCCACAACATCATGAGTCCCACCCGCAGAAACGAAGTGATGGGAAAAGCTGGTGGCGACAGCTTGCAGGGGCGATCCCCCGAGACACAGAGCAGAGCAAAGGAAGGCCACAGAATGGATCTGACAGCAGGTGCTTCCCGGCTCAGCCTCGAAGGAACCCCGGCTCTCCTTCTGTCCCACACTCTGTGTTAGTCAGGGTGAACTACATTGTGCTGCGGTAACAAAAAAACCCCACTCTCGGCTCCGTGGCTTAAAACAACAAAAGCTGAGCACTGGCAATTAAATGCTTCCACCTGGAAGTGATATTTGTCCCTTTCTCTGACATTTCACAGGCCAAGCGAGTCACATGCCCGCCATTAACTTCAGGTGAGCGGGAAAGTGTAATCCCTCAAGTGCTCTCAAGAAGAAGAGAGCTTGAAATACGGGGGCCAGCAATAATCTCTCACAGCTGTCTTACCCACTCCCCCCCGCAATTCTTGAGTGTCGGCCGGTTATTGGGGCCACCTGAAATGTCCACACACATTTCTAACCACACCCCGAGGGACCCGCTAAAAATGATGCTATAAAATTTATGGTCGGAGGTGATCACGATCCACTGATCCTGAAAACAGCAAGTCACGGCAACTTCGCAGCTTAAAAAATAAGAGACGTTTATTGTCTCACAATTTCTGTAGGGCGGGAACTTGAGAGTGGCTCAGCTCGGCCGTTCCGGCTCGGAATTTCCCATGAAGTCGCCGTCAGACGTTGTTGGGACTGTAATCTCCTTCTCAAGGCCTCACTGCTCCAAAGTGGTCTGCCGAATCGCCCCAAGGTGACCCACTCACAAGGCTGGTGAGCTGGTATATATGCTACAATGTCAGCTTTTTAAAAGTGTCCGCATTACAGGATGTTACAGATTTATACAATGGTAGCCATCCACCAACACGGCCTCTAATGACCCTCGCCTCCTCACCTTGGATAGTTTCCTCCCACAGCGCACCAAGGTTGGTCGGCGTGGCCAGCAGAAGGTGGCAGAAGCGGTCAAGTATGACTTCACGCGTGAGTCGAAAACACCACGGCCGCTTCTGCTTTGCTGGCTTGGATCACTCGCTCCGGGAGAAGCCGACTGCCATGCTGCGAAGACACCTAAGCACCCTACGGAAGGAAAGAGACCACGGGTGAGAAACCAAGGTCTCCCGCCGACGGCCAGTACCAACTCAACAGCCACGTGCATGTGCCATTTTGACAGCCCAGCGTCCAGGTCCAGTCCAGCCTTCAGATGAGACTGCGGCCCCAGCCAACTTCTGACTACAATGAGAGATCCTGTACCACAGCTGCTCAGACAAGCTGCTCTTGAATTCCTGGTGGCCCACAGAAGCTGTGAGATAACGACTTTGCATTGCTCAACCCGCCAAGGTCCGGGGTAAGTTTTGAGACTTATCAAGGTTTGGGATAAGACTTTGAGACTCCTATGGGTAGAAGTTTTGCGTACGCGCATGTGTGTGTGTGTGTAGAGAAAGAGACAGACAGAAAGAAAACTTTTAGAAGGATAGGATTATGAGATGGGGTATCTACTCTATTTAGGGTTTATCCAATTACTAATTTTTCTACGAGGGACACGTATTCCTTGGAAGACGGGAAGAAAAAGACAGCAGCCGCTATTGGGCAACGAGGGCGGCTTTCGATAGCTGTTTCAGACACTGAAGCAGAGCTCGACTGGCCAGATGGTTAGCACGGCCTGCCAGTGCAGATAACTTGCTAAGGAAGATGGCCAAGCCAAAGGAGGAATGTGCCAATGTCCACCTCGGTCTTCTCCACCCAGTCGGGTCTGCTCTGAGCTGCCTAGAGGATGTGTTTGGGAGGAACAGGGTGCTGGAGACCAGCTGCCAGGAAGGGGCGGGGGTGTTGCATTTGGAAAACCTCAAGGTTTCTGAGCTGGCAAGATATGTCAGCAAAAAAAAAAAAAAAAGAAAGAAAAGAAAAGAAAAAAAGCCCTCGCCTGTCTAGACAAAAGTTTGATTTTGAATCAGAAAAGGGAACGTTTGCAAATAGGAAAGGAGTTGAAGCATTTTTTTCTCCTTTGAAAATAACCATGAATTTTTAACTATCAGCCCTAAAGAGAGACAGCAAGACTCCGGTGTCCACACCAGGGATTTGAATATTGCCCCACACCCCCCAGATGGATTATGAAATGGGGCCATTTCTTAGGCTGGACATTGACTTCTTGAGCCGAAGAGAGAGGTTTAACAAGGCCCCAGGGCATCCAGGAGGAGAGACAGACAGGCTTCCACTGCGAACATCTGAGGCTCGGGAACCGGAGTAACTCAGGCAGCCTGAGAAAATGATCAATCGGGCTGCTGACAGAGGGAAATCGCCAGCCTGGGTTTCGCTGACCTCAGGCCGGGGTGGGGAGGAAGACGTCCACGCTGGTTCGCCTGGCCCCATCGGGCAGGGCTCCCGCGGGCCGCCGTCTGAAACCACAGTGCCAGCTGAGTCTGAGAATTAGAGAGAAGGTCTGCCCTGAAGGGATTCCCCCCTCCCCGCCCCCCGAACATCCCTTTGTCTGTGGACTTGGCCCAGTTCTGGGCAGAGAAGCTGGGCCCTGAAGGCCAAGCCAGGTGGGTGCGTCAGACTCATGGGGTTGTAAGTGATGGAAATCTGACTGAGGTTGCTCAGGCAGAATGAGTCATTCTAAGGCGGGTTGGGGGAGCCATAAGATCGGAATGCACCTGAGCTTGTGCAAAAGAAAATAGGGACAAAGGCCCTCAGGGACCCAGGGGGGCCCTTGCCCACCCCTGCCTCTGTTGCTCTCCGCCGGCTGCTGTAACTCCTTTCCTTTTCACTGGAAACAGACTCCAGGTCTTTCCCCGCATCGTGGGCCACCCCACGGTGCCCAACTTCACACGTCACTGGTCCCACCAATGGTCCAACCATTGGTCCAACCCTGAGAGAGGATGAGTCAGTCAGTATGCGTGTAAGTGTGTGAGCGTGCGTGTGTGTGTGTGTTTCGATTCCTGTCTCTCAACCCTAAATGATCACGGAGGGAACTCTCACTGGCACATCTTGGGGAACCGTCTAGATCTAGAGGAAGGTCAAGGAGTACAGCCTTGCCAGGCATAAGACGCCCACCGGGGCCCTTAGCCGGGACAGTGGGCTGGCAATACATTCCAAACGGATTTTTCCACTACTCCTCAGATGAGACCCCTGCCCTACCCTGGAGGGGGCGCTGCAGGCTTATTCTCACTGCAAGGATTTGTGCCTGTAAATCTACTTGTCCCTGGTGCCTCCCCTGGGCATGTCTCGTGGCATAAGCTCCGGCACGAAGATTTACTTATTTTTCTGTTTCTGCGACTCTTTTCTCCCCTCGACGTCGCCTTATCCCGAGCAAACCATGCCAATGAAATCGCAAGCTCGAGGCGAGAGCCTCGGGTCAGACCGACTGGGTGCGAATCTCCACCCTGTTATTTTCTTGCTATGTGGCTTTGGGCAAGTCGCTTCACCTCTCTGGACCTCTGCTTCTTTAGCTGCGTAATAGTCTACCTGGCATAATCGTGGCCGCTGCGTTAACGGAGCTATTTCGCGCGTGGAACGTAGGCGCCCTTAACAGACAGCCCTGCACGAGGTTAACTCCTACCGTCTTCGTGTGTTTGATGTGTCTGATGACACCATCATCATTATGTGTTTGCTACACGCTTCGTCTTGGAAATCGAATGAATTTTTAAAAACTCCAAACAGGGGCACCTGGGTGGCTCCGTCGGTTGAGCGTCCAACTCATGGTTTGGGGGTTCGAGCCCCGCGTCCGGCTCTGTGCGGACAGCTCGGAGCCTGGAGCCCGCTCCGGATTCCGGGTCTCCCTCGCTCGCTGCCCCTCCCCCGCTCATGCTCTGTCTCTGTGTCAAAAATAAACGTTAAAAAATAAAATTAAATAAATGAATCAATCAATCAATAAATAGAAACCTAGAACATTCCCAAATGACCAGGTCATGTGGTATATCGGGTCAGAAAATGATTCCTATCATCCACTCGGCCTACAAGCGTCTCCACCGCTTGAACAAAGTGAACTGCGCAGAAAGCCGGAGATCAAGGCCTACGGACGAGAACTTGATGGATCAAAACGATGATCATCAGGTGATGAAACAGATGGGCTTTGCAAGCGGGTCAGAAGCCTGACTCTCGTCGGGAAACAGCTCTTTCTCGTGCTTACCCGTGTGGTTTGGGATGTGGCCTTCCGCACACCCTGGCTGCAGGAAGGGGCCCTGGTTAGCCTAAACCATCACCCCCCCACCCCGCCCCCGCCCCTGGTCACAGCGATCGGCTCCAAAATGGACACAGAACCCTCCCTCTAAGACACAGTGGGCTATCGTGAGATTCTGGCTTCCGGAAGAGCCTGTTACCCTGCCTCTCTGGGATTCGAAGCTGGGAGGAAGTAAAGATCAGATGTGCTGCAGCCACCTGCGCCCTTGAAGAGAGACCCTGCGTGAGAAAATCACCAAGGCCGGTGAGATGGAATCAGTGAGGGCCCCGGAGACAGCCGGGTCCTGGATCCGCTCGTTCCTGAAGCTGATGCGCTCCCGGACGTTTCAGTTCCAGAAGCCAATAGTAATTGACAAGCACATCATTTGCAATCACGCTTTTTTTTTTTTTTTTTTTTTGGCACAAGCCAACCAGAGTTGGGTTTTCTAGGCCTTGCCACTGAAACGTCCTAATTGCTGCCTTATGCGTAGGATTAAATGAGATGGTAAGCCCTGGAAACTACTTAGCACGTAGCAAGGCGGACCCACGCGGAGTTCCTATATTTTCAAGATGCCCGGGAGGATTCTTTCGCTTAGCGCCCTACAAAAGGGCACGCCAGCCAAATCCCACACCCTCCCCCTCCCTTCCCAAACCGGCATTTTCTGCCTGCCTACGAGTTACACACATCAGCGCACCAGCCAGAGGACCTGCTAAGCTAATTAGCCCAGCGTCACAGGCGTTACGCGGACTCGGCCGAGAGGACGTGTTGCAAACTCGGGGTGAAATATTTAATTAATCAAAGCTGCTCAGCCACTTGTCGCACCGAGTCAGTGTGCGCTCCGGCGAGGGCCGGGGCTCCGTGAGGCAGACTCGTCCAGAGCCTTCCACGTCCTTCCCCCACGGAACCCGGTCGAACCGCATCGGCCTCGCGGGTGAATTTAGAGCGCTCGCTCTTGGCACCTGACGCTTCACAGCTCCGGGGTGTCTGGGGTGCCCCGTGGCAGGCCACCACCTGTGCCCATGGTTTCCACGGCACCATGGGAGAGCCGTTAACGTCACGCGCTTTGGGGGAGGGAACGTTTCCACCGGGGACCAGGTCAGGGGAGAGGAGAGCAAGGCTGTGTGTGTGTGTGTGTGTGTGTGTGTGCGAAAATGCGCGCATCGAATATTTCAGGGTAGATACCGGTGGCCTCTAAGGAAGGGGCACAGAATACCTGAAAACTTTTTAATTTGATTTGTTCAGGTTTTATATATTTTAAATGTTTACTTATTTTGAGAAAGAGAGAGAGAGAGAGGATGGAAACAAGGGAGGGGCAGAGAGAGAGAGAGAAGGGATAGAGAGAAAATCCCAAGCAGGCTCTGGGCTCTCAGCACAGACCCTGACACAGGGCTCGATCCCACGCATGGTGAGATCACGTGACCTGAGCCGAAATCAAGGGTCGGGAAGCTTAACGACTGAGCCCCCCCCCGGATGACCCTGAAAACCTTTCTATAGTTCAAAATATTAAGGGACAAAGCAGGTTTAAAAATGTGTGTGAAATATTATTATAAAAAGGTACACAGAAAATATAAAATTTACATGAAATCATACACACACACATATACATATATAATTTTCACCATGATGACGAACATTTTAAAATTCAGTTTATTTTAGCTTTCACATATTTTAAGTCGGTAACATATACTTACTTGCAGGTTCCAGTATTTTTAAGAAGGACAAAAAATAATAGGAGCTGCACACTGTCATCGCAGCCACTCTACTGATGAAGGGACAGCAGCACAGAGCGGTTAAGTCAGGTGCCCAAACTCACGCAGCCAGTGAGCGGCAAACCGGGATCCAAACGGAAGGAATATACCTTGGAGGCTGTGCATTGAACTCTAGGCTGACTTTCGTCACTCTGCTTCTGTGTCTTGTTTTAGTTTATGCCCAGTGCAGAAAATATTTACTTATTATTTATTTATTTATGTATTATAATACGTGTATGTTTCTGTTTTTACCTAAATGGTAGACTATATGCACTATATTCTGTTTTTCTTTTCCTTTACTCTTTCTTCTTCCTCCCTCCCTCCCTCTCTCTCCGTCTTTCTCTTCCTTCCTTCTTTCTTTTTCTTTCTTTTCTTTTTTCCTTTCTTTTCTTTTCTTGTCTTTCTTCCTTTATCTTCTTTCACTCCTTCCTTCTTTCTTTTTCTTTTCTTTCTTTCTTCCTTTCTTTCTTTCCCTTCTTTCCTTTCTCTATCTTTCTTTCTTTTCCCTCCTTCCTTCCCTCCCTCCTTCCTTCTTTCCTTTCCTTTTTCCTTCTTTTCTTTCTTTCTTTCTTTTCCTTCCTTCCTTCCTTCCTTCTTTTTCTTTTTTCCTTTCTTTTCTTTTTTCTTTCTTCTTTCTTTCTTTCCTTTTCTTTCTTTCTTTCCTTTCCTTCCATCCTTCTGTCCTTTTTCTTTCTTTTCTTTCTTTCTTCTTTCTTTTTCTTTTCCTTCCTTCCTTCTTTCTCTTTCTTTTTCCTTTCTTTTCTTTTTCTTTCTTTTCTTTCTTTCCTTCCTCTTTCTTTCCTTCCCTCCTTCCTTCTTTTTTTCTTTCCTTTCTTTCCTTTTTCCTTCTTTTCTTTCTTTCTTTTCCTTCCATCCTTCCCTCCTTCCTTCCTTCTTTCTTTCTTTCTTTCCTTTCCTTCCATCTTTCTGTCCTTTTTCTTTCTTTTCTCTTTTCTTTCTTTCTTCTTTTTTTTTCTTTTCCTTCCTTCCTTCTTTCTCTTTCTTTTTCCTTTTCTTTTTTTCTTTCTTTTCTTTCTTTCCTTCCTCTTTCTTTCCTTCCTTCCCTCCTTCCTTCCTTTTTCTTTCTTC
This sequence comes from Prionailurus bengalensis, assembly GCF_016509475.1. NCBI lineage: Eukaryota > Metazoa > Chordata > Mammalia > Carnivora > Felidae > Prionailurus > Prionailurus bengalensis. Next base: position 12,558,781 of record NC_057356.1, read on the forward strand.
CTTTTCTTTCTTTCTTTTCCCTCCTTCCTTCCCTCCTTCCTTCCTTTTCTTTTTTCTTTTCTTTTTTCTTTCTTCTTTCTTTCCTTTTCTTTCTTTCTTTTCCTTCCATCTTTCGCTCCTTCCTTCTTTCTTTTTCTTTCTTTTCTTTCCTTTCTTTTCTTTCTTTTTTCTGCCTTTTCCTTCCTTCCTTCTTTCTTTTTCTTTCTTTTTCTTTTTTTCTTTCTTTTTCCTTTCTTTTCTTTTTTCTTTCTTTTCTTTCTTTCCTTCCTCTTTCTTTCTTTCTTTCTTTCTTTTCCTTCCTTCCCTCCTTCTTTTTTTCTTTTGCTTTCTTTTTCCTTTCTTTCCTTCCTTTTTTCTTTCTCCTTTCTTTCTTTTTTTCTTTCTTTCTTCTTTCTATTCATCTTTCTGCTTGGAAACCATTCCCTGTTCGTATGGAAAGAGCTTCTCCCTCTTTTATAAAACTTCACCATGTTCCATTGTCTGCTTGTACCTTAATTTATTTCTCTAGTCCACCCTGGTAAATATTGTTATTTAAAATCTTCATGAAAGAGGTGACATTTGAGCTGAGACCTAAACTCAGGTGCAGAGGTGAAGATCAGGAAGGGAAAGGAAACAGAGTCAAGATGTGGGGGAATAGCACATGCAAAGGCCCTGAGGCCCATGACATGGAAAGAAGGAATGTGTGACGGTTGCCCAGAGCAAAGCGGGGCAGGAGGTGGTATCTAAGGGGGCAGCAGAGAACTGACAATGCTGGGCATTTCTAGTTCTGGAAAAAAAATACCACCTTCGTCCTAAGAGCTAGGGAAGCCACTAGCAGGTGTGCATTTGGGGGACTTAAAACAGAAAAGCCCACTTCCTCTTCTCTAAGAAGCGCTACCCAGGCTGAACCTTCCAACCCTGATGGTGTGGACTGGGTCAGGGCGAAGTCTTGATCCCATGGCTCTGTCCCAGGTAGCTGCCCTCCTAGCCACTTCCTCTCGGCTAGCCAGGAAGAGTCAAAACCCAAGGGACTTCCTCCGGCCTGCCCGACGCCCAGGGCAAATGTTCTCCGCGGTGTGTAGAGAATTCCTGTCCCCCCCCCACCCAGGTCTGGGTGTATAAAGATACAGGAGAGGTGTTAAGCCTTGAGTAATTATCACCTCTCGGGTGGGAGGAGGGAGTCCAGATGGGGTCAAGAGGAGAGAGCGTTTATTTTCTCTCCGAATCCCGGAGAAGTCCCTGTTTTCCCTGAAGTCCCCAGGCCAGAGCTCGGGGTATGTGTGTGTACCCCGCGTTGGAAGGAAGGAGATCGGTCCCACCGCTGCCCGTCTTGCCAAGCCGAGGGGCCCATCTGGCCCCCGCTGGAAGCAAGTCAGCTCGGCTGCACGGAGTCTGGCCCTGTTGGCAACGTGCTCTCAGCGTAACGACCATTTTTGTTTGATTGCACTGGAACAGCCCTCTACCACTCTTCTGTGAATCCAGAACGCTCCCTCCCAAGCCTCCCTTCCAGAATGAGGAACGTCCACATCTCTCCCTTTGTATGAGCTTCAGAGTCTGCCCCAAATACCGCCCCCCCCAAATGTCGGCGAGAGAGACAGAAGTGGACCCCAGATTTCAGAAACCATCCTAAGACTCTGTGATCCCTCTGGGGGCTGGGGTGGGAACGATGTGACCCAAGCTTCAGTGTGGAAAACATCCTCTCCTCTAGCCTCCCCCCACCCCCGAAATCCCTTTTAGGGAGAAGAGGCCTCAACAAATATCTAACCCATCTCCCTATGACCACTCCTGGCCCTTCCAATCGATTCTCTGCCTTTGCCAGGGTAATGGTTGTTTTAAAATCATTATGAGTATAATTGTTACAGTACGTCCTGGGCTCCTTAAATGTATTGACTTATTCCGTTCTCTCCATAGTATCATTAAGCGGGCCCTATTGTTATTTCCACTTTACAGAGGAGAAAACAGACTGCTGCAGGAATTCGGTTAAGCAGCTAATTGGGGGCAGAACTGGAGGGTGAGCCTAGGTGGTCTTGCTCTAGAGCTGTGCCCTTCAATATGGCAGCTACCAGCCACATGTGGCTTTTAACGCATGAAATGCTGGGAGCCCTCGCTGAGCTGTGCTGTGAGGGCAAAACACACACAATGTCCTGCTCTAGTGTCTCTCAACGCAGAGAGGATCGTCCCCGAAACCCTCAGGGCTTACATATTTCCCTTCCGTTGAAATCAGAGGGTAACTTGGCCTGCGTGCCCTCCCGTGCTCTGGGGCCCGCCTTGCTCTCTGTCCGCAGGTCCACGACCTCCCTCCCCGACCCAGACTCACCAGCCTTGCGCTCACTGACCTGAGCCACTGACCTTCTCTCTTTCTGCTCTCGTCCATGCTGTTCCTTGACTCAACACTGTTCCCCGCCTTCCTCTACTAACTCTCACTCACTCTCCTTTAGCGCCATTTTCCCTGACCCCCACGTTCTGCATCTATGCTCTCCTGGCCTACTGAACCTTCCCTTAACGACACAATATATTACATATATGTGGGATTTTGTGACTACCAGCTTCGTCGGTCGGAGTTCAACTGGGAGACAGAAATCCCCAGTTGTCTCAACAGGGAGAATTCAACGTAGAAAACTGCCAACCAGGTAACTGGGAAGGTGACACTAAGTGATCTCGGAGGTAGTAATTGCAGGGGGTCCCTGCCAACCCTGGGATTGGACAATCGAGGGAAGATGCCAGCATTACTGGCATTTAGAAGCTTAGAGAAGGGACCCCGTGGAACCGGCACTTGGCTGAAAACCCTGAGCTCAGAGACGGCTCCCGCGGAGCAGGTCCCCCGACCTCCGGTGAGGAGACCTCCCAGCTGGTGTCTCCGAGGGGGGCGTGACGAAGCAGGCTCAGCAAACCAACGGCAAAGTACAGAGGGGACCCGGCTGTCGCTACAGGAAGGCCCCGCTGTTGCAGGGGGACCGCAGTGCTGGGGGACGGCCGCAGGAAGGGGAAGCAGACTGGAAGGCACAGACTGGACAGCTGTCTCCCCACGGGGTCGGCAGAGCCCAAGCCTAGGCCACTGGCAAAGCAGAAGTGAGGTTTGCAGAGTCCCCGCCCCAGCATCCCAGGGGAGGGTACAGGGCGTGAGTGAGAGCGGTAACTGGCCCCCATCTGCTTGTACTCTCCATGAGAGCAGGGGGTGGGGTCAACTGCTCTTCTCCCTCTTTCTAGAACAGCCAGTGCCACAGAGGAATAAACGAACCAAGCCCTTCACCTCGGAAGGGGCACACGGGGGAAGTCACTTTCCAGGCCCAAGGCCCATCGAGGGGTAGCTTTGGTGACAACCCAAGGACTGCTGAAGAAAGGCAAGATACGGCTTTTGTCATTGGATTGGGCATCACAGTCCTTGGCTCTCCCTTGCCATGGTGACAAGCATACCCAACTACTGTGACCACACGTCCATTTTATTTTTTATTTTGAGAGAGCAGGGGAGGGGCAGAGAGAGAGAGGAAGAGAGAGAATCCCAAGCAGGCTCCACACTATCAGTGCAGAGCCTGACGCAGGGTTCCAACTCACAAACCGTGGGATCGTGACCTGAGCCAAAACCGAGAGTCGGAGGCTTAACCGACCGGGCCACCCGAGTACCCCAGTGACCACATTTTCTAAACCTAAATTGGGGTCACTAGCCTGACTCAGGAGAGGACAAACTACTTCCAACCAAGACCTGGTCAGAAATGTGGACAGGGGCACCTGGGTGGCTCAGCAGGTCGAGGACTTCACCTCGGGTCATGATCTCACAGTTCGTGAGTTCGAGCCCCGTGTCGGGCTCTGTGCTGACAGCTCGGAGCCTGGAGCCTGCTTCGGATTAAGTGTCCCTCTCTCTGCCCCTCCCCTGCTCGTGCTCTGTCTCTCAAAAATAAGTAAACGGTAAAAAAAACTTTAAAAAAAAAAAAGAAATGTGGACAAGCGTGCCCCAACTTCTGTCCCGTCTTGCTCAATGACTAACACATACTAGGCGGCCAATAAATATTTGTTGGATAATCGACAGAAGAAAGGATGAATCTCTGTGCAGGGATGAGTTCATCTAGAGAGACGCCAGCCGTCCACAAAATAACAGGACCCCCCGTTGCAGAGAAAGTTCTGGACAGGTGGAAAGAAAACGGGGCTCAGTATCAGGGACACATAGTTACAGTTTGCAGCTTGGGAGACTGATCCTCAGATTACTGGGGTCTGTTGGGGGGCGGGGGGCGGCCGGAATCCAGCAAGCATGAGCTCTCAGTGTTATGATCGCTATTATTATTTTCCAAATAAACGCTTCATGCCTATTAAAGATTACGAGCGCGGGACTTTTACTAATGTAAATATTCAATTCGCTGTTGCCCGGTTCAATAAATAATGTAACGATGGCTTATTTTTCACTCCAAGTGTGAAAAAATTATCCGCACTGATTTTAGGCCACTCTTTACTGGTTTTTAAATAAATAAGTGTCAGAGATGCTAAATATTAACATAAGGTGTTTTCCCCATAAGGTGTTCACTACAAACAGCACCAGACTGGCAAGCGACAACTAAGAAATTATGAATAATCAGGGCTGGGCCTATAGCTACTCATATCAATGCCCAGAACTTGGGGGTGACTTTAATTCTCTCCTCTTCGGCTCTCTCACAGAAGTGGACCGAAGTCAGCTTTTTTTTTTTTTTTTTCCTGGCGACTCAGGATGTCTGTTAAATGCTCCTAACGAGCTGTGTGACCTTGGGCAAGCCATGAGACCTCTCGGGGCTTCCGCTTCCCAATCTGTAAACGGTTAAACCACCCCCAATGCTCTTTGAGCCACAACCATTCAAATAACCAGAATCGCCAACCCCCGCGCTGTATCAAGGAACGGAACCCTGTCGTCGTCCGAGCGTCCTTCTCACTCCTGAGGGTGCAGACGCGGCGATTTCAGAGGCCCAGAAACAAGACGTAGGCCGTCTGCGTGCCCTCATAACGAAAGCATTGGGCTCACACACAAAGGAAATGAGATTCCCAAGAAATGCCCCCGTTTATGAAAGGGCAGGAGGAAAAGAGAGAGACTTTTCATTCTGCTGAGGTTGAAACCCTCGAGAACATTACCCAGGCATCGGATGTCTTGGGAACAGGGGAGCTGGCGTCCCACTAGGCTAATACACATATGGAAAATGTTAAACAGGGAGGTGAGCAAAGCGTGAGCGTACATGAGTTCAAGAGACATCCCGATTTGTTTCTGGGAAAGGAGGAAATTGGCATACACACCAAACAAGCCAAAAGGTTGAATTAAGCTAAACCCCGACAGGGGAGATCAGCAGGGCCTGGATGGGCCAGAGCGTATATTTTTTTTCTTTTCCTCTTTCCGTGTGTGTGTGTGTGTGTGTGTGTGTGTGTAAAGACGGCAGGGGGTGGGGTGGTGAACCACTGCCATTAGCCTTCTCCATATTCTTCTATTAGCAAAACTTCTCTGTCCAAGACGCTTGGCCAACACACCCTAGAAATTAAGGCATTGAGCGTTCCCATCCTGATGTCGCCACCAGCTTGTCGAGGGACCTTCAGGAAACGTCTTAACCTCTACGGGAGCCAAGTTCCCTCCAGTAGCATCTGGTGATGCCTTTGCTCATGCGGGACCCCCGGGGAGACAGCAGGGAGATGGGATTCGGGGCCCAAGGTATTTACTAGAGGGCCCCAAGTTACCCACATGTCCCCCTGCACACCCCAGAATTCCCCCGAAATTCCCCCAATATCCCCAGGAGAAAGAGGCAGCCAGAGCCAATCCTTTCCCACTGTCTGTGGGCAGGGATGACTTGGGATTTTAGGTGGAGACAACACAGTAGAATTCTTAAGAATTTGTAACTCAATCTTGTTTTTTTTCATTTAGAAGACGCAGATTCTGTTTCATCACAGCATTGTCCATTACCGCCAAAGCAATGGAGGCAACGTATGTTGCAAACGAAAGGTAACCATTCAAAAGAGATCATGAAGCTCATGGTGAAATGCTGAACAGCCACTGTAAATGCTGGGTGGCGGTGAGTTAAGCGTCTGACTCTCGATTTTGGCTCAGGCCATGATCTCACGGTTCGCCAGTTTGAGCCCCAAGCGTGCTCGGTATTGACAGGGAGGGGCCAGCTTGGGATTCTCTCTCTCCCTCTCTCTCTCTGCCCCTCAACCCCCCTTTCTCTCAAAATCAAGAAAGAAACATTTTTAAAAATCAGGTTTTCGCAGATTCGGTGGCCAGAGAAGATTCTTGTACACACAATTGTAACAAGCAGGAATCAGTAGCGTACAAACACTTAGAGTCTAAATTTATATATGCCAATGCATGCAAATAATTAGACACAGATTCCAGGATTGGTAAACTCCAGCCCGCAGGCAATATCCAGTTTCCTGACTCTTTGCAAAGAACCGGTGAGCTGAGAATGTTTTTTTTAAGCATCTTTTTTTAACGATGAAGAGAGAAAAACTCCAAAGAAAAAGGTTTCACTGCGCAGGAAACTTAGGTGAAATTCAAATGTCAGGGCTCAAGAACCAAGTTCTATTGCTACAAGGTAGCGTTCATGGGATCAGTGGCTGCCTTCACACCACAACAGCAGAGTTGAAGAGTTACAAGACTGCACACGGCTATAAAGCAGACAGTGCCTCTAGATGGCCCTTTACAGCAAAAGTTATTTTACCCTTAAAAATTTCTTGCAATTTTCACTTTTTCCTAATAATGAGTATTGATGGCTTAAAAAACTTTTTTTAATGTTTATTTATTTTTGAGAGAGAGAGGGAGACAGAGTGGGAGAGGGACAGAGAGAGAGGGAGACACAGAATCCAAAGCAGGTTCCAGGCTCTGAGCTGTCAGCCCAGAGCCCGACCCGGGGCTCGAACCCACGGACCGCGAGATCATGACCTGAGCCGAAGTCGGACGCTTAACCGACTGAGCCACCCAGGTGCCCCTTGATGACTTTTATGCGAATTAAAACATGTCCATTTAGGGGCGCCTGGCTGGCTCAGTCCATTAGGCATCTGACTCTTGATTTCAGCTCAGATCATGATCTCATGGTTCAAGAGCTTGAGCCCCACGTCGGGCTCTGCGCTGACAGCTTGGAGCCCGGAGCCTGCTTCCGGTTCTGGTCTCCCTCTCTCTCTGCCCCTCCCCTGCTTGCGTGCATGCTCTCTCTCTCTTTCTCTCTCTCTCTTTATCTCTCTTTCTCAAAAATTAGACATTAAAAAAAAATCCTGCAAATAGGAAATCCCGGATTTCAAGAAAAACCCTCTTCCAGGACTGGGATGAACAGCAAGAGGTTCCACGGGATGCTAACAAAGCGGGGTTCTTGCTCCAAAATTTGCAATCAGAGGACCGCTACCTGGTGCCAAAATTGGATCATCTTTATCTCCTGGACCTCACTCAAACTTCACAGTTGTCCTGCACGAGCACTCCTATCCTGTCCCCTTCTACCACCGGCCAAACGGGGGCCCGGAGACACAGAGCTGGTTGTTCGAGAACGCGCGATGAGCGAGTTGGAATCCTAGGGTGCCGGAAACCCCGCCTCTCACCACGGAGGCAGAAGACGGAGGTCAGAGGTCTGTCTCGGACCCTTCTTCCTCCAGCCGGCGGGGCAGGCAGAACTCTGCAGAAGGTGAGGACCAGTGAAATATACCCCCCCCCCCCCCCCCCCCCCCCCCGCTCGCGGGGTGGCCAAGAAGGTCGCACCTCCGCCTGTCCCGGTTGCGTGTGGCATCCCACTGTTCGCCCTTTAAAAATTCTAGGCAGCGATCGCATTGTTCTTGCACGTAAGAGGAGGAAAAAAAGTCCCAGCCACAAATTGCAAGCCACGAGCTGAGCTGCTGACCAGATGTGCCAGGCTTAGGGCACTTGACCTGGCGGCTCATAATAGTTAACACGGGCTCCCCTAGAAAAGCCTGTAGTTAATAACATCCCCTTCTCTGCTCCCCGGGGACCCCCTGCTTCCTCCACTCTTCTTTCCAACACCCCCAAGGCATGCTAAGCACAGACTACTCAGCAAGCAGAACGGGCAAATGCCCATAGCGACACGGGCCCATGTGGCGTCTACACTAAGGACAAAGAAACTGGACGTGGTCGTGAGCAGCGGGAGGAAGGATTTGGGGCGGAGGAAATAACGGATTGCCAAAAGGGGGCTCGACGCTACCAGGAGAGATGCCGACGAAGGGGAAACGTTCCGGAGAGAGGCAGCAGCCCCTCTCTCCCCGGCCCCAGCCCCGCCATTTACAAGTCCAGGGGCCGGGGGCAGGTGTCCTCATCGTGTAAAATAATAATGTGAATTGCCGCCTCCTTGGGACATCCTGAGAACTGGGAGAGAAAAGCCGAGCAAGAGGTACGCCCAGAGTCCGGCGTGCACAGGGAACTCGAATAGTAGCTATGCTGAGTGTTGTCGTTCGTGTTTTTGTCACTATGATTCCTGCCGTGGCGTGAGGCTCTTTGGTTGGGAGACTGTTTCGCAACCTTCAAGGCTCCTCACGATTCCAGCAAACACGTGAAAGAGAGAAACTCTGGAAGCCTCTGACATGATACAAGGAAGCACGGGGCGGTGAGTAAGCGGGGCTTTCACACCACAAACCCTGGCAGTCCGGGCAGAGCTGGGGCTCTGCCCCGAGCTAGGAAGGGCTCACCTCTTTGAATCTTGGTTATCTCAGCTCCCAAACGGTGATCCTGACGTCTCCCTCGCTAGATTGTCGCATCAACGGCAAAACCGGGGCGCCTGGGTGGCTCAGGCGGTTAAGCATCCGACTTCGGCCCAGCTCACGATCTCGCGGTTCGTGAGTTCGAGCCCCGCGTCGGGCTCCGCGCCCTGTCAGCCCAGAGCCTGCTTGGGATGCTCTCTCTCTCCCTCTCTCTCTGTTCCTCCCCTGCACTTGGGCCCTCTCCAAACAAATAAAATAAACTTAAAAACTTTTGCGAAACAAGGAATACAGCGGAAACATCTCTCCACAGGCGTCACTGCGGGGCAACTTTGCGCGACGCGCCATTCGAGCAAAGGCTGAACGCGTCAACTCTATTGCCAGTGGCCCCATCAGCCCCCAGAGCCGGTCACCTCTGTCATCCAACCCTCCCCCTCACCGGTACTCCACACCCCGCCACAGCCAAGGTCTTAGGGGTCCGGGAGCACTATATCCAACAGAGAGCAAGGTCTCCGTGGTGCCGGAAGGGACTTACAAGAGTACGGCTCTTTACAAGAGTGGCCTGGCCCCTCGGGCTGCCTGCTGGCTGAAAGGGGAAGTGCCGAGGTGCAAATGAGAACCAGATTTCTCTCCTTCTGAAGCTTCTCAAGGTTGCAGACGACTGGGGTGTTCTGCCCTTCACCTTCTGAATTACCGGGCCAAGCGTTGGCCAACGAAACACAATTGTTCGAGATTAGCCTACGCGCCTGGAGAAATGTGGAGCCAGAGGCTGGCACATCTCAGGGATAACGTTTCTCAGGGCGGGCGAGGTTAGGATAGATGTGGCTGGCTGTCGGGACAGATTTGAACATCCGTCCTGGTGCCTCGAATAGCACTGAGGCGCCCGATAATAATGCGTCCCGCGAACGATCACCCTCATTTCTCAGATTCCCGGTTTCTTGAGGGGATTGATAGACACCAAGGGCAGGGGACGTGCTGTGTGTCCGAACGCCATCGGAAGAACGAGCTACGTTATTCCAGACAGCGTATCAGCAAGCTGTTCCTAAAAAGGGCCAGGCGGTAGATAATTTAGGCCTTGCGGACCATAAGCTCTCAGTTCAGCCTCTTCCATTCCGCCTCTGTAACAGGGGAGCCATAGATAATGCACACACAGAAGGGCCTGGCCGTGTCCCAGTAAAATTTTACGTGCAAAACCAGGCAAGAGCCCGGATTTGGCCCCGGGGCTAGCGCCGGCCGGCTCCTGCTCGAGACCGGAAGAGCAGGATCTCAACCTGGAACACGGCAGCCAAAGCCAAGGGTATTCTGGCTTCTGTGTTAGGATCCTCCGAAAAGGAGACCCAAAGACAGCGTTCAACGTGCAAGCAATTGATTGAGGGAAAGGTTCGCGAAGGATCCAGAGGAAGGAGCGGGAGCAGACAGGAGGGCTTTCGTACCCAAACACAGGTCTGACCCGGCTGAGAGGGGGAAGGGTGGATTCTGGCAGGAAGAACCTTTGATCACAGGCACTATGGTGAGACAGTCTCAACCGGGCTGATGGGGAGGTTGCTTTCACCTTCACTATCGTTGTTTTAAGAACCTTAACGTAGCCTTGGAGTGTCCCAGGGTTGGAGAAATCCATGATAATTCCGGAAGACCCCAGAAGTCTGAGAACCTCTCCTGCCTTCCCTGAAGAGGAACGGTGCCCTTCACGTACGGACAGAGCCATGTTTCCCAGAGTGTGTTCTATGGAACCCTCACCCACAGAAGACTAAGGCAGCTGATAGGCTGCTAAGCCAAGGGATTTCTTTTTTTTTTTTTTTTTTAAGTTTATGTATTTATTTGGAGAGAGACAGAGACACAGGAGCAGGGCAGGGAGGGGCAGAGAGAGAGAGGGAGAGAGAGAATCCCAAGCAGGCTCCACGCTGTCAGCACAGGGACCGAGGCGGGGCTCGAACTCACGAGCCGTGAGATCGTGACCTGAGCTGAAACCAAGAGTCAGTTGCCTAACTGACTGAGCCCCCCAGGTTCCCCTTGGGCCAATTTCTAAGAGCTCTCGGGGGGAATAACGAGGTGGACAACAATAGGTAATACTTAAGTACTACGTTGTAAGCCTGATTCGGGTGTTTTTATACCTAAAGGTTCTTTGTATTCTTTTTTTTTTTTTTTTTTTTTAAATTTTTTTTTTCAACGTTTATTTATTTTTGGGACAGAGAGAGACAGAGCATGAACGGGGGAGGGGCAGAGAGAGAGGGAGACACAGAATCGGAAACAGGCTCCAGGCTCTGAGCCATCAGCCCAGAGCCCGACGCGGGGCTCGAACTCACGGACCGCGAGATCGTGACCTGGCTGAAGTCGGACGCTTAACCGACTGCGCCACCCAGGCGCCCCATGTTCTTTGTATTCTTAAATAGCCTAGTGACATAGGAACCATCGTTCCTATGTCCCCATTTTACAGATGAGGAAACTGAGGCTTGGTTCCCAGTCCTGCTCGAACCCTCGACACAGTACTGCCTCTCTAGAAGACTCTCAAACATCTATAGGCATTCTTGTTATCTGGATAGTCCTCAGGAGGGTGGCAAACTCACATCCAGGTGAGGCACAGAGAAACGACGGAGTGAGATCTTTTCCACAGACTCACTGCATCTGTAATCTTGACCCTGGGTTTTCCGTGGTGTGAGATAGATGGTTTTCCACTGAGTTTGGTGCACTGAGTGAAAAATAAAAGGAGTCCATGCTAAGTGAAGCTTGGGAAATGCTCCAAATCTTGGATCCTCCCTCAGCCCCTCCCTCAGCCCCTCCCCTGCTCTCTCTCTCTCTTTCTCTCTCAAAATATATGAATAAACTTGAGAAAAAGAAAGAAAGAAAGAAAGAAAGAAAGAAAGAAAGAAAATAGCTCAGAATGCTAACCAAAACCAAATTTAACGTTTGGGACTTCGAAAGGGTTTCCGTGAAACTTGGTACCTGTGTTGAGGCAAGATGATTTCCTGGAGGAACAATTATAGGTCACAAAACCACCGGGGTACGTGTTTGCGGCCAGACTCCAGGTGGTGGCTTGACAGTTCCCTCCTGAGCCCAGATGCGTCGGGAGCTCTGCAGGGAAACGCGGGGAGGCCAGAGCCCAGGCCAGACTCGGTGACGTGCCCCAGAATCTTTCCGAAGTGTCAAAGGATATTGGAACCCTTCTAGAGAGCGCGGTGTAGTTTTAAACATTGCGAAAATGGGCCACTTTGGAAACGATTTAGCTCTACTCTGCGTATGAAATCATTTCCCCGTCTTATGAGTTATGTAGAAAAATAATAATAAATTATGTCCCCCCCGGGGTACCGGCAGAAATTGTGTTGCAGCATTAGGTTATGATCTCTTGTACCGTTTCATAGATACTCAAGGCTGTTTTATTCTGATACACAAATATAGAGATCTAATGAAAGGTGTGATGGAAAATATGTGCTCGTGAATCATCGGGGTTTCAGCACTGGAGTCCTTTCCCCTTAATTCCATAAGCAACATTATATTTCTTTTTGTAAGTTTATTTATTTTGAGAGAGAGAGCATGTGTGCGTGGGGGGGGGGGGCAGAGAGAGAGAGAGAGAGAGAGACAGAGAGGGAAAGAGAGAATCCCAAGCAGGCTCTGCCCTGTCAACATGGAGCCGGATGCGGGGCTCGATCTCGCAGACCGTGAGATCGTGACCTGAACCAAAGCCAAGAGTCGGATGCTTAGCTGACTGAGCCACCCCGGGCGCCCCAGCAAAATTATATTTCCACGAGAGGAGTCTTTGGGGGACTACTGTGCCCACCGCTCAGTGGGCATGAACTAGATCTTTAGGCAAATTCATTGACCGGGTTAGGGGGGATTTCAGTGAGTTATCGTCTGAGGAACCGAATGGTGGGGGAGGAGGGTAGAGATCCTTTGCATAATCATCTGTCGCTTCATGGAAGAAGCAACTAGGGTGAGGATCCCACGGCCCACGGCGCCCCCAAAGCTGATTCTGATTGGATCAGGGGAGTGTATTTCATAGGAAGATATTCATTCCCACACTGAATTTGCCACGTAAAGTGGAGTCGGGCGGGGCTGGGAGGGGGTGGGAGATGAGAAAAGACAGAGCGAAGGCAGGAAAGGAATCGAGGCAGGGCTGAGAACACCTGCTATGTGCCAGCCGCCGGGAATGAAAAGCATGGGAGGAAATAAAACCCAGGGCCTGCCTTAACGAAGGCTGGCAGGCAAGACACGAACCGGTGTTGAAGACACCTGCCCGTTGTGACTTCTACGATGGCCCCCAAGTGTCCCCACCTCCCGGCATTCACCGCCTTGCATCCTCTCCTTTGAGTGAAACGCTTCTAACCAATAGCAGACCCCACGGTCAGAGACTAAGATGAGTGTGAATCCCTGAATACGTGTTAACATTTGGGACGTGGCGAGAACGACAGCGGTTCTGAGATATGAAGTAAATCGCCTTGGAGGTAAACAGTCACAGGCTTGAAACAGCTCTCAGGACAAATCCACTCCTCCCAGGGATTCTCGCTTCTTAAAAAAAAAAGAATTTTTTTTTTTACATTTGTCTTATTTTTGAGAGGCAGAGAGAGTCAGAGCACGAGTGGGCGAGGGGCAGAGAGAGAAGGAGACACAGGATCCGAAGCGGGCTCCAGGCTCCGAGCTGTCAGCACAGAGCCCGACGCGGGGCTCGAACCCACGAACCGTGAGATCAGGACCTGAGCCGAAGTCGGACGCTCAACCGACTGAGCCACCCAGGCGCCCCCAGGGATCCTCGCTTCTTAAACTCACCTCCTGCACTCACGTACACGCCCGATCTCAGCTCCCAGGACCCAGCGAGAGGAAGAAGTTCCCAATAGCTTGTCTCGAGCCCTGTCTTCGAAGCCTGATCAGGAAGCCTTTCCTGACCACGAGTATGCCATGCTGCAGTGACAGAACTCAGCCATGCTTTGGCCACTTAAAACGTTTTTTCCTCTCCTAAAAGCAGGCACCCCTTCCAGAAGAAGGCAGACAGAAGCTGGTCTGGCCACTGGCTGCCTCCAATGACCTAGTAACACATGGGCTGCTTCCAGAAGGCAGCCCTGGCGCCCGGGGATTCCCAGCACGATGACTTCCCAAACCATCATTTGGTGGGAAATGGAGGGAAGATGGAGGAGGAGAAAGATCCAGGATCTGAGGGAACAGAACCAGAATTCGGGTAAAAGTAACTGTCCTCTCTGGCCTCAAAACATCCTTACCGGTTTGGCTTTGGGGTGTGGTAACTCGAATAGTGTTGGGCACAATGTTCTGGAGCTTTCCGAGGAGCACTACAGCGGTGTCGGCGAGAGTTCTGAGCTGGACGGACGGTAAAACTCTGCCCCTGCCATCTACCAGCCGTGGGACCTTGGTTGTGTTCTCCAAACTTTGGAAATCTTGGTTTCTTGATTTGCAAATCGAGGACCGTGACAACTCCCAGCCCAGACAGGCTTGTGGTTTCAAGGGGACGCTGTGTTCAACGACGTTGTCTTTAGACCGCACGTAGTAAAAAAAATGAAAGAAAAACAATAATAATTAATTAATTAAAAATAAATAAATAAACAGCACATAGTAGGGGCTGAGCAAGCGCCAGTGACTGTACTGGCGGGGGCGGGGGGGGGGGGGAGTGAAATGAAACGGGAGAGGGTCAAATGAAAGGGGAGAGGGTGGTTGCTCCCCACCAGTTCTGGACTAGCTTTGGAAAGTCCGGTGTCCATGGGCAAGGCCTCCCTGGAAGTCCTGAGATGCTCTGGGCTGGACTAAAGGTGTCAGGCCATTTTCTACCACACTTGGAAAGGAAGCATGATGTAGGCGACACCGGGGGCTGCAGAGTAGCAGGCTCCCTCCTTAGGGCCTTTTCTGGGCTGGAGTTCAGAGAGACATTAGTTGGCCTCCTTGCTCCACACGGGTGGAATCGGAAGGCCGTGGGATGACCTTAAGGCGAAACGTGTGCAGAAAAATCTATGTCATGCATGGAAAGATCCAATCGGGGTTGGAGCTCAGGTTCAAAGGCAGGGATTAAAACCAGGAGTTGGCATCCAGGTAAGAGGGACCTGAGGAGGGGCAGGAACTGGAAGAAGCCCGGTCACGTCCTCAGGAACCCAGCGTCTTTCTGTCCGTGTCCCGCCATTCTCGGAGGGTTGGCTTGTCCTCGTAGGCCACCAAGCGTGGCTCCAAAAGATGGCTAAGACCCAAGCGTCGCGAAAATGTCCGGGTGTAGAAAAAAGAGCATCCGTTCCTCGTATCTCTTTTTCAGACGGAGATAAAAACATCTCAGCAACTGCTCCGTCAGCTTTCCCTGGGTTTCTGATTGGTCACAACCACGTCACGTGACATCGCCTAACCCAATCACTGGAAGCCAGGAAGGAGCCGCTGTGATTGGCAGAGACCAGACCCGACCCGGGGCGCCGCCTTCTGGTGGGATGGTCCCTGCGGGGGACCCGCGTTCTTGGGAAGCGTGTCGCTGACAAAGCGATTCACGGAAAACATTAGAGAGCTAGTTCCGAGGCTGAATGGACAGAGCGGCCATAGGATAGACAACAAAGCGTCTCCCGTCGTCACCAACGCGGTCCCTCCCTGCCTCAGATTTTGTTCTCTAACACTTATTGCAAGCTTAGGTGGCAGACATCATGCTGACCATCCCAACGCGTCACCTTGCTTCACGTCGACAATTAGGACGTAGGTACCAACTTTAGCCTCATCTGCTGATGAGAGAACCATGGCTCAGAACGGTGAGGCAACTTTCCCAAGGTCACACAGTTATAAAGTGGTAGACTCGGGACTCCTGAAATTGACAGACTCCGGGACCATTCTGCCCAAGAAAGCAGCCACTAGCCACCCAGGACCCTTTTATTGTAAAGTACTTAGAATGAAAAATCCTGTTCCCCGGTGGCTCAGAGCCACATTGCCAGGACTCAACAGTGACATGCAGGTCAGTGGCTCCCACGTTGGAGAGGGCAGATAGGGAACATTTCCATCAACTCAAAAAGTTCTATCGGACAGCGTTCCAGACGCCAAGATCTTAAAGCTCCCCGCCAGAATGGTTCCATGGGACTCTCGCGGTGGACTGGAGGTCTTTGTGGAAGTTTCCAGAGCAAGGCCGTCAAAGGCGGGAAGATTCCCGCCTCTTTCCACCCCGCCTCCAAGAAAAAGGCTCTACGACGATGCGAGACCATTAGTTCTATTCTGAGAAATTCCTCAACAACCGACCTAACAGGGAAAGGGAGACACTGAAAGGCATCTCTCACGTCCTGGGAGCACTCGGAGGAGGGAGGACTAGAAAGGTAACAATACGTAGCACCCTCGGAACCCGGCTACACTCAGAATTGCACTGTGGCTCCTCTGTTCCCCCGCACCCGCATCCAGCAAAACCCAGCCTCGGTCCACATCCCCAAGCGCCTCCCAGTTCTCGCCCAGACTGCTAGTCCACGGCCAGTGTGTTTCCCAATGCATGACAAGAAAACATTGTGTCAATAAATAGCAGGTGACAATGTGGTATAAGGTACAACACCCGACAAAAACCCAAAATACTCCCATTGTTCCGCCCTCGCAAAACTTCCTCAAGGGCCAGAGCTCATGAGTCAGTTTGTGGTTTGCTTAATCCGACTTTCAGACACTGGGGAGTTAGGAACTGGGCACGGTTCCTGGCCAAAGGTGCTGTAACAGCCGTGGAGATGTTTCAGATGGCTCGCAAGACTATCCCTTTATTCACCTCCCTGTCTGCTCCGTGGGGTGCCAGGACTAAAGTAACCTCAAATGATGAGTAACGTCCAAGAAGGAATATGTATTTAGGGTGCCCAGACCTGGGCTTGGCCCTCCTCTGCCATTCACCGACCTTCCAAGAAAGGAAGGTCACTAATCTTCTCCATCCCATCTCTGTAAAAAGGGGCCAAGGGGCCAATCTTATAGGATTGTTGCAGGGGTCTCAGAAGAGGTGACAGTTACTACTTGTCTGGCACATAGTGAGTCTTCCAATAAATGCTGCTTCCCTCTTCCTTCCAATTGCTGGATGCTTGCCTTAAAAATCTGGATAGAGGGGCGCCTGGGTGGCTCAGTCGGTTGAGCGTCCGACTTCGGCTCAGGTCACGATCTCGCGGTCCGTGAGTTCGAGCCCCGCGTCGGGCTCTGGGCTGATGGCTCAGAGCCTGGAGCCTGCTTCCCATTCTGTGTCTCCCTCTCTCTCTGCCCCTCCCCCGTTCATGCTCTGTCTCTCTCTGTCTCAAAAATAAATAAATGTTTAAAAAAATTTAAAAAAAAATCTGGACAGAACTAGGGGTAAATTTAGAAGGCCTTCTGGACAGGGAACCAGAAATACTAAATCCAGACAGTTACCTCTTTCCAAAGGGGTGTCGTCAAAGAACAATGCCTGACGAACGGAAAGCAAAACAGTGTTGTGTTATTGACTAAGACTTTGGTGCCAAATCCCAAGGTAGATCGTGAGAGTCACCTGGGCTGGGTCACATCCGTCCTAAGGGTGGTACAGTCTAAATAGCCTCTGGCCAGAGTCAACCTTGGGTCCGGCTGTCCTTCACTTCATATTGCCTCACCTGCAACCAGACATTTAAAGGCGGGGAAGCAGTTTCTAAGACAAAAAGCGGTAGCTCTATGTTATCTAGACAGAAAGACATAAAAGAGAGGAGTGAAAAAGACCGACAGACACAGGGCCAGGATCCTCCGCCCTGAAGCTCCCACCCTGGAGAATGAAACTCAAGAATGTCCTCAAGTATCACAGGTCGGATCCAGATTACTCCTGGTGAGGGCGTAGCATTTCTTGGCCCTTGATTTTGATTGAGAACGTGAAGGTGGGGAGGAGCCTTGAACTCTACTCAGAAGACCAACTGGAATGTCCTCCCGGAAGGGCAACACCTACCGACTCATCCTGTAAGGATTGCAGGCTGACTTAATTACCAAGTGGCTTGGGAGAGAGGTCGTGAAGGTACAGATTCCCCTGCACACCGGCCAGCAAATCCAGAGTGGACCCCGCGAATCTACATTTTGCCACCTGATGGCCAACCAGGTGGGGAAGGCTCCATGGCGGTTGACTCCTTCATCCAGTTGTTTGGGTCGATTTCCCGGTGACTGGTCTATTTCTCAAGCTGGTTCCATTTCCGTTCACCGTCCATCCCGAAGTCTTGCCCATGACACTTTCCGTCGTGAATTCTGCTTCTTCCCCGGCCTTCACCTGCTCTGAAGAAATCTTCCTTCTCCAACCAACCCGTTTGACCTTCCGAGCTACCCTCGTGGTGAAAGTGGGTCTTCGTGGAGGGAATGTTCTTTCCCCCCCTGACTTTTATTTCCAGCTGTGTATCTTCGAGAGGGCCTTGTGACTCAGGCAACTTGTGTCCATGTGGATGATGGGCATGTTGGAAAAATCTGGTAAGAATTTATCGCGGAAAAAATCTGCATCTTCAGAGCTCAAAAGTAAGTTCAAGGATCAAAGAAGCACGGGCAGAATGTGTGGATTCACACATGCGCACACAGAGAAAATACAACCAAAATGTGGAACGTCCTGTGCACACACACGAGACCCATATGGACCCATTGGAAAAGTCAATGCATATATTGACCCACATGTCTCCGGGCAGGCTGCACTCCCACAAATGCAGCTCGTTCCGTTCCTCGGGGACAGGATAAAACAACGGGCAGGCAATCTTTGTCCCTCAGCCTATCCTGGGGAACATCAAAAAAAGGGTAAAACACCCTAGACTTTTCTTCAATGGCCTCCCCCTCCCCCAGATATTCAACTGCATCCAAGATAGTGGCAGATGTCATCTGTGGTCAATGATGGAAGCATGGCGGTGTACAAGGACATGTTTTAAATTGGAAAACAATGCCTGAGATGGGAAGGGGGAGCCCAGGGCATTGCGTGATCACATGTGCGTGATGAGCGTGCCAGACCCCTGTGCTGTCAGCAGAGTTCCAGGAAAGGGCTGGCTGGGTACCCACCGTTGGCCGTGTGCGCACCTGCACGAGCCCTCGCACTCGGAGACGTAAAGAACACGGCTCTCTGGTCAACCTACATGAGACGTGTTTCTGCCCAGGCGTCAGGTTGGGAGGCAGTTGTACCTCCAGAGATTTCCAGAACCATAAAATGCTGAAAATGAAAAGCAGCCGGCGTGCCCCAAAGTGTGTTTTAGGAAACACCCACGGCATTGGATGTAAAATGGCGTAAAGGTGGGGAGCAAAGAGGTGAGCAAGTCTACCACGAACAAAGCGGATCACGGGTTTTACGTTATTATTATTACAGGACTTTTCAGAGCCTTTAGCGTCTCTGTTCGCCAAGCTGACTCGGGCACAGAATCTTCTCCTCAGAAGCGCCTTTCAAGACAACATTTTGCGAGGAAGCACAAACCAACCTGACTCTTTCTATCCACTCAACAGATGGGAAAACTAAGGGCCAAGAGCAAAGGCATTAACCCTAAAAAGCACACTGGCGAGTGGAAGGCAAGACAGCTTGACTTCTGGTCTGGGGTCCTATCTCCATACAACTGTCATGACATATGAGAACTTAACTCATTCATTCATTCAATGGACATGTCTGGTTTTTTTTCTTTAAGTTTTATTTTGAGAGAGAGAGAGAGAGAGAGAGCACGAGCAGGGGAAGGACAGAAAGAGGAGGGAGAGAGAGAGAATCCCAAGCAGGCTCCTCACTGTCCTAAGTGTTCCCTTTACTTATAATGATGCTTTGAGACAAACTCTGTTATCAGCCCATTTTACGGATGAGGAAACTGGGACGCAAAGACACTCGGTCATTTTTCCAAGGTCACACAGCTGGTAAATGCCACGTTGGTCTTTGAACCCACATGGTGTGGCTCCAGGATTCACACTTTTTTAACGACTATGTCCCACCGCCTCTCAAGTTCAAGTAGAAGCAAACCGTGGTGGTCTTCATCCTCCAGGTCCTTAAACCTGGCGGTTTATCAGGGATCAAGGTGAAGGAGGGCTCAATAACCCGAAAAAGTTGTGTGTTGAGTCCAGAGCAAACTACGAGCCCAAAGGGGCAAATGAATGAGCCCCCAACCTGCGCCATGTCCTCTCGTTACCCTGGTGTCCAGCCATGGGCTCACGGAACAGAAAGGAAAGTGGGACCGAGCCAAAGAGAATTCTCAGTCTGCTCGCCATCTGCAAATCATCCGTGATGGTATAAATCAGACAACAAAGGACCCCAGCAAGCTACAAAGGCTTGTAGCAAAGAAAATGCCTGAGGCCCATGGAGTTTAATGTTCGTCTTCCAACAGGTGATAGGGCAGCTGATCCCCAGAGCATCTTGCCACTGTGTCTCCTGTGCCCCTGTTCCAGGGCCCCGTGCCTCTGCAAGGAACCTCAGCCTGTCCTCTTTAAGGCAAGCCAGGCTTCTCCTTGGGAGATCTCACCCCGTCCCATGGTTCAGTTAGTTACCAGATGTTGGTGGCTCTCCAATCTCTATCAACCCTCCTACCCAGAAGGCCAATGAACAACTAACAAACTACCCACTGGCCGTTGTTACTTGGATATGACACAGGCTCTTCAAATTTGGCATGCCCAAAACCAACCCCATCGTCATCTCCTTGCCCAGATTCACCCCTTCTCAATTGGTCTCCATCTCCAGGAAAAATGGTACCACTGTGGATCCAACCATCCAAATCAGAATCCTAGGAAGCATCTCTGACCCCGTCTTTCCTCATTTAGTCTTCTTACCTTCATTCAGCAAGTCTTGCTTATTCGACTTCCCAAATATCCCCAGAATTCTTTCACTCTTTTTATCCTTTCTACCCTGTCGCCGCTTGAGGCTGCCATCTTGCTTGCTTGGACAACTACAGTGGTCTTCCGGTAACAATGCAGTCACCTCCTTCTAAGCAATTGGTCAAGGTACATCTTTCTAAAATGCAAATCTGATTCCTGATCCAAAGATACTGACATAATAAGCGCTTGTTGTTTTAAGCTATTATATTTTTTTGTCTGTTTGTTTTGAATTAAAGTTAGTTAACATATATTTATAGTACTGGTTTCAGGAGTAGAATTCAGTGATTCCTTGCTTACGTATAGCACCCAGCGTTCATCCCAACAAGTGCCCTCCTTAATACCCATCACCCACGTAGCCCATCCCCCTCGCCCATCTCCCCTCCAGCACCCCTCTGCTTGTTCTCCGTTTTTAAGAGTCTCTTACGGGTTGCCTCCTCTCCTTTTATCTTATTCTTCCTTCCTTTCCCCTACGTTCATCATTCTGTTTCTGAAATTCCACGTATGGAATTTGATATGATATCCTCATATGATATTTGTGTTTCTCTGACTGACTTCCTTTGCTTAGCATAACACACTCTAGTTCCACCCACACCGTTGCAAGTGGCAAGATTTCATTCTTTTTCATCACCAAGTAAGATCCCATTGTCTATATACCAGATCTTTATCCATTCATCAGTCGGTAGACATTTGGTCTCTTTCCATACTTGGCTATTGTCGATAGTGCTGCTATAAACACTGGGGCGCAGGTGCCCCTTCGAATCAGCATTTCCGTACCCTTTGGATAAATACCTAGCGGCTTAAGCGATTATATTTTGGAGTAATTTGTTACGCAGCAGCGGATGGCCGAGAAAACTCATAGGCTCTCTTATCTCCGGGCGACGGCACAAGCTGTCGTAACCCGACTCCTGACGGCTTCTCCCGCTCCTTCCAGTGTCAATCCATTTCACCTAAACTCCAATTCATTCTCAGGTCTTAGGTAAGATGACACCACCTCCAGGAAGCCACCCCTGACTGATGATAGCACTGATCACAGCAGACAGTGAGCTCCCTGAGGGTGGGAAGGGTGGCTGCCATAACTCGTTCTGGATCCCCTGTGTCCACAAAAGGTCTGGCCTTCTACAGATGATGGGGGGGTGAATATCTCCTGAATGAATGAGGGGCACAGAAAGGCTTCCCTGCTCCATGCTGAGCTGAGGTGTCTCCTTGTAGCCAGCACATGACTCCGTACCAGGCAGATAGTAATGGCCTCCTAAGTGTCTCAAAGCCAGGCTTATAATTTGCACGGTTGTGACATTGACTCAGACCTGGTATCTCCACTGAGCTAGAACATGTCTTCTCATTCACTCTCCTTTTTCATTTTCACGAGAACCACGAGGATCATCACTACCCTCGTTCGATGCAGAGGAAGAAGAAGACAGAGGGACGTGAACAACTTTCATGCACGACCAGCCGCAAAAGCCCGAGTCTCTGAACTGGCTCCCAAACTCTCAGCCTAGAACTGCCCTTACAAGGGAAGACTGCTGAGGAACATACACCTTAATTACTAAATCATTTTGCGAAAACAAGAAAAAAACGCAGATGGCCGCTCCGCCCGCGATGGTTCATTTCACTGCATCACCCAGGCCTCTCGGTAAGCAACTAAACTCCAGTGTGACGTTTTTAGTCTCTGAGGGGAGAGAAATAGCAGAATCCAGGAAATAAAGCAAAACCGAATTAAAGCAGATCCGGAAAAAAGGAAGTTGTGGGGGGGGGGGGATAAAAAAGTCTATAAAAAGGAAAGCATTTAGAAGGAAGTTCGTTTTGATGCTTTCAGATACATATTGGTAAGGTTATATATTATTAGGGGAAAAAATTAATAATAATAAAATAAGTTCAAAGGGCGGGAGGGGCATTCACAAGAAGCTACCTTCCAGACCAATATATCCGATATGAGATTCCAGACGGAGCTCCTCTGAGTTGTGTAAGCCTCTGGGTTTGATTTTTATTTCAACTCCATCAGGATCCTATTCACCATGTGTGAGTGACGATTCTAAAACCACAGAGTGCTGAATTAAATACAATTCAGCGGGGGGAACGAGTCACAATAATACCAGTTTCAGGGCAACATGCCTTATCACCAATGGCTTTTGCTTCTTCGGTAACTGAACGCCTGTGGGTAGCTCACAGATATATCCGCTGTATACTCCACTCCATTCAACTGTAGAGAACATTCTAGAATTTATACCAAAGATGGCAAAGACCGAGCCACGGGGTGCAGCAAACCTGCAAGTGTGCTTGTTTGGCCTTCCCCGTATTTTTCAGTTATCGATATTTAAATATGAGAGGGTTGGGGCGCCTGGGTGGCGCAGTCGGTTAAGCGTCCGACTTCAGCCAGGTCACGATCTCGCGGTCCGGGAGTTCGAGCCCCGCGTCAGGCTCTGGGCTGATGGCTCGGAGCCTGGAGCCTGTTTCCGATTCTGTGTCTCCCTCTCTCTCTGCCCCTCCCCCGTTCACGCTCTGTCTCTCTCTGTCCCAAAAATAAATAAACGTTGAAAAAAAAATTTCTTAAAAAATAAATAAATAAATATGAGAGGGTTGACATAAAATCCAGATTTTCAGCACCCGTGGCGGGCAGTGGGGGGGGGGGGGGTGAGGGGGTACTGCCCGCATCGTCACACGGCAAATATCGGCCTGAGGTCAGTAAGGGTTCCCCCTGACCCCCCCGGCGTGTGGTCCCTTCCTTCTATGCCCCATCTGCCTCTGGCATTGACCGTGTTTCCCTGGCCCCTATGGGCACAGCGCTGAGATCCCTACTCTCAAAAAAGATGGCCGCCGTTTTCTTAGAATTCCTTGGTTGAAACAGAGATCCCCACAAGTGATCTTCAAGAAAAGGAAATTCTTTTAACGAAAGGGGTACTAGGAACCCATCAATTACCTCTTCTTTCACTCTCTCCTTTACCTCTCAATCATGCCATCTCTGCTTCTCTCGGTGTCTCTGCCATGTTTTTTCTCCTAGACTGAGGTCAACCTCCTAAGTGGCCTAAAAGAGCCAGCCGGATCCAGCGTCGACTTCCCGGTCTTTCAACTCAGCGCTCAGAGCTCCCCTGGCCCAGTGGCTCACTTGCCCAAACCCAGTCTGCCCAAACGGGCATCAGATCGGGGCATTCTCCTGTTCAGATCAGACTAGCCAATCACTGGCCATGGTTGCTGGTCACCGGACCAATCAGGGTGCCTGGGGCCCCGCCCTAACAACAAGGGAGGATCGTGGGGCACAAAACCTGGCCTGCCGGGGTAGCAGGGATTCCAGGTAAGACACGCTTGCCTCAAAGGCAGGCGGGCCAGGACTCCCAGCACCGATCCCGCCACCACCTTCTCAGACAGGATCCTTACTCTCCAGCGATTCGCCTCTCTGCTCCCACAAGGTGTGGCCTGGCCGGGGCCCGCACAAAGGAATTACGCACTTCACTTGTCGACCGAGCCCTCGGCCACAGGCACAAATGGAAGCAGTTAGTGTCTGTAATGAATTTGTAATACTCCTATGCTTGTTTCCTCTCGGTGCCTGTTGGCCTTTCCAATTAGTGGGAACCCACCATAGGGCAGTAATTGGGCTCCTTCTTAGCCATCCTGGAGGGGGGGGGGTCACACCGCCGCCCCCTCCCCCCCCCCCGCCCCGCCCAGACAAACCACCTGACCTCTAAAGCGGCCATAGCGAATTTGCCTTTATTGGCCCAAATTTGGAAACCCCACGTTATTTGCCTTTGAGGTCAAACAAAGAGACGCTCTATTTTCTCTGGCTCCTCCCAGCTCCGAGATAGCCAAGAACAGAGCATCATTGTCAGGCTTCAATTCATCCTGCAGAATCAAGGAAACTCCAGCAGCGTGACAGGCGGAAGGGCCTGGTCGTTGCTATCCCCGCGCTGCCGTGGAACAGCTGTGTGATCTTGGGCAGGTAGCTTCACCTCTCTGACCCTCACTTTTCTCCCTTTGGTAGATCCAGACAGTCAACGCTCGTTGGTTTATCGAGAGGTTGAAGCGAGAAGTCTGAGCCACCCACACAGCTTCAGTCAATACACAATAAATATTATCCCCCTTTCCCTTCTTCCAGACCCCCTCTCCGAAATAGGAATGTTAGACCATCCATAAATAATTATGGAGTAGTTAGCATGTTCATAAGGTGGCACTGGGTGCCATAAAGAGAGAAAGTCAAAGAAGCTCAGCATTCACGTTGAACTCAGTCTTAGCCCTGGCACTTTCTGGCCAAGTGTGTTCAAGCCAAGTGACTTAACCTCTCTGAAGCTCCCGCCTGAAACGGCCGATGGCAATTACACCTGCTTGATCAAATGATTGTGACCGTGTCTGTTATTTGTACCGTCACATTCCCCACCCCCAGCCAGAGCTTGGAGTGTGCTGGTTGACCCAAACTGAGCGAGGGCCTCAAAGAGTAAGTGGAAATTTTCTAAGGCAAAGAAGATGGGACTGACGTTCCTAGTGGAGGAAATAGGAGACAAAATGCTGAAAGGTCCCGGGTCTTTAAGGCCAAGGTTTGGGATCCCTTTGTGGGGCGGCAGGGCGGGGTGGGGGGAGCGTGGAGAAGGCCATCTGAGAATCTGGCGAAGCTGTTCCTGAGGTGGACACCCAAGGGTTACGCACAGACTCTCAAGGACGAGAGGAACAAAAGAAGAAATACACGCAACCCATGAGTTCGGGGAGAAAAAGAGTAAAAAAAAAAAAAAATCAGTGATTCGGAACGTATTACAGAAAACGTTTCTTCTGGAAAACGTGATAATTTTGGAGACCCTCGATGTTACAATTCTTTGAGAAATTCTTTACGTCCTGCTCGGCACAATGAAATGCAACGGCTGGCAAGATTTTGCAGACGGAAAGGATCCTGTTGGTTCGGGAAATTCAATAAGCAAAGCGATTAGCAATCTCGGCTTGCCTACCTTTGCGGCAACAAGAGGCCCACACCCCAGCTCTCAGTGACAGGTCCGCTGCGTCTTTGTCCTGGCCGGCCACCTTTCCCGTCCTTTGTGGATTCCGTAGCTGTCCTTCGTTACTCTGCCTGGGGAGAAGGATCACCATGAACGGCAGGTTTCAGGTATTCACTTTGACCGTTGCTGCGACCACCAAGTAAAGATCTGTGTATGCACACGTGGCTCGTTTTTAACGATGATGTCAAATTATGTTTCGATGGGCTAATATGGATTAATAATTAGCATGGGCTTTTTTAAAAAATTTTTTAACGTTTCTTTATATTTGAGAGAAAGAGAGAGAGACAGTGCGTGAACAGGGAAGGGGCAGAGAGAGAGGGAGACACAGATTCGCAAGCAGGCTCCGGGCTCCGAGCTGTCAGCACAGAGCCCGACGTGGGGCTCGGACCCACCAACCGCGAGATCGTGACCTGAGCTGAGGTCGGATGCTTAACCCACTGAGCCACCCAGGCGCCCCAATACTTAGCGTTTTCAATCAGTTATATCGGCGTGGATCTCCATGGCAAGAGTCAAGTGCTGACCCGCAAATAAACTCTTCCCACAATTTATTTGGACCCAAGCATGACTTCAGGGTCTTGAAATAAAATGGTATGTTTTCAGCACACACACACACACACAACACAGGCTTTGTCTTCCCTCACTGTGTGCATCAGTTAAAGCTCTGACCCCTAGGGCTGGGACACCTGGTGGGAGGGATGGGCCAGAGTTCCTGCTCGGGGCTTCATGGTGAAGGTACAAGGTGGGGAGAGCTTTATATGGGGTGGAGAGCCAGGAGCTAGACTAGAATCGCTTCCATCATGGAGGGAGGCAGACCAGAAGGAATTGACTGAACAGCTGACCCAGTTGGCTCAGGACTGTCCCTATTTTATTTTATTTTATTTTGAGAGACAAAGAGCATGCATGAGCAAGCAGAGGCACAGGGAGAGAGAGAGAGAGAGAGAGAGAGAGAGAGAGTCTTAAGCAAGCTCCACGCTCAGCGTAAAGCCCAACACGGGGCTCAATCCCACAACCCTGGGATTGTGACCTGAGCTGAAATCAAGAGCTGGACGCTCATCTGACTGAGCCACCCAGGCGCCCCGTGGACTGTCCCAATTTTAGAACTGAAAGCTGTGTGCCCCAGAAACCCCTCGGACCGGGACAAACCAGGTCGGGTGGTCACCCAAGCCCCGAGTAGGCGGCACAGGAGGTGCTGATGAGCAGTCCCTCACTGTGCCCGAGCCACCTGGCGGGGCTGTGATGCACACGAGCCCTAAAGCGAGGTCAGGACCCGGGTTCAAGTCCAGCCTTCGCTAAGCATCGGCCGCGGGTCTCTACAGGTTAGTCCCTCCTGATCTGTGAAACGGGATTAGCAGAATCTATTTTCTGGTTTCAAAGGCTCAGCGAGGTAATCCCTGGGCTGGACACGGCACGAAGGCTCAGCAAAGGTTGGGCCGTCTGGTCACTCCCATCAGTGTGAGATAAGAATAGGTTACTCCGGAGGGAGCCGTGTGGGAAACGCTCCGGCAGGAAGGTGTGTTAAGAAAGGATTAATCTGAGCATCTTCCGAGGCCAGGGGAAGGGGGGGCCCGTGTCACGCTGAGGTCACACCAGCTGCTGTCAGCTCCCATCCCAGGCGCCCAGATATCCTGGCGGGCGAGGAGGCATCTGGGTCGCCCACTCATTCCTGTCCCAGGCTCCAGCCGTCAGGAGTAACCTCCGGAGCCCCAGGAAAGCTTCACGGCTTCCTCTCTCCTGCTTTTGCTATTTGTGGCCCCGGTACGGTTGTCAGGGATGGGGAGGTGATGCTGTTCCTTTCTGGCACACAGTCTGCTCTCGAACAATGGGAATCAGGATGTTCAGCCCATCGAAGCTCCTTATTGTCTCACCCTTCTCCCGGAATCCTAGGGCCCAGAACGTTGCCTGGCCTCCGCACTCCATTAATAACCGGGCGCAATGAATTGGGCCTTTCTCCACCGCCCAAACTTCTTTGGTTCTAGCCCTGGTCAAGGCCGTCATTCAGTCACTCAACAAACGCCGAGTGGGGAACCCCGGTGGGGAACTCTGGGCTCTGGAGCCGTGGTTTGACCACAGCGCTGCTACTCACCAGCCGCCTCGCCGGGTGTCAAGCTCCTTAGTGCCTCAGTGTCCACGTCTGGAAATGGGTTAATAATAACGCTCCCCGCGTTGTGTTGCAAAACCCTTAGACCAATGCCCGGCAAAGAGTACACGCTCAATAAACGTTACCTGTTATTAAGAGTCTTATTAACTTCAAGAGGGACGTGTCTTCAACTCCACCCAAGCAACCCTTTCGTTATGCACCTGTTTCTGGGCCATTTCGAAAGTACAGAGCATCGCCCGGAGGGGAAATCTTACATGGGGATGAATATTAAGATTGAGAGTCTGGAGGCCAGGTATTAACAACTTCCCCTTATTCCTAGCATCCAGCCAGGGCCGGCTTCACGGACACGCAGGACCCCGTGCTTCAAGTTCACTGTCCTGCCGTCTAGGTTGAACTGAATGGCTTCAGACAGTGAATTTCAGAGGGACAATGACGATGCCCTGAGATTTGCCTCCTGCGGTCTCACCAGCCCCACCTTCCCGCCCCCTCCGCCCTACAAATTATGCCAATTACCCACGTCCTACTGAGTAGCTCTCATGTGTGTGTGGTTTTGCTAAGAGTCTCTGCCTCTTTTCTATTAACAAATCCTTCCTCCCACGTAGGAGCAAGGCAGGGGAAGAAAAGAAAAGTAGGAGAAAGCAATGAGGAAGGAGGGAACTCGCCTCCTGCCCCCCCGCACCATCCCACGGCAGCCAGGGTTCGGGAAACTCACTCCAACACGTGGGCAAGTCAGTTTACGGCTCAGTTTCTTCATCTGTAAAGTGGGTACAGTGATGAAGTCTCCCTCTTCGGCTCCTCAGGGTAGGAAGGGAGAGGGCGCTGGGCTGGATTCTGTGCTGGGCTTCGGGAAAATACTCAGTAAATGGTATTTCTAGCCTTCAAACAATAGTAGCCGGTCATCCTAGTGGGGATAACAGTAATAAG
Source organism: Prionailurus bengalensis (assembly GCF_016509475.1). Classification (NCBI taxonomy): domain Eukaryota; kingdom Metazoa; phylum Chordata; class Mammalia; order Carnivora; family Felidae; genus Prionailurus; species Prionailurus bengalensis. The sequence continues at coordinate 12,587,083 of NC_057356.1, forward strand.
CGAATCCGGTCTCACCGACTGCATAGACACGTCCCAGGACCAGATCAAAATTGTTTCCTCTCCAGGCTCGACTCGTAAACCGGCTCTTCTGCTCATGAGGGGTGCAAGAGCCTTATTTTTTCTTTCGTACCTTTGTTGTGGTGGTTATTCTCTGGCTCGCTTCCTCTCCTGGGCAGCAGATCTTGCCCCCAGAGCTGCCTGGCCCCGGCTAGTCTGGGCACTGGGGTCCCGGGCCATGTCGGTCAAATCCTGGTTCCTTATAACACAGACGTTCAGTAAACCTACATTTGCATCAGATGCCCCAGACGGGCTGCTGGCTGGGTTTCACGTTATTCTTTATTACGATTACTACAACAACAACAAAAAGCCACGTAATGAAAATATGCCCGAATTTATGAATTAATGACGGAGAGACGCACCAGGGTCAGGCACTGAACTCTCGTTTATGTAAGAGATTAACTCAGCAAACCCTTTTCAGATGGCTGTAGTCAAGAAGGAACCTGTCGCTCAGCGTCAACGACAGTGAATTCCCAACGAAGAATGCATTTTCACATTCACGTGACGTTTGTCTGGTCAGAGGACCAGAGATCCGAAGGCTCCATCCGCACAGAGCCCGACACGGGGCTCGAACCCACAGACCGTGAGATCATGACCTGAGCCGAAGTCAGACGCTCAGCCGACTGAGCCGCCCAGGCGCCCCTCATGGTCTACCTCTTGATGGAAGGTGTAGTTAAGGACTTGGGGTCCCCTGTCTAATACCCCGCAGTAGGTTTTGCTGGAGCCATATGAGGCCGTGCACTCAGGAGGAATAACCACAATGAAGAAATTTGAAAGGCACCGTGGAAGGTTAAAAAAAAAAAATCTAGGACAAAAACCTAGACGACTTAATCTAAACACCAAAATGCTATTGCTGTTGCTGAGGAAGCTTCATTGTTACCTTTACTTTTCTTTTTCCCCCCCTAAGATTTTCAGAGGCCACGCCCAGCCCGTGGACCTGTTGTGTCCGGCTCTTAGCATGATTTTCAGCTTAAGGAAGTCTCCGTTCGACTCAGCCTTTTCCACCTTCTACGAGGAGTTCCGGCCATCTGCGGCACCTGCTGGCTGGTGGGTAACTGCCAGCGTCTTTCGGGGAGACGTAGACTTCCCGGGTGGCCACGACCCCCAACTGACCTGCCTCCTACATGTATGAGACCTGCCCGCCCCGCTCCGGGCGGGAATTTCAAGTTGCAATCACAAAAGCATTCTTATAATGAAACATCGGCCATAACAACCTCACGAAGCAAATCTAAGGCAAAGCACGTTGGGATGATTTGTCCGGAGAGAGAAGGATGCAAAACAGTCATGATTTTCCCCGCACCTTGTGCAGACGGGTCCTGACCCATTCTCCGGCTCACGAGCATCACCCCCCTATCACTTTCTGGCCCCAAGGCCCGTGGGAGGTAGGACGAAGCGGTCTACAGGAGTGTCAGCCACACAGCCAAGGCCACGGAAAGGCGTGGATAGAAAAGGCTGAGCGGCTGAGGGCGGGGCTAGAAACGGGGACTCAAGAGCCGTGTAGACACTGGCATCCGAGGAGGCGCCTCGGCGTTAGGAAGAAGGAGACAAGAAACGAAGTCCGTGGTCAAAGGAAAGAGCGTGACGTGGCCGTTTCGTGCCTTCTAGCAAACGAGAGAGGGCAGCGAACCCTGGCCACCCTCACTACTCGCACCCTAGCTCAGTCGCTAGTAACTTGCCCCAGACAGTGGGGAGGAACCTGTGCTCTCTCGTCAGGTCACTGCCACAGACATAGCAGCTCCAAGACTTGGGCCCTACGTGTCATTCACCTGAGCCGTGTTCCTTTGATATCGTTTTCTTGAAGTTGATTCTTGGTAGAATACTTTTTTTAAGTTTACATTTATTTTGAGAGAGAGAGGGGGAGAAAGAAAATCCCAAGCAGTCTCCTCACTGTTAGCACGGAGCCCGACACGGGGCTCGAACCCGCGAAACGGCCAGATCCGAAATCCAAGAGTCAGATGTTTAACCGACGGAGGCACACAGGTGCCCCTTTAAATGCAATCCTTTTGTAACGCAGCTTTGTCCTATGCCCTTCCATCTGAGACATTGTAGGGTTCATGAGTAGTGTGCCACACGCCCGCACACACACACACACACACATACACACACACAGAGCGGGATTCGGGAGCTGGCCCGCAAGGCTCACGAGAGCCACCGTTACACGTTCAGCAATCCTCAGAGCCAGTTGGTGCGCACACAGTGGTAAAAAATGAAATTATATTAGCTTGCACTCAGGCTGTTTTAAAGACAACGGTGATAAATACTCAGAATTCATCCTTTCCTAATTATGTTGCCACATTTTGCTAGTATCTGTTCCCGAGGTTCCTCACGTTCTCCCGTTGTGTCTGTGCGACGGAGATGCTTTATCATAGGATGCGACGGTCCATTTCTTCCCGACTCTGTGTTTGGGAACGTGTCAGCCGCTTGAACTCAACCATGGTAGCGATATTTACAGCATGGACATTGGCAAAGGCTCCAGATCAGAGCTTCCGTTCCCACGCAGAACTGATTGTTAAACGTTTACTGACACGCCACATCTTTGGGTAATTGTTAATTACGAACTGCGTGTGTAGAATAATACATAATATGAATTTATTTCCCCTACTACATGCTAAAACAGACTTAGCTGCAATTTTTAAAAAAACATATATATGTGTGTATATACACAGACAGACACACACACACACACACACACACACACACATATATGGGGGCACCTGGGTGGCTCAGTTGGTTAAGCATCCGACTCTTGTTTTCGGCTCAGGTCATGATCTCGCAGTTTGGGAGTCTGAGCTCCGAGCTGGGCTCTGTGCTGACAGTGTGGAGTCTGTTTGGGATTCTCTGGCTCTCTCTCCCTCTCTCTCTCTCTCTCTCTCTGCCCCTCCGTTGATCTCTATGTCTCTTTCTCAAAGTAAATAAATAAACATTAAAAAAAATGGAAATATACATGTATATAAACATACGTGTGTATATATCTGTGTGTGTATACGTATACGTTCCTACACTCCCTAAGAGATTGGGGCGTCCATCAGAGAGGACGTGCGGTATTAACACTCAGCAGCCTGATAGTCATTTGCTAGGGAAACTGAGGCCCAGAGAGGTGAGTGAGTTTGCGGAGACCACACAGTGAGAGCGAGGCTGAGTCAGATTCCTTTGCATTTCCCTCTGTCCAATGCTGCCTCCCTCCGTGGATGGCACTGAGTCACATCCCTGAAGCCCACTGTTCGGCATCGGCTAGAAACAAGGGGGAGCAGCCCGAATGAGGGCAGAAGGGAGGGTGCAGGGGGGGCTAAAAGGGTCATTAGAAATTCACACAATTAATTAGACAGTGCTAGGGACACAGCCGTCTGGATAACCCATCGATGAGGATGGCAGGGGGCCTACCCCCCCACCCCGTCCCCCGCCGGGGCCTCTGTGGGTTACCGCAAGCAAAGCTCCAAGGTCCGCCTTCCCCATCAATACCCACCCCAAACCCGCGTAAATATTTGATGCAGAATTAAAGCCCGTTTCCAACTTTTATGAGCCCGGTAGCAGCGTCTGCTGCTTCTGGGTGCCCCCCACCCCCACCATCTCCCAAGGAGCGCCCCCCCCCCCCGCCCCTGGCCTGGCCAGCCTTGTCCCTCCATCAAGCCGAGTGCATTAGGACAATTAGCACCAGCCCACTGGCGCCAATTAGCAACCAATAGTGTCTATATTATGGAGAGGGGGCGGCGGGGGCGCCTGTGTCTCCAGCCGGCCTTCACACTCAATTACATTAAGTGGAGGCTCCAAGCTGCGGGCGGGGGTGGGGGGGGGACGGGACGGTTGCTGGGGTGATTGCGTCTTCTCCGTGTGGCAGGTGATCTTCTCCCTGGCTCCCCGATCGGGGACGGACTCCTCTCCTTGTCCGTTTGCATCAATACACACGCCTTCCAAAGGCAGGAGTGAGGGAGGCACGGGGTGGAGAAACAAGGAAAACTCATGCAGCGAAATCGTGACATGCACCATGCCGTCCGGCCTGCCTGCCTGCCTTCAAGAGATATTCGCAGGGGGCGTCCTGCGAACCCAGGATCCTTCCATCGGCAGGGTCGGCCACATAATCGGCATGGCCTGGCGCAAAACGAAAACCTGAGACTCCGTATTCAAAAATATTAAGAACTTCAGGGGGTCCCCGGGGGGCTCCGTCGGCTGAGCGACCGACTTCGGCTCGGGTCATGATCTCACGGTTTGTGAGTTCGAGCCCCACGTCGGGCTCTGGGCTGACGGCTCGGAGCCCGGAGCCTGCTTCGGATTCTGGGTCTCCCTCTCTCTCTGCCCCTCCCCTGCTCACGCCCTGTCTCAAAAAATAAAGAAACATTAAAAAAATGTTTTCGAAAGGTATTAAAAACTACAAAATGATGGCAACCAAGTGCAGGATCCTTCTCAGTGGGAGCCCTTCTGAGCCCGGGGAACCTACTCAAGGGCACTGCTGTGCTTTCGTGAAGCCAGCCTATCTGCGATCTGGGATAGAGGAGTGAACAAATCTGAACAAAAATGTCAGGCTTCAGGGGGCCTCACTTTTTAATGGAAGGAGACGGTCAATAGCCAGTGCAAAGGCCCTGGGGCAGAGGTGTTTTGGTCATGTTCAAAGAGCATGGCAAGAAGTCCGTGCAGCTAGAGCAAAGCAAAGGGGAATGGAAGGAGATGGGTTATGTCGGGCCTTCTTGGCCATTAGGAGGACCTTGGCTTTTACTCTGAGGGGCTCAGGGAGCTCCACGAAAGGTCTATCAGCAGGAAACTGAATGTATTACAAGGTTGGGACCGGACAGGAGGGAGGAAAACTAGAATACAAGGAGACCCGTGAAAAGCCCACCCCAGCGCTTGGCAAATGTTTGCTGGAAAGGGCCGGATAGGAAACATTTTAGCCGCGGCGGGCCACAGGGTGCTGTCACAACCGCTCACCTCTGCTGGCACAGCACAGAATCAGCCGCGTCCAGTATGCAGATGTGGGCGTGCTTGTGTACCAATAAAACTTTACGGACACAGAAAGTGGGGTTTCGTATAATTGCCATGGGTCACGAACTAGAATTTTTCTTTCGCTTTTTTCCCCAACCCTTGAAACATGGAAAAACCAATCTGAGTTCACAGCATACCGCCCCCTGCTCCCCCCGCCAAAAGAAGCAGCACCGCAGGCCAGATTTCACCCGGGGGGGGGGGGGGTAAGTTTTTTCGACCCCAGATTTAGGAAATAATCCAAGGGAGACCGCCATGGAAGGACAGTGGGAAGGTCCTGGATGTATTTTTAAGGTAAAGCCAGTAGGATTTCCAAGAGGTCAGCTGGGAGGCAAAAGAAAGAGAGAGAAGCCAAGTCAGAGGACAGATGGGAGTCTCCCCTGAATGGAGAAGACAGCGGGAGGTGACAGTGTGACGGAGGGCCAGGAGGCGGTGGTAATAAGCCTAATCACTCCTTATTAGTTATTTAATTGGGCATTTCATATGTCCCCAGTTCCTTACAAACATCGATTCACTTAATCCCTGCCTAAACGTGTTCAGCAAGTTTGACTCCCTTCACGTCTCAACCCATTTCGCAGATGTGGAAACTGAGTCTTAAAGGAGTAAACTATGGAGGCGCCTGGGTGGCTCTGTCGGTTAGGCGTCGACTCCTGATTTCGGCTCGGGTCACGGTCTCACGGTTCACGAGGTCGAGCCCCGCGCCTGGCTCTGCGGTGACAGCGTGGAACCTGCTTGGGATTCTCTCTCTCCCTCTCTCTGCCCCTCCCCCCACTTGCGCATGTCTCTCTCTCTCTCTCTCTCTCTCAAAATAAATGAATAACCTTTTTTTTTTTTTTTTTTTTTTTTTAAAGAGTAAAGTATCCAAGATCACCAGGCGGTAAGTGGCAGACACGGGCCATTCCCGCCAGGGGACCTACGTGCTACAGCGTTTCGGGAGCCGCCCACATCACTTCAGAAGCCTCGCACGAAGCCAGAAACGTGAAAACACAAAGCAGAAGCCTTCCCAGGTACACGTTCTGGATTTCACTTTAGTTTCAATACTGGCTTAGGGGGTGCGTGTTTCCACGTGCTTCTCCCCACTCTCTGTGCCTCGGTTTCCCCCTATCTCTGCCACGCAGCTCCAGGAACGGAGCCTTTCCCCGGGTTCCCGCCTGACCTCACGTCGGCCGACACCACGATTCCTCAGCTTGGGAGCCGAGCAACCTGGGCAGGGACCGTCCCACAGCCTCAGGAAAGTGTTCGTTCCCTGTGAAATCACCGGGGATTATTTATGTGTCTAATACAGCGTCTTCTGTCTTCCAGGGTTTGCCGATCGCTGGGAAGCGAATCCCAGGGGAGGCCGGAGAACGGACAGGAAAGCCCTTGTCAGGTGGAGGCTGGACTCCAAAGGAGCTGGCGGGTCTGGGCCGGGGGTGGGCATCTGCTAGAGACAGGCGGACCCCCCCAACCCGACACCCCCGGCCCCCCTGAGAACAGCCACTGGGCCACCTCGTGCTGGCCTCCAGTCTCGGCAGGAACCGAGCAGGTGCCGACCCCACCGTGTGCACCGGGCCGGGGGAAGGACGGGCAAATGTGAGAACAGCGCCTGCCGCCCGGGGAGCCCGCGGTCTGGCAGAGACTGCAGCCAGCCAGCCTCGGACCCCAAGCCCGACGGAGAAATGCCGCAGAACGACGCAAGTTTTCAAAAAAGCCCCTTCGGACGATTCACGCGTGATCTGGATACACCCAGCCTCCCTCCCGACACACGTCGCTGTTTGTCGTCGGCCGCTGCTCCCGCTGCGAAGTGTGGACTTTTGGGGAAGGCATTCAAGGCTTCTGTTTAAGTCTTCATGAATTCGGAGCGGAAAGAAAGCCGCCTCCAGCCGGGATGTGGTTCAGTCTCCACTGGGCTGGGTTAGCTCGGGTCCTCCGTGATGTGGGTCCCCAGGAGAGAGTAACCGCCCAAGGACTTGTTTATTTTAGGGGGAAGGCCTGGGAGGGAAAATCATGAAAGGCTGGGGGCCAGTCGGATGGAAATCAAGTCTGACCCTGAGCGGAGGGGAGGAGGGGGGGCTGGGCTAGGAGGGTAGCCAGACTCACCTGCTGTCTATGGGAGCTGCCCCGAGGCGCCTGGGTTTCTCGAGTCTGGGCTAGCTTCTGGAACGGTCCTGTGTGTCCCAGGAAATGGGCCTGCCTCCGCATCCCCGCAGCCCACAGCCCTTGCTGGGAGCCGCCCCGTGGGAAGCGTGGCTTCCTGCAGATGTGACCGTGGGTGGCGGGGGTGGGAGCCACGGGCAGGGCCTCGGGCGGGCGGTGGCCTGAAGGAAAAAGTTGCTGTCACCATGTAACGGCCTCCCTTTCTACCCCTGCCCCCAACCGGGAATTCCGGGTCATCCTGTACATTTCTCTCTTACAATGTATCCCCTCTGCTCACAGGGTATTGTTGGTGCAATTATTTGTGTGGGGTTTTTTAAAATATAGTTTATTGTCAAATTGGCTGACGTACAGTGTTTACAGTGTGCTCTTGGTTTTGGGGGTAGATTCCCGTGATTCATCGCTTACGGACGACACCCCGTGCTCATCCCAACAAGTGCCCTCCTCCAGGCCCATCACCCACTTTCCCCTCCCCCCCCAACCCCCATCAACCCTCCGTTTGTTCTCTGTATTTAAGAGCCTCCGATGGTTTGCCTCTGTCCCTTTCGGTTTTTAACTATTTTTCCCCCTTCCCCTCCCCCAGGCTCTTCTGTTAAGTTTCTCAAGATCCACATACGAGTGAAAACATACGATACCTGTCTTTCTCTGCCTGACTTCTTTCACTCAGCATAATACCCTCCGGTTCCATCCACGTTGCTACAAGTGGCCAGATTTCATTCTTTCTCAATGCCAAGTAGTATTCCATTGTATCGATAAACCACATCTTCTTTATCCATTGGTCAGTTGATGGACATTTAGGCTCTTTCCGTAATTTGGCTATTGTTGAGAGCGCTGCTCTAAACGTTGGGGTACACGTGCCCCGATGCATCAGCACTCCTGTGTCCCTTGGGTAAATTCCTAGCAGTGCCATTGCTGGGTCATAGGGTAGATCTATTTTTAATTTTTTGAGGACCCTCCACCCTGTTTTCCGGGGCGGCTGCTCCTGTTTGCGTTCCCACCAGCAGTGTGCGATTATTTGTTGAAAAGCGGGTAGCAAAGCTCTCCTTCCGGAGCTGACATGCCAGTTGCTGTCACGGATCTTGCTCTGTGCCTTAGGTTCTTCATTCAGCAAAGAAAGATAATAAAAGTATAAAAGTATCAGCTTTGCGGGGCTGCAGAGAGCTTCAAAGGGGTTCACGGGAAGGGCAGAGAATGTCACACTGTAAGATACAATGTAAGTAACCAGCAGCCCTTAGCTTTTAAAAATGGTCGCTCTTTGGGGCGCCTGGGTGGCTCGGTCCGCGAAGCATCCAACTTCAGCTCAGGTCATGATCTCACGGTTCCGATCGTGAGTTTGAGCCCCTGATCGGGCCCTGCGCTCACAGCTGGGAGCCCGGAACCTGCTCCGGATTCTGTGTCTCCCTCTCTCTCGGCCCCTCCCCTGCTCACGCCTCTGCCTCTTTCTCTCTCTCAACAATAAATGAACATTAAAAAAACTTTTTGTAAATGGTTGCTGTTCCCCAGGAAGAGATGACCATCCCAAGTTCAGGAAGACTACATAGCGTGAAGTCAAACAGGCAGTGGGCGATGAGACCAGGGTCGAAATTTCCAGGCTGGAGCCCTGGCACGCTTGACCTTCTTGAACTGGGACCCCCGTGGATCTGGGGAGGCATACACGCTACCCCGCAGACCCCCATCGTACGCCCTTCTGCCCAGAGCCTCGCCACTGTCCAGGTAGAAGCTCTGATCTCAGAGCCCTGCCTGGGCTCACCAGGACCCCCTCCTCCTTCCCAGGACACAGCCCCCGATGCCTGCCCCCTGGCCCAGGCTGGCGACTCACCAGCACCTGCCCCGGCCGGAGCCCTCGATGTCCCGGCTCATCCTGAATCCCATCTTCCTGCTTAGTCTTGGTCGGACATTCATTCATCCCTCACATACCCCCTTCTCTGCACCAACAGGATTGTTCAGCGCGTAATTTCTAACTCCCCACCGCCCCGGAAGGCTCTACTGACGTCCATTTCACGCATGAGAAAACTGTAGCCAAAAAATAAACTAAACTGATCATACATCCCAACCCAGGTTTTCCCAACTAAGAGCATCATAATCATAATAATATGTTGTCTCGCCCGAATTTCAGAGCAAGCGATGCGGAGGAAGAGGCCGAGGCTCAGAGAAGTCAAGGAACTTGGCCAAGGTCACACTTCCCTGTTTCCACTTCTGGACAAGTGGCCAGGTCCTCATCCCCAAGGGCCTCCCACAAGAGGCTGTTGGACCAAGATGCCCCCGTTGGACAAGGTCTTGGCTAAACATCCATCCCCAAGGGCCGGGGAGAAGGAGCTGGTGGGCAGAGATGCCCCAATTCAATCCAATTGAACTTCCATCCTGCCTTTGCAAGGACTCAAGGCTCAAGGGCAAAACACTGGCTAACTCTGAAAGCTGGGGCAAGGACAAAGGAGAACTAATTAAGATTGAAAGCAAGACAGGGTCCCCGAGCGCTGCCTCTTTTTACTTTAGAGACACCCGATAGCCCTCCGTGTCCCTTGTGTCGTTGCCGACATCCCCGATGGCATCTTCGAGAGCCCTGTATGCACCAAAGTAAGCCCTTCTTGTCCAAGTTGAAGAGGGACCCACCCTGAAGAGTCATTTAATATGAATGAGCAAATGCCTGTTACTAAAATCAGACATCACCCAGTGCCCATATTCTTCTTGGTAACTAATGTCCGGTGATCTTAATTACTCCGTGATCCGCGGATATTTTCGTGGGCATCAGACACGATATCATCGCAAACCGCTACTCTGGGCACAGGGACTCTGGGCTTCTTCAGTCACCAGACAACTCATTCATTCATCCTCAAGACAATTTCCAATTCCTTCCTTTTTTCATTCATTCTCAAGGCCTGTTCCCAACCTCTGTTCCATTTGGGCTTTCTGTACAGTTATAATGTTGTAGTATATATATATATATATATATAAAGATAACACTTTATTCTCCAGTCTTCCCTGCTGGCTCTGGGGCTCCATTCGGGCCAATGGGATTTAAGCAGATATCTGTTAAAGAGAGTTCCTTTCCTGATAAATATGGGGATGAGAGTGGCCAGGTGAGACCTTTCTGTCCCTTCACTCCCCTTTTAGCCTAGGAAGCAGATGTAATGCCTGGAGGCACAGCAGCTATCTTGTGACCATGAGGCATTAAGCATGAATCAAACTGAAAAGCTCACAGAGGAATACTGGGGCTGCTAAACTAATTCCAACGTCCATCTCCTTCTGGATCTCTTGTTACGTAAGGAAAACAAACCATACTTTATTTAAGCCATGTAAGAGTTGAGTTTTCTCTTAATTATAGCCAAATGTATTCCTAGTATAAGTGCTTACTAAGACCGAGAGAGGCACAGCCCCTCCCCCTAAGGGCGCTCCTGATCCAGTGAGGTGATTCGAGAAAGAAAAGAAGTAACAGTAAAAGAAAGTGCCATGTACCTATGGTGCTGCTATCACCGCCCAGAGAAATGGAGACAAAGCTCTTCCCTGCCAGACCCATTCCTAAGTTTCTTCTTCTCATTTCCTCATCCCGAAGTCCTTGACCGGAACAGAGCGCCCCCTGCAGCTGAAGCCACACGCTGTCCCTGCTGCACCGCGCGCAGCCCGCTTCTCTCCTGCAGGGACGAGTTCCAGAGCTCAGAGCACGTGCAAGGAAAGTCCTTCTAGGTTATCACCCGTCCGGGCTGGCTCACACTCTTGACGCCTATCTCCCCTTCGTATGCTTCCTTTATCACGAGTCCCAACCTGGTCATTTCTGTCTCCTCTCCTCTAATCTAATGCAATTTCTCCCATCTCTCCTGGCTGACGAGGACGAGACTGCTTTCCGTCTGCACCCCAGGTTGATCCCTCACTTCCGACGTGTGATGACCCCCCCCCTTAAAGTCACAGGTAGGAAAAAAATGATCACAGTTGCAGACTGGGTGTCCAATAACGATGAGGGAAATGGAGACGACTCTTTATTTATCACAGTAACCAAAACATCTACTGAGCGTTGACCGTGTCGCCCAGCCCAGCAGAGGCCTCACGCTCCTGGTCTCCCAGAGAACTCGAAGCTCACGGCAGGCAGGGACCATGCTTTTTCTCTTCGCACGGTGCACCCAGTGCCTGGCACACACTAGGTCCTCAGTGAATATTTATCAAGAGAGTAAATCCCCACCGCAACCTAATGAGGTAAGTATGCTGACGAGTCCATTTTACAGATGAAAAAACTGAGGTTCAAGAAGAAAAGGAACTTGCCTGAAGGTCACAGAGCTGCCAATTGACACAGCCGAGGTTTGAACTCAAGCGGCCTGTGCTCCAAACATCATCACCAGGACTCAGGGCCGTGTTTTACCATATTTGGCAACATTTGGACACTTTGAATGAAATTTAGGTGTGAAAAACCACAGGGATGGCGACGTTGGCTAAGGGCCTTTATTTTTACTCGGCTGAAACAAACGAAAAGGCTCGTTGCCAATTCTTTGCTGCTGCTGCTGCTGCTTCTTCTCTTTAATGTTATTTTATTTTTGAGAGAGAGAGAGACAGACTGTGTGAGCGGGGGGTGGGGAGCAGAGAGAGAGGGAGACACAGGATCCGAGGCGGGCTCCAGGCTCTGAGCTGACAGCAGGGAGCCCAACGCGGGGCTCGAACTCACGGACGGTGAAGTCACGACCTGAGCCCAAGTCGGACGCTGAAGCGACTGAGCCACCCGGGCGCCCCGCTTTGCTGCTTTTCTTAAAAGTAACATCCCGGGGCGCCTGGGTGGCGCAGTCGGTTAAGCGTCCGACTTCAGCCAGGTCACGATCTCGCGGTCCGTGAGTTCGAGCCCCGCGTCGGGCTCTGGGCTGACAGCTGGGAGCCTGGAGCCTATTTCCGATTCTGTGTGTGTCTCTCTCTCTCTGCCCCTCCCCCGTTCATGCTCTGTCTCTCTCTGTCCGAAAAATAAATAAACGTTGAAAAAAAAAAAAAAAAAAAAAAAAAAAAGCAACATCCCAAGCCGTATATGGAGGGAGCATGGCACTCAGAAAGTGCGATGCTGAAAAGCTTGCTTTTCAGAGCATGAGTTGAAGGCAATTACCCAGATTATCAAACCGCCCTTCACAAGGGATTCCGTGCAGGCTTCCTTTAAACAGCAAGTCCTGGGGCGCCTGGGTGGCTCAGTCAGTTGAGCGGCCGACTTCGGCTCAGGTCACAATCTCGCAGTCCGTGAGTTCGAGCCCCGCGTCGGGCTCTGTGCTGACAGCTCAGAGCCTGGAGCCTGTTTCGGATTCTGTGTCTCCCTCTCTCTGACCCTCCCCCGTTCATGCTCTGTCTCTCTCTGTCTCAAAAATAAATAAACGTAGGGGCGCCTGGGTGGCGCAGTCGGTTGAGCGGCCGACTTCGGCTCAGGTCACAATCTCGCAGTCCGTGAGTTCGAGCCCCGCGTCAGGCTCTGGGCTGATGGCTCGGAGCCTGGACCCTGTTTCCGATTCTGTGTCTCCCTCTCTCTCTGCCCCTCCCCCGTTCATGCTCTGTCTCTCTCTGTCCCAAAAATAAATAAAAAAACGTTGAGAAAAAAATTAAAAAAAAAAATAAAAGTTAAAAAAAATTTTTTTAAACAGTAAGCCCCTATCCCTCTGGCTTACAAAGTCATTCACTGATTCATTCGACAAACATTTATCAAGCCCCTACTGTATGCCGGGAACTGTGATAGGCACCGAGGCCAGCATTTCGAACAAGAGGCACAAAACCCCCGCCTTCACAGAGTTTATATCCTCGAGGGGGGGAGACAGATAATGCGGCGGGCTTTGAAATGTGCCCCTCCCGAGATAGCCACATTGTTATCCCTGGCACCTGTAATGTTACCTTCTGGGGAAAAGGGAGGGGGGTCTTTACATATGTGATTCAAGTACGGATCGTGAGATGGGGAGATCAACCCGGATTATCTGGGGGGGGGGGGTCTGAACACATCAATTACAAGAGGGAGGCAGAGGGAGATGTTCCACACACAGACGGGAAGACGATGCGATGTTGGAGCAGAGAGCCTTGAAAATGCTGGTCCTGCCGCTCGGGACGGTTGATGATGCGAGCCGGGCAGCCACCGGAAGCTGGAAGAGGCGCGGAACGGATCCTCCCCAGAGTCTCCAGAGGAGGCCTCGCCGACCCCTTGACCTTGACCCCGCAAGACCGATTCCGTATTTCCGGCCTCCGGGACGGCGAGAGAATAACGATCTGCTGTTTCGAGCCACCCAGCTGTGGCAATTTGTTCCGGCGGCTTCCAGAAACTGATAGAGAACCTTTGTTTTGATCTGTGAGACTCACCGTCCAGTGGCAGGTGCTGTCACAGGATTGAAGGCACACGCGTGCTTCTGGAAGAATCCCTGCCTAGGGGGACGCCCTCCTGGAATGGAAAGTCCGGTGACAGCCGCTCAGCCCTAAGGGAAGGCTTGACCTCCTGACACCACTTTTCCTTCGCTCCTCGCGGCCAGAACCCCAAGGCCACGGCGGAGCCTGGATGGGGCCTTCTGCCTGCATCCTGTTTAAGCCGGGCGACTTCCCTCGCCAATTAGAGGTTTCCCCTGCAGCTGGTCCCGCTCTCCCCACACCTGCCGAGGGACGCACGTGTCCACCATCAGCCTCCTTTTGTGCCACCGCCTCGTGTCACCTCATTGTTCCTCAGTTGGCGACCGCTCTGCAGAAATGACCCCGTTGGGAAATGTCCGGGTGGGGGTGGGGGGGGGCGAGCGGATCTACGCAGCCCGTTTCTGGGGAAATCGCGGTGGTGATCGTAGCTACCTTTCATCAGGCACCTACTTCGTCCCCTGGATGCTCCAGGCGTGGCCTCCACGCATCTGCAGCAGGCGGGCGCCCTGGGAGCTAAGACATGAGCACAGTGCCCCCCCCCCCGCCCAACTCGCCCCTGCTCAGACCTGCGGGTTCACAACCCGCGTTTTAACAAGATTCCCTGGTGGGTCACAGGCTAGGGAGGGTAAGCGCTTACTCGAACCTCCACCGGAGAGAAGACGAGACACTGGGGCGCGTTGTTTCATTGGTCAAGGTGATTGGTAGTGCTAATGTGCCCGGTGGAGATGTGCTCGGGGCAACATTGCCAAGGGCGAGGGCAGCTCAGATTTGTCATCCTCAGTGTCCTAGGTCCCCAGTGGTCTTTGCAAGACTCCCCAGTACCCACTCCCCCCTTTTCCACTGGGGATCAGGGCAGGCCCACCTGTCATGCTTGGGGTCTCAGGGAGCGGAGACCCTGACCAGGCATCTCGAAGACCTCTAACCACGAGCAATGAAATCGACTGAGGGTCCCAGCGCTGCGTCCTCACATCCATCTCTGCACCTGCTCGGAGGTCACATTTCCCAGGACTGCCCCCAACCGTGGCTGCAAATGGCAGAGACACTGTGACAGGTCTGTTCCCGGGAGACACGGGACTCCAGTGACGGCCAGCTTCGGCTCAAGGACTTTCTCTGATGGCCTTGCCAAACCCCCTTAGACTCTCTGGTGGTCTAGGATACTCCACCCAGCCTTCCCCTGCCCCCGCCGCCTCCCACACCCCAAGGACTCAAGGGCACACACATGGACCTCCTAGATTATACACCCAAATTCCATCCGATCCCCACCACCCCCCACCAACTGCCCCTCGGTCTCCTCCAGGAGCGTCGGCATCGGCTGGGAAGACAGACACAGAAGGAGGTCTGTGCATGCCCTGGAGGGAGAGATGAAGCCATTAGAGCATGGAATTTAGGGGTTCCAGATACCCAGAGCAAAGCTCCCCCTTGGCTTCGTGGACATTTCCACCTGCGGGAAGGGCCACAAACCAAAGAGGGACAGAGCCTTCTAAAGCACAGGACTCGGCCCCACGGGCTCAGTCCTATGGTGCCATTGGACCCAGTTGTCCCCCACCCTAAGTCCCTGAGGTCAGCTTGGGCTCCTTCCCCCAGCCCTAAGGACGGGCGTATAATTAGGTATATTAGCCAGGCAGGCTCCATTACCATGCCCTGGCCACAGCGATTGGCTCTTAGATAGCCAACAGCTACAGAAACTCCTGGCTGGGACAGCTAGGAGGGAAGTAGGTGTTTGTTCCTGCTGTGCTCGAGTTTCCTGGGGCCGAGATGCCATCTCTCCTCAGAACAGAAGCTCAGGAGCGTCCAGCGGCTGCCCCGGGGGAGCCCAGCGAAGAAGCCCACCCTGCAGGACGCAGAGATGGAAAGGAATCCGAGGAACGGACACCATTCCCAACCTGGGACCTTCAAACACACCGGGTCGTCGATCGCTCCAGACACAAGAATGCCAAACAAACAGAAATGACAACGGAGAACAAGGGGTGGGTGGCTGTCCTCGCTCCTAAAACAACCCAAAGCTCACCGAAGCAGAGATGTGTTTGCCAAAGAAGCACGGGAGAGGATGCTCATCGTCACCAGTCACCGGGAAATGCAGGTTAAAAATGCAACAAAATGCCACTGAACGCCTCCTAGAAAGGCAATGCTAAAAAGGGGAAAAAAAGGGGGGGGGCCTGGGTGGCTCAGTCGGTTGAGCGTCCGACTTCGGCTCAGGCCGTGATCTCACCGTGCGTGGGTTCGAGCCCCACGTCGGGCTCTGTGCTGATGCCTCGGAGCCTGGAGCCTGCTTCGGATTCTGTGTCTCCCTCTCTCTACCCCTCCCCCACTGATGCTCTGTCTCTCTCTCTCTCTCTCAAAAATAAATAAGCATTTACAAAAATAAAAAGATAGGGCACCTGGGTGGCTCAGTCGGTTAAGCATCTGATTTCGGCTCAGGTCATGACCTCTCGGTCCGTGAGTTTGAGCCCCGCGTCGGGCTCTGTGCTGATGCCTCGGAGCCCGGAGCCCGCTTCAGATTCTCTGTCTCCCCCTCTCTCGGCCCCTCCCCTGCTCACATTCTGCCTCTCTCTGTGTCAAAAATAAATAAACATTACCAAAAAAATTTTTTTTTAAAAATGAAAAAAAAAAAAAAAGCTGGCACTATCGAGCGGTGGTGGGGAGGAACAGGAACTTCATACACTGCTGATCAGAATATGGAAAATGGCACAGCCACTTTGGAAGACGGTTTGGCCGTGTCTGGGGCAGTCAAACATACTTTTATCACGTGACCTAGCCGTGCAACTCAAGAGAAAGAAAACAGTTGTCCACACAAAGGCGTGCACGTGGATGTCCACAGCAGCAGCATTCATAATTACCCCAAACTGGAAACAGCCCAATGTCCATCAAGCCATGGATGGACTCCCAAAGCGTGAAACTTCCCTACGACGGAATATTACTCAGCCGTGAACAGGAACAAAGCGCTGGTGCCCGCAACAACCCCGGCGAGCCTCAGAAAGCCTTATGCGAAGGGGAAGAAAGTGGGCACGTAGGGCTCCATATGGAATGATTTCCTTTATAAGGCGTTCTGGAAACGGCGAAAGCCCAGGGACAGAAATCAGACCAGGGGCTGCTGGAGGCTTGGGGGTGGGGGAGGAAGCACAAAGGAACTCTGTGAGGGGAATGGGTGTGTTCTGTGTCTTGAGTCTGGAGGTCAAGACATCCACATGGGTATTTATGACATCCTCATAAATATTTGTTGGAACTCATTCATCAGTGAAGTCACCAGTGAAAGGGCGTATTTTACTGGATGTAGATTACATGTTGATAAGCTTGACTTCAAAAAAAAAAACAACAAAACACAAAGATACACCAAATGAAACCCCATGGTGTTGATCATGTGTTCGGAGCCTTTTCCTGGAATTCACTCTTTTATCCGTCATAACAACCTGATCAGTCATGCACTGAGATTATCACCATTTTACAAGATGAAGAAACCAAGACCCAGAGAGGGTGAATAACCCTCCAGATGTCACCCAGCCAGTAAGTAGCATGTCTGGGACTCAATCCCAAGAAGCACAGATCTAAACCCAGGCTCTTAACCACTGCCCCATCTTTGCAGATAGGGGACCGTGGTGCAAAATCATTTGGTCCGTGCATCAGCAAAGTCAGGGAGGAGAGAATGAGAGCAAATCAGGTAAGTCCTTGTTCCAGCCCCAGAGATGCAGCGCCGCCCCCCCCCCCCGCCCCCAGTTGCCGCTCCAATTCTTCTGGATCGTTCTTCAATGCCAGCCAACTCCCTCTGGGCCCCTAACTGGAAAGCCAGCAAGATTCTGCGCGAGAAAATGGCTGCTTCCTAAAAGCACTCGATGGATTTCCCCGACGCATCTTGTCGGCACTTAGAATGCCTGTGACAGCTTCTCCTGAAATATTTTCCAGGTGAGCTCTCTGGCTGCCCCGGCCAGCCGGGCCCCCGATTACCCCCGTTCCCACGCGGCTCGAACCGCCTGTTGACAAGGCTTTCGCTCTTGCAAGGCCAGAACTGACCTGTCCCCACCTTGTTAGATCAAATGCAGGAGAAGGTGCTTACAGAGGGTCACCGGATGGTGTTAAAAGCCCGTTTCTCCTCCTCTCGCCAACGTGAGCTGGAAGGTGGTGACCGGAGGGGGAAACGTAAAGAGTGGGGTCTCTCCAGGTGCCATTTCTACTTGGTGGCCCCGGAGCAGAGGGTGTCCCAAAAACAGGAGAAAGTTGGGGTGGGGGGTGGGGGGCTGCTCACCCGGGCTCTGAGCCGGATGCATGGGAGCCCTGACTGTATCACAGGTCTGGCTTCAAACTCTGGAACTTTGGGACGGGTCACAAATATCTGTGCTGAAATGTTCCTCCCAGCTTCAGCTGGAAGGATTTGCCAGACTCCACCCAAACGCTCCCCCAGGAAGCAGCTGGATCGCAGCTTCGAGGACCCCTCGAGAGTGACAAGAATGAGACCATCTGCTGAAATGAGGAAAATCCTGAACAACTTGGCAGGGAGATTTTTTTTTTTTTTTTTTAATGTGTCCTGGGTTTGTTTACAGTAAGTCTGTTAAAGCAGGATCTCAGCCCAGGGGTATGGAGGAGCTGGGATTCCCAGTTTGAATGCCATTTGGGACTTTGTCTATCCGCAAACGTTTTCTGTTTCTACTCTCTCCTTCCTAGCGTGGCAAACATATTTCGGTTTGAGGGCCACCTCTGAGTGACTGGTTGTGACTGCTTTACGTTAAGAAGGACATTGGGGCATGCATGGACTCCGTGATCGATTAGAGTCTTGTGATCGATTAGTGATGTCTGCCACGGGTGAGGCAATGGGGAATCACAGTAGGCATGCCACAACTTTTCCATCCCTATTATATACAACAAGGGCACGGTCATAGGAGGAGGGCGCCAGAAAAAAAGTCAAAGTTAAATGTAATTTAGGGGCGCTTGGGTGGCTCTGACGGCTAAGCATCTGACTCTTTTTTTTTTTTTTTAATGTTTATTTATTTTTGAGAGAGAAAGAAACAGAGCGTGAGTAGGGGAGGGGCAGAGAGAGAAGGAGACACAGAATCCGAGGCAGGCTCCAGGCTCTGAGCTGTCAGCACAGAGCCCAACATAGGGCTTGAATTCACAAACCGGGAGATGGTGACCCGGGCCAAAGTTGGACACTTAACCAACTGAGCCACCAGGCGCCCCTAAGCATCTGACTCTTGATTTCAGCTCAGGTCATGATCTCACAGTTCACGGAAGGGAGCCCTGTGTCAGGCTGCAGACTGTCAGCAGGGAGCCTGCTTGGAATTCTCTCTCTCTCTCTCTGCACCCCCCCCCTACTTTCTCTCTGTCTCCCAAAATAAATAAATAAACATTGGGAAAAAAAGATAAATGTACTTTAGTTCACTGAAGACCACCAGATCTCCTAGAACCTGTACATGAGAAACATGACAACAGCTACTGACTCCAGAGGGTTCATGAAATACTCAACACGTGCAGAGTGGAGTTTTTTTCTGAGAAGGACACAGTTTCCTCTGCATTAAGTTGTCATCATTGTGCTCTCTGACCCTGCTAACTCGGCCACCACTGATCAGTTCAAGCGAGGGTTGGAGGCTATTGGCTGCAGGCGCTCGGCTCTGTAAATAAAGTTTTGTTGAAACACAACAGCGCTCGTGTGTTTATGCGGTATCTACGAATGCTTTTGCATATTCCGAGGACACAGCTGAATCACTGTGACAGACGCCGCACGACCCACAAAGCCTAAACTATTGACTACTTTGCCCCTTGCAGAAAGTTTGCTGACCGTGAGATTTGAGAATTGCCATTGGAGCTAAAAGCATGTCACAAAAGGCTGTTCGTAACAGGAGTCAGCCATCTGAACGTTGTCTTAGAGACAGTCTGTCCTATAAAGGTACACCGTATTGGTTGGTGGCAAATTATCCCAATTGGACTCCCTCCCTCCCTCTCTCTCTCTCTCTCTCTCTCTCAATTTCCCCTCCTCTTGGTATGAATCGGAGGTGCAAAGGAAAGAGTTAGAGTGATTCCTGAACCCGAATGGAAATGATCCATTGGTCCAGTTCCCCTGGAGCCTTGCCCCGT
Organism: Prionailurus bengalensis; assembly: GCF_016509475.1. NCBI lineage: Eukaryota > Metazoa > Chordata > Mammalia > Carnivora > Felidae > Prionailurus > Prionailurus bengalensis. Next base: position 12,606,637 of record NC_057356.1, read on the forward strand.
ATGTTGGTCTTAAAATCACGGAGTTACAAGTATGTCTATGCTGCTCTACTTCCCTGCCCGTCTCTGAAATAAACCCTCAACACCTAAGGGCTACAGGGTCAGGCAATTCCATCTCTCGTGTCACCTCTGGTAGTGCCTGCCTCGTTTAACGTCTTCAGGAATGAGACCTTAACGGGAGGCCGAAGGAAAGAGTAGCGGTGATAGATTAGTGATGTCTGCCACAGGCAGCGGAAGGAGAGGCAGCCACGTGTGGCATCTAACAGCAAGGGCTTGGGTGAATCACGCGTGTCTCTTCTTTGCGACCAATTTGTGCACCGTCTCTCATTTTCTCTGGAAGGTAGAGTTGGAAACACCCCATTCTGTTCCTGATTATGCACCTTCTGTGCAACGATGCCCCCCCCACCCCAAAGTATGCTATTTCTCTCATTTGAAAAGACACCACGTTAAACACGCAGAACTCACTTCCTGAATCCGTTACGAAGGGAGCCTATACTTTGGAGACCGCGGTCCCGCCTTTTGCACTTAGAAGTCGGATTCTCCGTTGACTCACACACCAACGTTGAGAAAGACTTTCCTGGGGCGCCTGGGTGGCGCAGTCGGTTGAGCGTCCGACTTCAGCCAGGTCACGATCACGCGGTCCGGGAGTTCGAGCCCCGCGTCGGGCTCTGGGCTGATGGCTCAGAGCCTGGAGCCTGCTTTCCATTCTGTGTCTCCCTCTCTCTCTGCCCCTCCCCTGTTCATGCTCTGTCTCTCTCTGTCCCAAAAATAAATAAACGTTGAGAAAGACTTTCCTTTCAGCGAAACTTTCCCTTTCACTGCTCAATCCCCTTTATTCCGTGCAGCCCATTACGGAGATGTAGGGAA